>NC_140297.1:24275728-25543228 GCF_964211825.1 Aythya ferina | reverse complement strand
TGATGGAGGAATGAGAAAGGTAACCAAAGACTGAATAAATTCATAGAGTGAATTAGCCACCTCTGTTTCTCCGAAGCATGCTCCAGAATGAGACAGCTCCTGTGACTGTAGCATTTCAGCTCTGGTGTGTGCAGATGGGTGACTCCATTTCTGGTAGTTTTGATTTCTCTCCAGCTGGTACTGGTAACGGGTGTTAACTGCTTAGGCAAATCGCAGGTAACTCTGCAGTTGTATTCTGTTGCTATTGTTTGTATCAGTATCCTCCCTGCAGGATGTGTGTACTGCAGCAGTTTCATGGAGCAAAGTGAGCTGTCTCGATTTAAGTGATCTGTGAAGAAGTAATGTGACCCCTAAAAGTGGTATTCCCATTTAACTTTACCTCTCTTATGAAGCAGTAGTAAATAGGTGAAGTTCTACATAAGCTATATTCTTTTGTGCAGAGCTATCACCGTGTGACTTGTACCAGCTTGCTTTCTTGATCTTTTTCTTCATTCATGTGTCTGTTGGCTTAGTTATGTGTGGCTGAGTAACTGCTTCATCCCTGGGCTCTTCTCATACATCGCTCTCCCTTTTCATCATTGAAACATGATGGGGTAATTTGCTGTATATCAGCTAGCAAGCAGATGGTAGGCGTCTTTGGACAACTGAATGCAGTCCCTCACAGAGGAGGAACAAATGATGTCCCATAAAGTTACAGCTCTTTATGTATTAAGGGCTGTCATCTCTCATCCATTGGAACACGGTGAACAAAAGATGCTCAATGCTCTTCAGGTTGTCATGAGAGTCCTTCTTCAAACTACATACAAGGACTGAAACACCCTGCGAGTGTGCACATTTCTGACTCTTAAACAAGCTGTAAGCAATCTCCTCCAGCCATAAATATTCAAGGGCAGGGGAGAGGATGCTTAGACCTGCATTACTTTGCCCAATTGCTTAGAGAAGCTTTTTTTTTTTTTTTTTCTTGGCTTTGGTAGTGAGAATGGTGTCTGTGACTTCTGACCTTCTTCATGCATCTAAAAGCTGGATCTCTCTGGGTAATAATGCCTGTTGTTACCAACCAGCCTGGCACCTAATGAAATCCTCATTTTCTTTTGTCTTCAAATCTGGACTCTCCAAACAACATGAAGTTATAAGCGAAAGGGAAAGTTCTCTGCTGTTATCCTCAGCTATGCTGCTGGGGTTTAAACACTGAACACTGAATGGTATGGGATGCAGAAAGAAGCAAGTGATGTAGATTAGACAGGGAAAAAAAAAAAAAAAAAAAAGAAAAAAAAAAGAGTGGTGAAATAGTGAAAAATACAATCAGATCACAGAAAATATAGAGTGGGAAGTGTTCTGCAGAAAAGGGAAGAAAGTGATGCTTTGAATGGTATATGCACCTGTGCATTTAGAGGGAGAGATGATCTGGAAAGTTAAATTACAAAATATCTACTAAACTAACAGAAAACATCGTCTTCTGTTTACTTACATAGTAGCAGGGGAAATTAAATTTGTGCTCCAGTACTTAATTTTACGTATGAAATGTATTGATAATGACAGATCATTGATACTGGTTTAGTTGCTTATACAAGTGTCAGAGTAAGTTATTGAATCTTAAGATTTTATATGGCAACTCTTCCAAGAATCGTATTTCTAGCAAAGCAAAATGGGAAACAGGATTAGTGTGAGGCTGACTCAAAGGGTAGTTTAGTCTCACCAGTTGAGAGCCTCTTTAGCAAGTCCTGTGCTAGCATCAGGCTGTTTAAGAACATTTGTTGAGAGTAACCCATAGAGAGCTGATCACGTGCTCCTGGCTGTGCTGAGTTGTGATGCTTGCAGTTTAGAAAATCCTTTAAGCCCTGGTCTCGAGAAAGATTCAGTGATGGGGAGCAAATGGGTTCAAGTAGACTTCCTTTGGTGTTCTGAGGGCCACTTCCCTTACTACAGGCTGCTCGATGGCTCGATTCGTTTGAGCCCTTGAGTTGTTTGTGTTACAATACAATATTTTCCTCTGTTTGAATGTTGCCAAGTACATTTTGGGTTGAAGCAGCATCAAGTAATAAATAATAATCATTGTTACCATATGCTTGCACAGATAATGCAGCCCTTGTCTTTTCTACTCTGCTGTTTATTTGTTGTTTCTATCATCTGATGGTATTTGATGGTATATGCTTTCTAAAGACTGGAGTCATCTTGGTACTGAAAGGAAAACATATATTTGGGTTTATAAGTATTTAAATTACTGCTAACTTTTTTGGCAGTCAGATCTGCAGTGTTTTGATCGGAATGTGTTCACCCAGTGAAATGCCTAATGTAATCAGAAGTCATCACTAAAAAAACTGTAGGTTTTCACTGCATAACTGTCTTTCGCCTAGCTGTGCCTCACATAACTGTATTCTCTTTTACCTAGCATCCATGATAACTCACTATGAGATCTATATACAAACTAAAAACCCAAGATGTGCCAGCTTGTCATTGCTGTAGCTGTTTGAGTTGTCTGCACAGCAATAGAACTGACACAAATCTTTGTATTTTAGGCCAGTGCTGTGGCTTATCCAGGCAGGCAGCTCAGCACCACATGGCCACTTGCTCGCTCTCCCCAAGTGTGATGGGGAAGAGAATCAGGAAGGTAAAAGTGCAAGAATTGATGGCTTGAGAAACTGATGATTTTTACCAGAATAAAAAGAAGTGGAGTGTAATGGCCTGTGAAATGTGAGAAATTAGTATGATTAAGCCAGCAGGAGATATGTATGTACTATGCACAGAAAGGATCCTGTAGAACCCCAGCTGTTAAAGATAGCTTCACACTCTCACAAAATATTGGGACTGTCTTTTATTGAAATGAAAGCCTGTCATTTCTCTACTTAAATAAATAAGTGGCAACATGCGGTCATTATCTTATTTATTATATGGCAGGTCATCGAATACATGTATGTTACAGCCATGCCACATGCAACATCAGAGAATATCACTGATAAGAGACTTCCTAAAGTGATGAATTGTGGTATCACTCTCAAATGTAATTCCACAATGAGAAATCAGATGGGTGTAATCATTAAAGGCAGTTAGTTATGCCAATTACTGTAATGTGGCATTTTATTAAATATATTCAGAACTTTGTTGTTGTTGTTGTTAATTTTTTTTTTTTTCAATGAAAAGGAAACTAATGAATTTTATGAAATCTAAATTTTTGCTTCTCACTGTAAAATATTTTTGCAGGTGAGGGGAATTTCAATGATCTCTCTATATATGTATTTATAGCAAAATACTGTTTTAAATTGAAGGAAAATGCACCACAAAATAATATGCAACTTGCACTCTGGAATGGGCATAGTTTAGATGGAAAAAGATGCAACAGATTGAAGGAGATGCTGGGAGAGCAAACAGCTCTATTTGCAGGGTGTACTTACAAAAAAAAGAGAAGTCAGCTGTCTTTGGAGATATCTCTGACCTAGTGTGTACCCCTTGCATTGTGTGACTATAGAAAGGCTGACTCTGGGCAGCACTGTATTCCCTATAGAAGCACAGTCCCCCTGGGCAGTCCATATGCATGTGGTCATGCATATCTATATATGTAAATATACACATATGCAGACACAATTTTCCATATGCAGTGTATAATATAATTTGTACAGATTCACACTTTTTGTCAGAAGTCTCTGGTTTCATCTACTTAGTGTTTTGCTGAGCTTTCATCTTTTGGGCTAAGAAATTTCACCAATCTGTTGGATTTATTTGGAGAATTTTAGCCAGATAATTTCCACATGCTTTGAAAACCTCATCAAGTGCAGGATGTGTTGTTTTGCTTTTGTCTGCAAATTCTGGATGCTCTGTTTCTTTGAGAAGTTCTTGTGCTGCCATGTGGTGGGAAATGGACTTGCCAGTAGAAGGTTTCTGAGTCAGGATCAATCCTTGTACCATTTGTCTAAGAACACCCACGCTTGTGCAGCCCAGATCTTCACAGAGCTTTCGTCTGCAATCAGGTTTTTGAGGCAGTGTTAAGGCAGTCTATGCTGCCTAATTGAGGGCAGATAAAACAAGATCAAAGCACAAAAGATGAGCAGAAAGTGGAGTGTAGGAAAGTTTGAGAAGTATGGGGAAAATGGGAATGGTTTCAGAGGTGGTAGAAGGATGCTGAAACAGGGATTGGGTGTTAGTACTGAGAGCCAGTGTGGTTTGGGACAGGAAAGATTTGAGAAATACAAGCTTCTTTGACAAGACTGTAGATGGTGAGGGACAAACTGAACGTCAAAAACACTGACATTCCTAGGAGGTGGCATTTAGGGGCTAGTAAGGACAGGTGCTGGCAGAACACTACGACAATAGGAAGAAGATGTACTGGAAGAGACAGAATTCTCTTTCGCCCTCCCTTTCTTGCTCCTCTCTTTTCCTCCCCTCCCCACAAAATATACTAGAGTCACAAAGCCAGGAAAGTGAGATAATTTAAAACGGGACAAACTGAAGGCCAGGGAAAGAAAGAGTCCTTCCATATAGTGTGCCACATGGAGTGTCAGAAACCTTGTAAGGAGCAAGGTCTGCTTGGAAATGGTACTAAAAAGATGGAGAGTGGAAATAATGGAGAGGAGCATCTAATGTCTGGGAGAAGACAGGAGCAGAAGAAAAGAAAGTTCATAATGGGACAGATCAAGGTGAGGGAGGCAATAACCATCACAACGTCGTGCACAACCTTACTGAGTCTCACCAGCCTTCTGCTATCAGGAGATATCTGTGAAGATTTCTGGTGATGTTTTATTTTCCTTCTGGACTTCAACATGTACAGGATGTCAACCTGCCACTGCTGCAATTCAACCAACCCTGCTGATATAGACCTTTGCGATGGGCTTTTATGGGATGAGTTTTTAGTACCTTTCATGAAACGTTTTCACCATGCATAATTAAAACACTGATGTACTGGTCTTAAGATGATTATATTTATTCCGTGTTTGTTTCTTAAGCCCAGATTTAGAGGGTAGGGTGCAGATGCAGGAGCCATCTGAAAACCTATCTAATTTAAGCAGCTCCCGTTTATCACATTGAGCGTGTGAGCAAGACTTGTTGGCTTAGTCCCACTGTCTTTCTGGGAATAATTTAAACCAAATTCATGGACGGAATCTCTGAATCTGGAGAAAATTTTATGTTCCATTTACAGAGAAAGACAAGAAGTGTACATCTTCTGAATGTCCAGAATGCTTCTTTCAATGCTTGGGCTTAGTTGATGGATTTTTTTTCTTTTTCTGAACTTCAGCCAAAAGAGGATAAAGGTTCTTTGTTTCTCATATTCTTTTGTACAGACAGCTGAGAACATTTGTAAGTGTCTATAAGGGCAAACTTACTGAATCAAATCGAAGAAGTGTGGATGGACAGTTGGAATGATTTGAAATATCCTGTTTCAGAGAGAGGAGCTCTGCATTCAGAGAAGAAATTGTAGGAAAGTTGAGGATCTACTGAGTCCTTTGATGTAAGTGAATCAGCCAGCTGGAACAGATTGTTAAAAAGACTGTTTCTGCAGAGGAAAATGAGATGCTGGAAACTTCTAATAGGATGAGGCAAAAAAGAAAATATGTGTGTTAATGGAGGACACTCAAATGTCCTATAATATCACTAGAATGGCTAGAGCATAGGAGATCGAGAGCAGATGAGAGGCCACCTCAGTAATGGTGATTGCTGACCTCCCACATTTTATCATTTACATGCAATCACTCATATGCAGTCTCAGAGAAACATCAAACACATTTGAAGAGAAACATACTATAGGGGCACAAACCCAGCAGATTGCCAGTGAACATGGGAGTATCGTGCAAGAAAAAATGAAAACCGGGTGTTTGGGAAGATGTATGCAAAGAAAACTGAGGAGAGCAAAGCCTTCAATGCATGCAGCTGAAAAATATCTCTGGGGAAAGCAGTCATCAGCAATGTTCCTTTTTTTTTTTTTTTTTTTTTTTTTTTTTTTAAAAAAAAAAGCTAATAGTGGTGAGACATGCAAACTTTTAAATCACCATCAATAAATTGCCATCAATATTGGAGTACAGTTTTGGGGGCTGACAACAGGAAAAAGTTGAATCCATGACACAAAACAAAACTATCAGGATACAATAATATTCTATGTAGATAAAAGTATATAAAAAAAGGACCTAGGTATCTCTAGAGTAGATGCTCCTGCAGAATTAATTAATTAATTTTTTTTGATATGAAGCTTAGCTATTTGTTAAATCTGATTTAAAAACAAACAAACAAACAAACACAAACAAACAAAAGCCCATCCAGAACTTTAAGGGAAGTGAACTGGAAAAAATGTTCCCTGGCAGGCCTGCCTAATACTAAGTATCCATGTGGTTGAAGACAGACAAGGTCAACTGCCTGCTGCAAAATTTACCTACAAGGCAGTACCAGAAGTGCATGCTGCAACCTGATAACTGTTATCTCTACTTTGAGCCTCTTGGAAATAAAGACATTAATTAGACAAATGAGGAAGATATGGGAAAGGGTGTACTTGATGATGACAGTAGAGAAGAAAAATAATAGGGTATTCCATGTATGCATACTTATTAAAGATCTTTAAGGCAGTGAATCAGGAACAAATCAACACAAGAACAATCACACAATGATACAGGAACAAAACAACCCACTCATGCTAGATGACATCACTTCCAAGCCTTCTCTAACAAGCATGTTCATTATGTTAGATGCACGATTTGGTAGTGGAAGGTCAGATAGGACAAGGAGGGCAGCTAATTAATGCCTTCCAACACACCATCCAGAAGGCAGTATTTCAAAAACGCCTGCTGACATATCATCTGCACAAGATACATCGAAGAAGAGAGGCCTCGAAATAGCAGAATATCTTATTCTTTTACCAGAGCAAATGGCACTAAAACTGATGGTGTTAATCACATGATGCTGGGGACATTTCTAAATCACAGTCAGATCCAAATCATTAGTAAGCAGATGGATGAGAATAGTTAAGCACTGGAACAGATTGCCCAGAGAAGCTGTGGAATTTCCATCCTTGAGAGTTTTGAAAGTAGCCTGGATATGTCCCTGAATAACTTGAAAGTTAGACCTGCTTTGAGGAGACCTGCTACGTTACCTCCAGAGGTCCATTCCAGACTAGTTTTTTCTATGGTTCAGGGAATTATTTGGTCTGCAAAGGAGGCATCCAATCATATCCAAAAAAAAAAAAAAAAAAAAAAAAAAGGTGAAAGGGAAAAGGGCTGGAACTCAGGGCAGGGGTTACAAAACTATCTGTTGAATAGGAATGGTGAGACCTTGGTAAGAACTTGAAGGAGGAACCCAGTGAAGAAGGATTCCAATGGAAAAGGAAGTGTCAGGACAAGTAATTAAAAATGACAGTAACTGTCCCTAAGAAGGCTAAATTAAGGTTCCCCATAATTTCTAACTTCAGTTACCTATATAATTTGAAGAATCTTTAATTGTCTGACTTTATCACAAGCATTTATTAGCGTGATTCCAAGAGACTCTGTATGAAATAAGGGTATTGGTGATTTACAAAGGCAGGAAAGTACCATTTGTTGTTGTTTAAAAGATCTATTAACATCATTGAACACAGAGTTTTTGCTAAAACTTTCATCTACTCAGAGGGGGAAAGTAAAAACAATGAAGAAATGTGAAAGCCTTAGGCTTCATTTAAGCAAATAATAATTTTGGAGATACAAAGCTGATTTACATAAGATACTCCTGAGAGCAAATTTTAAAGTGATCTTTATAATGCTGAACAGCTAAAGCTTGTCAATCTTAAAAAAAGCTGGCAATATGACGGCCAGTCTATAAGCTTTCACATTTAATGCTAGTCCATGAAGAACTCTCATTTTCTCTGTAGAACATTAGCATTAGCCTGATACCTGAGGTACACCTCAGTTGTTCATCATCAGTGCCCTTTTTTAAGGCATTTTTTTTAAAGACTCGATTGCACAGACTGCAGCAGAAATGAAGTAGGGCTAGGGCATGAGTTAGCTTCCAGCCATCCTGTCAGTGTGCCCGGTGTGCCACCAGCTAGTCTTGCTGCGTCTGGAAATAATGCCAGGTGTGACCTATTATTTGAATAGTTAGGATGTGGGATATTGTAAAATGAAAAAGATGTTTGTTTACCACACTTAAGACACCTCTAGCATTACTTACAGTTTGTCATATTTGCTGTAATGTATGCAGAACGAAGAGAGGAGGATCATGCAGGTGAAATCCTGTTTGGTACAGTGACTTCCTCAAATTCTGCTCAATCCCAGACAATGGTTTGTTTTTCTGCAGTTACATGATAACCCCCAGTTAATGTTTGCACAGGGGACAGTAAAACTAGAAAGAGAGGGATAGTATTTTAGAAAGAGAGGGAAAACATTTCAGGAAAACCTCCACACATTCATTTGAGAGATAAATCTCATGGAAAACTGCCTTTCCTATTTCTCCTCCTTGCTTAACTTGCACACTTATTCCTGAGCAGGAGTCTCTTCAGTTTTGATGTTTCAACAAGGCACCATCTGAAGTCCCTTGGTAGGGTCAAAGCATGAGGGCAAGAAGGGTGTGAATGTGGTGGTAAATGTTCTTAAAAGATGGTAGCTTAGCTGCATCTTATCATTTTATTAAAGTGGCATTTTCCAAACTATTTTCCACAGTATCCTCATGCTAAGCAAGCATAACTCTTCAAGCAAACATAACAAAAAGCACTGGCACACAGGTAGGAGAAATGCAGTACTTCTAAAAATATTGTACAAGCTAACTTGTGCCGAGTCTCTTTCCTGCACTACTGGAGGTAGATCAAATTTGGGTTTTCTGCAGCTAGGAGATACTCTTTAAATCATGACCTGCATGCATGTTATACATTCTCTTCTCTCTGAAAGAAGTTTCTTGTCTCATCCACTTACACATCTTGTTTTGCCACCCTGCTTAGATCCAATCTACTTGGCTAGTAATTGAAAAGTATATGTTTTGCATTTTTCTTCCCATAATTTCTGCCACCCTTGGGCAGAACTCTCTTTCTGAGTGACTGGGAAACAATGATTGTGTAATGGGCATTTCCATAAATTAGTCATACATTCATACATTCAAATCAATGATTATATCGACTGGAGTCAGACCATCTGTCCTTTTCTGCCTGGAAGTAGAATGGTAAAATACAATAAAAATGCATGACACAAAATTAATCTCCTCAGTGTCTAATGAGGAGACTGGGCTGATCTGAGGTGCTGCCAGCACTGAGGCTGTGTGTGGTGACCTCAGAAGCTGTAATCAAGGGGAGCCTGATGCCAGCAACCCTTTCTGCATTTTTTGGCCAGGCAGACATGTGAGATGGGCATGTGCCTCTGCCAGCTAAGCTGCTCCAAGCCCACCAACTCTGAACCAGATTGCTTTGGTGCCGGTTGGGCCAGAGGCCATGTTCCCAGGCCCGGCCAGCACTGAACACAAAAGACAGCACCCTGCCTCTCCTTTTGCTATTGAAGGCTGGGTGCTGTGCTTGGACACGCACATGTTTGCCTGCTCTTGAGTTCAGCACAAATGTGACTGCTTGTCCCTTTGCTGTATTGCTGTGCTCTTCTGTTGCTACCATTGTGCTGGAGTAGTGGAAATCACATGGTAAAAATAACAGAGTTCCCATGGAGTGGACACTTAGAACAATATCAATAAGCTCATCACAATGCGGGTGAGAGGAAGGAACTGTATAGTGATGGATATATGCCGTTACTGCATTGGTTTTTGCACCAATTAATTTTTCTGATTACAAAAAGTATCACTGTGCCTATTATGGATATGCTAGTTTTTAAATTACATAAACCAACTCTGTCACTCACTGTACATCATGCTGTTGTTATATTAAGGCCTTAATTCTTACATGGAAACAGTCAATTCGTGTAAAGTCCTCTTTGTACTTACATATAATCATGGAGACTTTATAAACTTATGGCAGTTTTGATATTTTGCACTTACACAGTTGCAAGGGGCATTAGGTAGAGCAAGAGTAGTCCCCTATGTACTTGACAGTTTCCTTCTAAAGAACAGGGAGGAAGCAATGCCAGGCCCAGGCCCAGGCTGGGCAATGAATGGCTGGGGAGCAGCTCGGCAGAAAGGGACCTGGGGGTGCTGGTGACAGCAGGTGCAGCGAGAGCCAGCAGTGTGCCCTGGCAGCCAGGAAGGCAAACCCCATTTTGGGTTTTCCATGATGGCAGGGTGCAGAAGGGCTCAGAGCTGCACTAGGGGAGGGCTGGGCTGGGTGTGAGGAGAAATGTCAGTGCCATGAGAGTGATCACACACCAGGATGGGCTTCCTGGAGAAGCGCGTAGTGCCCCATGCCTGTCAGTGCTCAAGGGACGGTTGGACAATGCCCTCGGTGACATGCTTCAGCTTGTGGTCAGCCCTGAAGGCTGACTCGATGGTCTCTGTGGTGCCCTTCCAACTGTTCTGTTCTGTTCTGTTCTGTTCTATTCTACTCTACTCTACTCTACTCTACTCTACTCTACTCTACTCTACTCTACTCTACTCTACTCTACTCTACTCTACTCTACTCTACTCTATTCTATTCTATTCTATTCTATTCTATTCTATTCTATTCTATTCTATTCTATTCTATTCTATTCCATTCCATTCCATTCCATTCCATTCCATTCCATTCCATTCCATTCCATTCCATTCCAATTAGAAATAAAAAGCAAAACCAGCAATAGAAGAACAATGTAGCGACAGAACCGCTAAGAGGGCTGAAATTATCGCATCAAAACAAAACAAAGCAAAACAAAACCCAAAGGAAATTTAAACTCAAAGCTGAAACTATTTTAACTTTCCTTTTTGATCACAAAATATGAAAGACAGCCTAAAGCACAGTATGGTTTTTCCCTAAAGCATGATATTAATTCCATCATGTTTGCTTGTGCATCTCTGCATGTCTGCACATGTATTGCATCTTTTAATTACTTTCAGTGGGAAGCCTGGACAGTGCCTGTTAGCCCAAAGCAGAGAGGAAAATGGAAAAAAAGTGGTGAGCAGATTTTTAAGAAACAACCTTGTCAGTAGGAGTACAGGCACCAGAAGGGGAAGAGTTAAGGGAAGAATATGAAGGATAAATGCTCATGAAACGTGGCTATTGCTGCTCCTACTTCTACAAGAGGAAAAAAAGTAAAGAATAGGCTGTCACAAAAAGAAAACCACAGGCCTTGGGGAAACCCTGAGCTTAAGGAGAACAGAGAGCTACTATTTATTTATTTATTTATTTGCAGTTTTAGGGAGCTTTTTACTAAGCAGGCTTTTTCAGTGTCCTCAGACCTACTGATTTACCTTTCCAGTCTTTTACTGGAGGTGGATGAGATGTCCAGTAGGTGGCATCCTTTTAACACAGTGCTAATCTCTCATAATAATTTTCATCTTAAAAGCATTTTTCTGCAGAACTTAAATTGATTATCACAGAATCCTCCCATGCAGAAGTTATGTTGGTATGATGACTATAAGTCAAAACTCTCTGATTTGGAACCCTAAACTGAAAAACAAACAAACAAACAAAAAAATGTTTTTTGGGATCTGAATGAGAGAGAGAGAAAATTTTCTCTCATTGGTGCAGAGCAATTTTCTGAGGGAGTTTATAACAAGCTGCAGTTTCACAGCACCTACTGGAACCACTACTGTGGTTTCTAATTTGAGGATTCTGGTCTAATGTAAGGACTATTTTTTGGAATGTAGTGATTAGGAAATCATGTTTACATTTGAGCAATAGATGATAGAGATTGTGACATCTTACTGTTTGCATTTAATTTACCTCTGTTACATCTTGTTCATTTTTGAAATTTGTTCATTTTTTTTTCTTACTAAGAAATAATCTTGACAATACTAGCTGGGGAAGTAGATGATGTTACAGAACCACCTCCGCATATGTGTCTGCATAAATTTCTACATAGAAATTATGTCAATGGATACAGTTTGAATGGGCACGTGCTTCAAGCTGCTAGCATTTGGCACTGACATCAGTGTCAGGTACCAGCTGTCCATTCAATTAGCCAGTACCCCGACTGAAACCACACAGATAATTCACAGACTGACTGCAAGTGGAAAACAAATTTGCTCGAAGCGTTTGGGAATGTGTAGTGAATCAGAATACTGCATAGCCAGGGATGTCTCTGCTCTGCTTGAGAAAGCGTTTATGGACATCTGTTCTTCAAGTCAGATAGTCTTCTGGTTTGCCTCCAGGTTCACCTTGCCTAGAAAAGGAAAGTGTCAGAACCCTGCTCCAGTTCAATGTGACTAGAAACAACCCCCAAAAAGTCACAGCCAGCTTCTAATAATACAAGGCCTGAAATAAACAGACTTGATAGCTGAGTGGGTCTCACTAGGTCTAACTCCCTCTTTGCACAGAAAAGGATTGACAGATCTGTATCCAATGAAGCATAAACTGTGGTTTCTGAAACATTTTAACTGCTCTGAAGTTTGGGATTTGCCATAGGGGTTAAGGTAGCATCCTGTCTTGTGCTTATCTGCAGCGAGTCAAGCCACAGTTTTAAAAAGTGAGGCTGAGGTACTGGTCTGTTTTCATTCCTTCTGTTATTTCAGTGAAAAATTATTCTGAATGTATATATCATCCCAAATTGTGTTGAGTTTGTTGTTTTAAAGGGCATACAACTCTTTTAATACTCTTTACATGTGCTTGCTCAATACTGTGCTTCTTACATATAAATAATCTAAAAAATCCATCTCTGTAATTTCTTCCACCTTTGTCTATTCAGCCTGAGACAAGCTGTCTGTACAGAGGCAAAACTCCCAAAAAGGCAAAAGTAAAAATTGATGGTGGATTATTGCTGGTGAATATATAGACTGAAAGAATATTTCCAGGGCTAGGAAAATCTATTTTACAGCAAGAATATGGGGAAAGGTTTTCAGATGAGAGTGCTGAAAAGCAGTACCACAGTAAGTGAATGTGTCTGAGGATTGCAAGGATAATTTTCTAACCAGGTGTGAGCTACAGTCACCGTCATCCTGAGCCTGCAAACAGACCATCTCAGGTTATCTGCTACCAACTATAACTTTCCCAGGTTGTACCAGACTGAAACTTATTATAGCTTCATACCTGCCTTTCAGAGTATGAGTGGCAATGTATGAACCGTGCTGACTTAAAAAACTTGTGCTACTGTTTGGAAAAATGTCAGAGGAGCTTTATGACTAGGATCAGAGGAAAGAATCCAATAAACAAAGTCAGACTTGGATGCACTGATGAAGGCTCCTAAAATAAGCAAGATGCTGGAGGAGAATGAAAGGGAAAAATTCCTTCTCCATGCCAGCCTGCAGCAGGGGTGGGATTTCAGTGTCTGAGATGCATGTTGGGGATGCAGAGGACAGCCGGGGCAGTGCTCCCATAGCTGTTGCAGCAAGTGCTGTCACCGCAGTGAGAGGTGTCTGTCTCGGTACTTGCTGACTGATGCTCAGGGTTGCTTTAATGACTCATCTTCTCTGTTGATATTAAAGCAGTAGGTGTCTGGTAACAAGGGCTGCCTGCAGTCATAACCCAAGTTCTGCTGCAATCGTTTAACAAGTCGGTGGTCTGGTTGGCGTGTCTGTCACGGGTTGGTGTGTGAGCATGGCACAGGGACCTTGTAGTTCCCTGGGGAACTACAGTCTCCAGTCTTCCTGCAGTGGAGTTTGCTCTGGGATGTAGCTGAGAGAGGTGTGGAACAAAACACCATCAAGCAAATACTGAAGCAGGGCCATGTAGGGAAGCTTCTTTCCAGTACAAGGTATCCATTATTGCTGTGCTAATAAAGGGTGCGTAGGGCCGACACCTCACATACTGAGGCAAACTGAAGTCTGTTTTGAAAAAAGGAACAGTTTTTGAAGTACCTCAGTGCATTATTACTTATGCCAAATAAAGAAAACCTTTATTCATGTCCATTATTACAAAATGAGACTGTTACTGTTTTTCAGTGTTTTTCAAAGACCAAACCAAAATGGTGTTTCTCTCCCAGAAGATCTACAATCTGAGCCAGGAGAAAGATGTAGTCAACGTTGATAGAAACAGAGCTAGTTAGCGTGATAGGCAGTAGTTAATAGCAACCTATTCAGTAATCCTGCAAGTTTATTTGGAGTACTTCTTTCCTGCCAGATGTTTCAGAAAATGTGACAAAGTTTAATTATATAGTTACAGAGTTAATTAAGAAATTATAGCAGGCACTGAGTGAAATTAGGAGCTGTAATCAGGAGGGAAAAGGTTTTTATAGAACATCTTTGAAAACAGAACTGTGAGCAAAGCCAAGAGACAAGAGAGGAGGGGAGACAGTGGGATGAACTAAGAAGGCTTTTGATACAAAGTAGGCCAGTCTGAATGGAGAAGACATGGCAGAAAACTAGTACTAGATACTAGCCAGCATGAGTGCTAAAGAAATCCTAATATTAAAAGAGAAAATATGGAAGAGATCCAGAAGATAGATTGGAGCTAGTACATGGAAAGTTTTGAAGTGAGAATAGTAGTTTTGAAAAGGATCCAAAAATGAATTATGAGTTGGTGAAGTTAAGGAAGGATAGAGTAGAAAGGGTATTGGGCTTTAAGATGTGTCACATAAAAAAACCAACTCTCCAGAATGCTGAACTATGGAGAGTGAGCCTTGAGAGGGGTTGCAATAAATAGCTGTGCTGGATAAGCTGACAGAAAATGAGGGAACTGTGCAGGCAGTAGTGACTTTATGGCTGTAATCCAGTGTTTATTTTCTCCTTTTTTTTTCCTTTTATCCTTTCTGGTCTACTACAATATGTCTTTAAAAACATATCTGTATTTAGTGATACCCTAAGTAGATTTGTGATCATTGGATTGTTGAACTGGTGTTTGGTTACATGGTAGATTACTGGGTTTGTTTCTAATTTGCTCTTTCTGTAAATGTGTCCCTCTCCCCCATACTCCTCCCCAATTTTCCTCATGAAATATCCTTTGAAATATGTGTTTTTGTTTTTGTTTTTAATAAAATAATGGATACTTCATGAGTGTAGTGGTATCACTTCACAACCAACATTTGATCCTATATTCTGCTTTTGAACCTGATGACGTAAAGCACCTTTCAATTGCTTTTTCTTGTTACAGAAAATGGTGTGGTCTTGACTCACAAATGCAGCAGCTATTCATGGCACAGTTGCAAAGCAACATGTGGTTTAGAGATATAAATATTTACTTGAGCTAGCGCATGTTTGTTTTTGCAATATGAAGCACTCTGGGTATTTAACAATTAATACTGGCTAGACTAAATTAGTTATCTTCATTTTAGAAATTGTCTATCTGGTTCCTGCTTACAGGTCTGACTCAATACTTGGTCACTCCTTGGGTATCTAATGGTCTTCCAGCTGAAATCAGCACTAAGACCAACACAGTTAGAGTAGATCAGGCAAGTCTTTAATAACTCCTTAGCTCCAGAGAGTGTAATTCTAAATAGAAGTGATTGATCTCATTATTGATTTATTGATCAGGAATTGCACAAGGTGTGGGTTAACTAAAGAACTGAACAGTTCAGAATGCAGCCTCCCATACTTTACACCATGTTTATCTATTAGTCACATTTTCTGCAACTATCTTTGACTACCAGGTTGGCAACAAACATGAAAAATCCATTTAAAACTATTTCACCCCAAATAAACAGAGGTAATGAGCTCATTTCTATGGAAATCTTTCCAATATTATCATTGTTGCCTGCCTACCAACACATTTATGAAAATATTTGTACAAATTTAATAGCTTCTCATTTATGAAGAAAGATTAAAAAAATGACAGCATAAAAACACATGGGAGGTAATTGATTCACAAATAAAGTTGTCATTCTGCATAATAATTGATCCAAGCTCAATTGAGAAGAAAAATTGGTGAAATCAGTTTTAGTGGGTGGAATGTGTAAGAAAGAGTTATCAACTATAAGACCAATAGTTATGTCTTACATATTGCAGTGCTTCATCAATGTGAATCTGTTAATCTTCCTGAATGTGATCCCACTCACTTTTGACAGAATGCATAATTGATAATCTAATGCAAAATACCTTTGCCTTGAATAGGACAATCTGCCTGAAACAAACAAACAAACAACCCCCCCAAAACAAAACAAAACAAACAAACAAACAAAACAAAACAAAACAAAACAAAACAAAAATAGCAAATCCAGCTCTAAATATATTCCTATTTGAATTTGGTGTGATCTTTCTTTGGTTCTGATGGTAAAGATATGCAGTGGAAAATTGGTTTGGAAAACGAGACAGAGAGTGAAGCTCTAGACACTCAGAAAGTGTCATGAAACACACAGATGAAGGGGCTTGTGTATATACTATATACACTATTTTGGTTTTCCTTTGGGCAATGTAGTGCCAAGTATTTCTTCAACCTTTCCTCTTATAAGCAGAATTGCCTCTGCCATTAATGAAAGCTATGTCTCAAAGTCTGAGAAAGTAAAATACTGAGCTGATTTGTCACCTGATGTGTCAGACAATGATTTTGTCAGTGTTTGTAGGTTTATTGGGTTCAAAGTAGTTGAAATCACTCTGGAAAATCAGCAAAGACTACAAAAGTGTATTATTTGGTTCATTAGCTAGTAGTTTTTATCCAGAGTCAATACTGAACCAGTAGTGCAGAGACTGTTGATGGGTAAACACAAAGAGCAGTTAAAAATGAGATTCTGATCATTTGTTGATGGTAATTAGGACACTACATATCTTTACTTAGGAAATTGGTAGATCTCCTGTTTCCAGCATTGGAACTTGCAAAAAGTCCTCCAGTGCCATTCTCTGATACAGTTAACAGAAGGCAGGAAATTTTTGAAACTTTATCAGAAAAGATTTTATGAAAGAATATAGAATCCATCTCCTGTAATTGCATTGCTCCTTTAGATGTTCTTTGTCCATGCAGTTTCAATAAAATGTAAATTGCAGTCTTTTTTCTCTGCTGCCCTAGATCCTGCCCTAGAACATGAAACATTTCATGTATTTGAATAATTGTAATTTAAGCATGTGCAAAAAATGTTGGCAACTGTGGTTTGTAAATTATAGTGTGACATTGTTGTGAAGTGTTAGAAGACCAAACTGATGTATCTCAAAAACATTGGATAGAAATTAAGGTGATTTTTTTAATAAAAGGTGTAATTTATGATGTATATTATAACTCTTTGAAATTAAAAGTTCAATACAAACTTATACAAACAGCTGGGAAAAAAAATTGTCCAAGTAGCAGCCATAGTGCTTGCTATATTTTGTCATGTGTGTTCATAATACAGAGCTAGTTTCAATACAACAGAATTAGAATATCAATTGCCTGTTTTTATCAGAGCACATTAAAGTGTTTAGCCAAAGTGAAATTGATTGCATTGAATTGCAAATTTCAGTTGAAAATAAAATTGGGATCACTAGAGAGAAGTTAATGTGCTCTTTAACTTTACTGTGCAATAATATGAGCTTGAAATATGACTGCATATTCTGCTAAAATGGGTTTAGATAGTTAGCTCTGCATATTTAGATTCATATTGTCTTTAGGTTGCCTCTTGAAACTTCTCTCGGTTACATTGTCACAGGTTTAGGCTATTCATGTCTGTCCGGGCAGAAGCAGTTCATTCAGTTTCATTGAGCCACTATCCCTGGAGGTCTTCGGAAAATGTGTAAATATAGAGCTTGGTGATGTGGTTTAAAGGTGAACTTGGCAGCACTAGGTTAACATTCAGACAAGACAATCTTAGGGCTCTTTTCCAACCTAAATGATTCTATCATCATTTAATTAATGCATACAAAATTCACCAATTAACTTTACTGCTAGTATAAAAATAAGCAAGTATAAGGAGACAGCACGTTTTATTTTAATCTGGTGTACTGTTCAGAGATCTTCAAGACACCGTGCCCTTACAAGTTGCTGGCTCCTGCTCAGCAGTCCAGAATGCTTTGCACTCTCAAGGTACCCCAGCCAGCTGAGGGAACGAAGACTGCTTATATGATGGAAAGACAAATCCCACATGAAGGTATATTTTGGGCCTAAAGTAGATTTTTCTCCAGGGTATGGAAAGGGAGTGTTGGCTGCTACTTGACTGACCTGTCTTAGAAAGAACATGAATCATTTCAAGATGGTAATCAACCAGAATAACTTCTCTATTGTGTTCATTTGTAGCAGCCAGCAAGTAGTTTTACGCTTAGACTATTAATAAAAATGAGCTGTGGAAAAACATGGAGAGTTAATGTCAATATTTTTAAGGTTTGGAACTGAAGAACTTGCCACTTCCAAACTATGTGAAAAGTTCTCTGAAAAATAGAAGTACAGAAGAAACAGAAGTGATCTGTCCTTCCCTGTTGTTTGATGATACTTATTTTTTTTGTATGTCTCAACTTGGCATCAGGATTCGTCTAAAAATACATCTCTTGAACAGTTTAGCTAACTTGACTCATTAGGAGTTACTTGTATGTTGATACTATTATAGGACATTCTAAAAATAATTGTGTGGACTTGTGACTGTTTTTGTGTTTGTTAAATAAGTTGGGGCTTATAGGCCACTGTGTGAGACAGTGAGAAGGTGATGTGTGGAAGTGGCATTTTTTTTCAAAAACAAAAGAAAGCCATACCAGTGTCATAGAACCATAGAACCACCCAAAACCCAAACCAAACACCTGAGAGCACTGTCCAAATGCTTCCTGTACTTCAACAGCTGTGACCACTTCCCCAGGGAACCTGTCCCAGTGCCTGACCACTAGGTGCAGAACCTTTTCCTAACACCCAGCCTGACCCTCCCCTGTCCCAGATCCATGCTGTTCCCTTGGGTCCTGTCACTGTCCCCAGAGAGCACAGCTCAGGCCTGCTCCTCCACTCCCCTCATGAGGAAGCTGTAGGCTGCCATGGGACTGTGAGTCCCACCCATGCAAAAGAAAACAACTGGGGAAAATGCATGAAAATGCAAAATTTGAGTGTTTTTACAGGAAAATTTAAAAGTATTTTTTTCAAGATGACTTACAGGTATTTTTTCAAAAAAGTAAGGTGGTCCTTTTTTTGATGTAGGTTGACAAATGCTGCCATAAAACCTACAACACCAGCAAAGAATAAATGAATTTTCATCTTTTCTCAGGATAAGTGGAAAGCAGCCTTGAGATTGGAGACTTAAAAAGTTATTAAGACAACTGAAAACTGAAAATACTAGGCACGCGTTTTTTTTATTTTAGCTAGCACAAAGGTAAGGCAGAGCACTATACAAGTGGTAGCCAGAGGTCAATGACATTACACATACAGACTAGGCATAACAACAGAAAGGAGTGACAAAAGTGTATCTTAAATGAATATCTATACATCACCATAGTTACAATTTATATGAAATCTTACAATCGAAGATTAGATAAGGCTGGAAAATAATGGTTTTACTCTTCTGATGTCTTATGAATTGTTCAATAGCTATATAAATTTGTGTGCATATATGTATATATATACATACACATGCACGTATGTGTATGCCTATATATCCATTTAAAATTTATCTGAATTTACAAAATAACATGGTTTTTAATGTGTAAATTCAAGATTTGATGAGCCAATGTTCGTATTACTTGAAGGCGAACTGCACTGTGGAGTGGTCTTGCTATCCCACAGCAGCTTTATTTTTCAAAAGCACTTGTCAATACAGTTTTAGATACTGTAAAACATTGTGCTTCTGTGGTTACTTGACCAATACAGTCTGCTTGCTTCAAGTCAAAATATAGTCCATACAACTTTAATACCGTTTTCTTCTATTTTTCCAGTTTAGTTAAAATGGAAAGAGCTATATTATTCATCGCTCATTCTGAGAAAAGCACAGTATTCGAAATTATTACCATCATATTACATTAGTTAACAGCCAGTTAAACAAAACCTAATTAATATATCTGAATTGTGGGAACAGTTACACTTACAGAGTGTATGAAAGCATTTCTTACAACAAGAAAGTCAATGGCAACCAAGTTGACTGATTTAGTGATGACGATGATTCTTATGCCTGTATTCAACTGATTTCAGACTATTTCAATTCACGCTACTGAATTAATTCACACTACTTTGAATTAAGCCCTAATAATCTTTTTTTTTTTTTTTTTTTTTTTTTTTCCCAGAACAAATTTTTAAAGTAAATAAACCAGCGCAGATCTTCCGTTTCCATGTATGATCTTGTTCTTGTTCAGGATTTCACAAACATCATTCTTGGTTTCTTAAACCAGAGAGCCGTGTTCCCTATCCTGGTTCCAGGCTCAACAGTCAGGTCTATTCCTCTTCAGAATCCTGTTCTACAAACAAGCCCTGTCTCATGGTCATAATATGAGGTGAGTCTTAACTGCTGTTGATGAGGCAGTCAGATGCAAAATCTTAGCAAAACTAAAAGCTCATTTCAGTTTTCTATAATGTAAGGCAAAACTTTAAAAAAAAAAAATAAATCTATTTTAGAATGGAGGATCTATGAATCCAAAAAAAAAAAAAAAGATAGGAAACACAGGTTGCAACTAAAGTGATGAGTTTTGGACAGGGATTTTTTTTTTTTATTATTTTTTTTAATGCTTTCAGCATAAATGTAAAGCATGCAGTTTTTTATTTAGTTTTCAGGTTTTCTCTGATGGTTGGCCAGGGAACTCCTGTGACATTCAAAAAGTAGATAAAATTACTTTTAATTCTTACATCCAGAGAGCCTTACTGATGCATTTACTGCTGCCTTATGGCAGTTACAAAGAAGCACAAGGTATCCTGTCTAAGTTTTAAAAACGGGTATGCAAGTCTCTGATTCTGCGCATTTTCACTTTAAAATTGTGAACAGTCTTTTTATTCTCTCTAGAATCTAATTAAGTGTGATTCCTGATACATTTTCTTATTTTCTGCATCTCCTTGCGTCTATGTGTACATGTATGATGTGGTCCATACCATCTGCAGTACCTTCCACTGCTTCTGTATAGGATGGCTCCACATCTGATGTGGGATCTCTTTCTTGCTGACAGCTGTGTGTGAGGAAGCTGTTACAACCAAAATTACATGGCATGTGGAGCCTGGTTGGAGCTCTGGAGGTGGCAAAAGTTCCTGGAAAGCGCATTTGGCTGAAGAAAGTTATTTAAGGTTGCACCAATACTTTCCTACCCAGTGTCCATATGGAGTACAGTGTGGTGTTCTTGTGGAACAAGCTGTTCTTGTTTCCAGCTGCTAAGTCACATTGAAGTCAGCTAAAAATACTTTAGTTTCCTGGTACTAGTTCTTTCCATGAGAGCAACTGATGTGGGGTAAAACAGGATTCTGAGGAGGAGCAGAACCGATTTTAGAGACTGCAACTGGGGCAGGAATGGGGCTCGCTGGTTTCAGGAATGAAGAAAGGTGAGGTCTGTGAGGTCCTGAATAGGAAGGAATTTCATATTTCAGATTACACGTGGAAGGATCTGTGCACATTCTCTTTTTGTTCAGATTCGTTCTGGGAAAAACAATCCTTGGGACTTAATTGCGTGAAATCAAAAGGGCCTATGTAGTTTATATGCTGAAAGAAAGGCCTTGTTCAACCCTGAGCAGTTGCTGTTTTGGCTGGACTGCAGTCCAGGAGAAATGGTTCCCCTGCTCTGCCTCAGTTTTGAGTTATGTTAAGACATTTACTGCTTTACCACCATTTTACTGCATGTAGCTCTTGGTCATTCAGTCCCCACAGCACTAAGAGACAGCCTGGTTCATGATCAGAAGGGAAGTTGTGGTGTATTTCTGGTATCTGTTTTGGGTGTTTGGTTGTAATTGAGTCTTAATTAATGACAAACTGTTCACATCAAAACTTCAATTAGAAGCAACATGAACATTACTATATCGCTCTGCAGTTGTGTTGAAATGATGCACAGCTGTACAAAAGTATTTTTTGAATTTAATTTTAGTAAAACTTGTAGGAATTATAATTAGCCTCTTGAAGTCAGCCTTTCTGAAGTACTCTGTTGGTATAATTTTGGAGCTCCCTGATTAGGTGCAAGGGGCTAAATTTTCTTATCGGCCAGAGAAAACCACTCTGTCTCTCATGGTAAAGGCAACCTCAGACTGGTGTGGCTGTGAAGTCTTGAACTGTAGTGTTCCTTTGCTGGCCAAGAGACTAAGCCAGGATAGGTTTCACTGTTCCCTGTTCAGGTCTTGCATCACATTGTCTTGCCTCGGAACACTGGTGCAGCCCTAATAGAACTGACATTCTTTTGACTTAGAAAAATCCTTTTTGCTATTCAGAGCTGAAGAGATGTATGCAAACAGGGTGCCTTTCTTAAGAGCGTGTGACCAAAGTGTCCATAAATTGGAGTGTCTGTCTGAGTAACACTTTTCGCACTGTCAGGTCTGCCTATATGCTCTGCTCATGCATATCTCTGTATGAATTGTTCCTCTTCATTTGACAGACTCCTAATCTTTCTGCGTGGCTTATGTTTTCTTGACTCCAGTCTCTCTTCTATTCTCTTTTCCCTTTATTCTCTTACTTGTTAGCTCCACTGTAAAGCATTATATTGCATCAATAGTGCAAAAGAGCAAAAGTGCTCTTGTGGTATAAAACATGGCTAAACCCACAATATTTTTTGGTTCCAGCCATCTAATTACACAGCAGATTCATGTGGACCTCTTAGGATAAGTTTTAATCAAAATAACAAAAATATCCTTAAAACTTCTGCAGAACACTTCAGCAGCTGCAGAAGAGTGCTATTTGTAACTTCTTGCTTCACACTTGCAGGGACATAACTTTAATGATAATTCTTACACCCCTTCCCCCATAATAAATAAATAAATAAGTTAATAATGTTTTTATTGTGACTGTTAAGATATCTGGATTTCGATTGAATTTTATTATTATTTTTTTTTTTCTTGAAATGTTACTATAAAGTTACTTTATTAATCACATTTCTGTATCCCATGCGCCATCAGCAGCCTTACAATTTAACTTTGTTATTAATGCTATCTGGGAAATGGAAACTTGACCATATCCCACTTTAGGATCAATAAAGTTACAATGAAAAAAAATGTTATCCATAACTTCCTTTTGATTGTGTGTCAAAACTCAGTCTTATACCAATTTATTAAGTTTTTAACAGAGAAATATTATGTGGCAGGACAATTAAGAGAAAAATAGTGTAGGATTTCAGATTAGGTGTATATAAACTTGCGTAATGTTGGCATATTTTATTGGCTACTAGTCTAATGGCTATATAGAAAACATGCTTTTTTTTTTTTTTTTTTTCTTAGTGTCGGTAATTTACAGAGAAATGATGGTGTAGGCTAAACAGTTCTGCATACAACTGTCATCATATATATATGTATATATCGTACATACAGCAATCATCATATTAAGAATTATCGTTAAAGTTGCTGTTAGTTAGACTGAATTCTTTGTTTTCAGTTTGATAATATAAGCAACATTTTTGCCTCTCTACGAACTCTGTAGATTAAATTTCTTTATAGTAGAGATTTCTCTGTAGTAGTATTTATGTTCAGCTTGGACTGGGTCATATAATATAGACTAATTTATTTGAAATGGCACAAATACATATATAAAAAAAATGTGGCAATAGTTTCCTAAAACCTCACTGCAAGGAGGATCAAAAGAAGAATTCATAACGAAAAGATAAGAAGTAGGAAGTCAAAATTCATAGATGTAGAATGTTTAATACAGGTAGCCTAACTTTGAGAACATTCTCTAAGGAATGGGTTATAAAATCTTTGACATTTTGTAGAGTATAGTATTAATGGAATAAAAAGAGACCCTGGGGCTCATACATCTCTAATGAGCGTTCCTAGTGTAAAGTTTCTGTCACTCATCATAGTCGTGGCTTTTACTATGCAATTATATATGTTGATCTGACAAGAATATGAAAGGAGTCTGCAGGCGTTGTATGTGGTACCAGGGAAATAAGTATACCTGAATTATACACAATGCCTCTTGCTGAATTTATCATGGTGAGAGGTTTTTCTTCCTACATTTTTATATACAGATCATGGACAGCATAGACAGGAAAGCTTCTGTTTGGGTTCACGCTTGTGTGGTTGTATAACTACATGTATACAGAAGAAAAGTGATTTTGCTAACTTATGCCATAGGGTCCAATAAAAGTCTAAAAGTTGTTAACAATGACTAGCTGAATGTGCAGAGCTGGATAATTTGTGTATGAACCCTGTGTGCTGACATGGACATAAGTGAATATACTAGATGCCAGCATATCTGAGTGGGATTAAGAATAATGCAATTTGTGTTGTCTTCTTGACCTGATTTACCACTTTACACAAGTCATTTAATTATATTAAGCCTGTCAGTTACTTCTTGAACTGAAATGAGAGTCAATAGATTATTGAAATTGCAAATAGATTGTAAAATTTGATCTCATTTGTCCATTCTACTTTCTTCTTGTCTGTCCATCTAATGATCTGTGCCTTATAAGGGAGAATTTTGCAGGAGCTTCTGTACTAATTATAGGTGACATAATTTAATATTGGAATTGATTTTGTCATAAGAGAAAAATCACTTGTACTGAAGGTAGACATCATTGAGTTTTCAAGTGTCATAGGTGTAACAAAAAATAGGATTTTAAACACTGTCCAAAAATATAATAGAATCATTTTTGAGAAGTCAATTTCCTTTTGTGGTTTCATCAGACATAAGAGAAATGAGGTCAGAAAGTTGCCGGACAGTTGAAATTATTATGGTGGAAAATGTTGTTAATTCTGAATATAAACAGAAGTTTATAGGGAACAAAAAGTTCTGAATGATCTCATGATCATGAATGAGAAATGTCAGAAGTAGGCAGATGAAAAACATTTTGATATTCCAAAACAATTGTTTTCAATGGCTTGGTGAATGGAATCAGCTCATAGAGGAAAATGCAGGCATGGGGAAGCTGAGCTCAACTGACATGAGACTACAGCATCTTAGGCAGCTGTAGAAAATTGTCAAAGGAATCAGACAAGAAATGTGTCATTTAACAGCAGAAATATATGATACTTCCTTTTTCCCCTGTGCACCCCCCCAGAAGTATTTAGATTTCCCTAATGGAGTCATGCTATCTCCCAATGGAAAATCAAAACACTTGGTGAAATAATAATTTTCTCTTGGAAAATTTGAAGATGCATTCATGACCCTTTCTCAGTTTGAAGAGCATCTAGTATTTTTTGGGTAATTGCCCCCACAGGGCTGAAAAAACTTGAAAGACTGGAATTAAGGTGCCTACTCAGTATGCCATGGTTAAACACAGCTTTGATTTGACTCACTGTCATTAGTAAACCATCCAGGTTATGTATCCCACACTCCAGTTACTTCCTGATAAGATAAAAGATTGCATGCTTGTTTAATACTTACAGAGTTCTGACAATTAAGTAACTCAGAACTGTTAAGACTTTTTAAATGTGGATACATCTCAGATGATGATCTTGGGCACTGCAGCAGTGTTGCACATCAAAGCAGCTAACACGCTTCTGGACAACATAGACCTATCCTAGGGATCACAGGGTGCAATCTGGGAACTAGTGTGGTGCAAGGACATTCACAGTAGGCAACTGGGAAGTGGGCAACCCGTTTTTAAAGAGAAGACAATTTAATAGTATGCATGCTGGGTGTTGCGCACCTTAGTACCAGGGAGCTGTTTTGGGCATTTTTAAATTGCAGGTATAAACATAGTCACAGTGTTTTGAATGTGCTACATTTTTCTTTGTGCTCATTCACAAGTTTCGTTAATAAATTTCTGTTTCTGTAGGCTGCACTTCTGAAGAGAACAACTTTAGCATTGTTCTACAATGTGCATGTGTAAATCCATCTTTTTAAGTGCATCTCGCAAATATTAATCAGAACTCAAAGTCTTAAAAGCACCCCATGAAATGTAGCATTCTAAATCAAGGACTACTCTGGCAGGAGTTTTATTGTAACCTATGAAAGGCAGAATGAATGGGCGGGTTATTTCAAGCTGGAATAAATCTTACCCTGGAATCTTGCACAGAAAATGTGTTGCCTTTAGTGGAAGTGTATTCCACCACTCAGGCTAAAATAGTTAGAAGGATCCATATCTCTATGCCATATCCATATGGATATCTGCCTTCAGGGAAAATGGGATCATGGGGAGACAGAAAGGGTAAAAGGTAGAGAGATTGTGCAAGAGGTCTGCCTGCCACTGCGACTTCTCTTCTTGCTTCTTTTCCCTTTTATTCTCAGTAGGAATGATCTCTACATGCCAGAGACCCAGAGAACTGTTTTTTTTTTTTTTTTTTTTTTTTTTTTTATTAATATATTTTTTTCCTGCATCAAAAATGCATCTCTGCAAGCATTTATGTTAAATGACCTTCCACTCAGCTGCACTGGATAGCCTGACATAGCAGTGCTTTTTCAAGCCTCCCAGGAGTAGAGGGGCCCTATCTTTCTCTTTTACTGCCAAGAAGTTCGACTAGACATAGCCTGGGGCCTGAAAGCCATGTGTATACCTGTGAGAATCAGGGCTATGGGATAACTGCTGTGAAATTGGGCACTGGGGTGTAGCTGCTGGTGGGCAAAGCCCTGGGGAGGGAAGGTCCAGCTGGCCCAGGGGGCAACCTGAGCAGCCCCTGCAGCTGCTGGTGACATGGAGGAGGATGAGCCAGTGTGAAATGAGCGTTGATTTCAGCCGGCAGCTGCTGGGTGCAGCCAGATTGTTTCCTGTAGGAAGTGCCATGTGCTGGGGGTGTCAAAAGGGAATACACTCCGAGTTCCCAGTTCATGGGAAATTAAAAAAAAAAAAAAAAATTTTTTTTTTTGGTCTGATTCAGATGAAAACTAAATACCCCCTGAACATTTTCACAAGTCAGAAATCCCACTGTACAGACAGCTTCACTCCACAGATTGGAGTCTTCTGGGAGAACATGCATTACTCATTTTTGAACTGATATCCAATTCTGCAGGCCAATGAAAGGTTGAAAATGGAAATCTGATTTCAGACAACTTATCCATTGTAATTCTGACCTTCTAAATCAGCTGATAATTTCTACATTAGATCAACTCTTTCATCTTCACATCAGGTATTAAAACTCAGCTTGGAAAGAAATGCAGAAATGCTGATCAGAATTCGTCCTGATGCTCTTCAGAAAACCAAATTAACATTTGGATTAGGGAGCTTGATACCTATTCCCTGAATGTTTAGAATACTAAAGCACACCTCATACTGTGGATGTTAAATGTCAGTTCTAAGAATAATATCTAAATCACATGAAACCCAAGCACAGGAAACATCCAGATGATGGAGGGTTGCTTTCATCTTGTGACAGGAAGCTCAATAATGTTTTTTTAAGCAGAAACTGTGGATGTGGAAGAAGCTTCTTCAATATGTTTGGCATCTGAGTAGGACCATCTTCAGAGCTTCTTAAGCGCCTTTCTGGCAGGTGTGTTTGCAGAGCTCCCTCTGCGCCAGCTAAGAGAGCACATTAATTTTTCCATTACTTACTACTCAGGGTTCATTTTCAAACTTAAACTGCAACATTTATATTCTTGGACTTAGCCATCCATGGTTCAATGCCTGAAGTATTGGCCAACAAAACAACTATTCCCATCAATAGGACCTTGTCTGGTATTCATCTGTGTGCCATAGATGCTTATGACAGGTTTTTTTTTGACCAGAGGATTTGTGTCACCATCTGCTGAATTTGTAATGTAGTTTACAGGGAGTGTGAATTGTCACAGTCCCCTGTAGTAGATGGGGGACTGCAGAATGCACCTCACTCCTGAGGTTTCAGGTCAGCCCTCTTTTCTCAGCTGGGAGAGTATCATCACTCCTGCAAGACAAGCAGCTCTAGGCAAGCGGCAGGTGCCACAACTTCCTGTTAGCACAAAGTAATCAGCCAGCAAAATCCTGGCACCGTCAGGATCAGCATGGTAGAGGAAGTTAAGCTTACTGCAAGGTACCAAACTCACCACTCTTTCTCATTTGTTCATTCAGAAGTGTTGGGAGTTCTTGGCATCCATGGAGGAGGTGAACTCTAGTGTCCTCAGCACTGTGGTTGATCCTCTGCCTATGCTCCCTGGTGACGTGGTTGGAGGCTGGGGACCTCTGGTTACTGTGAGCACTTGGGTTGGCCTTGCAGAACTTATTTGTTGTTTTCCTAGACCCCTGACTACTTGCTGACCTTTGTGCAAGTGCCACTGGCTTCAGAAAGAAGATGATACTGGTAATTTAATATGGAAAACTGTTCAGATCTGTCTTGGAGTGGTTACTTTAGCCAGCTTTTGCTTCTTGATAATCTTTTTTTATTTGGGGGTAGTCTCTCATCAGCATAAAAAAAAATGTTTTCCTTCCAGAGGTAAAGAGACAGAGAAGAAATTTTTCTGTGCATATATTACTTGCTGCAAGGTGACAGTCAGGAACATCCAGATGATAAACAATAAAGGGTTCTTGCATATCTTCAGAGAGCGGGTTGAAGTTATGCTGCTCCAAAAAATTCTTCTTACAGAGAATTGGTAGATATTCCATCTTTTCCTAAAAATCTTTGAGATACTGTTATGAAATGTCAGTGCAAACCCTGGTACTCCCGCTGCAGAAAAAAATAAAAATAAAAATAATAATTTTAAAAAATCGTATAAAAGCTGAAATCTCTTAAAGCTTTGAAACTGAAACCAAAGTTGTGTGCAGTCTTTAGGGGTCATTCTTAGTCTGCTGAACCTCAGCTCTCACAGGACTCAGCCTTCATGGGTGATTCAACACCCGCTGATGTCAACCGAGAAAAGTCCATTCAAATCCTTACATAGCAGCCTAATGACATCAGAAGATGACAGGTGCTATAACTCTTGTGCAGACTTAATACAACAGCTGGTTCAAACTAGAAATGTACTAATATCTGATAAACTGCCTTTTAAAGTTGTTTTCATATTGGAGAGTTAAAACTTTAGTTAAGGGGCTTTTATTTTTTGTCAAAAATACATGGAAAATTACTTTAAAAAACAATGTGGAATTATCTCAGCGAAATGGTTCTAAAACATTTTAATTTCTATAGACTTGCTTCTTGATAAATAACTATAAAGAAGATTCTGAAAGGTCAGCACCTTGATTAAGAATTCAGAAAAACATTGCATTTTACTTCATTGTAAACACAGAACTGAATATTATGCAGTGATATTATTGGAAACATTAGCATTTATCCATTTTCTCTAGAAAATACAAATAATTCTATTAAATAAGAGGAAGCAAGCAATTAAGAAAAAAACAAAGCACTGCATCGGTGTGACTTTGAATTCCTTCCTATCTGTTCAAAGACAGTCAGCTTCTTAACCTTGATTGTGAGAGCTCATCTAGAAGTCACAAGAAAAAGACTAAGAGGAACAGGTATTCAGCAGCAGTATCTTTGGTCTTTATGGAGATATCTGAATTGACTCCACCTAGAATATTCATAGTTGTTTTTGTGTAGAAGAGTATGCTGCCCACTTCCAACTTGAGTTTTTTGCATTTATTTTGCTGGTAAAATATTAATGGAAAGACATAAAACTCTTGGAATAACTTCATGTACACACTACTCAGAAATTCTGCTGTATTTCTTAGGAAAATACATTTTTAGGATTATAGCTCTGAAGTGTTTATAATTGTAGTCCTAAGAGCCGCTCAAAAGCCAGAGCTAGTTATACCTTCTAAGTATTAAGGACAGATCCTTCAGTGCTTATTGAGGAAAATTGCTCAGTGGTTTCAATGGGAATTTAGCCTCATCAGTAAGCACTACAAAGTCAGGCCCCTAGAGAGAGCCACTTCATAAATCAATTACAATTAATTCATCAAAGAAAAAAAAAAAAAAAAAACTACCACTAATTCTGATTCAGTTTAGAACATCCAATCTCATTTCAAATCATTGGTTACCTAATCATGAAGGAAATTAAAATATTGTTAGAATTAATCATATGTGACTCAGCAGTCCATAAGACCCTCAGCTAACAGATCAAGTTAAAACTTTCCATTCATTCAATATGCCAAACAAATATGACGTGGGATTTTGCTAGATCAGATCATCTGTTGTGCATAAGCTGTCGTGAGGTAAGTCTAATGTGACATTATCGATAAGACATGACAAGGAGAAAGCATTTCTGATAAAGAATGTAGTTATCTGAGGAAAACAAATGCTGTTTAAGATTAAAATCCAGCATTTCCACTTGGGAGCTACGTTGACAGCAGAAGTGATGACAGCAGTTATCTGTCATACTGATGCCACTATAAAAGTGATGGAGAAGCTGACTCTGTTTTGCAAATGAGCTTTGCTTATTTTTTTAAAGAAGTACTAGGTGATGTTTAACACAGGAGCCATATTATCCAGTACTGGTCATAATGCTTTGGGACTGGTCATAATGCTTTAAGACTATAAAGCAGTGGTTGGTGCAGCCTTGCTCAGATAGGAACCTGTTGGGCTGCTTGTCCTTAAAAACCTTTGTCCACTTTCCAGAGCAACTAGACAAAAGCAGTAGTTTGAGTTTCTAACTGTAAACAGGACAGGCAATCAAACATATCAAAATTTGTATCTGCTGCTTTTTTTTTTTTTCTTTACAATAGTTTCCCATGAATTGTCAGAAAGTCAGTATCAGACTGTTTATAAAAATACACCACAGCTGTATAAATAAAATACCTTCCTCTGGCAATTGTATAGGCATTGGGACAAAATACAGCGCTGCTAAATTCTGGTTGTACTATAGCAGACTGTTTTCTGGGGAGTGAATTTACAGCCTAACTAATGCTAAGCTGTAAGTTTGACTGTAAACAAGCAAATAAAATAACTAGTGTGCTGTGGAGCTGAATGAGGTTAGGAATGGTAACTTCTGCATTTCTCATCTAGTCTTATTTTAAGTGTAGAGCCATTCTACAGAGAGTTTCTTGTGTCTAATGAATGACATTTCTTTTGAATGAAGTCATCAGGTAATATTTCAATTACATCTTGATGTTCATGTCTCACTGAAGAGAATGGGATTTGTTCTCTCCTTTGTTGCTCCTGCTGTATCTATTAGTTTTCTGAAAAAGAGAAATAAGAATGTGACATTGTGCCTAAAACTTAAGCTTACTGAACAGTAAGTTTATTCAAATGTATTAAGAAAGAAACATGCCTAGAATTTGTATTTACTAAAAATGCTGCACTTGTTAGTTACTGTTTTCTTTTACTAGTTGTGGGATGACAGCATTGTAGTTACAGTTCCGCTGAATACACATAATTGATTTCATAGGACAAACAAGATAATATAAGTCTTTCAATGAGTGTATGCTTTCTTAATTAATTACAATAGGTTCTGACTAGCTGGCTTTAATTTCTCTGCTGTCAGTAACAACAGAACTTCAGAAAGTGTCCATACGATAGAAGTGCGGTGGGTTTCTCTATGTCCTGTTCCATATCAGAAGTCTCTGATTTTTGTTGTTGTTGTTGTTGTTGTTTTAGTGTATAGCAAACAGTAATGAAAAATATTTCAAGAAGAGTCCCATTCTTCAGTATTTCTGACCATGCTTAGAGAATGAAATGAGCCCCTCACGCAGATTTTTTTGAAGTATGCTCAATGCATACTGTGCATAATATCTGCATTATTAGTTGTTCCTTACATTTTACCAAGGAGGTCAAAATTCAGATGTTCATGGCAATGAATTGCTTTGTTTGCTATCAGAAATAGCTTAACTCTGATGAACCTGATGCAACACTGGCCAAAGGACACATCGACAGCTGCTGTCTGTACGTGCAAGTAGCAGGAACATGAGACAGACATTTTCAGTAGAGCTTTTCATCCCAATATTCTGTTCCCGGAAAATAAGCTGTATATTTATGGCACTTTAATATTCAGAGATAACCTTCCCAGGAATCTCATGTGGTTTGTAAAACTTTTTTCAACTGAGAAATTTTTACATGAATATTATGCAGGAGGTACACTACCTAGAATCAAAGTTATTGTCTGCTCTTTCCCGCCTGAGGTGACAGTGGACCCACAAACCGCTGGATCCTTATCCTACTCCTGGACAGTATTAGTTGGACTCCAGTTTGAGTTTTTTGTTCTGCAAAAGCTGCCTGTACTACTTGACATAGCTCAGAACTAATTGGAGAGAGAATCAGAAACTGGACTGAAAGGTCTCTCTTCTCTCCCAGTCTTCTTTTGGAAATAGTAGAGGACCTCCTGCTGTCTACTCAACTGGAAAGTAAAATGCATTACTGAATGTCTGGACCTCTGTATCACAGGGGAACAGGATACACTCCTTCTCCTATTTGCTTTGTTTGGCAACAGAGAAGCCAAGTAGACAGGTTTTGTTCTATTTCTTGGGAGTTGTTGTTTTGCCAGTTTCTGTGGAACAAGAAGAATCCGGGTCTGTCTTCTCCCACTGCTGAAGAGACCAGGAACTTCAATTCCTTTGTGCTTCCCTTTTCATTTTCTAAACGTATGTTTATGACATTGTAACTTTCCCTCTTTCTTATGATGCTTTAAGAAAAAAAAAATGTTTTGAAATTATAAAACTCTACAGTTTTAAAGGATGTAACTGACCGAATGGTGCATACATCTCTACTCAAAGACTTGAGCCAATAAACAGGGATTTGGAAGTCCAGCCATACCTTTGAAACGCCAGTCCACTAGAGTCTCTTTCTGCCAGCTGTGCTGGCTTTTATTAGCAGAATTTTATCACTGTCCAGAGCTATGGGTTTAATCCCACAGTCAATGAAATCAAGAGTTTTCTTGTTGCTTTTGGTGTTGGCTGGTCCCATTATTCCTGTAGAAATACTGGCTGGTCCAGATCCCTTGTAGGAGTATTCTAAAAGCTACTAAGTCAGAGAAAAGATTCCTGATGACAGCAGTGGGCTTCAAATAAGGTTTGAGTACTCCCAAATGTTTAGGCCAGGAAAGTGCTTACAAAGTATAGAAACTCATTTAACAATGGTTAAAATATTTGACTGAACACCCATGATTTAGTGAACTTCCATTGTTTATGAGTTGAAGGGATATATTCTAATACTACAGCAAACGCAGACTGCAAGCTAGCTATTTAGTTTAAAATGGTACTTAAAGTTTTTCTATATAAATATTTTTTATATTTTCTATATAAAGTTTTCTATATAAAGTTTTTTTTTAGTGTATTTTCTATATAAAGTTTTTATATATTAACCATGAACCTGTAAAGTCACTGAAACAAGTAATTTGTCCTTGATGAAGTAAGTGAAAAGTAGTGACCCCCTCCTCTTCCCTCCCCAAAAATTTATGTTTGGAAAAATAGATTGATTCCCTGCCACAACGCGCTTTTAGAAAGATTTATCATGAAACTTAAATTCCTCTAATACTTGTGTTGCACTCCAGCAAATGCTGTGGGGCTTCTTGTATGAGCAAATATTATTTCTGTGAGTAATGGCTGTAAAGTCTGAGCCATCTGGCACTGCCTGACTTCCCTTTGCTTCTTGCTGCTTCAGTTCCCTTATTGTGGTAGCTAAATGAGATATTATAATTAGAGACCCACCAACACTGTATTCATTATTAGAGGTCAAGTTCTGGGTGCACTTTTCTGACAAGTCTCCCAGTACTGTCTGTGGGAATGTTATTTATGCCAGGATTAGGGCCCGTATTAGACTGTTAATTTCATGGCACTGTTTTGCACAGCCTGATAATAGGAAAGCTCATAAAATGAAGATGCACACAGCTCTATGACTAAATTCTGAAATGCATGTGAAAATTGTTTTTCTTTTTATAATTACAGCTGGCATTTCAGTGCTCTCTGCCAGCCGTCATTTTCCTTCATCCACATACTCATTTCCACATACACATTTCTTCCTGATACTGGCATGCAAATTGATTTGATCACTTCCCAGCAGGTCTGTGAAAAAGAAAATCTTTCATAATACGTATCTGGTCCTGACAGGACTGCTGAAATGAGACGACTGTTGTATGTCCATGTAACTGTGTTGACTTTCATTCTGGCTGATGTTTGCAGAAGATACAGGTGTAGATTTGTGTTTTCCTTCTGTATAAACAAACAGATAAGTATAGTCTGCTTTAATGCCTAGTGAAGAAAAGCAGTTACAGCTGTTTTTTCCTACCAGCTACAGTCTGCAGCTGTAGGAATTATTCATTACTCCAAAAAGCCCCCATTTTTTACCATTGCTTCTGACACACAACAAACCTATCCCTCCATTTCCTGCATCTGCTTCAGTGAGAAACCTGCCAGTTCTCGTGCTGATATGTTTGTCTTAGCAACTAATTTGACACAACAGGAGCAAGTGAGCAGATCAAAGCAGTCGGTGTTTATGTTTGTCACATTTTCATGTTTTAGGATTCTTCATGTTTATGCATGCTTGGGGATTTTACTATGGCCTAGGGTTATTCTAGTCCTCTGACCAAAACTTGTTAGCACACAGGGTTCAAAGTTTTTCACAGACCTTTGCTTGCTTGAGTGCAGGCACATCTCTGTGATTTTACACTCTCTCTTTTCATCTCTCTTTGTACAGGCAGATGATTGACAATGGGATATGAATAATCCAGACACCACTTTTGCCCACAGAGACTTCACACGTTAAAACACACCTTTTTTCTGTTTCTGTCCATTGTCTTTCCAAATACCACCATGATGTCCATTCCCTATTCCTGTTTGGAGCAAAATTCAGGGGAGATGATGATGTAAACCTGCTGATGTAGCACCTATACCTTGAGTGAATTGACTCCTAGCCTGCAGGATCTTCTTTGGCATGACACGCCAGTGAGACTTGATCTCTGAGACTTCTTTGCTTTTCACTGATTGGAGGTGTTGGGCCTTTGAGGGATTTAAACTCTTATAGAGAGTGTCCTCCATGAGACACTCGACAACCAGCAGTGGCTTCCAGACTTTGGAGGGCTCTGTGAAGGCCCTCGTTGTGAGCTGAGATCATGTCTTTGCTATCATCACACCCAAATTCTGGAGCCTGTTTCTCTTTTCAAGAGAGCTGTTTGGAGCCTGACAGTGTCCTGCTCGCACTTGCCAGTGGCTTACCAGTTTGGGGAAGGCAGCTCTGCTGTGGGAAAAGTGATGACTGGAATCACAGTGACCATTTTCCAAACTTTATTCTGCCAAACCTTGCAAGAAGAACACAGAGTTATATTATGGCATGCTGCCTGCACAATTAAGCAGACAATGGGACAGAACCAGGCACTTGTACAGGCTGGGACTACATGGGGAGCTTCTGATGTCAGATGTCCTAGAACACAGAACTCTAAATGGGCAACAGCACTGATGATGTTTCTTACCACAAGACCTATTCAAGCTTCCCAGAACAGAGGCACTCTTGCCATGCTGCCCCCAAAGAGTTGTTGTTGCCCATGCTCTCCAAGAACAATTTTCATCTGTTTGAATGCTCATCTGTCCTCTCCCTGCATCAGTCATGATGCAGCCTTCTGAGACTGCCAGTGCTTAGCCTGCTGCTGGAGATATGTTAAGTCTTCTCATGGTACAGGGTAGTTTTCAGCTTGCTGAATCTTCTGGAATTTTGCATCTCACCACTGCAGAAGAGATGAAGACCAACAGAAAAAGACGAATAAAGATGTGATTTTGTCATCAAAGGGGTCAGAAAGGGTGGATGAACAGCAACAGTAAGGTTATAGGTATACATCACCATCTATATCAACAGTAACTGTAGATGTAGGGAATTTAAAAAAGGATTTCAAGCTAGGACTGTAGAAGCTGGAGGAAGAAGTAGAACTAGAGATTCAAAGAGTCAGAGGCTGGCAGTTGATGACAAATATGACAGTAGATACACAGCATGTGGTTCATTTTGTAGCACCTGAATGAGCCCAGAGTGTGGCAGAAACTCTTGTTGGTGTAAGAACATATTGATGGTACAGGTTCAGCATGTGCTGTAGGAGTTTGTGACAGGAGTTTGTGAGAGCCCAATGTTTGGATTTGGGGCATTAGATCCTCCTCAGGGCCAGGCATGCATTTCTTTTACACTTAGAGCAAAATTTCTGGTTTAGTTTTCTCCTATAGGAGAAACCCAAGCAGCTCTGACCACCAAACTGACATGCACTGCACTAAGTGTACATGTATATTCAGTGGATTTGTTTCAAAACTGTTTTACCTCTAAGTTGAAATACTAATGCAGATGTGGCCAGTGAGACCCTAAAGTTCCTTTTTTTTTATATATATTAAAAAAAAGTTCCCCTTCACAGCCTTCAGTGTATTATCCTTTTCCTAACTACTTTTATACTCCTCCCTGCTGTTCTTGTCCTCTCTTCTTTGTGCACTAGCTCTTCCTCCCCCTTGTCATCCATCTTCTGTTTGTTCCTTTTTTCTTATCTTTGTCTTCTAGAGCAACAAAGCCATTCTAGAAGTTTTATTATTTTTCATGCCTTTCTCAATCCTTGTCTCTTCATCCCCATGATAACATTCAGCCATACTCTTTAGGTACTTGTCTTTGCAGAGACACTTTCCTCTCTTCATCCTGCCCTCAGACCATGCCTGAATTCCATCGTGATTTCCAGCTGTTTCTGTAGTGCTCAGGCACATTTTATTTTTTTTTCCTTTGGGTTCTCTCAGGGAACACTTCATATATAAATAGCTCCTCTCAAGTACCCACTTGATGTTAAAGTACATCCTGCAGCTTCTGCATTCAGTCATCTGCAATTATTTGGTCTCATCTACTGCTGCCTTAGCTGACATTATCTTTTCTTCACTGCCTGTATTTCATAAAGAAAAGAACAAATCTGAAACACACTTCTTTACTGCCCTCTCTTCACGGGGTTCCTATGTTCAATGTGTGTTATTGGTTTAAATGTTTTGCGTAGGGCATCCCAGTTCCTTCATTTAGACCTGACAATTAACTACTTGCTTTCTGTGTTCAAACAACACAATTGTTTTAATCCTTTACCTGTAAGGCCTTGATTCTTCTTGCAGCACACAACCCTCAGAGCACCCTGAAGACTATATCCAGAGCATGTACCCTGCAGTTTGCAGCTGAAGAAAAAAAATTAGGGCAGTTCTTTTTTCACCACAAACAAGTACAGTGCAGACTCTCCCATTGACACTTTGCATCTGACATTCTTATTGTTTACTGAATACTTGTGTACTTGTCATATTGGTTGGATGAGCTGCCTCGTGGCTGTTGTGGAGTAGCCCTTCTATATTGCTGGACCTGCTTCTTTTCTCATAGACAAGTAATATAAGTAACAGCACAGTTAAGAAAGTGATAACCTTGGACAGCTCTGTTCCTGTGGCCAATACTAGGTGTTCCTACTCTTGAACATTATTGGCCACTCTGGAATTCTTTAAAAAAAGAAAAGAAAAGAAAAGAAAAGAAAAGAAAAGAAAAGAAAAGAAAAGAAAAGAAAAGAAAAGAAAAGAAAAGAAAAGAAAAGAAAAGAAAAGAAAAGAAAAGAAAAGAAAAGAAAAGAAAAGAAAAGAAAAGAAAAGAAAAGAAAAGAAAAGAAAGAAAAGAAAAGCTTAAACTATTTTTATTGCCTAAATATCTGTCAGCTTTTCATTGGCAAAAGAGTTGCCTGTTTATGCCCTAGATGCTGATTTTCAGATGACATAAATTGTACTACATCTGCTAATATTAGTGGATTTTACTAACTTAAGGATCTGTGAAAATTCCTAAGAACGCTTCCTTATGCTCTTTCTAACCACCCTTTAAGTATTTAAGTTTGATAAATTGGATTAGTGTTTTAAAATTCATGTTTGGTGGTATGGGAATATATCTAATTTTCTTTAGGAAAATGAGAAAATTAAGTCTTCTCTTTGGAGACTTCCTTAGTTATAACATGGGTGTGATGATATTCACCCTTTAATAATGCATATAATTTATTTTAACTTGGCTGTGATGGCTGAGGTATCCAAACTGACGATTTATAATGCATCTATTTAATTAGCACTTCCAGTCCTCTTCGTGAAAACGAACAATTCAGATGAGACTTTCAGAAGGTTTGAAAAAATAAGGTGGTTCTAATTCAAACTTTGTGACCCAAAGGAAACCAGAAGAATGCTGTACAATTTCAGTAAAACCCCCACAATTATATGGTAGAACTTTAGGTTTAATGCAATCAGGAGTCATAGACCCAGAGAATCACAGGTTAGTTGAGGCTAGAGACCTCAGGAGATCTCTAGTCTAATATTGCTTCCAGTACAAAGCCATGTGGTAGTCCACTTATTACAGGCATGCACATAGTACATAACCCATTAACTGCTAAACTGTGAGCCAGACCATCCAAACATCTAACTGTCCTCTCATCCAGTCCATAAGGTTGTAACTTGGGTACTAGAGGCCGTGTGGAAAACCTTGATAATGAAACAATGCTCAAAATTTGGGCTAGGTTCAGTCACTACACAGAGAATGTGCAGGCAGGCACCACTTCCTGGTTGGGATCTGCAGCTGAGATGCATTTTTATTTATACATAGCTGTCTGTTCACTCTTTCCCCCTCTTTTTTCTTCCTAACTAAAAATTGATCACCCTATAAATTTTGAGAATTCCTCTATTTGTATAACTAATGCACTGTAAATGATCCAGCCTTCATGAATCTGATACTAGTATATGTGGGAGCACTAGAACTGAGTCTTGGATCTTGTTTGTAAGCATTTTCTGGTTTACTGTTTTGAGCAATCAATATAAGCTGTAGGAATTACCTAGGATTATGGAAGTGGCTCACCATCTCTTCTGAGTAGGTGGCTTCACTATGTATGCCTCACAGCAGCATACTCCCATGGGGAGAATACATAATATTCCAGTCTAGAAAGTCTACAAACTCAGAAAGTACATATTTAGGTTTCAAAGTCCTCAGGATAAAAGGAGGAAATTGAATATGTTTTTCCTATTTCTTTTCCCCATTGAGCCACATAGCTATTCCTGAACTGCCTACCAAAAATGACTTTGGGCTGTATTCAGTATTCCCTCTGATCTGCACCGAAAAAATCTCAAAGACAGTGTTAGCTGATGAGGGTCAAATTCATACCAGGATACCTTCTAGCCGACAAAAGAAAGAAGATTGCAAGGCAGTGCTTGCACGCATACCCCAGCCCTATTTTCATTGCAAATACAGATATAACCACAGTGGACTCTGACAGGGGATTTGATAATTTTTGAATGTTGATTGAGCTTTGACCTAAGACAGACACCAAGTAGTTCAAGCATGTCAAGAATTATACATGTATAGTCAGGGCAGGCACAGGCCAGCAGTTCTAGATATTGTGGAAACTGATAAAGCATTTAAGAGTGTGAAGTTTAGGTGCTTCTAGAAAATGCATTTTTTGGGGGGTCTGCAGTTATGAGGAAAACAAAATACCTTCATTACAATTGGATCCTGAGTATCTGAATCCTTTTCTGACTCTTGCCTTATTGTCTGGTTCTTTTTTCCCCAATGTAAGTAGCAATGGAGAAAGAGTGTATGCTTGTAAACAACACCGGAGTCAGAGAAATTTTTTCAGCTCTAGGTGAGGACACCAGTGTCTGACATCAGCTCATAGTTTTCTTTCCCTACTCTTTCAATGTTTTTTCCTGTTAGTGCATCTCTATGAACTTGAGCATGGAAATGCATTTACAGGTCTCAGCAAATGACAGATGTATTTCTAAATTTCCAGTCTTCTCTCATAGCACAGAAGATGACAAGATCCTATGTATACAACAACCCTGACTGGGAAAGAGATGAGTAGATAAGGATTCAGACCAACTTCCACAAAACAGAAGCCTCTGCCAGGCAGGACTCTGGAAACCATGAAATCCAACAAATGCTCACCTATCTTTGAAAATGCATCACATTTTTATTTATTTATTTATTTATTTTTATTTTTATTATTATTATTATCATCATCATCATCATATTTAGTTTTACAACAGTATGTCTTTCCATCAGTGTTGTAGGTTATGGACACACATAACTCAAGGGGCAAAGGATATGAATAGTGGCTAAAATTTGAAGACTGATTAAAGATGTAAAGTGCTGAGTCTCAAGCTAACACAAAACTTGTTTAGTGATAGTTTTGTGTGATTGCAAAGCCAAACATTTTGTCATTATGAAATTCCATAGAACATTGTCAGTAAAAATAATATACACAGAATGTTAGGACAGCAGGTTGTTTTTGTGTATTTCATCCTTTCAAAATGTTGTTAGATGAAATAATTGCTAGTAAATTTGTCACAGCTTCTGTTTTTAAGGACACAACTGGTAATTTAAGGTTCCTACAATTAATGACTTTTAAGCTTAGGGCTGTGGCTGTGTGATACTGTTTAAAACTTTGCAGCTGCTGTGCAGCATTATAATTGTGTTTCCTTCCACCTGCCTGCCTCATACCTTTTAAAAAATCTGCAGTTAAGTATCTCATGCCAGGAAGAATGATATTTTTCTTTCTTTAGATTAATAGTAGAATGAAAAACATTGTATTGATTCCCTTTATATTCTTGCAGTGGATTTATTTTTTTTTTAACGTGTAATAAAATCTGCTTTTATATACTAGTCTCTTACAAAGACTGAATTATTCACTTGGTTTATTTTAGCGAGATGTTTGCGTATAACCTGAAGACCTTTAAAGCATCAATACAATTACAGAAAATTATTTCCCATTTATTTTAGGATTGTTTAAGGCGTGATGGTTCAATCCTTGTCAGACATTTGAGCCCTTTTCTTGTTCACTCTTCCTTAGGGCTGAAGGTGTTTCACCATGAGGTTGGGATTCAAGTTCTTTCAACTGTTAGGAGCTGGCACAAAATCACTGAGTATTGTGAGACACTTGTGTCACTGGGAGTTTTTAAAGTTCTTATTTCAGATACTTTTAAGATGCAGTCCTATCTGCAAAGTAGATACCAAAAAAGTAGAATTAAACCTGTGACATGTATACACTTCATGATCCTAAGTACAATGGAGTTAGTTAATTGCATTCAAGTTAATAATTTTGAGAGATGGAAACTTGATATTTTGGTAGACTTTTAATGTCATTTATAAGCTGCTACTGCTGCTAAGGGACACTCTCACATTCTGTTGTATTCATCCATCGTTCATCAAGGGACAGTAAAGATAAACAAAATATGGTGTCATGGCTGTGCATTCAGCCATCACAAAGCTTCTCTGCTACAGTTGTCATCACAATATGGGATAGAAAGAAAAAGTACACCACCACCACTTGGAGGCTAAACACCTGCTGCTGATGGGGACTTGCATAGCATGCAGTCTTCTCCCACAATGTGTGATGCAGAGCTGATTATGATGCTAATCAGGAAGTCCAGAGCCCCATCAATCCTCTAGGCCAGCTGTCCACAAAGACCCGTGCTTTCATGGATGTTCCATCCATAGTGATATGAATCCTCTTGCTCTTTACCTTTTTCTTAGAACGCTTTTAGAACTGATACTTTAAATTATGGGTTTGTTTCTACACAAGGGTGGTCAGTGTTATCCAAATACATCATTGTAAGGATATCTGTTTCACTGCCAGACCCTTTGTAAAGCACAGTGAATATTTCAGTAATTTTGTGTGATGTTTTCTAATGGCAGTTGCATATTCTTTTCCTAGTGTTTTTGTCTCATATCAGATTTTGGGATCTGCTTTTTATTAAGGAAGAAGTCTCTCACAAGTTTTAAGATAAATATATGCTGGTGTCTCATCCCCCTGTGTACCGAGCCAGTCATTTATCACATAAAGGCACCTTTCGTATAATCACAGAATAATACCAGAAGTGCTTACCAAAGTACTGAAAATATGCAGTGAAATTGAATGTAAAACTACAATGAAAACAGATGTGAGCAGAATCAGATGAAATGCTTGGGGAAAGCAGAGGACAAGTTGCCTGGCTGAACTGAACATACTGATGGAGGAGGGCTTTTGTCCACTTAGCTTCAGTCCCATTATCAAGGTGTAGTTCTGCACCTGGTTATAATACTGCAATGACCTTGTGTTAAGTGACCTTAGCAAAGCAACACAAATTACTATTTGTTATTTAAGAATATGGTTCAACTGGTATTGTAAGCATAAGGCCAAAAGTAAATAACTGTAAGTGCTCAGCCACAATGGTGACAGTATCGAAATGCATTATATGAAGTGTTCCTCTGACATGAGATTGCTAGACAATGGCAAAGATAAACAGAACCAACAGGCAGATTAGTATTCATTGGTATTATGACTGTGGCTTTGACAGCATTTCTGCTAGTTAAGTTCTACCTGAAATACAGAATGATATGGCAAATGTGGAAGCTGAACTGTCATTTAGTTTAGTGTATCTACAACATAGCATGTAATCTTTCCTATAACTTCAAAAATGGTAGGTTGTGTTCCTTTTGTAGAACAGCCTAAATGTTTGGAAAGTCTTCTGTTTGCAGAGATGAAAGCATTGGGTAGATGTTCATGGTTTACAAAATCATGAAGGCAGTTAATAAGATGAATGCCAGACTCCTACTCACCAAGTAAGCAAGGCGGAGGACTGTCTTGGTTGAAAAGAGAACTCCTGGAACTAGGGCAGGAAAAGAAATATATGATCTCTAGAAGCAAGGTCAGTCTTCATAGGGAGATTAAAAAGCTGCAGTTCATATTTGCTGGGAGAAATCAAGAAAAGGCAAAGCTCAACTTGAATTGCACTGGTGAATGTGGTGTCAGACAAGAAAAAGGCTTTTTAAAGTATGTCAACAGCAAGAGGAAGTCTAAGAAGAACAGTGGTGAAGATGGTCACCTAAAAAGAAGGGATGAGGAAAGAGTGGAGAAATTTAATCTCGGCTTGTTTTTAATATTAATTATAGATCTTGGGCTGCCTGCTTCTCTGAGTTGGAGGACCTTGACTAGGGAAGCAGTGACTTTCCATTTGTGGTCATCAGAATTATAAGGGACCCAGCTCAATGTTCACAAGTCCATAGAGCCTGACAGGATTCACCCCAGAGTAGTCAATGAATTAGCAGACATTAAGCTGGACCTTCTAAAGAATTTATCAAAGATCCCAGGAGTCTGGGGAGGTCTCTGCTGACTGGGAACTAACCAACGTTATACCCATCTTCAAGAAGGGCTTTAGAAAAGACCCAGCAAACTACAGACCTGTTAGTCTAACCTCAGTACCTGTAAGAGGTATGGAGAAGATTATCCTGGGGGATATTGAAAGGCATTTAATGAACACAAAGTTCTTATCAGATATAGTCAACATGGGTTCATGAAGGAAAAGCCCTGTCTTAGCAATTTGATCTCCTTCTGTGACAAGGTTACCCACATAGTGGATGAGGGGAAAATGGCATATGTAATATTTCTGAATCCTTGTAAGCCCTTTGGTACTATCCCTCACAGTATCCTTCTGGACAGATTGTCCGACTGTGACACGAAGAGGTAAATACTACATGGGGTGATGAACTGGCTTGATGGTGGAGCTTAAAGGACCATAGGAAATGAGGCTACATCTGGCAGCTGGTCACTAGAGGTGTTCTAGAGGCTCAGTTGTAGGGCCAGTACTGTTCCACATCTGTATCCATGATCTGGATGTAGGACTGGAGTGCATCCTCAGCAAGTTTGCTGATGACACTAAACTGGGAAGTTCTGTTGACTCCCTGGAGGGACGAGAGGCCTTGCAGAGGGACCTGGATAGATTGGAGCACTGGGCAATCACGGTGGCATGGAATTCAACAGGGGTAAATGCTGGGTGTTGCAGCTGGAACAGAGCAATGCCAGGCCCAGGTCCAGGCTGGGCAACAAGTGGTTGGGGAGCAGCTCAGCAGAAAGGGACCTGAGGGTGCCAGTGGCAGCAGGCACAGCAAGAGCCAGCAGCATGCCCTGGCAGCCAGGAGGGCAAACCCCATTTTGGGGTTCCCTGAGCACAGCACAGCCAGCCGGCCAGAAGAGGTGATCCTCCCTCCTGCTGCACGGAGCATGGTGCAGCCCCTTCTCAACTGCTGTGTGTGGGTCTGGGCTCCACGACAAAAAAAGGATGTTCAGGGCCCTGACAGCACCCAGAGGGGGGCACTGAGGCTCTAAGAAGGCTGAAAGGGCTGTGCTATGAGGAAAGGCTGGGGACACCTGGGCTGTCTGATATGGAGAAGAGGAGGCTGAGAGGCAGCCTCATGGCTCTGGGCAGCCTCCTGAGGAGGGAAGGTGACGAGGGAGGTGCCGGCCTCTGCTCCCTGGTGAGCGATGGCAGCCCATGCCTGTCAGTGTTCAAGAGGTATTTGGACAATGCCCTCAATAACATGCTTCAACTTTTGGTCAGCCCTGAAGTGGTAGGGCAGTTGGACTAGACGTTTTTTGTGCATCCTTTCCAACTGAACTATTCTATTTCAAGTTCTATGTCCCACAAGACTAGAAATAAGGAGCAGTAGTTTAAAACAGATAGAAGCAATCAGTGAACTTGTGGAAATTCACAATTGCTACAGGAGGCTGTGAAGAGCAGACAATGCTGGGAGATTCAAAAAGAGATCAGATGTGGACAGAAGGTTGATAGATAGTACGGGGAATGGAGAGAGAGGTAGGAGGTGATCTACTTTAAAGTTCCTTTCTTAAACAACTGTGGATACTGAGAGGGAGGGAGGGAGGGAGGAAGGGAGAGGGAAAAAGAAATGAAGAACAGACTGCAGAGGTGAGTTAGATGGATCATCAGTGTGACCCCATAGGCTATTTCTTGTGGTCTAATGTCTGCTTCCAGCCTGAACTCACTTCTAGGTTTTTGCCGAGCACGTGAAGATTCTTCCTTCATGGTATCTGTGAGTGATGACCTTTCCTGTGCAGCCACAAAGCAATACCTCTGCTGTAGTCTGCCACCAACTGACTTCTTGGATACCAAGCTATTGTGTCTTCTGTCAAATGCAAATGAACCCCTCTTAACTTTTGCTGCAGAATAGTACATGATTTTCCATAAAGGCACCAGGGTACCTATTTGAGTACTTTCTAAATATACACCTGGAGTGCTCTTCCTGATTTGCCTCCAGATTGCTGCTGTGGAATGCTAAGCAGATTGTCCCTCAGCCTATTGTTGCTGGATAACAGAAAACTAACCTCTTTGTTTATTTCAAAATTCTGCTGAGTCTTTCCTTTCCTAAATCTACACATCTTATTCTTTCACTACATCTCATGAGAGAACATTTTAAAATTTAGTTTTTATGTTGCTGTCCTCTGAACATTCGTCTCCATCTTTCTTTAAAAAAATATCTGTGCTCAAAAGGAGGCATGGTACTCAGTGCAAAACCTCACACACTGAGGTTTTGATGAGGAAGGAGTTTATAATGAAAAAAAAATTAGATAATAATAGGCTCTGGAGAGACTCCTGACACAGTGATATGTCTTGCTATGTTGACAGGAAACTCTTTGTACCAGCTCCTTGAATCTTACTTTTTGTGCAGGTCTGCATCCATTTTACAGTGCTATCATCTAGACCATGTTTCTCAGCTTGGCCTATGAGCATGTTGTGGGGGACTATTAGAAAAGTGGTATTCAGATCAACTTATTTGACACCAGCGGCTGTCTTTAATGCTAGATAACCAGTTAAGAAATTAGACTGGCTTGATATGATTTCTTCTTGACATATTTGCACTGACTGCTTATCAGTGTATTTATTTGTTAGGTACTTATAAATTGTTTTTATAGCGTCACACTCCAGTATCATTGTGGATATCAAAGTTAGGCTGACTTGTATAATTTCTGCAAAGTCATGTTATTTCCTCTTTTTATGAACAAGTCTACTCCTATCCACTTCAGGGACATCAGCCCTGCTCCTGTATACCTTTGGGAGTTTAGCCTCCTCAGGCTCACAGTTTCTTTTCCTTCCCTTCTGGGGCTCTTCTAGCCTAACTATGCTAACAGTCTCATGATAGTCTAATTTCTCAGGCATTATCAGTTAGTCAGCCTCTCCTACTTCTAAATAATCCTGGTGTCGTTGAACAATGTGCTTATCACTGGTAGGGTGAAACCCTTCATACTGCCCCTGATGAATACCCACTTTGCTGATCTGTAAATCCTCCTCTCCTGTGATTTTTATTGAGGTTGACATAGATTAAGGTGCAGAGACCTTCTTCCTTGTTCTCCATGGTCCATCTCTGTTGAACTGTTTCTCTTGTGACATACTTGTTTGGCTGCATAGTTCAGATGTTCCTATGTATGTTTTTACTTTGCTGAACACAAGGGGTTAGTAGTATATGACTAAGTCTCCTGGATATTACTATAATAAAAATAATAAATTAATAACAGAGTAGGAATCAAGGAATCAGTCCACAAGTTTAAAGAAATATATGATTGTAACTTCCTTAGTATATTAGCTCTCAAAGCTTCATAGTAAAAGAAACAGAAAAATACCAACTGTGAATTCAAAACAAAAGTTGTTTTTTAATTATTTCAGTATGGGTTGAAAGTATGCTGCTGACCATAATATATATATCTTCCTTGAAAAAAAATACTCTGACTTCTTTCAGAATTCTCATAGATCCCAGTAATACTTAGCTGATCTGGATAAATTCAACTGTCCTTCTAGCATATGACTTTAGCTCTACAAACCAGTTAAATCAGTTCTGAAGTGACATTTCAAAGCATTTATAGAATTTAAAATAAAATCAGCTCCTGACAGTGTTAAAGTATTTCACTGAAATATGCTAGTGCATCGATGTTCCTGGGAAAATATGTTTTCTTAGAGTTGGACCCTCTCATAGCATTTCTATTTAATCTCATTCCCTATCTGCACTTTTACTTTCAAGAATTATTATGATAATATTTAAAGTAAACACTCCTTCTGAAATCTATCACTTTAGGGATTTTTTTATATGTTTTTATGGCAGTTCTCACTGCTAGAAACACAAACTTTTCCATCCTTTGCTAAATTTTATAGATGGCATAAAAATACTGTGGTACACCATTCTAAGTAAAATAGATTTTCTCCCTTTTTTTTTAAAAAAAGCACAAATCCACCTTCCCAGAAAAAGGGTAGGTTAATGATAGTTCCATATCTTCTAAAGTGTTGCAAACATCAGAATACCATGTTGATAAGACATGTTTCCAACACAGCTGTATCTCCTCTAATACTCAGCCAGCTATAGAATAATGTTTCAATTAAGTTGTTTACAATTGCAGATTACTCTAAATTAATTTATTCTGAGTTAAAAGCACAGCAAATCTATAATGGTAGCCTGACAATTTCTATTCTGCTGTGGTAGTGTTTTCTCTTTCTTCAGCATCCCTTGTGCTCTTTTTTAAACCTCATTTTCTGTTGAAAAAATAAAGCTGTTGAAATTCCTCTTTTATAATTCCCTAATAAGTTCTTTTAGAGATTAAATAGCCTATAATAAAAACTATTTTGGTTTGGTTTAAGAAAAGATTGTTATTCTGTAATGCAATGAAACAGTTGGATGAAATATCTTTGTAAGACTGTTTTAAACATTTTTGATGAAGTGGTTTTCTGTTAGGAAAATTTTACTGCATTAACATCAAAATATTTCATGGAAATGCATTTTTGATGGACTTACTTGGGAATTGCCAAGTGTGCCCAAGGTGCCAGTCACTCTCCTTCTGTAAATTTGTGTGGGTGTGTGGACAATGGCTAATTTAGATTGGCTTATCCACCGCAAGTTTCTGTATTTTCCTTTGTGAAATATAACCTCTCTCTGTATGGAAATTGTGAAGAATATTATTTGTGTAATTAAAAAATACTCAGCTGAAAATATCCTTGAACACTTGAATTTACTACCCATCCCACAGACTTACATTTCAAAATCAAATGTATTCCTGAAGTTTTTTGTTTTCTTGTTTTGTTTTTTATCTGAGAATTTTTTTTTTCTTTTTCCCTGGGAATAGAAAAACACAGATTAGAGTTTTAAAATTGCTATGTGTAGGACAACTACAAATAGCATGCAAATTTATTTCAGAATGGAAGTGTCATCGTTGACAACAAATTTAAATGCACTGTCATGGCAGTACCATGAAGGCTTCTTTCAATTTCCCTGACAAATTAAAGAGAGAGAGAAAAAAATACCTGTGACTCAGTAGTGGAGGGAATTTCTCAAAATTACTTGAGGAGTTTTTTACTGGTTTTAGGGCAGTGCTTTAATCCAGAGTTCCATTTTCAATCAAATATGTGTTTTACATACGTAACTAACATTAGTCAGCTGCCCACGCTTGTTGTCCGAAGACTGAGTCACTCCAAATCAGAAGTCACTTTTGAGAAGCCCTGATTTAAGTTTTAATTCTTTGCAAGGAAAGACTTGGGGATTTTCACTACTGCTTCCCCAGGGGTGCCTGCCAGCGGGTGGCACTTCCAATTCCTGGTCAGGGCTCCATGGAAGGCACAAGAACGGCTGAAGTGTTACTCACCCCTGTGACTACCAGCAACAGCAGTGAAGATTAGGGTATTTTTGCATCCCTGTTGTGCCATCTCTTGGTTCCAGTCTTTTGGTTCATCTGGCTAGCTGCAAGTTTCCTGGTGAAATGTTAGTGTAGTCTGAGTCTTCGTTTATGTTGTCTCTCCAAAAGGGATGTTGAAATACAGGACTTCAGAAAATTGCATGGTATATGCTGAAGCACACGCCACACTTCTGAAAGATGGGACTTTTGGTAGCAGTGAAGACTGTAAATGTGGAAAGCGTTTCCTTTGTATCAGGTTGGCTATATAGATGAGCTCTTTCCATAGCAGCACACTAAAATATGCTTCCCTACCTATTTATGTGCCATTTCCCCTGTACCCCTCCTCACTGCAAACCCTGCCAATGCATCTCGTCCAGGCAGTGATAAACCAGCTTGCCACTGCCAGACAGTTGTAAGGGAAGCTAGTCATGCCTGAGTCTCCCTTCGTGAACCTTTCAGTCTTTCTTCTGAGACACACTGCCAGCAATGAGGAAACTGTTAGGGAATGAGAGTAACATCCCCAAGCCAGCTGAAAAAGGGCACCAGGCACAGGGTTCAGAGGTAGATCTTCTTCCAGGCTTTTTGCATTTATTTCCTGTTACAAAGGGATAGCATCTGGGTTCCAGTTTGCAGGACATTTCAACTAGACAGGAATACCTAGTATCCTTCCCCTAGCCCTGAAATAGAGGCCAGACATTTTTACATTTATTTCTTTTATCACTGGACTAAAAATAGTGATGTGTGCAGCCATACTTCCTTCTTTTATGTGTGTGGTAGGGGAGGGAATGGGAGATAGGGGAGACTTGGTAAGCACCTTTAAGCAACTAGTGAAGAAAAAATACCATTTTAAAAACAAAAGTTCAAAATCCTACACTTATCCATTTTTTTCAGCCAAGACTGTACAACTAGGTGAAGTTACTTTCACCAAACTAAAAATCATATTCCTGGTGAATTAGTGATTTTTCTGATGAATTTCATACAGTTTTGATAAACTTATTTTCAGATACAGTTGACTTTCTTTTCTTCACCTATGTCCTTTGGTTAACAAAACTCAATATTCATCCCAAGATAAGTTGATGACTGTACTTTCTGCTCAGTATTAAAGAAGAATTTCAAAATCAATGCTTAGTTTCAGAAAGGTAAAAGGTTTGTGGTATTTTCTTTCAGTGGTTTCTTTGACCATTCCATTCAGCAGCATTCTTCTGTTTTCACAACCATCCCACTGTTGAGCACCATTCTGAGCTCTGCTAACAAGGCTAAAATGAAAAGCTTGAAATTCTCTACTTTGCTTCATGCTCTGCTATTGAAAACAGAAAGAAAAAAATGTTCTGGAAGTGTTCTGGATTGCCTGGAAAACAATGGCAAGGTCTCAGTGTCTTCAGTATTCTCTCAGAATAATCCTAAAATGGTGTTTTTTTTTTTCTAGGAAGCAGTAAAATGAACAGGAATTATGCAGCTTTTAAAAGAAGGTATCACAAAATGCATAAAAAAGCAAGCACGTGGGAGGAGTTTGCTGTTCTCGTGAGCAATCACAGCTGCCCATTGCCAGAGCTGTCACACAGCTAGGAAGCTGAACTGATACAAGCTTCGCAAGTGTGCTGTTGCTGGCCCAGTCCCACGAGGACATTTCTCCCTTCCCACCACAGGGCTCTGGGTGAACTCCTGGCCCCCGTGGAGGTACAAGTCCTGCAAGCATAGCATATCCATGAGGACATCATTTGGCTGAAGAGAGCTAGGAGTGGACACTGGGAATGCTTATCTGTGCTCCTTCTGGATCAATGTGATGAAAATTGATACTTTTTCCTTAAGAATTTAATCTCCCCTCAGATGTGCACGGTGACAATAAGTAGAAGATATCAAATCCATTTCCTTCACTTTTGTCCCTTCTCCCAAGTGCACTCTCACTAGTGTCAGTTAGGATCAGTATTTGCTTCCGATGAAGTCAGTTTACATTTTTTAATAGACTTGGTAGCTCTCCTTGCAGTTCAAATGCTCTCAGCTATGACAGAATCATGCAAATCTGTGCAACTGCTTTGTCAACAACCCGCCTGAAATGTTTTAGCCAATTCTAAATTTATCATTTTTTACAGCCCTGTGGGCACCGAGTTTATCAAAGTTTTAAGAAAACTGGTGTCAGGAATGTAGTTAAGAGGAAGATTTCATCAGCTTTAGCACTGATAAATGGAAATACTCCTTTCTAGGCTTACCCAAGCTAAACTGAATCTGAAACTGTGTTTATTGCTTTTATATAATATATTCATTTGGCTGTAAATATATATCTGCAAATTCAAGTCCCTCAGTCAGGCCTCTGTGCACCACTTCGCTTGGTGGTAGAAAAAATAATAATAATAAAAAAATAAATGTCCTGTAGTATGTGGCATTCACTGAACACTGTTCTTAGCCCACTGTCCGTCTCAGTAACCAACTCTCCATCAAATCTTGAGTAAGCATCAAGGGTGTGTAAATAGTGTGTAGAAGACCAAAACGCTGGATTTAGCAGGCTGATGAAAGGAATAGATGTGAGAACAAGAGGTCTGTTTTCTTGGAAAGAGTACTAGATACTACGATTGAAATGAAATCCAGTACAAACTGAAACATAGATCTTACCTCTACACAATATGGGCATATGAAGAACCTATCCTTAAATCATGTTCTTAAAGCTTTTTTATTTTATCAAAATTTGGAAATGCAAATCTTTAGAGACTTAACACATGGAAGAGAAAAGTAAAATGCCCATCAGATGCCATGAAGCAAATTAGACCCTAAGTGCAATATATGTTGGTTTTAGTTTCAGCAGGAACCTTCAAATTTTGAGCACCAAATTCTGATCTTTTATTAGTGCTCAGATACTACATTTTGGACATTATTTATTTGTTTATTTATTTAAAATCTGGGCTTTTAAAGCTATTTTCCACAAATGCTTTCATACACATTGTAAACTCTTCCTAATGACTAGGGAGATGCATGCTGAGAAGAGCTATGCTCTGTCCAAGCACATCTGAATTCCCAAAGCTTCACTGAGCATCTTCACAGGCTAACCATAGCTTTGGTGCACAGAGTATTTCTATCTAGCAAATAAAGATTCCCAGTGACATGAAATTGTGGGAGCAAAATGGTTGCCAGTATTCTTCTAGGGAAGAGATTAAGAATTCAATATAAAAACAGTATTTTGAAACTTGCTTGCTGCTACTTCTCAATTCTAGTTGATCTTGAGTTGATCTAACACGGGGAAATCGTGTCTTGAATTGCAGAGTTCCGACAGAGATTCAGGACTGTATGAGAGTGTGGTAACTTGATTTACGATTATCATCTTGTGTTGCTGGTGGTTTAAAGGTTGGCTTAAATTAAACAAATATGAATAATATGCACGTCTCCTAGTTAAGACAGGCAGGTATATTTAACTATGAGACTTACCATGCATGTAGAAAGCAGTGATGGTGAGGAGAGATAACTGAACAGAGCTGAGTGCTGCTGTATGTGAATGTTAAATATTTCCTATTTCTAAATTAAGCCATCTGTCATTTCCTCTACTTATCTATTAATTGGTGCTTACAAGCCCTCACACTGAACGTTCAAGGGAAGATCTCCAGAATAAATATGAGAGAAGGACATGAAGTACACAGTAAACAACGGTGAGTTCAAAAATATGGAGTAATAGCCCGATTCATGGTAATACAGTCCTATTAAATTTGGCTCCCATTGGTTTCAGTTTAGGAAAGCATTAAAATGCAGTCCTATATCTGTGTCCCTTAAATAATTTCTGGCCTTCCTGATTGCAATGAGGCTTCAGTGCATGTTTACATTTAAATATGCATTTATATTTTCTTATGAATAATGTTCTCCTGAATGAGGCTGTTAGTCAGAACATTCAGAAACTGGCTTCATAGTACCAGTGTCCAAAATCCTGCTCTATAATTACATTGACTTTAAAAAGACTTAATCCTAAAGCAAGGGATGTCTGCGTGTGGGGTTTTTGTCTCTGGCCAGTGAACTGTGAATCTTCAGGATGAAGAGAAGAGTTGAACTCTTTTGTCTGTGAGGGTGGTTTGGCTGCTGGAACACGAATGAAATGACTTTCCAGATTAGCTTTTACATTGATCAGTGTTGTCAACAAGGGTTTATATCTGTATTCATGGCCATTGTCACACTATGAAGACAAGTCCATTTCCCCAGACTCATTTTTGTCTGTGGCACAGGCAGTTTGATCAGTGATGATGGGTAGATGCTAGCCTCAAAAGAAATATTCTCACCGACCGTGAAACGTAGGGTCTGCTGACAGTGACTTCACTGGATACTGGAAAATGACTACACATGCTAAAAGGCTACATTCTAGGACTTTAGGGCAGCCTGGCTTTTTACTGCCTTCATGTTTTCTTGTTCTGATGTGTGGTGGGTGGACTGATGTGTGATTTCTTCTACTCTACTTAGAAGACAGATGAGCGGGGCTGTACCTATGCTAATGATTTTGTTTGAAAAGTCAGGAATTTTTGAAGCTAATCCTTCTGCCCCATAGTACCCCCCGGTTTCGTTCTCTGTTGTAGTTTTGGTGTGCATGAACAAAGCATCCTACATAAGGATGTACACCTGCAAGGTCCCCAAGGTCATACCTAATATCCATGTTTTCACAAAATGCTCATTAACCATCAGCAGCTGCTAAGACATAATGACACACTTTTTGTCCTCCATAACAGGATAAAGCCATGTATGCCTTCCTGTTAGCCCTTGGCATCAAGCTATCAATCCTTTGAGACTACTGCTCCAGCATCCTCCACCCATCCTTTTGGTCAGAAATATTCCTTCTATTCTGAGCCACATACTGATCCCTTTTCTCCTTTTACTGCCTTTTAAAATTGTTCCCCTTTTCCTATTCCCCTTTCCTGCACTGGTGACATGTATGGCCCCTACAGTGTCTCAGAAAACTAATAAAATGTTACCTGGGTCCTCAGGGAAATGGTACCTCTGAGAAATTTGTGCAGTGAGAGAGCCAGAAGCTTCTCTAGAAGCTGTATACCTTTGTGGTAATTTCAGGAGGCTGCTCCTCATGAGCAATGGGAGATAAAAGAGGACTGGTGAGCAGTGCCACATAACAGCCAAGGAAATGAAGGCTTCATTCCTGAAGATGGAACTTTGCATTGTACCTTTGGGCTGAAACAGCAGACATGCCTGTTATGGAGAGATTGAAGATACTTTTGGACGGGAGCATTGCACAAAGCCTCCTGCTGGTCTGAACCCCTACAGCCTGGGTGCCAGAACCACCATGCAAAACAGCAAGGAGGAGAGCATGCCCTCCGGTGCCACCCCAGCATACCATCTCATTGCCCAGTATCTACAGAGTACATTTAGGGATGTTTGTCTTGCACCCACCACAGCCACTGGCAACGATGTGATGAAGCAGGACTCTAGATCCCAAACCAGGTAAGTGAGTTACTGTTTTATGCACGTCTGGGTTTAAAGCATAGACAGTGCACAAAGCTTCAAATGGTGTTAGGCGTGGGCTCAGAGCTGTGGCAAAGAAGGCTGCATAACAGGGCTGCTGTGCTTTGTCACTGCATAGAAATACACACTGAGAACAATACAATTCTTCTAGGAATGCAAGCTGTGAGAGAAGTCTGAGTTTGCAGTGCTGAGCAGATGGAGGGCTAGAAGTAGCATCCAGCTGTGGTAACATCATGGGTCATGTCAATTAGAGCCCAAATCCATTTGCCCCTCACATGAGCTGTTCAGGGCAGAAACAACTGATACCACCCTGCCCAAAATGGGTCCTTGAAAACCTGGGGGGAGGTGCTGCAAGTGTCACACAAAGATGGACAGACTTGTTTTCTCTCCTTTGCAGGTTCCTCAGATGAAGAGAAGGGTTGTCGGAGCTGCAGTTTTCCTTATTTCAGCTCATTATCTCCATGCTGCTGCAGGTAGTCAGGAGGGCATGCACCAGGAGGCCGTACTGGAGTCTCACAGCTGAGGATGCACTACAGAGGGAAGAGAAAAGAGTGAGAGGACATGGAAACTGTGCATGAAAGGTACCCAAACACAGCTGGTGGCAGTCCTCAGCCTAACTCAGTCCAGACAGGCAGAGCCTCAGGAGCAGCAGGATCTTCAGAGGCAGCAGAGGCAACTACCTGTGGATGCCCCTTTGGCCTTGGTGTTGGGGCAGCAGCTGAAGAGTTATCACAGGAGCTTGGCCCAGTGCTGAGAGGGACCTCAACAATATTTGGTGGTGACTTTGTGGGCCCATGCCAAACCTTTACATAAACTTACAGGTCAGCAGAAGCCAGACAGTGGCTTTAGGACTTCTGTTGTTTGCTGCAGACCTTCAGTTATTGTGCCTTCTTCTTTAATTAAGTTCCTTCCCTATCTGGCCCATCCAGCACCCATCCTTAAAAAAATTGTCCTGTGTCCTCTCCATAATCTCACAAATATTTTGTACCTCTCCACGTTGCTTTTGCAGCAGCTATCAAGAAGGTTAAATTCCTCCCTGAAGGCCTGTGACCATAAGACTTCTTCCAGCTACTTACGGAAAGCCTATCCACTTCATCTTCTTGATCAGGTAGTCTGTAGCAGATGCCTACCTCTTCTCCTTGGCCTCCTGTGTGATGATGATACTTAAGTTGACAGTCCTCACAGTGAACATCTACAGGTGGAGAAGGACATCCTAGCTGCCCAAAGTCACAAGCTTTCATCTCCAGTCATACTAGAAATCTCCATTCTCAGCCTTGGGCCATACCTCCTCCTGTGTAATGTGGGACTGCATCTCTGATTCTTCCAGAACCTGTTAATGTGTGCGTCCTTGCTGGTGCTAGTCAGTCTTCTCACCAGCCTCATGTCCTTCCTCTAGCAGCTCAGCAACTCAGGCAGAGCATGCCTCCATCTGCTGAGGCCACCAGCCCACCAGCTGGTAGGTTCTCCCTGTAGCTTGGTGTGTGTGTGTGTGCACACCAGCTTTGAGTATTGGTGTCCTGATCTAGGTCTCTGACTTGCCAGAGGTGTCACTTCTGTCACTTCCATCTCTCTAAATGGTGCACACTTCATAGCTTCTTGTTACACTATGTCATTAATGCGTGCATAACTGATGGAAAAAAGGTGTTCTGGGGCATGATATATCTTATTATTCTTTGGATTTGTTTATAGTAAATACCTCTTTCATTCCTAGAATTACTGCTGTCATATTTAGTACTAAAATTACATACTAAATGATAGAGTGATGTATTTTTACAACATTCAAAAATAACAGGGTACCAGACTTACAAGATACTGATCTAAGTATTCTGTGCTGAAATATACTCCAGTGATTCTATTCTTACAATGTAGGTCTGAATTCAGATTGTGATGGTCCCAGGGGAAGGACAGAGTTTTCGAGTGTGTGGTGAGAGTGAGTCTTGTAGCTGAGGAGTTGGTTGAACCTATAAAGACATTTCCTTGCTGTGCTACAGATTACAAGTACAAAGTGAGACAAATCATTGTAAAATACCATTGACTTCAGTGGGCTAAGTTATTAGAATGTGTTCTGGAAAAAGGATTTAGGCATTTTAAGAATGAGCAGCCAGATTTGTTGCTCTTGTTTCACCTATTCAGAGGGCTCTCAGCCTTCCCTTTTCACCTGAAAACTCATCTTAACCTGCTGAGACACATTCTTTTCCTTTTGCAGGGGTTCTTAGGTGCAGGGAGAAAGGCTTTAAGAAGCAGGATGTTTGCAACACAGAAACCTGTGTGCTGAACACCAATGCACAGATCAATAGCTGTTGAAAACTTAGCTTACGGACATACTTTGCTAATATTATCCCTCTCCACAGGTTCTCACAAAGTTCACAAAAGTGTCAAAAGGAGGGTAGTATCATGGGCAAATCTAATTTTAGTCCTTTCACCTCATTCCCCTGTCTGCTCCAGTGCTCTTCTAGGAGTAGGCTAAGGGAAATTATCCTGGACTTTATTTGGAAACGAACCTCATAGGAGAGGATTGCAGGTCTGGCACAAGGAAATGTTTGTAATGCTGTTGGTGATTGCTTTCCAAAGCAGATGACTCACACCTTACATTGGCTCTGGTTCTGGGGCAAGACATGAATTCTAATTTATGAAGTAACCTGAATTCATTAAGTTGAGAAAGCTTTGTCTGGCAAGGTGACACACCTGCACAGGGATGAACTCTTTCTGTGTTGGATGCAGGGGAGTTGTATATGACTAAATTTATTTTGGGAGCATTTCTTGCTATGAAATCCTTTGTAGGTCTATGGTTTCTTTTCCAAAGACTTGCCCTTTTCTGTGTACACATTGATTACAAATTAGGGGAAGTTCAGCAAAATATTGTAAGCAACTTTGTCAGTTTTGTAGCTTGAAGCAACTCTATGTACAACATGACAGCTAGAAGTTGTGACTATGTATTTGATTTAATTCAGTGTAGCCTCTGCATCCTTCAGGCCTCCTGAGGCAGCACAGTAAATATAAAGGCATGGTGGATAACACTGTTTCAAGCAACTATGAAATGAGTCCACTGTGTGTAATACTAAACAACTTGAACAACCAGAACTGAATGTCACAGTTAAATAAGTTGTGTAGTTGCAAGCATCTGATGAGCTATGAGCTTTGTTTGTTTTATTGTACTCTTTTCCTTTATTTTTTTTTTCCAGTTGTGTCTTCCTACAGTCTGTTCTGTGTGTGATTCAGCACTCTCTTAAAACAGAGTTTTGTACTGGTTTGTGTCACCATAATCATGGTAGGGCTATGGTCCAGATTTTGAGACCTATGTCATTACTTTAATGGAAATTAATAGCCCAGTAGCACTCATATCCTGATCCTGCTCACATCGCTTTCCTCCCTGAAGCAGAAGCAGTCATGAGCTAAATGTCTTTATCATTTGGACAGATAGCAAATTGGAAAATTAATAGAATGAAAAGGTATTTCCAGAAACAAACCAGTTCATTTAATTTATGCTCCACAATTGTTTTTCAGATCTATGAGTACACTAAGCTGGTGAAATCAGAAAGTGATACTGAAGTGTGGAGCCTTTCTTTGGGGATAAGTCAGACTTTTCATTTCATTTTGCTTTATTTTCAAATATTCAGAAGTTCTCTAAGGATTATTGGCTCATTATTGTGTATTCATCTGAGTGTAAAATAAAACCACTGGGGAAGCAAAGTAAGCTTTAGAGGTAGAGTAGCTGAATGTTTGAACACATCCTTCATTTCACTGATCTGCCTTATCCCACTACCCAGCTCTTCCCCAGGGAGGAACCATGCCCCAGAAAACACCCTGGGCAAGGCTGAGTGGGGTAGGCAATCCTGCTGTTAATGGTCTTAAACAGAAAGAGCAAGGCAAAGAGCAGTTTGACTGGAGACAAGTTCAAACTAAATGATCTGCCCACATTATCAGTTACAAATATTTCACTGGCTGGCTTTGTCCATCAGGGCTGTACTTGTAGGAAGTAAACAACTCCTTGATTTTTCAAAGATGGATGTAGACGAGGACTTGACATCATGCACAAGTCCAGAATTTAGAGAATTTGGTGATTAGTAGCCAACAGTACATGGATCACCCAAGTGTGTGTGATCATGCACAACAATATAACATCAGGTTTTCTGGAAATGCTTAGGTTGTTCCTTTCTTTTCAACTTTTTGTGGGAACACTAGTGCTCATCAGCCTCATCATGGACAACAACAATGGATTAATAATTCTGCACCAAAAGAAGGCAAAAATATTACACTGGTATTCATAAGGGTAATCTTGACATCAATTTGCAAAATCTTTTACTTTTTGGGACCCCTTATTTCTTTTTTCCATTTTTATAATTTGCTTATGGATTTGATTGTTGAAACTGGAACCAAAACACTTTCAGCAGATTAGCTTAGAATTAGCATATTTGAATAGCTTCAGACAATGAAGATCCATTTACTAATTTTTGAATTAATTTTCTTGAGTGCTTCCAGCCAATTGGAGAGGGTCCTTTATCACTAAGGATTTAATTAGATACTATATTGCAAATATCATATTTAAATAGCAAAGTATGATTGGTTATAATATCAGGTAAACTTTTATAGTATTTCATTATATTTACAATAGTTAAAAAAAATCTAGAAGGTCAGTAATCAATATGGTAGTGCAGCAATCTGTGTTGTATATCTGTTCTTACAAAAATGTAATTTGGTGAAATTATAATTTGAGTCGATTTATGGTTTCAAATTCTCATCTGGCATAGATTAGTGAGAGAGTAGGGGAATTTGCACCAACAGAAAGTTTTCCTGATGGCATACAGACAATGAAAACACTACTGTATTGAAAATACTGTGGAAGCAGAAATGAAAACATAATTCTTTTAAATTAGGTTAATGAGTAGCTATTAAAAATGGCCATGTGATACTGACAAAGACTTAAACTAAACAATGTTATTAACCATAGTTCAAAGGTAGTTGATGTATGCATTCATTAAGTGTAGTTAATCAAAAAGAAAGACCACTTGCCATGTTTTTTCATCAAATTAAAGCCAACCAGTTCTTTCACAAAGTTAAAAAAAGAAAATCCAAGTTGTGTTTTCTGCACCTGCTGCAGGAGGACTATTCTATTTCAGAGTTCCTGTAATCACTTGTCTTGTCTCTTTCAGGGAAATATGAATTAGTTTTGCTAAATTGATTTTTGTCTGGGAACTACGTGACGAATTGTTCAGATGAATCAGAAATCACAGTTCAAATGCTGTAACATTAGTAAGAATAAAATTAATTTCTGAATATAGTCCTTGTTTAACCACTCAGATATACTTTAATAAATATGTGCAGGATCTGTGCTGTGCTTTAGGGATAATATGCAGAATATTTTTTCTACTATACAGAACTTTAGACTTTTGAAAATATTCCAGTTCATTCATAATCAAGAAAAAGTCACCTTTTTGAAAACTTTCTGTAAAAAGGGAACACAGTCTGCATATTGTGTTTGAAAAGTTATCAAAAAAAAAAAAAAAAACAACCCTGTGTGCTGCTTCTGATTTGTTCTGAATTGATATAATTATACTCTGCAGCTTTCTATTTTTCCCTCTTCTTTGCTGCTCATTCCTTTTTTTTTTTTTTTTTTTTTTTTCAGTTAAAATAAGCAGGTTAAATTTATACGCAAGGAAAAAAAAACAGCAACAACAAAAAAAACCAACACAACGACAAAAACAACAACAACAAAAACTAACTTTTGCAATCTTGACGTCTGCTCATGTTCATAATATTAAACAGATAGAAAAGTGCTTTCACATTTGAGGCCTTAAAATGCTCTTGGCTAAATTCTCTTCAGGCTTTACAGATTTCTATGAACTCTTGCTGAGATTTGCTTCAGTACTGAGTAAAGACATTAGGATTTGCTCCTTGTCACGCAGTCTTCTTTGTCAGAATATAAAATGGCATTAAAAACTACAGAACTGCAGGCAAGTAATCAGAATATGAAAAGCTAAAATAGGTCTTCATTATAGCATTTGTTCTCTTAAAAGGAGAAGCTGAGCATATTCCCACAGAGCTGATACAAATGGAAGTTCTACCTTCCGTGCTCACAGTTCTGGCACAGGTTAAGTTTTGAGGACTGAGAATAGAGACAGTAAGAATGAATGAAACTCATGACGGTATTACTAACAAGAAATTCATTTTGCACTATTTTTATGTTTCTTGGGACTTGCTATTGTTCAGTCAAACCATAAATAAAATGAACTGACTTTTGTGTCTGATTTTTCATTTTTTCTAGTTATAGAACCAAGACCCGAGGCCACTTGTTCTTGGTCTGTACTAATGTGGGTTCAAGGCAGCCTGGTCTTGCAGTTTCCCTAGCAGAGACGGCAGTATTCACACCACTGTTCAGCCCTGTTGGCAAGTGCACTTAAAGTACAAGTTTTCTATTGCAGTCTGTTCAACCAGCCACTGCTGCTATTTAATATAACAACATATGTTCCCTTGTTTACTTGAAATAAATATACCCAGAGCTTGACTGAACTGGTGGCTCCTAGGAGAACACTTGACTGATTCATGAAATGCAATGGCTGACTCCAGAACGGATGTTGCTTTTCTCTGGAGTAGAGCTGTCACTTAGCAGCATTTGCCTTTCACTTGTTGCAACTTCTTGACATAAAGTACATTTCTGAAAGGCAGAGGTTGGCTTTGAAGAGAAAAATAAAGACTCAAAAATAAGAAAGAAGGTTAGGAAGGGTTTACTAATTCTTGGTATGGTGCTTCAGCTTAATACATGCTTATTAGCAAGCAGGAAAAGAATTGCTTTATCATATTTGGCTCCTGTAATTCTCCTGAGATGGAGCCAATTACAGATGAAACTGTGTTGCTGAGTTTATATGCTATAGAATTCTAATCTAATGTTTCACCTAATTAAATTCTAGCAGGATAAAAGAAAAGCGCTGCTCCCTGGAGATAAGGGAGGGTGCATATTTCTAATATTCTTGTATACTATGCACCACTGACTTCAAGACAAAGATTGAAGTAACTGGGTAGAAGTTCTGATAAAGCTGTCTCCTACCTGGATAATCAAGAAGCTTTTCCTATGCCTGTAATCAAACAATTGTCTCATCTTTCTTGCCATACCTCACCATAGTCCCTGTTAAAGGCAAAGGATCTGAACCCTGGTCCCAAGCTCAGTGAAGGGCAAGCACAAATTCTGAGAGAAGGAGTTGGACAATTCTTTGAGGTTAAGTCAACAACCTGTACAGAACAAATATTCTACAGATGACACAAATTCAAATTAGCAAGGAAGGCATTAACTGGAAACCAGGTTTGGGGCAGTCTTTCTTGAGACATCTCTTGAGAGATTTACAGCTAGGATCTCCTAAAGCACTTAATGTCTCATGTATGGCTCCCCATGCATCTGGGGGGAGGACTGGGAATGCAGAACCAGTCTTCACTGAAGAATACTGAAGTGAGTTGTGTGTCTAAGGAAAATTCCAAGTACTGGAGCTGTAGTAAAAAGGTAACAAGTTTGTGGTAACAGAGGACCTGGAATTGGTCTTAGAACACTCACTTTCTAGTAGAGGCTCACATCAGCTCTGTCTTGCAAAATCCTGCTCTTCCAAGCCTTGCATGGCTTGCAGGTGACAGGTCACTCTCCCTGGGATTATGAGGAATATCCAGGTAAAGATGGCATCCTTGCAACCTGAACTTCTGCCACTCTTCAAGCATATTTGGCAGTGAAGACAAATTTCAGTTACAAATGTAGAAACCCAGAATAAGAGGTTTCCTATGCATTTGTGGTAGTTCATGGCACACTGCTTATCTGAACATTTATGTATCAATAGAGTTGTGACTCAGATTTTGTAGGTATATAAGCATAGAAAAGCAGTGTGTCACGAAATAATACAAATATGTAGGAAACAACACATAGATACTACAAGTTTATTCCAGTATTATTTTACCACAAGTTAGCAGCACAGTCTTTACCTCTGCTCTTGATCTGATCTGACAGAGCGAAAAGAGCTGTTCACAAACCATTCAGATATTCACAGATATGTCTCACAAGTGTGCTTGAAAGAACGTGCTATACTCAACACCATGCACTTGCACCTGTCAACCATGAGATGAAAGCAAACCTGAAAGCTGCCAATATCTTTATGTACAACTATTTGCCCAGTCACTGTGATATGTTGTTCTGCTTTCTTATGTCTTCTTCATCTGAAGCAAATAGAGCTTGAAAATGTTATTTTCATAAAAACAAAGCATCCAGAAAAGGCTGCCTACTCATGCAGGCTGGCTGCAGCATGAGCTTCTTGTCCACAACTTATTGTGGGGCACAGAAAGGGACCACTTGAATCTCAAGTAAAAATAGCAGTACTAAATGGTGATTTATGTCTTACCATCTTTTTCTTTGAGGTTTTGTTTTCAAAATTTCATGAGATTTAAACAGAAAGAAAAAGCTTGCTTTTTTTTTTTATATTTCACCAAGTGAAATCTCAGTTGACTGACTGAAGTGAAGTTTAAAACCAACTTGAGGCAAAACTAATGTATGTGTTCAGATGTTTTCAGACCATCTGTTTAAGTTCAGTGTTATGGTTATCCTTTTCACTGGATCTATTCTAAGACAGGACCACTTGTTCAAGAAAGGAACAGCCACAAGAAAGTAACATAAGAAAGGAGATTTTTTTTCTTTTCTTTTCTTTTCCTTCTTTTTTTTTTTTTTTTCCTTTTGAAGAATGCCGACAGTGAAACTCTACTTTTCAGTCCTTGAAAATCTAGACACTGCCGTGTTTCTAATATTCCAATTCAATATTCTAGAAACAGAATCACTTCTGAAGCCCATAAGTAGACCTCTCTGTAATAAACTGTCCCCTCAGAAATTGCTAGCAAACTTTTACAAACTCTATCTGCCCAAATAACAGATACAAAGAGAAGAGCGTGAACATATGAGAATCAAATGCCAGTCCTGAAGTCAGTCCTGCCAACAGTTGGGTGTGACACCAGCTTAGTAAATAATGCTGCTCTTCTGTTGGACTTCACTTCCACGCCTAAAAAAAATAATATAAGAAGTTTTGCAGCATTTTCCATAGTATTTAATGAGTGTAATGAACTAAAATGTGAACTGTGCCTAGACAAGTAGGACTAAATTTTCTCACTGGGATTGCAGTACACACCTTAGGCATATGAGAATGTAGCAGCTTCTACATGCTCTGGAAAAGCTAGTATTGTAATTTCAACTATAAGAAAGTGTAGTGAAACCCCCAAGTGGCCCTGAAGAGCCTTATAAATGGAAATCTGCAAGCTCTTTTCTGTACCAGTGCAATATCCAACTGTATTTATCCCAGAGGAATGAAAAGATGCCTTTGAAGTTATCTTTGATCCTGTCTTCACCTCTTTGTACATTTTGACCTCTGAAAAATGTAATGCCATCATTGCCACTATGCCCTAGTTTTCAGAGTTGCAAATCCCACTGTGGGCACTAATGCATTGTAGCTGAAAATAGATAAATTCATAAAACACAAAGGTGAATACGTCAAAAATCATGTAACGTATAATTGCAGTACAGTGACTTCATCACCATTAAGTATCAAAGCATAAATAAGAATGTTGCCAAGTCATGCATATCTCTGTATTTATTTAAATTATCTGTAATATCATGGAATAATACACCTTGAGAATTAATACTGAGAAATCTGGGCTGCTTATTAGAGCTTCCTTCTGGCAACACTCATAAAAATGTAATTATTATAGAAATTGTTTCCAATAGGAACATAATAGAACAGGTAAAATGAATGAATGGAAACTGTGTTCAAATTGCTCAAAAGGGTATTGAAAATCTTTGATAGAAATCTGGCTTCTATCACGCACAATCTTTTTATAAAATGAAATGGGCTTTTTACTGTAACCAACAAACAAATTACTGATGGACCCTTTGACAATAGAGTTTGGTGATGCAGTGCAATCATTTCTTCATGTGTGATCTACAGGTAGCTTATCTGAGGGATTTCATCTTATAAAACTGCATTACAGTAAATTGCTGTAATCTATTTGTCATCTCCTAAATAACTGCATATATGGGAATGTAAATATATTTCTAGTCTGAATCAGACATAACTGATAATGGGTCACTCTGTTATTTCTAAAGTTGCTTGGGTATTTTTATCAAAATGTTTTGTTCTGCTTCGTTATTTTGGTGGCCATTGCCCATTTGTTGAAATAAAAAACCTTCAGAAACATAAATATTTCTATAGTTTTCTTATATGGAAAAGTCTATCAGGTTCAGAATGGACCATTTACCAGGAAATAGAAAAAACTTCATATCTTTGCTTAGACCAGGACGTGTGAGATTGTAAGCGTGTACTCTGAGTCAGATAGGACAAGATGTAGGAAATATATCACCTACATCTGATGCATATATGCTAAACACATAGGTTTTAGCTAATCCTCTTTGCTGAAACTCTCACTATTCATATGAACAATGAATTATTAATTGAACCAATTGAGAGAGACTGATTTTCATGAATATAGGATGTAATGTTGTGGTATTTCAGCATAGCAAAGTCCAATGGGAGACCTCAAGTGAGGGGAACGTGGTTTTATTTTAACATAAAATTATTTTTAACTCAGTCACACTCTAATACCACATATTCACAAGCAATAGTATGTGTGTGCCCAACTTGTCTGTTCAGCATGCAAACACTACATGGTAGGCAGGTGGTCTGTCCAGGCTTTCTTGCAATTGCTTGAAGGACAAGGAATGGCAGCTGTTGAATCCTCCTCACTTCACCAGGGTGCTTCTTAGTGTAGAAACCCTTTCCAGTAATAGGTCTGCCTGTTTGTACTCTTTAGGAGTGAACAGCAATTTTGACTTTTCATCACTGACTTGTCCCACCTCTGTGAATGATCCAGGTTTGTACACCAACTTTCATCACCTTATATTGGTGTCTTATGGCTCCCACTCTGTTCACTGTCATCTCCGAGTCTTTGGTTTACTCTGCATGTAGGCTGCCTTTGTGTTAGGATGTTCTTTCAGTCTGTCCTTTGTTGCCTTGGTGCTGGTTGCCCTGAGAAGACACATGTAGATGTGCTGGCATCTTGGTGACCTGTTAATATATGTGCCATCAGCACAATCCATTCCCATAGCCTTTTTTCTGTTAATTGTTCCTTCCAATGTTTCCAACCCCAGATATTCCCATTCTCCATCAACTGATCTTAACACTTCTGTGATAATTCCCATAGAATCATAGCATTGTAAAATGGTTGGGTTGGAAGGGACCTTAAGGATCACCCAGTTCCAGCCCCCTGCCATGGGCAGGGACACCTCTCACCAGACCAGGTTGCTCAAAGGCCCATCCAGCCTGGTCTTGAACACCTCCAGGGATGGGGCATCCAGAGCTTCTCTGGGCAGCCTGCATCAGTGCCTCACCACCCTCATCATGAAGAATTTATTCCCTGCACCAAGCAAGGGCAGTACTTGCATAGATGTTCCTGATGTTTCTGAGAAGATGCTCTTTCACAGTTTCATCAGAGCTATGGGCTAGTGTTCATGTGATCGATGTTGAAATTTGTAGATGAGGTAGATATAGACATTTAAAGGTAACAATTTGTATCTTCTAAAATAAACATTGAAAATAGAATGTGAATGAATCATGTTCTGCAAATATCTGTTTGTCTCAACTGATTGTGAACTGATTGATAGATGCATATCTTAGATACAGCCATCTCCCTGTGAAGTTGTAGTGTTTTTAACATTCCCCTTAAAAAATAATAATAAAATAAAATAAAATAAAATAAAATAAAATAAAATAAAATAAAATAATAAAATAAAATAAAATAAAATAAAATAAAATAAAATAAAATAAAATAAAATAAAATAAAATAAAATAAAATTAATAATTACAAGCACCAAGTTTTAAGATTTTACAAGCATATTTCAGAGAAGACAATTTTATACTCCTGGGTCCATCTCTTAACTTCAGGCACCCTTTGAGACTGCCTTCAGAGAGAACAGAATAGGACATGCCAGGGAAGGGGGGTAAAATATGCTTTTATAAGTAAGATATTCCTAAAAGATCAGGCATAATAATTTGAGCATATTCACTTTTTTCTCTAAATTTTAAATTGCTCAGAAATGTTACATGCTAGAAAATAACAGCTACAGGAGAAGTAGCATTTCTTTTTTGTATGATGCTCTACTTTTCCTCATAGAGAAAGAGACATTTTCCCACCTGCAGTTTTGGTAAAGCATAAAGCAATATAGTACAGCTTTATCTATTTGTTACTACTGTTATTTGTATAACTAGTGATGTCAGTCTGGTTCTGGAAAGAAGTTTTTTTGAAGGCAATTTTGCTTCTTCTAATATCTGATTACTCTGGATAGGTCTGCAGTACCACCACAAAAGAAATGCTGGCCAGATCCCACTACCTTTGCTCATGCTGAGATGATCTTTATGCCTTGAAAGTTGACATTGAAATCGATGTGTCTGCTTGGGAAGTAAAAGGCTATTTAGCATGAGTCACTGTGTCACAGTTCAGACTGCAGATAAGTTCTATTATGTTGATTAATCATCTTCATTAAGCATTAGATTAAGCCTGCACACTTATCTCTGGATAAAGACACTGTCACAGATGTCTCACAATAGAGAGGAGAAGCTTTGGGATGCAATGGTGATTTGGATTATCTGTTCCTGTCAGCCTCTTTTTTTTTTTTTTTTTTTTTTTTTTTCTTGAGAAGGTATTTTCTTGCAAGTTTTGTGGTTTTTTTTCCTCATCTTGGTCAGGACAGTGCTGCTGGTCCACTGAAGTGCTGAAGCCAAATCTCCAACTTCCACATTCATGTCCTTAAAGAAGGAAGGGTTTTGTTTTTATTTTTTTCTGCTTGTGTCTAAGAAGGATGTACCAGCATTACAAGTGTTACTAAAGTCAAAGATGTAGGACTTCACAGGTATCATTAAAAATGTGAGCAAAAGAAACTATATTTAAAAGAGGAAGGGATATCAAATCTTTGTAACATTAGGCCATCACATTTCTGCCAAAATCAATTACTGTCACAGAGGTTTTCCTACCATTGAGATAATGATGCCTGCTGTGATTGCCAACTTTTGACACTAATTTGCATGTCATTGGTATTATACATTTCTAGGCTATTCTGTTTGCCAAGATTTTGCTTGTTTTGAAACCAATGCACTGACTTCCTCTGCCAAGTATATCTGTCTCCTGTGTGACATAGTAATAAGCAATAACATAAAGTCACACATATGTTACAATTAGGTGAATTCCAAGGGATTTTGAATTAAAAGGGTTTAGGATAAGATACATATTGTGGCTATGTTATAGTAACCAAGATGGTCGTCTGGCACACTTTATATTTTATTCTGGGAAAAATGCAGATATATTTAAGACATTTCATTCTCTTGGCTGGGAAAATCCTCCACTGTATAATGAATGGATTAAAACATGCTTAACATTTCAGTGGGGAAGAAATTAGGCTGTGGAACAGCAGTCCCCATGTACAGGGCCTTTCACACTTAAGCTCCAAGGAAGGTTCATCATGAGAACTGTTCGTCATGCTCTCACTAATCTGGACACTCATATTCTTAGATATAGCTAGGGTTTAATTAAGGGATCAAACACTCCAGGTTGCGTGCTTTAGCCTAGCTGTTTTTCTCTTCAGATTAAAAATTGTATCTATACATGCAGTGGTAGTATTGTCGTGGATGGGATTAACTCCCATTTATCTGAGATAATGGATGAGTGTCTGTCCCATTACTTTTCAGATTGTTCATACCTACATGTATGTCTCCAAGGCAAAGGTTCCATGTGGGACTGCAAGACTGGTACTTTTTTTTAAAAGCTTGTAGCATTGATTCCTTTTTTATTTCTTTACAGGCTTTGGCATTGAACTGTGATCACTTCTGAACAGTGCAATGTGGTTGGACAGATATACTGGCAGGAAATTGAATAAAGTGTGTCAGCCCATTTCATAAACCCACTGAAGCAAGATTTCTGTACTGGCGGTTCACTTTAGCCTGGATATACAAGAAAAAACAGTTATCCACTTTATAACTGTATAGCTACATTTATAAACAATCTGATCTTGAGACCTCAAACAGATGAATTAGAAAGAAATGTTAATGAAAAAGAGAGTAAATTTATTTAACAATCTAATAAGAAATAAATGCCTTGAGGGACTCTTCAGCTCTCTTTGATCTGTTGCTAGAAGGAAATTCTCTCCTGCTTCGGGTCCCCTGCGAGTGGGAGGCTCTCCATCCTGCTGCAGCATGGTGGTGCTGTGCCAAATGGTGGGCAATGCAGGGTGGCCTCACTGTTGGCATTCACCTCCACGGCATGGGTTGTGCTCCTTCACTCCCCTTATGCATCTCTTTCCTGGGACTGCTTGATATGGGATAGAGGACTGATCAGCTGCCTCCATATAGGCATGAACCTATATATACATAGATATGCATTCTTTAGATGATGGTCCTAGTCTTCTCTACTATGTGGTTCAGTAAGAAACCAGAGCAGGAGGTAAATTTTCTGGATGAGGAGAAGAACTGGATCATCTTGTCACTGAGGCTCCTCATGATACACATCTCTTTCCCTCTCTATATAAAAAAATAGTTGATCTGGACTTCTATTTCTTTTGCCAGCAGTAGGACTGACTACATCTTAGAAATTAAGTCTTTCTTGTATATTCCACCTATTGGAGACAAAACAGTTTTTAGTCAAGATTCATAATTCAGAATTTGTTGCTCTAGCTCAGCTCTGTTTCCTTTAGTCTGGTGGCTTTTCTGCTACTTTTACCAGCAGTATTTTACATCCTCAGTGCCAACCCTGCAAATTGCTCTCTTCTTTCCTCAAGGCTTTGAGTAATGAAGGAGATATTCTTGTTTTTGTAAGAAAAATGAGTGAACACACCTCTCTATATAGCACAGAAAGCTGTGGCTCTGGTCTTTTTATACTGGGGGAGGGCATAGAGAGATGAATTTTAGTGTATAGGGAACTGAAGCAGGTTTTATCTTATGAAGCAAGATAAAACTTGCTTCAGTTCCCTCTACACTAAAAAGGAATTTTCCATTTCCCTGAACCATTTTCCTTCATACATAAAATAAACGGGAACCAAATGTTGGACTGGTAATTCTGCTGTGGTGCTGGTCAAAGACATTTGCTGTCCTTGAAGAGGCATACAGTTATCCCATATAGTTCTTTCCTGAGTGCTGAAAACAGCAGACCCAACTAGACTTTGGCCTCTTCTGTTGCCAAAGATGGAGAAGCCAATGTCCCGCCAGCTTTCATAACTTCAAAGGACATGGTATACAAGCCCCATAGGTGTTCTGCAAGAATGCACTTTTGATAATAACTACACAATCTGTCCAAAATGTTGGCATGCATCTCAAAGCAAATGTTTATTGCTGGAAGACCATAAATAGAGTTAAAATGATTCCTATGTTCTAATACCTCAAATGATCATAGTGATCAGAATCTTGAGGCAGTCTGCTGTACATGAGCAAGACATGTTTCTGACCATCTCTGTAAGGTTGTTTTTGAAAGTGCAGTTGTTGTTAGGAATACTTCCAATAGTACAATAAACCTTTTGTTTTAGTTCCAAAGAAAGCAGGGATTTAACATGACTTTCTTAAAAAACAAGTGTCAAGGTAGGAATGACAGTCTGCACATATAAATTTAGAAAGCAGTTATATAAATTCAGAAGAATGTAACTACCAATATTGATAGAGTGTTTAACATTACTATCTGATGTAACCATATCAGTAGAGACTTGCATTAATTTCACAGTACTACCTCATCCCCATTTTAGACTTTGTTTTCAGTCTCTGAGCTCACTGGGGAGGTTTTCCATTATTTTTTACTGACTTATCTTGAAGTCGGGTGCAACATCCTGTTCAAGTCATAGATAGTAAACTGGAAAAAATCCTTTATTTGTAGCCAGGCAAAAAGAAACAGCTTATCATCTGTGGTGGGATTAGAAATCATAACTGTTCTTTTTGATACTACACTGTAATAATCTACAAGCTTTCTCATCCTATCTCTCAGAATAAGAAAGATTATTTCCATGGCTGACATCAAACTTTGGCAAGCTGCCAATACACAAGTTTGGCTTCTGAAAGCCAATTTCTAGAAGAAAACTGGGATTCACACAGACTCATCTATCTGTACAAGAAACTTGTATCCCCAGAAATAGCTTATCCCATGCTATTAGCACACTGCAGGAACTAACCTCTGTTTTGGCTTTAGCTCATACGATGTATGGAAAGAATTTGGAGGGAGAAAACAAAGTTCTTGCAGACCAACTTCTTGTAGAAAGTCAGTATGGAGATCTTGTTAAAGTTTGTAAGACCTCAGTTAAACAGGATAGTTAGCTTTCTCCCAAGCCCTCATTATTAACTGTGATTCAAGCAAGGCATAGTTGTGTGGGCAGTGTTGTGTGCCCCAGCTTAGAAATGCAATTATCAGGGAAAACATTTTCAGAAAGAGTAAAAGTGTTTGTCTTTTTGTCAGCTTTGCTCACTGCAGGAGACCGGCCTTTCTTTGCAGCATTCTTCTTTTTCGCTGTCTGCTCCAAACTACTTTTCACTGAAATCAATACCAAATGTTGACTTCGTTTGAATGGCACCATTGGCCAAAAGTAAGGCTGAAGTTAAATCAGAAAAAAAAAATACTTTTTACAAATTTAAAATTGATATCAATTAAAAAGTTGTTTCATTTCATTTACATTTTATGGGCCAAAATTTTATTACTGTTTAATTAGCGGTATGTAATATAATTAAGGACTAAGACCTGGAATTAAGTCCTGAAACAGAATTCAGAAATGAATCTGCTTCAAAATATTTTTCACTTAAAGATCAGTTCAATTAAGTGCACATATTCATTGATATGGAAATAAATAGAGCATAAGCTTATCCCAGAAAATTGGCCATATTTCAGATATTTTGCATGTCTTTCAATCATTGTTCCACCTTCACAAATTCAGAAGTTCAGCAGACAGAGGTAGTGTCCAACCATTATTTATGCTGCTGTACAATGTTCATTCCCAAACTGAGATCAGCCTGAAGAATTTAATATTAAAAATGAAGTTGTCAAATAATTTCATCCAAAGATGTTACTTCTATAATTTAAATGTCATATGAGAAATTTATTATAAATGTCTGCTTGAACCACTGCTCCCTATCCAGGTGCAAAAACTCCCAGTAAGACCCCAATGTACATTATGCTGCCAATATCACTTATCTTGCAATGGTTAATAACTCCTGTTCAAACAGAAAGATGCAGACTTGTTGCCTGAAAAAAAAACCACAGTCCTGCTCTCCCAGAAATGAGTCCTACCAGTTATGCGGTTTTTCCAAAGATCTGTCACTGCACCTATTGTAAAAGAGACTCAGTATAAAGATAAAGGAGACTCTTATAAAGATAAAACACTCAGGTGTTCTGCTAAGAAGGAGCTCTGTATTTCTGAGTATCCAGCACACAAAGCAGCTCCAAAATAGCACCATCATGTGTGAGGGACTGTTAGTCATTATCTTTCCTTTGAAAATAAAACTGAAAGTGCAATTTAATGGCAGTTAAAATCACAGCAGTAAGTATACATCACAGATTATTAAAAACCTAAACAGAAGTTTTACAGAAGAAAATCAAGACCCCTTAACATGCAAAAGGACTTATTAACTCACTTTTGTCTATCTGCCAGTAAATCCTTAACTATCCCAGAGTAAATCTGATTTACTAATTTTACTAATTTACTAATACTAATTCAGTAAGTATTTGGTTTGAGTTGATCAACATAAACACTTAAATGAGTCTGTTCCTGAAATGTCTTTCTCACATTGTTTCTACTCAAGGGTATAATGAAGGACTGTTTGATCACATGTAGCCTGATATTATATTCAATCTTATCTATGTGCTAAAATTAATAATAATAATAATAATAATAATAATAATAATAACAACAATAATTAGGCCTTGGTTGTGCAGGAATGCTATTCTGTAAAGTCTGAGACTTGTGCTTACTGAAATCAAAGGGAAACATATTCCTCTAGTTTCAAAGGGAAGGAATTCAGCTATGACTATCTGAAAAATAAAAAGGTTCAGATGTATATTACTTAAAAATTACTGAATAATGCACAAGCTTCAGTACAGGAACAAGAAAAAAAAATAAAGCTAGTCTTTAGTGGTCTCTAAATTCTGTTTCACATTTTTGTGTTTTGCATTTGCTTACATTTGTAAGAATTGGGTATTTTCATGATAGGCATATATCTGAAAAATTACACACAGTCATTTTTATCAAATCCTAGGGCCAAAAGCCTAGGAATTGCAATGCCTGTAAGTTCAGAGTATAAAAATCTCAGCTGAACCAAGTGTTTGTCTTGCTCTATATTTCACAGAAAATAAAAAAAAAATAAAATTAAAATTAAAAAAGTATCATTACTCTTTTTCAAAAGAGATTGAAACCATCCTAATCTTCCAAGCTGAATCTCTGCTTTCATACAAGCTTTCCTTTGTCTTTTGTTTTAATCAACAACACTTGATCACATAAAAAGAGAAATTTTCTACTCTTTTAGATAGGTGGTGTTATTCAAAATTTACTTGGTATATGTGGTATTTACAATTTAAGTGGTAGCTTAAATAAATAGATTAAAATAAATAAAATGGAAATATATATAAATCATTAATTATGTAATGAATCTCATTAAAGACTAATATTCCTCTGACAAATCAGGGACGGAAAATGCAATTGCATAGGGTTCATATTCAGAGCTTTGACACATACTGTTCTAATGTACTTGGGGTATCAGCAAGAGCTCTTTTGAAAAAGCAGTACCACTAATTGTACCACTTTGCTTTCTACATCAAGAGAAAACACAGATGATTTATTTAATATGCAATGGAGCACCTTAGATTAAATATCCTGCTGATTAGTACCAAAGTTCTACCATCCTGGTATACAGGCAGGTGACCACTGTCCACCCAGCTCTGATCCCTTAGTGAGGAAAGAGTTTCAGTATGGAAGTCCTCCCAATAGTAGTAGTAAACATCATGCAACTTACCCACAATCAGGCAGTATTGTTTTGACCTTGGGCAGGAGACTTCAGATGTCATCAGAAACCACAACACCTTCATGTGAAGAAACCAGGGTGTGGGTGCTTTTCAGCTGCTCTTCTGCTGTCCCTGTAAGGTCTATGGCTGCCTAAGCAGAAAGGGATAGCACTTACAATGTGGTGCTTGGTGGACTAGGGCCCAGTCACTTCACTAACGTACAATACAACAGCCAGGTGCATATGCTTACATCTCCTGAAATATGACCATAGCAAACTGGTGTGATGTACGTTAATGCTTACATTCCTCTTAAATACAGGAACTTTGGCAGTATCAGGATACCAACCTATATTGCATCCTTTAGGCCATCAGCCTAAGGAGGTAGTTCAGTATCTGTTACTAGAAGCCCTGGTAGTGTCTGGGACCTATTGTGAGAGCTCCAAGCATCTGTCTTTCTATCGGCATCTTCCATGACTTATGCACCTGAATTTCCCTGTGGAAGTCTGGTGTGACACTATTTGGTTTCAGCCTAATCTTCCTGATTATGCAAAAGCAGCTCTTGCTATGGATTCTCATTTATGCAAGAAAAACCTCTCCTGACTTTTGTAGTTTGTCAGCCAGAGTCCACTACCTGTGAGTGTACAATACAAAGGTGACAGATGCATGGCTCAATGTCTCCCCATCAAATGTTTGTAGAGATTAAAAAAAAAAAAAAAAAAAAGAAAAAAAAAAAAAGCAATTTAACTCAGTTGACTAGTGTTTCATGGTGAACATTGCAATGAAAAGTCAGACACATTTGGCTTAATGGTGCACCTATATCTCAAGGTCAAAGTTCAGAATTTTCCATCTAGATCCTTGCAATGGCTCATTCCTTTGGCATGTGAGGTAGATCATTTAGAGAAGATGTCTGGATAGGATGGCAGATCAGATGGGGATAACTGTCTGGGTAGGCAAGAGAAAGGACAGTGTCTGTACAGACAGATTTCTCTTTCTTTCTTTATGCTCTGAAGATGAGGGCATGAGAGAACAGAAATGTGGTACAAAACAAATAGTGGAGAAGCTGGTCTGTCTGTGCTCTGTAACTGCTATGGGTATGTGTCTATTCTGTGCCAGAAATTACTATCCACAGAGTAGGATACAGGGTGCAATGCTTAGTACCAGCAGGGAGCTGGAGGCAATCATTTGCCAGAACTACGTGGTTGTAGACCTATGAAGTATCTTTAACAACTGCTTTTACAGACAAACATATGGGTCAATAGAAATAAATAAATAAAAAATAATGACATCTTTTACTTCAACTTGTGTGTATTTTGATTTATTTTGAGCTTACAGAACTTGCTGTATATGAAGTGACATATGCTATTTATCTCATTCAATTAAAAGTCCAATTAGGACATGCTCTCCAGTTTTCAAGAGCACTCAAATTTCACCCGTTACTGGTACCAAAGGAATCATGAAAGAGTGTTGTTGCATTTAATAGAGCTTTTTACATTTAAATAAGCCTCCAGATTTCTGGCAGAAAAGGGAGCAGATGTGGTTCAGTGATCTCTGTAGAAATATTGCCAGAAGACAGGTTAACAGCTTGGTCCACTACAGTAGTTTTTTGTATCATATTTACTTCATATTTATAAGTGCAATTATAAATTTCAATGATAGTTCTTTGATGATGCCATGTTCTGTACATACCCATTGATTTGAAAGCACGATAAAACCCTGTAGTTACTAGTGGAAAACAATGAGCATTTGTACTAATTAGTGTTAGACTGTAGGCATTGCTATCTGTCTGAAGTCTTGTAGGCAGTTGCCTACAGTTTTTGACCTCTGTTGAAGTACATTCTAAGCACAGAATATGTGTGTACACTCTCTCTTGTGGTATTGCAGAAAGGTTCTGCAGACATTTTCAGTAGTGTTTCTGCTCTGTTCTGTAGTTGAAGAGAAAAAGTAGCTTGAAGAGAAAGTACCTCTGCTCAGGTGAAATCCAGTCACACAAAGGAACACTGTTTCCTGCAAACAAAACCAAGTACAGCACTAGTAAGAGCAACGTGCATTTTCTTTGCCTGTGATAAAACTATGTAGGTAAAGAGCAATCCCAAATACCTCCTGTGGAGCTTTTCTAGTACTCAGTAAGACTTTTTTTCAGTGACATGACATAAATAAAAAGGCTCTGACAAATCTTTTCACTGCATTAGCCTTCTCTCTTGCAATTGTACTATATTGTTTTCCCTGAATGGAAGCTAATAGTCTGACCTAAATACGTTGTAGGCACATGAGTTTATAATTGTCATTAGCTAGGTTTGACAGTAGGTCACAGTGAACAATCTGCCCTATTCCCTGTATTTTTTACCAGATATCAACCCCAGAAAAAATCTGTATTATTATAATAAACTATGTTAATTTCAGAAGTATATTATCTTAATGTGTCTTATGCTTACTTTAAAGACAAAGTTGATGTCTGTGGTTCATTTCCTTATATGCTTTTTCCCATGCGTTTTTGGCTTTTCCTTGCAGAATTCAGGTCATAAATTTTTTCACGAAAATAAAGTCTTGTTTGTGCTGTTCATTATCAAAAAAACAAGTTGATGAGACAGTCAGAGCTATCACTACTTTTGAGCCAACATCTGTTTTCTGTTGCACAGTCTAACACTAATGAACTAAAAAGAGCAGGATTACAGATGTTTTCATGAGCTAGACTGACATTGGCAATGCCATACCAAAAGATAGTTTTATTGAACGTAGACTATGTTATTCAAGAAAGGTATGGTATGAAACCATGTTATGTTACTGGCAGAAGCAAAATGAGCAGATTATTTTATTTAGAACCATTGTTTCATCTCAAATGTCGGATAAGGAATCTACCCTAGTAAAATTGCTCAATATAGAGAAATGGTTGGGTACCAGTTCTACTTAAAATTTCAAGAAGCAGCCCTCATTTGTCACATCATAGGAACAGCAGGATTGTTCAGGTGCTCTGCTATTAGTATCGTTTCATTTCGTTTTCAAAAAAAATGTGGGATTCCTCAGTGACTGCAACTCAATCTGGATTATTGACTCCATTCATTAAGGGCAGAAGTCAGATGATTTAAGCATGATGTGATTCCTGGAGTAGAAATCTATAAACAGAGCTCAATAAGCCTAGCCTAATTCTGTAGCAAAAGGCTGAGGAATTTGCAGACACACAATACAGCCATTTATATATGCTGTTAAACTTCTGAGATAAATTTCAGACAGGTGTTTTACTAAATAGATATGGAAAGCAATTAGCACAATATTCACTGACAACAAAATAAATCATTATAATGCACAAGATTTTCCAGCCTCATATGTTATGGACCTCTGTGGTGTTAGTATGGGTTTGCAGTATGAATATATCTAAAAGAGGTGTGAATCTCTCCTGGAAAGAATCCAGCTGGAAAAGAAAATAAAGGGTACAGGGAAAGTGATAAATTTAAGGAAGGGTACTATGACTACGAAGGCTGAAAGAAGAGATTTTAGGACATAAAACAACGAAAAAACAAGTTCTGCTGCTTGCTTCTTTGCTGTGAGCTGTGCTCTTAAATATGAATAGTTGAGATGTTTTTCCACAGCTGAAATATCAGCTCCTCATGTGAAACTCATTCTACAAAGAGATTGCTTTTGTAGACCCTTTCATGCCTTGCTTCCCAAACAAGACCACCCATTCCCTGTCAGATCCAGGCAGCAGACCTATTCAAACATAGAACCTCTTATTTGAGTGCTAACTCTACTCCTGAGTTCATTTGTCATTTTAGTGACATCTTTGTCTTGTACCTCTGTGAAATACCTGCTCAAATAGGATCAACATACGAGGCTACAAAAGTGTTATTATTCTGCTCATGCTGAAATCAAGTGAGTTAAGCAAAAAAAACAAAAAACAAAAAACAAAAAACAAAAAACAAAAAACAAAACAAAAAAAAAAAACAATGAAACTGTGTGGAAAAAAATTATCTCAGTAAAGAAATTAAAGAAAAAAAAACCATCCAGATGCTGTTTGCAATCCACATATAGTAATATGTGGACTTTACATTGCTTTTTGCTTGTGCATGTGCAATGTTTGAGCAACCATACGCAGGACTAGATCTTACTCATCTTACTCCAAGAACCCAAAGAGAGCTGAACCTCTCACTACCTTGGTGAGGATGACTCATCAAAAAAAACCTTTTAGGTGCTTTTCAAACTGGTGTTGTCTGAAAGACACCCTGCATAGGAAGGTGAAGTGCCTCATCAGGATGAATGCACAGCAAGCTTTAGGCAAAAGCTACAAGCTGCTTATAAGCAAATAAAACCTGAACTCTGCATCACCAGTAGGCCAAATCAACACTGGAAGGAGGGTAAAAAGCCCCAGGACACAAACTCTGCAGACCCCATAAAAGCTAAGCTGTTTTAAATTCCCTGTATCTTTAGTTTTTATACAGCTCTGCAGAAGCATACACACACACGTGGATTCAACGAGACAGTCGGGGTGTCAAGCAAGGTCAGCCCTAGCTGCTGTTGAATAGACTGTGCTGACTTCTTTCCAAAGCCATCAGAAATCTTTTCTGGATCTTAGTGCTCATCCAAATAAGCTTCCCTTTTGTCCTCTGTCTGCTATATAAAGTACTTTCCATATGAAGGCACTTTATCTGGCAATGTAATTTATGGAAGAGACCATCTATTATTTTTCCACATGAAGCTTTTGATCATGGATGGATATTTGAAGTTATTAACAGCACTGAGAGGCTAAAGTTTCAGATCTTTTTACTCGTTGCCAGTGAAATAAACGCTAACATTGGCAACCCATGGTTTAACAGGAAAAATCTTGCTGAGAATTACAGACTACTTCCAGGTTTTTATTTTGAAAAGCTTTACAAATTGGCTGCTATATTGGAGGCATTTCTTTTCCTATTTGAATCTATCATTTGTAGTCCAGATTATCCTTTATCTCAGCAGCTGGATTTGATAGGAATATTTGGGGCAACCCTAATCCTAGCTGTCCAAAAGTGTGTAAGTGCTCTATAGGCTAAACTGAAGAACAGCCCCATGGCACCTGCATGTGTCCAGGCTGTGCTCAGAAAAGCAAAATTGCCTCTGTATTTTCAGCTGACTCAAAACTTGGAAGCTAATCCTCGTTAGTGACTTCAGCTGACATTTTGGATTTGCTTCTGAGTTCCTTGCCTAATGGAGCCAGAAATTCATTTTAACAGCCCCAGCAAAATAAATCCCTGCTAAACGCAGGCATTAGCCAATGTGCATCAAGATTTTACCAAAAGCAAACCTTGGCACCGGGAAGCATTCAGAGTTAGTTTTGGCAGCCTTAAAAAATACATTATGTTGGAAGTGATCATAAATGGGCTTTGTCTGATTCGCTTGAGAATTGCAATGGCCCTGCAGGCTTCCAGTCCTAACAGTGGAGCAGGTACAAGCCTGACGAGATGCTTCTTTACCCACCACCATATGTCTCATTGGCTGTGGCTCACTAGATGCTTCAGAGCAGGCCCTGCTCCCTACCCATGCCCTAAAACCAGATTAGGCTATGCATTTTCTGTCTAATTAGAATCTCATGTACATAACCACTGCATGAAATGAAAGGACAATCAGAAAATGAATTTGAAATAGCCACAGTAATAGTAAGTGGGATAGTGACAGTGCCAAGAGGCCAATAAAATGATCTGCATTACATGTAACGGGTTCTGAGGCACCACTTTTGCCAATATTGACAACAGCAAATCATTTCCAAGTTCTGCCATGCCATTTTCCTTTTAAAATCGAGTAGGTTAGCTTCCCATAGCTGTCCCAGTGCTCCATTTAACAAGTATAATGGAAGAAGGAAAACCCCGGACTCACAGAAAAGCAGGCCTGCTGGCCTGCATCTATGTTGCAGGTTTTCTTGAAGATGGTGAGAACCTTTATATTCTAGAGGATCCAGCACTGAGACAGCCCCCAACATAGTGGGCAGCAAAAGCAAAATGTCTATCTGCCATCTGAGAAGCTGCCCAAATTCTCATTGTAACTCTGAGCTCCTGTTGTCCTCAGATTGTAGGATAGAAGTTCTTAAGAACAGTTTAATGTAAGCAAAACTTCACTCAACAACTCATTTGTGGTGGCTCATCCTAGTAGAAAGGTGCAGTCAAACATCTACAAATCTAATGCCTGCAGTCTGCCCATCACAGGGTCCAGCATTATCCCCATCTGTCTAGTTGTGAAAGGGCTTATTTCTCTGCTGAGTTGGGTACCTCCTACTTAGTGATGTATTTATTTTTTTTTAGGAATATTACATCCACCTGTATTTTCTGGTGTACCAGAAAATAAAGTAATTTCCAAAGACCTGAATATCTGGGGACCAGTAACGCTTCTGTGAGAGGCGGTTGGCCACTGATAGCCCAGTGTGTGCAGATCTTTGCAAGATCTTTGCTGAGACTCTGAACCCCACAGGTGGATAGTTGATTTTCCTGCTTATAAATATTTAAGAGCAGAAGAAGTTTAAGAGCTTTTTATAAGAGGTTGCCAGAGCTGCTGTATGCATGCCTTGGGTACAGGCCTGAAAGGATGTTTGGGACAGAGAATCAAGTCTTACAAAATTTTCCAGGAATATGTAAGTGACTTACACAAATAATGGCATCTCTCACTGTTCAGGTAATTCCCATTCCCTCGTCTCTTTTCCTTGCTACTTTACAGAATAAAAGACAAGCTGTAAAGAAAACACTAATCTTCTCCCTGCAACTCTATGAAAAGACCCATTCCTCCCCTTATTCTAACCCGAGCAGGTGTGTACACTATGAAACTTGCCTGCATATTTATCATGGAAAGAAAGACTTTTTGTGTGTGTTAGTCTGGAATTCTTCACAGAATTTTAATTTAAATGGCTAATAGCTACCTCTTGGTAAAATAGCAGTTCATACTAATTTATCATATGCAAATTGCTCTGTTAAGCTTTTGTAATGAATGCATAATGCCATAGTGAAAAATATGCAGGTTTTTTCCTAATCAAAACTAGGAATTTAAACTGCTAATATTCAATCTAAAGCTTTACAGTAGCAGTGCTGCAGTTCCTGGAAGGGACAGCACAGTAGTCAAGCACCACAGCTGTGGTATTTAATGATTCCCTAGTCATTGATGGAGATAATTTTGTTTTTACTGACTTGTAAAAGTCATGACCATGTTTTCTTCTATGTGAATCATTGTGTACATTATTATATCTTCATCTGTCATTACACTGTTTATAAAAATAGTGTAAATGTAATAACAGCTTTGGGTGACATCTATTTATTGTAGTTTAGGTATGGTAACAGAAATGTCAGTGCTGCAGTAGATGCAATAGTTTAAGAGCATAGGTAAGGTAAGATTTACCATCAGAGGTAATATCTCTCCAAGCAGGTCAATTGGTGTGTCTGTAAATGTTGTCCAAGGCCTCAAACATGCAAAGCTTTCTTCAGAGACTGTCACAAGATGACTTGCATGCCCTGAATTTCTTTGTCTCTGTTAGGTCTTCTAAAACACCTTGTTAGAAACAGCCCTTCCAGATCAATGGTAACACATTCTGACTTAGATCATATTCAGGATTTCTAATCATTATTAGCAGAGCTGCTGTAAAATTAGAACCAGACTTGAGAAAAAAGTGTTAGTGTTTCAACACAGGCTCATTTTTGTCAGGATAGAAAGGAAACCTACATCCAGCTGTTACAGGCTATGCCAAAATGGGAACAAAATGCTCTAAATGTGTGTCATGTGCATTTGATTTATAACAATCCACTCACATGATTTTTCACACTTCATATGATTTATATAAAAACAGTGACATAATAAGAAAGTATAATATTTTTCTTGCTATTTTGCCCACCCCATAAAATATTCACTTACTTCAAATAATCTATAGGAATGTATGGTTATGAAAAAAAAGGACCAGTGGGAGTTTGCCTGGGGAAGGACTGAATGGAAAATTGAAAAAGAATTGGCCACAACTAAATATTAAATAGCTGTTTTCCTTTCAAGTATATGCTAAAGCTGAAAGAAAACTTTTAACAAATTTTCAATAGATGGAAAAAAAATGTATTGATCCAAAAAAGTATTGATCCGAGAAGGAAGAATGTCACATGTTTAGTTGTATTCATCCACATAAAAGATTCTGCTAATGTGACGCAGAAAGAATCTGGGAACTGGAAAAAGTTCAACCCTTATTGTGCAGTTTTTCTTGCTTCTCTTAAATTCTTCACATGTACTTCCGAAGTGCATCTAGGACTGCCTTGTCATGATATTCTTATTCCACTGAACTTGTTAAGATATTTCTAAATGCATTGACTGGCATGGACTGTGCTGTACATACAGCCTAGTTCTCATGTACAGTACAGTCATGATGCAGGTCTGGGAGAATCACAGGACAACCAAGTAGGTGTTTTTTTCCTTAACTCACTCACAGAGTTTTGACTTAACCTGTTGTAATATACTTCAGTTTATTTAACAATGCTTATTTAGCTCTACCCTCAAAATTATCATTGTAAATTATACTAATATTATTAATGTTTGCTCCAAATGCTATTTTACAGATGGTAAGTACTCTAAAAACTCTAAGAGAATGATAGATAGGGATTCATTCCAACGATATGATATAATTTTTCAGGATATGCAAAAGATTATAATCTGACATAAATGTATGCAACTCCACTGAAGCCACTGCTCTGCTGCAGGGTAATATTCATCCCAAGCTACCGGAGGTGTGCAAGCTGCAGTGTCACCAAGATTATATTAAAGCATACCTGCTCTTTGTGCAAACACTGCTGTAGATATCTCCAAAAAATTGCAAGCACTTTCAAAAACACCTCTTCTTACTGTGCCTAAAAGACAAAGATTGTTCTATGCTACTGTGTGAGATGATAAACCATCCATGGCTTCACAGCATAGCAAAATTGCAAGGAGATATTCTGCTTTGAGGAATGTTTAGTGATGAACTTGACATTTGTGCAGTGCTGTTGCTTTCATCCATCATGTGGCAGACCACTAGCCAAAGCTACTTCATTAAATCCCAGTATTTATGCACTCACAGAATAGCAGAAAAGCTACTCTATAGACCTTACTCATATGCTTTGTTTCACATCTTTCTGCTTCTTTGCTCTATAGTTGGAAAATATTTGACTTTAACATGACAACATTTACTGACACATAGTAGTTTTTTTTTTTTAATATTTTTGTTTGTTTTTTTTTAAAAAGTTTCTTTAAAATATTTTTATCTTATTATCCACTAGTGGAAAAAGAGCTATTAATATGATGTCATACTTGAGATATTTAAGGATTTTATTTAACATTAGCAATAGAAATCTGATTGTAAAAACAAACAGAGGCCTCGGCATCTCAGCAACTATGAACAAAGTTGCTGAGAATCTGAATTAATTCTTGCATGAACTATCATGGCTTTGTTACAGTGAGATTATTTTAGGAGTGTATCCTTTGAGTACAGACTGAAGAGGATGAGCTCATTTTCCAGAGACAGTGTGATCCACTGCCTGTACTCCATTATGGCTTGTGTATACAAGTGTAATTGCACATGTTGTTGGTCCTTACACTGCAAAAGTACCAGAGCTGTTTTTCTTCTAATTTCTATTTCACAAGAGCTTAAACTGACCTGTAGCAGGGCATCCATGCTCCTGTTCCTCTCCCTCTCCTGCCAAAAATGTCTTTCTGCATCCTTCCTTTTACCAGTGCTTGGATCACTGGATCCTGTGGGAAGTCCAGAGTGCTGCAGAGGCAGAAAACATCACTCACTCCAGTGCACTCCAGAGTTCTACTGGAGTAGCTGTGTGGGACGTGTGTTCACAACACCAGTACAAGGAAGAGCTAGGGACATGTGGCTGAGGCACAGTAACCCCCAAAGCAATAGGTTCTGATATTTATTGCAGCTGTAAATGTCTATCATTTATATTTAAAGATCAATTCTACAGTATCCCATCCTATCCTATCCTGTCCTGTCTTGTCCTATCCTGTTCTATTCTATTCCATTCTTTTTTTTTTTTTTTTTTTTTTCTTTTTGTTTCTGTCTTAAAAAACAAGGATGGCTTTTTCCTGGGATAGCTATAGCTTCATGTCCAGACAAAACCAGAGATCCATTACTATGATTACAAAATAGGATTTTTTACATTGTTCCTACACCCATTCATATGTAAAACAGAATGATTTTACCAACTTCAGAGAACTGAAAGTACAACAAGGGACAGGGAGTCCTGTGGAGGCTAATCTCAAGAAGTGCTTCAAATACTCCTGTTAATGGAGGGCTAAAATATGTCCTGGGATAAAATACGTCATGTTTTACACATTCCCAGAGTACACTTGAGAGAAATGTCAGAATTCAGTCTTTGTAAGTACTGCAAACCTTGTGTACCAAGAAATCCGACAAAGTACTTTACTAGTCCCTTTGTGAAATTTTCATTCCTTCCACTTTCTTTTAAGCCTCATAAAATCTCTTGACCAACAGCCAGGAGGGGGATGAGGGATAGCTTCCTAAGTACTAAAAAACTAGTAGTTTTCTTGGCTACTATTATGTGATACGAATCCTGTCCCTTTGCATCAGCCATTAAAGGATACAAAAGCACAGTATATAATTCTCATTCAAAGCACATTTCTTGTATTTTTTGTTCTTTCAAAATACAGTTGTCTGTCATCTAGTCTAATAAGAGCCATCTTCCTCATTTTCTGTAGTGTGTATGATCACCTTGACCGCCCAGATGTGTAGTGTGTGGGCTTTTCAAAACTTGTGATTACCCCAAAAGTAAGTACAGCCAAGTTTGCAGCTACTTTCTCTTTCTTCCTCTGTTTGTTCAATTTATTGTCAAGGATTTGGTTAAAGAGAAGCCTAAGGTAAAACAGACCCTTCCTGTTCACTATGTTTCAGTAGGAAAATGAAGCCTCAAACATTGCAACTCCCATGTAATCCAAATGAATCAATAAAGTAGATTTATTTGGTCACTCGATCTGTGCAGCTCTGAAATTGCCTATTTGCCATAGCTAATAGTTTCCACTTGTTAACATAGCACCCGCTCAGCTCTACAGATGCAGTTCACCCTCCCCAACAAGCAAGATAATGGAAATTAATGGCCTGAGTAACAACTGGATAATCATCAAACCAATCATCATTTGGCTCCCTGATAATGAAATTATCTTCAAGCCTACCAAAGAAATGAGATAAGATTCAGCAAGTGACCTAGATGTCTTCAGTTTTCATGTAGCAATACCTTTAGGTGTCCAACACCAAAAATTGGGAATATGGAACCTATATTTCTAAGGCTTTCATATGAAAACTTCAGGAGAATTAGATAAAAATACTGATCAAAGAGCTGTGTAAAGATAGCCAATACACCTTCAGCCTTTCCTCGGTTTCATAGACGCTTGACTAAACATTGTAAGGAGCCTCATTTCTCAACCTGGGACCAATGGTCACCAGCTTTCTGGCATGTTAGGAAGAACCGAGCAAAGCTTACCATTTTCAGAAATATGGCCTGTCAGAAGATCATGGTGCCAGTTAAACTACTGGTAGATCATTGCAGGCTAATGTTTGGAGAATGTGCTTGGAAAAATAGGAGGCAATTTTCTCTCTCACAGCTGGGATCTCACTCATGGTATTTCCTCTTCCTGAAGGGGCTGTAACTACTGTCCTGCAGTGCTGGTCTGCATACGACCTGGGGTTATAGAAGTGTGATTGCACAGCTGACTCTTGGCCCAAAGCTTAGTTATAGGGAAGAAATTCATCATGATGAGGGTGGCGAGGCACTGGCACAGGTTGCCCAGAGAAGCTGTGGATGCCTCATCCATGGAGGTGTTCAAGGCCAGGCTGGATGGGGCTCTGAGCAACTTGGTCCAGTGGGAGGTGTCCCTACCCATGAAACTAAAATTTGTAACTAGATGAATTTAAAGATCCCTTCCAAGCCAATTCTATAATTCTACGAAATGGACCAGCAACCTCCTCCTAGGATCCAAATTCCCTAAATGTTCATCAACAGGGGCTACTATCTTGCCTGTGTCTTCTTGAGTAGCTTTTCCCTTTTTTTTCCTACTCCAGCACTGATGCAGGCAGAGCAGGCTGGTGTCCTCCTGCACTGGGTGGCAAGATTCTCCCCAAGAGGATCTACAAGCCTCTGTGCTAGTTATGAAATACTAGAGACCTTGGAATGGGAGGTGGCTACACAGCTATTCAGCATGAGAAAACTTCTCAGCAGTGGTACGGAAGCCATCAAAAAACATGCAGGCCAAGTAAGGAGGTAGAAAGTGAATTTACAGAATCTTCAAGGGTAACACAATCACAGAAAAAGTGATATTTTCATGTCACTCTTCTGTACTTTGTCACAAATCCTCCAAGTCCTGTTTTGCGCTATTAAAATCTTTTCTTCTTCCAAAGGTGTTGTGAAATATGGCTTTGCAGAATTATCAGAGCAGAATAATTAAATGAGTTTTTTTCCAGTTCATCCTTCAAAAAGCCTTTCTTTCTTACTTTCTCTTCAGACCTCAGCAAATAAATGTTGATCTGCTGCACCCTCTTGTATCTTCCCCCTTACACCACTTTCTGACTGAATTTGACCCTCCTTGTTGGCCATCTCAGGCCACTTGTGCAAATGACTGAGATGGTAGTGTTGTTACCCTTTTAGGTAAACATATTATAATTGTAATTAAAGCCCTTTTCAGTGTAATATTACAGCTGAGAAAATCAGGACAAGGCCAAAAGAAGTGCCATTACCAAATGGAATATTGTGCTGGTCCTTAGATGAGCTTCAGGTCTAATCCCAAGATGTCCATGGTATTACTATAATAGCTGAAGCAGGAGGAATATTTTAGCACATGATGAGCTATGCTACATTAACAAAGAAATAGAGAACAATATTCTAGTTTTAAAAATAGACTGGGATTTCATACATAACTATTATAAGCAACAAAGGATGAAGAATTAATATAATCATGGAAATGTACTGGGCTTTAACAGTGTCCCTATGATTAATCACTAAATATGGAGGTTCTGAACCTTAAATGTATGAAGCACATTTTATTATCTTAACTTCAAGCAAGGATATTGCTTGACATGAGGAAAAAAGATAAACTGTAGAGAAACATGAATTGGGACAGCACCTAAAACCTGCTTGAAAACTTCAGCAAATGAAACAGAATTTGGGGTGTTTGATCCACGTAATAACCATTCTCATGTTAGCTCCAGTGATCCCAACAGCTATCACTATATTTTCTAAAAATCCAGATGTTTGTTGCAGTAAGAATCATCTCAGGAAATCCTCAGGAATACCTTGAAACATCTACAGTGAAGAATCATCTAAAATACCTATGCATAAAACAGCTTAAAATTTTAGAATTTATTTTTCCTCCCTCTCTATTGGTAAATAACAAAGAAACAAACAAACACATTTAAAACTCACACTTTTTAAAGTGTACTTTAAACATAATTTCCTGACCTACTTCACTGCATGGTCCTATCAAGTGGCTGTGGGGGTAGCACAAGTTAGGTGGCAATAAGCAGCCAGAAGAAGACAAAGGAAAGACAGATACCAAAGCCAGAATGTGGTAGAGTCATGACATGAGTATGTGCTAAGAACCAGGCTGGTTTCTGATTTCTTCTTCTGTGTTCATGGTAGCACAGATCCAGTGCAGCTATGCCCTCCTTAAGGATGCTCTGGGCTTCCCAGCCTCCTTCAGCTGCAAGGAGGCTGCCCGTGGCAGCAGCAGGAATAGATGTAAGTGCGCCATACTTTTTGCACAGGAGTCTCAAACTCAAGGCACTTGAGTGTGCCGTTTTGCACACCTGAGTTTACCTGTCATGTCACCCCTGAGCCTGGATCTCTGGTGATGGGGCAGAGCTGTGGCGAAGGTGGTCCACCCTTCTGTCCAGAGTCTGACAGGGTCCATCTCTTGGGGCTCCCATTTCTGTGAATCTTTCTGCCACCACGCTGTTTTTGCCCTGCCTATATATCAGCACTTTTTCCCTGTACCTGCCTTTTCATTTCAATGTGCTCATTATCCTTCATCCAATATTGATGCTAACCCAAGCGTGAGTAGTGCTATGGCCCATTCGTATCGTTAGAGTAGAGAAAAGCTACTTCTGAGTCAGGAGCTTTATACTAACATTGTTAAAATCTAGCCTGTTGAAATTGTTGTCACTGGAAAAGACTCCTCTGAAAAAGGAAGAAAAAAGAGGTACTGGATTTTAAGTAGCATGTTGGCCATTCCTGTGGTTAGAGCTGGCTCAAAGAAGACTAGAAATACCAAGACTATATAAGATTTTGTGTAGGAAATAATTCTTACTCATTTACTTGCATGTAGTATCATATGGCATAGTCATCACAGTTGACAGAGGGGAAAAATAATGCGTTAAATATTTTACAGATTTTTTATTTTTTTATTTTTAATTAGATGGTATGAGAGCAAGAAGTATTTTAAATAGCTTCTTCAATAAATTGTTACAAATATTTACAAAATCTCACCAGGCTAAAATTTACCTGCAGCTACAGCTGTAATCCAACATAGTGCTGCAAGCACTTCCAGCATTAAGAGCAGGAAAAGTAGATGTATCGCAGGTTAATTTCAGCTGATATTGATTTGGCTTATGCTTTCTAAATCACAATATTGTGCTCATCTCTGTGCCAATTATAGCAAGTGGTCTGTGTTTTAAAAATGTCAACTGGTTGTAGGGCAAAGTCCTCCCTTTACCTTTGTACTCTTTAGTACATCCCTGTAGGTGCAGCAGAAGTATCAAGGCTAGCAAGAAGAATAAAGGCACTTGCAAGACTGGCTTTACACCACATTACAGAATGCTTCACACTATAGTGTGTAATTGTATGGATACACATATTTATGCATATGTGTCTGCTCATTGGGCAGCTGACCAAGGCCCACTGTTTTTTTGCCCATGAATTTTTTGGCAGTTTTTAACCAATATACACTGCAGGAAATAGTATACAGAAGATGGAGACAATTCCAGGTGTTTTCCACAGATCTAGCTGTCCAATTTTTGTTTCAGTTGAGTTGTCTGTCATTGCAGATCAAATACGAATATATGTCTGACAGCATAATTATGTATTATTTCTGTGTTATTTGCCTGTCCCATTACCTCTGGCACACCAGAATGGTTCTGGCAAGGCTCAGACAGTAACAAGACTACTTCTGTTCAGAGGCAAATCCTCTGAACCCTCTTTTCCACCATTTTGTGTTTATATTATCTCAGTGACACATGACTGCAGCACTCCCATTGGTAGGAGATTACATCCAGCCGTATTGGATTGCAGTGGAAGTGACACACCTTTATTACATTTTGAGATTGTGTATTTCTTTAAATGAGGATGGTTGTCTCATATTTTAATTCTCTCTGGAAATGGGTGACATTCCAGATCATTTCAAGATGAAAAAAGCTGTTACAGTTCTGTGGCAGAAACAAATGTTATACAAGTGATTGTGTTGCTCACTACGTATAAAGTAGACTAAGCATCCAAGCTGGTGTGCCTTTTTCCCTTTAAATTTCTGGGGTTTGGACATATAGGTTACTCTCTACATTGTTTGCTCGGGTAGAAAACACCTCACTCTTAATTTCTGAGATGCCTCAAGAGTAAGGGTATGGTAGACACAGCCCTTTCTTACTGTGACAGAAAGTGACCTATAGACATGTTTCTCACCTGTGGTCCACACACTCCGAGCAGTCCCTACAACATTAGTAGGCACAGTGTCTTCACAAAAGCCATGTTTCTCTAATGCGGAAGTTCTGTTTTTTATAAAAGTGCAAAGGAAGTGTTAATGCAAAGAGTTCTACTCATCTGAATTCACACAACTGCTATGCAGTATGATAAGGTGACCCATGGATAGTTTTCCTAGAAAGGAGAGATAGATGCTGATATATTAAAGAAAAAGAATAGCAGAAAGTTGCTGAACACGTTCCCTCCAAGCCTGTGGAGTCCTGGCCATGCTCTATTTCTCCAGTACTTTGTGTGGCTGAAGCAGTCATTTTTGATGTTGGAGGGTTACTCTGCCATATATCTGCCCACAGTCCAGCTGAGCTAGCTGCACTGGGTAGTGTGAAAACCCACTATTTGCCTACAGGTATTTATTATAACAAATAAAGACTAATGCTGGTTTTGTTTTTGCTCTTTAATTCCCAGAAGGGTCAGCTACAACGTGTCCCTCCAGGAAGACTCCACAATGAAAAAAACAACCCACGGTTGCTTCTTACTGATTATCCTTCTTATTGTAAGTATGAGAAAAATGAACTGCTTTTGACACCTGCCAAATTTAAACCTGTGGCGATGTTCAGAAAAATAAGGAGTACTGGATTATATTTGTTAGAGTACAGGAGAAGGAATGTGTTCCTTTGCTGATAAATTATGAAGTAAGGTTTATAAAGTTTCTAACCAAGATACCTCATAAAAGCTTGAAATTGAAACTACTGTTCCTTGGTGAAACAGAACTGCAAGTCTGAAGAAGGTAATGCATGTGATTTTTCATTTTCTTATTTTACAGACTACAACATATCACTGACTTGGAAACTTAAGTGTTTGAAAACTTCCTTAACATTGTTGTGTGAGACTTTTACCGACTTAATTGTGAATTTTTACTGTTTATGGTTACTCTGCTCTTAGGAAAGCAATAGAAATGGCAAATTACAGTGTAAAGTTTAGTTATTTGGTTCAAACACTACTTTCAACTGTTTAATCTCAGTGTTTCTGTTACTCCAATATATACAATGTGGTTGGGTAATTATTGTTCTAAATATGTAGCAAATTTTATTTTACTTGACTAAATACCTCTTGTGTAAGTGGAATGGTTTCTCCAACTTCTGCTTGTGAAACCTCAAATGGTTCACAATTATCATAAAATCAAAGACATTGCAGGTAGTCAGAAATGAGGACACTACTCAGATCCTGAGCTAGAGAGCAGTTGATACATGTCTGAATGATGTTACTGGGAATAAACATCTCTCTGCCTGAGTGTTGTTTGAGTTACTTGGATGCCTGATGCCACTTTTTTTCCCAGTTGTTTGTTTCTGTGTTCCTGAAGAAAGCTTTGAGTCTTATTCTTCTTGATTGTGTTTTGTTGGCAAGCTCCTCATGCCCCTCTGCTTCTCAACTTCTCTTTCAGCAGCTGAATGTGAAACATTTTTGTGTGTCTCCCCATCAGCTCACACCCTTTCTGGGCATAAATTGTAAAAATGGGGCTATAAGACACACTGGGGAGCAGTAGGGACTGCTCTCCCTAATTTATTTGTTGGATTGTGTCCCTCCTTCTCTTTATAACTTCCCCACAGCGCTGTTCACGACTTGTATTTACGTGAACAAAATGTAGTTTAGGGAAACAGAGAACAGTAAGAGAACAATGGAATAAAACAGATAAATGAGATCATGGAGAAACCAGGACAACAGCGAAGAACACCTCACATTAGTAAAATACTAAATTCATAGTTCAGGATTAGGATCTTCAACCAAAGAAGAACTGGAGAGCAGGAGGAAGAACAGAGGAGAGTTAATGTATTTCTGTTAACTTGGTCTCAAAAGTAACTAACACAAAATTAGTTATGATCTGAAGAATCATCCTTGTGATTGGCAAAAATCTTCTCCCTTGATGTGTATCAGAGTAGTCTGTTTTTTGTGGCATTTTGTGGCTGTTACACATAGCCCTGCAAGGGATGCACGTAGCAATGCTCTGGCTGGGACATCATGCATGTTCAGAGATCTCTCTAAGCCAGAGAGCCCAACAGACATCAGCTTCCTTCTGTATGTGAATAATCCTGGCTGGTCTGCATAGCATAACAGGAGCCTTGGCAAAGAACTGCAATTCTTCCTATAACAAAGTGAAGCCAACTGAAGGAACAATTCCAGGTTATTTTTCTTCCTCAGACAAGTGACAGGACTGTAAATATTCTGATAAAAAGAATTGTCAACAGATCTTACTGAGCGAGGTGTTCTGACCTACAGCATGGATTTATAGGTCAGCCCTGAAGGATTGGGCTGATCCTTCCCCTGTTATCCACAAACTTTTAAATCTCTTACCCATGGTATCACACATGTAGTATTGGTTCTGTGCTCCTTAATGCAGTGTTCCGAGGCTAGGGCTTCTTTAAGAAACTCTGCGGTGAGATCTGAATCCCCTTCCTTTTAGACATTTTTGCTCCAGAGGGCCAGTCTGGATAACTTAAGTACAAATTTATTTACATTTTCACTGTTCCCATCTCAATATTCCATCCTTTCCCACTGCAGTGGCCATACTGTGATCTAGTTAGACACTTCTTAGATCAATTTATCTTCTGGTAAGGGATAAACTACAGTCGTAGAAGGAGACCATGAGCAAACTGTTTTCTTGATAGCACTTGTCAGAACAGTGCTGTTAAATCAAATATGAAAAATATTTGGCAGCAGCCATCTTTCCAAAAAATTTCTTCATCTGTAGCTTGTAGAAGGCATTCAATTTTTACTTTTTTTTTTTTTTACTTTTTTTTTTTTTGTGTGTGTGTGTGTGTTCTGTAATAAGAAAAAGGTGTCTCTTTTTCTCTTCCAAAAAGACTGCTCCTGCTCTTTCGGATCTTCTAATCACATTTTGGTTCCCAGAACCATGAGCCATGGGAGTTCCATGTTAGCCACTGCCTGAGGTTGAGGAAGATGTAGTAATCAAAGTGATTTGTGACACGGGTGATCACCCCTTCCTCTACCCACCCCACAAACCATTCTCCAGATCTTTCTATTTTGTTGGCACTGATGGTTTACTGTTGTCCTATTGTTTGTGTCCTGCACTCCCAGCGCACTGATGAATGCAAATTCTTCCAAAGTGCAAATTCTTCCAGCCTAATGTGGTCCTAGCTTTCCCTCTGGGCTGCAAACTGTCTGATTATGCTGTTTGTTCTGGTGTAAGTTCCAGTCCTGTATCTCTCCTTGCATGTTTTGTCCTAGACCCTACTTACAAGGTGTCCATAGGTTCCCCTTCCCATAGTCTCCAGCATTTAGACCAGTCCTCAGGTGGTTTTGGTACCTTTTGATAGAAACCATCTCTCTTGCATATGTAATTTTTACACAGAATGGGTAGAACTTTATTCTTCTATGAAGAGGTCAATAATAATTGTCCTTTGCCAAACAAACAAACAAACAAAAAAAAAAAAAAAAAGCATTGGTTGCTCCAAAACTCACTTGTTAAAAATGAAGATTTTTTAATTTTCTCTCTGATGGCTTCTCTTGCTTTTGGATGTACAGTAATGACAATGCTTCCACCATCACCAGATATTGCTCTGTAATTCAAAGTGAATTCTATTGGAAATTTTAACTGTTCTTCTCAGGGAATATTACTTAGCTCACTTTATCCCTGATACTATTTTTTCAGTAATTATTGAGAGCCACAAAATGTGACTGAGATATGTTTCATCAAACCCCTGTATGCTGGAGGAATTAGTTCATCTCCTAGCTGCACATTCCTCTCCATGAGAAAGACAGAACATCAGCACGGTGTATCCAGGGGCATCAAACTGCAGAGAATGAGAAAGAGGAGAAAACAAGCCTGGGTCTTTTTCCTGTGTGACTGATCAATTTTGCAGGACATTGAGAAAAGGGAATTGTATTTTCTACCTCATTTTGTCAAGTAAGAATTCTCATCTAGCGAGAATTCCATCTCTACAGATGGTAGTTTGGTCTTGCCCTGTAAATGAGGATGGATGCAGTAGTTTTTCTCACATATTGCAATTTTGTTGTCCTGAGCCAACCACAAAGTGGTCAGTAAGGACCAAATGAATGCTGTAGCTTAAGACCACACCATTATTCAATTAAATCAGTTTGACCAAGATTGTATTTTAAAATAAAATCATTTTGAGTAAAAAACAAATTGTACAGCTTCATGAAGTCCAAACCTGTTAAATTGTTACAAAGCCTCGGTCATTAAACTATACACAGTCTAGTGCATTGTGTCAGATCCTAAAAGGCTTGTGAATAATTTCAATTCATAAAACACAGAACATTAATTACATGAAAGCCTAAATGTAATTTTAGGTAACTGCAAAAACTGGCTTATTTCAGAGCACGGCTTTAGTAGGTTGGAGTCTCCAGAAGCCAATTAGTAAAACATTTGCCACAGTGAGTTAGCTCATGGTGCGTGTGTCTGACCCCTCACAGCTACCAGTGCGATATATTCACCAGTGAGGTGGCATGTCCATGTCCTTCCCTGAGCTCCTGCTTCTGTCCAGGTTTCACCACAGGTCTCTAAAAGCCGTGTCTGTGCAGATAATGTACGCATAAGACTCTTCCTGCTTAAACACTCTTCCAGCATCTGGTCCAGAACAGGTGCTACCCTTCAGAGGGCAGGAGAGGTGCTGGAGAAGTGCATATTTTCCTATGTTGCTATGGCTTGCTTTCAAGCTGTAAGAAAGTGGAGTTGCAAATTCCAGAGCTCTTCTCATGCAAGGACGATTTGGGAAAGTACTTTGCTGATGATATAAAGTTGATGAGAATTATTTTGAGAATTTCAGACACAGGCTGCACACAGTTTTCCAGGAGGGAGAGGACTGCCTTGCTCTGTTCTGTTCACCTGAGGTTCTGGGGTGAGCTGAACCTTTTTGTCTCTCTCTTTGTTTTTTAAAAAAATAAGAATGCAGCTGGTTGCCCTAAAGAGGTCTCTTGAAAGAAAATTAGAGCTGAAGACAAAATCTGTGAAGCATTCTGCAGCCTGCCTTTAAGCCCACAGTTTGCATCAGGCTGTCTTGAGAGTAAAGCTTCCTTGTGTGAGCAGTACTGACTGCAGCAATGGAAAAAAAACTGTCAGAGAGTCAGGGAGCTGCTTTTCATTAAAAGTGCCTTGTCTTCATCTACTGTGGATGATAATCTCTTGCTTGTTTACATGGCTGCCAAAATCGGCAATATAAATTGTATGGGATCTAACTATATGTTTCCATCTTGCTTCAACAGCAACTGAGGAGGAAAAAAATGTAAAATTCAGAGGTTAAGCAAAACACGTCATGTTGAGGTATTTCCTCACAGAAATTGTCTGCTGTTTCTAGGCACATTTATAATGAATAAGAAATCATTGCTATGTTTACTCAGTACCTTCTGCTAATGACCTTCCTAAGGTATCACAGTGGTTTTCTTCTCTGTCCTGACACTCGTAGCTGTGAAAAGTGTTTCAAACACAATCAAGGTACAACGGGGGCTCTGCAACTAGGCTGAGTCACACTGAGCTCTCACTTAGAGACGTGATATATTGAAGGACAGGGGTTTAGTGACCCACAAAGTGGTGACTAAACATAGCAGTTTTAAGAAAAATGTGCCAAGTATATTTTTGAGCTATCAAAATCAATAACAAACAGTTGTAGCACCCAGAATCCGAAATATATTTTGACTGAGCTCAACAGTAAATGTTGCAAAATTGCTGCATTTAATGGAAGTGGGGGGTAGGGGGGGGGAAGAGAAAGGAAAGCTGCAAATACCTTCTTTTCTGTCATGTCATGTATAGTCAACAGTTCAAGCTCCTTGATGGTGGAAGAAAAATATTTGTGGATTGTATTCAATATTTTATGGGGGGGGGGGGGGGGGAGGGGGAAGTTAATTTTATGCTTGCTTTATCGGGATTCTCTTTTGCAGAAATGGACACAATCTAGCATATGTTAATAGCAGGTGTCTGTCTTATAGAAATGGGGCACTATATGGTATTTTCTGCGTAGTTTAAAATGATTCCAAATTGCTTTTTTCTACCAATTCTATGCATAAAGAGACCTTCAGCATTGCTAGCAGCCTGTTATTTCTTTTTGTCATGATAATTCACTTTCTTATAACAGTCATTTGTCAGGTGGTGGCTTGGTGGTCGTATGTATGACGTCATTTACTTGGACTTCTAGGAGTGACATCATATGTACGGCTGCTAAACTGCTGCATGGGACATCACTTAAACAGTTTTCATCTGAAGAAATCACACCAATCATTTTCAGGCTCTGAACACCACATCCTGATTATTAAGTTGTGAGTTACTTATTTCTCTTTAATAAAGAATATTTATAAATGAGTGAGGCATTCTTTTATTGTATCAACACCATTTACACTTCCATCTGAAGTAACCAGTGGATGGATGGGAAAGGTTTTTAACTTGCAGTAATGAAGGCTGAATATTCAAAATTTGTCTATGCTATAGGTACTAAACAGGTGGAAATGATTTGATCTTGGATTTTAATGGTAAAAATACATGTTTTAAAACTTAATTCCCAATGTAACTATATATAATCAAAAAAAGTAATGTCAGATAGGATATATATACACCGAGTCTCATGGGATATTTCCAGTCTCTCCCATTAGCATGCTACACATGAAGTTTTCCCCATATGTAGCCATGCCCAGGCTTCTTCTATCTCTGATAAGAGAATATTGACCCAGATATTTTTTTCTGCCCCATTTGCCCTTTCTTCACCCTTAAGGTAAGGAGTGCCAGAAGAATAAAACAAATCAGGACTGTACTAACATCTTTGTCTGACTGAGCCCCAGGAAGGAGTACCTGGCTGGATCATCAGCCCACTGAGCCAAGTGAGAAGACTGCCCCTGGCTTCAGGGAGGTCAGGCATTAGGCCCCGAGCACTAGAGTGGCGGTGGACACACAATTCTCTTGTGCATAGTAGAAAACACTAATATTGCAAACAGAAGTGTGATTGCTCACCCTCCAGCAAGCCAGCAGATTTATTTTGTGTTAGTCAACTGAAACGGTCATATTGTTTTAAGGTAGAATTAAATATTGTTCAAACTTCCACAGCCAGCTTTTCAAGTCCAGGCAAACAAAAATCAGTAATAACAATCAAGTGGAAGAGTACATTTGGAGGGCATATCACAGGTGAACAATATGAGTAAAACACATATAACCCTGTAATTTGATTTCACACACCACACACAAGCTATACAATTACATCAAAGTTGTCTGGAAATATGTGCACAACTAACTTTGAAAATCTGATTCTTTGTGTATGATAATAAGGAAAAAAATGAGATAATTTAAAAGACAGCTGTAATCTAACAGTAATATTTCATTCTTTACCTAAGTTGCTTTAGATTTACTGTAGGCCATTAAATGATTCCCCCGATGAAGTAATTTCCATTGAGTTTTAGTGGCATATTCTCATCTATCTTTTTAATCTGTCTGAGTGAATTCCTGACCCAAATGTAAGTAATAGGAGTTTTGCTGGCAATTTAACATGGGCCATGATTGCTTTGCTCAGAGGTAGAAGGATGGTTACATGGTTGAGCATTTTAAATAATTTTGGCATTCTCCAAAAGGTTCATCCTATCCACCACCACAGGAACTCTCTGCCTCCAAATATTAAAGTATTCTCATTAATCTATACCCAGTAAGAGCAGACTTCTTCAGGAATTGAATTAGTCCCTTACATACATCAAGTTATGAAACTGACTTTGAAGAGTAAGGTGTCTTCATTCTGTATTGTGTTTCACCCCACCGAATTATCACCCCTCATTATGAACTATGTCACCTCCACCAGTTAAAAGATACAAATATAACATTCCTTTTCTGATGACATTTTACTTTTGATTTAAATTGATATGCTTCTGTACTGTGCAATCTTCTGGGAAAAGTCTGTCCTTCTGAAAATGGTGGGTAAAAAAAGATCCAAAACAAGTTAAAAGGAGGGAAAGGTGTTCCAAAGCACTTCAAAAGTACTTATAATTTCTACCTGTGGCTGAAGTTTGCCAGTTATTTCATAGTTATGTTGTTCTTTATTCTGTACAGATAAAACAAGAGAAACTTCAACAGTATTTATGATCAGCAACCCCAGTATTTCTGGTCACTTTGTCAGTGTGAATTGATCTTGTTTGGTCCAGCAGACCTGAAGAACAGATCATCTCCTTCCTAGAAGGAAACAAAAATCAAATAAAAATATTGCTTCAGGGGAAAGAAAATTGGCAGTGTTTTCCAAGCATAACTGTATGGTTATGCTTTCAAAACAGGGGTGCCTTCCCAGACTAAACCCCAATAGCAGAGGAATCATCAAGAACAGAGACAGTGACATGAGAGTCCCTCTAGCTTTCTTTGACTATAGCATTATTCATTATAGCGTTATATGTACTTTCTCAAGTACAAACTGTTTGGAACTGAGGCATTATTCAAAATAAGAATGAAAAAAATAATAAATAAATAAGCATGGAGTATCTATGAATCACTTCAGGGAAGCACTGAAGCCTGTGGCAAGACATGGTCACAAAGGCAGACCTGAGGAAGAGTGTCATCTGTTCTTTCCTGCACTACTTGCTGGATTTGGGACATTGCTTGGTTGTTTTTTCAAACGATCCTCATGGACACCTGCTAGCCTCTTTAATCTTTCCATAAATGAGGGTTACCAGATATGCTTGGCTTTGCTTCTGTATTTTCTGTTCTGGCTTTCTAGATTCTTCATATTTTCACTTGAATGGCCAGATGAAATGTTTCAAGTGGCTTCACTGTTTAAATTTGTCTGTACATGCATATATACACACACATAAGTACACATTAAATTGCTATAAAATTGTATCTACCGGGAAATATCTTCCTTCCTTTTCCCCCACTTTTATTTCAAGTTCCTATTTGAGAACAATGAGATAAGCTACCATCAGTGTCTTCCAGTCTTCACATACTAGCTGTACACAGGTCAAAATTAAAATAGCATTATCAAAAGAGATTGGATGAAACTAAAAAAAGCAGTTGGTTAGATAAAAGAGCCTAAAAATATTAAATTGAGATGGTTTGGCACAGAAATATCTGTATAAAGTAATGACTTTCTTTTTTTTTCCACCTAAATCAAACATGCTGTGTTTTGCTACGTATTTTACAAAGGTGTTTTAGCTGTGCTAATGGAAAATAAATTAATGTATTAATGAGATACAATTGCTTTGTATGTGCAATAAAAGAAGGGAAGCAACAATTTAAGAAGTAGGGTGATTGAACTTTAAATACCTGTAATTTTTTTTGTTTGTTTAAACTGTAAATGCCTACTTAAAGATCTCTGTAACAGCATTTGGCATTAATATGAATCTCACAGACTCAAATGTATATGGAGGGTGATCGATACAGTCTGAAGCATGCTCCTAAAGTCCTCAACACACCTATTCATATGGAGAAAATATCATTAAAAACATTTAGTTATGTTATTTGCATGACTTGTGTAGGGAATTGCAGGCTTTGAATAAGAAATATTCCCAAGAACTCCAAGCCTGCACGCTTACAGGAGTTCTAAGCTTTGAGGCAGGCTGTAAATGACTCTGTATCTGTTTGCAATGACTTAAGTATAGCTTTGCAGTAAAAAAGTAAAGGGTCATACAAGGAAAGTGCCACAGAAGCATTGATTTTGCTTGGGAAAGCAGAGGAACTAATCCTTTCCTATCACCTTCATGCAGAGAAGTGTCCTTATACAGGATTAAGGCAGAAGAGCATTAACGAGAGCTCCACGCTCTCATTTCCAACCTGGCTCACAGACCTGGTCTGTGCAACAGAGGGACAGATAGAGAAAAGATAACTGACCTCTCTACCTGAGATCTTTGCCTTAGAGGTCCTTCTCTATGCCCTCCAGGCAGCCCAGAGTGGAAACATCCAGAAGAGGCCACTTGATCAAAGAGGACTGTCATTCAGGCTCTCAAATTTAGGAACACTTTGATTAGGTGCTTAATTAAGAACTGAGCTCAGGCTGTGAGGGTTAAACTGTGCCCTGACCTTAACAGCTGAAGGAGCTCAAAGCAAATGACAGAAAATATGAAAAGAAAAATAAAATAAATAAAAAAAAATCAGCTAGTTTCTAGACTGTGGCACTGAGGTATTTTTGTCTGAGTAGTCTAGAGAGAAATCAGCACCAGTGAGAGGAAATACATGGGTGTAACTTTGGGCAGATTCATGCAAAGATTTTTTGCAGATCACTAAGCTAAATGAAAAGATTTTAAAGACTTTATCAAGAATTTAGCGGTCCTCCCTTTTGCCAGGAAAAAGGGCTTGGTTAAAATCCTGAGTTTACAATGAGGTGAACTTAGTTAAAATTCAACATTTACTTTGCAAGCAGTAGAAGGTCTAACATAATACTAAACACATGTGTAAATAGGTCTTTGAAGAATGCATAATAGAGATTTCTTATCCTATTTTTTTATTGTATTCTACTGGTTTATTCACTGTACTAACTGTTTTTCCTTTCTGTACAGAGAATGGTTCCAAGTCTTACTGCTACTGTAAATTATACTGATCCTACATTAGAGCCTGTAGTAACTGAAAATTCAGTCATACGACAGAAGATAATAGATTCACAGTTCAAATGCTATGAGAGGATGAACAGAGCACCTCCATATAGGAAAAAAGGTAAAAAAGATTTTAAATTTCTGTTTGTATATTGCCATGTTTGCTTTTATCAATATAAAGGAGCCTTTTGTTCTGTATATTAACCCATAGTTTTCCTCAGGGTTCAGTTGCCTTCCAGTACTCAGCTGTCAACTCCACACTAACTTTCCATCCTCTTAGATGCTAAGAAAGAAAAAAGGTTAGAATGAGCCCAGGGAATGAACACCTTTTCCTTCCTCCCCATGCAGATGATACCTCCATTGTGTAGGTGAAGTGCATCTCTGTCTCAGTGTTTTGCTGATTGAATTTCTGTGTTTCTGCTCAGGGAGTACCACTCTCCAGAATGGTCGGTGCAGTACCTTCAAGCACACTTAACGTGAAGGCCTGGCTGTGAACAACGATCTCCTAAATAATAATGATATAAATTTCAGTTTGTTTGCTTCGTTCACTGTTTCACTTTTCCGTCAGTTGTGTACTGACTGATAGCTGTCATGCTTTGTACTAGCACAGATGTTCCAAGTCTTCCATATTCAACAGTAACACGATGCACATATTAAGGTTAAGAAAAAGGAAAGTGACAAATAATAGTGGTGATATGATGGCATGCCATGAATAAAGAAGCATTTCAGGCTAGGACTGAGGGTTCTCTTCTGATCACCTATTATCATAGAAATAAAGATATGTGGAGGACAGAGAAAAAATACTGGAGGCATTGTGGAAATGGAAGCAAGTAAAGAACAGAGAAGCTGAGGGCACTGTTTAAAAAGAAGATATACTAAGAAAAAAGATAATCACATAATAAATAGGATAACGTATTTTTTTTAATGCAAGACCAAAGACACTTCTACAACTCTTTACCGCAAAGATTTTATTGATCTCTGTAAGACTCAAAGAATGGTTAGATGTTAAGATACTCAGCTCTTGATGCAGAAATGCTTTGGAATGAAAATAGAAATTTCTATTTCTTCAAATGGGTTTTTATTTGGGCTGATAAAAGAAACAACAAGCAAACATGAAAAAAGAAAACAACACTGCAAGTATTTAAACAGGGTTATGAGATAGAAACTGTCATGTTTCAGATGTAAGCAAGCCTTTGCCTGCTGGGCTTGAGGTGAGGGTACCTGCTGTCTGCACAGATTACTCTTTTACTCTCCAGGTCTATAAATATATAATTATAATATATAATTTATATATTATATAAAAATATATAAATATATAATTTATATAATAGTTTATATATTTCTATATAATGTCATAAATGTATATGTTTATATGTAATTTATATATTTATATATTTATATAAGTATATTGTTTTTGTACGCAAAATATAAAATTTTGTATCAGTAATTCCACTCTACTCCTGTTTTGTTTGTTTGTTTGTTTGTTTTTTGCTTTGTTTTGTTTTTGTTGTTTTTGATTTTTTTAAATTTTATTTTGCCTCTCACTCACACGATCAGTTGCAAAGGACTGGAGCATCTGTCCAACATGAAGTAAATCTTGCTATATATATAACTTCTACGTGTTTTTCTCTGGGGCAGAGTAGGAGGTCAGCAATAGCAGACCAGCACCTATCTGAGACAGCCCAGCAGCTCCTGCACTCCTTTGACTGGCAGCTGGATTTAAGTGATGCCATATAGGAACATGCACTTCATTCATATATAACTCAGAGTGAAGATAATAGGTGAATAGGGAATGATGTCAACACTACTGAAGTTGTGCTTTCACTGTGGACTTGCCTCTATGAGTCATGACTGAGTTACAGGGCCCTCAGCCCTCCAACATCTATATCTCATAAAGGGTTGGAGGTGAATAAGGCTGTAAATTTGAAAGGGAGCACAGTATGAGATGGGTAATTCCCTTAATGCAAAGGGCAGCTGTAGGGGTGTCTCCTGAGAAGAAAAGCCCAATATATGAGTTGAAAGCATACACTGGGTATGCGTTTTCATCACAAGCAGTTGTGGAGTCTCATACTGAAATGTCCAGGAAAGCCCAGGATCTGGCACAACTTTAGAAAGCCAGCCCAGACATGGCTCACTTTTCTGTCACGTCTGCAGTCCCCAGTGTAGCCAATCTGTAGACCTACACAAATGTAGTTTAAATGCTTCATAATCCTGAGGTTCAAAGTTGGTGGCAATGAACTGCCAGGAGCTGCATAGTATCCCATCCCCAGAAGCCCGGGAGATGGTGTAATACAGGTGAGCTGTGGCAGCATTGCTGTGGCCTTGTGTCAGCAAAGCCAACGTCACGAATCATGTGCACACATTTATCTTGCTCAATTCAAGGTAGAATTGATTACCTTAAACAACAATGAAGTAATGAAATGTGCAGCTCAGGCACACAGAATTGCCTAACCATCCCTCTGGGACAGCACAGCATTCCCATGCTCACTGTTCATGCAAAAACACAATAGTTTCAGCCAGTGATTCAACAACATGATGTTCAACTCTACCTTTCCTGGTTTATGACTTAGACCATTTAATTTCCTGCACAAGTTCAAAAGCACATATATGTTATGTATTTTTAATCCATATATTTGTGTGTGCCTACTTATGGATGGATGCATGCATATATATATATATCATATACATGTATATCCTGTTTCTGACCTTGAAAGAGAGATTCCACACTGTATAGATCAATGTCAGTGATTTTTTGTCTTTATAAGGCAAGCCAAAGGATTGAAAAGTAAAGCTTGAAATCCCTACCAACCCCCTCCTGCACTGTCTTTCAGAAACAAGCTCAAGTTTCAAACATTTTCTACCCTTCTTTTTCTTTGATGTTATAAAATGAGTCCTAAAAGTCTTTCAAGTTTATCTCAAAGACAGAGAAGAACATAGGAATGCCTGAAAGATAACAAATTGTTGATACAACAGTTTATTAATGAGGTGAACAAGTAGTGTTTAGCACATCTAACTTGACAATGGCAAAATATCTGTGCATAAAATCTTAGCTAATGTAGAAGTTCTCATAAAAATATGCTTTTTGCCATGCATCTAATCTGGAAAGAATTAATTTGGAATGATTTATGTTTTCCATTTTTAATCCACAGCTATTTTGACTTAAAACAGTAGTTACCTCACTGTCAGTGTCTTCTCACTGTATTTCCATACCTTTTCTGCAACACAAACTGATTCTAAATATAAAATAACCACTTTTTGTTGGTGGTGGTGGTTTTGTTTGTTTGTTTGTTTTAACACATTACTTGAATAAATGCACAACAAGTGAGGAAATCATATTACTGCAAGCAGTCTCGTAGGGCAATTTCTGTGGACCACGTAACATTTACATAATGGGAATCAAGAGTGAGCAGTGTTCTGCCTCCCTAGTTTGGCAGGAAAGACTTTTTGCCATTCAAAGCATAGCAATAGCAAGGGTTTTTTCTGCAAAAACTCTTTATTGTCTGCAGATGGCAATATTCCTTGGGAGGCTAGAACAGAATGGGATAAGGAACAAATCTGTTGAATTGACTACTGAATTCCTTTAAATGTCCAGGTCTGTTCTGCAACCGAACCTGGGATGGTTGGCTGTGCTGGGACGACACACCTGCTGGCAGAATCACTGCTCAGAACTGTCCAGATTACTTTCCAGACTTTGACCCAACTGGTACAGTATTTCTTTTTATTATCTTATCTTTCAGAGGAACATCCATGCCATTGAGTGGAGCATGTTTCCAGTAGCATTTTTGCATCATTGTGAAATTTCAGGGAGTTTGACTGAAATGAAAATACATTAGATCTTTGGGTTGCCTAATTTATATAGTTTTATTTTACAATATTTTATATGCATTTCTATGTATGTAATTTTGACTGCTGTACACATGGAACCCATTTTGTTAAAATATGAAAGTATTAACTACTTATTTATGATCTCAAAACATTTTTAACACCTCTATCTGATTTTTTCTAATAAATAGAAGATGCTGAAAGTACGTACTCATAGGCATGAAACATCTATCAGAATCTTCTTTTTTTATTGTAAAATATCATTTTATAAAAGAAGATAAGCAGAAGTGATGTTCTTTCACTCTCAAAGTTTCAGTTGTTCATTGAATTCTTCATACAAATACTAGCAGCCGTGTAGACTAAAAAAAAAGAAGTAAATCAAGAATCTTTAAAAAGGCAAATGAAAGGAAAAAAAAAACAAGACAAATATTGCTGAACAGATATGAGGAAATTTAAGATAGAAGTAAAACTCCAGGGAGGGTATTGCTTGAAGAAAAACACAGTTGTGTGTTCCATTCTCAGGATATATTGCTTATAGGCAGTGGTTGATGCCACAATGTCCTCAATCATCTGTAAACACAGCACACCAACTGCAGTTAAAAATATGAAACTAAACATTTTCAACAAGGTTGAAACAAAATTTATGTGCTGAATTGGAAAGTAAAGAACATACTATTGCATAGCTGTAAATTACCAAGTACCATTTGCTAAAACTATTTTTGTTGAGATTACCTATTTAGAAACAGAGGAGTTTCCAGGTAGGATCAGTATGTACATGTATCTCACTAAATCCTATTTGCAATAACAAACAGACTTATTGATATTCCTGGTCTATCTAAATTAAGCTATCCACAGTTAGAAAATTCACCCTGCAAGTGGGAAACTTCCAATATCAGCCCCAGATTGAGAGGATTCAAACCTGCATCCTAATTTGGATGAAGGAACCTCCCTCTTTCCAGTGGACAACTGCTTCAACAATTAGGCAATTTGTATGAAAGATACCAGAAGAGCATTGTAAAAGAACTGACCAAACTTGGTTCAGTTCTCAAAAAGAAGTGCCAACATTCAGAGAGCTCAAGGCTCTGGATTCTGAAGTTACACATGGTTTTTCCTACATTCAGGGCAGGGGTGCCTCTCAGATGGGGTCAGTACTTTCTGTTTCAGCCCCCTTTTTGTTTATGATACCCTCCACAAGTGGTTACTAGCTTTGATAAACAACAATTTACTACAAGTTTTCTGCTTTCCCTCCTTCCATGTTTTCCTTAGGAAAAAAAAAATACCAACAGCACTGGTTTATGTACACTCCATATGTTCCTGCAAAAGCAGGTGGTGGACAGCTCTGTAAGAAGTCTCCTCACCACTCCCAGGTCCTCATCCCACCATGAGAGGGAGTGATTATGGAGCCACTCACCAGCTGGTGCCCAAGCCACTTATTCCTGGCTTTTCCGGTTGCCCACTTGTCTCCAGCGACTTGTTCCAAACTAATCACTCCATTCCCACAGCACTCTTCAAAGTAACACTTAAGCCATCCATGGAAAAGCACCTCTCTCAATCATTAATGTTTATTTATGTTGAAATCTGTGACTTGTTGGCCTGACTGCAAATGGCTCCTTAGTATATAAATGTGTGATGCAGTCTTGCCCATGACAACAGGTACATACTCTGTTTTTTCCTTCTGCTGTGCTTTAAAGTTTGCAGATTTTTTCTTTATTTTATTTTCTAAGTGTTCCTGTTATCTGTATGAAGCCACAGGGGATAAAAAGCTTCGTCCAGCAATTTCCTCCTGTTCTCACTGCTGTCCTGCGTAGGAGCAATACCTGTGGTCTCCCACACTCAGTGTTTCCCACACACACACACTTTCCTCTGCTCCTCTGTGGCACATCTGTCTGTCTCTTGGTTGGTGTTTCTGTGTCTCAGACACAGCTCCTGGTTCAGCCAGAGCTGCTTTCCTGGAATATCTTTTGAGTACCCCAGGAAACAGCTGCAGCATAAACCAGCACAGAGCCTGCCTTTGCTATAGAGGTGGCTGATTGTCACACCAAGGCTTAATAAAGCAAGAGGGAGACGAGAAACCATGGGGGTGATGAGAAATCTTTCAGCTGCTAATGGAAGTGGCTGCCACTTGTCCAAAAGTGCAGGTTCAACTGTCCTGAGAAAAGTATACCAAGTTTGTGTCACAAGTCATTATTTCGTTCAGTAACCTCTGTGTGTTAAACATAATACAGCTAGATTTTCTGCTGAGAAACAGAAAATTCACCCTAAGAAACAATGATTTTACAAGTCAAAAACCTCAGTGCCTATCAGGTTTCCTTCTCATTAAGGCCCTATAATATCAAACCACCTCAGCATGTATTTTAGGTATGCAAGTAAAGCCATGGACTTTCAAAACAAGTACTTTATACCACACTGCTTTGGGCTGCACTGAGACCTGCAGAACCACTCCACTGCCTATCAGCTCCCTGATGTCTACTTCTGTTTGGGTCCAGGTACAGCTTCGAGTCCTGGAACAAAATATCACTCAGCTTTCTTTTTGCACTTTGAATCTTGGATCATTCATACTGGGAAAAAAAAAAAAAAAAACATCTGGCAACATAGGATCACATCTTCCTCCCATCTGCACCTGTGGGTGCTGTATAACAACTCGTTGCATGTGAATCCTCAACATTCAGTATCCAGGCCAAGACTGTGTATTAAAGTCTGTTAGAAAATAAATCAGGGAAAATCATATTCTGGAGAAAATGACTCAGAAGCACGATGACAGGGACAGAGAGAACCAACATGCTCAGTGCTCAACTAAGTCAATCAGATGTAATTCTACTTATTTCATTGAATGAAATTCACATCCATTCATACTAGGTAGAAATCAGTGTGTTGAGGTGAGAAAGACCACCATGATAACCTAGTCTGTTCCATTAGCTGGGGCTTCCTACATTTATTTTCCCACCCAATGAAGCTCTATCTTGTTAGAGTATATTAAATCTAACAAACGGAAATCTCTCTCTACAAGCTGTGACAACTGTGTCCTTTTCAATAAACAACTTGCATCTTGCAGCAATCTCTTTCTCACAACGAGCATTGTGTGCAATGTGGAAATGCATAAAAACAAATCAATTTGGGGGGGGGGAAGCATACTGAGATCTACTGGTTTAACTCCCGTGACAGCAGGAAATTCATTGTCTCATCTGCTCCTGCTGAGGCTCTGAGTAAGGCTGAGTTCTGTACTCCCATATTCAGGCAACGTGTACAGTTTCCCTTGAAATGTATTTATATTCATGTTTTATTCAAGTGAATCTCTTGTATAATGCTTTTGAAATGGTTCCAGGTCATGCTGAAATTGATAGGAATTGAATTTGATAGAAATATACAGTATGTAATTCATGCTGGTAATACTCTTGCTAGTAAAATAGAAGGGAAATGGCCTTCCGTCATGGCAGGTGGACTGGGCCGCTGAGAGGGGCAGACCATTGCCCTGTGCTGGGTACAGCCTGTGGGGCTTGCCACCATCCTGCACTTGGTCAGGGTGAATTTGGCACAGCCACGCACAGCAATGCAAACAAACGTACAAGTTGTATTGTGACAGCCTTACCCTATGACCACAGGGGACGGGACTTATGGGCACAGGCACATTGTGCTCACAGCAGACAAAATGCACAAAGGATTCAGCTGAGTAGGCCGCCAAGCCGACGGGAGCAGTCGGCTCCTGATGAGACTGCAGATTCTCATTACAGATGAGAAACCATGGCCTTCCATAAAGCAGAGAGAGAAAGAGACATTCTGGATCTCAACAGCTGCTGCATCTCCAAGCAGGCAGGGAGGCCACTTCTTCGGGCAGCCCGTAATTTAAGCAGCTTCCCAACCCCAGTCTCCCCTTCTTAGTGCCCAACCCATCATGTGCCCATCACCACCAGGTGGCATGCCTCAGTGTGGTGATGTCCCTGGGAGCAAGGAGCAGCAGCAGGAGTCCCCAGGAGCTGTCCAAGCACCCTGAGAGGCATAGGGAGAGGAGAGACCTTCTCCTGCTGCCACTAAATCTAATTTTGTTGACTCCGCCTAAAAAGGCAGCTCTGGATTTCTGCTGGCCCTGTTTTTTGTCTTGAAGTGATATAGACAGGGATAGATAAAACAAATCTGAATTCTGTGGATGCTTCTTTTGCTCCCTACTCTTCTGTGTATTTCTGTCATGCTCCATAGAAATCTCAACAGCTACATTTTAAACATCATTTCTTATCCCCTCAGTGCACAACTTGACTTTATTCTCCGGTTCTGCAGAATAAGGCATTTTGATTCTTTACTTACTAGGACGCTGGAACTGAACGTTTCTAGGGTCTCTGTTGTATTATATAAGATGTTTTTTTCATTTCTGAAAAAAAAAAAAAAAAATCTTCTAAAATATTTCACTGAGGAAGTAAATCAGCTGTGTTACAGAAGTATCAGCTATTCTCTCATCTGCAAAACTAAGTACTGTACAGGTCAATCCAAACAATGGCAAAGAATCCAATGTCTGGTATGTGCTGAGCATGCACTGCAACAGAGGAAAACTTTTTACTTCCAGCGTATAACTCAGCAATAAATAAATAAATAAATGGTACTGACTCTTTTAACATCTACTAGCCATAGACTTTGGCTAATTGTAAACAAACAAACAAAAGAATGATAGCGAGTACTTATGTTTGTTCCAAAGTTACAGTGTTAAGATATATGTTACATATAAAAACTGATTTGTTTTTATGAGAAAAAAATAAGATTCATAAAAGCACCGTTGGTAACACAAGCAATAGCATATACAAAACCATTACTAGGGGTTAACATTTTTAGACACCTCACTACTCCAGCGAAACTTCTATTGTGGGTAAGGTTTCTCTCATCCAGTTTTCCCAGATGACTCCTTAAGTGTCTGTCTTTCTCAGCTAACTACAGCGAGCCTGTAAAACTACCTTTGAGTATAACTTTAAGGTAGCTAAAGTTAGGTGAAATTAATCCCACACAATGCCACCATTCTTCCACTCTGAACAATTGATATCCTGGTAGTACGCTGGATACAGACAGAGCCCAAAAAAATTTATTTAAAGAGTATTTCAGTAATTTTAAAGCACATACTTCATTTTTGCCTTACTAGTATTATCTTACCTATCCTTACACTCTTGGGTATTTCTTCAGAGCTTCTTACAGATGGTTCTTGTTAGCATAAAAAACATGTGCCAAGGTTCCTAATCGCAAACCTGCCACCGTAGAAGAACTTGCAGTAGAACAGTGGTTGAGTTACATACTGCTTCATTTCTCTATAAAGCCCTAGATTTAGAAGAAATGTTCTACCAATGTGAGTCACTGGATTGGACAGTACAGAGGCTTACAGTGCACAAGGCCAAGTGTCTATTTTATCACAAGAGAAACACGAGAAACTTCTTCAAAAGCCAGTCTGTTGACAACCCATTGCACTTCAGGGGCACCACAGGTGATGGACACCCAGGTACCTAAACAGATCTCTTTATTTATGATCTACCAAGAACAGAGAACAGTAAAATAAAAAATTGTCCCTTGTATCATAAACTTTAGCCCACACCATTTTTCCAATCTAACTAGCATCTTATAATTAAATATTTTAAAAAGACATGCCATATTTATGTGTATCACAGTTGCATATCCTGACAACAGAACCCCATATTCTAGTATCAGAAATTCTGATCCCCCAGTCCCATTTTCTGACATCACAGCAAGAAATCAGTGGGCCATAGCAACTTCCAGACTAAGATCAGTTGTGTTTGTCTGGCTTCGAGGAAAAGCATGAGGCAACAGATTTGCCTCTGGCTTACAAAGGTCACATTATACTTAGGCAGAGTGCCTACCTAGGCATTAAAGTACAGAGATGATAGATGGTATTACCATTATGCTCTATAGCATATTAACAAAAGCCACGTATTCTGCACGGTGTATGGGACAGTAGGCATGATGTTTGTACACCGTGTTCCATGGCAGAGTAACGATTAATCTTTTATCTATGACTGAAAACTTTTTCCAGCTTTAGATAATATCTGGCAAAGAGTACAACGGGAACATTGCTACGCAGGCAGTCTGAGATTATCTCCAAGCTGCAGTGATGGAAGGCTGAGATAGCATGTACTGTTCTTCTTTGTATTGTTGATGCACGTATTGATTTTCAGCAGGTCCCCCAAAACAATGATTTGAAACTCACAGTAATTTCAAAAGTATGCTGTGTTCTGGAGGATTGTCGTCTTTTTGCAATGGTACTATGCAAAGTGTATTTCTAGTCAGAGGAAGATAGCTTGTTCTGTACGATCCTTGCCTTGCTAGTGTGATCAAATGCTTTTCTTAGCATGTAAAGAGGGAATATGAATCTTCCAAACTACTAGGACCATTAATTATCAGAACTGATTAAGAAAAATAAATGCAGATGTTCGACACAAACAGTGAAAATGTGTAAGTTCAGATGGTAGTAGGCTCTTTAAAAGTAAATCGACTGGAAATGCTGAGAACCTATATATAGGGCCAATATCTATAAAACTACAGTAGACAAATGGTTGTCAAGATAGAATTTTTAGGATGTCAAAAAGTCAGACTTGAAACACTGTGCTTTTCATAAATAAACAGTTGTGTCACTATCTACAAGAACATCAAATAATTTAAGTTTATGATCTTATCCATTTCCCACTTTTGATACTCAGACAAGTTTTCCACTGACTCCCCCATGGCCAGTGCTTGAGGGAAGGCCAGAGGAATTAGTCCAAGACTTGACAGGTGATTAGAAGTGACTGTTTGTGGCTCTGCGTCCAGGATTTCCCAGACAGAAATGCAAATGTGGACAGGAGGATGCCTGCACGGCACACATCTGTGGTTCCAGACATCCCTCTGAGCAATCCTGATGGTTCTGCGATCGCAAAAAAAAGGATGCGTGCAAAGAAGCATGAAGCTGTTGAACGTTGGCGAGGATGTCAGAGCCACCTATGGGGCAGAGACACATGTAGAGGAGCCAAATGCACATCAGATTATTTAAACAGAGAGCCTGCTTCTCTCTGCAGCCTCAAAGGGAAATAAGCAGGGTTCCTGCTCACCACTGGCATGAAGCTTCGGTAGCACACTTCCACCCGTCTGTGCAAATACACTGCTGGTGTCAGGGCTATCACCATCTGCACTACACATTTTCTTTAACTAATTATTCAATTATTCCCCTTAATACATGAAACCCTGCTGCAGGACTCAGTCTGTTAGTGTCTGTGTAAGGATACCAGCATCTCATTGAGAGTGTCAGGTTTGAACAGTTTTCAACAGCCTCTTTAAATGAATTATTAACACAGAAATAATTGCATCTGAATGAAGGTTGGATATATATACTCTAGCGCATTCATTCAAGACAACAGGAGACAGATAAATGACAAATTTTGTGTCAGATAAATCTCTGAGAAACAAAAATTAAACAAAAAAAAAGTATATTAATTCCATAACTTGAAAACCCTTTGGATTTCATTACACAGGCACTTTATTTCTAAACATTAATTCTTTTTAATGTTTTTTTAAAATGTGTAACATGCTAAAATAACTATAATTGTGCTTTATTATCAGAAAGAGCTTCAAAATATTGTGATGAAACTGGAAACTGGTTCCGCCATCCTGAGAGCAACCGCACTTGGTCCAACTACACCCTGTGCAACTCTTTCACCTCTGAAAAATTGAAGGTATGCTACAGTTAAAAACACAGTGATTGTCTGGGAATGGATTTAGGCTGGGCTAGCAGCAAGGCACATATGAATAGGTCAGGATTGTCTTAATTGTTTAGCTTTATTTGTTGCACAAGAATTGAATAGCAATGTCCTCCTGATTTTAACCTATTAAAATTACCTTATGAATTCTCAGTATAGGTTTGCTACAGGCTGGATAATTTAGTAGCAATTCACGTGATCAGTTTTGCTGTATTTTTCAAATGCATTTTTTAATTCCTGTGATTTTTTTCCTGATTGCCCAATCAACTGTAAAATGATCCTTTAAAATTTCAGTTTTGCTTTCTGTAAAAAGTATCTTCCAAACTGTAGATATCATCTTTGCAGGGCTGGAAATCCTGATATGTTAAAATTATTTTTCATAACCAAAGAGCATCACTCTGTATTCGCTCCCTTTGAAAAGAAATATTTATGAAGGTACCATCATGCCAGAAAATCCTACAAGTCTGAACACATTTTACACATTTATAGTTTGACTGAAGTCAATGTGACTATTTACACTAATAAACTAAGCATTTGCATCAATATTTCCAACATTGAGTTGCTAAGCTGAAAAGGGAGAACAAAGTCTAAAAGCACCAAAAGAAACAGAGAGAGAGAAATCTGAGAAAAGCTTTAAAAAAAAGAAGTTAGAAAAACTCATGAAAATAAACATATTTCTCAAATGTGAGTGGAGCTCCAGGAAAATCTGATTACAGATTTGTGACAGAATAATTTGTGACTATTTGGAATTGTGGAAGGAAAAGAGTCAGAAAGTGATTTGATTTGGGGTTTGTCTTGGAGAATCTTTTTTTTGTGCAGCCAAAAATCAGTATGTGGTTATATTTAGTAATGATCCAGCATAAAGGGCCTTGGAAAAGTCTACTGGACTAGGCAGGAGGCGAATTCTAAAAGATTTTACAGCATGAGGAATCATCTTGGTAAAATGGGGCTCACCTATGTGTCAGACAGAGTATTAGTAAAAATCTCAGCTCACAGAAGCATTAAATGGAAGCACCATAAAAATATCATTTTTCCAGATGTTGGCCCATGTAAGGAGGCAAAAAAATGTAGTTCTGTTGCCTATTATCCATGCCTTCCAGAAGAAGAATTTTGAATATCATTCAAGCGAAGTGCAGATAGAGCACAAAGGAAAATTATATGTACCTTGAGATTCTTCTGAAACAAACAAAAAAAAAATAAAGTAAAATAAAATAATGGAAAATGCAGAAAGAATCTATCTTTACAGAAATGCCAAGTTGAATTATGACCTTTAGTCCAAGTCTTCAAAAACCAGGAGTATGCTTCATTTCTAGAGTATTTTCATGAACTTATAGATAGTTTAATTAACTGAGTATGAGGTATTTCTATCAGAGAATTCTCTTTCCTCAATACAAGAATTCTAGAGAGACAGGGGGAAAATCAATTACGTGTTTCAATTTTAAGTATTCTAAGCCCGGGATGAAGGTGCATAAACTAAAAATTTGGTGAATCAGTGTAAGTTCTATATATCAGAAAGAACATCAAAGGTTGCCATTTTGAGGAGTGTAGAGGTTAATCAAATAGTTGCTTGTTTGAAGTTAACTGAAAATACCTACATGCTATGCTTTTGAGATGGGTTACAGAGGCAGAAATAAAACAAAACATTTATGAACAGTTCTGTAAATTGAATTCAGGCTTTAAAATTGTATCAATCTAATATCATATAGTGACCACTTAGTATGCAGTGGAAGAAACGTCACATGCACACGGGTAAAAACCTCTCCCACTACTCTATTCAGAAATCTGTCTCATCTCTGCTCTCCGATCTGCCTTCTCTGGGGTTTTGTGGTCACTAGCAATGTTGTGGTTAGTCATTGTGGAGGGAAAGTAGGAGACCTAGAGTTTTTTCAGTTAATATGCATGGATTCCCATAAATCTTGGTGAGTGATACTTTGTTGTAAATAAGAACTAGGCCACCATATCACTTAGGTTAATGAAAGCAGGAGCTTATTCCAGTTGTGCAATGGCTGAAGAATAAGCTAGATAAGATGTGCACTTGTGCTAAGTAGAATAGCTTTGTTTTCTGAATTTTATTCATATCTGTTTTCAACTGCAACTTTAAGCTGACTTGGGAAAAAAAAAAAAAAAAAGCCATCATCAAAACTTAGGACTACAGAAATCAATTAGAAGCTTGACAGATATTAACTGAGTATGCCTGAAATAAAAGAGTTGTATGAAACATTCCTTATCCTTTTGTTCTTCTCCCTTTGCCAAAAACACACAAAAGATGCAGAGAGGGAGTAATAAAGAAACAATGTGCAAAATGCTGCACTAGTACTTGCAAACTTTTCATGGAGGAGGGTGATCTTAAAAAATTCATCTAATCATTGAAAAAGGAAAATCACTCTTGCATAACAAAAGAAAAATTAATGAAATAGAAGATAAATCCAAGAGAGGAATCTTCTATCTAGTCTTTTTTTTTTTCAGGACAGGCTGATAGTATACTAGTGCTTTCAGAAAAAAAAAAAAAAAAAAAAAAAAAAAAAGGACTGGTGGATCTTGGCATGCCATTAGCCTCCTGCAGTATTCTGACAGCTGGATGATGCTTAAGAGCTTGGCTGAGACCAAAGTATGACATTTAAATACCACAGCATTCTGCAGCCAAGGCGCTGTCCTGTGATTTTGCTTCACTGTTGGCATACAAAAAATGCATAGGCCTATCTTAGATTTCAGTGATATTAGTCAAAGTGAAAGCTTGATTACCTGTTGTTTGGTTTTTTGTTTTTGTTTTTGTTTTTTCCAGCAATACAAGACTAGTGAGTTGCCCAATGGCAAGGTTCACATTAGTGTCAAAACCAGAATTGTCACTGGATGTCGTGTTCTAATGTCATGTTGGAGCTGCTAAACTGTTTTCAGTTCATCTACTGCTTTCATGACTTCACTGACCTTATTCATAAGCTCCAGGAATCACTGGAATTGTACTCTCCATTAGGGAGAATCTGGCATTTGCACCCACTTTTCATAACACGACTACTCTACCTCAGTTATTTTAGTAGAGTTTTTTGCATGTTTTCCAGCTGTGACGTGTCCTTCTTAGAGTGAGGAGGCCAGAGTCACAGGTTTGAGATGTGGTATATAAGTTTTAAATAGAGACAAAATGATGTTCTATCCTCAGTGCCTTTCCTGATCATAGCTGACATTTTGTTTACTCTTTGGCTGTCACTACAGATTGAGACAATGATTCAGAGAACTGGCTGGATGACTTCAAGATCTTGTTCCTGACTTTAGTTGCCAGTTCTGAGTTTAGCATTGCTTAAGCAGGGTTTAGATTGTTTATCCCTACTTTTATCTATGTTGAAGTTCACATGGTATCTTCTTGTCTCCTTGCTTAGTTATCTGAGGCCCTTCTGGAGTCCGTTACTATTATCTGGAAGAGCTAAGTATCATTTGGGAACTTAGAGATTTTTCTACATCCTCCCATCCCCAGGTCATCAACGAATCCATTGAACAAAAAGCCAGCCCTGATACCAGTGCTTAAGTCACCTAACTGACTCATCTCCATCCAAAAGTGACCATTAAACTTTTACTCCCTGCTGTTTAAGCAGCTTTCAGATGATAAAACCTTTCTTCCAATACTGTGGCAACTGTATTTTCCTTAATATTTTTTTGGTGTGGAAACTTGTCATGGGCGTTTGAAAACCCAAGTGTATTACATTTGCTATGCTCCCCTAGAGCTCAGGAAAGTTAGTGACGCATAATGTGAGCAAGGATCTTGCCAGTGATTTCAGTGCAGCAGAAACACATCAAATTATGTAAGAAACACTTATCTCTTCTTTAGACCTTGAGTCATACCATTTAGTGTATTGCTGCTATTAAAAGAATATTGCAAAAGAACTTTTTAAAGAAAAGAAATACAAAATAGGATGTTGATTTTGTAGATTCCTCCTTAACAAGAAAAAAATGAGTACCTGCAAGTTGCTCATGTTTTACATTTCTTTTTTTAAATTGCAGATGGCGTTCATACTTTATTATATGGCGATCGTTGGCCATGCTTTGTCTATAACATCCCTGTTGATTTCCCTGGCAATTTTCTTCTATTTCAAGTAAGTGTTTCTTACAAACACTCTCTTCTTTTCTTGAGGGATCTTGTGTGGTAACCAAAGAAAAGCTTGGAAGGGGCCAGCTCTTTTGAGTGCCTTTTTATATAATCCTGACTATAATTAAATAAATAAATAAACAAACTCAGCACAGTGTTCTCTCACCACTGTGACATCTCCCAGTGATATGTAGCCAAAATCATGATGTTAGATTTATCAAGAATTGTGTAGAATTGCAACCCATAGGGGAATGGCATAACTGTGGATGTGGGAAGGCCCCTCATTTAACATTTCCCTATTGTTCCTTGGAGGGCATGTCCAGCCCAGCCCCTGGAAGTTACAGTGACTTCACAGAGCGGTAGCTTGAGGCCCCCAGCTCCCAAAGGACAGGAATACCCTCATCTGTTGCTCAGGAACTGATCTGTTGACTTGGGAAAGCAATTACAAGGACGCATCACTAAGAATTAATCTGGTACTAATGTGTAGCCTCTCATTGTCATTCAAAGAACAAACAGTAATTTGCTAAATCAGAACTTTAAAGGAGACTAAACTGATATTTGCTGAAAGTACTGCAACTACTGTATGGGAACTCAAGCATTTCAGTCATGTAATTTAGTGAATCTGTCTGCACACTATTTATTATAGCAGCAAAGGAGCGGAGGGAGCTCAGATTTGCCCTCAGACATGTACTCACTGCTTCAGTCACTATCAGTAATGAGGGGCTATCTGTTTTCAGCTCAGGGAGATGGTAAGCACAGTGGAAGACACCAAAGGCACCACATTTGTAGCAGATTAAAGTCTCCAATTGTTTCTTTGTTTTCAAATCACATGAAATGTTGAAGTATCTAGACATAGCTAAACCACACTCTAGCTAAAGAGGATTTCTCAGTGCCAGTCACTGCAAACGTGTGTGTTAGATGGCACTGGGGGATTACTGTGGGGAAAATACTAGAGAATAAACACTGGACAAGCCATGAACTACTGTGCATTCAGGGCTACAATGATGTGCATAAGGTATATTCTTCCCTAGCTTTTAAGCAAACTATTTAAGATATGTCATTACCTTACTGTAACATTACTGTAAACTCCAGACTTCCAGAAAATGGGATTGTGATGTTCATTCATAAATACTTTGGTGCAATAGAATGAGATATTCAATAAAATGGCCCAGGTGGGATTGTATTATTTTACTGATTTCAGCCAAGGTGCATCTGTTACTTGCAGTAAGAGAGAGAGATCATTACTTCATGACCGGAGATGGGTAAGCACCCACCAGGCGCACAATATATGTGGATATAACTGCAATGTAGTCTAAATGGCCATGTAAAGTTTTCCAAGTTGATAGGATATTGCACGTTGGGAAACAAAGAAACAAGGCAAGAGTAATGTAAGAAACAAATGCAACTGCTTCTGAATAAATAAACAGGCTTGTAAACTGATGGAACTTTATTGCCAACAAGATTATATCATTCAAGAATATAGAAAAATCCCAAATTCTGAAGAATGCAGTATTCCGTGAGCAGTTAGGAATACAAGGCAAAAGGAACACTTTTTTTTTTTTTTAATCCACTATCTTCTTTATAGGGATTAAAAACAAATAGTTGCACAATAATGGCAGCCTACGGTAATTAAAGTCCATCACTGTTGTCATTATAAGAATGTATTGTTTAGAGATTGCAACTTAGGCTGCAAGAAATTATTTAAACCTAAGCTTGTTGATTATGCTGGCCTGTGTGAGAGTAGCATTAAGCTTTTTTTACACAAGTGTCAACAGAGCTGAGTCCTTGATGAGCATTCAAAATCCAGTTTTTTATTTGTCATCATTCTCACAGAAAGATAAATGATACTGGTTTTATACCCATCAATCTATTTCAAAAACTCAGAGACATATATGCAATCTAAAAGTGTAGAATACTTCCAAAGATACTTTATTTCCCAGCAGATATATAAAGAGCATGAGTTTTATATACAGGCCATAATTTATTATTTGTTTTTATTTGGTTGATGTTTCTAGAAAAAATAAAAAACAACAACAAAAAAAGTCTCCAATCTGTCAACTTGGAACTCAAATACAATAAATACACCAAATACATTTTTTTCAGATCTTAGTGATGAAAATAGTAACTGTGAATTATGAGCAGGTTCTAAATTAACACCTTCCCACTCATGCCAAATCATGAATCTATATATGCCTTGTTTTCAAAAAGAGGATACATTCTCCATAGGATCTTTATTTTCCAAAGCAGTTTTTCACATATTGAAATTTCCAAGTCTGTAAAGGGAAGAATTGGCTTTTTTTTTTTTTTTTTTTTTTTTTTATAACTTTATCATGTAGCCTTAACTGAAAACAAAGGGTATTTCAGTAATCATTCAACTTCTTGACACCAGTAAAGCCAAGTAATCATTATGAAGTACATGTAGTATATATTCTTTTGTGACCATTTAGTTAAAAACATTTCCTATCACTCTTGTAGTGCAGAGTTTTTATATGTCTAGATACGTTAAATGTCTTAGAATTGGTAGATTTAATGTGTTGCTGCATAAGTAAAATACAATATGACAAACTTTACATGCTAGATTGTGAGATACCATCAATTTCATTAGCTGAACATCTGAGATGTTTTTTAGGCCAGAAATACATATATGAAGATTTGTAGAATTTTATCACAGAGCAAACACAAAATTCCAGCTTACATGTGCATAGTAATAGCAGAAATTTGTGGATAAAAAGTCCCCTTGCAGAACCCCTATATCTAGAGCACAAGGGATGGTTGTCTGGCTTTAAAAATCTAAAATGAAAGGTGCTCCACAAGATACCTGTTACAGTGCTTAAATTGTAATTTAATTGTAATTGTTTTCAATTGTAGCAAGATAGTTCCTTTATTATAACCTAAATCTTACATGAGGGACCTTATCCTATTTCTGGTACCTACTTTGATCTATATTTACCATGGCTGTCTTTTGAAATTTCCATTGCATTTCTATTATGATAGATCCAAGTGCAAATCTGGGAAATGTATCTCTAAACAGGCCAATTGTTAAAGCTTAATGGTGCCAAATATATCTGGATCTTTTGCATCTTTTTGCAGAGGATTTATTTCCTCTTTGAGATAGTAAAGAAATGGTACATACACATGAAAATGCAAAGAGCAAAGAGGGAATAAGTGAAACAGAAAACAATGGCTTGAGACAGAAGAGAAAAAAAATTAATGAGAAAAGGTACAAAACCCACTAATACTGAAGGAGGATATTTTCAGAAGAGAGGTTGAGATGCCCTATTACTCAGCGAAAAGCCACAAATCGGGGGTCAAGGGGACCTGGATATTCTGAACAAATTCAATCAAACTCCAAATAATTTTACTGACTGGGTCACTGCAGAAGTGTGGTAGGATTTTTTTTTATGTCTTGGTTGGATATATGGATACGTTCAGGTTATGTGCTTTCTAATAGTCATTGTCTTAGTAGTATAATGCAAAGCCTTGACCTGGTTAGTTCACCTGCTTCTTGTCCCTGAAAAGGTACACAATAGATGAGGGTGTCCCTACCTGCTGGAAAAGAGTATGCTTAGTAAATTGAGAGGCCTGTGAAAAATAGGAAAATGCAATAGCTTGACTCTGCATAGGCTATAAGAAGAGTCTGTAAGACTACAAGCTCAAAGAGGTGAATCAAAAACACAGGTCATGAATTCTGCTAATTTCTAGAGGAGTACTTTGATGAGTGTCTGTGATAATGTGTGTTAATGGGATATAAAGATAGCTAGACACTGCCTAATGAATGGATGAATTCCCTTCCCAATGGAGCACAAAACCACAGACTCAGTAATACTTTAAGAAAACTGAGATTAAATAAATAAATAAATAATGAAATTTAATCTGATTGGAAGTCTTTTACCCAGGTTCCAGAGTTGTTTGGGGCAGTAAGGACAGGATCTGTTTTAAATGGTCCAGAATGGTCCAGAAAAGTGATTCCATTCTTCAGAGACCTTGTAGTGAGCAAAGCAAGGTCAGGCTGACTCAGTCTGAGCTCTGAGTCATGAACTCAATCCTGACCATTCCCAAGCCATGCTCAAAGACTCATCTTGCAACCGCCCTCCTGACAGCAGCACACCTCCTCTCTCCTCCTCCTCCTACTTATCCTTTGCTTTTAATGACTAATCTATGACACAAAGATTACAGGAAGAAGTAGAAAAGGGAATTAAAACAAAGCACTGCAAAATGGGAGGACAAAGAGGAAACCAAACTAAGATCATAAGAAAGCGAGAGTAAAGCTGCACGGGAGCAGGCTTCTCATTACCTTCACCTATTTTTTCTCATCTGGATATGGCAGTGATAGATTATTTGACCTTCAGTAGAAGGCAAGCTGCCAATCAGATGGTTGATCAAATAGCAAGAGATGGTTTCAGAACTGTACAGTACCCTTTGACTGCAGAGGCAGCAATGAATAGCGTGCAGAGGTTGCTGTTTCAAAATGGAAGAGAAAATTCTTCCCACATATAAGTCTTTCCTGGCAGAAATTTATTTTCATTTCAGTTTGGGGTATCTAGAATCAAAATGATCTGGCATCATACACATTGCAGTACTTTTGGAAGGGAATACTGAATCAGTAGTGATAAGCATTGCTAAGCAGTACTCACTTATAACAGGGGACAGAGTATTCATGAAGTGAATTGCCTAACAGTCACATGCATCATAACAGTGTTGCAATATTTTTATAGTTGCAGACTGACACCCCATTGTCTTACACAATAAAATGCAAAAGCAAAAAGGGACTCCTGGCTCCAAATCACTTCCAATTGAATTATTAAAACAAATGCATTTTTTGTAGAGATAGCTTGGGAGTACAGTAAGTTTAGATTTGCCAGAACAATAGATGATGTGTTTTGAATGCACTTGCAGTTTTAATTATTGCTGTGGCTTTTAAAGGAAGTTGAAGAAAAATAATGTATGTAAGAATAATTTGTTGTAGTAGTGTGCTGGGAGTTTTCCCCCAGGGACAACATAGTAGAAAGCATGAAAATAATTGTTTGAAAACTAAACATGTGTCTAGAAGATGGAAATAACTGGCTGGGGGTGAAAATTAGTGTTCTCAATATTAATGAATGAGAACTGATGACAGATTCACAGAGCAGATCTATAAAGAAAATAATGTCAAAAACCCTTGGAGGTCAATATCATAAATGCAATAGAGAAGTGGAGACAGAAACTCAAAATAAGGAAATACAGGAGAACCATGTAAAACTGAAGGAGACACTGAAAGTCTGAGCTAAGAGAGGTCAGAGAAGTAGAATATTACAGATGATTGTCAAAACCAGCAGAGAGGATGAGCTTGGTTTTGCTAGGAAGATAGTATTACGAACATTACAAACTTTGCTGAGAACAGTTTCATGGGCAAGGCAAGACGGGAAGTATAGAAAATGAGAGTGGATATAGGGTATCCCATACTTGCAACCAGTTTCCAGTTTCGGGGGGGGGGGGGGGGGGCAGGGGGAGGAGTGAAATCCTGTGCAGAGATAGAAAGGGGGGCCGAGAAATAAAACTAGATGAACAGATCATTTGGGCAGAAGATAAAGAGATTAAAGAAGCATTTACTTCTGGGATGGTGAAAATGAGGGCAAAGAGAATGGTTTTGTAAGCAGAATTCAGGCTCACAGCAGACGTCCCATGAGAAAATTGCACAGGCAGAGCAGAAGCAAAAGTATTGGGGCATGGTGGCATGGGAGCTGGCAGGATGGACATTGAAGTAAGGAAAAAGACAAGATCAAAATAAAGCAGGCAGAAAATCAGCAATGAAATATCTCAGGAAGATGAGACTGAGAGCAACTGATGAACCGGGAAGGGCAAATGAGTGACAAGCATGATTCAGGAGGAAACTAGCCAGCTGGAGGGAGAAAGCCCTGCAGCAAGCAGGACAGAACAAAGGGAGTTCTCCTCTCAGTGTAGACCATGTCAGGATGGTTCTGTTGCCATTTTGATGGAGAACCTAAGAGTCAATAAGAGTGAGCTTAGGGAAATACAAGCTTAATGATCCAGATGTATCATTAACATGCAAGCTGGAATCAAGGAAGAAAAGTGGGGTAGACTGTGAGGAAAGGATAAGGACACTGCAGGAGTAAAACTAGGAGAGGAAAGCAGGCAGTGAAAGGAGCTTGGACAACAGATGAAGGCAACGTACATGGAAGGACAGTCCAATTTTCATAGAGGGTAAGACTGGGAAAAGCCAAGAGGAGCAGTGAGAAATGACCGGAATGGGAGTGAAGGCCTACATACATGGCAGAAATTACCACAAAAGACTGTCCCTCTGTATCAGTGGCCACACAGAGAGGCAGCTGGACAGACAAGGGTCTGCATCTTTGTAGCCAGTAGCTGAAGAGGCTGCTCTAAATAATAGGGAAATTTTATTTTACTGGGGACAGGTTGGGGGTTACCAGGACTGCAAGAGAAAGAGAGAGGGTAAAGTGTACATGGTAGTGTCTCAAGACAAGTGGCACCAGTGATGGAGAATGGTGATAAAACATGGTGATGGAGAATGGGAAGAAAGGAAGAACTAGGACTAGACAAATGCTAGCAGAGCCAAGAAGCAGAAAAGGAAAATTAGGCTAGATTTGCAATGGGGGCAAATACAGGTGGAACAAGCACAATAACACACTGTAGGAAAGGTCAGTCCAAAGAACTGTCTGTTTTGCCCAACATCCTGTTCTACAGTTGGTCAAACTAAAGGTGCACTTAGCCCCATAACTTGTGCTCAAAAGCTCACAGTAGATGATGCTGAAGGAATATAAAATCAAGGCAAACGTAAAGAGTTACTCTTCTTCTCAGCCCCAGAAGCCTCCATCTCCTGGACATCCTGAACCCAAGAGGTTCTTGGTGAATAAGGAAAACAATAAAATTGATGAGCACTGCAGGATGATGATAACCATAGCCAGCAAGACAATCTCAGGCTAATGGAAGAATTCCATCCCGTGATTCCAAAGACAAAGAAAAGTGAGGATAAATGGCAGCTGACTGAGGAGAAGAAGAAAAAGGAAATTAAAAAAAAAAAAAAAAAAAAAAAAGATAAAAAATAAAAAAGACAAATAAGTAAAAAAGGAATTCAGTTTGTTAGATGAGCTCTCTGATTTTAGAAAAAGTGCATTCTGCATTAGCCTCCACACACAGAGCAGCTGAAAGTCACAACCAGTGTACAGATCCAGATTGTAAAAGGCTGACTGCTGCTAGCACCAAGGGTGAGGCTTGCCTCACTGAGAAGCGATATTTGCTTTTCTTAGCTGTTCTTTTACCTATGGGCTTTGCCTGCTTAGTCTCAGTGATCACTGAAGGCAGACATCACAGCATTATCTAACAACTCCATGACTGTCTTTCTGCAATCACCTCCTGCCAGACCTGGGCTGAGCTCCCGGGCATGGAGTGCTGCAGAGGCGTTGTTCTCTGCTCAGGGGTAGCCAAGGAGCTGGTGTGAGGATTTGGGTAGGAATTAGAAAGGCAAGAGGGTTCAAGTCTGAAACTGCAGTCATGATTTGGTTGCACAACAATTTTGTGAACTTGTGAAATTCTTCTACCCACAATAGCAGGAATCCCTCCACCCCCGATTGCTGCTCTCTCTGAGCTGGAAAACAACCTCTTCTGGCTTTGAATCTCAGCTGGCATCTGAAACATGTAGTATGCTATCCCAAATCCCCCTGAAATTTAAGGGGATTCAAGCAAAAGTTTCCCCATCCTGCCTCGCCACTAATTCCTAAAGTAGCAAATAATTTTCATCTGAATATTTGGGAAATCAAGTCTCCAGGGAACGGTTACATATCAAGCAGTATTCCTGATGATCATTGCTTGCATCACGTGCATCTAATAATTCTCAGGGTTCTGCTTCACCACTTAATATCTTGATTACCATGAAATAAAGAAGGGCATCAAGGGCTGAGAAAGTAGCCGGATGACTCTTTACACCATCGTCTAAAAAGCATGTGGTACTAAACAGGTGTAAAAACAAAAACAAAATAAATTTGTCAGAGGTTATGGCTGCAATGCAAGGCATGTATTTTCCAATTACGACTTGCCAAAAGGCATTCTTGAGAAACTGGTGCCAGAAAGAGCTTGTTAAAGTGACTTCAGAGGAAAAATACTAATTTACAATGTGTGCTACATATTTTTTCAGGAGCCTCAGCTGTCAAAGGATAACGCTGCATAAGAATTTGTTTTTTTCTTACGTGCTGAACTCCGTGTTTACAATTGCCCACCTCATCGCTGTTGTTCCTAACCCAGGCCTTGTAAAGAGGGATCCAGTAAGTACTGCATGACTCCTTCTTTCCCTCTTAACCCCCAAATAAAATTACTATGGCCACATAACCAAGCATACCCATTCACCAGTTAATGATAGCCATCTGGTAAAACAGGCACAGAAGGCCCAGATTCTGAGAATCTCACTCAACCTTCCTCAGGTCTTTCACCCAGTAATAAAAATCTTTGAATTTGGTACAACAGGAAAAAGCCTCAGACTTGCTCCAGCCTGCTTGTTTATATAATTTTGTGTCAGATCCCCACTGCTCTCATCAGTAGCCACCTGACATTTCCCAGCAAAGCCCCCCCAAGGATAGATGCTTGGGCTGGCCGACTGACCTTTCTCACAGGCACACATGGCAGGGTTGGAGATGGATATGGCTTTCTTCAACCCCCCCTCAAAAGCTGTTCACTGCATTTTTTTTCTTAAATCAGAGCAGTAGCTCAGTTCCTTCCTCTTAGATAGCAATACAAACAGAGCCAACCCTCAGCTGATAAATATTCATGGACGATCTCAGTCACCCAGCTCTGATCTCTAAGAGAGCCACTGCTTTGTGCTCACAGCCCTGGCTGATGAGAAATTAATGCGAGCCTGGGAATCTCTCAAGTTATGTCACAACACTGATCAGCTCGTCTTCTAATAAGATCATTCAATTATGGCTCAACCATTTATCTGCTTCTAATTTTATGAAAGCAATTAAAGATTGGCACCTGATTTTATCTGATCACGTGTATGTCTCTCAGACGTGTGCTACCAGTTAAGTAAGCTAATTAAAGCAGGAAATATATAGACTGAAGAAAAGATCACCAGTTCCAGGGACCATATGGAGATTAAAAAATAAAACAGCAAAAGAATAATTAAAATATCACACATTTTGTTTCCCCTTAATGCATAGCATCATCTGTGCATGTCCTCTGCAAGTGATGAAGTGAAAACACAGTTGATATTTGAAGATACAAGGCTGGCACATAGTATCGGGTACCTAAATTGAAGATCTTTACCTCAGGGTTAAGAATGATACTTCCTGACAGTAGAAGTAAATAATCTGAAGTGGTTCAATTAAAAGCTGAGGTCGCAGCAAGGACTCCTGTCCTGTAAGATTTCATTAAAAATCTGTATCCAGTACCTTGGGGCTACAGCCTTCTTTAGAGTGAATTCTGGTGCCCAGTGAAGTCAGTGACAAAAAGCTCTCAGAGGCTTTGTTAAAGCCACGTAGGCACAGGACAGATGATGGGGCGCTGAACATCACCCGATGAAAAATCCCCACTTCCATTGCTATGGCAGTGGGCACTACAGGATTACAGAAGTGATTGCCTTTGGAGCCAGAGCAACCCCAGAGCAGTGCAGAGGTTGATGCGTGCAGTCAGCTTTCAGGTCATGGCCCAGACTACAGAGAGGGCCCAGGCTGCTCAGATCCCAAAGAAATCAACAGATGGAAATCAGCCAAGTGAGTGCCTTTCACTGATGTTGGGTTAGCAAACCTGGACTCGGCTGTTCAGTTAGGCACATGCTTAATTGCTTTGATGAACAAAAACGCTTTATTTTGCACTTTCTTCTTCCAAACACAATTTGCATGTGTTTGGCTCAGCAGAGAATTGCTGTCTAGAGGTGAGATACAAAACTGGGGGAAAGAGGGCTTGGTGTCTACTCTTTTGGTTCTGCAGTCAGGTATGGGATGAGAGTACACTCACTGCTTGGTCTTACCTCACTTGCTAATGTGTTCAAACCAACATGTGCTCAAACCAGCCCAACGTGTCCACCAGCAGGACTAGCAGTATTCTGCTATTTTAGTGGACTTGTAAATACATGACTGGGAAAAGAAAATGAACTGTCAGGGGTGACTTTTTAATACGTGGTAAAAACACATATAGTCTCAATATGAGTATTTGAAGACTTAAATTTATGTTGAAAAAAAAAAAAATGATTCCATCAGATAGATTCTCATAGCATTTTTATTTTAAAGCTGATTAACAGAGCAAATGAAGACTTTATAGTTTGTATTTTTCCGTGCCTGCTACATCCTCTGCTTTATTAAGTCCATTTTAAGACAATTACCTGTGATTTTCTGTAGTTTGCTGAATTTATCCACTTTCCTCCTGTGTGTCTTCTGAGCTTGACAGACCTCTGTGTGTGTGGCTCCTACCTCAAATATATACAGAAATACTGAAGTCTGTAGAAGGAATTTCAAAGAGTCACAGATACCACTTATTTATGGCCATCTACAAAGATAAAGTTGATGGTATTTAGTCAGCAAAATAATAAATGTGTTTCCACCCCAATATTTCCTGCTTCTTTTTCCTGCCTAAAGTTTCACAATGGATTTTAAATATGCAATGTCATGGGGAAAAAATTACAGTGAATATGTACTTACAAGGATATCAACGTATCCATATCCTTTGCAAAGAAGAAAGAAGGTTCTGTTAAATAACCAAGAGAAAAGACAGGAAAAGAGAAAAATCATCTGCATCACCAAGACACTCACATTCTCCCTGGATCTAGATACAAAAGATGTGATGCAATCCAAAGAATCATTTACATGAGGAGAGGTCATATTGCATCCTTACATACCTTTTGCTGCAAAGATTGTTACGATTATTCTTCTCATATAAATTGGTAAGTCAAACCACTTTCTCAATACATCCTAATTTTATTTTTTCCTCATTTTTCCTGCTTTCTGGTTAAGTAATTCTCTCTCCCTCAGATTTTTCTGGATCTGAAATCATGGCAGAGAATGAAGATGTGAGCCCAAATGGCTATACAAGAAGCAAAGAAAAAGGTTCAGGGGCACTTGAACAAAAAAAAAACAGGAACACATACATGAACACTTGTATCAATATATTGAAAACCATTGTGTGAGCTGATTTTGTGCATCTTGTATCTGAATTAGCAACGGCATTAATTGTACTGTTACTGGAACAGATTTTATAGGAAGGTGTGTCTTCTTTTTTGGGAATGACATACTGAAGAAGGGTGATCTGTGAACAACACATTATGTTCTCTATTAAAAAGTCTGGAAATATAAATAAAAATCTTGCTGCCTAATCTTTTAATACAGCCTCGTATATCAGATCTGTATTTGTCATTTTTCTTATTCCACAGACTAGTAATTTTAATACTGAATACTGATGGAGATAAAGGAAGATGCAGCTAATGACTGGAGAGATAGCTCAGCTAATGAGAATCTGAATAATTGATCAGTTGCACAGGCACCGCTATGTTTGTAGATGGGACTATGTTTGGCCACACGTCAGTATTTAGAAATGCTTAAGAAAGAGCTTTAAGAGATCTTATTGTATTTTTATCCCTCTGTTGTTCTAATGGAAAGAATACCTGTTCTCTTCTTTCTCAAGGCAGTTCTGTAGCTGCTTCATCTTTTGTGTAGTAGTTTTCCCCTTGTGTCTGGCATTGTGTGGTGTGAAAGTTTCAAATTCAATTGCAGTTTTACAGAGTCAATATCAAGGAGCAGTGCTCCCCTGGGAGCTCCTGGGAGCCCTGTGTGGGCTCAGCTCTTGCTGAGGTGGAAAACGCCCTGGACATGGAGTATGAAATGCTGATGCCTGTTCTTGTCTCCGTGTATATAGACACTGCAAATATCCTGAGCAAGTTTACCACTCTACCTGATGAAGCAGTGTGTTCTTCCTCCCTCTAATAGGACCAGCAGCATGCAGTCCCTTCCCCTTTCCAAGCATTTCCCATTAGCATTTCCATCTATAAAGCAAAGCCACAGTAGTATTAATTTTTAAAGAATTAGTATTCTCATGGACACTAAAGCACTGTAAATAATCTCACCAGTTACTCCTCAAGAAACTGGCTGCTCTTGGCTTGGACTGGCGCACGCTTCGTTGGGTTAGAAACTGGCTGGATAGCCGGGCCCAAAGAGTCGTGGTGAATGGAGCCAAGTCCAGTTGGAGGCCAGTCACTAGTGGTGTCCCCCAGGGCTCGGTGCTGGGGCCGGTCCTCTTTAATATCTTCATTGATGATCTGGACGAGGGCATTGAGTGCACCCTCAGTAAGTTTGCAGATGACACCAAGTTAGGTGCATGTGTCGATCTGCTTGAGGGTAGGAAAGCTCTGCAGGAGGATCTGGATAGGCTGCACCGATGGGCTGAGGTCAACTGCATGAAGTTCAACAAGGCCAAGTGCCGGGTCCTGCACCTGGGGTGCAATAACCCCAAGCAGAGCTATAGGCTGGGAGAGGAATGGTTCGAGAGCTGCCAGGCAGAGAAGGACCTGGGAGTGATGGTGGATAGTCGGCTGAATATGAGCCAGCAGTGTGCTCAGGTGGCCAAGAAGGCCAACAGCATCCTGGCTTGTATCAGGAACAGTGTGACCAGCAGGGCTAGGGAGGTGATCGTCCCCCTGTACTCAGCTCTGGTGAGGCCGCACCTCGAGTACTGTGTTCAGTTTTGGGCCCCTTGCTACAAGAAGGACATCGAGGTGCTTGAGCGGGTGCAGAGAAGGGCGACGAGGCTGGTGAGGGGCCTGGAGAACAAGTCCTACGAGGAGCGGCTGAGGGAGCTGGGCTTGTTCAGCCTGGAGAAGAGGAGGCTAAGGGGCGACCTTATCGCTCTCTATAGGTACCTCAAGAGAGGCTGTAGCGAGGTGGGGGTTGGTCTGTTCTCCCACGTGCCTGGTGACAGGACGAGGGGGAATGGGCTTAAGTTGAGCCAGGGGAGTTTTAGGTTAGATGTTAGGAAGAACTTCTTTACTGAAAGGGTTGTTAGACATTGGAACAGGCTGCCCAGGGAAGTGGTGGAGTCACCATCCCTGGAATGTCTTCATGTCACCACCCCTTTTAAATGTCTTCAAAAGACATTTAGATGTAGAGCTTAGGGATATGGTTTAGTGGGGACTGCTAGCGTTAGGTCAGAGGTTGGACTCAATGATCTTGAGGTCTCTTCCAACCTAGAAATTCTGTGATTCTGTGATTCTGTGATTAATTATACTGAAAATTATGACTGCCCAATCATATTAGGCTTTCCTCCCTATCAGGGTAAAACAGTGGAAATAAAAAGCTGAGTTGTGTGGAAAGATGGAGTGTATAAAATGTAGTTACTGTGATTTGTGGGGTTTCAACATTGTTGACTTTCCCTGTTCTCAAAGGAATAAGCAGGGAGTGAGAGCCAAGAAGACAAAGGAGATTCACAGCATTTCAGGAACAGTGTTAATTTTAGGTCTTTGTACCATATAAGTGTTATCTTCCTCAGTATTACAGGCACATTTTGTATCTTGTTTTCAATTTTTCTGATGTAGACTGGCAGAGCCTTGGGGCTTTTAAAATGTGTGTTTCTTAAATGGGAAGTCCATGGCTGATACCAAGCAAGACAAATGGAAAAATGCTGCTCTGTGTGACTGTGTTTGCCTCAGTAGTCCCAGCAGTTCCCAAGGGAAACATTAGGGTAGAGCTCCACAAAGGAGAAGGGCACTTTGATCCTCTGAGCTGTTTCACGTGCTATGCTTGGGGTAGAGCTTCGTGAGGCTCCATTCTCATTAAATTAAATTGATTCTTCATTACAGTAACTATTTCCAGAGCTTTCCAGTCACTCTCAAAGCATCTCCAGAGGCTTTCATCTTAGTACATCTTTTTTCTCCATCCTTTTTCTAGGTAGATTGCTTACAGGGGCCTCTGCAGCCAGTGTAGCCCCAAAGAGATGACAGAAATCTATTCTAGAGTATTGTATACATGCAAAAGAGAACAAAGACCAAACTGGAAGCAGAGAATTACTGGCTAGTGCCTAGTGGTCATGTCTCCTGAGTCTTCCAGTATATCTTCTGCAATAAGAGAGGGTCAGTGTTCTTGTGAAAGCTGTAGTTATCTTCCCTAGGAGCCTTTCACCTAATGAAGGCTATATGTGAATACATGTGAATTTGTACAAATCTGTATAGATTTTGTGCATTTGAACATTATATTTGTGTATTAACTTCACTAGTACAAACTGGCTCAGCAAGGTTGGCCTGGGGAGAATAAAATGTATTACTTGCTTTTGTGTAAGTCAAAGAGGGACACAGTTGGCCTCCAGTTATGCCTGTTGCAAGCTCTGTTGAACTCAAAGGGTTTCCACCAGTTGTGTGTCTCACCAAGCTGTGTTCAATGATGAAATTCTGGTACCTTTTGTTCTGCTCCCAAGTGAGCACAAGTGCCTGTGTGGGCAAGTGAACCAAATGCTTTAATCCATCAATTACAAGCAAAGGACTGAGGCTGCAGGTGCCCCAAAATAATATTTTTTGACATTTCAAATAAGTACCCAAATCCCATCCATTTTCCTTTCCCTGGGCTGGTACATGAACACCAGCATTCAAGCTGGGGCTGGTGCATTCAGAATTCAGGTATCCCATCCCTCCCATTTCCCCAGTGACAGCTGCCTGTCTTGTAATTATCTTTTGCCAGGAAAGTAGAGAAATGCAGGTATTTGACTGGTACAAGGTCTTTTCTGACACAGTAAATGCTATACCATAGATAGAAGAGTCACAAATTATCTTTTGAAACAGGAACCAGTGTAGTCCCTAGCATCTTTATATACATATATATATATATATATACGTGTGTATATATATACACACATATATATTTATTTTTAAGAAAAAAAAAAAAAAGTGTCACAGGTAATTACATGGGAAATCATTAGAAAGAGAGGGTGATCAGGAGCTAAGGACCATTTCCAAATTGTACCACAAAGCACTGTCACATTTCTGAGGTTCATCAGTGCAGTGGCTGAGCTCGTGAGAGGTGCAGACAGGCACAGTCCCTGATGTGCATATGTCTAGATAAGAGGAACATCATTCACTATCACTGTCCCTCAGGAGGCAACCATCCTGCTACCATTGCGTTTCTCTAGCATCAGCAGAATTGCATTTCTCAGGGTATAATTCACAGCATTCACTGTCTCTCCCTCACCAATCCTGCCCAGCCCTGTTAAGACACAGAGGTGAGGAAAATGGAACAGTACCATGCAGGATATGCAGGGACAGGATCTCCTGCTCTCCAGCTCCTGCTGGAGATCTGCTGCTGCTGTCCTGTGCCTGTGAGCAATGGCAGGTTTCCTCCAAGGGACAGTAACCCTCCTCAGAGGCAGAGAATGGCTGTGGCTTTGGTTCAGGAATGTATATTCACCTTCAAGAGGATGAGTAATACTAGCATAACGCTGCGGTAATTCAAATGGAAATCCGAATTTCTTCTTCCATCCTCAGGAAGATGAAGTCTTCTCCCCTCCATGAAGTTCAATTAGATTAATGCAGAATAAGGGGTGTTGTGAATTCAGAAGCAGCCAATATTCAAAAGAACTCTGACAAATTTTCAGGCTGGAATAATATCTGCATTCATTTTAAGACAGAGCTGTCAGAGTGTAAATGGCATGAAACAGAGCAGTAATTCCCATCATTTTTTCCCAGGGTCTTTATATTCTTGTTTATTTGCTCAAAACTCCCAGAGCAATGGAGGAAACAAAGTACCATGTAATCCTGGTGGTGTCAGATTCACTGATGGGATGTGCCATGTCATGCCCAGAATATGAAGTATGGATGATTAAAGGACATTCACAGCACTCAGAAATTACAATTCTGTGAAGAACACTTGTGGTTTGTATGGAACAACTATATCTGGGCTGAAAAGAAGTCAGCCAGCCACAATCTCTGAGAAGGATCTGAGCTTTCTCAACAAAGTTATTATGGTTGCTTTCTCAATGGGAAAGCACCATCAAATTAACAGCTGGCATCAGGAAGAGAAAAAAAAAAAAAGTTTAAGAGACTAAGAATAAGTATTTATTTTGGGACAGATTTCCTCATCTTGCTTTCCTCAATAATTATTCTGTCTACACTGCAGTTGTTTTCCCTTCTTTTAAAGCAGTATCTTTTAGTAGGCTCAGGTATCAAAACTGTTATAGCATCATGGAAGAAGGGATGGTAGCTTTCATGTAGCCCAGCCCCAAGGTATTTCATGTCAAAATAACCCAGATTCCATCAGGCCCTTTGGATGATATTTCTGCAGTGTTTTCTCTACATGTGACCACTCATTTAGAAGGCTGACTGATATTTCCTCCAGAAATGTGATTCCAGAAGGGCTCTTGTACTGCAAAAATCCATCACGGTCCTGAAGCTGAAGGCATCAGATGCTGGGGCTTGTTCCCAGGTCTTTGGGTTGCATCTTTTCTGCTTAGATAAGGAAGACCCTCATGCTCAGCATGGATGGAGACCACACTGCAGATTTAAATGTCCCTGTGTAAAGTCTGATTTAACCTGTCGGTCTGCCAAGTCTTTACACACCTGCACTGTCTGTGGACCCTGAAGGTGCTGCCACTGTGGCAGTGAGAAGTGGGCACCCCCCAAAAAAAATGTCGCCAACATCAGCAAAGTCTCTGCATGCCCAGCCTTGCTGTGTAACACCTTTTGTTAGATTTCCTTCCTAACATGCTGCATGTTTAGCAGCTCCGTCTAGTATGCAGAAGAGAAAGCCACCTCTCCAGTAACTCGCCTTGCTGTCCCCAGCTGACCCAGCAGTTCTCCTGTCTGGCCACAGTGGCCATGAGCAGCCACCAGGGTTTTCATGTGAGCTTGTCATAGCAAAATACTTCCTGGCTGTATGTGCAGGATGAGTGGATCTTCTATAGATCTGTGCTCAAATTCATTACGTTCACTCAGAACATCTGAAAGATGTGTGTATTTTACCCTGAGAAGTGAACAGTAGTAGTCCCTGGAAGACTGTTGGTACTTCATGGTGTGGAGTTGTGTTTGACTGATTTCCAACATCAACCCCTGGCAGCAGGTCACCCCAGAAAAGACACTGGAGCAGAGTCTGAATGTATCCAGAGAGTTAAACATCCGTAAGTGTTTAAGTTCAGGTATGGCTTACTCACAGTTGGACACCTGTAGTTTAGTTGTGTACAGCTGAGCTACTCACCTAGTGCTCCTTTTAGCCAAAGGTAGACATAAGCACACTCAAGGCACAATCTACCTCACTTATTTTAGATATCTCATTTAGGATGAACTAAATTTTGTTCTAATTTTCATCAGCTGTACTAAGCTGGTATCTTTTGACTACAGGAGAGATCACTTAGGTATCTGTACTTCATCTCACAGATCCTAGCTGTAGCATTAGAAAATCCCTGGAGCATTTAATGGGATCATGGAGTGGTTATAGCCATGTCGTCTAGGCTATATGCCTAGATGCGATGATCCTTGTGGGTCCCTTCCAACTCGGGATATTCTATGATTCTATGATTCTATGATCTAGTCCCCAGGAAATGCAGACCTACATCTTACACCTCAAACCTAAGCGTAAGTATAAATATATAGGTTGCTAGAGGTACTCCATGCACCATTAAACTGGACTGGCTCAGGCTGTGACACCAGCATGTCCAGAGCAGGCAGAACTTTGATATGGCTGCAAAACCAACCCAAGGTACTGCATCAGCACTTTTGGATAGTAGCTTCTTCCATGTCCCAGCCTCCTTTGTCCAGTGACTTGTGCTCAGGTGTGACAGTGGAGGAGAGGTGCCTGGAATAATGCAAGCTCTTACACCTTATTAAGGATGACCTCCCATCGTTGTGAGAAGATGGCAGCGGATCTTGTGAGTGCTTTGACTCCTTTCCAGTCCAAATGAAGAGTGGGTCAAGTGTTTCCTCTACTATTTGTTAGGCTACCCTGACTGCCTCGGTCAGTCTACTTCCTATTCAAGATTCCTTCCTGAAAAGCTGCCTGCCTCTGACAACCCTAGTGCCCGCTCAGAGACCAAGCTAATAAAACCAATTGAGCATGAGGAGGCTGCCCTTTGTCCTGCCCCACACTCTGCTTCGTGCGGTGCCAGTGGCCCTTGCACGCGAGCACTGCCTGGAGCACCACATGGACCCCACAGGAGCCCAGTCCTGTCCTGCAGGATTCAAAGCTACAGTCCCAGGAGAGCAATCACTGTGGCAGGATGCATGGATGAGGCTGGATTAATCACTGTGCAGGATGCCTAATTCTGGGCTGGCTGCCTTTCTGGAGTGTAGGCATGGACAGGGATGCTGTTAAAAATATCCCTTGTTGCTTAATTCCATATTTTGTTTTCTTGTAACACAATCTAGGATCCCTCTGAGCAATTGTGTACATTTTGTTCTGTAAATGGTTTAAAAGTATATTAAAACATTAATCTTAGCCTGAGCCCCTGTGTGCCAGGTTTCTGACTGGAACACAATTTAACAGATGACTCATAGTAGATATATTGTATAATGGTATGACGTTCTGATAGTTGGTGATTTATAGCTACAATAGTTAGCACTGTCTTGCTTTGGAAAGTCCTGTTATTGCTTATTTGTGTAACATATGGATACTGGGAATTAAAGAACATTTTCATAGAATAGTGTTCTAATAACCACAAAAATAATGTGTAAGGCAGGTCAATAACCAAACTTTGTATTACTCCTTCAATATGCTAAGTTAAGAATGTCTGCGAATGCATTTTATTGCCTTCAGACTGAATTGGAATAAATCATGTCTGGCCTCTGTGGCGAGCAGCATGAACTCTCCTTGAGAAGAGCTGCTGTGCGCTGGGGTGTTCTGCAAAAGTGAAGAGGAACCTCGCTAACTGATTTTCAGAAAGAGTGAATATGCTTATTTCCCTTTAAACAAAGAAATGCACAGCTCTAGTGATGGCCCATGTAGCTGGCTTGGTTGAAAATTAATAACCTTATTTGGCCTATTCTTACCAATTTATTTCTTTCAAATGTTAGCCTGGGGCATTTCAATAGATGGATACCAACTGAGAAGAGAGGCTTCATTATGCACACTATCAGGCTATCTTGCCCTCATTTTTCATAGGCCAGGCTCTGCAGAGTTGGCAAGGACTGGTGTGAAACACAGACCTCCCAGCTTGCCAGCCTCAGTCCCCTCACCCATTGCAGGAACATGGACGCACAGGACTCTGTACGAGTTTCCTTTCTTATGCTAAATCTTAGCATTTTTATTCAGATTGAATTACTAGGCAGACCTACTCAAAAACAATTAGCAGTTAATTTTATGTTACATTTTGTTATTATTGTTGAAAGCAGTATTCTGTCCTTTATGTGGTCTGAGTGTTTTGGTTTGATTTGCCCTAATGGGTAACGATGGTGATTAATGCTGATGCTTTCTGTCCATAAACTGTCAACCAATAACCAGGGAGAGTCCTAACAGAGAAATGACATGTACGTACATGTGCATTGTGATAAGGGGCTGTTAACTTAGCCAAGGAGCATGTCATGCCAATTACACTGCAGTGCCATTGCAGGGTCCTGCATAGGCAGATGGAACTTTGGGATTCCCCTGACAGGTTTGCAATATTAACAGAATTTATAATACACTAATAAAACCTGAAAAAAATCACAGGCATCAGTTCTATCTCCTTCTTGTAAAAGAAGAATATTTTTGTTTTTGTTTTTTCTTTCTTCCCCATTAAATTGTTTCAGCATCTTTTTGAAGTTCTTTCATTAGCTCATTCTGCAGCTGAGGTGTTCATAAGAGTTACAGAAATCTTAGCAATATTTGCAAGACAGGAAAATATGCCTGACCATATTCTTATTGGCCCCCTTTCCCACTGAGCAGTTAGCCAGAATTCATCATAGAACCACAGAATCCAACCCCCTGCCATGCGCAGGGACACCTCCCACCAGACCAGGTTGCCCAAAGCCTCATCCAGCCTAGTCTTGAGCACTGCCAGTGATGAGGCATCCACAGCTTCCCTGGGCAACCTGTGCCAGTGTCTCACCACCCTCTGAGTAAAGAATTTCTTCCTAACATCTAATCTAAAACCTACCCTCTTTTAGTTTAAAGCTGTTATTCCTTGTCCTGTCAGCACACTCCCTGACAAAGTCCCTCCCCAGCTTTCCTGTAGGCCCCCTTTAGGTACTGGCAGGCCGCTGTAAGGTCTCCCTGGAGCCTTCTCTTCTCCAGGCTGAACAACCCCCCTCAACCATAGGAGAGGTGCTCCAGCCCTCTTAACAGTTTTGTGGCTCTCCTCTTGACTAATAACTTCCATGTTAACTTCTAAGACTTCCATGCCCTTCATGTGCTGGGAACCCCAGAGCCGAACTCAGTGCTCCAGGTGGGGTCTCACAAGAGTAGAGGGGGAGAATCCCCTCCCTTGCTCTGCTGGCCATGCTGCTTTTGATGCAGCCCAGGATATGGTTGGCTTTCTGGGCTGCAAGAACATGTTGCCAGCTCATGTTGAGCTTCTCTTCAACCAACACCCCCAGCCTCTATTTGTGCTTGGGACTGCCAGCCCAGATGGCCAATTCAGGCCTATTTAGGGCCACTGTAGATTGTTTTCATGGGGACAGAAAATAAACGATAAAGGACATCTTGGGTGCTGTCCTGCAGATCTATGAAGAACTTTCTTGAACATTTGTGTTCATCAGTGCCCTGAGAACAAATAGCAGTAGGCCGCCTCCCTGTTCACAGAACCTGTCTCTTGCCAGGCAGCATTCTGCCAAAAATAGTGTCTTATTTTTGCCTGTCCTCCCAGAAACATAGGAGCTGCTTTCTGAGCTGGTTACCTGGTTTGGGGGATTTCCTGATAATTGTATCCCACTTTCCTTTGCTGCACAACCACCATCCTGTGCAGCATAATGCTATCTGTCTCCACTTTCTTTACGGGAGAAGCATTTCTCTGTTCCTTTGCTGAGGGTACAGGCACACCAGCCAAAGCAGCAAATTTACAGAGCTGCATGAGAAAGGACCAGCTATTTCATTTCAGCCTGCCCTGCTTGTGAATTAAACACCAGTAGCTTAAGTCATTTGCACACCCACACACCAAGAGATGATGACATCTTACTCTCTCCATCATGAGTGCTCGTAGTAGCAGTAGCAGTAGAACTAGTAGTATTGGTGTTGTGATAATTCTTTGAGTCCTGGATCTGAACGTGCTGCACATTGTATGAGACATAAGTGCAGAGCCTCTGCCTCAAAGAACTTACCAACAAAACATGTTTGATTTCAACAGAAGACAAAACACCTAGATCTTTAAAAAAAATAAAAAATAAATCAAAGTTATCGATCATGGAGGTGATGGAAGATTTGCTCCTGTATCATCTTGCAGTTTCATTTTACTCGTTTCTGTAAGAATAAACACTTCATAAAACCTACTAGTTCTGCAATTTTCCTGGCTAAGGCTGATGTATGCTGAGATGTGCTATTACATCTGTCATGTTTTGTTCACACCATGTATGAATCCAGTTCTCATCAGTAACAGGTTCTTTTCATTTACATGCTCTGATCTAAGAAAAACACTTTTCATTGTAGAAAAATATTTCTACTGCTGAACTTAGCCACAGCTGAGGCCTGCTGCGTTTCTTAGCTCATCCAAAGGGAAGATTAATTTTCACTGTAGTTTGATTAATAGAAATTTAACATAATTCATCTCAGTGCGTTTCTGTGCTTAAACTATTTGTGTTAACTTTTTCAGATTTATTCTAAAATTAATGTGATGTGGATCCAAGTACTAATCATGCACATCCTTCATGTCTTGCCAACGGTAGTCTGTAACTTACTGCATAGCAAGTGATTACATTACTAAAAGAGTAATGTAATGTAATGGCTAAGCTGTCTGCATAGCCATTACTCTGAAAAATAGGTACTTCATTTTATTTTTAAAGCCACAAGTGATAGTTCATGTGGAGGGCACAGGAAAGAAAGAAGTGCTCAGAGCAGCTCCTCCAAGGAGAAGCCCACAGGCAACCACGGGGAACCACGTGGACATCCATCCCGAGACATAGCCAATCTTATCGGAACTGTCTGGGGAACAGCTGTCATTGCTTATAAAGTTCACTGATTTTTTGCAGACAGATAGAACTGACTTTTGTCAGGGAGAGGGCCACCTGAGCATGGCCAGGCTTTGGGAAGCTCCTGCCAGGCAGGGCAGTCCTTGCAAGAACTGGTGATTGATGTGGGAAATGGAGGGAGGCCAGAGGCCAGCTGAGGGGTTGCATCATGCCCATGCAAGGGAGCCAGGTAAGAAACATTGACCCAGCTGTGTGAAAAACAGTCCAAACATGATTAAAGAACCTTAGTGAACACATCTGCCATCAGAAAAGAGCAAATCCTTCTTCATCCTTTTTTTTTTTTTTTTTTTTTTTTTTTTAACCTTCTTAGACCACTGTACAACCTTTTTCAGCATATTCTGTAGAAACTGTTCTGACACAGCGTGGACAAAAAAATATGGCTGCTTTGCCCTGTGTGATGAGAAAAAAAAAATGAAATGGCAAAAACAAAACAAAACAAACTGTCCTTCAAGTTATTCCTGTCAGAATCCTTTAACCTATCCTATCAATATTTCTGTATTTTCATGAGCACCAAACTGAACTGTAAAATTGAAACAGTACTACAGAACTAAAGGCCCATGTTCTGGCAATTGGCTCAGGAATGTTTTTCAGCAATAGAAGGTGGTGCATCGTATGGCTCTCAAACACACTTTTCCAGAGGAGCACCCTGAGTTCCTCAGACAGACACAGAGTGCACAGTCCTCTCCTTGCTGAATGGATGAAATGTCAACTTCAGAGAGGCAAGTCAGTCCTAAAAACTTCTTACAGTCCAGGTAATTAGCTTGGGAAAATCTGCTGAAGCGAAGGGGAAGGAATATTTTCCTGTGGCCACAGATAACAACTGACACTTTGCCATCACTGCAATGACCTCGGATTTCTGCGTAGCTGCTGCTGGTCCCTGAGGAGCTCTCTGTGGGCACAGCATCACCCTCCTGCTCCTCCTGGGCCACCTGGTTGCTGGGGACACAGTGGAAGTAGATGGACATCAGATCCTTTCAGAACAGGAATGGTATTGTCCCACACCAGCTGGCAAATGGACACAGGACGTTTCTCTCCACCAGCAACTCAAAGCCACAATCTCTCACTGTATGTCTGCAAGCTTATCTGAACTGCAAGCAGGAACCACTTGCCAGCTTCACTGGCTCCATTTAGCTCTACATGTATGCATATTTTAATTATTTGGACAAAATAAAGTAAACCTATATTACCACAAAGAGGCCAGGCCAGTAACCTGTGTACCCTACCAAAAATACCTCTTTTGCTCACGGCACTTATCCTTCCCAAAAGAGTGAGTTCAGAGCTGGGTGTCACTTAAAGAGTGAGCAATTGGGAGAGCTGAGCAAGCCTTAGAAAAGTTTGATTAAAAACGAAAGAAGTAATCCAAACTGGAGCTCCAAGTTACTGTTTTTTCTTGTCCTTCTAGATCAAGTTGCCTGTTTCACTTCTTGAAATTGTCAGACAGCTTTTGAAAGTGTTTTTTTTTGTTGTTGTTGTTGTTGTTTTTGTTGTTGTTTGTTTGTTTTTTCATAGTAGTTTTTGGAGTGCTGATACATTTTTTACAATTCTGTGAAGGTTGTTTGTTCCATTCATCTCATTTTCAAAAGTTTAAAATCCCTGTCACTGAGATGCTGAAGAAACCCAGGAACTGGGCATTTTTGTTTCACTTTGTTTTCTTATGTTAGCATTCTTAAGTTTCAAATGTTAGAATTAACATTGCCTGCTTAGATGCAAAATGCTGGTCAAGTGTTCACATTTTCTCATTCGTCTCACAGGTAAGCTGCAAAGTGCTGCAATTCTTCCACCAGTACATGCTAGGCTGCAACTACTTCTGGATGCTCTGCGAAGGGATTTACCTTCACACGTTAATTGTGGTGGCAGTGTTTGCTGAGGAGCAGCGTTTGCACTGGTATTACCTCTTGGGCTGGGGTATGTATGGCATGATGCATAAATTCTCTCAGATGTTTGAATTCTTCCAGCACTTACACACCTGAATTGTTTTATTTACACGAGTAGATCATAGCCTAGGATTGAATTTTTCAGTCCTAAATTTGAGTGTATTTATTTAGATAGGGCCAGACACTCACGAAAATCATCAGGAGTTAGTATCTGTTATTTTCTGCCTCTTGGAATTTGCTGAAAGAAATGCTTAACTTTTGTTAAGCAAAACTTTGGGAGATAAATAGATTTTTATTGAAGCACATCTTTTCTCTGAACAAAACTTTTCTAGTTTTGTTGCTTTACATGCAAAAATATTAAACTGCAACTTTACCTATAAAAGTATACTGGAATGAAAAAAGGAAAATCAGTATCTGTGTCTCACAAAGTAATACACAAGGTATGTAAAGGAGGAACCAGAACTTCTCTGGAACTGAATCCAATATCGGATATGCTTTGACAGATGAAATTTACCCACACAGGAGTAGATAATGTCTCTACTTTTATTTCGTCTAAAAACAGTGATGTCTAAAGCATTTCAGAGAACCATACAGTCATCATTTAAGCAAATGTCAATGATATTCTATGAGAGAGGTTACAAACCCACACACTATTCAAACTATATGTAGTTGCATGCATTCTGCCCAAGAAATCATGTTTTGTTTTTCAACAAAAGCAAACCATGTTTTGCCTTGCTACCTGTTAGTAGCAACAACAGGTATCTACCCTTTGGTCTGCCTGGCCCAGTAAAAGGCCACATAAATACAACCAGTATATTAGAGTGCAGTGCAATCTCTTTTGCATTTAAATCACTATTGTAAATCCAGACACATCAGTGTTGACAGAAAATCATTACTAATAGGTTTTTCCCAGTTTTGGAACTGAATTTCTGGCCTCGTTCCAATTTCTGGTGAGCCAGGCCCCATATCTCAAAACCCACTGGTACAGCCAAGCAGCAGTGATGGATCTTTGTTCATTGTCCCACAGCATTTAGGGACGTTCACTGGCATTTATCTCTTGCAATTCCAGACTGAAGCATGTAGAATTTACTCTATATTTTCCATCCTCTTTGTAAATGTTTTGCCTGTTCAACATTATTTCATTTCCAGCAGAAAAATAAAAAACAGTCCTTCTGCTTAGACAGAGGAAAATTAGGAATTAATTAGATGGGAGAAAAATGACCTGGTGCTGAATGTTCTGAAGAACTTTAAAACCCTGACATCACCTGCTAGTTGGGCATCCAATACCAGGTCTTATTTAGGTGGTAACAGCAAAATAGAAAGTTGTTCCCCACTTATTTGTATTTTTCATTTAAAAGCCTGGTAACTTATTTTCCTCTTCTAGCACAAGACTTAGTACTCCCTGGATACCTGCATTAAATACCTAGAAAATTAAGCACAATTTTCTAGTTTATATGGAGTATAGTGCCAGAGAACAGTATCCAAGCATGTAAGAATTTATTGCATTTTTTTGAGAATGGCATCTTTTCTGAGAAGAGAGGGAGCTGTCATGCTCTTGGAATGAAAAATTCTATGGAACATCACCAGCTGTTAAAAACCTTCCTCAAGAACCATAAATTGAGTTAAAGTTTCTAGACTTTTTCTGTCAATCCAAATAACTGAGCCCTTGTGGAACAAGCAACTGTGCTATTGGAAAGTTTTTATAGTTCAGAAAATCTGAATATACAAAGTCTGGTAGTGCTCTACTTCTGAAATGGAAACCCTACCTGAAGAGTAATTTTAAACACTTCCTTCCAGATTAAACTTTTTCTATTTTCATGTCTTGCAGCGTAAGCCTTCTAGAATCATTCTATATCAAATTATGCAGGAGAAAAATGGACATTAACGTATTTTTTTAAGTGACATTCACTTTAGACAGTGCAATTTAATGCAACTGGGCCAGATGGCCTGCCGTTAAAGTTTATGAGCTAGCTGAAATATTGTTGAGAGCATCATGGTGGGTAACTCAGATAACTGATAAGATGCTTGTCAGTATCTGCAGCACTGCCCTAAAAGTAAACAGGGTGGTGGCTGTGGGAATAGCATGATATCTTGAGAGAGAAAAGGTTAATAAAAAAGGACGCAACTCTGACTATGAAGCCTGTAGCCTTATTAATGAAACTAAATGGATACTGCCACACAAAAGTAATCATTAGCACCTTGTAACTAAAGTAGAAGTCATTATTAGCAATATGATCTAATTAGAGCTATCTGGCCACCCCTTAAATTTGCATAAATCAGTGTAATTCCACTCTTTCCAGAAACAGTACTCACATTAGGTCTAACTTTAAGCATCTAGCTAGTTAATCAATGGAGAGAGATACATTTCTCCAAAGGGCAATGCAGAGTAACCAGAGCAGGTTGTGCTCTGAATTATAATTCAAAAGATCAAGGTAAATGTACAACATGAGATGAATATACTCATTATTCATTTTTATAACTAATCCCTATGAAAGAAGATCTGTATTATTTTATTTGGAAAAATCACTAATGACATTTGTAAAATGGCTTTATAAAAAAAAAAAAAAAAAAAAAAAAGAGAGAGAAAATATAAAACACTTCCATAAAAGGTTGCAGATGATTGAATGGAATCTGACATGGACAGATGTATTTCAAGAATTATGTCTTCAGGTGATGTCCTCTCTGGCAACTGCTGCTGCTGGGAATGTCCTTTTCGTTTGTTATTGTTTCAGCAGGTCAGGAAGTCACCCTTATGCAGAGCAAGATGGGTGCATCCAGCTACAGTCTACTCTGGGTGCTTCAGGCAGCTTCATCCACTTAAAAGTGAAAAGAATAATTTATTCGGACAGAGCTGACACAGATTGTCAGTTCAACCATAACTACAATTAAGCATAATTGCCGGATTTTATTGATTGATTGATTGATTGATTGATTGATTCTATATAGAGAACTTGGCATGACTTCAAGGGGTATATCATACCTTTTCTTGTGGTGGCTGGGGTGGAACCTTTTCTACATTGCTCACTGTTCATGTTATAGCTGGGACCCCTGGAGTGATATGGTACACTTTGGGCCACCAAGACCCAACAGGCCTTCTTGGCGCTCCCCTTCTTACTGCTCATTGCTTACTGCTCATTTGAGCCATAGATGGTCAAGAGTTTCTTACCCTGCAACTGATAAATGAAAACTTTCCGTCGCGTTCCTCAGATTTGCATGTGAATTTGTTGAGCCAAATATTCTAGGCTAATGCATTTAACAGAAGAAGAAGGTCCCGTGGCATCAAGTCGTGCACTCTACTCACAATACTCTAGGCCAGAGCTTTCAGATGAAGACTATTTGTATGCATTTCAGTCTACGTTGTCCATCAACAAAACCGGCTCAGACTTGATTCATTTCCAAAGCAAAAGGATTTTCTTAAGCTGTCAATCCCATAAGGTCACCCTGAGGTTGGAAAATCCTTTCTTTTTGTTCTGAGCTTTTTGTTTTTCTGTGATGCATCATCACTCTAAAAAGTCATTCTGCAGCCAGCAGCTCAGTAATCATTTTCTAACAATATATAAAAGAGAAGGCAATCCGCTTTGTTCTCCCACATCTGCATTGTCCTCTCAAGTACAACTGCAGTAAGAACTTATTTTGGCAGTAGAGCAACAAGTTGTTGCTTAGAGATACCTGGATACCACAGAATGTCCTATTTATATACTTTTTTGACTTCAGTCTCTCTCCAGCATTGTCTGGCCTGTGCTCTGCAGTAAGAGTACTGGAGAATTTGGCTAAGGATTCTCTGCCTCATCTAAAAGTGTTTATGAAATCACTAACACCTGAAGAAACAAGGAGCCATGTTCCTCCCTCTGTGACTAATCACTGTATCAGCAAGACATTTTCACATGTGTTTCTTATAACTACAGAATATCCACTCGTCAGAACAAACATGCATGATTTATAGGGAGCAGGCAGCAGTAATACCAAAGATGTCCACAAAGCCCTTTGCAAAGGACAGACAATGCAGTAGATGATGACTCCAGCTGTCTGCATATGTAGGATTATACAAGGTGGGGTCAGTATTTTAGCATGGGTTCCCCTATTACAGGTTTCTAGCCTATTGAAAAGCGAGACTGCATACAAGCAAGCTGAAGGAAGATCGAGAGGAGTGGACCACATTGCCACTCTTACAATGTCGGGGTGGAAACAAGCATTTCATGACACGAAGCTGTGACAGGGGAGGGTCAGGCTGGGTGTTAGGAAAAGGTTCTTCACTGAGAGGGTGGTTGGGCACTGGGACAGGCTGCCCAGGGCAGTGGTAATGGCACTGAGCCTGTCGGAGTTCAAGAAGCATTGGGACAACGCTCTCAGCTGTATGGTTTGTTTTTTGGGTGGTCCTGTGTGGAGCCAGGAGTTGGACTCTATGACCCTTGTGGGTCCCTTCTGTGATTCTATGGTTCTATAATTCTGTGATTCTATTACTTGAGGTGTTCAGTACAGCACGGCATGTTCCCAAGCCTTTGGCCTCATGCAAATTTGCCCTCTTCAGGTCCCTGTCAACACAGTGACTTCCCCTGAGGCATCAGCTGGGCTTCACAGATAAAGCAGGAGCTGTGGAGTTATCCCCAGCTCCCATCCTTGCTGAGATAAACCTGCATGGGATGTGTGTGATGGCACAGGGGATGGGAATCTGCAGAAGCTATCCCAAATCCCCAGTCCTATGAATGTCCTGGCTCCACACATTTTCTCTGGCCATGGGCCTCCAAAAAGCAGCTCCTTGTGTGTTGTTTATCGCTCCATAATCTGGCATGTGAGTTAATGCGCCTCTCTCTTTCTCAATCCCGATTTACATGGTTATAACAAGTATCCCTGATTTCCCGAGGGAATGCCACACTGAGAACCAAATTGTCTCTGCCTCCATCTCACACTGCTTGCTCACACTCCCTCTTGCACAAGCCACCGTAGCACAGTGGAGCCTGGCAGGAGCTTTGTGAAGCCCCAGGAGAGCATGGCCTATGGACTTGGCTTCTTCTATTGGCCTGCCTGAAGCATCACGCCGTGCTAGGGTTCTGAGTGTAATAGGATTACAGTTGTGAAAACTGGGATTTCACATATATGTTTTATGGACAAGAGATGCTGTTAGTGGAAGTGACACATGAAATTGAAACCAAAAACACCAAGTCTGACCTATACCTTTAATTGTTTCAGGGTTCCCTTTAGTGCCAGCATCTATTCATGCAGTTGCAAGAGCCAAATACTTCAATGACAAGTGAGTCACATGTCTGATTTTGAAGGAATTTACCATTATTTCGTTCTGTAACCCACTTTATTTGGGTAAATAATAAACTCTAATGGTGTATTTCCCTTCCAGCTGCTGGATGAGTGTTGACACTTACTTGCTTTATATTGTTCATGGACCTGTAATGGCAGCTTTACTGGTAAGAATATTATTTGCTATCAACAGTTTAATAATTATTTTAGAAATGATGCTAATGCTGCAGAGAATATATGCTAATTCTGCTAATTCTACAGAGAGTATAAATTTCTGAACTTTTAAGTATTCTGGTCAAAATGTCAAAGTAGTTAGTGATTTTCTCTATTCAGGACAGGTTCTTAATAACTCTCATAAATCAGACCTGTAAAAAGACCTCCCCAAAATAATCAGATTTTAAAGCAAACTGAACCATTGCTTGCTTTTGAAATTCCGGGTGGTCACTCGAATCCATTGTAATTCTTTTGTGACTAATGTACTGCATTTAGGTGACATCAATGAGACATCAATGCTTTTGCTGGGCTGAGTAGAGTGCAAGCTGGTCATTCAGTGCTAGTTTTACTGGTTTCTGCACAGGTATGGTCCAGTGGTAGGGCCAGGAAAGGGACTGAAGTGGGCTGTGTGAGCAAAAGCAACACAGGATGAGATTCAAGGTGCAACTCAGCAACATGTACACATATAGCACGTTCTGTGCCAGTGGTGATGGTTGGCATTGTAACACTGACATTTCTGAAAGGTGCAGAAAGGGTTTTATTCAACCCAAGTCCCAAACTCATCTCAATGTGTCACCCAGATAATCTTGGAGGTCTTTTCCAACCCTAATGATTCAATGATTCTGTGGTCACCAAGCTGCAAATATGTACATCTTAGCTACAAAGAAGAGAGGAGGGGCTGCTTTTATGGAAAAAGAATAATCTTTAACTGTTTTAATAATAAGGCATTATAATTGCTGGCTTGTTATTCTGCCATTTCCAGTTTTATTTTTCTTTAAAAGATGTCAGTGTTCACAGAATGTCCTGCTTGATTGGGCACAAGGATCTCATAGTGACAGCCTGACTCAGAAGAACTGAGGAATTTCACCTTTGCAGAGTCTTTTTTCCACCTTTCACAGTTACTTCAAGAAATTGTAAAACTGAGGGTTAAGCAGAGTGAGTGAAGTCAGAGGAAGATGGAGAATAAGGTTTAGATTTAATGCTGAGTGGGACCTCAGAAGTCATTCATTATTCCCTTTTTCCAGTAGAGCACAAATGTAAAATAGTTGAAAGGTCTCTCAGTAGCTAAGAAGTTATGAAATGCTTTACTGAGACTTACTTATTCATGGTTTATTGTTCTGAAAGATCCAAGTGAGATTTCTCATTTATTTATGGATTTGGGGCTATTAAAATAACTATGTTAGTTATGCAGTAAGAAGATACTTATTTAAAAAAAAAAAAAAAATCATTTGGAGAAAACTCTATTAATGTTCAGAAGGACAGGTGCCTGATAATATTGTAACAGAGTGGGACAAAGTGAACTGGTTACACAGAAGAAAAAGTCTGTGATACCTGTGGTATTTACTGTGGTTCATTACTGGCCCACGTCTCCATCTCTCTTACTTCACAGGCTCCCAGCACATCCCACAAGGAGCTGTGAAGTTAGGGCCAAGAGCATATGTACATGTGCAAAGCACCCACAGCTGGAATAACTCAGGAAATCAAATACTGAGCTACTCAGAACAGCTGGCCAAAATGGTCACAGGCAAAACTCTCTCAGTTATTTGGTATTTCTTCTGTGATCCAGCTCATTTTAAGTTTTACCTGTGGGCATTGTACTGTGGGATCCCTACAGTCCCGTGGTTAAGCCAGAGCATGTTCCTCAGAGAATATACATGAGCTTGCAGGTTCCGTATCTCCAGGGATGCCCTGGAGATTTTTGTCTCACCTGCCTGTAGACATCTTCAGAGCAGGCCAAAGCAAGATACCTTGGGGACCTCCCCAGTAAGAAGAGAGAATTGGTTACTCTGTGGGCAATTCATCCACCCTACTAAACCTTGAGACGTATATACGAGATGTTTTGTTTCTTAGAAATCCTGAATTTGACCACATCAACATTAAAACAACCTGCCTGTCCTAAGCATCCATTCAGGCAGGTCCCCAGGAAAGCACACAGAGCAGCTTAACATCTATTTTCTGAAGATATTCAGGTACTTTGCAAGGCCTGACTCCTAAGAGGGTGCCTATTATGAGCAATGATAAAGCTAGAAAGTCGAATTTTAAAGCCATTTATGTGTCCTGTATTTTCAGGTTGAATGCCTGTTTAATTGAATGCTTTCACCTATAATGGCTTTGCTTTACAGGTCAATTTTTTCTTTTTGCTTAACATTGTCCGAGTTTTGGTGACAAAGCTAAGAGATACCCACCGTGCTGAGTCCAACATGTATATGAAAGCTGTCAGAGCCACACTAATCCTGGTGCCCTTACTAGGAATTCAATTTGTCATTATTCCCTGGAGACCAGAAAACCGGCTTGCTGGAGAAATATATGATTACATCATGCATATATTAATGCATTACCAGGTACGTTATATAATAGCAACTTCAGCTGTTGGTGAGGTGTTTGCTGTTAAGTTAATTTAGCCAAAGCTGCTGATGCCAGTTGTTTTGCAGTGAAACTGAGAGTGACTGTGGTTTTGCATTTCTTTTCCAACCACTTTCACATTGCTGGATTATCTGCCTCAGCACAAGTATAGGGAAGAATCAGGAGAAAGAGGAAACAATGAACAATGAAACAAAAAGGATCAAATGGCACTATTTCTGAACAAAGTAGAGAGAACTGAGATCACAGAGGGTTTTTATGTTCAAAGAACTGTTTCTGCTGAAGTGCTGAAATTGATTGAAACTGGTGTTGTGAGGTTAATATTAAAATAAGCTGTGTATGCAAATCATTGTGCAGAAGAAATGCCAATACACGGATTGGCATTAAAAGATGGAGACAATGAAGCTTCATTCAGGACTTAAAATTACATTATTAAATAGTTTAAATTAAAATGTAACACTGACATTTTGAATTCATAAATGCTTTGAAAATACATCATCACTCAATAGGGCTGGCTTGTTTTTGTTTTTATTAAACAAAATACAACAACAAAACCACAAAAAAAGACTAAAGGACTTCAAAAGCTTGGTCAACTGGTTTACCCTCTGTAACATGCAGTCCTATATTGACCAGGAGAGACAGATTTGTAATGCATTTGTGAGTAGTGGACAACATGGGTGATCACACCCATTTCTTGTTTCCTTTCATGCAGAAGCTTAATGCAGAAGTTATTTTACTGTTGTAGTAAGTAAACAACTCTAAAAATTCAGTGGTGTTTTTTCCTTAAAAGAGGTGATAAAAGATGCTACCGAAATCTATGCATCCTGTCATCTGAGTCTATTTTCTGCATATCACCTTTATCCCTTCAAAACTGTGGGTGTGCGTGATGCTGCATGCATAGAATAGTTGAAGTGATAGGTCTGTCTGTTTTTGCACCATATGCCATCTTATTTTACAGTTCTGATTAACAGCAATGAAAATCTCTTTCTTGTTTTGTTACCTGTACTATGCATTGTCACTTCAGGGATCTCAACAGCTACAACAGAATATCTCCAAAAAGGTTTTCTGGTGACAAGTTGCTTACACTTTTAGCACATTAAGATAAGAGAGAGTGTAACAATAATAAATTCACTCTTAAAATATCTTCCAACTCCTGCAAGATTGTCAGAGAACTACAAAATAAATGTTAATTGTCCTAATGATGATCATTTTGCAATACAAAGTCACCAAACTTTGGTTAAAAGGCACCCAGCAACAAAAGCAAAATATCATGAAAAGCCAAGGCAATGATGCAGAGCCTTGGCTGGGGCATGCTGGTGTAGACTTACTGCCTGACCCTACAGAAGAGCTCTTGAAACTCCATAGGGTAATACAAGTGTGCATCCAGAAGCAGGTAAAATTTGGCATTTCAGGAGAGGTGTGAGGTTGGGCTGCCAACTGCAGCTAACAGTGGTGCTCCCTTTTCTACCTAGAGTAGATTTTTAATTGTGTTCTGAAATAAACCTCCTTAATCCTTTGCCAGGCATTTCTTGCATGCATATTTAAGACAGCCAGCTATATAATCTCTCCTCCAGTGCTCATTTTCTTATAGGACTGATTATGTAATCAGCAGGTGTTGTATTAGCTTGTGTAGTGGCTATATTTCCCTGCTAGCTATTGCATTCTCATAAACTACTGCTTGTCTCTCCATAAACTAGCCGCAGCCATTATTGTCTGCATCCAGTGGTATGTCAGTCATACACAAGCAGGCATCATGTGTGCTTTTTTTTTTTTTTTTTTTTTTTTTTTTGGAAAATGTAATGCACTCTCCATCTTTACACTGGCTAAAGAATGACATTTTATCTTTTTCTAGAACAGAGAGACAGATTTTCAATAGTGCATCACTGCTGTAAGTGACCACAGTAGTTTGGCCTCTAAAATACATCTTCATGAACACAGAAATGGTGCAAGCTAGCACTGCAGTCTGTTTTACAATTCAGATGATTGAAGATGATGAATGAGAGAGAATTTATTCACACAACAAACTATGTATTAGTGTTTCTTTCAGCAAATGTGTTTCTCAGCTGAAAAACAATACAATAACAATAGGTGTTACATGCTAGGTTTCCTCTGCTAAAGTAATTTTTGAATAACTGGAGCCTGTCTGGTTTTGAATTGTCCTTCACTTTTTGCAGGATTATCATTAATGCCATTTTCAGCCAAAGTATTTTTTTCAAATATGGCTCTATGAGCAATTCACAGATGCTATATATCTACCCTACCTTGCTCAGTGTGTATCTTTCACTACACAGACCAGAATCCCCTTAGCAGATCTGTAGAGTAGATACATAACAAGTGATAAAAATCAAAACCTGGCTGTTGTGCTGAAAATATAAATGTGTGTACTTTTGCAGCACATCCAGCCAGCCCCTTGTGAATGCTATAAAAGTAGCAATTATTAACTCCCCTCACAATCACCAGTATAGGCTCTTCAGCCTCCAGGCTGTGCTGAAATGAAGATCATACCAGGCAAAAGAAAGATATTTCAGCCATTAAGTGGAATTAATTATGCACTGACAGGCAAGCTGTAGGTGCACACAGCAGCTAATTAAACAGGGCTCCTAAAGTAGGCACCACAAAGCAAACATTTGCACTCCAGAACAGTGAGTTGCAGACTTTCCCTAGAGGACCTGGTTTTCAAAAGCCTGTTAGATGATGCAGAAGGCATATGAAAGATGCAATCTTCCTTGGGGTATAAAACATTACAGTATGGGGTGCGCTGGCTTCTTGCACACCTCTGATGTGAAAACACATTCATTGCTCAAAAGCCAGAAAAGTCCCATCATGCTGCCCAGCAAAGATGTAATGGTGCACCTGGGCAAGCAAGGTGCCTGCTGTGGAGGGATGAAGCAGCAGCCCTGTTCCCTATGTGTAACTGCACACAGGTTTCTCCCCCAGCCCCAGGAACCACCAGGCAGGCCCACCAGGTTTGAGAGTTCCAGGTACGTAGAGGCAGGGGTGCTCAGTTCCTGCAAGTAGGCCTGCTATCAGTGAGTACATCCTATTATCTCTCTTTCCCAATGTTGGTCCATAACAGAGGCCTCACAAGAAAGAAGGAGCAGTAGGAAGGTGATATATCAGTTAGTCCCATGCATGGCCCCCTCTTGCCAAATGCTCTCCAACGAGCCCATGATTTGACACACTCATGGCTGCGGGCTCATTCCACCAACCATCTCCTCTTACTGAACCCTCTCTCCAGAGCCTTGTAGTTGGGTTTGTATAGACTAACATGGCACTGTCACTAGGCCAAAGAAGACCTAGAAATGGAGTTCTGCTTGATGTGATAGAGAAACAGCCCACAAATAGCAGCAACGTGCAAGTGCTTAATCATAGAATCACAAAATGTTTTGGGAGGGACCTTAAAGACCACCCAGTTCCAACCCACTGCCATGGGCAGGGATATCTTCCACCAGAAAAGGCCATCCAGCCTGGCCTTGAACCCTTCCAGGGATGAGATCAGGTTACTTATGTTCTCAACACCTTGCTGACTGTGGCCATAAACATGCAATTCTGTCTCTAATGAGAAATGACAATGCTATTCAGTATAATAGCCTTGTTATTGGCAAATAAAAGATTTTTTTCTATTACATGAAACATAATCAAAGCTTGCTTTCTCCTCAGGTGTTGCTTAGCAGCTTCCAAGCATTACTCTCAGGACAGCAGCTCCTGTCCTGCTAGACCGGGAGGTCCAGTTCACGAGGGCCTCATTTGTATGACAGTTATTTTGCATTTTTCAGGCGTGGGTTTGAGACACATATATACCCACCGTATATAAATTTAATTCCATCTGATAATCTTGATTACACCTTTATAAAGGACAAAAGTAGCCCATTTAAAAGTAACCTCTTAAAAATCATAAAAATTGAGAAGAAATTCATTTAATCTGTTTCTCTGTATAAAGGGAAATAAATGTCCTCTGTAATGCCAAAGCAGACAGAAACATCCTCTCCTGCACAAAGTTAAGGTCATGCTTTTGAGAACATGTTTCTTTTATTTTTTTTCTTTGTATTATTAGTAATTTCAAAATTTTCGAAGATTTCTAAGATTTTGAGCCAATAAAACTTCAAGACTTTTTTTTTTTTTTTGAAAGCTGGATGTTATAAAGTACCATTTTTATATGAAAAAATCTTGTACAAAATGACAGTAATGAAACCTGCAGTAAAGATCAGGAGAAGAAGCAAAGTGTCGGGTTTTGCTGATGGGATGTCTCCATCATTTTGCAACAGGTGAGCTTCCATCAGCCCTCATCTCCAACTTCAGTAGCAGCAGAAACTGCAAACTTTTTTTTTGTTGTTAGCTTAACGTAAATGAACAATTCCTAAGGTAGTCATTTACCTCAGAGGTGCTCTATGGATATGCTATGCATGAAAATTATGAAGAACACAACATTGTTTTTCTCAAAGCTCTTTTCTGAAATGGGAGAGAGAGAGAATGAGAAACACTTCACTGAAGCACCTTGGCCATGTTTTGTTTTGTTTTGTTGACTGTTTTTTTTTTTCTTTTTTTTTTTTCTGTCCATTCAGATACAGGGGTGGATGGACATGGACCAAAGCCCACACAGAGAAACAGAAAGTGATTTTTTTCTATGATAACCATCTGTACATTTACCTCTGCCCTTATCTTCTACTATTGATAATGAATGTATTATCCCACAAAAGCCTACAGGGTGTGTAATTAGGGCAGAGACTAAAGTCATGGAAGCTCAGGAATAACAAAATAAGCATACTTCTATATGCTTTATTGTTTTTTTGGAGACATAGCCTAGAAGAAACACAAATGAGGTATCAGTAACCCACAGAAATTTGCAGTATCCACATAAGGATTTTTTGTTTGTTTTTAACCTCAGCAAGAGGAGAGTGAAATACAAGTCAAATACCTGTCAAGCAGAGAATGTCCTTGGACCAATACTGGGACTTAAACATGGGGAAAAACTCACTATGGGGTCAATGAAGTTCATGAAGATCTGAGAGCTGCTGCTTCTGAGCAGTCCCTTGGGCATGATTCACTAGAAAGACATGTTCATTTGATCTTCACACATGGTTCCAGAAATGAAATAAAGAATTTCAGAAGCAGTCTATAAAGGCCTCAATCTCAAAATAAATGTAGTCCTTGTCCCTGCTTTCAGTCCTACAACCATTGGTACCCTCCTGTCAGCAGTCAGTATGTCACAGGTCAGTTTATCAACCCTACACAGTGTCAGAGAGAGGTAATTGACCTAGAGATCTTGTTCTTAGCAAGGACTGCACCCTGAGCAAACAACAGCAGTAAACAGAGAGAATACAGAAGACCTATGTCAAAGAAATATAAGAATTAACCTGTGGTTCCTACATGCCATGATCAACTTTCATCCAGTCTCTTACAAGTTATAATATATGCCCTGTAAAATTATCAGCATCCCAAGCCTTCCTAGCTTTGAAGAGACAAAGCTGATATCTGCTACTGATATCTCTGTAGTTCTGCAAGTTTTGCACAGTACTCTGAACTATGAGAAAAATATATGTAGAAATCAGAAGAAATAGAAATAGAAGTAGAAATAGAAATAGAAATACAAATACAAATAAATAGAAATAATTGTTCATGTAACAGCATTTTTGGACTCTAGTGTTGTTGGATGTTAGAATAAAGGCACGGTAGAAATTAGTAGGTTTGAAGAATCTATTAGTGCCAGAGCTTCACGTAGTAGCTGTGATATATGTATTTCATAAAACACAGCAAGGTGGCAACTCTTAGTGAGGCTAAGCATCCTACTGTCTTGAGATTTTGCTTAAAATTCTGGAAAGGCACAGGACCATTTTAGTATTTACTCTAATTAAAAGCAACAAGCAGTTTACTTGCACTTTTAATCTTCCAGATCTTTGCTTCATGTTTTCTTTTGGTCTCATGTTAACAATTTTCACCAGTTATGTGAACATTGCTTCTGTGTTTGCACAAAAGGCAGACAGATCCCATAGTTTTCTATCTGTAAATGGGCAGATGCCATACAGGTTATCCATTATTCTCCTTCAGAATCATTAGACTCCCATCTGCCATGAAACCTTATCCAACTTCAAGAAAGGTTATCTTACCAGCCCTACATAGTGATCAGTCCATTTCTGTTCCTCACAATATTTATTTGGGTTTTGGGTTTTGACAGAGAATTCTTTGAATAAAAGGGCAACAATTTGGTTGAAGAACAAAAGTAGAAAAGTTACTTTGCTTCTTTCTCTCATTCTGATGTCATTCATATCTGCTGTGCCCTGTGTGGATATGGGACACCCATCAAGCTTCTCTAATCCCAGAGGACATCAAAATCCGTCTCATTTCCCATTGTGGCTGACTGCTGTTCATATAGACACATTCTAGCAGAATGGTGAAACCCCTGATGTGACCATATACCATGCAGTTGAACAGCAGATATTTTGCAATACAGTGCAAATTAATGTAGCACACACAGTGCAGGAGCATAATCACTACAGGAAAGTCCAAGGTTTGCTCCCCTTGCATAAATTTCAGATTTTGGTATCTGTGGTCTGCCAAAGTTCTGCTGTAGAGGCATAAGGTTTGGCTGACTTTGTGGTGTTTCTCAAACCAGAGGTTAGGGAAAAACTATTAGGCTTTACACACTGTGTTCTGGGATTTGAGTTTTCCGAATATACAATTTTTCCAAAACATGAAGAGACTCTTTCTTTTCATCACTCCAACTATCCTCCCTCTTCCTCTGTCTTTACATTTGAAATCATGCCAAATTAGACATTACATACTGAAGAAAATTTATTAGAGTAAGTGCAGAAATTTTTGCAGAAATTCAGGTGATCAGCACCTCTTTGAACCAGCCTTTGTGTGTCCCAGATATATAAGCATTTTGTTACAACATTTATTTTGCCCTAAGTTCACGATCCATAATATTCACTTGAGAGTCCAAGACATTTTACAAAATGTTAGCTACAATTTAACTGATAATCAGTTAAAAGAGGATTTATAAAAAAGGTACAGCTGTAAAGCTCTTAAAAGCAACCTCTGGGAAAACAAGCTATTGTACTGGATAGTTTTTTCCCTCAATTTCACAAACTGCTGTAAGTTTAGTTTATAATAACTGCTTTAAGTAATCTAGTATGAAGACATTTGGCTCCCAGTGTTGCTATATATTGCTATTTTAATAAAAGCTAGTGCTGCTTAGAAAACTAAGTGTAATTGTGTGATTTTGAATGACAGGCCCTATGCACAATAATTTTCTCTCTTACCTATTTTATACTTCTTCATCTCATGTTCTTGGCTTAGCCTCGTTTAATCTTATAGAGGTAATGAAATACCTGAATGACCATGGCAATAATTAAATTAATTTAAAGCAGTTTAGGTCCAAGCTAGGATCTGCAATCTCCCTTTTCCTTTTTTTCCCCTCCCCCTTACCTTTTAATTCACCTGGTTTTATGTTGTTTGTTTGTTTGTTGTCTTTTTATTTTATTTTATTTTTTGTTTTTTTTTTTTTTGGTTGTTTTTGGGTTTGTTCGTTTGATTTTGGTTTTGTTTGTTTGTGTTTTGTTTTGTTTTGTTTTGTTTCACTTTTCTGACCACTAATACCTCTTTTCACATCCTCACCATCCATACTGATGCAGCAAGTATAAAAGTCCACTTATCCTAACATACACTTCAATTTAAAGCCTTCCTAGCACACTGGGGTTTCCCTTGTCTTTTAACTGGGTAATTGCACTCTCACAAACGAGTGTCAGCATGTAGGACAACTCCTCTGCCTTCTCTTCAGAAAAGCCAGAATCAGGGGATTACTCCATTGTAAGCAAGACGTCTATCTTACATATTACTTAGTCTTCCTTCTCCAGACCTCTCATACAAAAATAACTTTATAGCTGGAATAGATCATCTAGAAATGTCAGTAATATGGAAGAAAATGGTGAAATGTGTTGATAAGAAAAGACAAAAATCAATGTAATAACATAACTAAGAGCTAGGAGCAGGTTAGGTGAAATGTCCACAATGCAGAGGAAGTAGACTAAAGGTTTATTCTTTCATCCCTCAAGTCCAAACTTCCCAACAAAGCAGAAGTATATATATGTATGTTCTGATCTCTAAATTCTTTTCTTTTAGGGCTTACTTGTGGCGACTATATTCTGCTTCTTCAATGGTGAGGTAAGTGAAGTATGGAGAGTGTATTTCCCACAGAAATTTCACACATATTTCGCAGAGAAATATGTGAAATTGAACAGAGTGAAAAAAAATTGAAAAATAGTCACTTTGATGTTTATTGGTACCAAAATGAAGTGTGTAGAGGTACAAACTTTGAAAGCACAGAAAGTCATTTTTCAGTCTGTATATACAAGAAGCACTGCATTTTTCAAAGCTCTGTGTGGAGTGTGACCTGAATGTCTCTGAGTCAGGAGAGTTAACATTACAAAGCCAATGGCACCAAATGCAGCACAGATATGGGACTCTCCCCCTACTATCTGCAATATCACACAAGGTAGAGGTCAATGAGAAAGATTAAAACACTGCACTTCCTCTCCTATTCTATATTTAATATTACAAAGGTACTGTCTCCGATAGCACTGCAGAGCAGAGGAGCCTGCAGGGCTGCCAACTCCCTTCCCTCCTCTGAGGATTAGCACTGACCTTTTTAAGGTCAGTGTTTCTCAAGTTGTGATTAAGAAATAAAAAGGCATTGAGTCAAAAATGTCTCCCCTTCTCCTCCAGCTGAATCAATGTTTTATATACTTACAAGTGGTTTTAGGTTCACTTCACTATGTTATGGAGTTGTTGATTTTGTTGTTGTTGTTTTATGTAAAAATATTTGTTTAAAACATGTCAATAGCCAGCTGCCCACTGTAAGAGAAGATCAGGTTTGAGACTAGCTAAGAAACCTAAAGGTGCTCGAGTCCATGGGACGTGACAAGATATATCCACAGGTCCTGAGGGAGCCGGCTGATGTAGTTGCCAAGCCATTGTCCATCATAATTGCAAAGTCATAGCAGTCTGGTGAAGTTCCCACTGACTGGAAGAAGGGAAACATAACCCCCATTTTTGTAAAGGGAAAAAGGAAGACCCAGGGAACTACAGGCTAGTCAGTCCTACCTCTATGCCCAGCAAGACCATGGAGCAGATTCTCCTGGAAACTCTGCTAAGGCATGTGGAAGATAAGGAGGTGATTGGTGACAGCCAACATGGCTTCACTCAGGGTAGATCGTGCCTGACAAACCTGGGTTACTGGACTAGTGGGTAGAGGAAGAGCAACTGACATCATCTGCCTGGACTTGCACAAAGCATTTTGCACTGCCCCACATGACATTCTTGTCTCTAAATTGGAGAGATATGGATTTGAACCACTCGGTGGGTAAGGAATTGGCTGGATGGTCGCACTCAAAGAGTTGTGATCAATGGCTCGGTGCCCAGGTGGAGATCAGTGATGAGTGGTATTCTTCAGAGGTCAGTATTGGGGCTGGCGCTGTTTAACATCTTTGTTGGTGACATGGACAGTGGGATCAAATGCACCCTCAGCAAGTTTGCTGATGACACTGGACTGTGTGGTGCGGTCAACATGCTGGAGGGAAGGCATGCCATCCAGAGGGACCTGGAGAGGCCTGACAGGTGGGCCTGTGAGAACCTCATGAAGTTGAAGAAGGCCAAGTGCAAGGTCCTGCACCTGGGCTGGGACAATCCCAAGCACAAATACAGGCTGGGTGGAGAATGGATTGAGAGCATCCCTAAGGAGAAGTACCTGGGGGTCTTGTTTGTTGAGAAGCTCAACATGAGCCAGCAATATATGCTTGCAGCCCAGAAAGCCAACCATATCCTGGGCTGCATTAAAAGAAATGTGGCCAGCAGGACAAAGGAAGTGATTCTCCCCATCTGTTCTTGTGAGACCGCACCTGGACCACTGTGTTAATCTCTGGGGCCCCCAGCACAAAAAGACATGGAAGTATCAGAATGAGTCCAGAGGAGGGACACAAAGCTGACCAGAGGAGCACCTCTACTGTGAAGACAGGCTGAGGGAGTTGGGGTTGTTCAGCCTGGGGAAGACTCCTAGGAGACCTTACAGCAGCCTTCCAGTGCCTAAAGGGAGCTTACAGGAAAGCTGGGGAGGTACTCTGTGTCAGGGGGTGTAGGGATAGCACAAGGGAGAATAGCTTTGAACTAAAAGAGGGTAGATCTCGATTAGATATAGGGAAGAACTTATTCAGTCTGAAGGTGGTGAGGCAGTGGCACAGGTTGCCCAGAGAAGCTGTGGATGCCCCATCCCTAGAGGTGTTCAAGGCCAGGTTGGATGAGACTTTGAGCAACCTGGTGTAGTGGGACTACACCCTGCCCATGACAATTAGATGGCCTTTAAAGTCCCTTCCAGCTGAAAGCACTCTATGATTCTATGATTTAAATTCCTGCAGTAAGCCATTTCCAAAACATCTTGAAAATAAAAATGCTCTTTCACTACACCAGGAGCGTTTAGCTATATTGAAATAAGCTCCCACATTAGCTTAGAAAAGCTTTAAAGTCCTCTAAAAAGTTAATTTTGAATCCAGAGCAGATGAATTAGACACAGAGCAAGATCTGTGGTGCTGACACTCAGTATGTCACCCTAAAGAGATACTTATGCTTCTGTTTATCCCTGTGTGATATTTGCAAGTAGTTAATTTCCAGAAATGATGTGACCACGGTGATGTTTTGATGGTGACTTGAAGCAAGTTATCTTATTGATAAGGTGCTACCAGCTGGTTTGCTAACTTTTGAGATGGCAGTGAATATTAAATTCTGCCATCTCGTTTTGACATCACTATGCATTGCTTCTGGCTGGCTTGCTGCATAAATGTACAGAAAAATGAAACAGTAGAAATGATGAGCAGCATCCTGCTGAAATTCTGTAGCATGGCTTCTCAGGCAACATAATAAGGAATTAGTAAAACATGAGTAGTTAACGACACCAAAACCTAAAATGAATTGATAGCTTTAAAGATCGTGTTACAGAAAGGTGCACTTTCATTTCAGAGATGGGTCCAATTAAGCAAAGTTGGAGATGTTCAACTCTTTTTCCATACCAAATATCTGTCCCCAGAATCTGCAGGCTGCCACCACCTTTCTCCTCCTCCCTCACTGTCATCACTTTCTGTCAAAGTCCAGTCTCTGTGCCCTGCAAATACAGAAAGACTTTTGGTTCCCTCTAGTAGGGAGGAACTGGCATGAAGAAGCAAAGGAACAGCCAGGCAATTTCTGAAACATTGTCTCCCTGTAGGAGTGGCTGCAGAGCTATGTACAGGCGGTGTTCCAGTATGTCCTCACTTGCCTCCAAACAATGTGTTACCCCAACATCCTGGTTCAGCGTTGCTTTCTTTCTCCTTCATTCCCCTCAGGGTCACCTTCAACTTTTTCAGATCAGATTTTGCAAAAAATACTTGCTTTATATTTTATAGTTTTAGGGTGAAAGATCAATTACTCTGTAATTCTCCAACTCTAATGAAAACATATGGATTTGTGCCTAGATTAAAAGCTGTAGCAGTGCTAAAATGAAGAAAAGCAACAAGCAAATGAACAGAAAACATAACATATCTTAAAGACTGTTTGTTTCTTCAATATTTTTAATCACATATCTAATTGCAAAGTACTGTTGGCAAAGCCACAATGATAGAAAAACATATCCACCTTTACAACTTCAGTAATACAATCTTCAAGTTACCCAATAATAGATATAACTTGAGCATCTGCTTGCCAACATCATGGTAGACATGCATATCAATTAATTCAAAATACGATTTCAGGGTACCAAGGAGTTTGCCTATCATGTGATCTAACCTATAGAGTATTAGGCAGAAAACTAAATGCCACATTCCAGGAATGAAGCAGTGTAAAATACATGCATGGGTCTCCTTCATTTATTAAGTAGTGTATTACATTTAATTTAGAATTCATAATACATATATTTGGATTAAGTAAATACACCGTATTCATACATGATATTCAGTTATCCAACCTCAGAGACACTGCACTTTACGGACTTCTGCTTTGATTGAGCTCCTGTTAGTAAGCTGCAATAACAGCCTGTGGTCCTTATACAGACTGATGATGCACAGTCTGAATGTAAATCCTGAATAACAGCAATATTCACCAAAACCCTAGTCACCTCCAAAAGCCATTTTGACATATATGGTGGTCCATACACTCACACACAAACAACAAAACTCTTCCCTGTGAAAGGCCATGATCTGAACATCCACTTCTGATTGTCAGTGAGGCATCACTGAGGGGACACATCTGGAAAGGTCAGAGCCCAAAATGGGAAGAAAAAAGAAATGGCTTCAGACTGCGTGGAGGATTAATGTCTCCTCGATGGAGTGGCTGATCAGAAATGTTCATCAGGGTCAGGCAGTAAGAACAAACAGCCCAGGCGGTTTAGGTTTCCCAGACATACTGACTGTTTTTTGGTGGTGTCTGAGTTTTTTTCACCACTACTCCAATTTTCAAAGTTGTTGCATCTGCTGCAGACATGCAGGCTGTCTAACATGGCCATCGACAGAGATGTTGGGAAAGCCTCACATTACTTTCTTATAGGAAATGTTATTCACCATTCAGGGGAAGATTTTTTAGAATTTCCCATTAAGGTGGGCAGAGAGCCAACGCTGACACCTCTCTCATATAGCTTCAGACAGTTTGGTGCTACTTGCATCACCACATTATCAATAAATATCAAGCAATCATGTACTAGAGTAGCTGTGTTGGGCTGTGCCAGAAAAGGGAATGAAAAGATTATGACCCCTTTCTTCCAAGTCCATTTATTCCTGCAGACAGATGAGGTGCAGATATAGAGAACACTGGAACAAGCTGTGGAATCTCCTTCCCTTGAGATATTCAAATGCCATCTGGACACAATCCTGGGTAATACTGTAGGGGACCCTGCTTGACCAGGGGGCTGGACCAGATGATCTCTGAAGATCTGTTACAACCTCAGCTATTCTGTGATACTGTGATTAATTTTAATACCACAGGAGACGGAATACTCAGTGATTTGCCGTTTTTTTAGTGGAATATTTAACTTCAAGGCTGAAATACACAAAATTTGCCAGGACAAACAGTGCTAAACTCAGTACCACCTGACAGTGTTTTATATTGCATTTGTTGCTTGCTACATCACCAGTCTCACTTTATTACCATAAGCCTATCTATAGAAAGAAATGTAAAAATACTAATGAGAAATTGAACCAATGCCTGCATGCATGTGGAAGAACGCATAAACAGTGGACTTCCCCAGGACTTAAATGATAGATCTTCTCATGCATTTTCGTATAAAATCTCAGTGTCCGGCAGCAAGGTAGTTTCTCAGTCCAATAACAACAGTTTTGTGCAGATGATACAAGGTCTCTTCAACAGTCTGCTCACCAGACCATATTTCCAGGCCTGAGACTACTTCTAGACTGCATGGCTGGCCAACAAAATGGAAAGTCTGTTTGGAAAAAAAACAGCCATGTGCCAAAGAGGCATGAATGGGTAATAGAGAACAGGAAAACATTTAAAGTATTGAAGAGCAGAGAAAAAGAAAATCAGACTTCTCATTTCTCTAGGCTTCTCTTCCCTTCATCTGCAATCACAGAGGAAAGCATGGCAGGAGACTCTGTGGTCATTAACACATTATGGCTGTGCATGTGATTTTCAGTAATACTGCTTACATATTTTAAATCCATGCATGAACAGTTTTAGTTGGCGCTGAACTCTGATCATCTGAGATCTTTGGAACTGGGGCTGAAATCTAGATTAACACATTGCTTTACTCAAGTGCAGCAGCTCATACAGCCTGGTAGCCATTTTCAGCCAGGCTCTGGTATGGGCCAGAACTGCAGTGGAGAATAAAAACACAGCTGCTTTGACCTGGTGCTCTCACTGCTCCATGGAGCCTTTTTAATGCAAGCAGTTTGAGAGCTCAGCTGGAGCTCATCACCCCCACAGTGTCTCTTCTCCCCATGCAAAAGCAATGAAAGCCTTTCCATTGATCCTGGGGTCTGTGCAGGGTGCAGGGGAAGGGGAACTGGGGGAAGAACAGGAGGGCTGTAAGTGCACAGGGTTGCCACCTGCAACCAGCTCCTTTATGATACCAGGAAAATCCATTGACTTAATCTTTCTTATTTCTTCTGCCAGTCCCTCCCCATAGCTTCTAGAATGACCAGTCCACAATATTCATGTGGAGCACTGCAATGTTAAGAAGACAATTTTGAAGAGTACAAAATCTGTACAGGTTTAAACTCCTTATCATGTGCTACAACTGCATTACTCTTTCATGCAGTTAATTCTTTCTCACTGATACACTTTAGCAAGGGTGTGATATAAAACATCCATGCGTGCATCCAATTTCTTAAATCTTGATATTAGATATAATAATCATAGAATCATAAAGGTTGGAAAAGACTTCCAGGATCATCTGGTCCAACCGTCCCACTACCACCATCACCCACTAAACCATGTCCCTAAGCACCACATCCAACCTTTCCTTGAACACCCCCAGGGACGGGGACTCCGCCACCTCCCTGGGCAACCTATTTCAAGGCCTGAATAAGCTCTGTTCACAGCCCTGGTATCTAAGGTTCTTTGTAACTATATGCCTTTTCTATGCTTGATATCTAATTAATCTGCATTGACCATTTGTTTTCTTTATGTGTTTTTCTTTAGATGATAAAAACTCTAAACTACTTTGCCATGAGTTAAGTGATAGCAAAAAAAAGATCTAGTATTGGAAAATTGTCTTTGATATAATTTTCTGTTATTTTTAAAGAACTGGTCCAGCAATGTTTGTTTACTCATGAAAGTAGTATTCCAAAGTCAGTGCAACTATTTACATGTGTAAAGATTTATAACATCAATTCTTGTGCCTTGGTTTGTGCCTTGGCTTAAAAATAAAAAGCCGAAGCAATTGAAATATCCATTCTTGGCATGCTGCATAGTCCCGCTGTACACTCAGTAAGCATCTCGGATTCACAGCAATTCCTTATGAAGCCTTGTCCTTATGTGACATGAAGCAGCTTTCTGGCAGGCAGCTGTGGGCGGGGAGTAGATAGCATTTTACTATATACATATTAATGGAATGATTAGGACTGTGAAGACATAGGAAATATTAAAGTTGTTCAGACTCATTTACATGAATCAAAGGTGCTGTTCTGCACAGAGCCTAGGGAGGGACCTCAGACAACTCCCTGAGCAGGAATGACACACAGTGCCCACCACAACAGGTGCACGGGAGCTCCTGGACTCTTCCAAGTCTCAGCACATCACCTGCATCCTCCTGCCTCCAGAGGGGTGGTAACTGACAGCACATCGTTCTGGCAAACTGCTCCTGTTCTCACATTTGGCTGGCTGGAATAGCTGAACTGAATGAACAGAGCCAGGGTTTGCCCACCCTCTGCTCATGTCTCAGCACTTCCTTTGGGAAGGAACTAGCCAGTGCCAGCACACCCGAACGTGCAACCGGAGAAGGGCTTCTTATTCCCTGGCAGAACTCAACAGTTTAAGTCATATCCTAATGCAGTGTATAACATCACTCTGAACGTAAATGTTGAATCAAATGTTTTTCTCCTAGAAGATGAATGTCTAAAAGCTGAAATTCTCTGCTATGCAGAGGGCTATGGCCAGTGCTATTTTTTTTGCCAGTGCAGAAAGTGTTCTTTAATTACCAAAACAAGATCTCAGTTAACCTGTACTAATCTTCCAGCTCTTTCTGTAAAAAATTAGCCCTGGTAAGCTCTTGAAGTGTTCTTATAGTTTGCCATTCATGGCCAGTTTTACTCCAGGTTAAATTCCTTCAAGCAAGATGATCATTTGGCATTTGCCATTCCAAGGGCATGGATCCAGGTGCAGCATCAGATGGGCTGTAATATTAATCCCTTCCTCTTCTTCCCTCTTCTGCCACAGCATCCTGCTGTGTTCCCATGCAGCAGTCTGCACATTGACCTCTTATGGGAAGAGCTAGCACCTACCTTCTCATCACAAGCAGTGACCATTGCAGAAACTGTAATTGTTGCCAAGGGTATGCAGGAAGGGACCTAAGGCCAGGACTCGAGCAACTGCTTCTGCTCCTGGAGCTGTGAGGAGAGGGAAGGAGAGAGGCAGACAACCTGATAGAATTAGACCTGGTGCTGTTTCCTTTTTTTTTTTTTTTTTTTTTTTTTCCTATTTCCTGCAGCAAATTTTAAAATTGATACAATTTTAGGAGTCTAGGTCATGCCTCACCCTAACTACACATGTCTTTAACAGGTGCAAGGAGCTTTGAAAAGGCAATGGACGCAGTACAAAACCCAGTGGGGCCAAAGGCGCCGAGAACACTGTTCCACCCGATCTACCTCGTACACTGCAACGTCAATCACAGAGGTCCCCGTGTACCTGTACCATCATGATTCCAACAATGAGCAGCTAAATGGAAGATACATAGATGACTCTGAACTTGTTGCATTGAAATCTGGAGAGACGTCTGCCTAGCTCAGCAGCAGCCACTGCAAACACACCATTTCACGTCCTGCATGTGAACAAAGAGAGGGAAAGGGTGGGAGCACAGAAGCCTAAGCCACTGGGGGAGAACGCAAGACCAGGTGAATGGACACGTCATATCCAAACCACATTGGCCTCTGACAGCAATGGCCTAGAGAGAGTCTGACGCAGAGGTGGGAATGGCATTTATTCCTATTGAGCATGGACTTGCCCACCAGGCTACAAAATTCCCACACCTCCTGACACTGGCCATATGAAGTGACAATTTGGCAGAAGCAATGGTGCCAGGGAGCCCACTGCAAATAGGAAAGAAAGAACCAGCATGTAGCAATGGGAAACTTTCAGCACTTTTTGCTTTCAATACTTTTCTTTAACAAGAGATCTTAAATATCAACTTTCACATGATGTGACTGGCTTGGAGTCCTTTACTTTTCCCCTTTTAAGGAACTTGTTGACTTCTTAAAAGATTTTGCACATTGCGAGACAAATCAAAAAGATGAACAGAAAAAGAGTAATTACAAAGTATTCAAACATTGATGATCTTCAATGGATACCCCAAAATATATCCGTCCCATTAGCAGGTGCATAAAACAAGGGAAGGTAAAACAGTATTGTATAACAAGATCTCAGACAACCTCAGAGGAACCAACCAGGTCTTTAGGCTGTCTCACACTCCTCCTGAAGGCATCTGAAAATAATTGCTGTTTAACAATACTAGTAATTCAAGAGTATTTATTTATAGGAAAAAATTGTCACCCTATTACTCTATCCAGAAACTCATCATTAAGGCACAATTCTTTCATTTTGAATAAACTGTGAAATTTGTTTGGAAATAATGATTTTCTTTAATAGCCACTCTGAGATGAATGCTAAATGAATGCTTGCTTCTCTGATAAAATTATGATCATGGCAGTAAGGGGCACCAGGTAAGAAATGAGAAACTAATGTCATAGGACAGGAAACATCTATTTTTAGAATGTTTGCTGTTCTGAGTCCTTCACTGTTGAAGGTGACAATTTCATGTGTGAGTCTGTCACCAGGAAAACAAGATGAACATACAGTTTTGTGAGTAATAAGCACCTTCTATCACACATTCAAAGCATCATTAGAGTCTCTATGTGATTACTGAGACAGAAATCAGGTCAGGGAGAAGCTGATTTGCAATTGGAAGTTACAATACTGTCACTGCAAAAGTTCTGTAACCCACAAAAGAAATAAAATAGGTGAATTTCCCACATAAAGTGAAACAAAAATAATCCGCAAGTAGCAAAAACAGTGCCAAGGAAGTTTTGCAAGTATATGAATGCTCTGACATTTTGTGCATAAAATGTTTAATGAATATAATGCCATTCCTTCCTGCATCTTTGAAATACTGTCCTGCAGATATCTCTCTCCCCACACCTTTGCCTTTTGTTTAGATGTGCATGGGATATTTCAAATGCTAACAACTTCAAGGTACTAATCAGAGTCTTTAGCTTCAATGAAGTTGTGAAGTTATCAGTCCTCCTTTGTTTTCCCTGCTAATACACTTGCATATGATGCTTCAAACCCAGCCTACTCAGGAAGACATGGTCAGAGGAGGAGGCAGCTAAAAGTGCCAGAGGTGGTACTTGCTCAAATGCCTAAATTCCATCCCTGACATGGGAGCTGTAAAAATGCTGCCTTAAGTGGCAGATGAATAGGAAAAGCTGGGATACCATCTTTTAAACTGCAGCTGTATTCATGTGGGACTTCTTTCACTGGTGTAAAATTTCTTTCTTTCCTTCACTTGCTTTCTGTAATTCCATCCATAATGATTTTTTCTCCTTAGTACTGCATAAGGTACTTAAAATATTATGGGTTAGAATAGTTTTTAATCCAGATCTTGTCAGATAGTAAAGGAGAAAAGAAAAAACTGCAATAAAGTGCTTGAACTAAATGTCAATTCATTTGTAATTTTAGAGGTCACAAAGTCCCTAAACCTGCAGGTCATGCTGTGCCAAGGAAGGGCTGCAGGACAGTCTGCATGCCACAGAGTAAAGTGCATTCTAGAGAGTCCCATGGGAAGAGGTCAGAGGTAAATCCTGACATGAACCTTCACAATCTAATTCAGATTCTATTGAGATTAACAGGAAAATCCCTGCTGATTTAGATGAGTGGTGAACAACTCTATTTATCATTTAGATATGACTTACATAATACAGTTTGGCATAGACATCAACAAACAGAGAAATTCATTTCTAGTGATTTGGAACCATTTTTAAATAGTATTCAGCTGGGCTGTTTTCCCTTCACTGACACAGCTAGACTATGACAATAAACTTTACTATTCATTGAAAATTTCAAGTGGAGATATGCTGAACATGTCTACCTACATGAGACACCATCTCGCTGGAACAGTCCCTACCAGGAATGAGTAAATGAGGGATATGTGCAATCTCAGTGCTATGAGACAGGACCAAATCCTCATCACACATGCATGAGGCAATGCCTTGCAGGAGCGGGGTGTGCTCCATTTGTGCCACAGGCACACACGCAGCCATTGCATACCACCAAGGCTTCCTCCCCAGTGAGCAGTGAGGAGCTGCTGATGTTGCCACCACAGAACAAGAGAGGAACAGGGGAACAAAAAGTAACTGCCCACCAACACTGCAATTCATTGCATTGTTTATCTCATGGAATATCTACAGGAAAATGCAAACCCGTGTATTCATTCATTTTTTCTTTAGAGTTCAAGGAATGCAAAGGCAGTTATATTTTATAACAGTATTCTGCGTATTGATATTTCTGCATTTACCAATGAACAATGGAAAGTGGGGGATTAAAAAGGCAAGGTGTCTCTACTATGAATGCTGTATTTCTAAATAATTTTGAGGCACATTGTGCTTCCCAGGAGAGCTCCAGAAAGTACTCTTTGTTTCTAAAGACACAGATGAGCTGATTGTAAAAGAAGTGTGCATAACAGAGAGTTTAATGATGATCATGCACACATAAGTACAAGTTGTTTTACAGCCTGTTATGTTCATGTGGATGTACAAAATTGAAATGCTTTACAATTATACTGATTGTTTTCTTCATTCACTAGGTTTTTTTTTTGTGTTTTTTTTTTTTTGTTTGTTTGTTTGTTTGTTTGTTTTTTTCTCATTCTGTTCAGTACAATGCTCTGAAATGCCAAATTTGGAATCTTGGTTTTGGGATATTGGTTTGGGGATCTTGTTTTTAGCTTCAGGTGTTGGAAATGCGACATAGTTGTGTCAGTCTTTTTGGCAGCTTTGGTTTCAGTGGTGTGGCAATGACTCGTAGCCACTGAAAATTTGGTGTAAAATGCATACCGAGTTTAGTGTTGCCATCGCCCCAGAGTCTGCAGGAAAGGCTTTGTTTTAAAGATACTTACTCAATCATTTCTAATTCAACATCTTTTTCCAATGGGAAATGCTACCTTTCTTCATCTAAGAATGGCTTGAAATGCTGTCATTGTGCATACAAGGTGAATTTCACTTCTGTGCTTTATAAATAGCACCATACACTAGTGACAATAATATTGGGAATGCTGGTTTCACCTTAATAATTACAATGTCGGGGCAGTAAGGAGTTCTGTCTTTAATACGTTTCACAGGAATGGCATAAATGCATAGTTAATGTATCAGTGTATCAAAAAGAAGGAAAAGGATCCAATGCTTGGATCAGTGGATTCAAGGTATATTTTCAGAGGAAACCAGCCTTATGTTAAGTAACACTGCAGTATCTATTTCCTCTCAAACACCAGATCCAGTGCATGAAAACTCAGTTTAGTGAACAGTTGCTCTGGCAGAAAGCTTCATGCAGTTGCTGTGTTTGAACAACAGAATCTATGAGGGATGCTGGATGGTATCCTTTATTAGGTACAGAAACAGCACAAAGGAAAGACTTAATTTGGCATGGGATGCTGAAAGAAAGCCTTTTTTTATTATTTGATTTACTTAATAAATAAGTTTTAGCTGAAATAATAGAGCAACAAAGGTAGAAAAGACAACTTTATCTATATTAAAATTCTTAGTAATAATGCTACCTTAATTAAAAGTCTGCCAGTATTTCCATTACAAAGTGCTCATGTGTTTATAACACAGCAACATAGCGTTGTTTTGGGATGAAACCAACCACACAAATGGGGTGAATTTCTATCCTGCTTTTATGAATCCAGCTCCATCCTTTGCCAACCTTAAACAAAATCTGAGATATTTTTCAAGATGCAAATTCTAAACACTAACTATGTGGAGGGATCTGCATTTCCAGGGCTTTGAATTTTAAAAGTCAGATGCATCTTTTTGAAGCTATCTATGCATAGCTATTTGATTACTGCTCAAAAATATAAGCATTTGTAACCTAAAACTCATTTGCATTGAAACAGCAGTGGATCCCATGCCAACGACTCTACGCAGGGTGTGAGAATACCCACTCTGCCCTCTGGCAGCAAGGAGACGTGCATGGAAGCCACATGCTCTTTGGACCCAGTCTAAGCCAAATGAAAAAAAATAAATAAAGGGGGGGGGGGGAGAGATTTTGCGACTCACAGTAATGGCAAACTGGGAATTTTATGTTCCTGGGGCAGCTGGGTTTCTGCCATTCTGTGTGTTCCAGGAGCACCCGTTTCAGAGGGACTGAGGAATGGCCTTCAGAAGGACTTGGCAAAAGGCAGGCACGAATCCTCCACTGCAAATGTCGTTGGGCAGCAGTGAGGGAATGTCAGACCTCCAGCTCACAGCACAGCCTTGGGAGGAAGCGCATGATTAATTCCTTAGTCAACGAGTGAAATCTAAGTGCCTGGCCCACTCTGTGACTTAGGAAGGTGCCAGAGTTATGCTGCTTTGACAACTCCCATTCTTTGGCATCTGTGGCAATTATGGCACTTATAAGGTTTAAATTATTGTTTTTGTGAGCTGTGTATCGTTCTGTGCAGTATTTTGCAGATACTTCCAGATGATTCACAAATCTATATTTAAGCACCCCTTTATTGAGCACTCAGAGAATCACTGAGGGAAAAAAAAAAAAAAAGTATTTCTCAGAGTCTCCAACATAGACCACTATGTTCCTCTTAGCTCCATTCCTCTCTGGACAGCTCTTTTATCCAGTAAAATTAAGTGGTGAGGAGGTTGTCATTACTGAGCATGTCACACCACTGCAGAAAAAGAAAGCATCACAGCAAGATGACTAACTGGGGTATTGGATATGACTGTCATGAAGCATACATAGGCACAGATAGTGTTAGGGATGATTTAGGCCTCGATCATCCTGCCTTGGCAGAGGGATGACCTGCCAATATCCTGTCAAGATGTATTTTCCATGATTTCATTACAGCAGAGGTGGGCACTGTGCTCTTGTTGGGGCAGGAAGGTGCTTAACTCTCCTTATATGCTGAGATTTTCTTCCCAATCCAGTTTTAAGATCTCACAAACCTATCTTTAAAAGGAAAAAAACAATATTGAGTCTAAAGGGTATCAGATCTCTACACTGACTTTAAGAATCCTATTTCTTTCCTGTCATTGCAAGTAAAAGCAACTTTGAGAAGTGACTGCTGGAGGTTATTTTGTGTGATGGGCAGCAGTGTGACTAGATGCAACCCCTCCTTTTCCAAGTGCTGATATTAGTTTGCATAAATGTGTTCCCTCATCTGCATTTCTCTCCATCAGTACAAGAAGTGTTAACTCTCCAATCTGTGCATTCTACAAATTTTCAGGAGGAACATTTTGCCTGTAATGTTTGCACTTTATGTTGACTTGCTGTTGATCCAGACTGACAGACTGGAAAGTGTGCATTGTAATCGAAACCAAGTCATAGCTTTCAGGTGCTTGTCCAATATTGTTTGCTTGTTTGTTTAATTAAAAAAAAAAAAAAAAAAAAAAAAAAAAAAAAAAAAGTGAAATTATAGAAATGGAAAGTGCAGATTTAAAACTAAATTAGGGCTAAAATTCTGAACACATAGATCAAGTATCTTTAGAACTACAATAAAATCAACTATCAACTTTCTCTTTTTAACAGAATGTAATCACGTAACCTGAAAAAGCAACATATAAAAGCTCTTGAGATGCTGAACATTAGAAAAAAGGCACAATAAAGGGGCAAACATCTGGAAATTATAGGCAGCATACATACATATATATTATATATATGGGTATATGTGATATATGAATATATGGGTGTATATAAGAACCTCTGTTCACGTAGAATATGACCCCCTAGTGGCCCCAGAATGCAAGAACCATACGTGATGAATGGGAGACACTGTGGGGCCCAGAAGGTACATTGCCACCTTTAAGTACCTTCATGCTTTCCAGGGACCATGTACTGAGCACAGGCAACTGGGGTCAGCCATCTGCCCGCTCCAGCACCAGGCTGGTTGATGATGGGGATGACTGGGCCAAGAGATGCTGGCCACGCTTGTTAAAACAACACTGAGCTCATGACAGGGGCTAGTCAGGAGACAAGCAGAAATGATCTCTTTCCCAGCCGTATGTCTGCTGTCCAACAGGCAACCTCATTAATGTCACCAGCATATGACCCTTCTGTTGTGGAGAAGACTAATCTAAGATCAGACACTTACCTGACACAGAAAACCTCTTATTTCACTGTACCCTGTGTAACACAGAAGAAATTCTCACTGACTTCAGCAGTGAATCTCAGGACAGGCTTTCATCGTTTTTGATTTTAGAGGTTAAATATCTAGCAGACATTGAAAACACAGAGAAATACACTATCACCTCCATATTTAACATGAAAGATCTTAATCATCACTATTGTGCTACATACAGACTTCTTAATGTAACAAGACACTAATTTTACATTTCTGTGGTTTTCGGTAGTGAAATACCTGATCTCTATGCCATGTTTATATCCTACACAAGAATTCACAAGTTACAAGACTATTAATATATATTTTTCAGTGTTGTATTTATAAAGAAAAAAACAGTTGTTTTACATTAAAGGTTTAGCAAACAACGGCTTCTGGACAATCAAAATAAAAAGAACAAAAAAGGCCTTCCAGTGTCCATGCTGACCCCATGGAAAACCCTGTGAGAGGCATTGGGCTGATCCCCAGGATGTAGCACTGATAGGAGCTCCTGACATGTGGCTGGTGTGGAGGGAGATGTACAGCTCTTCCCACAATCCCAGTGCAAGGGGATGAACTTCTCCCAGCATGTGTGTGATTTTAATATGTAAGCCCTTTATGAATACCACCATGATTAACGTCCCTTCTGAGAAGGACCCAAGCAAGTTCTGTGCAGTTTGCCCAATCTGTGAAATACGACCTGTGAAGAAAGTGGCCATATCTCTGGATTTAGAAGTTGCATTGCCAGCGTAGGCTTCCACAGGGAAGAATGTTATTTACAATAGCTATAGGCTATCTTCCTGTAATGAATTTTGCTTTATGGTCAGAACCCACATTCTGCTTCTTTTGGATTGTGTGGGCAGATCTATCGAGTTTACAATAAACAAAGAGAAAATAGCTGAAGAAAATATTTTGCTTTTTAAATTATATTGTACTACAAGATTTTTTATTATTATTTTATTTTACAAGCTCTTTCATTGTCTTTGGATGTATAGCAAGTATTTAACTCCCAAGGACTTTGCCACCATGCTCACAATTGGCTCTCCAGCAAGGAGGGAGGTGCCCCTCTGGCAGACTAGCTTTGAACGAGCAGCAATTCAGAGCATTCACAAGAATTATAGTACGAGTATGTCCAGTACATGCACACACACACACACACAAGTAGGAATGATCCAAAGTGTGGCCTTCACTTTCAAAGGGAAGGAGTGCAAGGATTTTTCATTTTATTCCTCTGCTGTACATTTTTTCCCTGTTGAAAGATCCCTGGGTAATCAGAGTTAGTAAAGATGTGGAAGGATAGCCGGTCCCTCCAGATGTGCCATCACGTACACAGCCACTACCACACACACGATGAACTGTTTGTCATGACTTGTCAGGTTTGGGGAAATGCCAGAAAAGAATCAGAGCATTTTCCCTTCCTAGCTACACGAGTTACGTGGTAACAATTGCTCTTTCTATAAGGATATTGTAAACCAAGGTCTCTGTTTCTCATCCATAAAGTCCATTGGTATTATAATACACAAGTACTAAAATTCTTCAGTGCAGGAAGGTGCATCAGTTACTAACAAAGCACTTCAGCAGAAGAAATTAAGGCACTCAGGACAAAGGAACATTATACATATATTTTATTCTTGGCACACACAATCTTTGTATATCAGTAATAGACCTTCAGGAGTCAAAACATATAAAATAAAATCTGGATATATTTTAAATGATTCCCTGTGTATATGAAAAGCTTTCCAGATTATACATTTTTAGTTTTTTTTACCTAGATAAAATATCACTGTGTGACAGGAAAGTTTTCTGCAATCAAGATTTATTGGATTATGCTTGAAATGCATGGTTCATGAAACTGAAGAGGCTTGAAAATGTAGCAAGACTTTCTGTGTTGGCAAATCTGAGGAATGGTCTACTTATGTCTGATATGAATGAAAACTCAGCTCTAATTGAATTATCCTTTTGTTTTTATACGCACCAAGAATTTTATGTCTACTTTAACATTTACTGCATAATGTGTTTTATGTCGTACAAATACACTGATGATTTTCTACACCACAACATGTGTATTTCTGATTATAAACCAAATGTTCTGCTGCGTCATGCGCTGTACATAAGCTGAACCTGGCTGTAAATATTTCTCCATATGTCGAAAACCTTCTTACAAAGAAATACTGACTGAAGATGTGAATGAAATCTCGAACTTCTTACTGAAATCAAGAGCAACAGCTTATTTTGTTCTGTGGAAACCAGAATTTCACTCTCTCCAGCTCATGTTTGATAAAAATGATAAATGATTGATAAATGATAATGGCTACAGACAGATCAGAGAGGAGTTTGATGCTGCCTCCCACTTCACATGCATGGGGGCTGCTGGCATTTTTTTCCTGCTCAGAGAGCAGCATTGCAGGAAACATCACAGAAGTTCAGCCTTGCTGTAACAACATCTCCCATCACAGCAGATACATGAGAACAGAGCCCTGGAGGGGTTTTGGGTGCCCTGCAATGCCTGTTCTTCTCTAGTCCCAGGATCAGTGGGTTCTGTCCTGAGCACCAGTCCACTGCCATCTATCTCTTCATTTATTTCAAGTGTTGCATGAGAGTGTTTTACTTGCAATTTCTTTGATGTAGAACTGAGCATTCGCAATATTTTGGCTTTGTGAGAGGCTTATATTTTTTCAATAAAAGAAAAGTCAGACTCATTTTAAAACCCATGGAATCTCTTCTCTTAAGGCTCCAGCAAGGGCAAGGTAATCAGATATAAATAAACAAATAAATAAGCTAGTAGCACAATAGCACTAACAGTCACAGAAATATCTATTAAAAATCAAGCAAAAATCTGTGGTTAAGACACCGGACTCCATGGGCTCAGCAGACCTACAGTTGGCCCATGTCCCTGCCACAGTCTTACTGTGTGGCCCTGAGAAAATTATTGTAAACAAATGCTAGACTCACTGATACCACTGAAACTACCACTGAAAGATTTAGGTTCCTACACTCAAAATTTAGACTTTTCCCCTAAGCATGTTTTCATTGGTAAAAACTCTAACCTGTCAAATCATTTTATTGTAGACACATCTAAAGCTGCCTCTAAGTTACACTGGAAAAAAATATATTGTTCAAATCTTCCTGGGTAAACAAATGTGCCAAGTATGTAATGGGTGGCTTAGGCCAAAGTTCCCACAAAAGCCAGCAGGTAAAAGCTGTCCCTTTGACCCAGTACCTCATATGTTTGCAGTACCTCATATGATACCTACTCATTATCCAGAGTGGCTGACTGGACCTTCTGCTATCCAATGGGAATTTTATACCAAGATCTACTTCCTTGCAATTGTCCTTATCAGCCATGAACTAATGCAATTCAAGGCTAACTGCCTCTTTTGGGGCACCAAGGAAACACTGAAAATCACTGTGGGTACTATCAGTGACAGAGTCACCAAGAATGTTAAAATCTCCTTAGTGTCCCAATAACTCAATGAACACACCTCTATTGGCAGAACAAAATAGACATAGGCAACATATCCCTACATAATGTGTGAATGTCAGCAGTCCTCAGAAAGGCAAAACTCAAAAGCCCTTTCCCAGATTGGTTTTCCAACATTTAAAGATACCAATTCTGCAGAATTAATTTTGGCAAAGTTGTTTGTCAGTCCTCCAAAAGAGATCTGTTTCTGAAGTAATCCAGCTGAGCTGCAGAAGTCAGCTAGCGTAGGAAGACATTGGAAGAGAAAAATATGTCCTGGCCCAGAACAATTTCTGTTATTAAGAAATGTTTCAGATTAGATGAACTATCACCAGTGAGTAATATACACAAATAACATTAGGCAACTACACACACATGTGACATAGTGGTGGTCAAATGTATCCTAAGATTATTTTCAGCTAGTCAGGTGGCACCTCCTGAATACAGCTGCATTTGATATTCTGCTCAGGGAATTATGAAGCTGCTTGGGGGAGGCTGGAGCATTGCTACCCATCAGGTTCCCTGGGCTGGCAAATGTGCCTCAAAGATAAATGCTTTTTTTGGCATCAAATACATATTTCACTTATTTAATGAAGTCTTCTGCATCTAAAGAATATATGCAAAGAAAGAAGAGAAAATCCTTTTTTTCATATCCTCTGGAACAATGAAAAGATTAACAGGCTTCAGTTAAGAGTTACACTTTATCAGTCTTGGAACTGGAAAGTCTTTTGTCATCTGGGGAACAGAGGGGCCCTAGAGGTTGCTGCATATCTTGGAGAGTTATGTTATGGGCAGGTTAGGCAAGCAAAATCTGAACAGATAGAGATGGACCTAACTGTTGTCTTTAGTAGTACTGTGATAATAAATAATTACTAGCTACTAATATCCCATTTTCAATGAGGGAACTCCCTTCCAAGCCTCAAACATCTATTCAACGTTTGGAGTGTTCTTTTGTGTTTCTCCCAGTAGCAAAGCGTTCATATTTTTCATAATACTACTGGTACCTCTGATTATAAATACAGAATAATTGCTTGTGTGGACACAATTTGGAAACAACAGGCAAAGATGATTGCTCCATTTTCAAACTTAAATGCACTCTGCTCCACACAGAATTATGATTTTTTTTATTGTTTTCAGGTATCTTTCTGAGATTCTTCTATCCCGTGAGACATTAGCGACTTTCAAAAATGGCACTTGAGCATAAACCACCAAAAATTATTACACATTTGGATTTGAAGGTAATATGTGAGGAATGGTTTGTGTTCAGTCTGTTTGGCAGAGACATGTAAAATTTGCATGAAATCTTTTGCATCATGCAACAACAGAGAAAGCCTAGCTCTTCCAAGGTGTTTTGGTACTATGAATTTCCAAATTTCAATTGAGGACTGAGTGTAGCTTAGAAAATAGTCCCACTATTAGGTCAAATGTCAGTACTCTTATCGCTCCTGAACACTACCTTATTTTCCTAATGACATGCGACACACCAAGAAAGAGGCTGTCAACATTACTGTAAAGCAATTATCTCCAAAGCAAGACCATGATCCTCAATGATGCAGAAACAAAACACTAAATATTTTTTCAGGATGATTTTAAAGTAACCCACCAAATAATCCACTATAGCAAGATGGATTCATAACAAATCCACAGACTCTTTTGTGACTATATCTTTTTCCTCGTGTCCCCAAATATCTGCTTCAATTCTTTTCAAAGCCCAAACTCTTTCCTGTCATGAAAGTCTTCAAAAATTCCCACTGCTTCAAACTGGAGAGCCTCCATCCTTTTGCCTTTCTCAGGCTGATTTAACCTGGGACATTCTACTTGACATTAAAAGTGCTGTTTTTCCTTCACTGGCAAGATATATGGCAGTAAAAGTCCTTGCTAATCTCTATCATCTTTCTTTGGGTTTGGAGGCCATCTACAGCATTGGTGCGTTAGCTGGTAGTTATCCAGAATAGGCAAGGACCTGCACATTTTTCCTGTACATTTCTATTTTCTCAAAACCAAGCTGTGTTGGATGTAGCACCTTGGAAAACATAACTGAAATCAACGGAGGTTTGCTATTTTTATTGTACTTCAAAAAGCACAACTCACTTGATTCCTTGGAAATGTATTTGTCTTAGTAAATAGTAAAGCCAAGTTTCAGTGTGGTCAAATTAAAAGCAGCTGAAATATTAAACCCTGATTTCCAGGATGGAAACTACAATAAGAGAAATACTTTGTTATGATTGGTACTAAGAAACAAGTGGGATTACAAAGAAGCCTAACCAAAAGTCAAAGCGTGTTATTGAGGGCATTGTCCAAATGTCTCTTGCACACTGACAGGCCTGGTGCATCAACCACCTTGCTAGGAAACCTCTGACTGAGGCAATCATAGTCTCTATTATGATTATTTTTTATTTAGATATTTCCATTGTCAAGAGATCCTACACAATAACTAGGAGTACTGTTACCCAGGTACAAAAAGGCAAAAACAACAGGAGATCCTGCTCCCTGGAGACCTCACATCCTGCACACAGAGATTCAATTTTCAGGCAAAGTGAACTGGAGACAACTTAGGCCTCTATGCCGCCAAGTCCACTCTGAATGAACAGAAGGTTTGAGTCGACTAAAATTATAGTTTGATGTAATGAAGCTTTTTTCCTTTAAAAATAACGGTCTAGCCACTGCTAGTTGGGGTGGTTTTTCCTTTTGTTTGTTAGTTTAGTTTCATTTGGTCTGTTCTTAATTGGCTCCCACCTTAGCTTCAAGAGGCTCTCAGCCTCTGCAGCTTTGCTTGCAGCTGCTCTCCACCCCACCCTGCAGCTTGGTGTTTTTCTGCCTGATGTGCCTTGTTTTATGAAAGTGCCAGCAGAGGTTAACACTTCATTAACAAATTTCACTTCTTCTTTAAAGAAACATTTTTTATTTTCTAAGATCTGTCACTTCCTAATTAATTCCTCTGACTTTTTTTTTCAGTGCCTCAGCCAGGGAGGTATAATGTTTAATAAATTAAAACACATCATATTTTCATCTTAGAGCTACAGGTATATAGACTATTTCTTTCTGATGTATGTTAATCTATGCCACCCCCCTCTTAGGCCAGACTGCTTATCTAGGAAGGACAGCAATTGCCACCAACCTGACTAATGATAATTTATACACATACCTTAAGTGTTTCCTCTCCTTGTTCTCACAGTTCAATAGCCATTTCCATGTGATCTGGCTGAATTGTAGCATCTTGATTCTTCTCTATAAATAAAAAATAGCTACAAATAGGCTCAAAAGTGTGTTTGTTTTTTGTTTTTTCTTTCCTTCCTCTGTCTCAGCTACCTGACAGACTATGTTGGGCACAACCCTGTGAACAATTATATCAGTGCAGTCAGGAAATGGTGAACTGCAGAGTGTGAAGGGAGAGAAAAGGGAAAGGAACTGGCTTTTGCTTTTCTTACCGAAAAAAATGAAATATGGATCCACTTCTTCAGTTGACTTTTCTTCATCCTGAAGGACAAACTCATGAATATCCCTCCTCAGTTAATGTGTTGGAAGAGAAATATGCACTTCATACTTCTTTTGCTTGGCAGCAAGAGAAGGACTAGTTATCACCCATGGAAGTGAGATGGAAGTTGAGAGTCAGGAAAAGTGCAGGGTGAACTGACACCTCTCCTTCTGTTGAGGTCCTCTCTTGGTGCTTAGTAGTCTAATCCTCAACCTCAGCTTTTGAAGATATTTTACAATCTAAGCATATGTGTTGCTCTGTAAAGGGAGGGTTTCACAGGCTCTCAGCGTTAAAATGCCATATAGCAAAAAGAATACGTGATATATGACCACCTGGAAGCTATGGATAGAAATGTAGCATCAGGGACTTGGAAACATGTTTTTTCTCCACAAAAATAAAATGTGAATTTCCTTTCTTTTCTCAAAGCCTCTTTTCTATTTATTGATTTATTTATTTTTATTTTTTTTCCCCCAGTTGAAGACCCCAACAAACCACTCATTCTTCATTTTCCATTAACATGAATTCTGGGAACTGTCTAGGTTCATTCATAACTTGTCTTCCACCATTCACTGCAAAAGGTGATCTCCAGAATTTCATTATGATATGGAAACTTCATCAGTTGTACTAATGGCAGATGTTTTGTTTAGGTCTTTAGACCTATGTTTCAAAGCAATTACAGCTGCCAATCTGAAAAATAGGACTCATAAATGAATAAACATAACTATATAGCTTCTATAACACTGAGGCACAGGAGGGACTTCCACATCACTTGCAGCTGGTGATTGAAATAATCAGGATTTATCAGGACTGAGAGGTTGAGGCTCTATCTGATAGATTGACCCTCTTAGTTATCTATTCCATTAATTGGTTATGTAACGTTTGCTACTGTTTCCATTTTCAGGCACTTCAATATTAAATTCTAGGTGGGTTTCAAACCCTCTCTGACGTTAAGTGAAACATGTTGCGCTGTAACAGGTGTCTTATAAATTCACTGAAGAGTCAAACAGACAGGTAAGGCCAAAATTAGGTCAGCCCCCAAGCACTGAAATCAAGGATATTGCTGGAAGACCTCTAATTATTATTATTAGTTCCATGCTACATACCCCTCCTTCTGCCAGATGTTACTGCCCCCACAGCCAGTACAGCAATATATGTATATATATATTTTGATTGATTGATTGATCAATTGATTTTGTCAGAATTAAATCAAACCAATATCAATTTCAGGTCACAGGCTAAGCTGCAAGCAATTCTACTGTTTCTGATGGGTGACAACATCCTTCAGCCCCCCAAACAATTATCAGTGTTTTAAATGATACTGAGAATAAATTAGTATTTGATGAATATTCTGTCAAATGAGGTAAAAAGAAACTGAAGCTATGTATACTAGTATGTTTCATTGAGTCATTTTGCCATATGTACAAATGACATAGAATAAAATAAGTAAATTTAGAAGCAAAAATCACCCTACTTTGCTATATGATTACATTTTAAAATGGTAACAGAAAATGATGTTATGTTGACATATTGTCAATCAATTTACCAAACTCAAAAACTCTTAATTCAACACAAAAAAAAAGCTAATAAAAATATTCTGGGTATATGTTCCAAAGCTCTCCAAAGTTATCGCAATGGGAAAAACTCTAATAATTCCATATATATATATATATATATGGAATTATTAGAGTTTTATATATATATTTATTTATATATAGTATTTATATATAGTATATGTATATATATATATACATATACTATCACCTACTTTTATTCAGAAATATTGCAATGGAAGCCAATAAATATTGTTTTATGTCTGGTTCTAAGTCATACCATATCCACCATGAAAATGTGCTTAATATGAAAATAAACAACAAATAAAAATGCTTGTTTGATTGCCTTGAGGGAATACAGAAGAATTATTTGTGTAGGTTGTATAAAGAACAGGATTTTATTTTATTTTTTTTCCCAGAAGTTATTAGTGACTTTGGATAACTTCAATTAGGATGGCCAGATCTCGATTTACCTTAAAAGAGTTATGATTTTCCTTGGTCAAATCCTGCAGAAAGTCTGGGTGGAGTATGTCTACTCTGATGGCTGTCTCAAGGAAGCCACCAGGACTGCCCGTCTCTTTTTAATAATTTTGGCCGAGTATCTTGCAAATGGAGTGGAAACAGTCCTCACCAGATTCCAGGAAGAATTTGGAGAAGGATATACAAAGAGGGAGCTAGGGTAAGTTAAATGAGAGAATGGCAGTGCTCACCGTTTGCACTACCCTGGGAGAGAAACCATGTCTGGGACTGTTCAACCACCAAAATCTGCATTAGAAACCCAGGAACTCCTAAACCAGGCAAAACAGGGCTGAGCCTCATTCCTACAAGCCTTGCTTCCCATGCAGCCCACAAAAAACAGATGACAATAGTGGTAGCAGCTTGAAACCTTGCTTTGATACATCTGGGGCATGTGTTCCTGCCTTGTTCCTGAGCAGGCTGGAAGAGGCAAGAGTGCTGTGGTCTGGTTGCTGAACCCTGGAGGGCTTTGCCACCTTATGCAACACTTTTGGCTGCCCTCAGGGAAAAGCACCAGTAATACAACTGAGCTCGTGGGAGAAAAATCCATATTGCAGCTTTTGCAAGGAAATAAAAACACACATAAAAATTAACGTCTTTTATTTCATGGGCACAGCCTCAAAGCGGCAAGTCAGCAGAGCAGGAAGCAGACGTGTTCTAAAACAATCTGGGATAAGTTGCTCATAGCTAAGAAATCCACTTCAAACACATGAACAGGAGCTTGCTTCCAAGCCTTCTTCCCTTTGCTCATACCTACCTGGGCTTTTGGAGATGAATTTCCTAATGAACCAAGCAAGGACGTGGTAAGGGAATATTCTGCATGCTGGGGATGGTTAGATTAGGGTCCAAGCTCTACATCTGCACTGCAGTCTGCTGAGTACAGTTAGGAAAAAAAAAAATAATAAGAGAGAGAAAGGAAAAAAAAATGGCTCGGACAGCAGCACTGCTCTTGAGGTGAAAGTCATGTCTCACGGGAGCTCAAAGCTTCAGTAAAACAGAGCAAGCAGATTCCCTGCTTCAAAGGGAAGATTTCCTTCTTTAGGGGGAATCTCAGACTTCATTCGAACGTGTTAGAGCAGGGAGAAGCACTAGCTGGATGATGGCCAGACTGGTTTGCACAGCCTCACACAGTGTAAGGCAGACAGCTAGCAGGAAGTTGTCCTGAGGGGGTAAAAGTGGGAATCTCTAAAATTCAGTGGGACAGATGAGAAGGGAAGGGAAAAGCAAGGCAGGAGGTCTTTGCTCAGATCCAGAGCTGTGCCTCCTGCAGCTGAGCCACACCACAATACACAGGCCCATGAAGTTACCTGCAGTAGCCTTCAGCTCACTGCAGCCCTTGGCCATTTGGCAGCTGCTGGTGGGTCAGTTGAGCCCTGTGGGGACAACAGCGAGCCTGGCAGCATCTGCCTGGCCCTGATACACCCTGCATGGGCGACCAGGCCTCCTGCTCCAGGGCTGCACTGGGAGAAACAGAGGAAAGAGCTTATCCCCCTTCCCCATGGGGTGTGAAGCCATCCAAAGCTTCCTGCTGGGAAGCTGGGGGAGGTTAGAAGGTGGGAAAGCATGCTTAAAGCTAAAGCTTGAAGAATTAGGTCATAAAGGCAATGAGTTTTCTGGATTAACTAAGCAGTGCTTAATACATAAAATCTCATTCTGCTCTTGAAGCTTTTTTATTAAAATAAGTATGTAACATCTGTCATCTGACAGCAGATACGAGAAATCTGTGAGGTACAAGATCCCACAGAATCCTAGAGGTGTTTGCTGAAATCTCCAGGGATCTCTTGGGTCCACCTGGGACAAATACCTCCTCAGAAGCTTTGCAGCATTCTTGGAGCCAGTGACACAGAGTACATTTGATATAAAAGTGTGAGTAGAAAGCCAGATGAATAAGGTGATCAAACTGTCAGCGCAGCTTTTTCTGTTTCAGTCATGACAAGAACACCCACATTTGGATGCTGCTGTAGAGGATAAACTACCCTGTCTTCAGCAGAACAGGTTTACATCTGCTTTAATAACCACCTGATTTTCTTTTTGTCAAAGAGAGGCAGCACCACTGCACCAGTATGTTTGTTTGTTGTTGTTGTTGTTGTTGTTTTTCCTGAGGTTATTTTAACATTACTTCAAGAGATCAATTATTTTTAAGAAACCCTTGCCTATTTTATCCCTGTCTCTAAGAAAGATGAACAAGGCATCCTTTGTGATGGATGTGATGAACATAGATGACTAGGCAAAGAGAAACATACACTGTTGAAGGTTTCATTTGGCCAGGCACTGAGAGGGCTTAAGAATGATGCTTTGCCATTCCTGCCCCTCTTTCCCGATACCAGTGACTGTAACTGCAACATCCATCACCACAGGGCTCACCACCAGTGAGACCCCATTTCAACTGCTGTGTCTCCTGCTCATGCCAGTACTTTCACACCCTTGTTTTTTTTCCAAGGAATCTTTATGCAGCTTTGCAGGTTCATGAAGAGCATGGGGCAATTCTGCAGAGATCGTAACATTAGTAGGAGAATTAGAACATAAAGCAGATGGCATTGCAACAGAGTTGACTGCAGGCAGTTTCTCACAGTCTCACTCAGTCTGGGTTTGGGGACACAGAATTTTTGTTTTGCTAATTAATTTACATTTGTATTTATTCAGAGGACTCCCATAAAGTTCCTTTTTTTTCTTCAGCTTCCTATTCAGTGGCCCATTTCTTTCCTATTCTTTTATAGCTTACAGGATAGGATAACGTATCTTGCAGTGCTTATGCAAGGAGCATATCATACCAGGATAAAAACCTTAATAACCATTCTGTAACCAACAGGATAAACAAAAACTGAAGGGCGTTTTAAGGATGGTTAAAGTTTTCTTAAGGCATTTCAAATTTGATACACTTCAGAAAAGTTACTGAGGCTAGGGAAAGTTTACTGTCTTTGGATCATTTATAGATAAACTTGACAAGGTGGTGGAAAACAGTTTCAGCTTTCTGACTCTGCAATCAGCCACGTGGACAGAACCTTAGGACTGAAATAACTCTGCAGATGCTTTTGGATCTAATATGTCCTGAGGCAATCAGCTCTCCATTTTTCCACTGCCTTCAAAGAATGTATTGACAGGCAATTTTAATTAATGGGGTGAGGGAAAAAGCTGTCGATTTTGCCTCTGACAAATTCTCCCAAATGGCTATGATGTTACTCGGTCAGTGAAGTATATTATTGCAAACAAAGTACAAAGACCTGGCATATTTGCCAGCTGTGACCAGGATGAATGGCTTTAGAAACCAACAGCACCCCTGGGCACTTTCCAGCTTCCCCTGTAATGGCAGATCCCTTGGTGCAGTGAGATTCACTGTAAGGCAAAAGGTCACAAATATGATATTTAAATAACATGTAAGGAATTATAGCAGAAGACAGTGAACAACTCATATAAATTGGGTACATTGTGTAACACTCAGATTGCACCCTACAGGTCCTACAGGTTGTTACCTGCAATCAACACCTAGTTGCATACAAGCCCACAAATAATGTTAATGGACATTCTCATTATACTTTGCAATGGGGAGGTGTAGGATTTCACCTTCACAGACACTCCAGGAACTTGTGTTTCTGTCCTCCAAATCAGCTTAAGTCCCTCTGCTTTGGGTCTTTGTAAATCAGTGGAGGGTTGGCATCTCTGGAGGGCTGCTCAGAAACCATGCAAGGCTCTAAAGAGGAAGCCAATATACAATCCAATGTTCAGAGACATAGAGGTAAGCTAGGATGCCCCAGTGCAGTGATATCCTTCTGTGTACCATATGCAGTGAATTCAGAAGCGGGACCTTGCTGCTAAAGGAGATCTGAGTCTGAAATGTGAAACAGCATAAGGGAAGGAACAAATCTGTTTGCTGGCTGTTTTTATTTTATATGCCTAAAGAAAAAGTAACTAATGAAAAAGACTCCAACAACATGAATTTTTCCTTTCAATACCCACCCCACTCAGTTCTTCATTCAGTATGCCTGAAGTTTCAGGTTTGAAATCTGATCTGGTTATAAAAAAGAAGGTATTCATTTAAAAGGTATTAAAATAAAATTGATTTGTTCAGATAAACATTCACTAGATTTGAAATGGGCAGACAAAGAACCTCTGGGATTGTCCAAAGATTCCTCTAGGAAGTCTTGAGAGACTCGTCTAAAAATACATCTTATTTAGAGCTTTTGATAGTGATCATAATGTTGTGAAGTACATTTTTTCATCATCCTGTTGTCACAATCTACTCCGTGAAATGAGAGACAACTTTACTTTACCTACCTGACGTTTGCAGAGCAGAAATTCTGTATAGCAATAAGGAAAAATAACACATGCAATAATCTTCCAGAACTGCTTACTCTAGCATTTATTTTTTTCTTATAAAAATAGGTTGAAAGGTTGAAAATTGATGTAGAAGGCAATATTTACTAATTTCATTTTATCACCGTATTTTCAAATGCTTAGAAGGAATAAATCATTAAAAATATAGGGGAAAAGAAATTTCATGTGGCTCTACTTTGTTGGAAGAAATTTTTCACTGTCCCCTCCATCTCTGAGCCAATTAATGCATTTTCTATTTTTCATTAGTTCTGCCTTCCTCTCTTCAGTTCTATCAGTTAAACTGGGAACATCACAAAGATGATAATTATTTGCTTATAACTTCTTCCTCCTGAATGCAGCAGTTTGACAGGACACCCTCTAGGCTGGACTTCTCTAACACAGCAAGCTCATTCATGTGTTTGCACGTAAGAAGCTGTCTACATTATTCCCTACCTGTCAATGCTGATACAAGATGCCCTACCCACACAACAGCCTTGGCTATAAAATTAAATTTTGGGCCCTTTTTCACAATGAGACCCATGCTCCTCTCAGCAGCAGCAACACGATTGGCTATTTTATCAGTATTTTAATGCACAGTCAAATAAAAATGTTGGCTTGTAAATCCCCCAAAGCCAGACCCTGCTTTCACTAATATGCAATTCAGGCAAGTCTTTAATGGCAGCAAAAGTGCCAGTCATGGCTCATAAATCATCATCATCCAACTCACTCTGTACCCCACAACTCCTAGGCGAGCACAACACTCACTTTTTTTGTAGCTCTTACCACAGCTGTCAAAACACTGCAAACAGCAAATAGACAGCAACAAGTCATTGCCTAATTTTATCCTTGTCATTTTACAGTATATACAGTCTGATGGCCACCAACTCTTTAAAATTCATTTTCCTAAACATGTTTTCACAAATGGTGAAGACAGCCTGCTGATTTACTGTCATTGCTCATTTTTCACTCATTCTTTCCTCTCAGAAACCAGACAAAGTGTGGCAATGCAGAGCAGTCAGTGTCTAGTCTGATGGATTTCTTTATATATATTTACATCTCAAATGCAGCATTGAAAGTTGGAAAAAAAAAAAATAAAATCCATTCAAAGAGATCATCCTTTATGCAGAACAAGAATCCATCAGCCCTTGCTGCAGTGAATAAAACCTCTCCACTCGGAGGATCTTATCGATTTACATCATCCTTCAAGATATGTGAAAGACAGAGGTGAGATTTATCTTCACCTCACTTCAACTCCCTGTTCACTTTGTTTTGTATCTAGTCTAAGATAATCACCTAAATTTCATTCACAGTTAGTGATGAGAGAAAGTGAAAAGATGTTTCTAGAGGTTTCTTATGACCTCTGACTTCACATGGCTAAAGCTAGAGGATATCAACTTTGCTTTTAAAACATACTCTTATGTTAACAACTGGAGAAAAGGGGTGGGAAGGAGAAGAAAGGCAGAACTCATTAAGGTGGCTTAAACCACTTAATGATGGCTATCCCTGAGTTACACCATGTTGATCACTGTTGCTGAAGTATAAACTCTGTTTCCTTGGTTCACCACAGTGAATTGGAAAAGGAAGCCTATTCGTTGGCCTTACCAATCACAGGTTTTGAATCTGAAATACACATGGACATACTGTCAGCACTGCAAATCATTCCTATCAACCCACAATTGAGACTTGTTGACTTAGTTCACTCTTTGTGCACGGTCCCTTTGCTACAGACTTAATTTCTGTCTGTAGATCTCACACTTGAGCACGTCATGCAAGCATTTTTGTAAGTAGACACTCCTAAAATTTGAATCCCACAGTTCATTATATTTTGCTTTCAGAGGCAAGTCTTCTTATCAGCTGAATCTTAAGCTGTTGGCTCAGTATATTAAATTAAATGCAGTTTGCTACCTTCCATAAGGGTGAGGTTAGGTAGAGGGGTGATCTGGCAAGGCTGTTCTTTTATCATCATGCATGCAATATATAACATATATGTTATATATGTCCCCTCTGCCATTGGGGCTGGCGGAGGGGACACAGGATCTACAGAAAATCCATGCCTTTCTGGAGGGGCAACAGGTGTCAAGGGTGTACCAGGGCATCAAACTTAGCATTAGATATGTCTTCTGCAATGAGCAATAGATCTGCTCTCTTTTTCTAGACATCAGTTTGGGGCTTTAGGCAAACAGGAAGTTTTACAGGAAATACAGTGCTTTCTGTGAAATTGCTTTGGCAATGAGGTTTCTTAATCCATCAGTATCTGTAAATTAGTGTCATCTTTGACAATTGCAGTTTTCGTATGCCAACATTAAAATGCAGTTTTAGGGTGTTGTGATTTTAACTGAATTAAATGCATATGATACCAAACATAGCAGTCTATAGATGTACCATATGCTCAGTTAAAATGCAACATATGCTCACTATCACTTTTCAAATTCCTCTCTTTCTTCCATTTTGTTTAGATTTTTTATATATATTTTATTTTTTAGTTTTAAACAATATATTACTATATTGTTGTAGCATAATCTTTTAAATCACTTAACTAAAGTTGCTGGATGGGGCAAATTATTTCCAGGGCATACAATGGAACCATTACATGCTTCTTGTCTAGCAACAGCTGTAAAAAGGGAAGCCAACACCTGAAACTTCGCTTCATTAAGGTTTAAATAGGGGCTCAGGAAGATGATTGAACAGATTGCTTTAGGGACCTGTGTATTGGGTTTATACAGCAAGGTTTTGGTAGTGGGAGGCTGAAGGGGTGTCTTCTGTGAGAACAGTCCAGAAGCTGTCCCATGTTAGATAAAAGCTGGTTTCAGCTGGCTCCAAAGGGACCGACTGCTGGACAGAGCTGAGCCAGGGAGCGATGTTTTTTGTGCCTCTGGGGGAGCAGATTTAAGAAAGGGGAAAAAAAAAAAAAAAAAGTAGAAGAGGGTAGATGGGGGGGAATATGTTACAAATTCTTCTAAATAAATAAATAAATTCTAACAAGAAATATGTTAAAAGGAAATGAGAATAGCTAGAAATTATTTTGCTGAGCAAACAATAGCAAGTATGAACGCTGAAGGAGTGATGCATCTCTGCTGGATACATAATGATGGAGGAATCTGTGGGGACATTTCATGGAATATTGCTGAGAAGATAAATTATTTTCTAACATAGAGATATTCCTACTTGGTCTACTCCTCTTCTGTACATTCCTCAGAGAGATCAGTACAGCACCAAGAATTCTTAAGGAGCCAAAGTATTAAAGAGATGGAATTAAAATGCCCACATTAGCCACTAAAGTTAGGAATCACCAGAGTTAAAAGGAGGCACAAAGTGCTTGCAGTCATTCAGAGTGCCAATAACACCAGCAGAGAGAGGGAGGAGTCTCTAAAAGAGCATACAGGAAAATAAATTTGGGCATCAGGCAGCAGTGGGCACAGTCCTGACTGAGAAATCACAGGCACTTTAGCCCTTCATAGGACTAGAGGGAATGGCCTCAAGGTGAACCAGGGGAGGTTTAGGTTGGAAATGAGGAGACATTTCTGCTCAGAAAGAGCAGTCAGGCACTGGGAGGGGTTGCCCAGGGAGGTGGTGGAGTCACCGTCCCTGGGGGTGTCCAAGGAGAGGTTGGATGTGGTGCTTAGGGACATGGTTTAGTGGGTGACATTGGTGCTAGGGGGATGGCTGGACCAGATGATCTGGGAAATCTTTTCCAACCTCAATGATTCTGTGATTCTATGTGGTGCTCCCCATTTGGGATCTAGTCTGAACGTAGACCTGACATAAACAGGCTGGCTGTCCTGAAGCTGGGCCTAGCTTTGCCTTTCGCAAGAAGAACCCTAAAGACCCGAGCTTTCTCACTGGAACTGAGAGAACTAGAATTAAGTCCCCCTTCTCAGAAAGACAGTCTGGAAATGCTTGTGTTGGAAAGGGGATCACTAGGAAGATACCTGATAAAAATATTTAAAATGTTGAGCAGCAGAAAAAGTTAATCAGGCCTTCCATTCTTGTCTGAAGATTAAGAGCCAAGAAATCAAAAGGCAGCATGTTTAAACTTGTATAAGAGCATACTTCTCACACTTATTTAATGAAAATGTTGGGACTTCTTGCTATAATGAGAAAAAAAAAATAAAAAGCAAAGAAAGAGTTGTGGATTTATACAGATAATAGTTTATCAGGGTTTTGGTAGCTGTTGTTAAGTCACTTTCAAAGAAATATTAAATCCGTTAACATTATCTCACATTCTCACATTCACATAGGGAAACCTGTCTTCCTGCAGAGCTAGTGGTACTCATTCTTCTCAGAAATAGAGTCTGTGTCAATTGTACTGTAGAAGTATGTATGAATACCTTCATTCTGCATCAAGAAAACAATGCCTATATTTGATTTTTACTTCAGGAGGAGTGCCTTTTTTTTTTTTTTTTTTTTTTTTTTTCTTTGATTTTTTTCTTTTAACAGCTCCTGGGCACGGAAAACAACTACAGAGTTACTGTGGAAGTGTTCCAGAAAAAAACAGACACATCTTAGGCCAGCTCACCAAGAAATTTCATTTGTTTTCTCGGTTCTTCTCAGCTCCACATTGAGAAAGATCAATGCCCACCAGTGCTCTCAAGGAGGTTTTGACACTGGTGTGACTCAAAATTTGACTGCATTGTCAAGATGCTTCATCTTCCATTCCTCACTGGTTAATATTGCATAATCATGGCACTAGACAGGCTTCAAAGATACAGAAATCTTTACGCAGTGTTCACCCCAAGGAAAGCCTCAGCCCCAGTAGAACAAGCTCTGTTTCTAATTTTGTTAACATCTTCAGGACAGGGCCAAAATCATTTATGCCAACAAAGAATGGCCCCACAATGGCTATCTTAGTGCTTGGAGCAGGATTTTTTTTCTGTGCTTCAGTATTGCTAACATTTGCAAAAAAAAAAAAAAAAAAAAAAAAAACATGTTGAAACAGAGCAGACAAAATCTGTGGATTTGTAAAAGTTCGAGTTTATAATGAATACACAAATTAAGTTAGATGTTAGTTGTGACTATTATCACTCATGCAGTTTCTTCACTCCAGTTTTTCATTAACATTTATAGAAACTATGAATGTTATGACTCATAAAAATTGTCTATTATTTTTATTACAGTATTTAAAATGTAATAGTTGATACACTGACAGAAGCATTTCTACTTACAACAGTATCTGCTAAACTGTGAGCAATGAAGTGTTGTAGTTAAATACATCTTGTTTTTTCTTTAAATGACAATACATTAGAATTTCTTCAGGCATAATAAAATATGAAATAAGTAAGAAATATAACAACATTATTAGTATGAGTAGTAAAAACAAACATTGATTATAAAACATGCAAATATTCTTTGATCTCCACTTTAAGTATCTAAGTTCAAAGTACAGAACATGTAAACCTGAAGATACATCATGACTAGGTGCTGTATTTTTGGCAGTAAATGACTTTAAGAGCTTAAATTTCCTCCAGTATTTATGTGCACAGTAACCCAGTAGCTAGAACACCAAACTTTCTGCATGCCTTGGAGCTATGAATCATACAGGGCAAAAAGACCTCTAAAAGTTAAAGGCTGTGGTCATGATCTTACATCCCTGTTGTCCATCTAGCTCTGGATATGTTATTCCAATTGAAATGACACAGTTTTTGTGTCTAACTTTGAAATAGGACCTCTGCCACTAGCTGTTGTGTCACTGACATCAACCATTTCAGATGCTGATTTTAGCAGGTACAGAAGAAAACCAAGAACACCAGATTTGAAGCCCATCAAAGCCAAAGGAAAAACTCCTGTTGATTTATTCATGCTTTGGACCTCATCCTTATTCATGCACCTTCAGCTATTCCAGAACATGGATTATGGGCTAACTCTGTCTGACTGTTTTAAGCAAGTTGGCTTTACTTTTGTGCTGAGTCTGTAATTCATACTGCAGAAGTAGATGGATTTTGCTATATTTAGATAGTTCAGAATGATGTCATTTAGCTTTGGCTTTATGTTAAATGTATTTAATGTCTCTTTGTTTGGTCTGTAATCTGACTGCTGTTATTTGAGCAAAACTGAGTGAAAAACATTCAACCTGATACTAGAGACACCTATAAATCAGCATTCCAAAATCTCTTTGGAAATAAGGACTTGCAATGCACCACAAAACAAAGCAAACTCCAGCTAGATAGACAACAGTAGGTCCACTATCGAAATTACATCTCCTGATTATCCTTCTCTTTTATGCATTTTTTCCACCCAGCTGCAGACCTATCTTTAAAACGGCCATCAGACACCTTTTTGCTTTCCTGTCCTGCTCTGTCAGCAGTGGGACACATCTCCATTACACACAAGTTGCATTTGCATTCACATTCCCCATTGTGATGGCGTTGCCTTGCACTTCTCAAATCAACAACAGCCATAGCTCTACAAAACCAAGTTTATTCCTGTGTAACCTCCTGAAAAAACAACGAAGGAGGATAAGGTAAAGAGCAAAGAAAGAACCACAGTAAAATGACTGCTAGTGCAAAGAAAGTGAGGAAACTTCTAGCAAATACAGGGTTTCAGAGTAAAGCAATAAATTGGCTGCTAATATAATAACTGATGCAAAATAATAATAAAAAAAAAGTCATAGAAATTCTGATCCAAGTTGCCATACACCAGAAGTGCTTGTTTACAGACTGGGACAGGCAGGTGTTTCATTTGCTGGGCTAATCTCACACATAATTGCACCCTGAGACACCAGGGTCTCATTTTACTTGTTGCCTGAAAAAAAAAAAAAAAAAAAAAAATTAAAAAAAAAAAAAAAAAAGAGGAAAGTTTTAAGACTACATCAGCTTCAGATGTGAAATGAAAAGCTTTTAACTGTGTCTGTGACTGGCAAGCTGTAAATGACAATGACCAGCATAAAGCAAAGGGGAAAGATGCATTTGTTATGCAGTATGAGATGAGAAATTGCCCTGTTTTGCAGAAATTAGCTCTCTGACTTCTAGCTAAATCGAAGAAGGTTACATTTCTACATCTGGGAAGTGACCTTAGAAAAATTGTTATCAAAATGCAGTGTGTGGGTCCATTTCCCATCATAAGCAATTTAATGAAAGCTACTATTAGAGGACAGTGGAAAGACTGTCAGAGTCAGAGGGCCTGACTCTGATGCTACTTGCTTTCATTTTGGCTTTATAAGGATCTCCACCTGATTTTTATTTGCAATGACTTCGATCAGGTCTTGCCACCTGTCTACATCTTCCTACTGTATTAGGAACTCTCTTGCCATTTTTATCCACATCATAAAACAGTAACAGCCTACCTCCTTTAGTATTAGACTTGCACATTTGTCTGTAAAATTGCTCTTCCCTAGCACAGCCCATTTTCATTGAAACATAGATCTTTGCACAGGTCCAGACTCCCAGAAGGATGCATAAAATAAGGCTGCCATTTGTCACCACCAAAGTTCTTCAGACCACCTCTTATGTGTTTCCTAACCCCATAGACCCTTGTTAGTGCCTTACATAGATCATGGGCATTATCTCGCAGTTGATAAGCTTCAGCTTGTGGGGTTGTGTGTGTGTGTCTCACAGTACCTAACCCTTATTTCCACATCACTTGGCCTTTCTTCTCTATTTTTTTTAGGATGTCTAATGGCCTGAGAGCAAGGCATCAGTAGCATAACATGCACATTTGAATCCTTGGTTTGAAGAAGGTTGAATGGGGACATGTTCTCACCTGCCCAAGGAGCTTCTGTCTGTTCTGCAGGGGTGGTCTCTGATAAATAACTGTATGCTTCTCTATACAATGCATATTTATTTCCAAATACTCTAATACATGCAACATTGCACTTGTTCATCATGAATGGGAAAACTGGGATTCAGTATGTCACTCCAGGAGAGGTCCACAACAATAAGAAGCAGAAGGCAGAACAAGTGGCCCCAGGGTTTAACATCTTTGATGGGACATTTCACTCCTGACTGTTCTAGACCTGTGGGGCTTTGAGTGTTCCTGTAAGCACTATGGGACATTGCATGGATAAAACCTATAATACGCAACCACAGAAGCTGTTCTGCCCAGCAGTGCCTGAGATCTGGACCACTGTCTCTGTTTTTGCTCAGTTTTACCTCCTGGCTCATGCTACTTCACTGATTTACCTGTGCTAAATGCAGTAGTGTCTTATACTGCCGACACATTTTGCAGTGAAGGGTTTTGAAGATCAATCATTAGATAGCATTTTCTCACTTCAGCTACACCCTGATTCAGCAAAGTACCTAAATAAACATCTGAAGTTAATTGCTTGAACAGTTCAATTTCTTTCTGCACAGTCAAAAGATTTGAAGCATACACTTCAGCTCTTTGTGGTTAAGTGCAAATGAGTTTCACAAGTGCTCCTTCTCTGCTGGTGGACATTGGAGCTACTTCTTTTCACACTGAAGATTTTTTATATAAGTTAAATGGAAATGGAGGGAAAATATAAACCTGTAGTGATATCTTATAATGAGAGGATTAGCATAATATTAAATATTCTTTTTTTTTTTTTTTTTTTTCAAATGTATATCTTGGGAGCACTTTCACACACAGTGTCAAAAAAGTTTGGAAATACTTTATACTTTTGGATGATCTGCTCCCAACTTCTTTACTCTTGGTGAACATACATGAAACACCCAAACAACATGTCAGGGTAAGGGAAAGATAAGCATCCCTTTTTGTGTAGAAAATGAATCAAACTGCTTTATAGCACCAATTTGGATGGTAGAGAGGGAAATAAGAACCACTTGCAAGACTGCAGTATTCACAAGAGCTTGATCTGGGGCTGTTGCTGTTTTACTAATCCATATTACTCCCATTAGTGAAGCAGTGGGTAGAACCTGACTCCTAGAGTCAAAGATAAAGACTGTGAGATTTAAGCATTTAAGATTTGTTGTGGATCTCTCTGTTGACTCAGCCCATTTTGGACCAAGCATTCAACAAATTATTGTTTGCAACTCAAGAGACAGAAATTGCATTTATATTGCATACTTAAGTGATTAAACCTGTTGTTCCAACCGAGGGCTGGAACTAGATAATCTTTTAGGTCCCTTCCAACCCAAACCATTCCATTATTCTGTGAAATAGTTAATATTCATCTTACACATATAAAAGCTCATTTGTGAAAGATTTGTCCGTAAAAAAGATGGCCCATACCATCCCCTTGCTGTGAAATCAGCAAAAGATGCAAAAACTGATATACTTGATACTCCTTCACCCAGTCCTAATCAGTTCTACATTCAAGGCCAGTTCTTTGTTAAAACTTGATGTTGATGTGAAAAGAATAGCCTAAATACTAAAGAATTGCTATTTCACTCAGAAGACAGTACGGATAGTGAACATGAGTAGAGGATATCATTCATCTATCTACTTGCTGATAAAGGTTAGCAAAAACACAACACCATTTTTATGATAATTTAGAAGGTAAAAGGAAAATCACAAGTTTCTTCAATTCATTTGCCTGGAACTGATTGCATTTCTTCGCTACAAGGGACTGCTTACCATGGCAGACAAATGAGTGCAGAGATGTTTGCACAGAGACTCCGGTGCATGCAGTGCTCATCTAGCTGGCTGCTAATCATACTTCATTGTGACATGTACGATTAAAAAAGCTGTAAAAACTAGTCAGCCAATTTACTGTGGCCTGCCTCAAGGCCAGTGAACCTGAGGTCACAGTGAACACTTCAGGGAGCTGCATAAACCCCTCCATGGAATTATGACTACATAGTATTGTAACAAGACTAATAATTTATATTAATAATCCCCTCTAAAAACTTTTTGCTAATCCAAAACTGATGCTTGTTTTCACATATAAGTTGTGTTCTCCTTTTCACCCACAAAAAGATTTTGGGTGCAAAAGTAATGTCCTCCTGAGTGCTCCCCTCCTGGCCACCCAGCTGCCTGCCCGGCTGATCTTCCTTCCAGATCAGTTCTATCATATCCTTTATGAATAGTTGCTCTGTCATTAGCTTGAATCAGTTTTGTCTTGTCTCAGGCTCTCAAATGCCAATGCATTGCAGAGAATGATTCATTGCCTTGCGTAGCAAATGCCTCATGAAAAGCCAAAGGTGTTTGTTGCCAGTCACAGGGCAAGTGGAGCTTTTGACACACTGGAATAAAAGGCAGAGTTAAGAATTAGTCATTACATACATAGGACTGGAGTGCAATAGAACTGCTTGGAAATTTCAGGGGTTTTTTTCCTGAAGAAAGCTATGGAGAGCAAGGAAGAAAGGGGAGAGGAGCAGGAGCATGCAAGCAGATTCCAGAAAAGGGCATAAAATAAAGCAAAATAGAAAAGTAAGCTCTAGAACAGCTTGAAGAATAGCTTTGGATAACACATTTTGAGTAGACAGCAGTAAAACTGACTCATGCTTGTGTTATATATTCTCCTACACTCTTTACGGATATGACAAGCATAAGCCTGTCAATAGTTACCAAGCAACTGAAAACTAAATAATATGAATTAATATTAATAAAAATGCAAAAGGTCTACCATAAAAGTTAGGTTTTTGAATTATAAACAGAAAGTACAGAAAAATGCATAGAAGTTTGGCTTTTTTTGTTGTTGTTTTTTAAAAAAGTACAGAAGTTATTAAAAAAAAAAAAAATCAAAAGTTGACAGACTAATTTTACTCAGAACTGTTTGAACAGATTTTTAACAGAGATAACATGCTATGGCTCCTGCTGTAAGTATGGAATTACACACGCTGCAATTCCATGAAATATCACAAGTAGAAATCCTTCCACTCCCGGACAGTAAGACATTACAGGATCTAAGAAAGATGTGTTTCTGAGAAACAGCATTTCAAGCTCCTAAATCAAATGTCAGATCCATTTTGGACATTGTTTAGCATTAATATAAATCCATTTGGGAACAACTCTGCACTCTTGGCTATCCGGAAGTTTCACTGGTTGTTTCAGAAAATGCATGTGCATAGATGACAGGTCTGAGCCAGACATCTTCCATGTTCATGGAAGAGTAACTGAAGCTTAATTTGTCACTTTGATTTATGCAGAATTGCAGGTGATCCTGTGCAGACACATGCATGGTTTAGAAAGCTTGTGCATGCTAAGTCCAACACCTTCAAGAAGCCCCTCTGACTCATGCTTGCAATAGTCCCTTTATAAGCAGAAACAAGACTGGCAGCTTGCTAGCACAGTAACTAACCTCTGCTTACACCCTACCTCCCACTGTGCGTTGGCACTATAGGAAACCTCAGCGCATTGCAGAGGCACGCTCCAGCCAGGTGCCTGCTTGCATCTTGTGGTCTGCACTGGGATCCCAAAGCAGGGGGCTTAGAAGCCAGGAACCATGGTGAGACAGGTATTGCAATTCACTGAGTGGCAATATTCCTGGCAGTAAAACAGAAAACACCAGGGCCTGGATAGATTGGGGTGTCACAGAGACTAAACCTGTGTGTGATGGGGTGTGCCTAAGGGTACCTAAGGGTACAGAGGTACATCTGGGGCAAGGACCTGCTGCAGCACAGTCAGCCCAGCCCTGCTCTAATCTGATGGTGTACAGGGGTCTTTGCTATCTCAAATACAACTTCTCTAAAGCAGAACTAGTCCCCCCTCCAGGGCAGATCACTGTGGTATGTAGGAGCTATGATCATCACCATCATCATCACTACAGAGCGTAAAGCGCATATTATCACTTCAGCTGTTGGAAAGGCCTGAATCACCAAGCAGAAATATTTTCTTTGGCTATGATCAACCATTTACATTGCATTTAGACTACATTTAGAAATGTCTTCAGCAGCTCAAAGCACAGTGGTAGTCTGAGCCCTGATATTGGTGCATTAAGGAAAGATTTTTTGAAGGCCAAGGATCCAAGCACCTTTTTAATCATCCCCACAGTCCATCACACAAACTGAAGGAAAGAAAAAATCAAAGAAAAAGTAAAGAGACTTGAGAGTGTATTCAAAATTAATGACCTGAGGTTAATTGTCCAGTACTTTACTGACTCAATTTTTGGAATGGATTAGGAACTGAGAAACAATATCTTTCAGACAGAGTTCACATACAGCACTGACCCTGAGCACGGGCAGGTCTCTGTGGAGTGAATACTACATTTGACTTTCTATGGAGGAAAACTCTTTCCTTCTTTCTTTCCTTCTTTTTTTCTTTCCTTCTTTCCTTCTTTCTTTCTTTCTTTCTTTCTTTCTTTCCTTCTTTCTTTCTTGTAGTTTTCATCTTAAGGACTTGTTTCAGAGTCTCTTGTGTGTAATTGGAATTTATTTGCTAGATCTATTATTTCAAGGCTTATTTTGAGGGAAGGCTGGAAGCCAATATCTTGCTCAGTTTTTTTCCTCCAAATCCTTCCTTTCAAAGCCTTTTTTTTTTTTTTTTCCTCACTGACTGGTTGAAGCTGGGCTCTGTCACCTTCCCACTCAGCCTCTGGTCTGTCAGTGGTTTTGAAAAGCAGCTCTGGACCTTCACCTCTTTAGTCCTCTTTACCTCAGTCATGACTCTCTACTATGTACTTTGGGATTTATTTCTTCATACCTTCAAAGTTAACTTTGAGAAACTGTGAAAGTTTCAGTCGTGTTCCTTTCTGGCCCAAAACAACACAGTGATGACATTGAAGCTTTATCACAGCAGCAGTTATTACTTTTTAGTCCTTCATTGTATTACTCTATTCCCTGTTAATTGATGTTATCTTCAAATTTCCTTCTCATCTCATTTGCCATAGATATTTTTAAACTTTCCATGGATTGCCAAAAATACCAATGTTAAAAAACAAAACAAAACAAACAAAAAAAAACCCTCCCACATTGTATTTCAGAGAGTTATTGCTATCATTTAGTCTGGCATCCTGCATAATACTGGCCCCACCATTGCATCCATACAAGACTCTGCTGAGTTCTTTAAGAGTTGGTTAAAGCTGCAAGACTCTTTAAGGAAACTGAACCGATGACTTTGTTTGCAAGGTTTCAGGAAAGAGACTCTCACCACCACCTCTGGTCTCTTCTCCATGTGTTGACCATCCTGACACCTACAATGGGAGTTCTCTTCTAAGATGACTGACTGATTTCAGCTTCCAGCCAGTACTGTGCACTTCTGTATTAGATTAAACGCCCCAGTGTACAGAACATCCCAAGGACCTGTTAGACCTTACCCAGGTTCCTCCTAAATTAAAGTCTTGTGACTTTAACTTCAGTTAAAGTCACAAGATCAAACCATGAGGGAATATTTGCAATGGCCTGATTGCTCTTGTTTGCAATGGCAGTGACACCTGCCTGATCCTACCTCTTCTTCTGTACACTCAAAACCATTTGGGACCTTGATTTTTCATGAGGAAAATATAGGTGATGGTGCTGTAATGAACCTTGAGGCACAGAGCTGGTATGTATTTGCAGAGACCAGTGGTTGTATAGGTGTACAATCAGATTGCTGTGTCAGTTGCTGAGGGATGGTGGCTGAGTCAAAGGAGGGAATTATCTGACACAATGCATCAAAAAACGAACCCATCTTTTGTCTGTGAGTTATTGTAGGAAACAAAATAAAGGTGATTTGTCAAAGTAGTTCCTTTCTTTTTCAGGTTATCTTGCTCTTAGAGACTGCAATTGGACTAATGAAATCCAAAGTCTTCTTGCAGAGCAAATTCAGCCTTTTCCACTTTGTGGTATTGATATACTTCCTCTCCATTAGACCTAATTATTTGGACAACTATAGTTTCCTCAAAAATAGGCATTATACACAACAGAAAATACACATAGAAAGACCTATTCCGCAAATGATTTTCAACTGATCACCAGATGGGTGGGTATATATGTACAGTGGAGAATTATGGCTTATATAAACATAGTGTTTTCTCTACCTTCCAGAAGAAACTACTCAAAGTACTCTTCATTTCCATTTATATAGATCTGAACAAGAAATAATGATTTGAGATGAATACCCCAAATGAGGAATTAGGCTGATTTACCAGAGTGAAAGAGAGGAATCAGCATTATCATTCCCTCTCATTTTGCACATGAGCAAAAAGTCACTTTTCCCAACAGGCCTCCTGCTCTCCTTATATTGTGTCCTGGAGCCCATCAGTACCTTCCATCAGCCTTGCTCAAAGGCTGTCATGAATATTTTTGCAGCCACAGCCCAAGTTCCAGCGCATGCTAAAGAACAAGTCCCTGATGCCTCCTGGTAGCATTTCATTTGTGCCAAGTTTAGATGAACCACACTGGATTAATTTGCTCCTTTGATTATACTTGCATCCCCTCATCTGTCACTAACAAGGAGAGGCTGGCATTTCAGAGCCTCATTTAAACTCCACTAATGCAAAAATCAAGCAGCAGAGACCAGCTGGTGGTCTTGTTAGGAGAGATGTCCCCCAAGACACTGTGGCAAAGAGTATGTGACCAAGAGCAAGGGGCAGGATGGCTGACAGTGCCCTCAGGATGCTCCCTGGCTTCAACAGCGTGGGGAAGGAAGTAAAACAAACCAGGAAATCCCTTCCATTGGCAGGCAGTTCTCTTAAATCCTAAAATACTGCAAGGTATTTCCATTTAATTTTAGAGCAGTTGGCCCAATGCAGAGGGTCACAATGATACCATGGAGGCAAGGCTCATCAGCATGCCAGCCCCTGGTCTGGATCCTGCTCCCTGCTCCAGGGGCTGATGCTTTCATCCTTACCAGTGCTGGAGCTGACATTTTGGCAGAAGGACATCACACCATGCAATAGAAGCTCAGATGTTTGTCTCTTCAGACTCATGCAGTAAACAAAGAGTAAATGGGGCAGCTCCACATACCCAAGCCAGGCTCCTGAGTTGCCCTGGAAAGGGGGATGGGAGGGAGGAGTGAAGCCTTGCTTGCTCCCTGCTGTGAATATGTACAAGCCAAAGGAGATTAGCCAAGCACTGTCTGGCTTCTGCCTATGCTACTCTTAGATTCAAGCCCTACTGAGACAACTTAAACCACTTATTCCATATTTTTCACCAAGAGCCCTGCAAGGTGATGTTGTGGTCCATGGCAGGAGTACCCAAATGTTGGTGCAATATATACAAATTAGAAGCAATGCCAATGGATAGGATTCTACTCATAAACTGGCATTGATGGTTAAGTTGTTATTTCTGCTTACACAGCATGCTGTAGAATACAATACAGAAAAAAAAAAAAAAAAAAAAAAGACAAATAAAAATAAAATTAACCTGCCAGCTGTATGTAAAAGCCGCTAATGCATTAAAATCTATTCTGCTCCTTCTACTCCCCACTGTAAAAGTAAAGCAATTTGAACACACTAATAAAATATTTAGAGAAGCCCACTGTCTTCTGCAATTTTTAAAATTTGCTTTTCCTAAGAAATCAATGTTTGTAAGCATAACAAGTATGAATACGAGTCCACTTTTAGGAAACCACGTGAAGGTACAATGTAAAAAAAAACTCATCCTGAAAATTCTTTGCTGACCTCATGGAATAGTGAGAGCAGATCACGAATGAGATGAGATGAGCAGACTCATCACGAAGTTCCAGATAAGCCTAGGAAGATTGCACTTGTACTTTTCAAGTTGTGATCCAGGCTCATACTGACCTCCAGAAAAATTCTCTTCATCAAATTCAAGAATTTTTCTAATTCCTGCAAGGAGTAGGCTTTGTAACTTTCTGCATGCATGTCACTCAGTCTAATTCCCAGCCTCGCTGGCCATTCATTAGAGGCTGAAAAATGGGGTTTAATTATTCATACAATTCACTCCTTTAAAATGCAGAAATCAAAAATTTAATACAGAAATTAGGCTCAACCTAAAGACATGAAATAAGAGCACGCAAGTTCATGGCAACTAATTGCCCAGAATGCTAAACAGAGCCTGCCAGCCTGGAGTCTCATCACCCACCCAGGCAGCTAAAGCTAATCAAATAATTAAATGCCAAAAAAAAAAAAAATGACACTTAGCTAGCGATATTATCCAGTAATTTCCCAACGACATTTCCTGATTTTTTTCCAATACAGTTGGCACTGCTTCCAATAAGATTAGACTGGATTTATCACTGGGTTGAGCTATAGGACAGTTCCTGCACACTTACCTAGGAGATCAACAGCATTAGCTGTTGTAGGTTTAAAAAGGTAAAAGGTATGGGTAGGCATTGGGCAGAAATCTTCCCTGATCGCTGAGTATTTTATTAGGAACAGTCTCAGATTTGTGTTTCAAAATGCAATGAAACAAAACTATTTGCAAAAAAAATAAAATGCCAGAAAAAAAAGTTTTCCTGTAGGGAAAAAAAAAAAAAAAAAAAAAAAAAAAAAAAAAAAAAAAGCTTAATTCTCATCTGTATTGCCTCACTTAAATTTTATCCACAGTCTCTCAGTCTTGCTGATCTAATCTCCCCTGGCCACCTGGTTGTTACCTCTGGCAGGAGCAGATTACTGCAATGAACAAGTATGTCTTAGAAGAAGAGCCCTGTCCGTAGCTCCATCAATGTTTTCCAGTTCATAGCAGGGCCCCTCACTACCCAAAAGCCAAGTCAGAAGAAGGAATGTACAGGAGCTGTAAGGGAAGCAGTACCTAAAAATTCCGAGGCAGAGGAAGGCAGTTTCCTTGTGTGTTTTCTTCTCCATGGAGACGTCATGGTTCAGCTTCCCTGGGGTTAAGTCACTGATCCCTGTTGGAGCGAACAGCTCTCACATACATAACCATGGCCTTATAGCACTTCATAAAAAGTGGTAGATAACAGTATTTGGTTTGCAACTAGAGGAATAAAGTCCAGGAGGACAAAACAAACTTCTCTATGCCAGGCATCTAGACGGAGCAGAATGTAACTCACAGCCTGGGTGGCTCCGTGACCTGGCCATTGGGGCACGCAGCATCCCTAAAAGTTACCCACTGTGCAACGCAGTGGGAGCTCTTCCTGCTGGGCCAGGGCTGCCCTGAACAGCACAAGTTCCCTTAGTGCAAATGGGCAACAACACCCAGAGCCCTGCATCCTGCTGCAGAGATTTTGAGGGATAGAAAGCAGCAGTGAACATCTCACTAAACCCAAGCAGGTCTCTCATTTCCAGGACAAAGGCTCTGCAGCCTCTCTGAAGCAAGCACCCTGTCGAACAGCACAAACACACCAGCAAAACTCCAGATTGTGGAGCAAGGGGGGAAGAAAGGGCTAATGGCACCGTAGCTATGAGGCATTACTATTCACGGCACCAATTTTGTCTAGTTGAAATGTAGTGCATTATACAACAGCCCTGAATGCTCAGCTGGTCGGATCATTTGGCTGCTTAAATATTCTATCAGCTCCCGAGGAGACAGATGTTGGCAGTTCAGGGCCAGGAAGCTGCTCCTGGTCAAACTCATTTACATCAACGACATTTTCCTACACTGCAAGAAATAAACGCTCATGAAAAATCACAGGTGCTTAGCACTGTGCTAATCACTGCGCCAGGCAGTGGTGGTTCCTGCATTTCTCAAGGTTTCACATTTCAAGGGAACAGGGAGCTGTCCCGGGGCAAGCCCTGCGTTCATCACTCTGACATGAGGTAGCCCTTTGGCCTGGTATCACCCATCCTCTGACCCACAAGTTTCATGCATTTGGGGCAGGTATGGCCCTGGGCAGCTAGGACTTGAGCAAGTGCAGCTATCCAGCAGCTCTGCTTTAGGGCAGGCTCCATCATGCTCCACCAGCAGTGCCTGGCATGATGCTTATGGTATTTTCCGCAGGGTCGGAGCAAATCTTCAGCAGGCCCCCCCATCATGCTTCATACACAGCACGCAACAGGAGCAGACAAACGCAGCAGCAGTGGGGGCAGCACAGTAACCCCAGCTACACTTGGTGCTCCTAACTCAGCCCCCGTACACACACAGGGAGACACGTCTACAGAGGCTTCAGTGACAGATATTAATAGAAGTGATGGCAGAGAAACCAATGGTTAGTTAGTTCCGGATGAATTTGGCCATTTTTGCCCCCACATTCGGTGATGAATTACATTGCACTCCAAGCTGCCTGTGTGTAGGTATTTACACTATAATACACGCTTGGGTTTCAAAGGGAACGGCTTTGTGGTGCAGAGTCTACATGAAATCCCTGCAGCTGTCTCAAAGCAACTGCAGAACAATCCCGATGATTTAGTTCTTGTACAAATATTCATTTTATTTTAAGGCTGAGGTGATGTTTTTATTCTTCACTGAAATACAAGGAGTCTATTTACTTTTTAGTTCTGAATAGTCACACTTACAAATAAAGTCTATGGGAGATAAAATGCAGGAGGTACATATAACAGTGAACCTTTCATTCACTTATAAAAAGCCGCAGAAATAGCTGCAGTCATTCTGCGTATCTGCTCATCTATTAATTTTGTGCCTAGTTAAGAGGCATTTCACTGCACCTCTTCTAGAGCTTCAGCTTGCTCATACATTTTGCTTTCCAAAGATCAATGCACGTTTAAGCAGTTGTTTGCCAGCTTTAAGTCCAGCAATATTGAACTCCATGCAAATGAACCTAGCCATCTGTACATCCCTGCTCTGAAAGTAGTTTTTCCTTTCACATACGTACCCAGACTGAAAATTTCAGACCAATCAAGCAGAGCTGAGGGCTAATGGGGGTACTTCATTTAACAGCACAACCGAGCAGATTCAAACTTAGTTCACATCCACTGTTTTTCATTTAGCTTAAACATCTAATTTTTTTGGCAGGGCAGAATACTCCAGAAGAGCAATGGATGCACCACAGGGAAAAAGAGGTCACTTACCTCCTTCCTATGTTCTCAAATATGCACTTTATCATATAGCATATGATTTCTTTAACGCCTATTAAAAAACAAATGAAAAACCCCACACAGATCTGTCAGGCCTTTACTGCAGTTTAAAGGTGCTGCCCCACATCACGCCCTGGGATCTCATGGAAGAGCAGGAGGAGATCCTTAAGAACTGAGTCCCCACTGTGATGAAAAACAGCTCTGGCTCTGCAAAAACAAGGCGTCCAGAAATCTCCTTAAATAGCCAGCAAGCACAGAAACTTTGCAGTTTGCAAGCTATGTTATTTCCTTACTTGCACCATAACCGTGGTGTCTGGTGCAGTGTTTAGTTTTTACGCGATGCTGTTTCAAGCAGTGGTTATAAATAAAATAGATACTATCTCCCACACAATAAATCTGCATTTTTTCTCCATCTATGTTTGCACCATTTATAATATAGCAGGTGCCTGCTGACATTCAGTCTTTCAAGGATTTTGGTAGAAGACAGCACTATTTATCAACTTTTTTTTTTTTTTTTTTTTTTTTTTTTTTTAACTGGCTTTATTTAAATTTCATGTTACCAAAGCACAGCTTGTGATACAGAAATTTCACAAACATTAACCATGAGCAAGTTCTCAAGCAGAAAGACCCCAAAATAGCACTTTTGTAGGAAAGTCTTCGTAATTGTGTGTACTCAGTGGCAGCAAGACGAGCCATGTCCAGAGCTTTGCATTAAATAAATCGCATCTTCAGTACCATGAGAGTTGCCTGGGCCATTCACATCCGTGAAAGCTGAAAGGGGAGGCCAACCTTTCACGGACAGCTTTGAGACAGCCACAGATGGCTCTTCCTTTTCTCCCCTAAAGGAGAATGGAAGAAAGAAGGAAGAGCATTCACAAGCTATAATCTACACCTCATGTTTAGACTTTGCTAAGCAAGGCAAGAGACTACACATGGGAAGACCCTCACATGGGGAAAAGGGAGCCCAGAATAGTCAACATCTGGAAATGTAGCTACTTGTCTGAAAGGTGAAGGGTTCAAGCCCCTGTTCACATCAGACACCGTACCTTACACGTGGAAGCGGGGTTCTCTTCACCCTATCCCCTCAGCTGAAGCACTGCTGGTCCACGCAGGTCTTTCCCGTCAATGCCATTCTGCTTTGAGTAATTAAACCTAATCTGTAGCAAGGCATCCTGCACCAGGTCACACCAACCACCCAGTTCCCCCCTATTTTTGTCCCAATTGCTGTTTCTTCTGAGACTATCCTAACTGTTAGTTGCAACAGAGAAGCCAACTGTTGGCAAGCCAGCTGTAAGCGGATCAGAGCAGACATCGGCTTTGCCTAACCAAAGACTTGAAAATTAGTCATCTGTGCTGCAGCTGAACTTGGAGGGTATCAGAGCACTCATTGAGGGACAGGATTTAAATTCTTCATTAGGCTAAAGGACTGACAGATGAATCATCCACCCCTGCAGTGCTGGTCATCCTCCTGGGGGATGACTGAAAGAAATCATCTTCTATTATTAAAGCATTCCAAAACCCTTCTCCAAAACACAAAGAATGTTTTAGACCATATTCTCCGTTATAAAATGCAGTAAGAACAGAGGCTTTTCATTCCATAGGAGAATGAAGAATTAGAGAGATGCTCAAAAATGAATGGCTTGTGAGGAACTGTTGTACAAGAGCACAGAAGCTACCAAACAGTAAACTGATAATTCTACATTCAGCCAAAACTCGGATTTATTACTCACTCAGGACTAGGCAACCTGTACACCATTTAAGCTACATATAGCTTCTTCCTTAGCATCAATACTAAGCGGTAAGTGGAGGTTTCTGAGGCATATACAAAAGAAGATCAAAATTGCTTCACAGGTTTAATACTACACCTTGCACATTTTATTATTTGGGAGCTTCAAAATGAGCCAACCTACAGCTACCCTATACACACACACACACACACAAAAGCTTCTTACTATGATTCATGCAATTGCCCACCTCCTTCCTTGACCCTATGCTCCTTTCAGTGCTTGCACTCCTGCCTTTTGGTAAGCAATCAAATTACAGCAACCTAAAGAGTTTAGAACAAATTAACCATGTGCTCAGTTCAACACAGCAATGGTAAAGTTATTTAAATTCCTTTTTTTCAGCCACAAGAAGGAAATTGAAACAGATCTTACACTAATTGTCTCTGACACATTTCTGTTTCTTCCAAGAGCTCTTGTTCAGGATCTGACTTCAGGGCAGATACAGTGACGCAAAAGTCCCTGCTTTTAAAATGAACTACACTTTTTTTTTTTTTTTTTTTTTGAATGACCTTTTTAATGCAGGTAGAAGTGATTCAGCTTGAACACATACATTGACACTCTGCTAAACAAGTTTTTGATAGAACTCAGACTTACAGTGTGGTGTGTACAGAATGGAGCGAACTTTTGTTTTAGATCTTATTTCCTTTAAAATACAGGTGAAAAGGGGAGATGAATGCTACACAATCAGAATTTAAAATAGCAATTCTACTGTTCTGCTAAAGCTGTAAACGGGCCTTCCAGGAACTTGCACAACAATGCTGAGACCACTTCTGACGATGAAATTAAACTATAGAAAAGGATAATTATCACAGTTCCACGAAACAGTTTTCTGCCATTAGGTACTGCTGTCTTTAAGTAAGTGCCAATTCCTGTAGCTGAATTAAAAAGTAAAACGGCAAGTATGAAGCCCAAATTGAGGATTTACCATGTCGTATACATCAGTGGATTGTATCCTTCGTACATTATTTTACCTGTTAGCTCATTACGAGCATATTTCTTTTAAAAAGGCCTGAGAGGATTACAAACAAAATTATCATGTGATAAAATAAATCTAAAACACTGTATACTGAAAAACAAAAAGATGGAACAGAGCTTGAGTACATTAGAGAAGTCTTAATTTTAGTTAGTTCAAACTACTTTAGGAGTCTTTCTGGTTCTGCCACAACAGTATCTGAGCAGTCTCCAGGTATCTTGTGTACAAGCAATATTGCAAGAAAGTAAAAGTGTACACAAAATGCAAGTCCTTCTGCTGAAAGCAAAACTGAAAACCTCAGTAGCCAGTGATGCTTTAGCAAATTGATTTCTAGGACAAATAGTCAGCCAAACAATTTTGATGTGCTCAGGATCACTACAGGTCAGGTATACAGCAGAGCAGAAAACAGTAAGATAATCCATCCAAAACTTCAGCCAAAAAACAAACAAACAAACCAACATTATTATTCCTATTCTCTAGCATTATTGCTTTTGGAACAGGAAAGACTGGCAGGGGCACAAAAGGGAAGTGACACGAGAGGAACAATACTAATTTCTATTGTAAGTGACATTTTGTGTTGTTGAGTTAGGCAAATAAAGTCTCACAAATAACTCATATTAGTGTACAGTATTTATTACCTTCCATTAATCTGAAACCAATCATTTTGATATGGCTAAATTAATTCTGAAATAAACATTTTTAAATACATAAGATGATGAGAGACTTCAACATGAGAACGTTTAATTGATCTGTACTCTTATCCCACATGCAAAGTATGTCATTCAAAGATATCATACATTTCCTTTCATTTTACACTGGTCCATAATAAAGAACAAATTCTCAGGAGGGAAGCAGTGAGGAAAAAAAGCATATTTTCAAGTAGCCCTTTTATTAAAAAAGGAGCATCAACTATATATTAAGCCAATGTGTTTCTCTCTGATTTTGATTTTACTTACAGTATACAGTTTTGCAAAATATACAGCTTACCAATGATACACAAAGAGAAGCCCTTTCCTAGGGGCAAGTAACAAAAAAGAATACAACAGAAAAGGATTCTACAGGTTAAAAAAGTTGTATTTTAGAACATTATGCCAATTCAGAGTCTCCATTGCTGGTAAGAAAGGTCATGCACAATGCTTTTTTAAGAGAATGTTGTCATTAGTCCATGAGAGGTTTGTCTGCATGCTTCACATGAACAGAAAAAGGTACAAGTCACAAGGGAAGTAACTCTCTCCAGTTATCTTTTAGGCCTGTCTATGTCATCAATAGCAGCCAGCAGCTTCTGTCTTGCCTTCTTGTTGATGTGGGATCCCAGACAAACATTCACCAGATTTGTCAAGTGCTTAGTGGAATATTCCTGGCAAATAAAAGCAGATTATGTTATGGCAAACAATAAAAACAGTGGATAAAGATAGAAAACTAAAAACCAGACGTACACGCTGTGGACTTTTCAGCTGATAGCAGCGGTTGGTACACAAGGGAGACTTAAAATGGTAGTTAAGTCAGGCTTGGAGAGTTTTCATAGCTGAGACAGAGAAGCACAAAACTGTATTCTGCTACATGGCAGATTATAATGGAAAATGCCTGCGATTTTAGTAGTGTTGGACTAAGTTCACAGAAAATAATACTTATGTATTAAAATCATCTTTTTAATATATTTTCCATTCTTTGGGAGGTGTGGTCGGAAATACAAATATGCAGATTAGATGTTTTTAAACACCAAACCATTTTTCTAACAAGCTGTGACAAAACTTGATTTTTTGATTTCTCATCTCTGATAAGCTTCTAAATACTTCTGTACAAAGGGTATTCAAACACCATTAATTTCAGTACATGATAAAGGAGGAAAAAATTGCAAAAATGTTAAGAAAAAAATTCTTAACACTTGTCAAAACACCACATTTGCCAGTACTACCTTTACCCTTAAACACCATCCAAACTGTAGCTTTCACCAGTGAGTTTAAACAAGAGTTTTTCCATATGGATCACCAAATGACAGCTCACAGTCTCTCTCATAGCTCCAGGTTTAACAAGAAAAATGATATTACCAAAGTATTTATTTCATCCATTTGTAGTTGGATCTAAAGTAATTGCAAAATACTCTAAATTATCTCTAAATGCTCCATTTTAAAAGACTTTCCACTTTAACAGTGGACCAGCTCCAACAGCATGCAACCATTACCCTCTATTAGTCCTGGTATGGTTAGGTTATGCTACCATGAAAGAATGCTAAATGCTTTCAGAACACAAGTGAAGACTTATCTCAGACAGCAATGTTGATCTGGATTCAGTTTTATTAAACAAAGAAAGAAAATGCAATGATTTTATCCACTGTGCCTTAAAACTTAGTTGAAGCAATCCACTCCTAAAGGCCTAATTTTCCAATTGTACTCTTAATGATCCAATTGTGCACTTTGGCATATTCAAAACAGAATACAAAAATTTTCAACTTCAATGAAGGCTAGAGGTTCATCACAGGAAATTTGGCTTAACTACTACTTCAGATCATTTTTGTAGCCCCATTTTTAGCAGCATTTAGTGTACTTATGCTCATCCCATTCATACATGTTTTAATGCTTCCTGGTATATGAACTACAGCAAGAAACCAGAACGGCCCAGCTGGCAAGCTTCTTTACTGTAATACTGTAGGGTGGAGTTATGGAAAGATTTTTGATTATCTTATGAAAATTTGCTATTTCAAATCACATTGTACTAGCTTTAGCTATGAGGCACCGATGGCTTCCAACTAAAATACAGTACACTTTTGCAGAGCCCAAACCAAAAATGGATTATGCATATGCACTGATGATTTCGCTTTGTTGATTCACTTGAATAAAGGAACAACTTTTATAGGGATGGTGTCTGAAGAACACATTGATAAATGACTTCAGTTAACTCTTAAGATTGTAAATGGTCAACTACCTACAGCAGAATTATCTTTATAAGTGAAAATAACGTCTGAAAATAACAGATATGGGCATATTGAAGAAATCTTACAGTCTCACTTTAAAAAAAATAATAAAGATATGTAATTTGGGGTGTTGGACTAGATGATCTTTCAAGGTCCCTTCCAATCCCTAACATTCTGTGATTCTGTAGGATTCATCAAGCTACCAAGTCTCTCCATCATCCAGTGCAGCCTTGGTCTTTAGTGAACCACTGTTAATAGATTGCCCAGATGCTCCACAGAGCACTGACTGGCCATGATTTGCCAGATCTAAAATCCATTTTCAGCCTGTAAATTCCCTGACAATGAAGACTACCAAATAGCTTTCCTTAACAGCTGCATACACCAATGCAGGTGTTTCCTCTCTCTTGTTGCTGTTCTAACCTCACAGCTGATTTAGAAAAAAGTTTGGGTCATTGCTTGAACTATGAAACAGAGTTCACAGTGTATATAGGCTTCAGGTGCCTGGGATCCAGATGCTTCTTTTGCTGTAGCAGAGTTGCTACCTAAGGAGTGGAAAAAACTTTTCTTTGGGTTTCAACTCATCTCAGAACAGTGGGTAGATTTCTGCTCATATATATAGTTCATAGCACATCTTCCCAGGATGAACTCTATCAACTATAGAGAAAAGACATGGACTTAATAATGGTAAATGGTAGTAATAGCAAATAAATTTATATTTTCCTTTTGGTCAAAAGTATTATAATTATTATTAATGAACAGCCTGCAAAGTCTCTGTTCGTACTTCTTGCAAATACATATTAACTTCATATGATAATAAACGTATACATATACACACATGTCCATATTGCATCCCATACAATATTATTATAACAAATTAATATACACATGCATATGAGCATATTCATTTTTTAACACACAGAGGAATTGGTTATTTAGAGTCGTAAAAGATTACAAATTTAACTCCTACCCTGTGCTCCTTTATCCAGCGCTCCATGTCATTTTCTGTTAAGTAGTATGCTTTAATGTAGGTCTCCACAAATTCTTTATCTGGAATGGGCCTAATGTCTGTTAACTTTTCTAGTTTCATTAAAAACTGTTGAAAGTCCAGTTGCATCAAGGCACGTCCTTCATTGCTGCATTTCTTTACATTAGCATAACTGAAAAGAGGAACATGGTGGAAAGTAACAATTAGAAGGAAACAGAAATGAATCTTACTTCTCAGAGCTGTTTAACTTAGCCTTTCAAACCTTGAGGAGGAACATAATTAAGGTTTTAAGTTAAAAGCACACAAGAATGCTTCTTCAGATTTTTGATGCAGTTTTTATTTGCATTAGTATAATATGTTTTAGTCCCCCACATAGAACAGAAGCCCGCAATATGCAGTAATACTAAAACAAACAAAAACCACATGCTAAAGCCACTAAAAATCCTACATCGAGCAGCTTAAGAATAGAAGTGGGATAAAGGAAATGAAATCAGTATTGATCAGTGTACTAGACAGTGGCTCTAGTCAAGTGATCATGATCACTGAAATGTGAAAGGTACCATGGCAATTTTAAGAATGATCAACAGGAGTAACTGAACTAATTGTGGAAGCATCGGACAGGTACAAAGCCATCCAAAATCACAGACAACAACCAGAGAATAAAGGGTAGCAGCACTGGCTAATCTCTGTGAGAAGTTAATGGTTTGATGAGAACAAACTGACAGAAAACTAGTGATAGGTCTGAGCTCAAAGAAGAAGGAACAGTAGATGAGTTTAGGACAGGGAAATACTAGGAGGGATTCCAGTGGGGTGATAGGCAGCAAAGGAAACAGTCTTTTTGAATGGATGAGAAACAAACCCATTGGTTGGTAGGAAATAGTGATGTTAGCCAGTTGAAAGGCAAGGAGTTGGGGAGAAGACAGGTGTTTTGTCCCATTTACTTTGATTTGTGGCATGATGTTAAAGTGGAAACAATTATCAAAAAGGAAGGATAGTTTTTTAGGACATCTTATGACGAAACTGGGAAGCTACATGGAGGTCTGATGGAGCTGGATTTAGTCTCCCTGAAGATAAAATTGGTCTCTCAGAGACTGCAAGCAGAGGGAGGGAAATAGACATGAATATAAATGTGATGGCTTGACATAAGCAGTGGAAGCTGGTGATTCACAATAGACAACTAACACTTGGAGAACAAGGATGCTGTTGGGGTCCTAAATTAGAGGAAACAGCAGAAGAGTGGGATGGAAAAAAGTGAAACAGGCAGTAGGAAGTGTAAAGTAGGAAGGTAAAGATAACCAAGAAAGATATATGTAAACAAAAGCTGAAAGAGTGAGACAGCACATATTCAACAATGCAGATGACAGCACAGACAGGTAGCAAGTGGACAAAACCGCAAAAATAAATGCAGCAGATGAAAAGACTACAATACTCAGGCTACAATAAAGACCCTGAAAAGACTGGGACACTCATGGAAAGGTAGGAATGAGCATAGCATAGCTGTTCCTGTCTAAGGTGTTTGAGTCCACATTTACCAAGCCATCTAGGACACCTCTCCATTTCTGATGAAACTGTAAGGCTCCTGCTCCACAGCTATCCTAAGGTAACTGCTAGGGTTGACAACCTTCTTCCCTGCAACTGTCTTTCTTCCCAGCAAAGACAAACAGCATCACCACAGAGATGCTGCAATCATACTTCAGCCCCTTAAACTCAACAGCTTACCAGTGCATTGCAAAAATTAGGACCTTTAAAACCATAATATATGCATTCTCACTACAGACATATTTACCCAAGACCAAGACTTCCACAAACTACTTACCCTTCCACAAGAGTTCTATTAGCTAAGCGAATGCAGTGCTCCCAAAGGATATTTGAGACTGGCAGTGGAATACGGACTCTCTTAGATACTTCATTCAACCTTCTGTTAAATTCTTCAAATTCCTGATGAAACATGAAAGGTCATTACTCCATCAGCACGAAAGAGACCGTGCTATATACATGCTTAGAAAAAAAAAAAGAAAAAAGATATGCACATAAAACAAACACTAAAAAGTAAGAGCGAAGCAAAGAAGCTTAAGAGGCACAGACTATAGAGACAAGCCTGTGCAGAGTAGAAAGCATACCACATTCTAGTATATCATTCATAACATGACTTCAGTAATTTTATTTAAGAAATAAAAAACACTACTCTGGTTCTACAGAGGTGTAGGTAGTTCTCAGCAAAACTGAGACATCCAAAAATTAGCCAGGTGTCTAATCCTTCAAATGCTGTTTCATTGCCTCACTCTCTAAACTCATCTTTAACTTTCTGAAAGCCAATATACAGCCCCTGAATAAAATCCAGTGATAAGCTCTTTATCCCTCTAAATACCTGCCCCATCAGCATTCAGAGAGAAGCTCAGAAATATAGTAACCATTTTCATTCCTCAAACTGCATTATAAAGCTTTCAGGTGCTTTAGGAAGAACCGAGAGCACCCACTGAAAACAAACCAAATCCAGCAGTTTAGCCGGATACTGTGTTGCTAGATAACAGTTCAGAAACAGGCACCTGAAACATCAATGAACTTGAGCTGTTACTATAAGTGACAAACTAGTTATAACTGAAATTAATTACTGCTACAATGATTTTTGTGACTTACATAAAGTGAAATAGAAGCTGGCTGCCAGGAACTAATGCCTCTATCATTTAAAAAAAAATCAAATAACTTTAAAATAAAGCAGACCTTGACACTGAACTGCATGCATAACGAGCAAAACCAGTTTGTACTGCAGCCTATTAAGGCCATACTTGTTCAACAAAATGCTTCCATTCCACAGCTGGAATCTAGCTTTTATCCTTTTCCTATCAAGAATTCAGCAAGAGAACAAGAAAATAGACACTCAGTTGGGAATTTCAATAACCATTTTAAGCTAGTATCTGACCAAGTAACTGGTGTTTAATGTAAACTTTCTGAGAAATGTTGCAAGAGGAAGCACAATACCACAATACCATGCCTTAACAGGCATAGAGATGACTCTTGTGAAGATGCACATGCCTGTCACTCAGGACCAGTGAAATTCTTCAACAATCCTCTTTTCCCAATTTATCCACTTCCATACATACTATATGACTAAGTAAGGAATTCTGCATATGCACGCACACAGCTAAAAGCAGTTGGCTATTACATTAACCATTCTGTTTACATCTGACACTCCTGGAGTCACACAGCAAATCACTAATTGCTAAGTAGTAATCTAAAAGCCTCTGTAGAAATTATTATTAGTTATAAAACATAGAGGCCAGAAATTCAGAAAGGTTTTTAATTGCATTAGCTGATTGTCCTGAAGCAGATTCATCAGCAGTTGCACACTCATAGAAGGGAAAAGTTCTACTGCAGTGACCAAATGCTGTAAGTACAAACTGATTTCAAAAAGCCACAGCTGCATAAAGAGGGGTAGTCGCAAAGATTCAGAGAAATTCACTGCAGTCTCTTTTTTTTTTTTTTGAAGCAGAGAATAGCTGTAAAGTACTAAAGTGTAATCAAATCTGTTATTCAACACAGATGCTTAACTTTCTCTGTGATATATACCTCACAGATCTTTAGATTAATTTTTCTAGTTTCCCTGTGAGATTTACTGTAATTCCACAACTTCCTTCTAAAGACCTTTATAAATATAGTTTAGGCATAAATAAAAATCTAACAAAGGACTGTCACAAGAATTCATTCCATATGCCATAAGATACGGCAATTGTATAACCACTTCTACTGAATGCAATTGAGAAGTTGGCTGAATAGCTTCTCATTCAGCTTCCTTTTAAAAAGCTAACTTCTAAAGAAACCAACTTCAATTAGATAGCATACTATTATTAGTAGCACTGGTCTGTCTGATGGCACCTGTGATACTGCTCAAAGACAACTGATATAATTATGCAGAACTGCAAACAGCCTTTGTTAAAACAAATAAACACACACCACTTCCTCAGGCCACTGTATTTTCCTATTTTCCTCAATGTTACTTCCGTTTAATAGGCATTTACCTTCTATTCAGGACTTAGACATGAAACTCATTAACCTTTTGGGGTTACTTTCATCCACAACGTAGTCAAAAAATCAGCATTGAAAACAAACATTAATGTATTCTGCTAGTAACAAGAATAATGAAAATTCTGGACAGACCCCCTTATAACAACTTAGTATTTGTCAGGATGCTGGATAGCTCTAGTCATGCTGCTTTAATAGCTTTAGTGAAGTATTACAGCAGTTAAACGTTTAAATAAGGTCTAGCACACTGTTTCTCAGAAAGTATTCACCTTTAAAAGAGCATCTACGTATACATTGTGTTGTGACATGATTTCCTTCACATCCCATTTTACATTAGTCATGAGAAGCAGCATCTGTTCATAATCAATGGCTTTAGCAGCAACAATCCAATAAACCGGTTTGCGTAGTTCACTGGCAGTTGACACTGTCTGAAATTGAATAAAAAGGAAATTCAATTCAGTAAATTTCTGGCTAATAAGAGCAACTTATAACTATGGTGCACAAATATGGGTACCACACAGTACAAGTTCCAAACTTTCTGTTAAAAAAAAAATATATCACCTGTGAATTATACAGTTCTGACCTGAGAATAGAACTGCTGAAGAAAAGGCTTCTTGGCAGCTGGCATCACAGCATCAAGATGAGGTTGAAGAAACTCAAACTGCTCAGCCAGAAATACCCTTTGAAAACAAATGAAATTCACCATGAACTAAATGCAACATTTGGAATGCCTCTACACTTCTGTTCCACCACAGTTAAGATATTTGGAAATGATATGTAACCTTGGAAAATGTATTCCTGATAAGAACTGTACCATTTTTACGCTAACATGTCAATGTGTATACTCAGTTCTGGCAATTTTAAAATGTGATTGTGATCAAGAAAATGCTTCAATAAAAACACTAAGGCTTGAATAGCAACAATTCAGATTTCTGTTTTACTCAGGATGTACCGCTAAAGTCTGATCCAAAGCCTAGTAAAGTCAGTGGACAAGTGTCCCGTGATTTTCATATGGCAGGGCAGTCTACATTAAAAAATCCATTTCAGAATTTCAAAATAACATTCCAAGTTACATACTTACTAGTGAACTTTTAAAAGACAGAAAATGAGATCAAATTCTTCAGCATGGGTAGGATTATTATTTTTATATATATAGTAATGTAATGAAGAAGTACATTTTTAACTAAGCATAAATGAACATTTAAAAAAAAATACAAACAACCTCATTTGGAAAAACATTTTAAAAACAAATTACTAATCTTTAACAGTGTCCTCTTCTGTGAGAGGAAAAAAAATAAAATCTGATTCTTACTTCTATTCTGACCAAATAAAGAACATTTTGTAAGAGTTTTGCATTCCTCGCTCTTTATAATCTTCTTTTCACAGGTAAACTTCCACCTGTTGCCAAAAGTATCAGAAACAAAGTCAAGCCAATATGAACTAAACAGTTCTGAGTCTCATATTAAGTACTCAAATACTGATAGCTATGGTTTAAATGGCACATACATATTAAATACTCCCATTAGCCTCTTAAAAATTATATTTTTTCCTGTAAGATTTGGCTCTGTAATATCACAAATTACTGGACCAGCTGCAGTAAAATTTTATTGCTTGTGCGTGCAGGTGGTAAACCAAACGATCGGGTCCTGGTACCTTTAATTAAACAATTACCTCTATTGCTCGTTATTAAAATCACATTCAGAAGTAGGAATTTTTGACCTCTGAAGAAGGTTTTGGCATGTAATCACAATCTCTTAAACGATCCTTAGCTTCCAGTGACCACAAAACACGGTGTACAGTAAATAACCTACAAGGATTCCGTGGCTACCACTCTCTCTGCCAAACCATACAGCGAGTTGCCAGACGTCAGAACTACTAGATGACTGAGATGTGGGCTTGGCACCTTCTCCTTTCTCTCTTCAGCAGCTGTGAGAGTTCCTGCGGGATCAGCAGAGACCTCCTAAAACAAAGAATTAAACAACTGAAAAAAAAAAAACAACAATTGACTGGAAAACAGTAAGAATGGCGGTAACTGAGCAGTTTCAGATGGCTTCTTATCTGATAAAGGAATGTTTCTAATTTTATGATTTAACTTAAATCAAGCCTGAATCCAAGGTGACAACCATGTTTTCTATTTCAACAGTATGGTGTTCAAACAAGTGAAAAATCACTTCATGCAGATCAATATCTGTCTCAGGAAAAGTAAAAAAAAAAAAAAATAAAAATATTGAACAAACTAATGCCCATACAAGCTTTAGCCCAACTGCCTACAGAGGGATTAACTTCTCACCCCTGGATATAGTTTCTTCAATATGACAGCAAACAATGTGACAAATCAAAGGAATATTATTCATGTGTGGGCTTAACCACTCCTGTGATCTGTGGCTAACTTAGGTAAAATACATGTGATGTTTTTTTAAACAACACTAAGTTACCATTCCAGCACAACTTTTATCCTGCAGACAACTCAGTTGTAAAGAGCATGGAAATATTCACAGCAACAGAAAAAACACCTCTAGATTTGACAAGTATAAATATCAGTTACAGATAGAAGAGGAATCACAGAAGGAACAAATTTCCAGAGCTACTACAGTGGTCTAACCAAGTGTATAAGTGCTTATGCTTACCTATTTGCCAATATCAGATCAGGACATGAAAACAAGAAAGCAGTTATGGCTTTACATTTATTAGTCATACTATGTTTAGCGCTTACACACAGTCTACAAAATATGGGAAGTGCTACAAAAGAAAAATGATACAAAACACAAATCAGATGATGAAGATTGGCATGATACAGCACTGGGTTCTTAACTAAGAGCCTTCCATGTCCCCAGGATAAACATTCTATGGCCAACAGGTGGTATGACAAATCAGCCTGGTTCTATGATTCTAAGACATTACCTAACTCATTCCAAGTATTCCAAGGAAAAATACACGCTACAGATCTTGAAAAGCCAAGAGAGAAGGCACTGCATGCAACAGATGAACAGGTGAAAAGGAGGAAAGCAATGTGTAGGTTATTCTGGCAGAAAAACCTGACAGGGCTATTGTGGTTATAATGCAGCAATTAAAGGTGGAGCAGGAAAAAGAAATTATGTCAAGTTGAATAAGGAGTTTGTGAGAAATTAAGCGATTCAGAATGAGCAGAAAAATCAGAACTTAAAATTCCTATAGAAAAAGCAGCACTAAAATGTATCTACAGACTGGATGAAAACCAAGTCAAAAATTACATTAAGAACATAAGACAACTAGGACAATAATATTGTCCAACAAAACCAAAATGGTTTGAGGTGCAGAGAACCAATGTCATTGCTAGTTTGCAACGAAATACTTATGAGTATTCTGTTCATCTGCCCCAAGTATCTCACTTTTGGAAGCTACAGCACCAGTTAAGGCAGCTATCTTGCATACAGAGGATATTCACAAACAGGTAATGGCAGTACCATGACTGAAGAAATATTTTTGTGAAGATAAAGAAGTTGCTAAGAGACAGATAAAATATGGCATCAATTTCCCTTCCAAAACACATCATAGATCACGAACTGATCGATGCCACGTACTGACTTAGGTTGTACTGGTCTCAGTGTATTAATTAACATGGTCAGTAAGCATCATTACTATTGCAAAAACACATTTCTGGTAGAAACGACAAACGCAAAGACAGAATGGGTGCAGATCTTTCTACACATCCTGCTTGGGGAACTGACAGTGAGGAGACAAGCTACACAGAAACAGATACTTGTTTCAATATATTTGGCCTAATGAAAGCAGTAACTTGCCATTATATATTGCTCTTCTTTCCCTTTTAATACATCCTGCTGGTATGAATGAAACAACCTAGAGACTGCTGTTTCTGAAGAATCCAGATCATCTCTGCTGTTGCGTAGCAGGTATCTGTACTGAAGCTGTCTTACACCTGCTACAGAAAGGGCTGAATATGGAGTTGAGATATACATGCGAAGTTCAATACAATGTACCCAAACAAATTTTTTTCCTCTTACCTCTCCGAAGATGAAACTGCACCCTAATCCGCTTTAACGCAAACACTTAAAGAACTTGATTTTTTTTTTATTCTTTTGAGTTTGCCAGCAAGTATTTCCTTGAAGCTACTTGGTTTTGCTTTGACACACCGAATTTGTTACTCAGTCAATGAGATCCCAGTACTCTTAAACATTATTTACTATAACAAAACAAAGACAGTTCTGCTCAAAAGGCCCTTTTTATTTGTTTTTCACTAAACCTATTTCATTTATCTGGCATAAGAAGTTTCAGACCATAATTAAAGCACTGTCAATATTAGCAGTGCAGAAATCAACGTAAGCCAGAGCTGGCCAAAATCTCCTCAGTGGTGTATTTACAATGCTTTGAATCTGCTAGTATATTTAAAGCAGCAACACCCAAAGAACATGCTTGCTCAATCCTGTAAAGAGCTAAGCAACCAACTCTAAGATTGTTAGACTGGAGCATCATACACTGGTCCCTCCATCACTGTCATTGTGACCACCTTACACAAAACATTCCAGATTAAAAACACATTCATGTATCATAAATACAGGGGGCAGGGACAGATTCACTTCTAAATGAAATGCAGTGTTTTGAGTGGAGAAGGAGGGGTTTTGTTTGTTTGTTATTGCTGAAAAACATAGGATTACAGTAATGTTAGTTGTATCGGTGCAGGAGCAGCATACATGTATGGACATTGAACATTCTGGATCCCAGCTGAGGTGTCAGATCATTGCCCCATGGTAAAGGGAGCATAGCTGAACATGTGTTTGTATTCCATCTTTTTCCTGTTCACAGTCTAAAACAGGAATTTAAACTACAGGTGGACTTGCTGCAGTTTATAGAATACAGTATACACTGGTTTCACTGTGAGGTATTGCACTGTGAAACAGAGGAAGAGTGATTCAGCTATAGCTGAGTACTTACAGGGGACAGGACCCTCCAGCCGAAGCAGGGGTATGTGATGCATAAGAAGGGACACGGGGAAGAGGAGAAGAAACACTTTAAATAGCTGCAGTCTTTTTGCTCAGTCATGAGTCAGAAACCCGTCTCACTGTTTCTCGGTGGTCCAAATGAAAACTGGGATAGTACTTCCTTCACAAGTATGGTGACTATACTGTAACTACAGGATATATTAAAAGAATACGCATTTCTTGCGCTGTAATAATAGGGAAGTAAAAAACTTCGAACAGAGCAGCTCCATAAAAAGCTGTAGAGAATGCCTCCAATCAACCTCCATACTCCTCATATTGAAGTTCTGGTCCAAGGCAATCCCAAGCACAAATACAGGCTGGGTTGAAAATGGATTGAGAGCAGCCCTGAGGAGAAGGAGCTGGGGGTGGTGTTTGGTGAGCAGCTCAGCATGAGCTTGCAATGTATGCTGACAGCCCAGAAAGCCAACTGTATCAGGGCTGGAGAGGGAGGAGATTTTTGCTCTGCTCTTGTGAGACCCCACCTGGAGCGCAGTGTTCAGCTCTGGGGTTCCCAGCACAGGAAGGACATGGAGCTGTTAGAGGGAGTCCAGAGGAAGGCCATGAGGATTATCAGAGCTGGAGCACCTCTCCTATGAAGATAGGCTGAGGGAGCTGGGGTTGTTCAGCCTGGAGAAAAGAAGGCTCCAGGGAGGCCTTACGGTGGCCTTCCAGTACCTAAAGGGGCCTACAGGAAAGCTGGGGAGGGACTCTATGTCAGGGAGAAGAGTGACAGGACAAGGCATAATGGCATTAAATTGAAAGAGGGTATGTTTTACATTAGATAGAAGGAGAAAATTCTTCACTCAGAGGGTGGAGAGGCCCTGGCACAGTCTGCCCAGAGAAGCTGTGGATGCACCATCCCTGGAGGTGTTCAAGGCCAGGCTGGATGGGGCTTTGGGCAACCTGGTCTGGTGGGAGGTGGCCCTGCCCAGTGCAGGGGGGTTGGAAGTCAGTGATCTTTAAGGTCCCTTCCAATCTAAACCATTTTATGATTTTATGACGATTCTACAAAGACACAAAAGAGAAGGCAGCTTGGCTTTACCTTGCCAAAAGCGGAACCTCCCTTCCATTTTGCTTTTTCTTTCACAAAGCAGGACTAAAATCCAGCCGCACAATAATAGAAGTAGTATCCTATGAAGGTATCTGATATAAACTAGACGGCATTAATTCAATCCCAAAAAGGATACTGAAACCTATCATGACAATTTTATTTTATTTAAAAGAAATGGCCTCTAAACTCCCCAACTTTTCCTCTTTCTCTTGTCAACAAATATAAATAAACCTTCATTCACTTGCTATCTCTTTTAATAAATGAAGTCCAAGCTAGGAATGATCCAGTCAAAATTAATAAAGAGTCTTGACATAGACAATAGAGCTCAACCTTCACAAACACTAAGAGATGTGAGGAACTATTCTGATCTACATGAAGTTCTGACAAAGCATTAGTAACAGAATCAAAACAAACACTTGTTGGGACCATCCTTATAAAAATAAAATATTGAAAAACACTGCCACTGGGAACCAAAATGTAGGAGAAATGATAGTCCTTAATAAAGTTATTATGAATAGAAATCAATGCAAAAAAAAATCCTAACAGGCCATGAGACTGAATCCCACAACATAAACATGCAAAATATTTTCAGAAAGCAATTTACAACAAGCTAAGAAAAGAGACAGGAATTTTGAGAGGAGCACAGAACAATCCACACAGTCATGAGAAATAGCCATTTTATGACAGTAAAGTTTAGTCTTCACTTTCACAAATTCTTAATGATGATAACAATAAAAATACCCTGGAAACTTTTCCTTCCTCATGAATCAAAAAGTAAAAAATTCTTACTGACAGCATAAAACCAGCATGTGTTCATAAGATATTAATAATCTTCATTGAATGTCTTGAAGTTAGCAGTTGCTACTTAAGATTTCTTCCTCCTTTTAAATCTTACCTAGACCACAGCTATTTATTCCAAGTGACACTAGCGTTATCTGTAACAGCACTGTTAAATGACTGAGGAAGAAAAAGAAATCCAGTTATTTTTCCCAATTTACTCCTAGAAATAATTTTTTAAAAATTATATGGACTGGAAAAAAAGATCAAAACAATGCAAAGCACTGTCAGGAATACTGACTACAGATTAAATTAAAAAAAATAATTCCAGGACTTTATACTTTTCCAAAATCTTTAATGGATTAATCTGCAAGATCTTCCTAGATTTTTTCTTTTCTCTTCTGAATACATTGATTCTGAGATGAATATCAAGATGACTAGTTGTTTTTTTTTTCTGTATTATAGAGGCCTAGGGTTAATAGTTCTCATGCTCCCTCTACTGACTTTGTAAGAAATGGCCCCAAAACCCTTTAAAATGTTTATTGGAAAGAATGGTTTAGGATTCAACTGTTCTGAATGCTTCAAAGAATTGAAAAGGCACCTGAGTATGATTTTGTTGAATACCAAATCCCTGTGAAAGTTGTAGTAGATCATTTGTCTCCCACTTCTGCCTTGAAAAATAAATTCTTCCTCCAGCATACATGGGATTAATTACTGTACAAGATATCTATGATACTCTTTAGAAATGTCTTCATAATGTTTCAAGTGTTTTATATTTAAGTCAAAAAAAAAAGTATACAATTCCAATTTTGTGTACTTCTTAACAATATTTCTTCATAAACACTGCTCCCCGGTTGAATCTACCAAATCTACCTGCTTACCCTTTGTAATCACAGATGTGAAGGAACAGTAATCTACTACCAGTGTGACACAAGGATCATATTCACTCTGCAATTTCTGCAAATAAAATAAAGTGACTGACAGAGCCTAGTTTGTAAAATATGACAGAGAAAATTCCCTGATATTCAGAGATGACTTAACAAAGGGCTTAACTTACATCATGATATACTAAGAAGCTGTCTTTCTCATTACAGACATTGAATATGAGAAGAGAGAAAAAAGAAAATCAGTAAGCCATGATGAAATACAATTCCTGAATTTCTGACACAACCCTCTATTTCACTAAACATTAACAAAATCCAGGTAGGTACTTACCAGATCAATGAGGCTCTCTTGGATTCTGTTCAGTGTCGTGCGTAATCTGCTGCTACTGAGGCCCAATCCTGTTGATTCAAACTGGAAGAAATATTTAAGTTTGGAAAGGAACAGTCCTTAGTTTAAGCTTTACAGGGTTACAACAAAAGTTCACTGGATACAATTTACACAAAAGTTTTAGTACATAACTGCAGCTATAACTGTACAAAATGAAAAGATGATCAACAGAGTTCACTGCACTCAACACTACATTGATGTAAAGGATGACCTGAGTACATTTCATGAAGATGACAACTTACCATTCAAATCAATCAGTACACATCCTTTACTGCTGTAACACTTTAAGCGAACACGGGACTCTAGATTGCATCCTCTGGGACACCAGACTGAAATGGCACACAACTGTGCCCCAGCTGAGACTTGCATGCACACCACACACAAGCCAAATGGCCTTGACTTCTCTCTCAAACTGTAAATTTCTTCTAATCCCTTACTGAATGAATATCTAACTTGCACATGTAGAGCTATACCATTGATCTTTATAAAACAGTCATTATTACCTAGTGTTTTTAAAGATCTACCTGACAAATGTGCCATCTTCATGTTCACAGCTCAGCAGCATTATGGGGCAGGTGTTGAGCTGGGATAAATCAACACACTGATTCCCTGGTAAATGCAACGAATTATACCAGCTGAGGGGCTGATCTGATGTGTGATTAGTGTAGCTACTTACCTTCTACTTGCCATTACAAGGAAACAAGAACGAACTAACAAACCAAAGGTGGTGGAAATGGGACAACTACACAACACACATCTAAGTCAAGAATCTGGAAGTATTTGAATACAGTTCTGGTATGTGATTCACACCCCAAAAAAAACAATCTACTGAACAATATTTAGAGCAATGAAGTTTACTGTATTAGACTTCCTTTCAGTGCACTAAATCAGGGAAAGAAATGTTTGAGTCCTCTTCCCTCTTTTACATACAAAAAGGAATAATTTAGGTCCCCACCTACTACATTTAACCTTTCTGACTTAAGTCCATCTGTCCTAATTTTCCCATACATTCAGTGAAAATTATATATATATACACATATATATATACATATGTATATATATATATATATATATATAATATTTATTTTTTAAATTGTACCTGCAATTTTCAGCCATTAAATTTCATTTTAAGGGAGTTGTTTCTGCACCATCAGAATACAGACTACACAGTCTGCCGTTATTCCTTTCTCTCTACCTTTCCATTACTAACTTTCAACAGCTATCAGTAACTTTCAAGTACTTATTTTATAATAATATATTTATTGCTAAAAATGGCAATTTCATGTTACTGTGAAACATACAGGAATAATAATAAAGAACGCAAAAAAAAAAATCTTAAGTTTCCGTAAAACATTGCAGAGCTCCCGATTCAGCAGGCAACCTGTTACAGCTTGAAGCTGTACATCCGTATGTTTAAGAAAAGAAGGAAAAAATAATAAATAATAGGGAAAAAAGAGATTATTGTTCAGCATCTCCTCCTCCAGGCCAGAATTTCATGACTTTAAGCAGAATATGTCACTCATCAGTATAACTCTTCTCTTTTGCTATTTCTATATGCAAAGTGGTAGATATTCAAATGTCACAAATGACCTAGTACACTTAGCATTAGAGAATTTATAGAATAACTTCACTCATCACCAATTCAATGTGACACTTTATCTTTACAAAAAAAAGTTTAAGTGTTTTCTACAAGAATGGCCATTGGATTTACACACTATAATAATGTCTTGTCAAAAAAAAATTAGTACCTTAAATTTATTTTGCTAAGGAAATTTTGCTGTGGCATGTTCATCAGTATTGTACACTTTCATGAGTATATATTAAATATATGTAATTTATTTTAATTTCAAATTAGGTTGTTCCATAATTTGAGATAAGTAGGAAAGACAGCCTTAATGAGGACTCCAGGAATTTAAAAAGTTTTGAAATGGTAATTTTGGTTATAATGGTGTGCAACTTTTGGCAGTGAAGAAAGCCAAATACTGACTACACAGGCTAATCATTCTAAAGAGTCCTGGAAAGAGCAATGACCTAGCATCATGACCGGACATAGAAGTCAACATATGTATTTTAAATCCCTGATTTCCACTGAACTGGCAACAAACCATGTACAATTGATCATTCCTCCTGTACTAACTCACATATATAACATAAGCACAGTATTTCAACCACTTAATGAAGTTATAATATTAGCATACTTTCAAGAAACCCATTCGATGCATGTTTTATAAATAAAAATTAGAACAGGAACACTGACAGTGGTCCAAATCACATACCATCAACCATCTCTACTTTTTAAGGGTTTATAACATAATGAGAAGTGAGAACATTTAAGCAGCATTACAAGAGGGTTTATCTCATTCATAGACCCTTTGTAAGCATTATGTTTCCCACAGAAAATCATCTGTCAAAACAAAAACTAGGCACACTACGAAGACGTCACAATTTTACCACCCATCTGCTATAATGTTTACCTGCCTAGCACTGTGCTGTTCTCTGAGAGAAGTAGAAAGTAAGGAACTTGGTATGGGCTTTAAAAACACAAAACAAACAGAAGGTGCAAATATATATAAGCACTGAATACCACAGCAGCTGATTAAGCCAATGGAAATCAATTAGCTTAACAAAAACAAAACAAAAAAACACACACCCATCTTCTAAACACAAACAAATTGCAAATATATTTGTTCTGCCAAAGAGAACAGCTCAAAAACATTTAGAACCATATGCTGAGCGTCTGAAAATCCAATGCAATTTGCCAAAAGATGATGATGAATTTGGAACCCTATTACATTATTGCTTGTGAAGTAATTTAGGGGCCAAGAGAGGAGAAAATTGTTTTTACATGCAGCTTTTCATAAATGCTTTAAGACCATCCTGTTGAAAGTTGATCCATGTTACGTAAAGACATTGCCAACAAGCATTTATTTTAACTACAAGATCACTCAAAAAAAAAAAAAAAAACCCACTAAAATGTTTTTGTTAATGCAATTAGCTTGACAGAGTAATAATATACCTGAAAAACTGAATTTCAAACCTCTTAAACCTGAGCTGCTACTTAACCTTCACGGACACTTTCTCCTCTTTGAGCTATTATCTAAGCTGAAGAAATACATATAGGAAAATCAAATTGCTTTATCCTTTCTAGGCTCCAAGCCACCACGTGCTATTGCAGCCTACTCCTTTGCTGTCCACTTTCTTCCACTACTTCCAGGTACTTCGCATTGTCTTTACTGTCTATTCAAAATACTGCTGGAAAAAAAGACCACAGAATGTATTCAAAACACAATCGGCTTCATGTCGCAGCAATAATGATGCTCCCTATACTTACTCCCCTTGTTGCTGATTTAATCAGCCTTTTCTAACTCCTGCATTCAGATCCATTCTGGTAACACTAATTCTCTGGAAGACCATATATTTGGTACCATCTTAAGTAAAGAGATCTCCTCTGTATTCTCATTCTATGTATATAACGATACTGTGAAACAAATTATGTTTCTACCCACCGTGTCATTTCGGCCAAAAAACGTATAGACTGCATACAGATAGTAGTCGAAGAGCTGAGACATGAAGTGGATCACATCAAACGCAATTGGTTTGAGAATATTCATCATCTGCATATATTTACCTTGAAAATTAAATACAGAAGGTCAGTTTTCTCAGCATGAGTGCTACAAAGATAGTGGTGAGCTTGACAAACTCAAAGAAAATTTACAAAGTTTATTATTTAGCTTTGACTATTGATTAAGAGCAACTTAGCAATATTTTAGAGATTAGCAGGTTTAAAAATAAAGCTACATATTATGGCTAAGACACCATAAACAACTCAAGACTTCTCTAAGTGTGGATGTTAAACCGTATCAAAATGTCATGAACAATTCTTGGCCTTCTGGTACCAAATTAAAAAAATAAAATAAAATAAAATAAAAGACAACCTTCTGGTTCCTTCACAAGTTTCAGCTTCATTTAGCCAAAAATAATAATCACTTTAAGTAATCTGTAAGTGATATACAGAGCCACTGGAGACTTTACGCATTAGTGTGTGTTTACATATGCGCATATGGATAATTTTCAAACATTAACTTCTGAAAATAATAACTGGAAAAAAAAATAATCTCAGGACCTTCATCTATACGTTAGGTGAATCAAACAGATCACAGGATTTGGACTCAAGAAGGGATTTTTTGCTAAAGGTTTAATTCACAGGGCCTATAGGTATTTTGTTTTCTAGCACAGGCATGTCTCTTTTCAAAGGGTCATAAGTGTACTTAATGAAAACCCCTGATTTTGCAGAGACCCTGGACTTCCAGTTAGCTAGCTCAGAAATGACATACTACTTGCCTTATTAACATTTTAAAAGCATAGAGTATAGTCAGCTTTGGGTTATTATAGTAACACACAACAACTTTTGAACCAAAAAGTAAATGCAGTTCACCCAGCATGTAGGATATAGCACATCATTTAACAAAATTTCATATTCCAGACATGTTTTGACGTGACAGGTTGGAAAAAAACTGTATGAAGGTGCCAGAATCATTTCTTTTTCCTGTAGTCTGCAACACTGTTTAATCAAAGTTAACACTGTGCCCAGCAAAGTAACTTACTAATCAATATAGAAAATATGGTTTTATACAGAGAAACAAAATCAGCTGTTAGTATCAGAGGGAGTAACTTGAATCGTTTAAGCAATTACTTGTGCTCATTAAAGATGACATTCATTTGATAAATACATGACACAGCAGTATGGTAAGAATCAAGCAAAAACCCGATATTGCTACTTCCCATGTTTCTATCTAGCTTAAACTCCCTGCTTGAACATCTGCGTCCCAGTTTGCTAACACACACAAGAATATATTTTGTTATTTTTGGAGATCTGACAAGGGTTGCAATATTTAATATTTGGCAGGTTACCCCACTTGTTAATTCTGCGCTTAATTATCAATGCTTTGACCTACGGTATTATGAACAAGCTGAAAAGCAGACCTAAAAAGTTCCACTTAGCTACATTTGTTTTTCCGTGTTGGAAGACAATTCCAGCACAGTTCTGTGTGGAAATTTATGGATGTTTGGAAAGGATGACACCCTATCAAAGCAGCTGCCACCTTCATGTGTGTTATCGGAATATTCCATATTGCCACAGAGTGATTTTTTCCACTTTGTGCTAAACACATTTTTCAAACTTGCCTGCAACCTATACACAATATAAGGGTGATGCATCACATTCTGGACAGTTAAGACTTCCAAATATCTGTGTAACTGGCATAAATGTTCAAGGTAGTCTCTCGGGCAGTGTCGTGCGCTTTTCCAAAGGGCTATACACTGCTCAAGCACTGTCCCTATAAAACTCTTCTGTGGCCAAGAACATTTCTCTATTACTATGTCACTCAGCATCTTGACACAACAAGTGTGCCAAGAACATTTCCTCCCAGTTTCTCTCTCTCAGAGGATGCCAAATTTTAACATCTATACGTTGTTACCTAGTTGCACTAAAGTTCACAGTTTGGGTGAAAAGGGTGTACGAGAACATTTAAAAACAACACTAATATCCCAAACACGTGCCATGAATTTCCAGAAATACCACTTAAGAGTTTCAACAAGTCAAAGTAACTACACTTTCTAAAAACAATTCATAAAGGCCAAAACTGATGAACATTTGCCAGTTCTTTTTGTTGTTGTTTTGTTTTTAAGTATTTCCAGCACTTCTTCTGTCCTTAAAGGAAGCAACTAGACAGTACTTTCTATCAGACTAATCTATTTAAATATGATCACTACAACCCAAAAGGTAAATAAAATGTATTCATGAAATATTCCTGTTGATGCACAGACAACCTAGGTCAAAATATTCCATAAAAATTTAACACAGGTTCATTCTTCCTTTATGTTGTAAGTCAACATGCAAGAGTTTGATAGGTAAAAAATAACTCCATAAATTAATCTAATGGTTCCTTTATGCTGGAAACAAACAGAGAAATAACTACCTGGTTATGAAAAACAAAATAAATTGAACCGTTCACTTGAAATTCAAATTAAAGAGTTAGAAAAGTTCCCACATCAGTTATACACAGTAACTCATTTATTCTCTTTAATTATACTAAGACACACTTTGTTTTATTCATCTAGCCTCCAGAAAGAGCAGTCAAGAATAGTTCAAAAATGATTATGAGCATTGCCATACTCTTTCAGCAAGTACTACTACCTGCATATTCCTAAAAACTGAGGCAACAAGTTCTTCTACTTGTTTGGGCAATTTAAAATCCCATCTTTATCTCACCCCAGATTTCCTGCCATAAACCTGGTCTTCTTTATGATTTATCTTTAACTAACATGGGGAAGCTGATCTACATCTAGTAGAGGTGATACTGATGGAAGATGATACAGGAGTCAGGAGTGTCAGTGACAACACGTAGCATGGACAAAAGCTGCTTAAGTACTTGCATTATTGCCACCAAATAAAATCTCTCTGAAATTACAGCCTTGTTTTCAAGGACCAAAACAGTAAGAGAGTACAGGCTTTGTGATCATGGGTATTGCATATGCAATTTACTTTGTCAAACGATCTGAAAAATAAGACCCTTACCCCACATTGGTTGCTTACATCTCCTGCACAGAAGTCACAGAATATCCCAAGTTGGAAGGGACCCACATGGATCACTGAGTCCAACTCCTGGCTAAGTCAAGCAGTTCCAGAAGACACCTGCCTGCATGTCATATCCTAGTATAGTAATGATATCCAGGGCAAGTACCATCTTCTGGAGCTTCTGTACTCCATTGATAATGAATCCCAGACACTCATCTCAGTTACACTCCTTGGAACTGAACAGTGACTATGTACCATGGCATTTTCCTAGCCAAAATCCTGAGACAGTGTGAGACAAACCAAAGCCTTCCACAGCATTAACAGAAACCATTGTTAAAAGATGGACATGTTTCATGGCATCCCTGCATTCTGGGGAGAATGGACCAAACCTGGATCTCTTACAACCTCACATCATGATGCCTGGCTAAATCAGGTGAGCAACAACACGTTTACCTTTTTGTTTTACAGGGATGAACCAAGAGACGAGAGGGGAAATGCTAATAAAACTGATAGTCTGGCTAAATGGTGGTATCTTGTTTCTTGTTCCTGTAACCATTAACCATTAGTTAAAGAAACGTGTATAATGCCTCTGGGGATACAATCCGGAAGGACTGAATTAAGTATTTATATACTAAGACCAAAAATCATCACAAAGGATGGGCACGCTGTCAATGTCTGTGGCAGAGGTGCAATATGCAGTTTATGTCTAACAGAAAAGTGGTGCAAAACAACCTGTTTCATTTACGATGTCAAAGGGTAGGTACTTCTCAAAAAAAAAAAAAAAGATATAAATAAAGATAAAAGTTACGAGGCATCATAGTGTATTAGAAACATGAGAAAATGTAAAGAAACCAGAAGAAAAAATGACTAGGACAAGGCCAAGTGGAAAAAGGCAAAACTAATTCACTCAGAAAGTCATATTAAGAGCTAGAAGTATCAAAAGTCTTGCTGAAACTTAACATGGCAATATCAGGAGTTTTCTAATTACAGAAGATTAACAAAAGCAAAGCAAAATGAGGCAGGAAACACACACACAGACAATACAGACAAACAGGATAGTACCCTAAAGCAAGAATGAATAGTTTGCCCAGGGTTTCCCTTGGGACAATGATACTGACAGTGGGAAAAGGAAGGAGAAGGGGGATAGGATGACTAATGGAACTGAACTGGCCACTTTCATACACACAAAGTGGGCTGGACAAAACCTTAACACAGACAAGTTAAAGAAACAAAGGAATCAGGACCATGAAAATGACCACGAAATCAGTGGTCTGGTAATCAGGGTAATAACCTGTATGTACGACAAGCAGTCAAGGCACATGTACCAGTATGACTGAAAAACAGCAAATAAAAACATATTCAAGAAGAGGGAAATAGTCATTCAAACAATCTATTGCTTTAATTTGTAGGATGCAGGGCTTTAGATTAAGCTTTGAAGATAATACGGAAGTGACACAAGCAGGAGGCGGCAAATGGAGGCAAAATTAGGATAAAACAAGTCATGGGTCTACTACAAGTGAACTGTGCCAGACTAAGACATACATCCTTGTTAGGGAAGTTATTTGATTTTCTATACACAGTGTATTTCACCTATCTAGGATTTAGTCAAAGGGTTTAGTAAAAGAGAAGGCAGAATGAAGAGTGTTAAAAAGGGAAGTATCTGGAAAAACTACTAGTGGAGTTTCCAACAACTGGCCTCTTCTTTAATATTCTCATGCATGACTCTGGCACAAAAATATGAGTGTGATAATGGAAAAAAAAAAAAAAAAAAGAAGAGCTGGTACCAGAACAAAAAAGGATTGGCATAATGTACAGGAGGAACTGGAGGACCTTGATGACTGCTGCAATAAGAATCAGATGAAATTCAGTAATACAAAATGTAAAGCCACGCATTTAGGGATCGATTAATTAAAAACGTGCATCTTTCTGCATTAAATGCTCATCCTTCGGAAAAAAAAAATGGGAAAGTGAAGGACCTGCTGGTTGTACAAGCTCATTACAGAATTAGTGAACTGCCGGTGTAAGGAAGCTATGAGAAATTCCACTTGAGAGCAGGAAGCTGCAATACAACAGCTAAACAATCCAGTAAGATCTCATCCAAAGCACTGCACATTCAAAAAGACTAGACAGGGTCCAACTATTTTTTTTAATGTCTTAAAATTCATTTACCATACATGCTAGAGGTTTGAATTAAAATAAAAACATATACTCTGACAATTGTTCTACGTACCAACAAGCCTTACTACATTCAGTGTAGTGTTTGTTAGGATAGGTGCATTCACTTTACTGAGGTTATAATCCGATCTCTTTCTGCTCCTCAGAGTTTCTCGAGAAACACTTAAAAGAAAAAAAAAGAAACACAAAGTATACCAAACATGACTACCTAGTATATTCAAGGACATGCAAATAAAAATTAAGTAGAAAATAAAGCCCTTCTCCCCTACCTTCTCTCCCTCTTTTAACAGGAGGGTATGTCTTCCAGAGCAATATTTTATTTATGCCAAAGCAAGTTATGATTCAAACATTTAAAATAGTCTAGCCTAATTTACTGAAAACAGTACTAGAGAAAGGAGTTTCTAAGATATAGTCCAAGACTTGAGTTCTGCATGTCTACGTCTGACCTCAGCAATCATTTTAACAACTCTGCCTCCGATTCACTGTTTATGAAGCAAAGAAAATTAAAATAATGCAGGCTGTGACAAAACAGGAGCAGATTAGTGAGCTATAGCTAAAAAATGACTATCTAGAAATGGAAAAAATTCTGAAGCAGATGAAGCTAAAAAGCCATTAATGTTATCATATGATGAAATTCTCTGCTATACCTCAAAACAATATTCTTCCAAAAATTCAGAACATTACAATTTCACAGTGACAGTGTAGTTATGACAGAGACTGCATTTTTTTTTTTTTTTTTTTTTTACCATTATGTAATTTTTATCAATACCTCCACAAAGTCACCGAAATGAAGTAGCTTGTGATGTCTGATGAAACCATGCTAACGGTATTTTATCCTAGAGTGATTCTGTAAAAAACACTGCCCACCTTTGAACCAAGTGGTGCCTTTCTAGTCCTCCTGCAACTTGCTACATACAAATAAGGTTAGCTTGCTTCAAAAATGCTGAATGAATATCTGTTACAGTGGCCTAGACAGACAATTGCTTGTTTCTTTTTTCATTTGTTTGAAATCTGTAAAAGATGATTGTTCTGCAAAAGCAGAAGCCCAAGCCTCAAGTCATTTGTCTGCACACAATTCCCTTTAAGACAAAAGAAATTATACATATGCACTACTACAGCTGTAGAACCTTCTGTTAACATCTAATGCTTGATAATCAGTTTTCCACTATGTGCTTCAGAGAGCCTTTATCCTCCTTCAAAATCTTGCTTTCCAAAGTTTCTTTCTGCAGTAACAATGAAGAATTTATAGATTTCATGTACGGGAAGAACTATGTGCTGAGGCCTTTCTAACTGTGCAGGCAGCATAAGGATTATTTGATCATTATTCCATTGTTGTAAAGTAGAGATTAAACAGAAGATGAACTAGAGTACTGAGATGAAAAGCATGAAAATGAGACGGTCTACCGACCTTTTCATAGGGGCATCTCCTGTCTGCTCATCTACATAGTCTCTTTTCAACTCTTCAGGAACATCACTGTCACTATCATACTCTTGATACGCACTTTTTTCTTGTTCATCCGATTCATACTGTAAAAACAAGCAAAAAAAATTTACTGCCATTATTTATATTTGTATAAATACATGCATATAACAATAACTAACTTTACAAGTTGACAGGTGGCTGACAATATTCATTAAAAATTTATCAGACAAATTATACAAAACCAAGTGTATTTTAAACAAACTTCAAGTATTAGCTACAAGTAAATATTTATCATCCTACTTCTCCCAGCTACTGATTTTTTTTTTTTTTTTTTTTTTTTTTTGCTTTCTTGTTGCTTTATCAAATACTCATCAGGTACCTGAGCTTTTATTATTTGTTTCACAATCTGGGGAAAAAAAAAAGAGTCAACATTGATCCAAGCAGTGGCAACAAAAGCTGGCACCACACCATCCTCAATTATTAATGCAAGGACCAAATTACTGCTTTACAAAAATACTTGCTTATACTACTCATATTTTTCCAAATGTTGTAGTTGGTTGCAAAATTGATTTTAGTATGTTCCAAAAGACATTTCTACTAGATAGTCTTTCAATCACTGAGCCTGTTAGAGACCAATGTTATTTTGACTAAGTACAAACACTTCAAAAAAATAATTAGTCAAATGCTACAAAAATACAATTATTTCTTATGGCTCCTATATAGTAAACATGCATTTTTTTTAATCACAGTTCTTTTTCAGTACATACTTTCTTCAGCTTTATGCAGTTCTATTTGTATTGACAGCAAGAAGAGTAATTTTGTATGTATCCCTCTGTTTTCTATATACAAACTTTCCAATGTACATGAAACAAAAAAAGCTACCAAGGAAGCAAGAAACAAGCTTCTGCAACCTGACTTGATATACCTTACCTTACAGAATAAATTCAAAAAAAATACCACCGCACAATGGAGTGTAATATTTTAAGAAACACTCTAATGATGTAAGTCAACTGTATCTGTGGAACAACTCAGTGGAGGTTATATCAAAAGCTTTTTCTTGCTCGTTTTCTTATAGAACTTGACCAGCAGGTATTTTGAGCATGCTTCTGTTTGTGCGTGTGCTGGTTCTGTCTTGCTTTGAAACATACAGCTTTTTTTATCTAGTTAAAGGCACATGATCCTGATACTTGAAATATAGATCTAGTCATCAATTAAACAATTGTTTCCTCTTTGATGAAAGAAAGCCTTGTGAATCATTTGCATCATTTGTCACAGATCCCACAATACAGTCCAGAATAATCCTCTGAAAAATGTGAATGTGTAGCTAAATTAACAATATGTTCGTGCCTTGAGAGGTACTTCCTTCGACTGAGGGCCAGCATCTAATGTTAATTGCAACATTTGAAAAATAAGAAGCTTAAATAGTTACAGACATAACAATTGCTGCCTCCAAACACTCAGACACAATCTTAATCATCTGAAACTGTGTTCCTCTATTCAGTTGTTTCATTGTATTTCAAAGCTTGCAAGAAACTTCTGTTCAATTTAAGAATGAAAGGTTAAACCTAATGAATGATGCGTGAAAAAAAAAATGAGCAACACGGGCTACGGTATATATAACACAGTGTACGGTTCCAACAGTAGACATGTGTAGTGCTTGAATATGAGCTATGTGTAGAAATACTATTCAGAAATTAATAGACAATAAGTGCTTTTTTGTAAGAAACCTGACATTTGCCACTCTGATATTTAACATCAATCTCTTTTTAAAGTGTGCTCAAAACTTCAGACAAGTTTATAAATAAGGAGATAAGTTCTTCGCAAGGATAATGTCTTAACTCAGAAAACATTAAAGGAAAACAAATCCTTGATGCTCTCTGGATATCAGTCATTTTCCTGAAGTCCTACACAGCATTAAGACTGCCCGCCAGGCTCCAGAACGCATTTTCACCTGAAGACAGACTATAACGATTTTTCTTTCAACTTTCCCTTAATTTGTATGTTGGTCTGAAGCCATTTTGTCCACAGAGTCACAGATGACACACGTGACAAAGGCAGGCTGGTTCCACGACCCTTACAAAATGGTAGGGATAGGATTTTTCTCCAGAGGGAAAAAAACAGGAACATACACTAAGGTAATGCCAGTCTCTCAATCACCCAAAATACGCTAGGAAATACATTTTTCAGTCATCCATGGCAATTTCCCCCCAGTCCCAACGTATGCATGTTTTTAAAGCCACATACTGCACTATGAAAGCAGTATATTGAGAAGAAGTATTCTTATGTATTAGAATGTATTAGAAACAGGCTAAAAAAAAATGTTGTGATCAGTAGTACTCACAGACAAAATTTACGCCTCATGAACAGTTCAGACAAATGAAAATTATTATTAAAGCAGCTCTGTTGATTTCAAAATAGGACCTGGCTCCAGGCTTGACAAAGAGTCATAGTTTAACTAACTTGGCTGAAACATCTGCCTGGGAAATTACAACCATTTAATATGCATTAATAAGTAAAGTGTCCCAATTCAATTAAAATCCAGTGATAGTGAAATGATGTATTGACTACAAGCTGCTAACTACATACTGACATATGGATATGACAGTTGACATAGTAACTTTCTTAACATAATAGAGTTATAACATTTTGAAAAACTGTTTTTTATATGTAAAAATATTTGATTAAGCCTCTTCAACCTGATGCTATTAGTAAGCTGGTAAACTTATTTATGACATAAAAATGCTGCGTGATTTAAAATTCAGAAGTAATTCATAACTAGTAAACAGTGAACTTGTATTTCTAATATGCACAGTCTTCAATAAGAGATCAAAATGCTAACATGGTATCTCGTGGTTATTAGCAATAATCATTTCATAAGCGTTTTAGTAGTCAACCCAAAGAAGCACATAAGATAATGATACATGTTAAATTCATTGAAGATAAAGAGTGCTATGAAACTAAGTTAACTGTATCACAAGAAAAATACGTTAGGGAGCTACAGAAAATAGACATAAAATATCTCACTAAAGCTCAAGATAAAAAAAAAACAGACCAAAAAACCTGACGTGCAGCACCCTAAGGCCTTTTCAGTTGTCCAGAGCTGCAATAGCTAAGCAGATGATAAAAGATTTTAAAATTCTCAAAAGAGAGACTGATAATTCTTACCATCCTTCAAATCATTTGACAAGTAAATCCTTTGATTTGTTTATATCTAGAGAATTGGCATTGCAAGGGGATCTAGAAACATGTCTGCATTATCTGGAAACAATATTCTGCAACCTCCTGAAATAATTTTAAGGACTAAAATGCATTCCCCTTCTGTAACTGATCACTTAAAACATAAAGCCTTGTAGTTCTATCCTTCATTACCTAAGCAAGTTATTTTGTCTTCTGTTTAAAAGATAACCAAGGTCTTACAAAAAATAAGTATTTCTGTGTGCTGACACGTTAGAGCAGCTGGTAATAGAGAGAGGACATGAGAAACTGAGAAACGTGAAACAGCAACAAAGATGGTCACCAGAGGAGTACTCGCCAGGGTCACAAGAAGCTTTGGTTCTAGTACCAGCTGGGATACACATCCTGTACAACTACTGACAAATCATTTAGCCCATTCTGTGCCTCAGTTCTCTAAGTAAATGTGCATAGCACTTCCCTGGCTCACAAAGATTTCTGAAAGGATTTTATCCTTCAGTGACTGTGAGGTAACAGGCAAATACACTGATCGAAACCATCCAAGTGCCTTCTTAGTATTGTGAAACACCCTCGGCTGCATTCTCAGCATAATTCTTCCACTTTATTTAACATCTTATAATATTAAAAGCAGTTAGTTAACCACTTGCCACTGCATTAAACTCGAGTTACCGTATGGAGTAAGTCTGTTTATATGCAGAGTTCCTAAAAGCATGTCAAATGAAGGACATGTTCACCACAAAAGACTTCTACAAGACATGAGGAAAAATTAGAGGCATCCTTCTTCATAATCAATTATATTAAGCAAATGGAATCTTAACTTTATATGTTACTTCAAAAATAAATGTTAGTTCTATACACTATTTCAAAGTTCTCCCAGTAACATTACCTTTGAGGCTAATAAAACTGTAATATGATTGACTATGAATCTAACCTACACTTCACAAGAACAATCATAAATCATATAATTGTTGCTTCACTTTTTCCACACAGAACATCCTGTCCCTCTGCTGTCAACAGAAGGCCAAAATTCATAACAGTTCTTCACCAGACACAAATTCAGATTTTATCGATTTAAAACATATTAAGGTTTCACTAATACAGAACATTCAATTGGCACACAGCGTTGAAAAAAGAGGACACTGCAGCCAGCCTTGAAAGTCTGATAACATACAAGCCTACCAAATGGGACACTGTTCAAAATTAAATGCAGAGAAACTACATGGACTTTGCTGCACATGTAACACGCTAGCCCACTGCTAATTCTTGGGATGATGACTCCCTCTAGCCTGTTTCCCCAAAACCACAGCCTGCTACACTGCTGAACAGCTGAGGCAGCTGCTCACAGCTCTGCCAGAGAAGGAATGCGACTTTGTCTCTGCCACGGTATTTGCAGCAATAGCAGCACCCGTGTGCAAAGTGGGAGACAGCCTCCTGTTAGCAGGTAACGAGCTAGCAATTATTGTCTTAAATATCTTAAGCTCTGGCTAGAACTGAGCTTAAAAAAAATACCCTTAAAAAAATACAGCAGTGAACAAATCATGCAAAAATAGTAGCATTTAAATACTGAGATTTATTCAATGGGGAAAGTTCAGAATAAAAATGTGTTTTTACCCAGGATGATTAGACAGCAGAATTTATCTATTACCTGTGGTGATAAGGTAACAAAGATAATGGATAACTTACTGGATAATGATATTACTCATTTACAATTGTTCAGGCAGTGGGGGTGGCTTGTTTGTTTGTTTTTCTCCAAGAAAATTCTGTAACAAATATAGGAAAACCATTCCGCACATTTAGGTTTTAAACTCATGCAGGTTATAAAGTGTCCCAGTAAGACTTACAGGACAGATTACCTCCCATGAGCCTGCAGTGTCTGTGCTAACCACTACCAGAAGCGGGATGCTGAAAGAGAAGAACCACTGGTCTCACATAACATGACAATCCTTGTGCTGCTAACAATAACTGCATGCAGAGTTGCTATTTGAAACACTGTAATCACTCAGAAAGCTAAATATTTTTTTTGCTTTTAAGCCCTATTACTTCTCAAAATAGGTTCATCACTGGATAAAAGTGGCAGGGGGAATACACAACTGAAGACAGAAGATGGTATCACTGACTGGTCTGCTTGGCAGCAATACAACAATTGAGACTGGCAAAAGCCAACCAAAAAGAACATTCAACATCTTCATCGATCAGTGTTTGCTACCTAATGTTTTCATCAGGTGATTTCACAATTATAAAAGCAAAAGCCTTGAGCTAGAAGAAAGATTCTGAAACATAAAATGTTCCAACTGGAAAGAAAAAAACAGTTCTGTTTCAACTTGAGCGCAAAGCTTTCAGATTTCTCATGCAAGTCTGCAGATATCAAGAAAAGTTCCTTAACATACCCAAAGTGAATAAAGACAATTCTAGCCTTCTAGAACTGCAAGTACTCCGCTTACAAGCCCCAAAATACAAGGGCTGCCTGGATGTTGCATATACACTCATTTGCTAAAAGTGAATTGCATAGGTTGTTGAAATCATTGTCCAAAAATTATTTTTTGTTGTTCTTGAGAAGTTCTTGACCCGGCCCCAGAAGCTAAAATCAATATCACTTCTTCCTGCATATTCTACATGCAAGTAGTAGCCAAAAAAAAAAAAAAAAAGGGTTCTGGGGTTCTGAAATATTTGAATATTTTCTCATTGACATTCATAGTACAGGTCATGATGTGTTTCATTTGTTCAACCTTCAAAAGTAAGCTGGCTTGAACGTATCACCTTTTCCTTAAGATATATATATATATATATTTTTTTTTTTTTCCCTAGTCCTTTTTCTTCAGAAAAGTAAATGAATCTTGAAATGCATACCTCCTCACAAACATATGCAGAAATCTGAAATGAGGTCTTCAGCAGCAGGAATTTTAATTTTGAAAACCTCAAAAGTACTGTGGGTTTTACCATTAACAACTATTTCACTGTGGATCTTTTAGCAAATACCTATCAAATGGCTGTCCAGATTCTACAAAGGATTGGTGTTGGTTTCTATATGGTACTGTCGAAATTAGTGTTTTTTAGAATGACCTGGAGTGCATCTTTGCTTAACACACTCATTTGGAATCTACATTTAAGTCTAACAGTGATAGCTATGCAACTCCTCCCAGTTTACTGATAGAAAAAGGCAGAACATACATTCTTTTATACTCCTTGATAGGAGAACAACTACTACCAGCTTCCTTTAAGCACAAAGCAACAATATTTCATGCCAATCAACTGCATAGTCTCTGCAAGTGACATAGTAGGAAAGTGGCTACAGTATTATACTCAGGCATGTGAGAGACAGATCAAGCTGCTTTGCAGGTGAAGTCCCACAGGGAAACAAGAAAGGCAAAGCTGAAAACCACAAAGCATGACAAATAAACTGAATAACTGAATAAACTAAGCTCAACTCAACCTTATCACAAAAAAAAAAAAAAAAAAAAAAAAAAAAACAATTAAAAAAAGGTTACTTATCAAAGGGATAAACAAGAAGCAAAAGCTTTAACAAAAATATGTTAATACAGCATTTAAAGAATGGCATGAAGTTTGAAATTAAAATATATTCGACTACTGCTAGATTTGGTCAGAAATCTGATATACTGGAAGTTATTGTCCAGATTCACAATAGTAGATCCCATAGTAAAGTTAGTGTCCTAAGCATTTAAATTATAAATAAAAACCTGTTTAATAAACATCAAATAATCCTTGGGAAATCATGCACGTGTAAACAAATACAACAGAAGGAGCAACCCATAATGACTCTTTCCTAAGAAGCCAGAAAGACAGTCCTTCCAAAATGATAAAAATTACTTCCACAGCATCTAATCGTGTTGTAAAAGAACCCACAGAAAAATACCAATTGCAATACCAAGTGCAACACATTTTGCTAGCCTTCAGGAACACCTGAATTCAGCAGAAAAAACATTGACCCACTGCAAAACAGCCTGAACTTTAAACAGGATTGCCTGGCTTTCTGACACTGTTAAAAATAGCGCAACCTGCCAAATTAAAGGAGTAAAGTGGCTTTAGAATTTACATAGTACAAGGATTGGTAAAACACTAAGGTACTGCAGTTTACCAACATTGACACGTGAAATAAATAACCATTTAATGAGAGGTAGATTTGGTTTTTATTCCCCAAAACACTCCATACCCCATTGGAAGCTAACACATCTTCTGTCTCATCATCTTTGCTGTCAGCCTGGATTTCAAATGGGTTTCCTCCATTACAGTACTGCTCAAATAAAGTTACTGCTGTTGAAATTGCTGAAGCAGGCTGCTTACTAGGTGACACAGATGGGGAACGTGACTGCTCCATGAACTTAAATTCCTATTAATAGAAATAAAGTACAATTTTAATCATCAGGAAGACAGTTTCAGTATTATTATGACTACAGTTCTATAAAAACAGAGTGTAACAACAAACTTGTGGGCAATTTAACCTGACATGAAATCTTTTAGCCAAACCTTGCTTCTTATTTAAATATATTATTTATACTGGCTCAAGGTAACCTTGAAATTGGTAATCCTATACTGCTCATATTTTTGACTTTAGCAGTTATTGGATATGATATGTAATACACCTCCTGCATTCTGAAAGTATTCACTTGCTAAAAGTCATTGAAAACAGTTTTGTTTTTTTTTAATTATTATTTCACAGAAATCAGGAAATAAAAAGACCTATGATTTTATCCAAGAATATAGGTTTGTTTTCACACAAGTTACCTTGTAATTTACTAAAGTAGAAATATTTTATTTTGTCCTTAAAAAGTTATTTTCAAAAACTTTGTACTGTCCAAATCCACTGCATATGAAGTTTCTGATGATTATCTTTTGCTTGACATTGCTCAGCTATATCCCTTTCACACTTCAGTGATAGCTCCAATTATATGAACCCTTGTTGGCAAAACGGGTGAAATTCACCCAATATATGATAAACTACACACAACAAAAATCACTTTCAGACAGCAAATGAGGACATCTATTACTTGCTTTCAGTGGAACTTCACCACAGAAAAAAAATACTTTTTTTTCCCCCAGTCTCCAAATGAGCCTATGTGACCTACTTTTTCAGGTGTCAAAATTGGCACCAATTAGTGAGCACTACTGAATGTAACTATTTTTAGGCACGCTTTTTTCAGCATATTACTCTCAGAATAATAATTTAGAAATGGAAAACTGACATATTAATGACACATTGAAACATGACAAATAAAGGCAAATATTATGCTTACAACTCTAGCATCTTACGTAATCCACTAACAACCTAGAACAGGAATATTGCTGTTTTAAAAGCATATGAATCTAAAGTTTTCAATACCCTGAAATGAAATTTACATTTTTTCAAAACCTACTACAATCATTTTCATAGTAGTTCGCATATCATGCCACTTCTCAGAACACCTAGACTCCTAGCTATTAAAGTATCAATACATTTGTATGTGTTATTCAAAGAACGTACATGAAGCTGCAAAATACTAAAGCTGGATTTAACAGGGCAAAGTTCCCAGGTCTCGTTCTCCAAAAACATTCTTAATTCTTCAAGACGTGTTCTGAAATACAACAAATGAATATTCTTAATTGGCAGCAAGAACAAATCAGAAACCAGACAAACTATGCAGTGAAAAATGCTTTCAAAAACATACAAGAAGTTACACTTGAAAACTGATACTTAAATTAACTTACTCATTCTTTCAACTGACAAACCACCTAAAAGCTGTGACTAGTAACATGGCGTTTGTTGTATGGCACCTGTAAAGAAATTCTCAAAGAATGCCAGCCTCCAAAATTTGCAAACAATTGTGGTTTTCGTCACAACTATGAGAAAGGATTGTACAGTAATACTGTACTGTTTTTTTCTCTCTGTAGACTAAAGAAAGCAGCACAATACACAAAAACACTCCATCAGCACAACAGCTTCTGTTAGCCAAACGTAACACAGATGTTTCTTTCAATAAGAATACAAAAGCCAATGGATAAGAAAAGTGGAAAGAGCTAGATGTTCTACAGACATATAGCCATATAGACATATAAGACTTAAATGGCTACTAATCACCTCTACTATAGTTTGCTTCATATCTTAAGCTTAGTAGTAACATGAAAAAGTTATTAGGGAAATGTAATCAAGCCATTATGTCTCTGCATTGTTTTTATTATGCTTTTAATCATCAGAAAAGCCTCCATTCAGCCATAAGCAGAAATACCTTTAATAAAGAAAATCTTTCTGCCACATAACCAGGAATTCACATAGAAATAAACAGCGAGTGCTTACTGAGGTCACATTACTGCATCTTTTTGTCCTAATATACAGCATACTGTTTTGCTTAATGAATAGCAGTTGGTAAAGTATGCACTGGGTTTCTAATTAGGCAGTATTATATATAAAATATTCTGGAAATAACATTATTTGAATAAACTGTAATCACTGCTACAGTTACAATTTTCTTGCCTTGATATGTGCTGAATGATGACTGCAGTTTTCTGTGTCTATTTAAATTCACCAGTTAAATGCAAATAGACTTCATACTCCAATTTTAGAGGCACTAGCTTGCAGTTCTCACAGTGAAGACAAAAGAAACAACAGATAGATATATTCTGAAAAATCAGTTTCAGATTAAAATTCTTTCAGACGAAGACTAAGGAGAAAGATTCGCAGAAAAGCAAACGTTTGAAAGCTACATAGCACAAGATTTCATACCATTGCAAAACTGAAATTAAGCCACTGAAAAAGTATTTTAACAGATGCTGCTGATTTTCACCAGCACGCAAGTGAAAGGTCTCTCATGCTTTTTCTGAAAATCTTTGATGATTGGACACACCTTTTTTACAAACGTATCAGAAAGAAAAGTGAACTGCATTCTAAAATCCCCTTCCTGATGTTCTCTGCCAAAAGCCCATTCATTTTTTCCAAATAACCAACCTTTATCCAACAAAAGGTTTCATGCATGCTCCAGCATTACATGCTCTTCTATACTTTTTGAATGATGCAACCAGTTCCTTTTAATGATTTCTTTATGCCGCTGGTTCTCTAAAACACCACAACACATAGGAGGCCGCAAATGACACCATCAATTGATTACTCCTGGACTCAGAGCATTTCAGTTCTATCTAACTTTTATGTATTAATGAATTCCTAAAAGCACTAGCTTTTGTTCTCAATTAAGTACACAAGGGGAGTAAAAACCACATTAGCTTGATCTGAAAAGGTGAGACACAAAGGTTTTATATAAATCAATCTGGGGTATATAGCTGGAACTGTGGTGTGTTTTTTTCTGTTTTGTTTTCTGCTGTGTTTCTCCCCCAAGTTTGAGGATGAAAACATAAGCCAATTAATCTCCATAATACCCACACAGCACACAACAGGTAAAAGTATCAAAAAGTTAATGTGCATCTCATTAACAACTATTTCTTTTATTTTCACATGAATGACCAAAAAAAAACACTACCTTAATAAGAAACACTAGTGATTTCAAAAAAAATATATTTTTTACATATTCTATCAATGTCTTTAATATTTATTGTGTTAAAAGATAATTCAGTAAATTAGTCTGATTCCCTAATTTATTAGATAGGTCCATTAAACAATCAAAAATGTGATGGTCAAAACATTATTTATTTAACTAGTCACACAGGAACTGATCTATCAAAGTATCTAAAAAAAATAAATAAATTGCCAGCAAGTATGGATGTGAGAGGAATTCACCCTCAGAACCCCAGGAAAAAGTTTAAGAGATGACCTGTAAGACTACTGAAATGTTACATAAAGTGTTTTTCATCCTTATTGAGATAGCAGAAACAAAAGCTTCTCTACCTTCTTCCCTTTTCCAGGGTTCAGAGCCCTATTCTCATGACAAAATATATTCCACTATGAATGAAATCTGTCAACCTCCATGCAGGAACATTATTCAGTGGAATTCCTATTGAAAACTTCAACAACTAAATACAACAAAATAAATGTCATTATTCTCATCTATTGTACATATTGTACTCTCACCTGTGGTATGTTTTGAAATAGTTAACACTTTGTTTTCTGATAGATTCTTGCAAAACTTCAGACTTACTGCCACAAAATTCTTCTCCAACTTGCATCAGCCTGCAATAATAAAAGAAAGTTTAGAAATATTTTATTTATTCATACTGCTGTTCCAATCTGAATTATGAGACTCACTCATTACCACAAGAGTACACTCAATTCTATAAAAACAGATCACTTAAGTTGCTTCACTAATTCCACAAAACTCCATGTCTCATTTCCCTCCAAATCCTATCACGATTATCTCATATACACAGTGAGAAAGAGCCATAAGCAAAAGAAAATGTCTGCTTGTGATCCCATTACACAAGGTAAGCTGGACAGCTCACATCCTGAACCCATCCTTTTATGACGAGAACAGAAGGATCCAGTAATAGTGCAGTACTGCTAGACTGTATATTTTGCTGCTCTTGATTGAGAAGCCCTTTAAAAGCTTTAAGAAAAATCAGAATTGTCAGATCTACAATCCTGGAATCTTAAAGCTGGCCAACACTGAAGTCATATTGCACTTAAGCATTACTTGAGCAGTGAAGCAATTCATGCTTCATCCCAAATATATCCTTGGTGCAGGCAGAAAAAGAGAGAGACTAGCACTCAGGCTCCCACATGAAGAGGAAGTACTCTTCTCTCTATACGAATTAGGCTGGTGTATCAGCCTTAGTTTACCATGCTGTCTTATCAGAGTTCAAGTTGGTCTGGATGTAGTAACTAGCCCTATAACCACATCAGTATACCTGCTGATTACATCAAGTACAAATATGAAGTCATCATATTTGAAGTTTGACAGATCCGTTCCCAGAAGATACGTTTTCACTTTCAGTTGAACATCCTACAAAAACAAACATTTCAGAATTATTTAATGAACCCTAAGAAAATTTATATGCAAAATATGAGGTTTTGTATGCTAAATACACTAAAGACATTAAGATGAATGCTCAGGTGCCAGGTTCATTAGCACTTCTCAGTTTGTTTCCACTTATAGCTTCTTTCTGAGGTCCAGTGTATAACTCCATTATCTGTAACATTAATGACTTGATGTTGACTTTCTTAAATAATAACATAATCAGTTTATTTAATAGTTTATAACACAAAGTCAATCCAAGACATTTTATAGTCCTTGCAAAAAGAGAGTGTTGGATTACAATTCTAGTATGTAAGAAGTTTACAGCTTTTTCATCATATGTTTTGGGGTCTTGCTACATAAACTGATTCAGCAATCAATCTAGGAATATTATGAAACCAGGCAGATTTACAAGATTTCAGGATCTCTATAGCACCAGATCTCTACTTACACCAGAAAGGATACAGAAAAATCATTATTCAGCTCTGAATTTCAGTACTTCCAGTTTCAATTTTCTGTTTATCCCATTTTTTTTTCATTCTTCCATTTCCATACCTCCCACACGCTATTCCAAACTGTAAGTAGTTCAGAGACACTACAGAACATGTTGGAGAAGGGGTCCATAAGCTCCTTGTAACCTATGCCCACAGAACTGAGGGTGTATTCCACTCTGTCCACGTTTATTAAATGGTTTGCAGCACTCCTTGTCATCATCAGCTAGGCCCAATTTAAACTCATTTCAAGAGGCAGGGAAACGTAAAGCAGTATGACTGTTCCAATAGAATAAAAGCAGGAGATTGTGCTATGGAGCAGCAGACAGGCTGGGATAAGTAGGATCAGGCTGAGAGATGTGTTACTGTGCTTTGGTATCTTGGCTGAGTTTCTAAGCAAAGTGACCAAAGTAGTTACTGAGTCATGGAAATTTCATTTCCATGGTTTTGATACACGCAGCTCAAAGCAGGTCACTTACAGCAATCCTCAGAGAGGGAAAAAAAAAAATCAGCATAAATATAACTAATTTTTTAAATGTTTATACCACTGAAAAACGTACCTGCCATATTCGTGAAAGCCCATGTTCCAATTTCTTTTTTACATAGCTGCGGTCAAAACTGTTCTCCTCAGTTCCAATCACATTGCTGCCATCTGAAACTGAAGGTGCAAGGTGTTACAGATATTTCCAAAAGCCTCAAAACATATCCTAGTTTTTGACCCATGATGAAACTTCTGCCTTAGCCATTATTATATCACCCACCATGCAAACTCCAGGAGAGCTCCATTGCTCTAAACTTTCAAAAAGAAATAAATAGAGCACTTACAAATACTACGTGCTAGTACAGACTGAAGAGCTCCTGATTACCATTATGTAAGGAAGATACCCATTCAAAAAATCAAAATAAGATGAGAGAGTAACTGATACTTCAAATGCAAAAGATAAAGTTCTTAGATATTCTAGCTTTGTAGATGAGAACCATAAAATTATGTGTTTCAGGAGCATGACCTTTAACTTTTTCCCTCAGTAAATTCTGGCTGCAATTCTGAGGGAAACTAATTAAACTTTTTCCATGAACTATGCAAACAGTATAGTGTGCTCTCATACTAATCTGTGCTTATGTATGAATTAATCTGATAATCATCTAATGAGATTTCTTTCATTCTTTAATTCTAAAAACTTCATTTCTACAGCACTGGATCACCATCCAGAAAATCATTATAATACAGAAGTTATGTTTTTACTGATATTTTAAAAAGGAGAAAGAAATATTTGACATGTAATTTTTGACCATTCAGTTGTGGTTACGCTTGCATTCTGTGATGGCAGTGTCACATAATTTGCTTCACAGTCCGTGACTGACCACAGGAATGCTCTTGTCTTTGTGAGACTATACATACAAATTCTCCCCATTATTAACAAAAAAAAAAAAAAAAAAAAAAAAAAAAAAAACTGTGCTGCTCTCCTGAAGGCAATAATTCTGACAAATGTATTTTCCAAGACTGATTTATCATGGAAGATCAAATATATAAACAGAAAGAATAACCCAACTAGAGAAACACTAAGCAGATTTATCCTTTCCAATTCTTATGAGGAACCAGAAAGAGCTGTCTTAGTCACAGCATGCTATAGAAGTTTCTTCAACTTCTGCAGAGTGAAGCCAAGCCTAAAAAAACCCAAATCTTTGACCTGTTCTCAAGACAAAGACTGTAGTCCTTGTCTTCACTGAACTGCCATTTACAAGGGAATGGATGGAGAGAAAGTCATAGATACTACTGTTCAGCAACAATTCATGCAATATTACCTCTGGCAAACTCCTCTCCTGGTGCACCTGTGTTACGGCCAGTTATGCTAAGAGGTCCTGTTTCCAGTCTTTTAATGAACTGTGCTGCAGTTAATTTCACACGTGCTAATACTTGAATTTAGGCTAGCTTCCTTGAAAACCAAGGATATGACAAAGGTCTGCAAGCATTTCCACTTTTTGCTTTGAGGAATTTGGAACAGGTGGCAGAATAATTTAATATTCATAATTTCAAGTAAAAAGAAGAATCTGAGGCTTGCAGGAGTTATTCTTCTAGATGTCTGATTTGAATATAGTAATTTTTCAGGTTTCTCAGCATCTCTTTAAAATTAGTAAAGATAGGCTTCAGTTATAACAAAAGGTTCTTGTTTAATTTTTGCTAGGCAGAAGAAAAAAAGAAAAAAAAAAAAGACAATCAAATCACTGTCATCTAGATTTATTCTTTAAATACCAAGTGGGACTTGCACTGAATTTATGCAGTATTATAAATGGAATGCTTTGAAATTTAAAACTGTTGAAATTAAATATACATCCTACATCAGTTTCTTCTTGCATTTCTGTTGATCTTTTGTAGCTATTAAATTTGCTACCAATTTTCACCTCCAGGTTTATACCTGTGAAATCAGGAGTTTTAAATGCTATAGTAATCATTTTCTTGCTCTCTTACAACACTTCTGTCAAATTATTGCCTCAGGAATGCACATGAATTACACCTCCAGAACAATAAATTTCATGAAATGTGAAGACCCAGCCCAACAGTGTGGAAAAAAGCAATGCAACTTTGAAGTTTACTCCACTTTGAATGAAGACAAAATGATCTGCTGATGTCCTTTCAATCTATTTTTCTCTCTGATACTGTACTACGAACACAGCATGTACTTTAACCATGACCAACAGTGCAATGAAAATTTTTCCAGCAAGCAGGAGTGAAAACCAAGAAATTGTGTCAATGTGCTGTTTACTACATGAACAGGATAAAAAAAGAAAAACAAGCATAAGTAGCAATTTACTAAATATGACATAGAAGTAATTTCATGCTATAAAGTTTATACTTACAGTTATTAACTATCTTCAGTTATGATTAAACAAATCCTACATATCAACAATTAATTCTGCCTTACCTAACTCCTTTAATATAGTGTTGGAAAGTGTTGTTATTCAGGATTCATAGAACTATATATTTATATTGTGTGCGTTAGCATTTCCTGTATTACGAGATGTACTAAAATACATCTCATGCTTTAAATAATTTTGTTTATGATTTAATTTATATGTAGAGATAATCATCCATTTATTCCATTAAACTTCAAAAAAAAAAATCCCCTATGGAACAGGTCACACTGTAAGTTAAGGAAATGCAAATTCTAAACTCACTTTCAGGGTATTTTGGACACAAGGAAGAAATTATTTACTGTGAGGGTGATGAGGCAGTGGAAGAGGTTGCCCAGAGAAGCTGCGGATGCTCCATTCCTGGAGCAAGTTAAAGACCAGGTTAGATGAGGCCCTGAACAACCTGATCTAGTGGGTGGTCTGCCTGCCTATGGCAGGGGAGGTGGAACTGGGTGATCTTTAAGGTCCCTTCTGACCTGAGCCATTCTATGATTCTTCTGTGTCCATGGTTCCTTCTGACATGCCATCACCTTCTATAGGAACTTTACTCTTTGACTTGAGAGTGTATCATAATTATTAAATTAATAAATATCGAATGAGACCATGTACAGGTTTAATAATCACTAAACGATGAGCAACAGCTTTTAGAAAGAAAGCAGACACTGGTAGATATTTATATGTCCTCTGAAATTAAATTGTACTTGTCAAACTCCCTGTTGTGTGTTTAATCATTGCTGAGGTTTTTGAAAAAGTAATTCAGAAGCTTAAATAAATTCTAGTTGGACAGCACATTACAACTAAGCCACAAAGTCTCCAGCAACTTAAAAACTAAGTGACAGAAAATTTGGTGAATTTGTAGTAACCATACGAAAACACTCCACCACATGTTTTAGAAGCAATACATTTAAAATGACTCATACGATCAAATATACCACTTTATTATGCTTAATGTTTCCTTCAAATTGTTTGCCGGTGCAAACAATTTCCTTTCTTCAGGAGTATCAAAAGCAACTACACTATGGGGAACTATTTTTAAAATTACACACGGAGCTGCGCAAGTAGTCTACTGCAATAGTTTTTCCATGTAATAAACTCTTTATGATACCTGCCTTATTTTACACTTCAAAGACTACAACAAAATCAAAACAAGAAATGTATGCATTTAAAATAGCTTCAGAAAGATGCATTATTAAGAATGAGAAACAGACTAAATATTTCTGCATCTCTTCTGCATTGCAATTCTGAATCTTAACTCTGAAATACTTAGAAAACTTTCATCAGAAATAACAGTTTCAATAAATTCATATCAGATTCCATGTAAAACAAGGACTCTGAATAAAATACCTGCAATATTTTATCTCTAAATTTAAAGTAGGAAGACAATATCAATTAGTGTAAATTTCATTCTTTTTAAGACTTACAATCTGTATTTCTTTAAAGAAATGCTGAATTTCAAATGAATTCTTGGAAGCACAGCCTTCCAACACCTCTTCTTAACTTCTATTTCCATTTTTTTCCCTTTTTTCCTGACAGTCTAATGTAAAAGATACAAGTTTTAAGCAAATCAGGCAAGGAAGAATAATTGCAGCAGCAATTCTACACTCCTTGCTCTTTGACAGAAGTATTTTTCTATGTGCAGATCTGTAAGAAATGAATAATCCTGATTCAAATAAATTGGAGTTCTGCATAAATCTCAATATTGTAAATTTCACACTATGCCCTCTGCCAAATCCAATGCATCTTGGATTGGTGGAGAAATACATTAAAGTCTGTCCTTAGACATTTTATATTAATATAAAGTATGTCCAGCAAAATGTACCCAGAGGACAGAGAGGACAGATAGAAGTTCTATGTTTCTGCCCTAAGAACATAAACTGGAGCAACAGTAGCACAAAACAGAATAATACTACAAAACACTTGCCTTTTCCTGTAAGTGTGTCAAGAAAATTGTTACCATATCTCAACATGTAGATGCAACACTCAAAAAACTGGATTTCCTGAAAATCATGACAGTTACTTGTGACAGATTTATTCCCTACTGTTTATGTTGTGTTTCCTAATACACAGTCCAGTATCCCAAACCACTATGTTTAATAAGCAACAAAAATTTCAATATTGATGAAAAAATCAGAAATTTCACATTGCTCCCATGTTAAAGGGTACACTGCTCATCTCCTCAGATTTTTTACTCATCTGCCACAGCTGACTTCTTATTAAGCAACAAATACTGTTTAAAATAAAACTGTTTATGACTGTAATAATGGCAAATACATGTATTCATTAACACACCAAAAAAAAATAATAAAAAATTACTGAAAGCTACAAAAAAAAAATGGTATTAAAGTCCTTATTGCACACCATAAGTAATAATGCTGAAGGCAGCAAGCCAAGATTACAAAGGTACCTAAGTACGAATTAGTGACTTGAGCACAAGAAAAGCTATTTCCAAATAACAGAAGGTTTTTTTTGAAAATAATTTACCAGAAGATACAGTTGCTGTCTCATCTTGATCATGATTCTCATGCCACTGCATTGTTCGGTAATAGCTGAGCATGACTTCCCAGAGGGCTTTACAGAGATCAGCAAGGCATGGAATGTAGCTGTCTGATGTAATATGCTATAGAAAAACAAAATAATATTGTGAAACTGTTACCAATCATGTTCATCTTTTGCAGAGGCAAAATAAAACATAGAAAACCCTCCACATTCAAATAGCTCTGTTGCTGCATGCGTATCAAAGTACCCGAGAGCAGCCTGATGTTAGTCAGCTGATCAAGCACTGTCTAAAAATGCAAAGTTTATTTCTTACTGTCTTTTTTTTTTTTTTTTTTTTTTTGGAATTGACCAATCCAAAGGGATTTACCATACCTCTTTTATTTACAGAATGGCAAAGTAGATACAGAAGTGAAGCTGTACAATCAGCATATCTGACTAGGAAAGATGGGTGCAACCACCCCTGAGACATGCAGGCACCACTGTTCAATAATATATTCGGACTTCAGTAATATATAGAAGCCATCCTGGCTGATGATCAAATGATGATCAAAGTGGTAAGTATGCAGCAGAAACTTCTAAGACAAGATGTCAGGTAAAGTGATTAATTTGAGAAGAGTAAAGAGAAGAGTATAAAATTGCTCATCTGAGTGGGAATGATAAGTCACCTTTGCTTCACTTGATGCAAAGAAGACAAAGAAGTTTTGAAGTGTTGGACTCCTATTTGTATCCTATGATTTATTTCTTTAAATTTTAGATGATGTGTATGCTAACAATGAAGTGCTAAGATATAATTCCATCAAAATCAGTATTAAGTTGAAAATAACCAATTTCTCAATTAGCCTATGAGATGTATTAAGAAACTACTGTAGCTGCAGGGTTACTTTAATATCTGAGTACTTCCTTACTTAAAGGACACCTACAACAGAGGAAAAATTCAGATTAAAAAGTATACATTTATGCAAGAATCACATACCGTACAGAGGTCTTTGTACTGTAACTTCTGAAACTTGGTGTCTGTGTTTCCTGCACACAGCTCCACATATCCAAGAACTACTTGAAACACAGTGTTGTGAATGGCTTGAGTGAAGTGCATATGTAATTGGTCCATTGCTGTCTGAAAGAAAAGGAAAAGCAAAAAATCAAACAGTAAAATTCAATTTGTCATATGGCAGAGATTTCAAACTTCAGCCTTTTCCAGTACTGAACACTAGATATTGTAAGCATGAGCTCCAATATCTGTTTTAAAAACATCTAATATAGGACTTACCTCAAAATATACTATATATTATATACTACATTGTAATGTACAAGAGTTCATGTATTACCAGGAAGAAGTTTCCCCTTCCATCCTCCCTGTATAACAGAATCACAGAATCACAGAATTTTCTAGGTTGGAAGAGACCTCAAGGTCATCGAGTCCAACCTCCAACCTAACGCTAACAGCCCTCCACTAAACCATATCCCTAAGCTCTACATCTAAACGTCTTTTGAAGACTTCCAGGGATGGTGACTCTACCACTTCCCTGGGCAGCCTGTTCCAGTGCCTCACAACCCTTTCAGTAAAGAAGTTCTTCCTAACATCTAACCTAAAACTCCCCTGGCTCAACTTAAGCCCATTCCCCCTCGTCCTGTCACCAGGCACGTGGGAGAACAGGCCAACCCCCACTTCGCTACAGCCTCCCTTGATGTACCTAAAAAGTGCGATAAGGTCACCCCTGAGCCTCCTCTTCTCCAGGCTGAACAAGCCCAGCTCCCTCAGCCGCTCCTCACCAGTTTTCTGATGTTATCACTACTAAACACTAATTTTATATAATACATTTAATTCTATAATTTATTCATTCATTCACCTTCCCAGTCATTGACATATACGCCTAAAAGCAATGGGTTGAGATCAGTACTATTTTTCCCTACTGGAAACACTTCCAACTAACAAGAAAAATAATGCCTTTGCAATTAATAAAACTAAAATGACAGTTAGAGTCTTGAATACATCCTCTTGGTGCACTGAGTTCTTCCTTGCACAAAATAATGTAAGGAACAAGCAACAAGTGTTGCAGAAAGCCTGCACATCATACCAATAAATTTCTCCTTACTAATCCCTAATTTTTTTTTTTTTTTTTTGCAATAAAAGCAAAATGTGAAGTTTATTTAAGAAGAAAAAACAACAACAAATATTTTTTCCATAAAAAAAAGAATCATAGAATGGCTTGGGCTGGAAGGGACTTTAAAGTCTGTTCCATGAATTATCTCATTTATCATTTGTTAAGTAACTGTATAACATTAGTCCACCTCGGACACTGAATTTTATTACCTTGTCTTGAAACAGTAAGAATCAGTATATATGGTATGACCGATGAAAAATTATTTCATGTACCAGGAGGAAAATTATCAGATCCTGTGGATTTGAAAACACTGTTTTGCTACTTGCTGTCTGACATTCTTAGGTACTGACCAGAGCTGAGAACTTCATTAGCACTGTAAGAAATGAATAAGCAACACTCCCTCTATCCAGTCGCAAATAACCAATCTTTTGCAGCTAGTCCTAACTTGAATTAGTCAAAAAAAAATAAAAGGCAATTGAAAACATGAAAAGTACACTGAAAAAGACACTGAAGCTTCGTGACATTTTGTTTAATGAAGAGGGTCCAAAATGGGAGGGATTTCAATGATGCAACTCAATTGTTTTCATGATAATTTCAAAACACATACTTCAACAATAATAAAATAAAGTAGAAAACAAGTTACTCTACCATGAAAGCAAATAAAGCAAAATTGTGCAGCAAAATAATAATGTTCAGAAACTTCATTCCTTTCCAACAAAAATCTGCCTTTCTCAACCTATTGTGCACTAGATTTTGCAGCAGTAAACATATTATGCCTGCCTTTAAATTTTCTCATTCTATAAATAAAGAAATTGAATACAAAGAAACAACAAAGGAAAAGTCTAACAACTAATATTCTTCCCTAATGTTAAGTTGCAATCATTAGGTACTCCATCAATTCTACACAATGTCAATGCATCAGAAAAGAAATCAATTTCTGTTCTATTGCAAAGCTATACTGTTTTAACAGTCAAGCCAAGGAAAAAGAACTGAACTTTGCTATAAAGGTTCTAATTAGAAAGAAAGAAAGAAAGAAAAAACAAAAATTTAAGAACAAAACCAAAAAAAGGCATCCTAATGTCAGCCTTGCTCCTGAATACTGGGAATCAACATTCAAAAACAAAAAAATTATTATAGAATGGAGTTCTCATCCTGTATTCAGCAGGAGACAGGCACTCTGACATGACTGCTAGCAGCTAAAGCCTTCTGGAGGAATCTCTTTTCTAAACCAGAATATTATTGCTACACTGGCACTGTCATGTTCAGCATCCCTATGTTATGAAAACAGATCACTGATGAGAACTGCCTGCAGGACTATCTCCTCTCCTTTTGTCATGCCTTGTGTCACTTTTTGCTGCCAAAAAAAAATCTCCTCACATCTTCATTCCTGTCACATTCGAGTACTATAAAATGAGAATGGATATATATAAAGTGCTGGTTGTACACAGCTCACTAACATGGACATAGCTACCAAAAAAAAAAACAGCACTCACATTTCAAGGTATAATTTATAATGCATAAAACAGTACATAAGGGGGTGAAATATGGAATTGTTAGTTATATCATGTCCCAAAACCTACGTGTTATGGCATTACATGGCTTACATTTAGCAATTAGTGTCAAAATAACAGAGCCTTTGTAAGTAAGATTCATCAGCATTAGGATAATCAATTTCCTCCCCAGTACACAAAGCTTCACATTGTTACTCCACTGTTCTACACGACATACTCAGAACACAAATACTAACCTGTGTTTTTCCAAGCAGCCTGTAAGCTTGCTGAACCTTTGTGTAATGACTTATATCGAAGTTCTTGCATATCTTGGAGAGCGCTACATCCAATTGCTCCTGTATAAAGGCACAAAAATGTGTTAAACATTTAATATAAGCAATATACTTGGTTTGTTTTAACAATACCAGAAAAGAAAAATAAATGTATTTAAAGAATGCTGATAATTATGCTTGTAATGCAGACAACACTGGACTATTTCAGGTGGTATATCTTGCCACATGCAGCACTTCAGTCCAAAATTTCTGTCAGACAGCTGGCTTCACCATCTCCAAAAACAAGTACAGCAAGAAGTACTTTACACCACTAAAGTCGAATTCAAAGTGATGTTTACTTTGTGAAGGCCTAGCACCCCAATATCAGAGAGCTTGGATTTCTAATTTGGTCTACTCCCACTCATAAGAGAAACCCAGATCTGGTGAAAAAATGAAAGGGCTCCATAGGTGTTTCAGCTCAAGCAATTCAGACTTCTTAAGCCTATAACTGCCATCTATTAAATGAAATTCCCATTTTCTGACCTAAAAGTTCATTCAAAAGTAAGTCACTTATGAAGCACTGTACTGGCACAATGACCAGAATTAGAGAAGAAACAGCTTGACAATAAATGAAGCCCACTTTTTATGTGCACTGAATGAAAAGATTTAACAGGATCATATACTTAATAACTAACTAATAAGCTTTCCAAGATTTTGACTGTGAAACTTAACACAATTTTCACTTAGACTCTAGTGTATTCTGAAATACACAGTCTCTAATTATTTTCAATTAACAATGCAAAAAATCAGGACACAAATCAATAATTTATGCAGCTATCATAGTTTCTCTCCTTACTAGCCACTTCAATTCTTATTAATTAAGAGCAATGCAACCTTACTCTTGCAAATCAAAATAAAAGGGTTGTTTAGTCCCTGTATACTTTTACTCATTCCACTGGAAAGTTTTTGTGAAATATTTCATTAGCCACAAAATATTTATAGATTATTTATAGATAGATTTTTATAAATTTTGATCCCAAAGATTTGTGTTGCTTTTGTTTTAATGGTGTTTTTGTTGTTTGTTTGTTTGTTTGTTTAAAAAAAAAAAAAAAAAAAAAAAGAAGAAGAAGAAATCAGTATTTTCCTTAGGCACAAAAAAGGAGGATAGAGTAAAATCAAAAACTCTGCATTTTCTTCCTCAAGATGGTAAAAGTACAAGCAATCTAAACAGTCAGATATTCCTCAGTGGAAGTCCTCAATATGAAATTTCAACCACGTACTAATATTAGGAAAAAAAAAAAACTACTTTTCATATTTCATGCAAAACAGCTTTACAGACAGAGAAATGGGAATATCAAATTGACCATGAACAGAACACAAACACACAGTACATTAATTTTTCAGTTAGATTTTCCAGTATAGCCACCTTGTATTTTTTGTAACATTGTCTTTACTTTCATACTATTAAGGAAGAAAAAAGAAAAAAAAAAAAAGAATGGAGATGAACAGAGGCATTTGACTATCGAGAAAAGTCGTTATTGAAGTAGTAATTGGTGGAACATGATTTAAATAAAATAAATAAATAAATACATAGGAAACTCAAATACAATTCTTTATCTAGCTATGTATCGCTTACACCAACCAACATGTCACATCTTTCCAGACTTTGCTGGATTTGCTCTACAAAGCTATTACTGGGAGGAAGTAAAGATGCATGTCCCCTTTTAAGGCAATTTCAGTGTTTGCTCACAAGGAATAAATGGTATCCTCTGAACATAACAGGAATGAAAACTGAGTGATCTTAAATAAAGATTAGTTTAATGACTGGACTAAGTGAGAGTGAGATGAAAACAGTTATCTCGTTAGCTCTTCAGAACCAGACATACTCTACAGAGATGCATATAGCAGGGAAAGAGTAAAACATCAAAGAAAACCTTTGCAAAAAAAAGTAAATTTACAAAATGCACAAATGAAGAAAAGGTAACAAAGTTCTAATTGTACAGGGAATTAAATAACAAGGTACAATAATACATGTTCTTATCTGACTTTCCAAAGTGCAAATGGTCAGAGAGAGGTGTAGAGAACTGCTGCATTTGATATGCATTGATATGCATGATATGCATCTCCTGATATGCATTACATACATAGAGATTACAAGCACTACATATACATTATATATACCTACACTGTTAGATTTCTGACAAAAGCTTGCTCAAAATCACTTACTAATGGAATAAAAAGAATTCCTTTTGTTCCTATCATTCACAACCCCCCTTTTTTTTTGCCATCAATTTCCAGCAAGAAACCTACCATTTCATATTTATTTGCTTTTGTGATACTATCTACCAACTTAAAGTGATGTTAGTTGTATCTTTCCTGGCTATTCAAGTCTTACTTGCTATGTCTTAGCATTGGCCATACCCAGCAGTTTCCAGTTTGCTGACCTCTAAAATTTCCAGTGAAACTGTCATCTCTTGTGTATATTATCCAAACCTACTGGCATGCTGCTCTTGGTTATTTTTCACAACTCTTTAGGACAAGTTAAAGAATTCACAGCAACTGATGGACTGAAAACCACTGTGTATATTCATCACACAGGGAGCATACCTTTGCTCCAGTGCTTCTAATATGACTTATCTATTTTATTGATTGCTTTACCATTTGAGTTGGCACAATTAGCAAGCTGGTATGATAGACTTGATACCATATTTTAAAGCATTTAAGTAGATTTCAGCACAAGAGGCTACATGAATAGCACAGGCTACAGTATTCCAAAGACTATACTTGAAAGAAACATACACATTCAGTAATTGCTAATAGCAGTGCATTTTAGAAAGCTCTAGTATCTACAGGTTAACGACTAATATACACTAAACAAACATAATAATTCTTACCTCTATTTGTTCCAAAGTATCTTGCAGTTTTGAATTTAACTCACTATAAATGAAAGAAATAAAGTTTAAAAATCAAACTACTGATCATATTGACAGTCTTGTCTTCTTAACACTTCAAATTAAAATATCTGTTACAGAAGCATATTATTCCAGCTTTATAACGCAACAGTGTTAAGAGAGCCCAGACAAGACCTCATCCTGCTGGGATTTACCCACATATTCAGAGGTATTCCCAACCCCACACAAACTTGTGCTCTAAACATTTTGTTTCAGCACTCTGGCCTACAGCAATACAGAAACAAAAAGGTCAGGGCAGTCAAGTCTTTGCAAACTGTGGTATAGAACCTTTTAACCTTTGTTCAGGAAATCCGTATAGAAACACTGTGGGAAAAACATTTAAATTTTAAAGAAAAGTCAGAACTTAAGCTTACATAACTCAGAAAATCTTTTTAAGACCATCAGTTCACTTGTCTGCACTGTACTTGGTATAGAACGATTAACCAAAAAAAAGCTACTATATTTTGGACAAAGAAAGTCACAACTGCTGCTCTCTAACAATCAGCTTTCAGAATTTTGGACTACCAACCAAAAAAAAAATACAAAAGAAGTGGCTAATATGTTTTTGGTTTTGTTTGGGAGGGTCAAGAAAACAAAGACATAGGCAGGATATTCTCTTCAGCATAGAAAGCACTGAGTTCTGATGGGATAATCACCTTACCTAATTTAAGATTACTTACTTCTTTACTCTGAATCTTTTCTTAAGGAGCCTACATTACCTATCAAAACAGATTCTAGCTTCCTTATCTAGTTCTCTCCACTTAAATGATATGCTTATCACCCCTCCTTTTTTAGTTCTGTTAGATAAGCTGGATACAGCATCTTCTTAAGAAAGGTTTAAATAGAAAATAAAAATTAAGAGAAAGAGCTGGCATTGAACACTAAAATCAAGTAGCCAGTAATTCTTTGTTGTTTATCCATACGTAACAAGCCTCCAGACAGAAAAACCTTAACAATTTCATGTTATTTCATCTCCTGCTGGAGTTTAGGAACATTTCCTAGTACTCCTTTTATCTAGCAAGAACAAATTAGAACAAGAGAATCTTGCTCTATGCACAGAAACACTCCTGTCCATCTTTAGAGCTAGGTACAGCACAGACCCCCAGGATACAAAAATCTTTTTGGTTTGTATGTTGAAGTTAACTGGTCTAAAACACAGAAGCTGTTGACATCAGCAAAACTGATTTAATGCACAGGCAGCCTTTGCACAGACTGAATAAATTAAGCAATTGTACTGATATAAGCCCTATTAAAAACTCACAAATCCCCTGATAGTAACAGGTACTGCATAAACACGAGAGGGATTCTTCTCAAATAAATGTCATGAACACACTGCTGCTTGGTAGCATTTACCTTTTCTAACTTACTTTAAAATACACATGAATTTTTTACCTCATCCAGGCAACTGACACGCTCACACACATGAAGAGCTTGCCTCAGTTTGTAACCACCTGCTACCATAGGAGGCAGACCAGGGACTTGAGCCCTCTTGTCACAAATCCCAGCAAATCCCCCAAGATCTGAGCCATTCTAGAAGGTGTATGTTCTCTATCTCTTGGGAGAGGACTTCAAAAGATCTTGCTCTACATGCAACACAGCCAAGGCAAGACACCAACGTTTCCTACCTGTACTGTTTAGAGCAAATTCTGTGACATCGCTGTCTTCCCAATGAAGCAAGGGCTCAAGCAAGACTTTTAAATACACAGAGTCACAGTTTATTTGTTCAATGAGTAGGCATCAAAGACGTATGCAAGTGTTTGCAAGAATATATCCCACACTTACACCAACCAATCTTGGAGATGGAGATGCAATCACAAGAATTCCTATGAAATCTAACTTTGATCAAGTATTGAACTGAAAATGTAGAAATGCAGCATCCAGCTAAAATTGTCTGTTTTCTAGTACCCAATTACTAAGATAATGCTTAGACATAATGGCTACAAGATTATTACGAAAGCCCATCTACCATAATTGAGACTTCATGAATTAAATGAATGCCTTGAATTAAAAAACATATTAAAAGTATTTTTCACATCCTTATCCGCAGAAATCTAAATTAGCATATTTTTAGAAGGTACATCTCCTGTGATATAATAGAAAGAACATTTAGACCCAGATGCAATAGACAGAGTGGTCCTATTATCTGACACTACAGTTTTCTAAGGGTTTTTGAAGGGAGTCTACTCCCATCATAACTAATCAACAAGCAGAAGGCAGATGACTTTGATTTCTATTTATGAACAAAAATGAATCACATAATGCAAGCATGGAATGCAACACAAGCACTGATCTGCTTCCCTTGGAGGAAGATAATGGAGAACAAAGATAAAAAAAATAGTCCAGCCTACTGTGTTAAAGGAGGATGAGCTCTCTTAAAACCAAAGAGGTCAGGAAAGCTGCAGTGCTTGTCTCTTCAGACTACGTACACAGCAAATTAAAATATACACACACACACACACACACACACTTCATATAAAGGTTTAAATCCCCTGCTGATTAATAAGAGCTACACCTAACTCCTAGCAAGAAAAATCTGAAGGAATGCACTGATTCTTTTCACGTTGACAAATGAAAGTGATACTGTGAAAATGTCATGGTAAGGTACAGAGGTGATAACTCTCATAAAGATCTGTAGGTAAAGTACGTTTTAAATGTCAGCGCTTGTCTGACTTTTTGATTAACTGTTTCTATTGTGGTCCCAAACAAAAATGCAAAAGATCTAGCCTAATCCCTGCTAGCAAGATGTTATTCCACACGATACATATTCTTTGGGATTTCAAGAAGTAAATCAGTGCACAACGATGAAAATATATGCTCTGAGGCTGAGATTTACTGTAAAAAAATGTCCTACTCTCACAATCCAAACAAAAATAAACTCACAAAAAAAACAATCTCAGAATAAAGAAGCAGTCCTGATTTTCCATCATCATTCTTTCTTTCAAGAAACTGTCTTCCCGGATGCAAGTATATCCTTTTGAGTGCAACAACAAAGTAAATCCTCACAATTATTTGTCACGTATCTTGTCAGTATGGTAACAGATTTAAAATAACATGAATTTTGCAGTTAAATATTCCAAATGGCAAAAATATGAACTGTTAGTTTAAGTTCAAAATTTTGCTATAGTGAACATAATGCAGTGGAAATTAAAAGCTGCAATGAAAGATTGAAGTGATTCAGCATTAAACTTTTTATATAACGTACATAAAACAAAATTTAACTTAAAGAAACTAGGTAAATAACCTGAATCTCAAAAGTACATGTTTTTGCAGATGAGTACTCTGAAGAGCCTAAGAAATCAAGCTGCCTTTTCAAGTTGAATAAATTTTCTTCTCCAAAAAAAGAAAAATGCAGGAGATACACATAATAGATTAGACAAGCCATAGAGCTTCGAAAAGAACAACATACTAAGGAGAGCTTCCTGAACAACAAAAAGACACTACAGATGACACCCAGGTGTGAAACACACTGCAGAATCCATCTCTCTATAGAATGTAGAGTCATGAAGAGCAAAAGTTGTTCAGGAGTCATCCTGCATATTGACAACCTAATTGTGACTGAGGGAAACCATGAAGCCATTTCTCATTCAAATAAATAAAGAATATTTTTTATTCACCACTATATACAGAAGGGATTCAAGATTTCAAAAGATTGGTGTGCGTTTTTTTTTGTTTTTTGATTTTTTGGTTTTTTGTTTTTTTTGGGGGGGGGGGTGTAGGGAGGTAAAAAAGGGGAGTTGTATCAAGTAATGTAGGCTAATTTTGGCTGTATTTATATCCATGTACAAGTTTTATGGAACTAAAAAGAAAACAAAAACGAACTTTTCAATATGATACTTCAAAATAGGGAGAGGCTTATTTCCAGGCAGAATTGCTAACTTCATACACTTTTTAGTTGCATCTTCAGATCCTTAAACAACCATACCTCAAAAGGAGACCTAAACTGAAATCAAGCCTTATGGGTAATTACTCTGAAGTTCCAACAAACCATGCATTTATAGGACAGAGGGAGGCAAAGTCTGTATATTCAGAGATTTTGGTCCTGCTAAGTCAAGCAGCATTCTGGTAGGAGCTCAAATAACGTCAGAATTTTACCCATAAATTTAAAACTCTAAAAATAACACAGAAAGAAAACCCAGATAATCTAATAATCTTCTTCATGGATGAAATGTCAAAAATCACCTTATTTTTCTCCTTTATTGTCCTATCTGTTATGACTTTGAACTTGACATTCACCCAATTCTTTTATTGCATAAAAAGCAATTGAAAACATCAAGTCCTTTTAAGCTAGAAACTGCAGATATATGAATTAGTTCAGGTTGTGAAAGCAATTTCTCCATGACAGCACGAAGATCTGTGCTTGCTAATTTCATCAACCAGAATCAAGGTAAGTTACCCTTTCAAAACCATCTCATTGAAGGGAAACAATTCCAGAATACAAACTTCCTTATTTAAAATTAGCCCAAGTATCTCTAGGCTGCAGGTTGTAGCACAGTCCTAACTCAGTCTTATCTGAAACTTTGCCTGCCAACTTTCTACCATAGTTACAAAACAATGGCACAGACCAGGTAGAGATTATATAGTTTAAGATTGTGAAGACTCAGTAGTAGTGGGATGGGGTCACAACACTGCTGAGAGGATGTTTATGGTTTTATAAATGCCTCAACTTTACTTTTCTAAGCAGAAATTTAAATTTAAATCAAAACTGCTCTAGATAATTAGAATTAGCCATCACTGTTTTGTACCATTTACAAATACTATCCGGAAGCTGAGATCAGCACGTCACCTCACCTTATACAACTGTAGTGTTTGAAAGTGCTGGCAGCTTTCTGGCATTCCAAGCACAGCTGAATAGCTCCTGGATAGTCCTCTTCCTTGGGATAAAATAGAACAGAAAACTAATTTGACTTTTGAAGCAAACACCACAACACCCATTTTTGTTTACGTGCTTATGTATAAAGACAAAGAACAAAATACTTCACCTCTTACATCTGTACAGTATCAAGTTGGAGGAAACTATTGAGGGTCTATTGCAGAAATTAATTTGCAAGCAATTTAGAGTTATTAACTGGCAACATGTTAGCAAGATCCAAAAACACTGCATATGTTACATTATCTTATGCAAATGACTTGTTTGTTTACTCACAGATTCATACAAAACAGAGCAGAAGGCTCTTATTACAAAACAAATAACATTTTCCCACTTAATTTTCAAACCTTTGTTAATGCAATATGATCTATTTGTGATCAGGGGAAGAGGTAAGTTCAGGCACTAGTGAGCTGCAGCCATAATTTACAAAACCAACAAAGAGACAACAGAGACACACTGATATTAAGCACGAATAAACACATTCTATTTATTTTGACACATTTGATAACTAATTAGTACTGAATTTAAGACAAATGGTTCAGAGAAGGCCCCAGGACAAAAAAAAAAAAAATACTTTGGGGAGGGAAAAAAAAAAAAAAACACAAACATATATAATTTACAAGAAGAATTTCCAATAGACAGAAAAAAAATCAGTCAGAAAGTATATGAAGACACCAGGACAAAAGCAAACCAAAACCACACACAAGAGCATACAAGAGCCAAGATCTCATCAACAGTGTCTTGGCTATAATTATTATTTTTGTATCCTATTAGATATGAGGCCATTAGATGAGCTCCTTTTTCTTGAAGAAAGGAAAATCCCCTTCAGTAGCCAAGAGCTTTCCTTTTTTTCCTAATTACATTCATTATATTATGTGCTTCAGAGGGCTCAAATGCAAAGCTGCTAATGAATTTTCAAATTCATTGACTGAAGAGCAAAAACACATGGGCAATTTATATTTAGCCATTACCATAAAGAAGTTTCTCAAATAAAACTGTTTTTAACAGCGGCATTCTAATGTAGATCAAGTTTAGCTATTAAAAAAAAAATACTTTATGCACTAGATGATAATAAAACAATACACTGGCTTAAAATGATTGCTGCAATTACAGCTCTTTGCATCTTTCTCCATTGGAAACCTGACGCTTGCTCCATTAAGTCTACCAGGGCTGTAAAGCAGCAAGTTCCATGCTCTTCTCATCACAAATTGCAAAGCCTGCTTCAGTAACACGTATTACTGATGTATTCCAGATGTGGCTCACCCCTTTCTGTTTCTGTCACCTCTGTTTTAGTTGGGAACCCTACCTAAATGTTCATCTCCGTACGGCTATGATGTTTATTTTATATACTTGTGTATGTATGTGTGTATGCATATGCATGTATGTAACTCATATATTCCAACCTACTAACTTCCTCTCAGTAAAGATGATAAAATTGCTAATATCTGGGATACGGTATTTGGGAGAAGACACTTGACACAGTTCTAAAACTCCAGTTAGTCAGAAAGGGCAGTTTTAGCAGGTAACAGTTTAAAGATCCCTGACAAATCTGACATTAGGGTCTGTGTGCAGATGCAACACCCACACCTCTGTCTCAAGACAACTACCAGCAGTGAAGATCTGATTTCCTGTGCAATACAACACAGCACAGAAATACAAAGCTAATAAAAACCTAAGCTTAGTGAGCAGAAAATAACATTGGTGGAGCCTCAGGTGAATTAATAGGTTCTTGCTTGATAAAGAATAACAAAGTGTGAGACAAGGTGTATTAAAGTGTATGGAATTAAAGAATCTTAAGGGTTAAAATTACTAAAATTCAATCTCCACATTTAGTAACTAGGGATTACCATAATGACATTCTATCCAACCTCAGCTAAAAATAATTGGCAAGCTACCAAGTCAAAATAGTCACACAATATCATCAAAATATATCTGTTGATAAACTCTTCAATCCGACTTTCACACAATTTAAACATCTGAAGACAAGTTCTTATTTTTGCCCTGCACAGTATCTGCTACATTTTAGGCAGTACATATACACACCTTAACAGCAGAATTTTCAGCTTCATAGCCTGTGTGCTACAACATTTTCTACAATTGACTATTAAAAAGCCAAGCCACTAAATAAAGACAGAAGCTCCCCCACTTCAGAATAAAATTCTAAGTAGGAAGGCCATATAAATGTGTAATATAATATACCAGTAGAAGTACTTTATTCAAATTAGGTATATCAAGGATCAGCTAAACCTTGCTTTCTTTTTTAATTCCAAATGCGAAGCTAAAGCCAGAAAAGGAGTATAGGCAGAGGTATAGAGAGGAGAGTGAAGACAGAACTCTCACTCAACTAACTCAAGCCTAAGTTCTGAAACTAAGTTCTGAAGGATTGAGTCTTTGATAGAAAATACTGCCCTGTTCCCCTCCACGGGGGCTATTTAATTTGGTATGAAGTATTTCTCAAACATTTAAAATAAGAACAAAAATACTATTTCACAACAAAGACTCATCATAGCCTGTTCATAAAATGAAGGAAGGAAGGGACAAAATTAAGATGACTGACAGAAATAGAATAGCTTCAAGATACAACAGTCTGGGAGGGACTTACCTCTAGCATCTCACTTAAGCGTACATCAGTTCTTTGCTAAAAAGAGAAAGAAAACAGTGATAACTACAAAGGAATGAAAAAAGATTTTACTATTGACTGAAAAAAATCTTTACATACCAGTGTTTTTATTGTTCTCAGAGACTTCAGCAGTCCAATAAGCAACTGTCGTTTCCTTTGATTTGCAAGAAGTCCCAAACTAGTTTGTGTGAATCCCTCCTTTGCTATATTCAGGTGTCTGTAGAAGTTAACAATGAATAGGACATGCTTCCATAATATATAACATAAGGCTTACTTCAAATAAACACTAGTATGCACATCATCAGACATGCTAGAAAACAAAATTACAAGCATTGTTAGGGAAACCCTGAAACTGAGATGACACCGTGTTTTAGTTCATGCTGGCAGGCAGCTAAGCACCACACAGTCATCCGCTCTCCCCACCACCTCCCCTAGCAGCATGGGGGAGAGAATTAGGGGGAGGGAAGTAAAAGCTTGTGGGCTGAGATAAAAGTTTAATAAGACAGAACAGAAAGAGAAATAATAATAATAATATGCACAAAGCAAGTGATGCACCGTACAATTGCTCACCACCTGCTGACCAATGCTCATCCCATTCCCAGGCAGTGATCCCCCCACCCTGGCCAGCCACCTCCTATTAAGTGTTCAGCATGGCACCACGTGGTGTGGGGCATCCCTTTGGCCAGCCTGGGCCAGATGTCCTGGCTGTGTCCCCTTCCAGAGCTTCTGGTGCACCCTCAGCCTCTTTGCTGGCAGAACAGCATGAGAAGTTGAAAAGTCTTTGATTTATTTTAAGCACTGCTCTGCAATAACTAAAACATCGGCATGTTATCAGCGTTATTCTCATCCTAAATCCAAAACACAGCACCATACCAACTTCTAGGAGGAAAATTTACTCTATCTTAGCCAAACTCAGAACACACACCAACAGACTATTTAGAAGGTATGCTATCCCTTCTGCAGAACTTGTCTGTGGATCAATGGTATATCCCAAAAGGTGTCTGTTTAAATAGAACTTCCAATTGACAGTGGAAGTTGGAAGAAAAAAAAAGCAACTTGTACATTTTAGCCCATTTACTATTGCTAATTCCACTCAGCACATAAACAAGAAATATTATCAGCAAGTGACCTCCTGGGTTTACAAATGTCTTCTTAAATCCCTTTTTCCCCCCTTTCAATTTCTGCCATTATTTAAGCAAGGTACCTTCTTCCATTTGCGCAAATAACAGCCGCTAATTGAAGACCAGTCTGTAATGATGTAACACGCTCAAGTTCCTACAGAGAGACAAGAGGTTAAGTAAATATACAAGTTAAAGTTCTGCTACCTACCAGCGAAGACTAGCAATTAGAAGGTTTATCTTGAGATGTTATAATGACTTTTTAGAGTTCCTTTATATATTACTTGCTTCATCTTTTTATATATGCTAAACACTGGTATGTAACATAAAAGCAAGCTATCTTTTCAAATACAATTCTCCTTTGAAGAAAGATACTTGAAATACATTTTCATTGCCTTGAGAGCCTCCTCATTTATATACTCCACATGCAGCCTAAGAGTCCATATATGATTAATAGAATACCCCCCCACATAGTAATCAGGGACAGAAATACAGATTAATTTGCATTAATATGCCAAAGGGTAACAAAAACAAAACAAACAAAAAAATGTTTCACATATCATTCACACATTTCACATTTTCTTGTTTAGAAACATTTGCATTCTAAAAATTTAATAAATGTCATTTCATAATGAACGTTAATTGTATCCTGTTGAATTTCAGCTGAAAACTCTTCAGCACAAGCAACCTGAATTTAGCTTGATTTCGACTTTGTCAAGTGCCTAGCGTAATCTCAACTCCATCAAAAAAAAAAAAAAAAAAAAACTGTTTTTCATGTACATATTCATTTTGTTAGTACTGCAGAGCAGTGAGCATTCTCTCCAGTCTTGAATTTATTTTTTTAAAATACCCCTCATCATTTACAAACATATTGAGTGCTATCCATGGGAAGAAGGAAGACTTTCACTTTGAAAATTAAATTTATTTTGAAGATATGGCAAGTGAAAATAAGTTTAAAATTCAGTTCCGTTTAAGATCATCTCTTAGCTGGTCAGTCAAGAAAGATGTATCACAATCTCTCCAGCTGCTTAACCAAAATAGGATTACAATAATTGTAATTTGGAGGGACAATGTAGGACAATGCTTTCTTCAGGACTCATAAAGTATGACCCATCATAACCAGGATGATGCAGAACAACCTCAAACAGATATTCTGAAAGACTGGAAGACTTCTTAATCTTTTGTATTATCACAAGTGCGTGGCTCTTGGCCCTGAATTATTTGACTAACACCAGAATACTACAACCTATAAAGAAGACCTGGGGCAGTCACTCTGCTCAGCATGCGTGCAAACATGCCAGTCCCCCAGACATCAAGTTGAGACCAGAAGAAAATAGCTGAAGTGTCAGCAGCCAATGCACAAGACATTACATTGCGAGCACTGGGAATGGTTAATTCTCCAAAGCTGCTAAGCCAATTTTTTTGTTCTCTTCAGCAAGGCCCTAGTTGGGTCTTTCCAAGTTGAGGGCCTCTCGCATACCTTTGTGATGGCAGACTTCCTATATTTTGCATATATTTGAGACAGTAAATAGAATTGGCCCAGTGTTTTGCCTTTGAGCTCAAGAAACAAGTACTGATGGCCCATCACAGTAGCACACTAAAAAGGTTCTGCTGTGTGAGATGCTGTACACACACAGAATTATCCATCACAGGGTAATTCTCAGACTACTTTCAAAACAATCCTGAGTTTTCCTTCTGCAGTTTTCTCAGTGTCATTTCCCGATAAATCAGATTTAATTAAAAAAAAAAAGAAAAATCAGATAAAAGCAGGCTGAGCTGACCACATGTATAGGGTCATTATTAAAAACAAATCGGTAGGAAAAAAACAAACAAACAAACAAAAACATCTCTTCAGAGAATCATTATGATAGCTGTTCTTCCAATTATGTTCTGGGAGGGAAGAGAAGCAGAATATTGGCATGGTAGTTAGCTAAAGTAATCCCACTTCATTTTGCTCTCAGAGGTCCTTGACATGTTGAGACTCCATTTCCAGCTCAGCATTCTGATACTTTCCTCTCATGATTGAGTGAGATCAGCAGAAGATTTCTGGTTAAGTTCTCTTAAAAAAAGGTCATTGCTGTTTGCTCTTGCGTACAAAAATCTGAAACCATTCCTAAACACGGGTGCTCGAAAAGCTCCTCTTCGAGTCCATTACAGGCACTGGTCAAGCATGTGAATACATGTTTTCAGAAAACCATCTTAATATAGTCATATGTAGAAGCATTTAGCATCCTGAAGAGCCCCCAGGTTAAAACACCCTTCATTCACCCATTAAAGATACAGGTTTAGCTGGATCCAGGTTTAGCTAGAACAACTACTTCCAGCCAAGCACTAGCATCTCTTCTAACCAATTACTATATTTAATTCCAACTGAAACAAGAACAGTATTATAAGGGGAGAAATTTGAGTGGTTTACTGTTAAAAAATGACTGTAGTCTTACCTCAACGTATGCAGGCTGCTTTTCAAGAATCAAGTCTGCAACTTTCTTAGATACCTTAAAAACAAGAATACCAGAAGTGATACACAGCAATCTCTATAAATAAGCCAGTCTCTATACTGAAGTTCTACAGTGTCTTTGTGATTGTGTCACTCCTGTAGTTTTCAAACTTATTAATAAATATGCCAGACATAACAAGTTTAAAAACCGTAGAAATCACATGGATCATTAAAGTAAAATGCTTATTTACAATTCCACCTAGAAATTAATGACCGTTTTTAAATTAGTCTCTTACTTCTCTGCTTGTTAAAGAACATACTAGAATAAAAATAAGAATAAAATACGTAACTACAACTGCTTACATTCTGTTTATGCTACTGCTAGAGCAGAAACTTAAGGAAACCATCTACCATGGGGATCTAAGAAAGTCATGATGACGCTTACCTTTCAGACAGATACCATATTAAATAAAATCCATGCCAAAATGAATATTCACCCTGTGCACATTACACCATTTCTTTAGTTCTCAGAACATGCATATTTCAAAATTTTCTCCATTGTTCTGAATTAACAGTAAGTGGAACGCTCCTGAGGGCCCCTGCCTGCACTGAATTTAAGAATGAGCATTGTTGCTTTGATCAGTCTCTTGTGCGCAAACACACAAAATAAAATAAATAAATAAATAAATAAAAAGAAATCCAACATTAACAGTCATATGAATGCAAGCTTGAAAATAGTTTGTAGGTTTTGGTTGTTTGTTTATTACAAACTGTTTGTTCAGTTTCAAACATGACAAAAACATTATTGGCATTGCTCTATATTCTTCACAGGGACCAACACTTCCAGAAATGAAAATAAAGTAAAACTGGCTGTGACTGTCAGCCAGCCCCAGCGCATTTGTGGGAAAGAGCAATGAGGAGGATTTTTTGTTTTCGTTGTTTTTTGTTTTATACACAGCAGGTCTGGAAACTGCTTATTTAAACACAGTATGATATTGGGATCTTTACAATACAGCACTCCTGTAACACTCACAATGGCTCCACCAGTTCAGTTCCCATCCCTTGGAAGAGCACCTGCATGCAAATGGTCTTCAAAGGACTCTGATATTACAGCTTTGTTTTGCAGGACAGCAAAAGAACTGTTCCTTGTGAGGTAGGAGCACACAAAAGGATGTTACGAAGCCAAAAGCTACAAGTTTGCACAATTTTGGGGCTCTCAGGAAGTTTTGCTCTATACACTCTATATCCTATGAAAATTTTCACTTCTTTTCAATCTCTTCTTCCATTTAGCCTTGTATATGTGTAAACTTTACAAGAGGCATATCCTTGTTAGCCATTCACGCCTCCAGCACAAATCTAACAGCTTGATTCTTCACTGTTAAGGGGATTCATTAAGCAGTACACATGAATAAGAGACGATGCATTTCATTTTCACTTTTCACTATCTTTGTTGTTGTTTTGCAAGTTCTTGATTACTTAATACCAATAAAAACCTAAACACTGTCAACCATCTGCCACAGCCATTTTTGTTGTTTGCCTGAACTTACTGATAGTACTTATCTGAACTTACAAGCAATTCTTTTCTTTCTTTTGAATGAACCATCATATACTAGGTTATTATATACATTTCCACATTTTCTCCCTGCTTTTGGCAGCTTCTATACTGCTGTGCTGATTAACTTTTTAATTCTTAACCTTTGTAACCCAGAAATGCAACCACTACCAATGAATGTGGCTGCTGAAAGCAGCTTCAATTATCAATGCATGCAAACTGCATTGTTTTTTGAGGAGACCAGAAAACAATTTTCTTTTTCCTAGCCACATCAGGAAAAAAGTATTGTCTCCTGAAGGAAAAAAAAAAAATACAGTTGTGTATATCAGACTATTAATTAAAATGAAGCCAAACAGATGTACAGGAAAAAAAACCTCCTAATTCAAATTATTTGTACCCAGATGACTACTCAAATTAAAGCTGTCACGATACACATATTAAATAAGTATTGAGTGGCTCAATGGAATTGAAAATGGTAATGGAATGGAGAAACTACAGAAAACATGGAGTCTATAGTGAAACAAAGACATAACCAAAATCAGTAGTGCAAAAGTAGACAGTAACAGCCAGTGAGAAGCAGAAGATCAGAGCTCTACTACAAATAATTCATTGTCATTTGAGTATTTTGTGTTATGGGAATTTAAAATTTGGAATTCTCTCTAAATCACTATTGTAATTTCCTGTGTCAACTATACATTCAGCCAATGACACGAGAAATACAATATTTATCTTATTTCAAAAGCAGACTTCTTGAGTACTGTATCTAATTGTCTAGAAAGACACACATGGGCCATATTTCCTGGAAAATATGCTCAGTTCTCTCCTCTATTATTTGTCAGCTTCATGTACTTTCCAATTCACATCATGCCATGCACTGAAACTACTCCCGTGCTGTTTCCCACTGTGCACACAAAATGGCCAAAACATTGATAACATGTATTGGGATTATTCAGCATATGCCTATGAAGTTGTCTCTCAGCCTTGAGCGTATTTCCTTGCTAAAATAGGTCACCACCAGGCTCAACACCTCTTGGTGATGAAAGTGGAGTTTTCATTTGCCCAGCTTCTCACTAATAGTTCACAACACTTCATAGGTTTATTCTGGGAAAAGACATCTTAGGCCAAATGAACTTGTTCTTTGTGTATTGTTAGTGGTTTAATATTTTCTGATGTACATTTCATCTATTTAAAGATGTGAGTTAGAAATAATACTGTTATTTGCAGGTACTCTCCAAATGCCAGCTAATACATTCATTTCCTGTTCATCTTTCAGAGAAAAAAAAAAAATCAATATTTAATGTATTTTTAAAAAGCCTAAGAAGTAAAAAATACCCTTCAGAATCTGCTACTCCGATTCCCCCATAAATTACAGTTATTACTCATTATTTCATTTCATAGTAAGTATATACCAGTACTTACTAGAAATACTTGGGGACAAGTTAAAAAAAAAATCAGCAAATGAAAAATAAGGTAAAAATACAGACTCTAGAGAAAGAGGCTGATTTTTTAAAAAACATTTTGTGTTCTACATTGCCAAAAGTTTCTCAAAAAAGGGATTCTACAGCACTATTAAGTGCTGTGTTCAGCATTTTATTTCTTGCAATACATTGGAAAAACTGAACTAAAAATAAAGTTTCTTTTTTAACAGCCCATTTGATCCTTCTTACAATACTTATCACTTAAGATTATACGATTTACTGATATGATTTTCCATTACAAAAGCACACAACAATATTAAAGCAAAAAATGCTTTTTTTTTAAAAAAAGTACAAAAAAAAAAAATCACTTTAACCTACAATTATAGATAATTAAAAAAAAAAACTCTCAGTATAGTATAGAGTTTAGTATACTAAACACCTTTACTTACAGCAGCTTGCTGTTGTTTTAATTTGTCTCTGTACTCTTCCAGTTCTTGAAGACTAAGTACTGGAGGAAGCCTCTGAATGTGAACAACAAATAAAATTCAGTGAGAAATTAAAGTACATAAAATACATATGCAGTATTAACTAACCAGTCAGTTTAATTAAAGAAACATTCTTATTGCTTCTGCAATCTAATTTGTATTCAAATAATGGATACTGAAATTAATCAGTGTTAAAAAGCATAATGTCATAATTTCCTCAAAGTTACCCCATTTTAAGACATACATATACATACACAAGCCCCTAGCCATTGAAACTATTAACTTCTTAGTCTATTAATTCCATCTGTTTAAAAAAATACCCAAAATACAGAATAGACATTTTTTCCTCCAACTATTTGGACTTTCTCCTAGTAGTTTAAATTTCTAAGTATGTTAGCACATCAGGCCTGATATTATCACATCACATTAAAAGAGACTCCATACTAATACCATAGGTTGGAACCTCCATACAACTGCAAGAAGATTTCGGCATGGGGAGGGGTAACAAAAAACAAAACAAAATCCACACTGTTTTGCATTAATTCAGGATATAAGAAACAAATGGAAAATGGATCACTGAAAGAAGCTGACTTTTGGCCTTCAATGTTTAGATACATTACTGCCTTTTATTTTATAACGACAACTTACCTCTAATTCATACTTCACAATATCAAAGGAATCACTGGAAAAATAAACTTCTTCAATACTATTAATTATTTCTTGCTGAGCTTGAGGATCAGTTGGTTCTTCCCGTGATTCTCTGAGCTCCTCCTTCACAAAACAGAAAAGAAGGATTTCCATGACATAATATCACATTCTAGAAGGAACAATGCTTACCAAAACAACTATTTTCTGAAAGTCATTAAGAACTTTAGTACAAGAAGCAATAATTTCTTGAGAATAGAAAGATCTGTACACTGCAGCTTGCATTCCTCGTTACAAACAGCAAGACAGTCTAAACTTTTCAAAGAACAGTGCAAGTTTCATTGTCACAGATTACCTAAACATTTCTTCCTCAATATTTATTTGTGGCATAAATGGATGCTGAGTCTGCAGTTTTCCTCCTGAAGCTTAGCATATTGTAGAATTTTTCATTAAAAGTAAAAGCTAAAATCTGATTTATTTATTTCTTAACCTGAAGAACTACCTTTGTAAACCTAGGGTAGACAGTGTCACTACACGTGTAACTATTCCATTTAGCTCTCAGAATTCACTTTGGTAACTTTGATAAAAGACGTGCCATTAAACACTTGACTTTAGTCTCTTGACTCTAGTGGGGTGGTCTAAACAGACAGGCACCAACAGCTTTGTGACAGCTAATATTCAAGATGTGCATTCTCCTCGCTCCTGGCACAATCTCACGTGGAAGGTTTTCTCAAGAGCCCAGCTGTGCCCACTCGTCGCCACAAATTGAGTCTGAACCTCTCATCCTCCCATACTGGATTTTTCAACTAATATTTGAAGTTGAAGTGGGCTGTTCCCACGGAAAGAATGAAAACCTTTATTAGAGATTCAAAAGGGAAACATTCAGGGTAGAAGGAAGGGAGGGAAGAAAAGGCAAGTTAAAGGTCTGATCGTATTATTTGATATTATAATTTAACCCTGACAAAGTGGTCCAGCAGACTGAAGTGTCCCATCAAGACCCCAAGCCTCTGACACAAGTTGCTACAGTGGGACAAGGTGCCCTTATTTCCATCACCAAGAACTCAAGAGCTTATTTCACCAGCTAAAGGCAGCGGATTTGAGATTAATTTACCGAACAATCACAAACTTCCTCATTTTGCACGTCCCTCGGTAACATCAAAGCCCGTACGTTACAAGGCAAAGGGAGATTTCACCCACACAGCAAGGTGCTGTTTTTCCTACACAAATAAACGCAACCAAGGTGGGACACGCGAACAATTTCCTAAAGCATCAAAAAGAGCCGCTGCTCCTCTAAAACAGCCTATTAAAAAAAAAAAAAAAAAAGGAGGGGGGGGGAACGGGCTGGCACGGCGGAGGCCAGGGTAGAGGCCGCCCCGCGGTGCTCGGGCGCCGCCCGCCGGGGGGCGGAGGCAGCGGCCTCCATCTTCTGGGGAGGCCGCGCAGGGCGGGAAGGCCTGAGGGGAACGGGGCACCCGGACAGCTCCTGTTCACCTCACCCCCTTCAGCCTCACTGAGGGCACGTGAAGCAGAGCCCAGGCTGTCAGGGATGAGAAGGAACAGGTTCTTGAAAGAGGCTCCGGGGGGTATTTTTCATTTGTTTAATCTGTGATTTTGAAGCTTCCATCGCATGAGGGCGCGTGAATCAGCAGATGATGCCTGCGTTCAGATTCAGTGGCAGGCTGCTCTTGCAACAGTTTCACTAACAACACAACTCTCTGTCATCTAACCATATGTGTTCCTGTCCTTTACAACAAACAAAGTGTGTTTCCTGCTCGGCTTCCTAACAAATGGCAGCTTTATGCTGAACACAGAGCCCCTCTATAAATTAGCTTAACATTTTACAGTACACTAAGCTTTATCTATAAGAAACTAAAAATAAAAAACATACAAGACAGGGTCAGCTTAATTTGTCCACTGAACCACTGCAAATGGAATTACCTAATTTATCACCTGGATGTTTGGCTATAAGTTCCTGGCGTGGTCATTTGTTAAAAATAAATAAATAAATAAATAAATAAATAAATAAAATTAAAAAAAAAAAAAAAAAAGAAAGGAAAAGAAAAAAATCCAAGAAAGATTTCGAACAATCTGAATTTCTTGATGGTTTCTCGTCATGCTGGTAAAATATGTCAATGCCTTAAGTCAGTGGTGACTGATGTCCCCTAAACATACATTAAGGATACCATGGACACATGTTCTTTATGTGATGCTTTATGTCATTATTATTTATGTGATTCTTTCTGTCATATTATTTGATTTTTATGATTTAGAGGCACTTAATAAATTGGGAGGACTGTTTTTAATATGAACGTTTCAATGAAGCCTAATCAGTGACCTTTTTATCTTTGTAGAATAACATATTTTTCAGCACAAAAATAACGCTGAGGTTGGCATTGCTAGAAAAATTACTCAGAAACTATCTTCTCCTGTCTCAGAAAAAAACATTTATCTCAGTGTTTCTCACAAAAACACTACCTGGGGAAATATTTATTAAATGGGCAGGCTTTTTCTTTATCTTGTTCATTCTTTCTAGAAGAACAGTCAGTCCAGAGAGAGACTGGACTCTCCAGGATAAACTTAAGCTCCCATATAAATTACACCAGACTTTATGCCATGGTAAATTGCAGCTTCCAGTCCATTATGCTCCACTAGTTTCAAACAACTAACAGGCTCAAGACCAGTCTTTTCACTTACCACTGAAGGAAGCAATAATCCTTGCCTAGTTTGCTGTTACTCAGTTTTCCTCATCCCTTCAATCAGGAATACAAAAAAAAAAAAAGCTTACAATACGAAGCCAATTGTTTCAAGGGCCTCGGTAAAGTTCATATTTAGCACTGTGGAGGTAGTACTTGCACACTGTGTACAGGCAGAGAGAGAAGCTTTATTAAATCCCTCAGGTCAGTTTTATACCTCAAAAATTTTATACCTCAAGACTATTGCCACTGAAAAAAACTGCCTTTAAAAAATAGTTTAAAAATCAACATTAAAAAACTTTTAACAGTAAGTTAATATGTAAATTCAGAAGTTCAAGAAGTATTCTGAATAGAAAAAGCTATAGAAATTTGGGATGGGAAAATCATGTGATGGTGACCGTGCAGAGAACTTCACTAAACCAAATCAGATACAAAGGAGATCAGAAAGAGTGACATATCAGCAAGGTGAACCCCAAAGTACTCCAGTCCAACTGCCCAGATTAATACATACATTCAGCAGTAGGAACTCTCCAACCAATAACCAGCCAACGTAACATCTAAGATGCCACTTCGAATACTCATGTTTCCAAAGTTTTGCTCAGCAAGACACTTTACCTACTTAAAATTTGCATCATCTGTGGTGATGTGCAAATATGACTTCTTTTTTCCCCTTTCCATGGTGTTTTGGACCATGCTTTCATTGAAAGACAATTTAACCTGTCAACCATGCTTCTTTGCAGGCCATGCCGAGTGCTACCCTAAGGATCAGGTCTCTCTTACATAATGCCACCTAAACAGATCAGTGAAAGACAGTTTCTGGGCAGGGTGCGAGGGTGGAAACAAAGAACTGTCTGTCTAACAGCTTACAAATTTGAAGAAACCGTTGCTAAATAAAAGTATTTGCATCCACAAACTTCTCACATTGTTTTGCCTTCCTGGTGTATGGAAATAGAAGTTTATGGGTCCAGGAGCCTACAGTAATTACTTGAACCGTATTTCAGAAGAGTCACTTCATTGCAGACTCATCTGAAAGGCAGTTCAGGAAGTTTTAGATGACTTACCCAGCTATTTCCCTGTGTGTCATACTCCCACTCTCTCTTTTGTTCTACGCTGCCTGCAACGCGAAAAACAACATTGCTACTGAAGCATTACTAGTACAAAGTTGAAGCAAACACCTTCTGCATTCCACTAACAATCAACGAAAAGACTTGGGAAACAGACACCGAGAAGTGTTCATGATCAAGACAGTGTTAATAGAAACTGCTTAGAGACAGAAAAATCTAAAAAGCTTCTAACCTAATCAGAAGCTGAAGGTCAGCAATAGCTGATACACCTCTATATGTATATATATAAACCCACCTCAAGGTAAAACATTTATTAGCTAATCCACAGCTATGGAATGAAGTCCCACAGGGAAGTCTGTGGTGGTCCCTTGTCTTTCACGTGAAACGTCCAGAACATTCTTTTCATCCTTCATTCTTCAATATGCATACAGAGTACTTATTAAAAAACCTTCTCTCTACCAAAACAAACATGACACTGTGGAAACAATTCTCCTGATAGGCAGAGAATAACAAAGCCTGACCAGACATTAGTCACACCACTTAATGCACACAGCTATTGTTGGGGAAATGGAAACCCACAACAGACTAAGAAATCTATATCTTCTCTATCTATAGGAAAAGAATTAAAAATAAACTTCCAGTATTGTTTACCACCGTAAGCGACAAAGCCAACTAATTTCTATGTATGGCATATGAGCTGATTATCATCAAGATAAAAATAACCTAATTCAAAATCATCTCATTATTAACCCTACACACTTGAAGTGTACAAAATACCTCTCTTAACCTTTTGTGGAGGGTGTATTGGGTTTCCCCGTTACTGTAGGGTGCAGAGTAATGTCTGACCGTTTCAAGGTATGTCAGGAACGTGGAAGGCAGGGAATCTACCAAACAGAATTGTTATCAGCTTGGGGAAGAACAAAGCTGACAATCACAGAATGGTTCAAAAACCAGTACTGCAGTTCTATACCATCCTTAATACACACCATTTTCAACAACCAAAAGACACTGATATGCCAAGAATTACAGTTCCCCAGGACAATCACAATCCAGTTGAAGTAAGGTATCTCAACCCAAAGAAGACATGAAATCATTCTGCAGGCTACTCTTTCTTCTAGAAATTTTGCCTTTCAGTTCAGATTTACCTTATCTACAAACTCCATCTCTGACTTAATCCACTATACGTTTATTTCTCTGTGTTACCGAGTTGGTAGTATGGTTCTGTATTACAACAGAAAGTAAAGCAAGTTAGCTGGTGATTTATCTTCATATGATGCAAGCAGATTGGAATTTTTCAAGACAGTTGCAGAACCTATTGGGAGTAATGGGTAATGTGAGTGCATACACTCAGGGGTATTCAGTAAAATAAAGGTAGTAAATCATTTCATTGTTTGGGAAAAAAAAAAAAAAAAAAAAAAAAGGAACAAAAGAAAATACAAAATTGAGGAGCACAGTCTCCACTTTCACATGCTTACCAGCAAGCCACCAGTCAGCAAGTAACTTTCAGATATCAAAACCCATGAGAATTTTGCTGGCTTTCCTCTGAGGAGATGTTTTCCCCTGAGGAGATCCTTTCCCCATTCTCTGTATTTTCCATTTGACTTTCAATTTAGTTCAACAGTCACCATTTCAAAGACACGCTTTTGTCCCTAGAGTTATCATTATCTATCAACGGTTTGTGCTCTTTTGAATAATTCATGCTGACTCTGCAGTCCTTTATTCTGTACACCTTTCTACAACATTAGCTTAGCATTTGAAACTTTGAGCAACACTTGTCCTAAATCAGTCTGGGGATTGCACTTTGGCTGTGGAAGTGTGATGATGAAAGCGTAGCAACATAACCATTCTATAGTCAAAACAGTATTTGGCTTGTGAGCGTGAGACTTTTGTTATTCAAGATATGAACAAAAAACATTATTAAAATGTGGCAGCAGAGAACAACATATGCTTTCAAAAAGCAGCCTGCAATATTATGATTAATATTATGTTTTTTCACTCATTGCCTTTAAAAACCTTCTTATTGCCTTTACTTTTGCATTCAAAAATGAATTCTCTTCACCAAACTTGTCCATTACTATAAAATAATTATTGAGAGGGGTTAGCTTATATCCAGCAAAACTACTTGAACCAACCTGTAATTACGTTATTCTGATTTGTGACATCAGTACGTTGCTATGGCATTGAATGTCGTTTTAGTTCAAAACAAACACGTATATCCAAGGACTCGATGACTTTCAATTTCTGCTCAGTACTGAAACCTAATCTCCTTGATGGTTACTCATACCACAAAACACAGACAAAATCTTCCCCTCCCCGCTACCCAAAATTCCTGTTTTCAGGAAAGGGTATCAGGATTGATGCCCACAGTCCAGAAAACATATTATGGTGTCTCATCTGATGCTTTACCATTTGGAAAGTAAAATCATACAATGAAGGTTTTAGCAAAGTTAAGAAGGGATAGTAATATTAATCCTTCCTCTTAAAAGGAAAGCGATGGAAGTAAAATTACTGTGATATATGGCCTTGGACCATAGCCAGGAGATAAACTGATCAAAACACAGTAATTTTACTCAATATTCACCTGATTCAATGTTTTAACAGATAAGTAGGTACCTGTACAAGAGATTCACTGAATATAGCTTTTTGAGAAGGAAAAAGCTAACGTAATCATCTCAGAATATTCAGATTCAGAATCTGAATATTCAGAATATATATTCTTAATACAGCAGTTATTTTTAAAACCACTCACCTAAAACATTTTGAAAGGGAATAAATGTTAGAAGAATTAAAAACTATAAAAGCTTCATACTATGGCACAGAAGAGAATAATACTCTAATTTTATCAGCTTTGTAAAAAAATCAGGTGATGAGTCCTAATGTTGATGCAGTCTTGTCTTTTCAGCACAGAATTCCTCATTTTCAGGAGATTCTGTTCTGTCTGCAGAACAGTTGCTGATAACTTTCTCACGTTACAAAGGGTTGACAGCATACAACCACCAGAACTCTTCCAAAAATTAACAAAAAAAAATTGCAAATTGAGAGGTATTTGTTTTCCCATTGTTATTGATACAAAGTGTAGGTTTACCAGACACATAACATCAAACCTTTACAGAGCAGAGAGCCAACCAAGATACCCTGCATCTATTTTTACCTGGAGAGTCAACTTGGCAGAAAGGGCTATTTGAAATTGGATGCCCAGTGGGTGGCAGGAATTTGCAGTTTTGAAACCTGAGCCATGGAAATGTGACAGTTCTTTAAACGTCACTGCAACTGAATACTTTGAGTCTTTGAAATCAATATATTGGCCACTGTTTAACAGAATATTATGTACCAATTTAGAGATTGTTATATGATTTTTTTTAAACACGGAATAACACTGATTTTCTTGTCTGCCTTAGTACGAGCATCATATTACAATGTTATTACAATTACATCTCATATTACAATTACATCTCTTATGTAGAGAGAGAGAAATACAGGTTTTTTAAATGTAAAATAAGGCATCAAAATTCAGTTGAAGTCGGTAACTTAAATAACTCATTGGTTAAAGGCAAGGTCCAAATTAGAAGAAGAGAATAAGTATCATCCACAGTAAGTCTTGTGAATCATCTACCAGTCAAATATTGTAACAAATTCTCCCTCATATACAGATTACTCAGCATGATCTGTGAGACGAAAGAGAGATGACATCATCTGAACAGTGAGATAAATAAAAAGTAAAATGATTTTTATTATTCTAAAGCTATAACATTTAAAGTAGAATATGAAGTTAATTGTATATGCTGAAGATGAAAACCATGAAATTCTGAAATACATTTATGGCACCAAAAGCATGCAAAGACCGAATACCAGGACTAGAACTATGCAGGCTACCCTTATATCATGTACTTTCCTAAGTGACAAAAAGCACTTCCTTCCCTTCTTCCCCCTCTACCCTGATTTGAGCAGGAAACCTAAAAATATTGAGATCAACATCCAGTGACAACTCCAAAGTTCCAAGAAAGAAATTTTAATGCACCCTCATTTTGACTTGACGCACTGTTTTGCCTCAAAATTCTACTTCTTTCATTAAAAAAAAAAAAAAAAATCAAAAGGTATTCAGGAGGAAACAAAACCATCAAGAAGAACAGCAACAAATCTGGTGTTGTGACCAAAGGAAAAAAAAAAAAAAAAAAAAGAAAAAGAAAAAAAGCAGCTAAGTGTCATTTAAATATAAAATGAAAAATTAAAACTGAAGGGGGTGGGAGGAGGTCATGTATCATACCTTACTAGGAATCCGTAAGTTTTCAATAGGACTGAGGTCATGGACACTCTCCTGAGGACTTCTTAGACCCTTTAAAAGAATTTTAAGTCAGTTAAGGTTGATTACTTTACATATCTTGCAATCAAACTGCCCAAGTCTTACCTGTTACTGAAGAAAAAAAAAACACACAAGTCCTTTAATAAATTACACTGACATAAGTCTGGAAGGCTAAGCCTTTATTCTATAAAACCTTGAGGCCACTGGTATATAAATTATATTCCTCAAACATCTATGCACTTCCAGCTTTATGCAGTAAGTACCTTTTTAGGAGAGTTCACTAATATCCTCTTACCAAAGTCCACTTACATCTTCCTGCCAACTTACAAATGTTTAAAAATTCAAGTGTGTCCAAAAAACACAATGTTTTTTGTTCCACAAACTTAATGGATTAATGCAATCAATCAAATTCAAGGTAAGTGCTACCTACCCTGCTGCATAACTATAATATTTTTGTAAGTTGGAAGATTTCTCAATTTACCATATAAAACTATTAGGAATCATTTTCTGTAAGCATAACCAAGCTGAAAAAAAGATGCATAACCAACATTAGCTCTTTTATATCATTATTATTCTTTAAAACCCACAAAGCCACATAAATAGAATACGCTCTATTAGACAAGCTTCGTACAGGAAACATCAAGTAACCAGATGAGTACATGTCTGTTCAACATGATATGCATTTTATGAAGCAGTATCACAGAACATGTTTCTTAGCACATTCTCTGCTATCTTTCTAAGCAGAAGTGAACTTAAAAATTCAAGTTTCAGATGTGGTTCTGACTCTACCCTTCCCTTGACCCCCTGGCAGTTCACATGAGCCCTGAGTCATAGTCAGATTTCTCTCAAATTCTCCCCAGTTGACACCACTGACAGTGTTTCTAAGCCCCTTTCACGCCCTGGGTACCAATGCTTTCTCTGAACCGAAAGGAGCCATGCAATTACTGTATGAGCTCACATTGAAAGAAGTGTGCTTTTATCCTCTGACACCAATACAGTGTTTTACAAATTCATCATGTGAATTGTCTCTACGTCACTTCACAGTTGTTTCATCTTCCCCATACGCAAAACCTCTTCATTCTGGTTTTGGCTCTCAGGTTCTCTTGGGCACGGTTTGAAAACACCCTCCCTTCCCAGTTACTGCCCCCAAAGGCTGTGAATCTGAAATTCAAGGTAACAAACAACCCAAAGCAAGTGCCGCGGCTTCTCCTACTCCACATGAAATCTTCCACAACCACCTCAAAACTCTGCGTTGAAGGCAGCTTATTTCCATCAGCAGCAAAAAGTTGCACTTAGTGAATGCTGGGTGGACCTTTATCCCTCCCAAAGGTTGAGAATTGCCTAAATTGTATTAGTGTCAGACCACACCATTTGCACACCAGGCGGGCTTCCAACAGCTCCTGTTAGGTGTGGCCGAGAGCTGCTCGCTCACTGCTGGGCTGACTCCTGACAACAGGGGATGTACAACGTAAAAGAAGGCTCTAAACAGCGCCCCAGCCAAAATCCCATTACCCATCCATAGCAATGTAATGGTACAGGGCCCAAAACATTATCTGGGGAATTCGGCTTCCACGCTGGTCTCCATTTTAAACCCTGCCTCCTGCCTGTGCTCTGGAGACAGCGCTGGGAACCAAAGTTCAGCTCCTGGCTCTCCCACCGCCCCCTACAACCACCTGGGGCAGGCGATGAGCTGGCGGGCGATGCTTAAGGCACTTTTTAAGCTCTGAAATCCAGACACAGGGCAAACAGGCTCCGCTTAACGACGCTCCGTGCATCTGAGCGACTCGGACACTGCCCTGTGAACGCTCCCGAGCCGCACACCCCGACACAACCCTGGGGCCGGCTGCTCGCCGGGCACAGCCGCCTGGCCATATTACAGCGCCACGGCCCGGCGCCCCTACAGCCACACCTCCCCACGCAGCCGCCCCCCCCCCTCCCGGCCCCGCTGCCTCACCTGCCGGGCCATCAGCGACTTGATCTTCTGCATGGCGCCGCCCCGCAGCCCCGCACGGCCGCAGCCCCTCACGGCAGCAGGCTCACGGCGGAGCCATGTTGGGCGCCACCTGACCGCGCCCGCCCGCTGCTCCCTGGGACCTGCAGTCCTCGGGCGGCGGAGCCGGGCTCGGCGCTGGGCAGGGCGGCAGCAGGCGAACTACAAGTCCCGTCAGCGCCGCGGCACCGCCGGGCCGGCAGGGAGGGAGCGGAGCCAAGGGCGGAGCGCGGCGCTGAGGGAGCGGCCGCCGGGGGGGGGCGCCTCAGCCGTGCCCGAGGGGGCGGCTCTCGGTGGGCAGCCCCCGCGTGGAGCTGCACCGGTGTGGAGCTGCCCCTCGGTGCCAGGCAGCGCTGTGCTCGCAGGAGCCGCTCTGCCGAGCCCGGCTCGGGGTGTTTGAGGCGGGGGCTCCGCGAAGGGTCGCCAAAAAGCGATTTGTGCCTGGAGCCCTTCGCCCCCGTGCCCTGCTAGCGCGGTCCCTCGGAAGCCGTGTTGGTTACCTGCCGGCCGACGTGCCCCTCTGTACACTTAATGTCGGCCTATTTAGGCCTTGAAATCCATTCTCTGAGAAGACAAAATGAGGCACTGTCTAAAAGGACAGGCTGGCAAATCCACTTAGAGAAATGCAGCTTTCAGTTTGCCTCAGATCGCCTCAGACGTTATGTCTGAGTGCATCAGGCCTGCTCCGGTGATGATGCAGTTTTGCATGACCAAAACAGGCCTGTGTGTCTCTGTACTTAGTTGAGATACGTAGAACAAATTAAAAAATAATTACATCATAAATCTATTTTGTGTCATTATTCAAAAATTTATCATCCTTGCTTAACTGGAGATGACATAATAATTATGCTACCAGTGCAAGCACTGTGACATGCTAATAGCTGCAGAAAGCACCTATGTAGACATAGCAGCTATATAGACATAGCTACAGAAAAGACTGCTCATCTTTTTGGGGACGACTGGAGTCCGCACACAGACTAGCTCAGCATGCATTTCTTACGCCCTGTATTTACCCCCCCACCTGTCCAACTGCAGAGTATGTCAGGTAACAGCAGGCGTGCTGCTCTGCCAGAACTGACAGAGCCACGGAGTGAACTTTGCCACCCTTTCCAGCCTTGTCTGGCAAGAATTCTTTAGTTCTGGCTACCTTTCAGAATATCATCCATAATTATTTCTGTAGAAGGTCCTTGAGAAGCTTAGCCCACAAAAAAATTATTTCTTAGTAATAACTAAAATTAGCGGAAATACTCAAAGTGTTCAGGATGTTGCTGCTACAAATAAAGTTGCTTTCATGCAGTTTTAATAGTCTTTTATTAAAAAGAAATGAGTGAGGTTTGATTTACTGGAAGTTTCAATGACATTTAACAACCAGCACAAACCAGAGTTTTATGGGAAAAAGAATGTATGGTTTTGGCTTCCATTTTATTAGTGTGAATTATTTGGTGTAAAAAAGTTCAGCATATTAGTGACACTGGGAGTATAACCAAATGCTGGAATAAGGGGGCACACTTACTTGAAAAATATAGCTATGCTAATCGGGGGAGGGGGGGGGGGGAGGAGGTTGTTTGTTTGTTTTTAATTTTCTTTGCCCACATAGGTCATTTAAAACACTAATACGGATTTTATCCCAGTGAGAAAGCTCCCATTCACTTTGGTTAGAAATTAGCTGGAACACACAACCAATATTTTATTACATATTGAAACCAAGCAGATAATCATTTCTAACTCGAGTTTTATAAAAGGTTGCAATTTGATATATCTAGACTACAGTTAAGTGGATTAAACAGGTTTCAAACAACAGCATGCGGGAGGAGCAGGGCAGTGGGCACCGGAAGCCTTTGGGAATATGCACAAAATCCTCTTAATCTGCAGGCTTGTGTCAGGTGATGACATTATTTCTGGTGGGACCACTCACTCTACCTATGCTTCTGTTAACCTGAAATAACCCTCTCGTTTCTTACATTTTATTATATGGAGCTGCTAAAAATTCTGGAAGGCTCTGGGTATTTTCACCTTCCTTTAACTGAAATACACATTGAGTGTTCAGTCTTGCTGCTGGAGGCTTAGCAGCTTGCAGACCCCCTGCTCCTAACACCAGCACAGGCACCCACTGAGAAGCAGAAGCAATCCCCTGCATGAGGCAGGGTACAGTCAAGCCTAGTATTTATTAATCCATAACAGCCTAAGTACTGTATAGGGAAAACTTAAAGTGTGTTTTTCTATGGATAAACCACCTCTGTCGATGCAAATATTTGCTGTTGCAAACTATTACTGCTCATGCAACTGTGGGAGGGTTCCAGGTTTGCCGCTGATTAGATTTGTACAGTGAGTGACAGCCTTGGACAGAATCCAGGTCATACATTAGTATTAATATTAAACTGATGTAGGTTCATGCAGAATAAACAGTAATCAGCAGCTAACTCAACAACTCTAGTAAGTTGTCCACTCTAGCCGCAGGATTCTGTTAGTAGACTCCTGATGGGCACTTCACATTACATGTCGTTCAGAGAAAGGCAACAAAATCATCACTCTATTTCACTTATGTTAAAGGAAAAAAGAAAAAAAAAGAAAAAAAAAAAAAAACTATGGGCTAGAAAATGCTAGAAATGCTAAAAATGCTAGAAAATGCTAGACATGGCTTTGCAATAGCTCTTTTGCATTTTTTGTAACAGAAAAGAGGAGGCTATCATTGGAAAAAAATCTTATCAGAGAGAGAGAGAGAGAGAGAGAGGGAGAGAGAAAGGGAGAGAGGGGGAGAGAGAGAGAGAGAGAGAGAGAGAGAGAGAGAGAAAGAAAGAAAGAAAGAAAGAAAGAAAGAAAGAAAGAAAGAAAGAAAGAAAGAAAGAAAGAAAGAAAGAAAGAAAGAAAGAAAGAAAGAAAAAGAAAGAAAGACCGAAAGAAAGAAAGAAAGAAAGACAGACCTGAATACTAATTCTAATTTGAAATAAGAAGAGCTATCTAGCAGCATAATATTTTTATGAAACAGTATAGCTGAAGGATGTTAATACCTGTACATTCAGTGCGTTCACTTACTTTTATTAATTTGGCGTACTTTGTATTCTGCACCTCATTTATTACATTCTCTGTCATATTTACTGTGACTCCTGGGGAAGGGTTATGATAAAGTCAGAGGCAACGAAGATGGGTGCTCATCTAACAGGTGTTCCACTCCCTTTGTTCTTTGTATACACATATTCAAATCACACAGGGCTGGGGACAGGATAGGGCCTGTTAACTCATTGCTGATTTTCCTTACAAATAAACCAGCAGCTGCTGGTCCAAGCTCGGAGTTAGCACTGAGAAGAAGGTGGTGTTTGTATGGGGCAGGATGCTTTCATGGAGCCCTTTAGCCAACTTATTTTGTGACTTACAGTGCAAAATATATTTTCTGCTTGTAGGTAAGAGACCGTATGAATTATATTTGATTTTCATTGTGGAAATGTGGCTTGCTTTTATACTCGTAAATTTGAAGATATTTCTGTTATATTGTCAGATGTATTATTTTAAGAATGTAGCCTAAAAGCTTTTAATCAGATTGTGTTACTCTGTTTTATGAATTAACCTAAAACTTTTAGAAACTGACAAAAAATAGTGCTATCCATAATATGTAAATAAAACATGCACACTGATGAAAAATATATTGTCATGTTTTATTAAGTAAGATATACAAAGTGCATTCTTTTTAACAAGTAAGGCTTGACAGGTTCCGAACCAAATTTTACAGAGAAGATGTTACACATCTGTTTAAAACTGTATAATATTCAGACAGAGCTGATATGGTATTTTCCTGTTTATTATGATGACTTGTAGTTAATACCTAAAATTTATATATAATATTTAAACATACTTGGTACTAAAACTAAATTAAGCTTTCAGTCAACTGAAGAATGTCTTGCATTTATTCAAGACATTCATTGCATTACATTTATTCAATATTTGGATGCAGTTTTCATAATGGTACATTTGCTATCTGTGCACTTGATAAAAAACAGATGTTCTGTGCCCTTTTACAGGAAGATCCTGTGATCAAATGTTAGATAAAGTTGTATTTCTGCAAAATCTTGTAGTTTAAATCTCTGTATTTAATTGTTTTTGTAAATATCGCCAGAGGTAATATATAACATTACAAATGTAGTACGTCCTTTACTAATTTACTAATACGGGCAATTTTTTTCTTTTTTCTTTTTTTTTCTTTTTTTCACTATGTTCATATACAGTCACCTAGTTTCCTTGATTTTGAGCTAAACACTTTGTCAAGAGCTTTGGCTTCATAACAATTGCACTTTCTTATGAAGAGTATCAGGCTTCTTTAAAACTGAAAAACCCTTTCGATAAGAATATGGTGAATATTCACTTCTTTATCTACATTATTACTTTGTTGGACATTTCTGATTAAAATTCTACAAGAGATATTGGCATGCAAACAGAATGCTTTGGAGTACATTGTTGTTCACTAGCAAGTTTCTTCTGATAGTCTTACTCGGGTATAAACCTCTCCTCCTATGGGAAATGGGTGCCTTGTACTTTTAGTCATGACAAAAATCCGATGCACTGGGGGCATGACACAAAGACCACCGAAGACATTGACCTCAGAGGGCAGAATCAAGTCAAGTAATGAAGCTCAGTAGAACTTGTTCTTGGACAAAAATGCCAACCTTGGGAAGAGCATACCTGAGAAATAAGGGGTAGAGAAGTAGCAGATTTCCTGGTCCATTATATCTCTCTCACTCTTTTTTTTTTTTTTTCCACAAATGAACCTATTTGCAAAAAGTGTGAAAACTATTGCCACATAATGAATATCTTACACCAAACTGAAGGTTTTTGGAGAGCTTGGGAGCTAAATGAACACTTAAGTAAAACTTAGTTGAGAATCCAAACTCACTACACAAGGAGATGGGCATGTTAAATTCAGAGAATAATAAAACCTCGCTAAGCAGGTTTCAGTTTACGCAGTAAACTCAAAAGTTATGTCATAGTTTTTTATTTAAACTAAAGCTGCAGTCCTTGTTTTGTGTCAATAATGATACTGTTGTGCTTGCTAATACTGATGACAGCAGGGTGAGATGGAAGCAAAACACTGGGCTCCAAATGGAGGTCATTTTTGTACAATCCACTTGGCTTATGGGCATTATACAAAACCTGTTTTGGGGAATTCCATCCTCTCTGAAAGATGTGTATTGTAGTATATTTAGAAAACTATAGGAATAAGTTTGAGTTACATGGAATTTGTGCTTGGTGAGAAAGACGTAAAAGGACATCAACTTGTTTTCACTATTAAGATTAATTCAAGGTTTAGTCATAAGTCTTCAGCTTAAATTTAACTAAAAATGAAAACATAGAAAATTAGTCCAGTATTCCAGACTGCAAAAGATTTGATCTTCGTTAAACCAGGAGCCCCCAGCAGTGCTCCCGTAAGGCCCTTTGACAGAAGGCCATTGCCCAGTGACACCTCTGAGCCTCAGGCTCAGCTTGCCGGCCGTGGGGAGATCCCACCTGCCCATGGCTCCCTGTGAAGCCACCCCAGCAGAGCCAGAGGGGACAGCAAAGCCTGAAATCACCCAAAACCACTCCCTGATGAATGACAGGATAGCTGGCAAGGGGGAAACAGGGCTTCTTCCCTCACCTTCACCCATCTTTTCTAAAAGAATTTCCTAACTGAGCTCATAGTGTTAAATGGAGCTGCTTTTCCCCATGAATTACATGCATCCAGGCTGAACACTTTTTAAGGTTTCTATTCCCACATTTTTTAACCAAGAAATAAAAATTTCTAGCCACAGTTCTCTGTATTTTCTTCTGTGATGGTGATAGCTTTTGTACTGGTGTCCCCAGTTATCCTGCTCACTGGACCTGTTTGTTTCTTGCTCCTTTTCTGCACAGATCTGTGAGAAGTATCAATGGTAATATATATTTTATGATTACTACTGCAGCTGTTACTGGCTTCTTATCCTACAGCACGATCACTTACTGGCAGCTAAATCAACCCCAAAAGTGAGCAGTGTCATGCATTTAGTGAGAAAGGGTATGGCCAGATCTCTTAATTGACCATTTACAGATTTCCCGGTATCTGTGAGAGATCTTTCTTATTTCATTCAAAGAGATTAAAAAAAAAAAAGAAGTGTATTAGTTGGTTATATGAAATGTATTTTCAACATTAAATATTTCATGAAGGATATTATTATTGAGGAATTATTCTCTTAAATGGACAGCAGCAGTTTGATTTGCATTGTAAGGTTTGCAGGGAGGGAATTCACTTCCGTTAAATATTACAATAACCAGCAAAACTCATCTCCCATTAACTAGAATCTAGCTAGTCCTAAGAGCTGAGCAACATTAAAAAAAAAAAAAAAAAAAAATCAGGCCACAGATATATTTAAAAGAAGTAGTACATGAGGCTTCAATTCCTGTACTTCAGCTCCTTCAGGTTTATGATCTGGAAAAAGCTAAGCATGTGCTTAACATGCTCCTGTGCATCCTCCACTTAAGTTTCTCTGCATGTTTTCTACACTTTTCCTCCCTTTTTGTCCCATTCTCCTCCCGTCTCAGCTGACCCTCTAATGTACTTTCCACCTCAGTGTCTGTGCAACTCGAAATCCTCTGCCTACTTTCTCTTTAGCCCCTGAGAAAGTGGGTTTGCGAGTCTTCTTACTAAGGGATTTCAACATCTGCATGTAGCAATATGCTTTCTACCCCCTAGCTTTCTACCCCATAGCTTTCTACCCTGTAGCTGCACCAAGCTGTTTTCCTTTGGTTTCCCTGCCATACCGTCAGAAATGCTGTAAGCCATCTTCTGAAGCTGAGTGAAGTTGAGTTCAGCTTTCTGAAAAGGGGAGCCAGCTACACAATGAGTCTTTTGTTTTTTTTTTTTTTTTGTAGATTTTGTAGCCCTCTTTTTCATTGACTATAAAACTCAGTAGCTGCTGAACAGAGGGTATACAACCAGAGGTTTCTTAGCAAATGTGTGTTTTTCCTGCAATACAGTCAGTATCTCAGAGGTGTTTTTTTTGCAGCACCTTCGGCCACATGGACAACATTGCCAGCTACCCCCAGCCAGTCCTCTCCTACACATCCCCACTCCGCTGCTTGTCATGCCCTTCCAGAGGGTCTCTAGCATTAATTACTGGCATTACACACTCCCCAGCTGCAGCTATAGCCCCCAACCTCTTTTCATGTCCCTGCCCTGATACACAGCCTTGGTTTTCTCTATTAGCTTGTCATAAACAGCCATGCAGTGAAATCTGGAGATTCTCGTCCCAGAAGATATACAAATGTCATGTTGTTCACCTGAATTGATATTTTTATATTTTCCTGTTATCTAAATGAGGAAATTATATCAATGATACCGTCCTGGTGGAGGGTACTTGTACTGCAGCAGGAGAGTTACCTGGTTACAGATATTCAGAATAACTGGTGCACAGTGTGAGCACAACATATGTCCTTGGGAAGCACATTCTTTCTCTTTCCAGCACATTCCTACACAGTGGTGGACAGATAACTTAAACCAGATTTATCAACGTGTTATTACTAATACTCTCAAAGCTGCAACTGAAGTCAATAGGAGTTACATCTCAAACATATTAAAAGCTGTTTGTATGTGCTTTGAAAAACACAGTCATTAATATTTCAAATTGATGATCCGAAATTAGTGGACATTTTTGCTGCTATTTTTCTCGGTGCTTCAATTCCTCATCTGTGAAGTCTTATCAATTATAATGGTGTTGGGAAATCAATTCGTTAATGGCAATGCTTCACATCGTTGTTGTGCTTGAAAGTACCGTGGAAAAGTTCGCATGGAAATTGATCACACAGTCCTAAGGGCAAAGTTTTAATAATGTTCTGTAAATCTGCCTGAGAATGACACGATGAAAAATGGTTCTAAAATAAAGTCTGGGAAAGCTGGTGAGTAACTGAAGGGTGGGTGGCTGTTTTGCACCCTGAAGGAGGCAGTACTCTTGGAGGACATCAGGGGACTGGAAATTTTGCTTTTGTGCATATCAACGGAAAACCTTAATTCTTGCTTTTTCTTACAAGATTAGTAATCTTTCTTGAATTTAGTCTGAAGGGTACAGTACAGACAACAGTGATGACTAATTGCTGTCATTTTAATCACACTAATCTGTGAAAGCGGGCCTTCTTAGATTTTTCATTGATTTCTCAGTATAACTGGCAAACTGACAGTAACAAAGTTCTCCCTGAATAAACACACACACAAAAAAAATCCTCAAAATTGAGTTTGCAGTTGAAGACTATTAGACAATAGGAGCTCTGCAAATTGAAAGTATAAGGAAGTAAAAGGATTTTAAACATTAAGGTAAATTCACCTTTCTCCATTTTCGTCAAACTTGCAAAAACGGAAAAAAACAAATTAACCAGAAATCATAAATATCCTTCCAGCTTTGGCTTTTCCTGTATTTCAAAGCTGGAGCTCTACAACTAGATCCTACTCCACTGAAGTGAAGGAGAGTTTTTCCATTTCTTACTTGAAATCTGAATCATAACCATAAAGAAAAAGAAAAAATTTTAAAAAAAGTTTTCATCTCTAAGAATTTTTTCTCTGTGAGAATTTTTCATTTGTTTCTTCCAGTGTTCCCATTTGTGTTTTGGGTTTGTTTATTTGTTTGGTTTTCATTTTTATGCAGGTATTTGTTCTGCCTTGAAGCTGACAGTACCATCTCATACTATCCATGGTATTGAGGGGCAACCTCTCCAGCTTACTGTTGACTACAATTTCAACACTACAGCTTGTGAAATCCAAATAATTTGGCTGTTTGAGAGGCCTCAAAGTAATCCAAAATACTTGCTTGGCTCTGTAAACCAGACAGTAGTACCAGACCTGGAATATCAGCACAAGTTTACCCTCATACCACCTAATGCATCTTTGATGATCAATCCATTACGTATCAGTGATGAGGGCAACTATATTGTAAAAGTCAATGTCCGTGGAAATGGAACAATAGCTGCCAGTGAAAAGATTCAAGTAGCTGTTGATGGTAAGTTCATAAAACGTAACAACTTCATTTTGAAAGTAAAATTTCTGTAGTGTTCAAGTACTGGTTCTTGGAATCCAGTTATGATAGTGCATTATTCAATCCAACTGTGCATGAATAAAGGCCAATTATTGTTATTTTCCACTTCTGCTGGAGGGAATGCTGCAATAAGTTATCTTTAAATAAGCTAATGTACCGACTAATATTTCTTGATCATAAGTAAAACATTTAAGGAATCTAGAAACCAATAAATAATATGACAAATATATGAAATACTATTTCATAAGGCTCCATTATGCTATCAGTGATAAGAACATATCGATTTTCAATGAACTGCAGTTTATGGATTATACGGAGGGAGCACTGTAGCTGTTTGGCTTGAAACAATTAAATGAATGAGACGTTAACGTGATAAAGTTGCAGCTGCCATTTCACTCCCACACCCATGCCAGTTTGCAGTTATCCTCACGACTGGGCTGCCAGTGTGTTTCAGTGGGTCCTGGTGCCAGCCAAGCTGCAGGCAGCACTGTTGGGGAAGTCACTTACTGTGGGCAATGTCATCCTTTGTGCTCTTTTCTTTGCTGTGGCCACAGGGATTTGCTTATGGGACCAGAGCTGGAGACACCAGTATACCCAACTGCAGCCTTTGTCACATAACAATTAATATAAACAGTCCACTTTTGTTTAAGTACTGGAACAATTCTTACAGTCACCAGCTGAGAGTATGACATTCTTTTTTTCAACCTTTAACCATATTTAACAAATACAATTTGAAATATCAATACTTTCCGGCGAGGATGATGACTGGTGTTTGCGTTGTCTTAGCAGTGAGGACTATAAAGTACTGGCTAGTCACTTTTATAACTCTTCGTATCTCTTTATTTTATAGTTCCTGTCACGCAGCCGATTGTGCAGACTGAGCCATCTTCTGGGGTAGTGGAGTACGTGGGGAATATCACATTAAAATGTACCGTGGGAAAAGGCACGAGGGTAGTTTACCAGTGGATGAAAAATGGGAAGCCTCTCCATGCTGGCCCTAACTATATCTTTTCATCAAACAATGCTACACTTCTAATTGTTCCTGTTGTAAAAGAGGACATTGGGAATTACAGCTGTTTGGTATCCAACCCTGTCAGTGCAATGGAAAGTGAGCAAATTGCACCAACCATATATTGTGAGTATATGAAATATTCATAATTACCTTTGTATAAAAGATCTGGCTGGAAAGAGTGCCTCTAACTATGGAAAAGAGGCAGAAAACTATTGAGTCAACATTATATGTGAGCTTGCATTCAAAATAAGTTTGTAGGACCTATTAGAAGGAGTCCAGAGGAGGGCCACAAGGGTAACCAGGGGGCTGGAGCACCTCTTCTATGAAGACAGGCTGAGGGAGTTGGGAATGTTCAGCCTGGAGAAGAGAAAGCTTCAGAGAGACCTTATAGTGGCCTGCCAGTACCTAAAGGGGACCAACACGAAAGCTGGGGAGGGACTCTTTGTCAGAGGGTGTGGTGATAGAATAAGTTAGAATGGTTTAAAACTAAAAGAGGGGAGATTTAGTTTAGAAGTTAGGAAGAAATTCTCCACAATGAGGGTGGTGAGGCGCTGGCACAGGCTGCCCAGAGAATCTGTGGATGCCACAGGAGGTTTCCAAGGCCAGGCTGAATGAGGCAAAACTGGTCTGGTGGGAGATGTCCCTGCTCATGGCAGGGAGTTGGAACTGGGTGATCTTTCAGGTCCTTCCCAACCCAAACCATTCTATGATTCAATATTTCCTCAAGATAATTTTGAGCCCAGTCCTGTTTAACACCTTCATTAATGATGTCAGCATAAAGACTGGGAGTATATCAATGAAGTTTACTTGTGTAACCTTATATTTTGACTGGAAGATAGATGTTTTCTAGCTGTTGTAGTAAGGAGGTTCTGCAAGAGCTGTGCACATTGCTATTGCCATGGATTGACGAATGAATGGGATTCTGTACTGTGAGAGTTTACTGTAGTGGAAGGCTGACCTCAGTGGTACAAAACATACCTTTCAGTCCTACAGTCGCAAGGTTTCTTTTGTGTCATTTAAGATCCCATACTGATCCTTACAAAGTTCGGAGACACTTTAGGTTTCAGTTCAAATCCATTTATTATTTTGTTGCTGTTACTGTTGATTTGCATAGGTTCTCCAAGAAGCAGCAGCTGTGGAAACTGTAATGGTTTACTGTAAGTGAAATGAGGTTTTTAGGCAGTCTCTACAATTAGTCTACAATTAAGGAAAATCTGAAGCCCAGAAAGAGTGCCCATTTTCTGCATATTTTGAAACTGTCTGTTTTATACAATGAGATATTTCTGTACCGGAAACCCAGCTATATTTTTTTCAGCCATATTAGCTTGATAAAAGAAAATAAGTCTCTTTGCAAATATACCTTATTCTTCAGTGCACCTCATCTCTGTGCAAGGTAACTTTTCAACAAGTTAATTGTAGACCATAGTTGTGATGATAAGACCACTGCCCACTTGGACATTCCTGTTCTGAAGATCTGGTAACCCAATTTCATGATCCTGTCAATACTCAACTGCTTAGCTAGTCATGTGAGTAACCTCTTCAGCTAAAAGTTATCATTTAAGTGTCTGTGGCTATATACACAGACATCAGGATCTAAAATAGATGAATAACATCACAAAATAAAAGTTGTAATAGGCCATGAAGAGCAGGCTATGATAGCCTCACGTTTGGCCATCATTGCTTGCAGGACACTGCTATGAAATATTTTTAAGGGTTTGTAATGGTGTTCTTTTAAGATGTTTATTTAAATGACCTCTAAGCAAGCTGCAAATGCACCGTTGCCACTTTTCTGACTGCTGTGTTAATCTGTGGCACTGTCTGTTCATTCCATTCTTATCATATAAGTAGTAATATTTTCAGAATATACTTTTTGTTTCATCAGAATCAAGGGTTTTCTTTGTGTGTAACTTAAAATATGAAATATATATATATATATATATATATATATATATAAAGAGAAAATAATGCAATACTGAAAGGCTGCAATGCTTGCACTACTATCTACATCCAAATTTGTGATGGGAATTGGGGCCTTCCTTCCTGAGCTATACCAAGTTGCATAATCCCGTCCAACCTCTGCCTGCAGAGGTGGTTTGTCTTCCACCCAGCAGTTGTCAATAACACTCTGGGATAGGCCCCAGGATCCCCATGTGCCATATGTCATTGCTGCGGGGGAGTTACTGTAAGTGATAAAAAAAAAAAGGTCACTCACAGTAAATACCTGCCATCTGCTTAGAAACTACAACAGTCTCATGGATATAGGAGCAATTGGAAATATTCCCACAGAGCAGTAAATTGTTGCCCAGAACAGGTGATTTATTATTTTACAAGTCATTTAGTTAACTAGCTGCACTGAGATGAGAGGCTTGTTTCTGTTGAGAATGAAACAGGAAAGAAGTAGAGCTGGGTGATCCATGAAGGCAGGCATTATGGTTTGGTTTGGTTTGCTTTGTTTTGTTTTTACTGAGAATCAAAAGTTGTTTTCGTTCTTCATTGCTCATTAATATTTTCCCACTTCTCTGTTATGATAATGCACCACAGAACAATTGCTATTGCAGTAGCTTGATCTAGAAAAAAAAAGTTATTTCAAGAGAAGAAGAAGAAACTGTTGTCATGGAGGCTGCAACAGGAACAGCTGTATTGCTGTGATAGAGTTGAAGTTAATAGATCAAGTGGGATTTCATTCCTTTGGACCTCCAGAAGCCAGAATATATTTAGTCTCAGAAAGGAGAATGCTGATTATTTGCTTATCAGAATCATAGTTGAAGCTGCATATGCCCCTCAGCTACCTAGTCTATAGGAATCACAGTGATGTATGCAAAGTCCAGGAGAGGCAACCGTCTGATCCAAACTCTGAAGGATTATCTGATGGTAACTTCTTCAAGGATGGACTTCACTGAGGTGAAGCTGCTTTTCAGACCTTGACAATATTTGACTATTTCATTTTGTTTGTTTGTTTGTTTGTTTTGCAACAGCAGTTGTCAGAGTTTTTAATCATTGTTTCTTTTGATTTGCAGCTTTCATACCAAAGTGTGGTCCTGCGTTAGTGCCAGCTGTGTGCGCTGCACTGCTATGGCACTGGTACAAAAGCAGAACTCAGTCCTGATTCTTTTGCAGACTGCAGCAGTCTCCCACTATAAGGAGGGAGCAGAGAGGCCTGTCAGCTATTCTTACCATTAATCTCTGTTTACATATGCCAGAGGTTATATTATCAGTGAAAATAAAAGCTAATAGCAGAAAGAACGGTTGGATAGGAGAAATCACTGAATCACTCTGAAAAGTAAAAAAAAAAAAAAAAAGCATACTCTTTCCTATAAATAATGTGAGGGATTTTAGTTTTGTTTATAAAAAAGTTAAAGTTCTTTATGTCCCTCTACTTTCCCATACAAAAAAGCAAGGGGCAAGTCCCGGTGTGCGGTGCCCAGTGTGGTGACTGGGCACTGCACACACAGAAATCTTCAGTCGGGGTGCACTCAGTCACACTAAAGTAATGGTGATAGGTTTGCACTTCCCAGAAGTATTTATCATAGCGTGAAGTGACGCTTGGGTACAGTAAAGCAAATGACTCAGGAGTTATGGAGCCTGTGAAAAAGGAGCCCTTCATCTCAGATGCTAGATTTTTTAAAACGCCTTGGTTCTTCTCCGTGGCACCTGTGGTGTAGGTCAGAGCAGAGCTAATTCATTCTGATGTGGATCTGTATGATATGGCCCAACAAAATATCACACACGATGCTGGGTCTTCCTTAAAATGAGACTGCAAAAATCTTACCACTAAGACATAAGTAGAAAAAATAGAGATCTTGACAACTGTAAGTTGTAAAATATGAAGATATAGTTTAAAATTGAAAAAATTCAGTTTGTGGTGTCATAGTGTCCATTCTCTTTCCTAAGCCTCCACGAATAGGGAAAGAAAACCACAAAAGCACACCTGAAACAGCCTGTGTGCAGCTTGCTATGTGCTCTTGAAGAGGCCACTCTCATAAAACAAGACAGAGAATAAATAGAAGCATACAGGACAAGGGGGAACGGGCTAAAGTTGCGCCAGGGGAGGTTGAGGTTGGATATTAGGAAGAACTTCTTTACCGAAAGGGATGTTAGGCACTGAAGTGGGCTGCCCGGGGAAGTGGTTGAGTCACCATCCCTGGAGGTCTTTAAAAGACGTTTAGATGTAGAGCTTAGTGATATGGTTTAGTGAAGGACTTGTTCGTGTTAGGTCAGAGGTTGGACTCGGTGATCTTGGAGGTCTCTTCCAACCTAGACGATTCTGTGATTCTGTGATTCTGTGATACATGTTACCAGTAAATCTAACATTAGCCTGAATTTCCTGATAAGAAATAGAGTCTGAAAGAAGCCAGCGTTCATCTTCATATGACAACAAATTTCACATTCAAAACCAGCTGCATTATTTAATACTTCCAGACAACCATAGGAACATATTACTTGATTACATTAAAATGGACATAATATTGACTTACCTGTCTTCTTGCTATGCTGTCCTCGGTGAACTTTTCTATGATACTGCATAATGTCTTTTGGCTTCTTTTAGCATCTGTAAGTAGTAGGTCTGTATGTTTTGATTGCACATGGAAGCCCTTCAGGAATTACCAACATTAAAATAATTAGTTCTTTTGACTGGAAAAATTAATTTAATAAGTAATTTAACTAAATTTATTTTTTATTCTCTACATTATTGTCTACACCCAGATCCTTGTAAAAATAGGTTTTAACATGTAAAGATGGAAAAAAAAAAAAAAAAAGTTCCTAAATGATCTATTAAAAATAGCATGGGAATTACACTTACTATATTTAAATATATTGTTTACTTTCCCGTTTTCTTATGGAGATTACCCTAAAAATACTTAGCTACTCAATTATCTAATAAGCACATGTCAGCTGGACAATATATCTCTTCTAACTATATTCAGAAATCTATCTGTCTTGTAAGGTGCAAGGGTTTGCTCTCGAAAGAAACCTAAATGTCAAAGCAGTAGAAACATACTAAAATAGGGGAAGGTTAACATTTATTTTAGCAGTCATTTACTGAAAACATTTTATGAAGTTATCTAGGGCACACCCCACTCTAAAGTATACCTTTATGATAGTTGTGCAAATAATTATTATACTGCTGAGTATTACAGTGACTATTTATGTATTTCAAAGCTATTTTATTCACCTTTAGATATGCAGAGAGATTAAAAATACCAATAACTTTGGCATTTGAGTAGAAAAGGTCTAGCATGCACATGAAAAATTGCTCCTTTACTTCACAACTTTTCCAACTGTGATCAGTTCTCATTATTTTTGTGGTACTGAACAAGGCATAGACCTGTGCTGTTTCCCTGAACAGTGATTAGATCAGCATTAAGCGGGTGTAGTCTGAGATAAACCTGGTAAAGATCAAATTATTGAACTGAAAGCCTTTTAATTGAAATAATTTAATCTAATGACAGCCATCCTAAAGACTAGTCCAGTTTAAAGATTCCAAGTTTAAAGATATGCTTTTACCTAAAGTTTAAATGTGTACTTCTATTTTAATTTTTCCACAATGTTTTCTTTTTTCTTTTTCAATGCAGATGGACCTTACGGACTCAGAGTTAAGTCAGACAAAGGTCTGAATGTAGGGGCAGTGTTCACAGTTGACATAGGGGAAGCTATCCTGTTTGACTGCTCAGCAGATTCAAATCCACCAAATACTTACTCATGGATTCAAAGGGATGACAACACCACTCAAGTAATCAAATACGGACCTCACCTGGAAGTGGTATCTGATAAAGTGTCCCAGAAGACAATAGATTACATGTGCCGTGCTTTCAACAACGCGACTGGAAAACGAGATGAAACTCACTTCACGGTGATCATTACTTCTGCAGGTAAGAACATCGGTTCCTTGCTGTAACTATAGCATCTGAAGAGAGTGTCAACATGAGGAAAAAGTTCTTACAGAGAGAATATACATGTGAAGGGAGGTCTTTCTAACAATGTAGTTAAAGGGATTTGGGCCATTCAATGGGATCAAGGTTTTACTCACAGTGTGTCAGAGCATGGGACAAGACCCCCTGAGATACTGAAGTTTTGTGTCAGTTTGACACTCCAAATACATTTGGAGCTTTATCCCATGAGTAGAAAAACTTCCTTAGTAGGCAAACCTCATCATGACCAACTACCATGTCAGAATTATATGTTTCTTACTATGTTTCTTACTTTGTGCTTTTAAAAATGATAACAATAAATGGAGAAAACATTGCAAAAATCTGCTGGGTGCCAGGGTTGGCCTTTCCTGCCAAGGGCAGATTTTGTCCAAAGCTCACTGTCTCATTCTCTGCCTTTCAGGAGTTTTGAGCCCTGGGGACCCGTGGTGGTCAGTACATGGGAGAGTCTCAATCACCTCACAGGCTAAAGTGATCAGTCACAGACTAATAGCAGTGAGGGTCTTTAATATCTTCCCAGTGTGAGGAAATAGGTATTATAAGAACCTCAGTTTAGCATATGGTGATAATGCAAGCTGTGATGATGAATGAATTACAATCTGCTTGTAAAAAACATTTTGCTTTTGTATTTAACAATCTATGAACTGTCCACTATGTTCTGCTGAGCACATCCCCTTTGTTTCCTGTAATTTATAACTTCAGTTCCTGCATCAGATTGTTTTAAAGAGCAACAAAGCATATTTTAAGGAAAACTCCAGAAGCACACAGCTAAGAATAAGATACTGAGGAACTCTGATAACTCTTATTAATAAGGATCAATACAAGTGTTTTCAGATAAGGACCATGTGCTATTACTGTTCAAAAAAGATGTAATCAATTGCAGTTTAGAAAATTTAACAGAGCAATTTTGCTTGTGCAGAACAAAGAGCTCAGCCATTTGTTAGTAAGTTAAACAAGGTGAGCAGATGTCCATTATTCAAGCTGGTATGTAATCATCACAAATCCTTAGGGTTAAGTATGCTGAAAGGAAGACAGGTTGCAATTTTGCAATGAGAATGCTGCATTTTAAATGTTACAGTTAGTGGAGAAAGAAAATGTGAACAGACCTATGTGTCATTAGAAATAAGAAAGACATTTCCCCAGGAAGTTCATGTAAGCTGTATGGTATATTCATCAGTAAGAAATAAAAAATTCAGCTGAGATTTCCTTTTATAGCCCCAAAAGGAAGGAAAAATCCAGAACTTAATGTTTAGTTGCACTTAAAAACATACATTTCCTAACTGACAAATATTTTACCTAAACAAAGTTTTCAAAACTATTTTATCCTGTGTATTTGGGGGAAAAAATCCCCCCTCTACAGATATTTCTTCTTGAAAAATATTTATTCAGATAGCACTAAATCCAGATGTTGAGCCCACCTGTTGCAGTGCAGCACTGATTGAACATAAAAGGTATGAATTCACCCACCAGACTAAACCTCAGTGACCCTGCTCAGGCTAAATTCTGCTTAACAGAATTTACAGAACTAACAGAAATTTTATAGGATTAAACAAATACTATGAATTCTCTTCCATGTGCCTTTTCCCTCTTCCTATAATCCTAGGTACAGAGCCTGGACTGTGCCTTTCAAAACACTGGAAATGCCATTTAAGCAGCAATAGGAACATCAATGGCTTGGAAGAGCTTGCAGTCCAACCTTAGTTTCAGATTGAAACTCACCTCTACAGCACTAGTAACAGCTGCCTAATTAATGCAAAAAATCATTAACAATTTTATTAATAAATTGCAATTATATCAAAAAAGTGCACTAACCACAGTCTGGTTTTGGCCAAGACTAGTTAGGTTTTAAAATAATAGGATCTATCTCATTACGTACACAAGTCATTTCTCTCTCCTCAAACTGAGTCAGTTTGAGTGTTAAATGCATGCAAAGACCACTTCTTTGTTTTCTGCACAAATGTGCTTGTGGATATGAGATTTATTGAGTCTAAATTTAAAATAATTATTTTTAAAAAGGATTTTAAGGACTCATCTGTCTTTTCAAGTTCTTTTTTGTTTGTTTGTTTGTTTGTTTCTTGATGAAAGAGGTACATTGAAAGAATAATAATTTTAAAAAAATGGTGAATTTGCAGAGATTTATTTTCCTGAACGTTTGGGATGCATCTTGTTGGAAATTCACACATTTCATCCATGCAATAGCCAAAACGTCTCAGTGCACCCAAAGCCAGCACAATGGCAGTGAGTTATGTAATGTGAGTAGATGCTGGGTCTGTACAGGAGTTCATAGGTGGAAATACATACAGCTAAATAATGCACATTTGAATTGTGTTAATAAAGCTGGCACTGGCAAATACACAGCATTAATTCACATGTATGGACTGTGGCATGGCTTCTAATTTAACAAATTCTACACCATTCAGAGCAAGAGGTGGGAATTATGACTGCACAAGCAACTATGCTTGGCATTTCCAAACTTTCAAATTCCTGTCTTTGCAAGTTCTATGTAGGTGTTTTCAACATATTTTTGTGTATTTAATTGTATATATTCTGCTTGTGCTGTATCAGTAAATATTGCTGGAAAAGTTCTGCTAATGTGTATCTCCGAAAAAGGAAAGAAATCCCATTTATCTATATGGGCATGAATACAAGCAAACATAATTTATTAGATTCTGAGGGGATTTGATAAATAACCAGACTGTCAGTGATGTAAAAACCTTTAGAAAAAGCTCCAGTAGTTCAGTTAGTCCCTCCTACTATGCAGCTCCTACAGCTGGGATGATTTCCCTCCCATCCAGCACAAACTACTTGAAAGAAGTATCTATATTGAGGGGTTGCAGATGAAGAATAAACAGAGGAAAAGAGAGGTGTATGCAGCCCTACGATAGGAGGGCGGTTGTGTTGAGTTACAGATATTGTTGTCTTAACCTTTGGTCCCACAGCAAGCCCCCTGGACAATTTTGTCTTCTGCCTTCAATGAGCTAGCAATGCCATATTAGCAAAAATTATCCCGCAGTCTCCTGCATATTGAACAACCTCAAGTGTGGGATGGATGAAGGCATCAGTTGTCATAAAGCATTGAGTCTGTGCTACTCCAGCTATACATAATCTGCACTGGTTTCTTTTTTCCCCAGCTACTCTGTATTCACCTGATAGTTTTCAGTCTAGGAATTGCTTGCTTGATCACTGTAATTATAATTCTTTATTCTATTAGCAAAGCCAATCAAACTTTGGCACTATCAAACATGGTTTCTGCAGTGTTGTTGCTTGCACACCACTACCTTTGTGATATTTACACTTTATGAGACATTTCATTTTATTTATTTAAGTAAGGGCAGACAACCTGAGAGACAAATAGCAGTTGTGCTGGTGACCAGCATATTATCTTTTCATGCATGAAGTAGAAAATGTACACAACACAAGGACTGCTGGTTAGATACAAGGTGCTGGCTCCAGCCATTCACAAAGACCTAATAACCTACAGGGAGAGGAACAGCAGCTTCATCTGTAGGCACTTTGATATGAACAGGAACCTGTGCTGATCCACTGAAAGCCAAACACTGAAGCAGAGGGAAAGATACTCATTTATGGTCCCCATGAGAAGATGCAATGCATCTGACACACCACATGCCATTGAGGTGGCTCTGACACAGATGTCTGAATGCCAACTCAAATGCTGTGCAGCCCACAGCTACCTTACAAATTTCTGAGGTGTGCACAATTTTATCATAGAGCTCCCCTGCCCAAGAGCCATGCACAGTCAGATACCTCACCCCTTAGCTCTAGAAATATGTCAGCTTTTTGCCTTCTGTCTGCTGCAGTGCCAGGAGGGAGGATCTGCCCTACCATCCAGCCAAATGCGTGCTGCTCTATCAGAGAGTAAAATATACCAGGGAGGCATATAATTGTGTGTATGTGAAATTGTCGCAGCTCTGCTGACTCTAAACACACCCTGCAGGACTCCCGTGTGGGACAGGATGGCGTTCATTGCATTTTGGAAAGCCAGTTTTGGAAGCTACCACTTTCCAGTCTTGGCTTGCAAATAGAGTGCTTTGAAAGCATGATAGTCTCCTGCTGTTTCCTAACACAGTCTGACACAAACACAACCAGCTGACTGCATTTTTATTAGAAGAAGAAAAAACTATCTACCTCGTGATTTGTTTGACATGTCTGTTGGCCTGGCAGAGTGGAAATCCATACCCTATAACAACAACCTGCAGAGGAGAGGGTTTGCTGTTAATCCACAGTGATGGAATCACTGTGGAGACCTGGTCCTTGCTCCTGGTTCACCCGTGATTTCCTGAGTACCTACAGGTTCTGTCACCTGTTTTCTTTGCAGTTCAGAGTCTCTGTTGCTAAGACCAGAATACATTCATTTACTTTTTGTGATGCTCTAATTCCTGGATTATGTTGACTGACCTTCATTTAGCTCTAGGTACCATTCTTTTCTGGACTCTTTTCTGGTATGCATGTAATTCCTTTCCCAGTTTAGGTGATTTGTGGGGAATCATTACCAATTCACAGGAACCTAAAATTTATATCTATTTCATACCTATATACTAGCTTTTTATGAATTTATAAAGATGCATTTTTCATTGTTGGAATATCACTTTGGACAGAACAGGAGACTAAATGTGGTACCCATCTTCTTTGATACAGGATTGGAAAAGCTGGCCCAGAAAGGAAAATCTTTGTCATCTCTTGCAGTAATAACTGGAATTTCATTATTTTTGATCCTAGTTATGGTCTTTCTGTTCATATGGAAAAGGTATCAGCCACATAAAGGTATGTAAAAGTTAAGCATGTTCCGGCTATTCTTCTGAAATATTAGAACATAAAGAATGATTTTTTCTGTTTTCTCTTCTTTTCAGTGATACGACAGAAGCTGCAGAGCAGGTACAAAAAGAATATTTTTTTTGGTTTTGAAATCCACTCCATTACAAGAATTACACTTTTTCATATTAATTTTCTCTCCTTGGCTTGTGACATCAAATTAAAAAGCGTGTTTATGTTTTTTAGGCCAGAGGCTGATTACAGAAAGGCACAGACATTTTCAGGTAATGCTAATGAAAGAAGTGTGAGCATAAGGTCAAATCCATTCTTACTGAAAAATAGCATCTCTACATACAAAAAGAAAGAAGGAAAGGAAGGGATCTACATTTAGCTCAGGCTGTACACCTCTGTTTTAGCTTTCTTAGGATAAAAGCAAAAGGAGAACAGGTCAGCATGGGTTTAACTCATGTAGAGTTCACACCAGTATGCATCCTGCTGGCTTGAACTCAAGCTGTTCAGGTAAATTAAAGCTAAACTTCTGAATGCTGATGGCACCAAGCAATACCACAATCTTGAGATCATAATGAAATATAATTGGGCTTGTATCATAGAACTCCACTGCACAAGAGCCATGCTCAGGCAGATACCTGAGCTCAGCTGGAGGCTCTGCTCTTGGTCTGAGGCCCTGGGGATCACCAAGCAGTGTGCACACCGGTGGTGCAGCTGCCCTGCCTGGCTCCATGCCAGCTCAGTGGTTTAAAGTGGTTTAAAGTAGACCAAATATCCAATATTCAGCTGTTTGTTGTTTTGGTTTTGTTTTGAAATTAGGCCAAATGAGTTTTCCCATCCATATTTAAACTGTCTATTCCGGATTCATATTACATCTTGACATGTTTTTCATGTTTGTTCATTTTAACTTCAGGACATGAAAGTGCATTGGATGATTTTGGGATCTATGAATTTGTTGCTATTCCTGATCATGCCAGTGGTTCTAGGGTATGTGACTTTATGTTGCAAACTGATATTTTTTTTCTATTTCTTTAGGAGTACTAAATGTCAGCACTAGAATCCTTTTGCCAGTTCATTTCTGTTGGTTTTCATAGTTGTTTTTATGACACCCTGTTCATAACTATTGTTTACTCAGTGCTTTCTCTTTCTCTTTACTAAGTTTTCAGTTCAGTACATGTACCATCATGGTGCAGGAGGGAACTAACCAAACTCTACATAGAACAATGTCAGTTCAGTTACCCTATGGTAAAAGAATATCACTAGTGTTGGGTAGATGAGTAACAGTGAACCAGTGTTGCGTAGATGAGTAACAGTGAACCATTCTCCCTTGTCTCTGTACTGTTGCTCACACAACATACAACTTTGACAGTGCAGAAAAGCCTCAAGAGATATTTAAAGTATTGTTTGTAAATATATACAAAATAAATCTCAGTTACATGTTTTAAGAATTCTTTTGGTAGTTTCATGTATTGCAAGGGAGGACTTAAGCACAGGCATTTTGCTGGCAGAAAAAATCTCTACTACGTATGCTATTTCTTTGCACTGTGTCTGTGCATTGACCATTATTCTGCTGTGGTGTAAGATGGATAAGCTAGAAAAATAGGCCCAAGTGAACCTGCTGAAGTTCAACAAGACCAAGTACAAGGTGCTGTACCTGGGTTGGGGCAATCCCAAGTGAATGAGGAGACTGGGAGAAGAACTCATTGAGAGCAGCCCTACAGAGAAGGACTTGGGGGTTCTGGTGGACGAGAAGCTCAACATGAGCCAGCAGTGTGTGCTTGCAGCCCAGAAGGCCAACTGTGCGCTGGGCTGCATGAAGAGAGGAGTGGCCAGCAGAAGACAGAGGTGATTGTCCCCCTCTGCTCTGCCCTTGTGAGACCTCACATGGAGTGCTGCGTCCAGGTCTGGGACCCCCAGAACAAGAAGGGTGTGGGGCTGTTAAAGGGGAACCAGAGAAGGGTCATGAAGATGATCAGAGGGCTGGAGCATCTCTCCTATGAAGACAGCCTGAGAGAGCTGGGGCTGTTCAGCCTGAAGAAGAGAAAGTTCCAGGGTAAACTTATTGCAGCTTTTCTTTACTTAAAGCAGGCTTATAAAAAAGATGAACAAGCTTTTACTTGAGCAGATAATGATGGGACAAGAGGGAATGCTTTTAAACTAAAAGAGGGGAGATTTAGGTTAGATACTAGGAGGACATTCTTTACTCTGAGGGTGGTGAGGCACTGGCACAGGCAGCCCAGAGATGTTGTGGATGCCCCATCCCTGGAAGTGTTCAAGGCTGGATGGGGCTTTGAGCAACCTGGTCTGGTGGGAGGTGTCCCTGCCCATGGCAGGGGATTGGAACTGGGTGGTCTTTAAGGTTCCTTCCAACCCAAGGCATTCTATGATCCTGTGGTTCAGTGATTCTAGCAAAATGACAAAGAAAACGAAGAAATCAGCCTACAGAATTTAGGGACAACAGTCTGAAACTTGAAGGAAGTACAAGAACTTTCCCTTTGTTGGGGAAAATTTCTGGCAGTAGTCTTGTGCATTTGGAAAGCATCAGGATGGTCAGGTAAGGGACAGCTCTTAAACATGATCATGTAGGGGCTCATCGATAGTCAAGGCTATTTTGTTTTTATAATTATTTCTCTCCATACATGATGTATTACAAAAACAACCATAGGTAATAAACCCTTTTCTCTGTTGGGGTTAGACGATTGACATAGGCACTCAAGAGCTAGACTGCTATAGTAAAAGTCAGTGTAAGAACAGAATTTTACAGCACCAGCAATAGAAAGCTTTTAGAAAATGGAGAGGCCAAACTGGGTCTGTGAATGCTTGTGACAATAAGAGGCTTAGCAAACACAGAATTCAGAATTCAGAACCTAAATCATACCAGCCCTGAGAAGCCTCTGATATCCCTAGGGCTGATCGTATCACAAAGTCAGATCACTGCTTAAGTATCTTGCAGAATCAGAGCCTTAGTAAGTCAGGGAGGAGAGGTGACCACAGCAGAGTGGATTTACAAGTACTTATATCCATTCTATTATGCAGCACAATTTCAGGAAACAGGAGAAGCTCCGCTGGTTTAGCTACTCAGATTTGTGACATTGCAGATATAGTCAGCATTTGATCCACTGATTCATTTTAGTCAGCAAAAAATGGAAAAATAAGAAATTGGAAATAATGAAGAACTGGAGGTTGGATATGGAAAGAAATCCTTATGGATTATGAGTCTAGGTGTGTTGGCATAAGAAGTGATTTATACACATAACATGTTGGAAAATTTTGTTTTACTTTTATAATGAAAATTTCTCACAGTTAGAGAGAATTTCTCTCACTTTAACATGATGGTGGGAGTACTATACTGAGCCTTTTCCCTAAATATTTTCTAATTTTTTACTATCTATTCTCCTACTTCCATCTTCTGTTATTAAATTTTCCTTCCTTGACTTGTGGAATAATAATATAAAATAGTTGTTATATTAAATGCAAAAGCTGCATTCTAAATCTTCTTAGATCCTAACTGACTTTTGTTTGCATTACTATAAACATGATGAAAATTTACCCAGAATGAAATGTGAACTAATAAATTGTTAAATCCATGCCCAAAATTTTGATGGAGAAGGGATGATCTGTTAAAGTGTGAGAGAGAGAGAGAGAAGTTACATTACCGTTTCATTTCTGTTGAACCTTTTCTCATTTGTAATTACAGCAGAAACATTCTTTGCTACTTTTAGGTTTCAAGTCAATCTCTTCCTGGCCCTGCCACTGTCCCAGGCCAGGATATGCTTAGTACAGTTTATGAAGTTATTCAGCATATTCCCGAGCAGCAGCAGCAGCAGCAGCAGGACCATCAACAGTAAGTTAAAGCCTGTGTGCACTCGTGGTAGCTCAAAGACAAGGACTTCTGCATATGTTTGAGACAGAGCAATTCACATATTGGTGGCTGGTGTTTGATTCCAGTGAAAGGGGTAAGGAAACAAAAAGATGTGAGCTACATCAGTTCTTCCACCATTTCCTATACAATCCTATACAATTCCTATACAACTTCCACTTTACCTCCAGACTCCAACCTTCCGTTTCATCATGCCACATTTATCGAAGCATGAAGAACAAAAGCTAAGACCTTTAAACACAATTTCAAGGGGAAATTCCAAAATGCTTTAAGAGGGTAGCTACAGTTTGACAGCACTGAGATCTCAGCACTTCCCACTGAGCAGGTTACATCTTTAATTGAGGCAGTTTAATTGGCAGCCCAGCTTCCAGACATGCCAGTCATCTGCCAAGAAGAGTTAGGGTATTTTTGCACTGTTGAAACTGGCCAGGTGGTCAATGACCAAGGGTTGTTTGCAATCATCACTGAAGTACTGACAGGCAATGCTCCATTATCTGAGTAGCTGATGTCTTAACTAATTAACTGATTTTAACTAATGTTTTAGAGCAAAATAAGTATTGTTCTGCAGTACCATGGCCTGGAAGTCCAGGAAAATGCCTTTGCTGAGTTAATTACCAGCTAGGGGATGCGAGTCCTGTTTTTATTCAAACCTACTGCATCGTACCTCTTGGCATAAGAGTAGTGAATACACTGTAAAGTTTTTGTCATGGCAGTGTAGCTACCATAAATCTGCTCTGAATATTGGCAGTCTTACAAATTAAGAACAGCTCACAAGACTTTATTTGGTAACAAGCCTATTTTATCACATTTTCCGTGTTTTTTACTGTGTTCCATTTCTTTTATTCTTGAAATGGAAAATACTCATTCTTGCAAATATACTAATCAGTTGGCTGAGTAATCACAATGCTTGTGTGGCTGCATTACCATTCAGTACTTGCACTACTAAAAATTTTGTGCAGGTTACAATTTCAACTGTGTATCCAAATTATGTATGCAAACATGCAACCGTGCTTGTAAAAGCAAGCTGATTAGTGAGAATAATGAATTGCTAATGACGTTTATACTTTGTTTGGAGTTACTCGCTTTGAATCAAGATGATTTTTTAGACCAGATGTAAGAAATAGCAATTACAAAGTACATTTTCTTCTTACTCTTGTATGTCTCCCTTCTCGGCTTTCTCGCTGATGTATGACTCTACTAAAAGAATGCGTTCAAAGTAAAGGTAACTGAAACTTTGTGACAGTTCAGATTCCAACTCAAGCTTCACAAAACGAATTCTGTTGCTGTAAAGGACGCGTTTGCATAACCACATTTTGCTGCTCTCTTCATTTAACAATATTTTTAAAAAGAAACATAGGAGCAACATTTCCACTAAAAAGACCAGGATAGGTCCTGCTAAATATGATAAAGGGTAAATGACTCAGCTTAGAAAGACTGTATTAGAAAGACGAATTTTCCAATTCCTGACCTGCAGTGAAGGAGCACTCTTAGTAGTGAATAAATTGGAACAATTAATACTTGTATTTGCAGCAGGATGCTTCAGCACTGAGTATGATGAAAAGTAAAACATCACAAAACTGGAAATGGAGCTGGGGAAGTAATTTCAGACTCCTGTAGGGCAAAGTAGTGATTTGCCTATTGATGGGTTCTATGAACTCAGTATGCAGGCTTCTGTACAGTAACCAGCAATGCTCATGGGAAGCGTGATACAGGATTTGCCTGCACTTTGCCTGTGACAGGAATTTCTCTTTGTGAAAAACAAAAGAATAGAAGTTAAGGCAGCCAAATTGGTTTGCTGGGAAAGTGATCATTCTGCTCATATTCCCTGCGGTCCTGACTAGAAGTGCTGTAAAATTTATTAGAACTAAAAGCCAAGGAAAAATAAGTAGAAAACACATTATTTCATAGTTTAATGCCCAGATTTACTGTCTGAGAATCTTTCAAATCCTCTCTTTGAACCTAAAATCTGCAGTGTCAGTTGATTTTCTATCTCTTTTTATATAAATCCCAGTTACAGTACTGGCAAATTCTCAGACTAACCAACGCATAACACTCTGCGAACAGCTTTTCCCTAACACTTTTTGTCATGCTTTTATCAGCCTTTTCATTCAGTCACACACACATGCACCTATGCCTCTGAGCTCTAATGAGCTCTAAATAACTGCAAAAAGTTCAGCCATGCCCCAGCTCTTCAAAGGTAAGAATACTGCTGAAAAGTAATAAAACCTTAAACTCCCCTGGGGTTGAACTGAGGGACTGAAAATCTAATTGCGGTCAAAAGAATAGACCTGGGATGATAGCTGGGTTGGCATTTTTATGTTCTTATGGTGATACTAGCTGTTGAGTGCACCAATCTTTTGCAGATTTGCCTCCTTCCTCAAGGAATCCCAGTGGAAACATCAGATATGTATTTGAGGAAACTCCCATGCCCCATCTCTGTGATAGACTGTCATAGGATGTTACAAGGCTGTAGCACATTCAATCATTTCATTAAAAACACTCCTCTAAACTGATATTTTTTTTATCATCCTTGCACGTTTTTTAAACTAAATATAAATCCTTTGTCAAAGAGGACAATTGACTTTTTCCACATATTAAAAAAAATAAAAATAAATTAGAAAATGGCTACAAAAGCTAATGAGCAAGAAGTTTATCCAGTTCTTGTTCATAAGCGTTAACAGCTCAAAACTCTTCTGACAGAGGAAATTGTAACTTAGGTAGCATTTTCACTTCAAATGAAGATAAATCTGCATCATCTCCCTCTCCTCTCATATGCACTATTTCTCTCAGATCAAGCGTTGCCATGGCACAGATTCCTGCTCTGCCATCTGCTGAAGACCAATGAGGATGTAAACCTTCGCCAGACATTTTGGCATGGGGTTTGTGCTGTGTACACCGACAGCCTATCATTACTGTTACTCTTTAGCAGGTGCTCAGTGCAAAATTGTTGATAACATACAAACAGCTTGAAATATTTGTACTGAAAAGGCAGCATTCTGGTGTGCCATATTAGCCAGGAAGGCATCATTTATGTATGGCTCAGACCTGTCTTGCCACTAATTATATCTTTCAAAACTGGAGATCTTATGCATAGTAAAAATTCAGCCAAATATCAGTGTGTTACAGATATGCCCTTGGAGCTATCTTTCATGCTAAAGAAGTGTTTTTTATTTTGTGTCTAGCATTGCTGGTTTATGTATATCTTTGCAACAGTGTTCTTTTTTAACAAAAAAAAAAAAAAAAAAAAAAAAGGAAGCATTGTGTACAACCATTATTATATCTGTTATATCTGTTCTTTCCTAGATGTATATGAAGATGCAGGAACAGGAAACCAAAGCATCTGAAAATACAAAATGGACTTAATTTTCTTTGTTATATATTGAAAAGAAGTGCCCACAACTCTAAAAATACCAAAGGCTTACACCAGCTTTTCTTGAAATAGCAGCTTATCTTCAGACTTTGGGTGCTCTGAACTGTCTTTTTTTTTTTTTTTTTTACTTCTGTTTAAGTCATAGTTTCTTGAAAAGCATGTCTCTTTTTCATTCTTTTTTTTTTTTTTTCTTCCTTATTTATGGATACAAAAAGTCAAACAGCTTAAAAATCGTAGTATAAAGCCTATACATTTTATTATAATAGTGGGTGGGAGAGACATAGAGGACCCACAGAGAGACATAGAGGCCCACAATGCCTCCCATGCTTGTTTTATTTTAAAAAATTGAAAGAAAAAAAAAAAAAAGTGCAAGGAAGATTTTCACTGGGCTAGATTTTTACAAGAGAAGGTCTCCATGAAAAGTAATAGATGCAATATGTCAGATTGCAAAAGACATTCAAAGTTTAAAATAAAGTCATTCTTTTAACTCTTTCAATGTAACAGTATCTTTTAATTTACCAGCTTAGAAACTGATCTGTAAAGCAGTTACAGTATAAAAATGTACATATGTATATTATTCCAAATAATGTGTTCTTATTAAATTCTGTTTCATTTCCATTTGAAGTGGTTCTCTACTTGCTGCCAAAGAGCCTGGTTTTCATTGACTAGAGGAGCAAGAAGCATTCGGATCATTTCTGCAAGCTACAGAATGTTTAGACTATTTATACATCACAATTCTCCAGTGCAAATGAAACCAATTTTAAACAGACAATGTGCTACAAGCCCCTTTGCAAATACAATAAGCCTCCTTCAGAAGATCCTATTAGCAGGTGTCTGAATCCTGCAGGAAAATTCAGTATTATTTCCATAGGGTCAGCTATTATGTGGCTTCAGTTAGCTTCAGCCAGAGAAAAAGGAAATTATGAAATGAATTAGAAAAAATGCATCTGAGTTATCAGACCCAGTGGAAAAAAAAAAAAAAAAAAAAAAGAAAAAAAAAAGAAAAAAAAAGAAAAAAAAGTGCACTTTAGTATCAGCTAATCCTGAGGCAAATCATCAGGCTGAGTAATGAGTAATAAGAAGTACACAATGTGCCCACCCTTGAAGAGAGGCTGTATGGGGTTATTTAAATGATTTGGTATTATGAAAAATAATTTGCATTTTTATAATCACTTCCCTAATCCATGTTTACTAAACATTCTTCCTCTCTCCTTCTTTCAAAGAAGAGGAAAAAGAACAAGCTTTTCTGTAAATACTCTGATTTCATGATGCCAAAAAAAAAAGGGGGAGGTGGGGGGGTGGGGAAAGGAGGAAGAGAGCACTGAACACTCCCCGGTGGCAGTGGTACTTCCCAGATTTGAGGGAAGGGAAGCACTGAGGTGATCTCAGAGTAAATGTGCCTTCTAGATTTGCTCCCTAAGAAATAACCCTCTGACACAAAGGTGTCAGGCAGGGGCTGTAAGCAAAAATATTTGTGCAGAACTGTTCAAAGTACTGGAGTTGTCCCAAATGAGTGGGGAGCTAAGGGCCATTCCTCCAGATTCCTTCTTCATTCATTCACAGCTGACTGCATTTGCATCCTTCAAATTAGGGCAGACATTTAGAGTGTACAAACTCTGAATTTCACCCTCTTTCCTGGTCCTCTTCTCACTGGAGAGGATAGAATATTTTAATTGCTCTAAAATAAGCATGCAGATGTTTGAAGGGCTCATTACCATTCTGTTTTACATTTGATGTCATTGCAGGGCTATGGAGCAAAAAAATGCAGATATATTTACAGAAATAATTGTTTCTCCACCTCTGTAGCCTCTGTACTGACAACACTGTACATTGTTCGACGTATTTTCTTGACAAAGACAAATGAGTTCAATGCCAGTTTCATTCTTCATTTTTTTTAAGATGACTTCAGGCACATTTAGCTCATGCCTAGGTGCCCTAGAGGGTTCCCTAAACATTTGATTTCAGAACCTGTGCTAATGTCTTTTGATAATAGATCAGCAAGCCATTTCAAATTAACCCATCTGTCAATAATACAAGATGGCCTTAGTAATCTAACACAAAAGTCTACCCTAACAGTCTTTTAAACATTTGCAAAATACCTCTACAACATTTTAATAAAATTATTTCATCTGTTAAGTTCTGTGGGTGCATGTATGGATACACATTTTCACTGGAAAGGATATATATCATTAGGTTTATAAATATGGAACAAAAATGCACCTGTTGCCATGGGGAGGGTCAAATAAAATCTCTCCCACCCATTTGTGCCATACCCTACAGCCCCACTGCTGCTATGGGGTTTTTCTCTCTGGATCTAGCTGCAGACTCTGAGTAAAAATGTGAGTGTGCTGGCAGGTCGTTGCAGCCAACTTCCCATTCCCCTCTTACAAGCAAGGCCAAAAAAAAAAAAAAAAAAAGAAAGAAAGAAAAAAAAAAAGGTAAGGAATCTTATTTTACTCCAGAAAGGAAAAAAAAATAATCATTTGGTTAAATAATTCTTCTATCTGTGACAGCAGAACTAGCTCTGCAAATAAAGTATGTTATTCCAATGGACAGAGAGCAAACATAGGCAAGTTGTCTTCTGCTTATATTATATTGTTCTCATCTATTTTAGTTTTGCTGTGTTTTGTATATTAGTGGTCGTTAAACAAAAGCACACTAGTGGTTTAAATCCCAGTTCAAACAATGCTTATTCTTTGCTATTCTTCCAAAATTTACATAGCCAATTTAACTACTTTTGTGGGGAGATCCTTTCATTGGAGATATTTAAAAAAATGTTGGGAGAAAAAAAAAAAAAATTAAAAAAAAAAGAAAAAAAGAGCTCTGAAATATCACAGGCTTTTCATGGATGGAAAATAAAGCCTTTTCATATCAGGTTCCAGACCTCTTTTTACTGATGCTATCACATTGAGAAGAGTGCTACACTTTTATTTATTGCTGTAAGATCTATTCCAAATCCAGCGGAGTGTTTGTCCATTGATGAAGTACACATCTGTGAGTTCAAATGTGAGCTGAGGATTATGAGAATGCAGAATCTGTTCAAAACTTGAAATGTGGGGGAAAAAATAGAAGTATTTTCCTCATTTATTTTGGTGGAGGCTTTTGCCATTTCATTTAACCACTGATAAGTGTGAATAATGGCTTTCTTTGATGAAGTAGGGTGATGGACTTGAGATCAAAAGTGAGGAAGATGAGCTATAACTGAAAGCAGAATATAGGAGCAGCAATGTCAGCCAGAGCGGTTCTAGGCTTTTATACCCATATAATTGCAAGGTAGTGTGTAATACTTTGTCTTTTCTTATATAGCATTACATAGCTTCAAGATGATTCATAACAATATTAAAGGATGCTTCTTTTTTTTTTTTTTTTCTCTTTTTGTTTTACTCAGATAAAATGCAAGCATTTTTCTATGGCCTTCCTTCAGAGTTAGCATAATTCCTTCGGAAATCTGTCACTTACCACACTCCTATGTATCTGAATCATACAGCTTTCTGGGAGCTAGATGGCAATGGTTTCCCACAGAAGATGGAAGGAAGCTCTGGTTAACTACGCTTGAGACAGAGAGTAAGAGAAAAGGAAGGGAGATAATACTAGCAAACACTAAATTTTTTTCTTGATAGAAGTGGGAAATTAGAATGTCCAGGGTGACTTCAATACAACAGGTAATTGGGCATTGATTCCTGCTTCCCACAAGAGTTTTCCTGATTTATAACAGCTGCTTTTGAGGTATATGGCTGTGTTGAGAATATTTTTGCAGCAAACCATACCTTTTTTAATGCCACTGTCTTAGAATGCCCTTGTATGGTATGTCATGCTGTGGTTTTTTGAGTATATTCTCTAGTCACACATGAAAATCTGCAGAATGATGTTCATACCCATCTCTTAAAAACATCAAAGTGCAGGGTACAATTTTTATCACTGACTGACAACTTAAAAGCCCATGACAGTCTATACAGAAATGTTTGTTCAAAAAGTTGCTCTTCATAAGGCTCCTGAGTGTGTGCAAGGAGCCCAACTCCTATGGAGTAGATGTCCTGCTCCCTCACTGCCTTTCTGCAGAGGCTGCAAGACTTTTCTAGAGAGCAACAGAACAAGGGCCTCCAAACACTTTGCAGATGGACTTAAAGCGATCACATCATAAACAACAAAACTGATGCACACTTGGGATGGAAAGGGGCAGTATTGCAGTGCTAGTTATAAAAGAATTTGAGAAGAGAAAAAAAAAAAAAAAAAAAAAAAAAAAAAAAAAAAGGAAAACAAGGGATCATTTCTTCATTAGAATCTGTGGTATATAAACAATAGACAAGGAGTCCGAAAGACAAACAAAAGATTAAACATCTAAGGATCCCATTCAAGTCAAAGTTTACATCATGGTTCAGTTAAACTTGCAATGCAAACACCAGCGTGTTGATGGAAATCCTGCTCCACCTAAAAAGATAATATGCATACATCTCTTCAGGCTATGTGCTGTGTTCCAGGGTGAGGTACAAAGCTCTTGGTCACAGTGGGTCTGATAACTCAGATGCATTTTAATATAGAGATAGTGCATGCCTTCTGAACTAGTGCACCTCATGCAACAGCACACCCTGACCAAAAATAAAGGCATGTTCTTCTTTAAAGATACATTTTCTATTGTTAACTCAGATTTTCATCATGGTTCATTTTTTGCATTTCCCGCAGTTCTAAAAAGTACTTTCTATACTTTCTATATTGTTGTTTTTTTTTTTTTCCTTCTCAATAGGAAATGAATAAGGTTGTTTTACTAAGTCAAAACCTTATAAAATTTAAAAAGCTCACCTTATAATTTTTTTATTTTTTTAAAAAAAAGGTGTTGGGAATCATTCATTTATTTTCCTTAGAACTACACTTTCCTGCTTAAGTTCACCTTGCTTAGTTCTGATATTTTTCAAACCCTATTCAGTTCTAAATCTGTCTTTCAAATCCTTTCCAAGTCCTTTCAGCCCGACATGCTTAGTCCCATCCACACGTTGAATATACAAGTATCAAATGTTACAATTATATTCAATTATTATAGGTCACTATTCCAAACAGAAAGCTAGGACAGTTAGAAGACTGGATTCCATTTTAAATTCCTTTCAAGTGTGAAGATAGAGTCAAATGAGGAAAGCCTTTGAGAAACAGCATAAATAAGAATTCTAAATAATTTGGTTTAGAAAATGTATCAAACAGGGAAATGTTTTATCCTGATGGAAAAAAAAAAAAAAAATAGAAATAAAATAAGTCTTCTAAAAAGCTATTCAAAAAGGGGGGGGGGGGGGGGGGGGTTGGCTGATCACTTTTTCTCCATATTCAATAAGAGGAGGAAGAGGACAGACCTATTCAGAAAACTCAAGCCAGATGGCAGCAAATAGGCTCCCTAGGAAAATCCACACTATTCCTTATCAGAGGTTTACAGAACAAGTGGAGAAAGAAGTCTAGTTCTGATAGATTGAATAGCTCGGATCATAACTCTTGTTCTGCAGGTTCATTATTGAGACGCCAGAAGAAATGATTGCTCAATTCTATCTTTTCCCTATCCTCAGAAATTAGGCTTATGATATATGTGGGATTTCCATCACAAGGAATGAGGGTCATGAGAGGACCCTCATCACAGTAGGAGGGAACTTGTGAGGGTGGGAAAGGAGCTGTGAGCTGTGTGTTTCCTAGAGAGGCAGTGTTTCAGAACATGATGCCCAAGGCTTTTAAGCAGGCAGCTACCTTGTGAAAAATAACACAAAACAAGCTACCAAGTTACTGGTCATGGCCTTCCTGTACTAGGCCTCAGATGGCAGAACGCAAAGAACATGCACAATGATTGCAGCTGTTGCTTGCATTGATTTTGGTAACCTGAAAATGTAGAGGCCCGTACAAGTGTGTAGCTTTACAGCACCTTACAATGTTCGCAGCAGTACGGTCTGCCCTATGCTATAAGGAGGGCAAACAACCTCACAGAAACCTGCCCAGACCTGAGCTGTACATAGACTAACGTGAGAGAGTGATTTGGCTCTGTGGGCCAGCTCACTGCACAAGTATACGGTGCAAGAGAATAGGCCAGGACCTGGGGAAGCGTGGTAGTTCTTCAGAGGCAGTGTGGATCAACAGAAGCTGCTGTGGAAGGTCAGTGTAAGATCATCTGTTAAATGTTCATGCAGGAGAAGAACAGTTGCAACATCATCCTGTACAAACACAGCTTAGGGAAACTCAGTCCAAAGCAATACAATCAGGAAATAGCCAGCAAATTGAGAAAACAAAACTAACACCCACAGAGCTTCTCAACTGACCCGAAACAGCAGAAGAAGCATAGCTGCTCTTTTCACAAGCACTAAGAGCATGCAGCCACAGGTTTATGCCTGCAGAGGTTCCCTCAGGCTGTGATCTGACCAGAGAGCACACTGGAGTGAGGGTGGGATGGGTGGCACTCGACATCAGTCCTACTGCCTGACAAACCACGAACTACATGGAAACAGCCTATAGCAACCTGCCTGCTGCTCCTAGAAGACTAGCAGGTCCTGCTGTCTCTGGTCTGGCTACTTAGCATTACAGTGCTCATGAGACTTATTCCCAGGGAAAAGGATCACTTGCAGTTCCCTACACTTTCCCTATTCAGCAACTGAGAATTTAAGGAAAAGACAAGGACTATATCTTACTGTGGAGCTGTGGCAGGGAGCAGTCTTCCTTTGCTGCCATCTTTAAGAAACTGATAATGGTGACCGCTGAATGCAAATGTAAGCAAGAGAAGCAAGTTCAGCAAGATTGGGCTCCTCATTTTTTCATCCTTTTGTAATTTTTTGATAGAATTGCTCTTGGGTTGGGGCATAGGAGCAGCTGCTGGCAAGAGATGGAGTTTCCATGGGACTGTCAAAGAAAGCAGTAATGCCAGAGAAATGCACTGAAGAAAAGCCTTAAGACTTTTATGAAAACGGTCTCTTGGGTAAAACATATCACTGTGGAAGAAAAAAAAAAAAAAAAAAAAAAAAAAGCAAACAACACATTAGGCACAAGTAGTATGCTATATGCTTCCATAACAGTAGTTACAGAGCTCTCAAGATCTAATAAACTACCTCTATTGATGTCTATGTTATAATAGGCATGGGAGAAAGAATAAAGATAAAATTATTTAGCAAATGTCTGTGGCTGAGGATATTGCAGGAAGGAAAATGCTGAAAACCACATCCCATTTATTAAATCTTTGATCGTATCTGACACAATTTTGAAACAAAAGGGAAAAACAAACAAACACACAAACAAACAGAAGAAAAGAAAAAAGAAAAAAAAAAAAAAAAAAAGCTATTTCCTGTTAGTGCAAAACTACAAACGTGTTTTGCAACCAGGTTGCTCTGTATCATTGAGATGTAATGCAGTGGTCTACAAGCTGTACTTTGGTCATTGTAGGATTTATAGAACTGATCTAAATGGATAATTCACAGCATATTTTGGCAAGTTTTTATATCAATAAGGTACTTCATATCGAGTCCTCATTTAGAAAAAATCAATAACAGCAAGTGTAAAGTCTGCACAAAAAGCTATGAATCTGAGGCTCAAAGGATGCACAGTGTTCAACATTTACAACAGTCACATAGTACTTTATCAGACCACTTTATCACACATTACAGGTACCAATTGTACTGGATTTATGTGGCAAGGTTTTGGTAGCAAGGGGACTGCAGGGATTCCTTCTGTGAGGAATCCAGAAGCTGCCCCATGTCAGAAAGATGTTGGGAACAGCTCCAGCTGGCTGCAAAAAAGACCTGTCCATGGTGAGAGATGCTGGTTGCACCTCTGTGAGAGCAAATTTAAGAAAGGGGAAAAAAGTGTGACAGCAGCTGGGAGAGGAGTGAGAAAATGTGAGAGAAGCAGCCCTGCAGCCCCCAGGTCAGTGCAGCAGGAGGACAGGAGGTGCTCCAGGCACGCAGCAGCAGTTCCCCTGCGGCCTGTGGAGAGGCCCTTGGTGGAGCAGGCTGTCCCCCTGCAGCCCATGGGTCCCACATGGAGCAGATCTCCACGCTGCAGCCCATGGAGGAGCCCCCATTGGAGCAGGTGGATGTGGCCTGGAGGAGGCTGCGGCCCATGGAGAGCCTCTACAGGAGCAGACCCCGGGCCAGAGCTGCAGCCCATGGAGAGGAGCCCACGCAGGAGCAGGGGGTCTGGGGGGGGCTGCCGCCTGTGGGGGACCCGTGCTGGAGCAGTTTGCTCCTGGGAAATGGACCCCATGGTACGAAGCCATGTGGGAGCAGTTCTTGAAGAGCTGCTGCCTGAGGGCAGCCCCTGCAGGATCCATTTGGGAAGGATGGCATCCCATGGGAGGGACCCCACGTGGAGCGGGGGCAGAGAGTGATGGTGAAGGAACGGTGGAGATGAAGCCTCAGGGACTGACAGTAGCCCCCATTCCCCATTCTCCTGAGATGCTCAGGGGGAGGACATAGAAGAGGGTGGATAGGGGGAAGGTGTCTTTACTTCACTGCTAGTTCTCACTGCACTAATCTGTTATTAGTGGGCAATATATCACATTAATCTCCCTTATGCCGAATCTGTCTCAGCTGTGATGGTAACTGGTGAGTGATGTCCCTGTCCTTATCTCAAAGAAGCTCCATGAGCTTCTTTTCATTGCATTTCCCCCCCATAAGGGAACCATAGTGCTTTCCCAGCTAGGAAGAGGTAGAGCACAAGGAACTCTGCCTTGCAAAAGAGAAAGCAAAAGGGGAGGAGGGAACTAGAATCTCCTGTTAACTACTTCCTCCAGCTTCTTTGCAACACCCACCTTCAAAGTTGCACAGTTTAGAGCATCTTAGTCACAGATATGGAAGTGTAAACCAGAAACATGCAAGAAAAAGGTAAGGAGAAATAAATATTCTGTAGCAGACTGCTATCTGTCTCCTCCAAAGATGCGTGTTTGCCACTAGGAAAAAGTGACTGTATGTCTATCAATGCACTTTTCCTCCTACTATTTCTGATCTCAGACTTCTTCAAAGTTTATAAACTAATTTTAGGGTGGTTTGTTTTGTTTTGTTTTTCGTTAATAGCTTAGAAGAGTAATTCAGCTGAATTTTAGCTGTTGTGTATCCTGCTTGAACAAAATACACTTACTGGACAACTATAGGAAGAAAACTGCAGAACAGAACAGTTACAGTAAGTGCACACATTTAATTCTAGTCCGGAATATTTTATGAAGATGTGATGTCTTAGTCTGATATCATTTCTTGTTTCTGAGACATTAATTTTATACATATGATGATCTATAATCTATTAAGATAAACTTTTCTGAATCTTCTGTAAAATTTTTTGCACGTGAAAGGTGGCTGTTAGGAGATTGCAGTGAATTAATCCCAAGGAACATGTCCTGAAAGAAATTATTCTGCAGAAAAAATACAGTAGAGTGATTCTCTGCTGGAAAAGAACATCTATGAAATACTTCAGTGGGTCAGAATCATTAACTAGCCAATAACATGAAACCTAGAAACACTACATCAAAACGAGGAAATGAAAGTATACCATTCTAGAGCTTTGTCTCATGGGGGGGGGGGGGGGGGGGAGGGATTACAAATTTTAAAACACAGAGTCACTGTTTTAAAGGTCATAAACATGTTTGCTTCTATGTTAGGAGTAAATTGTGCCTCTATTGCGAACTGTAAATTTGATGGGATTTAAAGTCATAGTTTTACACTGCTGGCTTGAATAGTCTCTGAGCCAGAGAAGAGCTTTAGTTTCAGTTTCTTTTCTCGGACTTCAGATACCCTGGGTGGAGTTACTGGTGAGGATGATAGCCAGATCAGTTTTGTCATAAAAACAGCGAGTCTGTTTCCCTCTGCACCCCCAATTTTTAATAATATGTGCTTCCCATAGTGCTATTCTAAAGAACTAGAAACTAGTTTTCCTTCTTTATTTGTGACGAGAGGGAACAGTCTGTTGAGCGTAAAGCCAACTGCAGGCTTCTCCAGCCTGCTCCCCACCTTTGCTCTGTGCCCTGGCAGTTCATTAGTTAAATCAGGAGGCAGCTTGACCGAAACTAGGAAGAAAACAGTACTCCAGCACTAGCTATAAGAAATCCCTATTGTTGCTTCTTATTAAAGTTCATGTTTTAGGAAATCATGTAATAGATCAAGGAAAACATGTTGCTAGGATGGGTTAGATAACAAAGCATTCTTTCAAGAAACAAAAATTTCTTCTATGGAAAAAAAAAAATAAAATAAAAATCTATGAATTTATTTTGTCTCAGGAATTATCAGGTACCAACAAGAAAAGAATATTTCCACTAGTGTGATGACTGTAGCTGGGTGTAATTCCATAACAAAATATAAATTTCAGAGGAATAAATATAATTCTCTTAAAGGAATTGAGGGGATGAAGTAAAATTGGACACTACTAAGTGAAATTTTCCCTTCCCTTTCTTTCCCTAATTTTCCCTGTGCTTCTTTATTGAAAGTTTATGCCAAAAGTCCAAATTCAATAGGATCAAGTGGATTGTAAGATGCTCTCCTCCCTGTCACTCACCTCCACAAATGCTGCAAATGCTGCTGAACTGCTTGATTTTATTTGAGAAAGCTCAATGAATATAAAATGTACTGAAAAAGTAAAATGGTAAAGAATTTCCTTTCATTTGCAGTAGTAGCAGTTGAGTAATTACAGTAGTATATTTCCACCCAAAAGTCTCTTTGCAATGTTATTCGAACAAATTGAGTACCTAACCGCATTTTAGGATGAAAAAAGCTTGGAATTTTTCCTTCTCCACCAAATTATAGCCTTTATGAGAGCCATTTGTGACCATGATTTGTATTTGATGGCCCATACAACTGCAAGTTGGGTGTCCAAATGACAACAATCAGCCATCATTTTTATGTAGTGTCAGCTATGGAAGTGGTTTAAAAACAGGACTCACATAAAGCTGTTCTGTAAGAAAAAGTAATCTTCCTATTAGAAGCAGATAATGTCTTATATATGATCTGACTTCACATTCCCCTGATGTCCCCTAATTGAACTGTTATATTCCATGTGTCAGATTACAGAAATTATGAAATAAATCATAGACAGCATCAAGAAAATATGCATTATTCAGTTAATAAGCTATTATAAATCACTTGTTTAGTAACATTGTATTTTTTTCCTTAAAGAATGGAAAATGCAAACACTGAAAAAAAAGAGAAATTACATTTTTATCAACATGCTGAAACGTGGACAAAAGAAGAAGTCAAACAATTCTTAACTGAAATTCTTAAGATTGACCAGAAATATGCAGAAATCTTGTATGACCAAGATGTAACTGGTTCTACTTTGAAACTGTTGACTAAAAAAGATCTGGTGGAGATGGGCATACCTCATGGGCCTGCTATTCAAATCATTCATTTCCTGAAAAAGCATGGCATTCTGACTGAAAGTTCAAACAAGGCTGAGGGACAAGAAGGCAGTGAACAGAGTATTGATGGAGAAGATGATGAAGAAATTGTAAAGAACGAGTGCAAGAAGAAATACAGGTCATTTAATTCCAGTATACTGCAGGATTCTGAACTGGAGTCTGTAGAAAATAAAACAGCAATAAAGTCAGCTGACGAGGAGAATGTATCGGAGAAGTCACCATCAAGCAGCCAGCACCCAACTAGAAACATATGTATGCCACATCCTTTTGATAATTTCAGTGATGGTACTCGATACATACAACATCATATTCTTAATGTCGCTGAAACAGGGCCACTTAACCTCATTGATCCAGCACATGAATTCAAATTACTTTCCAACACAGAGAATGCATTAGAAGAAGACATTAAAATGAAATTTAGCAACGAAGTCTTTAGGTTTGCTGCAGCCTGCATGAACTCTCGCACAAATGGCACTATTCATTTTGGAATACGTGACAATCCACATGGGGAAATCGAAGGAATAAAAGTTACCAAGAAAGAAGCCTACATCGACCATTTTAATAGATACATTGAAAAGTACTTTGATAAGCAATACATTGGAGATGCAAAAGCTTGCATTAGAGAACCTAGATTTGTGGAAGTATTGTTACCAAATGAAACTCCATCAGATACATTTGTCATTGAAATAGATGTGGTTCCCAGACACTCCATCTGTAATACAAAATATTTCTGTACCAACATATATGATTTTAAGAGCAAGTGTTCCAGAAAAGCTGTCTTCATCCGCGATGGAGCTAGTTCTAAAAATATTAAAAATACAGATGAATTTGAAAAGTTTAAATGTAACTTGACATTGTTAGCAGATTCTCGTAAAAGAGCAGAGGAAGAATATAACTTAAAGCAAAAGAAGACAATGAATGAAGGACTAAAGCTAATTAGTCTGCTCACTGGCAACAGAGACATGCTAGATGACTGTTATTATGACTACTACATTTTGGTAACAAACAAATGCCATCCAAGTCAAACTTCACACTTAGACTTTTTACAGGAAATTAAATGGTTTGCTGTGCTTGATTTTGACCCTGAATCAGAAAAAAATGGTGTATTTAAGACTTACCAAAAAACTCGAAATGCCAAACTTTGCTTCCCATATCATTATGAAAACAAGGTGGGTTCAGTTTCTGAACAAGCTGAGAAGCTGAATTTGCATCAGGAGACAAACTGGATTTTCTGCAATGGAATCATTGCAGAAAGTGGATCAGACTTCAAAGGCAATAAAGAACTACCATTAGATCATGCTTCATGGCAACGAGATAGGGCTGCTGAAGTCAGAAAGATGATTTCATTTCTTTCACACAAAGATGTAAAGCAGAGTGGGAAGTTTTTAATAGTGTTTCTTTTGCTTTCCCGAGTGGAAGATCCATTGGATCCTCTTGCTGAGACATTTGTTACATTTTACCAAGAATTAAAGGGACTAGAAGACATGGCCTGCATTTGCATTGGTGCAGGTACAGACCAGCGATGGAAAGATCTTCTTCATGCTAGAGGCATAAGAGAGGAAGCACTTTCAAATAAATGTGTTTCTAGTTTAACCCTGGAAATGGTAAATGGTACCATCATAAAAGCAAAATCAGTGACACAGTCATCTAAAAGACTTCTGCCCTCCATTGGCGGTTCTACCATTCTTCTAAAGAAAGAAGAAGATTTCATAGCAGCATTGGAAATCTTATGTGAAAATGAATGCAAGGACACAGAGATAGAGAAGGATGAAGAACGATTTAAAAAATTCATGAAAGAACGGGAAAAAGATTTTTATCGAGGTGGTAGAGTGACATGGTGGAATTTTTATTTTTCTTCTGAAAATTACACATCGGTTTTTGTCAAAAGGGATCGTTATGAAAACCTTGAACAACTAATTGTGTCTTCAGCTAACAGCGCTAATCAGTCGCCTGTAAAAATTATCAACCTTTACCACCATCCTGGCTGTGGTGGGACAACATTAGCTATGCATATCCTCTGGAATCTCCGGAAGCAATTCAGATGTGCTGTTCTCAAAAACAAAACAAGTGATTTTGGAACACAAGTGGCAACTTTAATCACCTATGGAGCAAACAAGGACAGTGGCTATTTAGCAGTGTTACTTCTTGTGGATGATTTTGAAGACCAAGAAAATGTCTATCTTCTGCAAAACGAAATTCAGGCAGCTATAACAGAAAAATGTATTCCGTATGTAAATCCTTTAGTGATTGTTTTAAATTGTATGAGATCTCAGAATCCTGATGAAAATGCAACAATCAATTGCTTGAACAGTATTTCTTTAAAACAGACCCTTTCTGAAAAAGAGCAAAGGGCCTTTGAACAGAAACTAAAAGATATTGAAAAGATGCACCCAAATCCAGATAATTTCTATTCTTTTATGATTATGAAGAAAAACTTTGATCCAAAGTACATAGAAAAATTGGTTAAAAATACCTTGCGTGACTTGAATATAAATTCTAAATCAGCACAACTTGTTTACTATCTCACACTCTTAAACGCTTATGTAAGAACATCTACACTTTCAATATCGCTATGTGAAGAATTCTTGGGAATTAATTCTCGAGAGACAGGCAACAAAGATAAACTGATAGAAAAAATGGGAATTTGTTCCAATATTCTAATGTATACTCGAGTACAAGAACACATGACATACCGAGGTCTACGCATCATTCACACATTGATAGCACAGTGGTGCCTAACAGAATTTAAACTAACCTATAACTTGCCTAAAAGTGAAATTACATTGCGATTATTGAAGGAGGATTTGCTTTATGAGAATTCATTACAACAAGACAAACTTACTCGTGATATAATAACCCTACTGATTACTAGACAGCGCAGAGAGCGTGGCTATGAGTCAGACACATGGTTCTCCCCATTAATTGAAGCCATTCATAAAGAAGAAAAATATTTTAATGTGGAACGTGTGTTAAAACAAGCATCCACTAGGTTTAAGAAAAACAGTCACATTTGCCAAGCCTTAGCAAGATACTGCTACATTAAAGAAAATGAATATGACTCAGCATTATTCTGGGCCAAAGAAGCCAAAGATCGAGCACCACACAGTTCATACATATCAGATACATTAGGTCAAGTCTTTAAACACAAGCTAAGATACCAGGTAGAGCACAAAATAAAGAGTGCAGTCCTAACAGCTCAGGAACTGGATTGTTTGCTAGATCTTGCTCAAAATGCTTCATGGGCTTTCAGAACATCTCAGCATCAAGCTAAGAATGCAGCCATTGAACAAAATTTGCAGCATCAAAAACGTAAAAGAAAGTTTCAAAATTACAATACTTTGGGTTATCAGGGAGAGATAGAAACTGGTCTTTATATTATTGATGTCCTCCAGCACATTCCCTTTTTCAGCAAAGACTCACAGTGTAGGAAAAGAATGATAATGTATCTATCAGGAAATAGTGCTTTGAATTTAGATAGCCCTAGCACAGAGAGTGAGGTTCTTAAACATTATTCCAGCTTTTTAAAAAATTTGCGATCACAATTAAAAAGGGCATTTGACTTCCTTGAAGACTACTTTGTGTTTTTCAAAACACAGACAAATGAAAGAGAATTTGTAGAGGCAAGAATGGCTGAGACAGTTCGAGAATGTTTTAAAAAATACACGAAAATATTTTGTGATTCCAGTGTTGAGCAACTGAGAAGTCAACAGGTCTTAGGGTGGCCCTTGTCTCAGAAAATAGAAGCATACAGAAAGGCTGTGGAGGCTTCCAAAGCAGACTCATTTTCTGGAGTTTTGGCATACCTTTACAAAAACCAGAGAAATGCTGTCAGAGAGATAGAAGACATAGTATATGCATACGCATTTCTGTGTGAGGCGAACTCACAGGCAACTCTGAAGGAAAAACAGAATTTTATTTTGGCAAATGTTGTTCTGAACTGCATTAAACCTGAATCCACTGAGTTATACCATTTTGAGGGACTGAGAAGTCAACTTGTAAGTATTCTAGAGAAAGTGGAACTGAATTCATACTGTGTAGAGCCTTTCTTCCTTGCCTCTTTGTTGTTCTGGCCTGAAAATAGAAAACAACTAAATGAAGATTCTAGGAAAATGGACAAGTATGTTAGACGCCTATGTGAGTCTTTCAAAGAGCTCTATGGAGCCATAGGTTGTTCCAAGCAACCTGTGGCTCATTTCTATCTTGCAAAAGGCAGCGGCCTAAACAGATTTGTTCACAAAAGAAAGATAGATCAGCTTTTTAGCTCACTTTCAGAACAGGAACTGAATGACCTCTGGCAGAATGAAAATATCTGGAAGGAAAAGGTTGTTCATGATCTTTTGCTTCCTTTGGATGGAAGAGTTGAGGGTACAGTTATTTACATAAACTATGGCATCAACGAACCTTTTAGGATACCAGTGAAGCCTGTTCCTTCATTCCTACTGAACAAAGGCCCAAACATACAAAGAGTGTCTTTTTACCTTGGTTTTTCCATTGCTGGTCTCCTGGCATACAATGTACACAGTTTATAATTAAAACAATAGGGATTGCAGGTTTGTGTTTTCAGGCAAAATTATCCTTAACATTTTTTTCCAATAACTGTAAATGAAAAAGAATTAGCTGTCCAGCATGCTTCTCTCCTCAGTATGCCAGTCTTTGTGCTTGGCTAATAACCAAGCTGTACATATTGTGAAAGGACAGAAGCATTTCTACTCTCTCATAGCATTTCTAAATGTGTGATTGTTAAAGATACACTACTACTTTCTTCTCTACTGTAAAAACACCCTAGTTGTCATTTGAAGGCAGTGTCAAATAGATTTTCTTCTTTTGTGGTGGCCTACTTCTGCTTTATATAAAATTGATCCCGTTTGGTCTTTATTTTCATTATAAATTCCATGAGCTCCTTCCAGTGATGGATGGATACATATCTTATTAGGTTTGATCCTTGCAAAACCATGCAATTTAAATACTCTAAATGGTCATTGACTGCATTGACTTCCTCACGTGTATAAAACTGCCTGTAATGTTCAGCAATGATGTTCCAAAAAAGTAAAATATACTGGTGTGAAACACCAGAAACAACAAGTTACTGCTACCTGGGTGAGAGGAGGGTGTGCAAAGTGTTGCATATTAACCTATGTGTATGTGATTCATGACAACTATAGGAGTTTGATAAAATTAACAGCTTGAGAAATGTCTGAAGGATTGATCTTTTATCAGCCTATAAGTCCTCTTTGCTGTTAGTGTCAGGTAAGCAAAAATAAGTGACTTCTCAGCAGAAGATTAATAAAAATAAATCAATGACAACAACAAAAGAAGAAAGCAGCATGTCATTCCAATGTAGTGCAGCTCTTCTTTCAGTTGCAAATATGCAAAAGTAACTTTATTAAATAATTCAGACTATAGCCCAAATATATTTCTGTTGGCAACTTCCTATTGCAGTGACCATCTCCCACTTATTGCATGCTTAGTTTTGTTTTGTTTTGTTTTTAATAGTATACTTTTATGTCATGTAGGATACTATAGAATCAATTTTCATAGCAATTTGTTATTTGCTCTAATTGTTTCTCAGGAGATTGCTGTACAATTTAACAATGATTATTTACCCTTCCAAATAAAGATTTACAGCAAATAATTTGCCGTGTCTTCATGGCAACTGAAGACTTCATCTCAGTCAGTCATGTCTAAAAAAATGCAAGGTTAAGACATGTCTGAGAACGAGCAATAGCTGTGAGGGGCAGGAGAAATGGAGGTGATGTGGAGGAGACAATATTGGATATGCATGGAAGAGGACATTGTTGGGGGTGCGGCTAGAGACGTGCTCCTGGAAAATGGCAACCCATGCTGAGCCTGAGATACCTTTGAGGGACTGAGACATTACCCACGCTTGGGCAGAGGAAACAAGTTAGAAGGGAGGAGCCGCACCGCATAGAAGGAGGAGAAAAGTGTAAGAAGCAGCACAAAGAAGCCACTACACATCGATGCCAACCTTCTCTGCTGCCCCTCACCTTGCCAGAAGGATTGGGAAGGGCTGAGAATAACACCTGGTGAAAACAAAGTAGGACATGGAGAGGAGAGGTGTTGCACTGTTTGCCTATGGAAAGGAGAAGAAAAGCATTTCACTAATAATGGTTTTGGTCCCTTTCAACCCAAACCATTGTATGATTTGATGATTCTACATGTTTACTTAGCTGTCTTTTTGGTTTCTCTATGGCCCAATTAATAATTAGGAGTTTTTGTTAATTGGCAATAAATTAAATTAATTTTCTCAGTTTGAGGTTCTTTTTCTCATAAAGTGCATGTTTACTAACAACCCTTGTGATCTGGCATAGTGATTACATGCTAGGCACCACACTAGATGTCTGTGTGAGTTTACAGAAATACAGATTTTATTATTTTTATGTATTGGTCTGCTTGTTATAAAATTGTATTTTTATCACCAGTAACTCATTAATACAGATATTTTATAATATCCTTAACTGTGCACTGTTGAACTGTATTTTATGATACATAACTTATACAGAAATTGACAGAAAAAGTATTTCCTACTTTAAAAGTATTTCCTATTTTCTATTACTTTGTAAGACCAACTTCTTTATGGCTCATAGATCTTTTTAATCTTTGAAAACTAAGCTCTCTCATGCCAAATATCTGCCTCATACTTATCTTGTGTTAATTAAAGCCAACAGCTTGGTATCTTACAAGAGTGAGGTCAAGAAAAAAAAATAATAATAAAATAAAATAAAATGTTGTATTGCCCTTGCTAAATAACTCTTCCAACTTTTTCCAGTATGCTCAGGAATCATTTGGAGTCATTTTTAAAACAGTTTTTAGCATGTTAGAGAGGTAGAGGGGAAGGGAAATATGACTGAGTGAATACAATTTTACTAAGTTGCGAGGCCTGAAAAGGCCCGTTTATATATGGGCACATGCAAAGTTAGGTTTTAACAGTAGAGTCTTTATGCAATCGACAGTTGTCGTGGTTCCGCTCGAGTGGGCAGCCGAGCTCCACCACAGCCGCTCTCTCACTCCCCCTCCTCAAAGAGGAATGGGGAGAAAATATGTGAAAAGGGCTCAAGGATTGAGATAAGGACGAGAAAATCACGCAATAATTATTGTAACGGGCAAAACAGACTCGGCATAAGGAGATAGTAAGATTTATTGCCTACAACTAACAAGCGAGAGAAGTGAGAAAACAAAGGAAAAAAACCAAAAGCACCTTCCCCCCCCATCCACCCTCTTCCACCTCCTCCCCCCGAGCGGCGCAGGGGAACGGGGAATGGGGGTTATGGTCAGTCTACAGCACTTCTTCTCTGCCGCTCCTTCTCGGTCACTCTCGTCCCCTGTGCTGTGGGGTCCCACCCACGGGATACAGTCCTTGATGAACTGATCCGGCGTGGGCTTCCCACAGGCAGCAGCTCTTCCAGAACTGCTCCAGATATGGGTCCGTACCACGGGGTCCATCCCTCGGGAGAAAACTGCTCCAACCTGGCTCCCCTACGGGCAGCAGCTCCTGCCAGGTCACCTGCTCCTGCGTGGGCTCCTCTCCACGGGCTACAGGTCCGGCCCAGAATCTGCTCCGGCAGGGGTCTTCCACAGGCGGCAGCCTCCGTCGGTGCAGGGCCACCTGCTCCACCGTGGTCTCCTCCACGGGCTGCAGCGTGGAACCCTGCTCCACCGTGGTACTCCATGGGCTGCAGGGGGACATCCTGCTTCACCATGGTCCTCACCACAGGCCGCAGGGGACTTCTGCTCCGGCGCCTGGAGCACCTCTCCCCCTCCTTCTACACTGACCTTGGTGCAAGGCTGTTCTCCCACTCCCTTGACTCTCCCGGCTGCTGCGTGGCGCAGCGTTTTTTTCCCTGTCTTAAATATGCTCTCACAGAGGCGCAAAACAACATCGCTTATTGGCTCGGATCTGGAAAACAATGGGGCCCTTACCAAACATGGGGCAGCTTCTAGATCTTTCTCACAGAAACCACCCCTATGGCTCCATGCTACCAAAACCTTGCCACGTAAACCCACTACAACAGTCCCAGAAGTTGCAGGTCCGGGCTGTCATGGGCCAAGCCTAAGCTGTCAGTGCTGAGCCCAGAAACCTGGGGGAGGCAACCCGATTCAGCCGGGTTGCACAGAGGCCAAAGCTAGTCCAGCAAGGAGAGGCAGGAGAAGCCTTTTGACTGTCACAGGCCGTGGCAATGTTATCTCAGCAGCTCCCTCTGCTGTGTGGCCCAGATGTTGGAGCAGCCAAGGTCCTCAGTGTGCCCAAGCACCGTTGTGGAGTGTGAAGTCCTGTGGAGGATCACAAGTTTAGGAATCCACTTCTGGAGGAGTGCAAGTCCCGCAAACATCAGTTTAGGATGTGGAGTTTAAGAGCACTGAGGATTCTTCTCTAAAATCACAGCCAGAACCACACAACACTGAAGGGGCTTCACAACTGGTGACAAAAAGGAAAATTTCCATTAAGGTGAGCATAAGGGAAACTGCCTAGAGCGTGGCTGCAAGGACTGAGGATGAGAACGGTGGCAGGGACTACAATAGGTAAGAGGGAACAAGGGAAGGGAAAGTAAAGCAAGGCAAAATGGAAAGCAAGGCAAGGCCAAGGGAAAACGGAGGGCAAGGCTAGGGAACAAGTACAGGTACTGGTACGCACACTAGCAATAATATGAGCTGACTGAGCCAAAGAAAAAGGTATGTGCACAGGGTATTCCTTGGCTGTAAGTCTGTAGAGGATTGTATTTCATGCAGGAATACTTCCTGGGCTGAAGACTTCCAACTTACACTGCCACAGCAGAGGCCGTAGGACTTAGGAGGTAAGACAAAACAAATGGAGGTTCTCTAGAAATGAGAAAGTGGAGGATGATGCAATGTCTTCTCATAGTTAATAGGCAAGGAATGTAGCAAAAAGGAAGGTAGTAAAATGTTCTGAAGGCTCCAAGTGGGCATGGAGTAAAGGTAAAAATGTACAGTAAGAAAGATCCAAGCTATATCCCAGCAAAATAAATAAATAAATAATAGTATATCAGTAAAAGTAATGAAGCACAGGGATAGACTGGTATGTCATAGAATCTCTCTGCAGATCGTGAAAAATTAAAAGACAAACATTTGAGATTAATTCAATTGTTCTAAGTGAGTTTATATGCTGTAGAGCACTCCAGAAGATCTCTTAAGCTTTGTTTCAGACCTACTTTTCCATAACTTAGATAAGAAAACCCTGTTACGATCAAATACCACTGCATAGGACTACCCTTCCTTAAACGTTTCATACCAAGTCTCACGTAAATTTTCTGTAGCTCTGAAGACATCAGAGCAAAGGCCTGCATACCTCAAATCTTCCCCATTGCTAAAACACATGGATTACATCTGAATTTAAGGAGACATAACAAAAGGTCTCATTTCCTCCTGAGAATCCCAACTGATATGGACAGAGGGGTTGTGGGGGCACAGAGCAATCAGCTACAGATGATAAGAATTAGCTAAATTCTGCACAGCTTGTATGTTTGATTACAGCTGAGACTATTGCTGTGATGTGGTTGTATCATTACAAACACCTTTTTGCTGAAAAAAAAATATCACAAATAAGATCTCCAAAAGCCTGAGATTTCCATCGGAAACCATGAGATTTATAAATATGTGAGGATTTTTACACTGCCTTTTGGCTTGAAACTACTCTGTATTCTTTTGTCAACATGTGAAAATTTCAGATTAAAGTTAACTAAAACAAAAAAGACTGTGCTTCCCTCTGCCCATATGAATGGAGATTCCACTTAGTGTCTGCACAGGTGTAAGAAAGAAGTACAGCTGCATCTTCTAAGAGAGTGTAAGCTTTACATCTCCTATTACTGTGTTAACCCTTTTCCCTTGCACTTTCTCATCTGATTTTTGTATTTCCCTGCTGTGCTAAGGCTATAAAACACAAGTGGGAAGTGAGCATCCGAGAATCACAAAGCAACTTCTTTATGTATCAGATTTTCTTGTTATTTCTCAATAAAGATTAATGTGAGCTCCAGAGATCATAAAACACAATACATGTACATGTAATTATGTATAACATCAGAAAGTAAATGTAATGCAGTAACCAAAAATTATTATTTTTATTATTTTCTAAATTACATATCTTCCACTGTTGCACGAGAGTATAATTTCTTCCTAGAAATCAGTCCATATTCTTTCCACTTCCTTTCCTTGCAACGTTTTTTTTTTTTTTTTTTTTTTTTTTTTTTTGGTCTGCACTCTTTTCTTCCACCTAGTTCCAAACAGAAGTGAAGGCTCAGGCAGCAAAGGTAGCAAAGACATGTCATGGTGCTCAGGTAACTGCTCAAATACACATTGCATGGCCAAATGAAAAGGGCAAGTCCATTTCTTACAGTCTGAGCGATCTTTTCTCCATATTGGAAACATGACCTTCACATAGCATTTCCTTTAAAATGAATGTAAGACTGCTCAAACAAATCAATTGGGTATAAAGTGCACAGCTGTTTTTTGTTTGTTTCTGAAATGTTTAAATTGAACTTTGCAGGTGAACCAATATAATTTGCAGTGCTTATACTGGTGTATATATGCATATACCGTACATATATATGTAGTACACATACTGTGTTACACATCCCAGTTTCCCTTCCGGGTTTAGATTTCATGTGGAGATTGATACTATCTTTGTAATTTTCCTCACCATGCTGGCAGCTCTGAATTAACTTTTCTCTTGCACAATCAAGAACCAGGAGTGTTGGGGAATATAGTGTGAAGATGCTGAGCCACCTGTGACTGGGCAGTAGTTTAGCTGTATTCATATAATGTTGCATTCACATCTTTTCCAAAGGAACTACCAACCAGGGACCAGCCCCCCACAAATGTAGCTACCCTCTCCATGACTAAAGATGCAACAAAATGGAGTGACCATACCCTGCATACTTGTACTTAAGGTGTGACATGGCTTCTGTACTGTTGGACAGGTACTTTCTTTGGGGAGATTATGCCATGGAAGATGTAGCTTGAGAAGCACACAAAGCTGGGCCACTGGTTCAGCAAGGACTACCTTCATCTCTTCTCCTTTATTCTCCTCTTCCTGGCCTTTCTTCTGGGGCATCTCTGACAGTGAAATAACCAGTCTTTTTCTTCCCATTCATGCCTCTAAAAACTTGGATCTGTGCAAACCTCCTGCCTGCTTGCCACCTTTAAGTGGCCCATTATGAAGGATAAGAGTTGGAGAACTGAGTGTGTCTAACCACCCATGCCAGGTTGCAGACACAGAGATCCCATGACAGTAACAAACATGCTTAACTGGTCACAGAGCTTCCTTGATCCTCAGATCCCAGACCCAGGGCAAAGACAACTTTAGCATCAAGCCATCTTAACTGTATTCTTTGGGAAAAGCATCCACAGGGATGCTTTCACAGGAATCTCCTAGATTCTTGATATCAGAGGAGATTCCAGTCATCTCTGTTAGAGGAAGAGATCAAAATTATTGTTGTGATTCTGCCTCCTCTGCAGTTGCACCACCTCCTGCTGTTGTTATAGTTCCATCCCTAGACAGTCAAAGACAAAGATTAGCTAGCTTCATCACCACACTCACCTCCTTTACCTATGTAAAGAATGAGTCTGTTAAAACAAAAGCATTTCCTCTTTTCACCATACACAATATATAAAAAATTCAGCGACACCTAACAAATCTATTGGATCACTACTAAATGCAGTGATGAAATACATGGCAACAGCGTATCTAAACCTAGAATGCTCTTCCTTCACACTACCCTTCTTTTGCATGTCTTGTAACTTATAGCGGTGCATTTATTCAACCAGCTGTCCACATTAAATCCACCTCTTTCAGTAATTGCTGCAATACCGACACTGCAGCCCAGTAAGGCTCCAAGCACAGGACTGTTATGCCCTCTTCTCAGACCCAAGGGAGGAGCTGTGCTGCTGCTTGGAAGGAGTCATCTTCAGCCCTACGCCCACCTCTGGCTGGTGAAAGGAGCAATAGCACTGCTATTCACACTTCATTGACTTATTTCAAACCAAACCTGTATGGCCCAAGGACTTCTACAGAACAAATATGCTTTGGGCTATTTTTTTTATTTGTGTGTGTGTGTGTTTTCATTTTCTTTGTTTTCTCACACAGATGTGTATGAGACTTAAAAGTTTAAGGCTGAAATAAACTAAAACATCTGCAGGACAGGAAAATAAAGGAGGACAAATTTTATCACAAATGGGAGCTGGGCTGATCTAGTGTCGACGAGACAGGCACTGATGCAGTCCTTGTGGCAAAAGCGACCAAGATGGTTCAGATAAAAACACAGCAGTAGTGAAACTCTGTGGAGAGCCCCATGCTGGGCAGGTGGGAGCGGACTCCAGCCCGAGAAGGCAGTGAGAGGAATCGGGTTGGAGGAAGAGGACTGCTCATATGATAACTACAGTTGCAGAAAAGAAACAAAAAGAAAAAAAAAATACTAAAAATAAAAAGGCCAAACATTGGTTTCTTAGCACCTATCCCCCACAGAATATAAAAGGGAACTGAAACCTCCGCGGGCAGCCTGCGTGAGGCACGGCCACAAAATGGCAGGCGGGGGAAGCCGCGGGCAGCGTGGCCTCGGGGCGGGCAGCAGGCGGCGCTCCGGCTCCGCGCACCCCGGGCCGCCGGCCTCGGCGGGGTCTCGCTTCTCCATCGAGGCCACGCGTGTCCCGTGGGGCCCACGGAGACCGAGGGGAAGGGCTGCTGCCGCCGGAGGGGCGAGAGGAAAGGCGCTTTGGTCGCCGCGGTCGCTCCGCAGACACCTCTCCTCCCGCCTGAGGGGAATGAGGAAAATGCCGCGCAGACGTGCCTGGGGAGCAGCTCAGGGGAACGTCCTATAGCCATAGGGATGTCACGCCAGAAACAAAGTGGCTCCGACCAGCAAAGCCCAGCCTGAACGGGACAGGGAATTCCCCTGCCGTCACCTCATGTGGCCATATCCTCATGATATGTCACAAGTGGAGGCTGGAGAGGAACCTGTCCGAGGGTATGGCAGCACCAGTGCAGGCATCAAGTGCTCTCCTGTCACCACTGCCACCTCAGACGACCAGAAGAAGGACCAGAGCCCAGTGGGGTGCCCCCACACTGAGATACTTTACACAGGGCCTCAGGTCCATGAGGCCATGATGGAAGAGTTAATGCATCCTGAGTAAAAAAGCTGTGTTTCCTCTGCCAGCAATGGCAGGAGTGGGGCTGGACTTGCCGTGAGGCCTTACCCTTGCTGAGGAGAGCCAGCAACATGGGCAGTTTCTTGGTTTGGGTTGATTCTAACTAGAAGCCCAGCCACCATCCAGTGAGGGTCATGACCAACACATTCGTATTATTTAAACTTAAGGGCTCTGTGCTACAGAAAGTTATTTCTGGTTTCCCTTTGCCTATTGGAACCACAGACCTTCAGTTTGTGTAACCTGTCACAAGACAACTTCAGACTTCCTCTTCATTGGCATTTACTTGTTCCTTGCTCTTTCTTAAGAGCTCAAGATGAAGAACGTGCTCTTTCCTACTCAGCAGCTGTGTTCCCTAAGACAAGTTTAGGGCTCTACCATTTCTTGCAGACCTTATGCTTCAGATGCTGTCTCAACAGAGACTGAGCCAAACAGCAGCACTAACTTCAGTGCAACTATGACTGCCTTTGAAAAGGTCTGGCTTCACAGCAGGTATGGGACTGAAAGCTAGCAAGTTACTGTAGCAAGGAATACAGCAAGAGTTATGAATTAATAATAATAATAGGAGTGAGAAAGAAGAAGAAGAAAAAAAAAAAAAAAAAAAAACTTTCATCTTGCTAGTTTCCTGCCTTCTTCAATGGTGACTCCTGTATTTTAAGTTAAATTTAGGGGAATGAGAATAAGAGCACATACTGACTTTATAAATTCAATCAAGATGGATTCAGTTTATGCATTTCTGTGCATGCTGCAAAGAAACAAGACATAGAAAGAGTCACAAAAAATACCGTAGACATAGTCAACGCTATGAGTGCAATGTTGCATGAATTATCACCTCAGCGGAACATAAGAAACCAACAGCTGAGATCCTTGGTAAAACTCCTATAGGGATCAGCCTATACGAATTTTCAAGATAATTATGGTCATTGTGGCCACACAGGTCATTTGGGAGTTACCTGTTGGTATATGGACATGCTCTCCCAAAAGGCCAAGTAGAATACAAAGATAGGGTAGTAATGAGAATCTTGTTAAAAGGAGAAACAACATGCAGTTTTGAAGTCCAGGCTAGTTAAACTACTTGTAACAAGTCTTGCAAGTATGGTTTCTGCAGAAGAACAAGAAAATACAACTAATGTTTATGGTTAAATTTCTTCAGTGTGCAGTCATCTTGAAAAGCAAGTATCACAAGAAACAAAAGGAACACAGTAGCAAAGAGATATCACCCTTCTCGAGAATGAGCTCAAATGTCAATAAATTATGGTCTATAGTGTGCTAATAAGACACACTGGTGTGTGAATTTTCTGTTCCAGAGCTTTACATCTCAATTATCTTTGCCTGGAGATGGTCCTGTGTCAACTTTACATCTGCATCAGTAACTAATTCTGTTCAGCCATCTGCTCCACAGACATCAAACTGTTAAGTAGCCCCAGTACAAGACAATCTAGTCCAGTGACATGGAAATAAGAAAAGAAAAATAAAAGAGAAAATAAAAATAGAGAATAAAAGGAAAATAAAAAGAAAAAATAAATAAGAAAAAAGAAATAAGGGGGAAGGGAAGGGAAGGGAAGGGAAGGGAAGGGAAGGGAAGGGAAGGGAAGGGAAGGGAAGGGAAGGGAAGGGAAGGGAAGGGAAGGGAAGGGAAGGGAAGGGAAGGGAAGGGAAGGGAAGGGAAGGGAAGAGGAAAGGGAAGAGGAAAGGGAAGAGGAAAGGGAAGAGGAAAGGGAAAAGGAAAAAGGAAAGGAAAAAGGAAAGGAAAGAAAAGGACATCTCATTACCATTTGAATTCACAGGCCTTCCTGTAAAAAACACACAATATGTTTGATATAGATGTGAACATGGTAATTTGGGGAGTAAATTCTTGTTTATAAGAAAGGAATTAAAATCAAACACTTAATATGCAACAACCATGTTCAGAGGCAAAATAATTATTGAATTAAGCTAGGATTTAAGGTAGTTGCTTCTAACTTTGCAGTTTTTAATGGGGTCAAGAAAACATGTCTATTATCGAAAATGGCTATTATATCACAATTTCAGCTGCTGGAGAGATCACCACTAATTTATAGTCTTGAATGAGATAGACATTTAAAAACCAAGAACTCAGAAGAAAATTATGAGCTGACTGTTGAGCCGTGTTCTGGTGCAATATGAGGTTTCTTCTTTTGTTTTTATTTAATTTCATATATGATACAAACCATATTTTTTTATTGCAAATGGTCATGTTTTCTTTCTTGATTATTATGTCCCAAGAGCTTGTAAAGCTATATCTGCTTAATTCAGTGGCTTTGCTAGCTTTCCTATGTTTTTTAGCACTATAGAGCTAAGATAATTAATGGCCAGAGAACTAGATTCCATTCTGGCCTGTAAATCTTCAACAGAACTGGTGCTGAAGTTTCAATAACAAAATCATTATTGTGAATGATTACTGAGCCAGAGAAAACCCTTGATTGACATTCAGATTCTTCGCTGAATTTGCAGATGCTGTGAAGTGAGAAGATCTGGTGGGAGGTCTGTGAGAGGCATTGAGATAGGATCTTGCTATAACATTTTTAGAGAACTCTCCTTCAGAGAATCGCTGCAGTCCGTCATTGCTTGTGGGCTTTGGGAAACTGAGACTGCAGGGTTGTGCAGGAGCACAAACCCTGTTCAAAGCAAATGAACGCTGTGCTTAAAACAATAAATCCTTTGGCAAATTAACATGTAATACGATTGGTAAATTACCCTGTATTTTTTTCATACCACAGCTCAGTACTTCAAGGCTTTTTATTTTTTAAGGTGACTCTGCCAGGAGCGAGGCAAAGATTCTGTATATAGATTGACCCCATATACTCCTAACAGATTATTAAATGCAATTACCTGTTGCGACATAATCTGCAATGAAGAGAGATGGATATACAGTCTGATACAGTCTGTGACTGTGTGGCATGTGTCCCTTTAGATACTCTAAGCGGTATGTTAAATTTTATTGTGTTCTAAAGGTTTCATGCAACCTTTCTATTTTTACATGATGCTCTGACCTTCATATATATTAATAATGTACAAAGCACGCCCTTAGAGCTGAAACTCGCTCAGCCTTGTTGCATATCTTTCATTTTACCTCTATCTTTGTTTTATATAACACTCCCTACACTGTCTTTCGGAAAGAAACACACCAGACTTGTGTCCCCCAACAAAGCTGTGGTCTCTAAGGAAACTCGTGCATTAATTAAGGAATAGTATAATGGGTATGGTTTTGTTTTGTTAACCAGTGCCCTAAGGAACATCGTTTCACTTATGTAAGTATTTTATCCCTCCCCCCACAGCAAATATCAGCATATTTCTGTTAACTGTCATGTGGGTATGTTCAAAACAATACTTAGGAGATAAAATTTTGTCTTTTGAAATAGCAAGCACATTGGCACATGAATGTCATTTCTGTAGTAACTTGGCACTGTCTTCTCTGGTTACTGTTGTTGGCCTCCTCCTCAAAATGTTCTAGTATTGAAGCCAACACCCATGGCCACTGGGTGTGCTTGGCAGCTGCAGGGCCCAGATGCCAACCACTGGAATGTATTTTATGTACCAGTGTCTCTGCCTGTGGCTTGGCTTCCTGGCCAGCCTTTAGCAAAGTCTCTTCTCTGGACTCATCTGGCTCCAGTGCTTGCTGCTGTTGCAGCTGTGGGACTGAAGCAAAAGCAAATTACAGACAAGCTGTCTCACCATTCCGGGAACTGCTTGCCTGCACCAGCTCCCAGCAAGATACATACACTGAGCCCTTTTAGCATGTGAGGAAGAGATGTCCCACTTGCCTGTATGCATTCTGTGGAGAACCAAGTGCATGGACTGAGAGGGGACCGAAATGGCAGTACATCCTTAGTAACCTGACAGATACCACTGAAAAGTACTTGGTGATGTCAGACATGGAAGCCACAGTCCACTGAACCCCTGAGAGAGGCAACCCCGTGAGAGTATCCAGTTTCTCTATCAGTTGCCTATTTCAAATTCCTTCTAGCTTAGGCCTTAAGAGCACAATATCAGCTCAGCACTAGATATTCCACTTACGAAGGCTTGCATCACTCAGCAGTTAGCGTGGTGAACTAGATGTATTTATTTCTACTGTTCAGTAAGATTAAACAATAAAAATTAAAAAAGAAGAAGAAGAAAGAAGAAGAAGAAGAAAGCCACCTGCAAGCAATCTGTCTCATTTTTAATGGTTTTATATTTTGTAGGGTTCACAATCTTAACTCTTTCATTGGAGCATTCCACTGTGGTTTCTCTGCTCCAGTACTCTCTCTCTAGATTTCTGTATGTGGCTGGAGAGCTCACTGAAGACATGCCACGCAGAACACTGGAGGTTTTGCTACACACCCATGATACAGTAATTGACATAGCTGCAGTTACGTGCATCTAACTCTGCTAGGAAAACATATCTAGCATCTGCTAAGAAGCTTCAAGAAGAAAATATTGATATATCAGATACTGAAACATGCACTAAATTGAAACTGAATTGCAACAATTGATTAAATTCCTTAAGCGTCCAGCATCCTACAGGGATTAATTTTACACCCCTTGCTTGTACTTGCTTTGGTGCACACAAGGGTAAATTCATTGAAGGGTAATCTCTCAGCTTCCCAGGTTATATTTAAGAATGTCTGTAATCTGAAAAAGTACACACTTGGTTAACCACCTCATCTTCTGAATTGTACTTGAGAACAATTACGTTGACAGTAAAGAGAACATGTCTACTACGTGCACTTTTGGACAATGTGTACACACACAAAAAAGTGTGCAAGATTATACTACCTGCTCAGTTTGAAGATGTCATTTAGGAAAAAAAAAAAAATATATATATATATATATATGAATTTATGCTATATTCCTTAAGTAATACTTCACAAACTTATAGCAGAAGGTCATGGAATGGATTCCTTTCTGCCATAGCACTGATATAGTTAAGCCTTGTGGTGATATTTACTTCAGTGCTATCTTGGTGCCACTGGGAGTAGAATTAAATCATGTGGTCAGAAGCAGGTGTAAGGGATTTATGCAAGAATGGGAGCCACACTGCCTCCATGTGCCATCTCTAAACTCTTCCAATTGCACCTCTGCAACTACATGTGAGTGAAGAGAATTTATCAATTTATCTACATGTTGAAGAAATTTCACTGTTTTGTCTAGAATTAACTGCTTCATCCAACTTGCACTGCTCCTGGAGACACCAAGGTTTGGCTGAAGCACTGTATAAGTCTGTGGATCCTTACCCCAGTCTCCCATCTGTTCATCAGTCCTCCAGCAGTCTGTTGTGTAGCAGAGCTCTGGCATATCTTGGATGAGATGTAGATGGATGTGAAGTTGCCCATTCAGAGGCTTGTTTTGGTCACAGCTTCATTCACTTTCATTTGGCACTTTTGGTTTTCATTCTGAATCAGAACAGGCTCAGAATAGAAAATACAAAAATATGACTGAGAAATACAATTAGCTCTCTCTGTCCATGTATTCCCATGTATGGTCTGTCAAATAGTCAAATTCATTATCTCCTGGTGTTATAATGTTTGACCATTCCTAATCGTTGTGCAGATTTCTCTGCACTTTATTTATTTATTTATTTATTTATAGTTAGGCATTTTTGTAATAATATTAAAGTACGAAATATACAGTAGGGTATTATTTGGTTGGGACCCTCTGAAATCTTTTTCTCAGTTCCTATCCTAATACCTAAACTGTGGGGGGGAAAAAAAAAAAAAAAAAAAAAAAAAAAAAACAAAGAAAAAAGAGAGAGAGAGAGAGAGAAAGAGAGAGAGAGAGAGAGAAAGTCATTTAAATCCGTAAAAGTACAGTGTAATTAACTCAAGGAAACTATTTATGTTGAGGTGTTATAAATTAACCATGAAAACCTATCCTATGTGTTACTATAAACTCAAAAACTCTGCTCCATTTTTATCCCTGAAAAGCAAGCAACAAATTAAATCACTTTAGCAAAAGCATTGGGAACAATACTGTAAACATTTTAATGCCCCATAGAAACAGTTATACCTCTCAACCTGACAGTTAGGGTTACACAAAGTCAAAGACAATACGGCCAATATACTTTTACTATTCTCTGTCTAATTCTTAATAGGGCAGAGAGAATATTCAATGCAAAGGGGGACTAAACATTTCAAGGCAGTTTAGTTTAGGGAGAGGGGATTTTAGAAGCAAAGGTAAAATGTAGAAAATGATGGTGTAGAAAAAGTCATTTATTGTCTGCATTTTGTTTCTTATATCGCAAATCATTTATAAAATTATTTATAAAATGATTCAGGAGTTTGTTTGCATCATATAGATGTTTTCTATGAGGTTAATCAAGAAAAAGTCTATCAGTCAGCCATATTGACCTCCAGTTTGTAAGAACCACATAAGATAACCATGGGACATATTCATCCGAAAGGCTTGTTGTGACCCAGGTCTCAATGATGAGTGTTCCCCTTCTATAGAATTTTCACTATAAATATACAGCCATCATTCTAAACCTGTTTGTCAGGACATTTTTACATTTTCTTCTCATTCATTTAAATGTCTGAAAAGGAAAAATGTAGTTCTATATGAATAAAAGATCCTTTTCACAAGTTAAAAGTGAATTCAACATAAAGAGACGCTTGGAGATATTAAGTCTGCTTGCAGCCCATGCCAATCATTTTCCTTTGATAGCAAACAAGAATTTAAAAAAATAAATGAAATGAAAAGGCCAACAAAGTACGTAATGATCTTAAGAAATTTTATTGAATGTCCTCCCAGTGTCAGAATTGTCAAGCTTAGTGTATAAGTGTATAAGCTTGTTATGGCTTGACAACTGCAGGTTCCTTCTTGCTTTGATATTTCAGCCATTTTTTGAGCGTATTTTCAAAGTGGTGTGCATAAAGGCAACTGATAGATGAATTCAGTACTTGATGCAGCAGATGGACAATGAGTTAGAAAAATGAAGATGTAGGTAGAGAAGTGAATGAGCAGGGTTAAATCACAGGCATGTTCTCTTGGCTTCAGATACTAAGAGAGCTCATCTCATAAGCAGACCTAGTTCGTATTTAAAACATGTCTCTCTGAGGAACCAATTTTCATGTTGCACTTAGAGGTACCCTGGCATCCATGCCATCATGTCTTGGGTGACTTAGAAGCCAGGTTCTTTGCTGCAGAGCAACTCCGGTGTTCACTGTGTGTTTTTCTGACTATCACATGAAGTGGAGGTCTAGACTTCTAAAGCAATTTTAACAATACAGTGGTTCAACCAGTTTAAAATGTCTATTCTCCATTTTCAGTAACCTTTTAACATTTTGTGGCTTGCAGTTTTGTTTCATTTCAGTAACATGAAGTAGTCCTTCTATTCACACGTTTGAAAGAATAAAAAATAAATCCCAACAGTAGAGAATGGTAGAATAAAGGCTCCAGAGTCTCCTTGCACTAATTTTACCTCTGTGTAGTTGCATTAATTCAGTGGAAGTAAACCTGAATTCATGCCAGTTATCTTAATTTGAAATAGTAAGACTAGAAAAAACAGGCAGCACACTTCAAATGTACACAGCTGTTTTTCAAGTGTGGAAAAAAATGGTTCTCTTTATGTACTATATATAGCTAAAATCAAAGTAGGTGCATATTTTCTATTTTATTTATTTATATTTTCTATTTTTCACACAAATTACAGGGGCATACACTGCTGGTCAAATTTGAAGGTGAAATGTTCGTTCATGTTTAATCTGAATGAGCATGAAAGATCCCAGGTCATCTTCTATTAAATGAAATTTGCTGGAGATCCCTGGCCAAATTCTCTTTCCCTGCTAAACAGCACTGCTATCCATTAGTGGTTGTATATACATACAGTGTAGATGCATATGTTCATAGATATTGTATATATGAGGAACCTACATACACAATTTTACAGTGTTACCTTCTTGGATGTATATACAATTACTTAATGCTGTTAGTGACTGGGGAAAAACATATTCTATAAACTGTGTGATGAAGAGGTAATATTGCATAGGGAACATGAAGTCCGTTCCAGCAAAGTCAGTTGCAGCGAGACAGCTTGCATCCGTCTCCTGTTTCTCAGAGGCAGCAACAAGAGTGGCAGTAAATCTTCTGACCAGTCTCAAAAGACTTTGTTCCAATTCTTCCTGCCTCAGCCCCACTCATTTTTCTCCATGCTACCTAGACAAATTATTTTCCTTTTGCACTCTCACTTCATCCAATCTAGCCCCAAACCTTCACTGTTTCAGCATCATCTCCCACAATCTCACCCTGGAACTTTCTGCTGAGCATGCATGTGTATGCATACAACATACAACACATACAACAGGCTGAAATGTTCATTTATATTATGTATATTTATATTTATATATTTACATTCACATTTATGTTAAGAACCTTTAAAGTAAAATAACTTAAAAAGAAGGGGCCTCATCTAAGTGCAGTCTTTTAGAGCCAACATGCATGTTTCTGGCCATGTTTTTCTTCTCTCGTGGTAGAACATTGTGTAGCAATTGATATTTGTGTTTACTGGAGTTCACATCTCAGGAAGCAGTTCAAAACAGAACGCAAAGGAAGCTAATGTGTCTCCAGAGAGAAGAATATGGAGAAGTTAAATAGTTAATTTTTAGTAGGCACAAATCACATTTCCATCAAGTGCAAGCAGTCAGCTGTTATTGTAGGTCACTAAGATACAATGAATTATTTTCTGCAGTTCGTGGAAAACATTAGGCAGCTGTAATAAAGTCAATGGTATTTCCTTCCTTACTGAAACATTACTTCAGCAAATCCCCCTGTTTTGTTAAAACACCATTTCATGCTTGATAAAATTTCATAGACTTCTTTTTATACTTTTTCGTTTCTTTTATTGACTTATGCAGATAGAGAAAACACTGAGTGAAAAATATCAGAAGTGGCTTTTTGTGTTTAGATGGATGACAACCGATGTAAACTTAAAGACGCTATAAATGGAAGGGGGAAGGGAGCACTTCAGTGGCCTTTACATAACATAGATATTCAGTCCAGGAAACATACCACAACATAAATGTCTTTTTAAGACATTAAAACCCAGCTTAAACAAAAGGTAGCGTATTTCATGACATAGTTCACTGCATTGATTTTTGATTATGTGCATATCTGTAGCTATATGTAGTAACGTAAAAAGCTACTGGTTTTAAAGTTTGTCTTGCTTTCTAAACAGCTAAATCCTGCATAAAGTATCTAATAAATTCCTTTAGGTCAGATGGTAGTACATCCTTTGCTATTGTTTTCTTTTAAGATCCAATGAGAATGAAGAATCTGAGTTCCTGGGAGTTCTGGATTGAGAGGTGGCAAGTTTTCCTTCAGGACAATAATCAGTGGTGAATCTTTCAGAGCAGTGCAAAATGAAGAACAATAGACATTGACTGTATATATGCAAAAACTGGTCAGCCAGCTGGTCGTTCATTATCAGGGTAACACATTTACTTTCTATGAGGAAACAGCAGCCTCAGTGTTTCAAAAATATGCACAGTCCTATGGATTGGCTCACAAGCAGTAGCAGCTGGACCTCAAGTTAGGTACCCACACTTTAGTAAGCAAACTAATATTGCAGAATGGAATGAGAAAAATGTAGGAATTAGTAAGGGTTAGAGGGGCATGTTTGTATGGGAGGTTACAGCATTTTCACTAGTTGAATGAGGCTACAGCTTGGATAAAACCTGCAAAGAGATTTGCTAATTTTGCATTAACAATTGGCAGGCTCACTCATTTTAACATTCTTAGCACTGTATTAATAAGATGGAGTGTCATATCTCCACCAACACCACCACCTTTCAAGATGCTTTAGCTACTCCATATATATATCCAGCTGAAGGTGGGAATGGAAATGACAGATATCACAGCAATTTTTCCTGAAAATTCAGGATCAGTACCCTGGCCCTGGTGAGCTAGTGATGTTTTGTACAAGTTTTTAAAACTAACAATACTAGAGCTAATAGCTGCTGGCCCTATCAAAAGAGGGAATGTTGATATCTCTCTAGAGAAACATGCCTAGGAAATAAACTAGCTAGCCTGGAACCTAGCTGTTTGCCACCTATTTACACCATCACAACAGGACATAGTGACTTTCAGGAGATGGTTTCCCTGGCAGAGGAGCTAGTGTTTTAAGGAGTCAATTCAGGTGGCATTACACTTATCTTTAGTTTATAATGTGTAGCACTGTTGTCCCCACGCTAGTTGAACAAAGCAGCTAGTAGAAACTGTGAGGAACCCATCTCCTCATACTGCCTCCTCAGAGACTTTCTGGGTTGCTTCTAATCAGAAGCTGTGTATTGGCAATTGGCGGATGAGAAACCCAGCTTCTAGAGTATCAGAAAATTTAAGTGCCCGGTCAGCTTCAGCATGTTTGAGATTCTTACAACAAATCTACTTGAGACCCTGCAGTGGTTTTGAATATTAGCCCTCAGCTCCTTTCCTCACCCTAGTGAAGATCTTCCATATCACATCATATCTTTTGTCCATCTCAGCTGTATTGTTTATCATCAGCTCTTTGAAGAAAAACTTCTCTTGCTTAGGGCATTTGCATAGTGTCCAGCATCCACCCTACCTAGTGAGCTCTATAGTATCCACAATTGGGTCTCCATTTGGCAACCTTTTAGTATTGGAGATGCTGAGTACAGCCATGGTCATGCACATAAAGAAAAACTCTAAATGGCATAGCTGCGAAGGAGACTAGCATGGTCTGAAGGGGAACAGAATGAACCAAAAGTTGGCTTACTCAAACTAGTAAAATGCTGATGGCTGAACACTGATGGCTAAGAAAAAAAGGTGAAAGAAGGAGGCCAATGTAAGTTGCTTTGGAGGCATTTTCTGACTATCTCTTTCATCAAATGCATATTTTAGAAAAAGATTGATTAATTTGGAAGCAGTAAGAAAATCTGCAGTTCTCTTTCTGAAATAATAGTTTGGAGTTTGGGTTAGTTGGTTTACTTTCCACCATTTGCAAATCTGTTTAAAAAGCAGGTGTGCCAGTGCTTATAGTATACTTTGCCATGTTAAATAGAATGTGAAACAGTTACTGTTACCATTGCCATTCCACCTAATCAGTGTTTTTAAAATTTCCTAAAATGACTATCTGACTGATCTGTGAATTCTGTAATAGATTTGCATTTGGAGCTGCAATCCATGAAGAGTAAATTGATATATATGTCACATTCAGATATGTTTTATTTTGGTCTTTGTGCTTACTGAAATGTTAGTTCCCTATTACCAGAGCTCTGGTCAAGCTTCTAGGAAGTGATAGCGGTACGTGGCTCACTCTGATGTTGATGATACTTTAGGCAAAATATAGGCAAGCGATTAGTAGTCATTGCTATTTAGTTTAAGACAAATGAATGTTGGAGTTATCTGCTATCTGCCTTTTGTTATTACTTGTCTTCCACCTGATTTCTCAAAAATGCTCAAGATCTTTTTTTTTTCTTTTCTTCTATATCTATCCCATAATAAACCCCTGTTTGTGTTTATAGCTTTATCAGAAATCAGACCTGCAAAATGCTGTGAAATTTATAGGGAAAAAACAAACACACAAACACAACTGTTCACGTTAATTCACAGTTAATATGTAATAAACGCTAAATCACATGTAAAAAGTCACCTTTTGCAGCTTATTTTAACTAGGTTTATTTGCCAATAAGCATGCCTCCATTCTTGTAGAGTGCATTTCTATATGAAAACCTTATCTTTCCTGCAGTTAAATTGAGCAACTCATTGTCTCGTCAAGGTTAAGATCAGAAGGGATCAGTAGGTCATCCAGTCTAATCAGTATATCACAGGCCATTGCTTGTTTCTCATTCACTGCTGTACTTTATATTGTCTTCAGCTAAAGCACGTGTTCTAAGAAGATATCTTATTGTTCCTCAGACAAGAGATTTCCCCATTTTGCCTTGGTATTTTGCTCCCTGTTTGGCTACCACCCATTTATACTTTAGTTATTTGGTTTCTTCATTGTTTTAAGCAAGTCATCTTTCAATCTTCTGATAACATGAACAAATGTGAATTCTCCTTGTGTATATGGTTCTCAGACAGCCTGGAATAACTTTATTTGCGTGCTCTCATATTGCTCAGTATTTTTTAAAGTATCTGACACCACAGACAGAATTCATTTCCAAAGAGAAAGCACCTATGGTGTGCTGCAGACATCTTCAAGCTATTTTAGGATCCCTCTTATAATGGAAAATGTGTCACCTTAAATGTGCTGAACTATGAAAGCAAACCACAGTTTAACACATGTAGAAGTCTATACTGTGAGTGTTTGTGATCAAGTGAGACAAATTTTGTCACAGAACTGTGCACAGTATCATGATGTTGACCACCCCTACACAACTTACCAAGGTAACGTCAACCCTCTTGTCCTGCTCAATACTCCAAATAAATGTGTACCTGATGATATATGTATCAGACTAGGTGTTCATGTAAAGCTTTATCTCCAGCATGACTTGTAACTTCTGAGTGTTTCTGTTTGAATAGATATTGTAGCTTTGCAGCCCTGGTTTAGTTAAAGATGTGAGTAAGACAAAATGTACAGGGAGAATATTTTTATTTTGTTTTTATTAGGCCAGCTAAAGTAATTTTTTCCGTATAAAATTATCTTTGCTCTTCCCCAGTCAGAAGTTGATGTCTTCATTCCTTATTCTTCCATATATGTCCTCTCCTTCACTGTATCAAAATGTCTTGTTGGGGTGGATTCAGCTTATTATTCAATCTGGTTCCTCTGCTCTATTCCTGCACCCATTGCTTTGCCTGCTAGCTTTAGCACAAGTGGTTTCATATTTACTCTCTCTCCCTGAACTGAAGAAGCATAAAAATGTCAGAAAGAATCCCTGGGGAAAATGGTTCTGTTTTGTCAATTACTTTTGAAAACTCTTTTTAAACTTGTTCATAATCTGCTTTATTGTGTGCTACACTGATCAGTGGCAATGCTCAGCAGAATGCCAGTGAAGACATAAACATCCTATGAATTACACAGCTTCACCTACCCAGTTACCTTGATCAAGAAGACTTGGAATCTTGTTAAAGAAGGCAACAGTTTAGTTTAAAATCCTTACTTTTAGAGAACATAGAGCTTTATTGAAAAGCATGAATTTGACTCCCATGTATTCACTCTTCTAACTGAATTCCTTGCCATGTTTCCAATTACTCCACCTGGGCCTGATGTCACAGTAGCCTGATTGCTCAGGCCTTCCTTTACATCCTTCTTTTTAATATCAAATCGTTAGCTCATTTCTACTTTGCTAGAATTTTCTCACCGTTCCAGGATTTATTAAAAAACAACATTAGCATACCAAACATTTTTTCAACCAACTTTTTAAGGGACTTTTTCGGGTGCTAGTTGTCTAGCTTGCTGATTTTAAACTGTTTATTTCTAAATATCTTCTATTATTTCTTTTAATTATTATTTCTATTATCTTCTATAATTAATGGTTCTAAGAAATATTGGATCATTTAAGACAATTTTACATTTGATATTTGTGGAAAACAAGGCCATTCTTTTCACATGAAGACAAATTCAAATGCAATTAACTTTAAGGTGGTCTCATTACTCATTTCAAGTTGTGCATCACAGCCTTTGGCATATTTCATCAATTAATATGTAAAGGGACAGGATAAGAGTTATGTGTACCACCAGAATGAGAAAATACCCATCTGAGGGCAAGGGAGTATTCACAATAATGAATTATCCTTGGTGGTAGATGAGGTGGCTGACTGAAACCAGACAGTGAGTGTTTTATCAGTTCTTTTGTGTTAGTGTGTAAAATTCACCTCCCACCCTGCCACAACAATTACACATTCATTCATCGCTTACCAATTGTATGCATCTTACAAGTAGATTTTATCCAGCAGCTTTATTCCTCTGATCTCCTAGATGTTTTTCTCCACATAGAACGGGCTGTTTGTCAAAGGGAATTCAACATGTAGAGTGCTTATCAGGTCATGTTCTCAAGACTTTTGCTTTTCAGTTCATTTTTGGATAAGGAATAATAAATCCTGGAGAGATTATTTGTTTTGAGCATTCCCTTCCTTTCTGTAGCTGTGTGATTGCCCAGAAAAATAATATGCATGAAAAGAATGCATGTTCTTGCAGTAAGGTTTTCAAATAATGGATTTTGGATGACATGAAGCATGCATCCAAACAGTGTTGGGATAAAATGTGCTGTAGCATAGCATTAAGGCAATGTCATTCTTCAGGAACTGGTGAAGAATCACTTTGTGAACCTAGGTTTATACTGGCCTTTTACAGGTGTCATTCTAGTGTCTGGAAAGGATGCTGCCCTATGCTATATGAGACATCTATAGTTATACAAAGTAAATGACCAATGCCAACTGTGCACCATGAACTTTACACCTATTTTTGAATAGGTAGTAGGTGTTGGACAGCATGAAATCAGTTTCAAGGTTATGTTTTCCTTACAGATTTTTTCATTCTTTGCTATGACTTAATCAATTTTTAGTCAGCTTGAAGTAACTTACACTCGTTTTTCATTCCTAGGGAATTTCCTACAAACCCACAATTTTTCCAGGCCCTGGGGATTTTTAGGCTACCTTAACCTCCTACCCAAAGAAAATAAAGAACGTCTGAAACTTGAAACAGATGTCTGCAGGACATATCTGCATAGACAAATAGAGATAACTGTGTGGCCACTTGGTGCCCTGAGCTGCCCAAGGGCAAGCCAGCTCTGTCTAAGCCAGAAGCCTTGTAATCACATTTCTCTTGCTATGAACCAGAGCTCATTTAAGGGGATCTGAGCATCATAGCGATTGTTTCAGAATCAGAGTTTTTCATGTCTGGTTGACCTAGAACAACAGTTACCTGCATTTGCCTGAATAGGTAATGAATTTACTGCACCATGCAACTGTTAGTTAAAAATTAATTTTACACATAACTCACAGAAACACCATCCTCAAATTTGAAGTTTCCTCAAGGAAATGATCCATCATTCTGTGCTGGGTCTGTATAACAGCATATTGGTCCTTCTCCCCCATTGGGATCCCAGGTGTTGCTTTGATATATGGAAATAAATCTATTAGTCATATTCTAAAAGTACAGGTGCCATCACCACCCACTTCTCTAAGCATATTGCAGATATGTTCAGTGACACCTGTTCATGTATGGCCTTATAAGATATATCTTCCTGAGATGTTGCACATCTGCAGCTAGTGCTGACTTCAGGAAAAGCTGACCTGAGCACCCTGCAATATCTGACCTTGGCCACAGGCAATTCCAAGAAGCAGCCTGACCACGTCTGCAGTTGGTGTGGTGCACAGGAAATTTCTCCAAATAAGTTTGGCACTCATTGTGCCCTCTGTACAGTATAGGGAACCGTCATCACCAGCTATACACATTGATTATTATTCAATATTGGGATCGATTCCAATTGCCTGCTTTTCTAAATTGAAAGGTTAAACTGTCTTTATAGTCAATAGTGTCTTATGTTTTCAGTGGAAGAAAATTCTGCATTCTGCCTTTTCCTCATTAAACTTCCTTCATGTAGCCCTTTTTGCTCCTATACATTTGGAATAGGTTAACACTAGTTTATATCACTAGATTTGCATTTGGGATCCAAGAACTGTGGGTTTGCATGTACAGAGCAACAGCACAGCAAATATTTAAATAGATATGGATTTTAAAGTGAGACTTCATAGATTTAATTAAATGCAGTTTTAAATTAAACAAATGCTGTATGACATTTCATTCTTTTTCCTTCTCCTTTATTCTCTCTTCTCAGTATCCCCCTCTCTATTTTCTAATTCAATTTTTTGAAGCTTTATTTTTGCTTTTATTTCCTTTTTTTTGTCTTTATTTCTCTTACTTATTTGTCTTATTTTTTCTCTTTTTTATTTTTCTTTATTTCTTTTTTTTTCTCTTTAATTTCTCTTTTTCCCTTTATTGTTTTAATTCTCGTTTCTTTTTTTCCTCCCATTCTTGACACTTTTTTTCTTTCCCTTTATTTGCTATTATTTTTATTTCAATTGGAGGATTGAAAAATTTTGCTGGAAAAAACAAATAAACAAACAAACAACAAACAAACAAACAAACAAAAAAAACTTACATTTGTCCAGGTCAGAGCAACAGCTGAAATAAAATAAAATGAAAATAAATAGGCCTGATTTTCAGCTAAGGTACAGGTTGTGTAGAAACCTTACCAATTCCAGCCTGCACTCACCCTGTATTTCTGACACAATGTTCTTCCTTTTTCAGAGGCTATGCAGTGACAGTTACAGTGGTTTTGTCTATACATATATCCAAGAAGTTCAAAGATGTGTAGCCAGGAGTGGTAAAGATACTACATCTGGAAAAGATTGGTGTAAATGTGCAGTGTTAGTCACCATAGTGCTCTACATTGAGGCACAGTGCTGTTAAAGTACTTCCACTGGTGCACGCTAGAGGAACAGAAGTAGCAAGCTTGATCCACCACTGGCAAACTAAGCTTCCTGATACTACTGTCAATAGATGCTTGAGTTCTTGGAATCCCTTCTCTGCAGCAGTTCAGAATGAGGCTAGCTCAAAGTGAAGTGAAAACCATACACCTATTTCAGCTTGCATGTGGCTATAGCAACACATTTCCTTTTTTTTTTTTTTTTTTTTTTGTCTTTGCCTTATGACAAACCTCTTGATTACTCTTGCAGTGACTATTCATGAGCCGTATGTTGCATGGCATGTGTGTGGACACATAACACGCGGATCTCACATTTTTAAACAGTATCTGAAGTGATGGCTTTCTTTCTATTCGGTTGTAAAATTGTCACTTGCTGCTGTACCATGCATTATCACTAAGGGAAGAGATGGGTGGACAGCAAGAAATAGCAAGCTAATACTGCGCTGAAATGAGATCAAAAGGGAAACATACATTATTCCATGTATATCCCAGCTGAGATTTCTGGGATATTGTGTATCTAGGTGATGAAATAGAAAGATCTCTTTTTATTCCACTGTTTATTTCAGAAGTTTTCAGGCTTTTTCTTACTGGAACTTTGACAGTTCCTCAGAACACTTCCCTCTTCTAATATTCTGGGAAGAAAGCTGCACACAGTACTTCTCCTAAGATTTGAGATTCATTATAAAATACTATGCAATTCTGCCTCTCTTAAATGTTGGGTAGTCTCTATGCACACTTTGCTTTCTGTGTATCTTCAAGAAGTTCCATCTGGACAAAGTCAAGGCAAAAGTTTTCATATAACATTGCTGTATCTCACTAGAAAAATTCTGGGTTTATGATGTCTTGCATCTGTGTATGTTTCACTAGTAATATAATGATTAGGCATCACACACAGAGGTCGTATTTCAGTATTACTTTTCATTACAGGCATAACACCTGCACTTCTGCAAGAGTAGCACAGAACTGTTTTATTTGTACTTGAGCAGTGTACAAGAACTGAGATTAAAAAAGGAATTAATAGAAAGGAAACAGTAAAGGGAGACAGGTATGTGTGTGGCAAAGTAGAACTAAATATGCATACCCTTTTCCTCTCAATTTTTCCAAACCAATATTTTAATAAAATACTAGGAAGCTTAATCAGAGAGTCCTTACAACAAGTGTTCTCCTTGGGTAGGTACTGATAGGGATTCATCCTGACCTGTAAGTTCTCCACAATTCCCTTGAAAAACTCCATGCATCAAAAGCAGTACTTTGCATCAAGCACAGCCGCTTCTCCTCATCCTCTGTGACCTGTCTTTCCTAAAAAGCCTGCACCCATCCATTGCAGCCATCTATGTATATTTGCTGTCCTACCTTGCCTCCATAATCCAAATGAGATCCTAACTCTGCAGCTACACACAGACTCTGAGTTCCTCCTGTTTGTTTCCCACACTGTGAGTGTTCCTATGCGGGCACTTAGGGTGTACACTGTTCATGCTGCTTTCGGAAGAAAGTGTGAGAGCCTTTATCATGTTATCTCCTGGGTATTCCTCACCGCCACCCATGCCTTCGCTTCTCTTCAAGCTCTGGTCACCTTGCCCCATGAACTCAGCTGATGATGGCAGTGAGTTCACAGCAAGACTGAGCAGCTTTTGTGCAGGCAGTGCTCTTTCTCTAGAGTGCTACCAGTGTATGCAACAATGAGAAGACAGAAGTGTCCTGCTTGAGCCAATACTGTGATGATGGATAAAGATGTTTCCCAGATCATGAAAGATCCCAATCTTAGGGAAAAACAACAACAACAACAACTGATTGACTACAGAAATTATTAACGGTCATTAAGACTAAGTATGATCTACATAGACATTTTTTTCTTTATTGCTCTGATTGATTGTACAAGAGGATGTGTGAATGTGTGTGTGTTTGCTGTTACTTCTTTGTCTTCCGCTCGAGTGGGCAGCCGAGCTCCACCACAGCCGCTCTCTCACTCCCCCTCCTCAAAGAGGAATGGGGAGAAAATATGTGAAAAGGGCTCAAGGATTGAGATAGTAAGATTTATTGTCTACAACTAACAAGCGAGAGAAGTGAGAAAACAAAGGAAAAAAAAAAAAAAAAAACAAAAGCACCTTCCCCCCCATCCACCCTCTTCCACCTCCTCCCCCCGAGCGGCGCAGGGGAACGGGGAATGGGGGTTATGGTCAGTCTACAGCACTTCTCTGCCGCTCCTTCTCGGTCACTCTCGTCCCCTGTGCTGTGGGGTCCCACCCACGGGATGCAGTCCTTGATGAACTGATCCGGCGTGGGCTTCCCACAGGCAGCAGCTCTTCCAGAACTGCTCCAGATATGGGTCCGTACCACGGGGTCCATCCCTCAGGAGAAAACTGCTCCAACCTGGCTCCCCTACGGGCAGCAGCTCCTGCCAGGTCACCTGCTCCTGCGTGGGCTCCTCTCCACGGGCTACAGGTCCGGCCCAGAATCTGCTCCGGCAGGGGTCTTCCACAGGCGGCAGCCTCCGTCGGTGCAGGGCCACCTGCTCCACCGTGGTCTCCTCCACGGGCTGCAGCGTGGAACCCTGCTCCACCGTGGTACTCCATGGGCTGCAGGGGGACATCCTGCTTCACCATGGTCCTCACCACAGGCCGCAGGGGACTTCTGCTCCAGCGCCTGGAGCACCTCTCCCCCTCCTTCTACACTGACCTTGGTGCAAGGCTGTTCTCTCACTCCCTTGACTCTCCCGGCTGCTGTGTGGCGCAGCGTTTTTTCGCTGTCTTAAATATGCTCTCACAGAGGCGCAAACAACATCGCTTATTGGCTCAGATCTGGAAAACAATGGGGCCCTTCCCAAACATGGGGCAGCTTCTAGATCTTTCTCACAGAAACCACCCCTATAGCCCCCTGCTACCAAAACCTTGCCACGTAAACCCACTACATTTTCTTCAAAGTAAAAGACAAAGGGCAAGAAGTATATTGAGACTAGTCTCTGGCCTCACAGTGAACTAACCAGTAGATCTAAGTTTGCAGTTCACCTTGGCCAACTCTACATTAGACACATTTATCTGAAAAAAAAAAAAAAAAAAAAAAAAAAAAAAAAAAAAGTTGTTTGGGAGAAATTACATTTTTAATGAGATTTTTTTTTTCCATTGCATAGACACAACTGAAAGTGCTTTTGTCAGTGTTATTGATTTCACCTGGGAAACTGCCGTAACCAGGTCAGTCAAAACACCACACCTCCTTAAAAAAGCTTTGCTGTTATGCTTGTATCAGCAGATGTAGCAGTGACATTTTCTCTAATATAAATTTGTTGTAGACTACTTCTCCTGTAAGAAAAGGTAAGCCAACAAAGCCATTACTATTTGTTTATTATTTGTTTCCAACATGTTTGAGGCACAGCAGTTAACCCATGTACTGAGCTACATTCTGGTTACAAAATCTAGTTTTTCTTGTTTAAATAGTCTCAACAGAGTCACAGGAGAAAAACAGTAAATACATAAAAAAAAAAAAAAAAAAAAGTAAAATATGCTGATTGGTAGTGAGCTCAAGTGTTTTTGCGTCTTCTCATTTAAAGCATGGATAATACTCCTGACATGTCTTGCCTGTTGTCATTCACTGCATGGGCACCAGCCACAATAGGATGAATTCTTTTTGATGATCATGATGCTTTTCTAATAACACGTTGAAGTACTGAGCAGGCCTTTTGTAAAAGAGCAAGATCTTACAAAAAATCTTACATCTTACATCAGCTGCCAATGAAAGTGAACTAATGTAGCATGAACACCCCTGTTCAATGATATTGATATATTTACAGTTTCTAATACCGGACACTTGAGAACACTTAAGAAGGGTTAGGGTTTGCAAGGAGCTGAGGGCAAAGAGAGAGTGGCAAACTGAGAAGGTTGTTGAGTACGAAGTTCATAAGAATTGATACAATTTTAGGGATGCATGGCTTAAACAAACATGCTCCTTTTTTTTTTTTTTTTTTCTTAAATAGCCTCACTGTTTTGTTCAATTGATATAAGTAGTTCATGCATTTATTTCTGAAGTACAATACACGAGTGTAACATTAAGCTAACAAATCTGTCTGGGGGGAAATCTGCATCATCATTACTCATCTGAGTTGGGCCAAAGAAATGTCTTTAACTGTTCTTTTCACTTCTGATATTAGGTTTTGTTTTTGAATACAATGTGTTTGTTGGCTGGGGGAAGTCCAACAAATTGAAGACAATTTTGAAAGTACCATGCAAGAGCCAACTAGAGCTGAAACAATTTTCTATCTAATAATTGAAAATGAGGCAAATGGAAACTCCGTGTAGCAATCTTCATAACATTCTGTGAAACAGAGGAGCTAAGCCTTGCTTTTACACTCTGTGGGTCATAATTAAATCCACTCCTATCAACAAAATGACAAATGCAAAGCCTGTATATGTAAAGAAGAATCATGCCTAAGAGAAAGCACTCAGGCTTGAAAAACTTTATTGGGCTTTTATAGATTGCATTTAGTACAAAATATTGACCCTTGGGCACATATTTTGGCATAGTGTGGGAAGGTAAAAGAAATTTGTTGAAATTCCATAATGTCTAGAAAATCCATGGCCGGAAACTGATTCAGCACAGCTGGGGATTATGCAAGTTCTCAATCCAGTAACATACAACAGAAACCACCATATCACAGCAGAACAACTAAGGAGAAATGATAGACACTTTTGCACTTTTAAAAAAAAAAAAAAAAAAAAAAAAAAGAGAGAGAAGAAAATATATTGAGAACTACTTTACTACAGGGGAGAAAAAAGAGAAGAGAAGTAAGGATGAGGCAAAGAAGGAAGAGAAGAAAATATTAAAGAAGCGATAATGGAAGACAAATAACCAGATTAGATGAGAAAATGGTGGGTCAGAAAAAATACTTCTACATCTATATAAAGCCAGTAAAATAAAAATAATAATTTAAAAAAAAAAAAAAAAAAAAAAAAAAAGACAGATATGTGAGACTGATTTATGATGGTATAAATAAAATGCTCCAACTCAACATTTATAGGAAACTGATCAATAACTGTTGCAAATAGGAAATAATAACACTAAAGATAGGGGGAAAAGGGCAAATAATGTATATCTAAATATTTTAAATGAAATTATTAAGGAAGGCTTGAACTTTTTACTATGGCAGGAAAATTGATGAAAGGGAACTGGCATGGAAATAAATGAAACCCTGAAATGGAAGTTATAATTCATTGGAATTAGGAAATGTTCTTGGAAACTAGGGTATTTTTATCACAGTGTCTATTTCCAAAACTTGAAAAATAAACAAGGAAGCAATCTATCAATAAACTTAACAACAAGCGTATGAGAGAACTTTGGAAACAATCATAAAAGATACGGTATTGCATCAGTTTGGAAGACTATTTTATTGCATTAGGCAGAAGCTTCACAATTCCACAGAATTCCAAAGACAGCTTCCTGCTTTGAGTGGGTGCTCTGAACAAACATGCAAAAAGCATTTGACAGAGTCCAAAATGATACCAATACTGAATGAAAAAGGCATAAGCTGAAATAAGTGACATGCTAAAATAAGAACCCATCAGGCAACAGGGTAAGAAGAAACAGGCCTGAAGAAGTGGTACCAAGAGCAATTAGAAGTAGGATTGAAGCCTGACACAATGGCTGGGACACAATGCCATATCATCATGACATGAAAGGATTGCTGTTGAAAATCATTCTCTCCAACTCTTTATGCAACAGGAGGGTTAAGGAAAATATGAAGAGAACAAGAAATACTGGTCGGAAATATCTTCTGGTAAGATTGATTTAGATTATTTCAGTGATGCCCATTTGGTTTTAAGGCGTCAGGTGAAGCTTCAGAAAAAACAGGTAACTCACATTTTTGTCAAGTCCAGAGATCAATTTGGCTGCGTTCCTTGGAAAGTAAAATGACTAAACCAATACATATCCGTGTGCTCATAGCAATGGCTGAGGTTTTGTAACCCAGCTGATAATACAAAATATATCCTCTACCTGACAGGCCTTGAATAACTTTCACATAGTAAGAGAATCTCATCAACAGTAGATAAATACTTGATAAAGACATATTTTATGGTCTTATTCTAGACATATTCTGAGAACTGGATATTTTCACAGGAGTTTCTGTCATGTATATTCTAAATGGACCGTGGGGCAAGATAACACACACTTTACTTAGATATTACCCCTAAATAAATAAAATAAGTTTCCATTCTGATGGCCACTGAAGACACTTTTCCCTTACTATTTTATTGTCTTTTTGATTATATTTTTTTTCTGTTAGGTGTCTCTGTATTGATGTGGAGAACTTCCACACAGCTGTGGTCAGTGGCGATACCTGCTTATGAAACTGGGAAGCTAATCGTATTTTTAGCCTATTGATAGTCATTCTGACCACAGACTGCTGCTGTAGAAAGAATTTAGGATCAAAGCTTAGGTGCTCTTTCACCCATACTACAGACCTACCCCAAATATGTGCCAATATATCTGGGGAGCAGAGAAAGAAGTCTTGCATTTAATTACTGAGTATCCCACAATTTCAGCATTGTCCTACTGCAAGGAAATGGTCTGTCTAGAGCAAAGGGTGTTTACTGAAAAATATTGATTGCAAAGTACATACCCTTGTACAAACTATGCATTTCCCTTTCCTTCTTTCCTCTCTATCCTAAGGAGTGCTGCCTGGATTCTCAGACTTTTTTGTCTTACTGTACCTACAAAGAGAAAGTAACACTTACATTGTTCTCATGCAATTTGGCTAATTCACCCACAAGTGTCTGAGATGGTGTGTTCAGGAATCACCCAGAGCCAGGGAATTTGCCCAAAGCTGTGCTTGCATTCCTCACAGTCAGCACCAAGCAACAAAATCTCCCACCCAACTGAGTTGTGACTTCCAGTTTATTCCTGCAGAAATCAATTAAGCATTCAGATCCTCTCACAAGACATTAGCAGAGCTGTAAGCATAAAATGCAACAGCTTAACATGAAGCTCTGCAGAGGTGGGTTACCACAACTTGTAACTTCTGTGGACTGGGGTTGAGAGATTTTGATTTTGGCATTGCACAAGAATTTAAGAAACAAGAAATAAAGGGCTTTTGCAAATATTGGCAATTGTGTACACTGCTGGATCTTAGTTATGTATGGGAAATACATAGCTTCTCAAATATGTAATGAAGAATGGAGGACTTGTGATTGTACAGAGACCACTGTTTCTAGTCATAGAGAAGTTTATGCCATCTGGTATAAAATATACACTAATCAGAGCATCTTATGTTCAGTGCTGACACCAAACAGTGATTCCTTTAACAGACTTGCCATGTTCTTTCACCATGGCAATTTAAAAGCTTCCTCATAAATATTTATCAACCTTCCAATCTGAATCTCTGAAATAACCGCTGCAAACAAATTTATTGGCCTTGCCTACCAAAGCCTCAGTGTTTGGACTGTTTTGCTTCTTCTTATGTCACCCCATCACTCCATATGGTGCATCAAAGATGCCAGCCTTTGTTTCCCATTTGTATATGCCTGTTTTCCATGTTTTCTTTCCTAGTGATTCCTCTGTGTAATCTTCGTAATCTTTGTTTCTCAGCTAGATTACCAGACCTTTATCTGTCTGCACTTCAATTTGGCAAGAACTGTTTTCAGAATATTTTTAATATCTGCAATAAACTAACAGATTGAATACAGCAAGCACAAGGAACAGTTTAGAAGTCTCTTTGCTTTCAGTTTTAGGAAAGCATTCTCAGAATAGATATTGTCAAGATGTATTCAGTTGCTATATGGAAAGTTGTACTCTTTTTTTTCTCCTTTATTCTACACAGGCAGTCTTTAGGATAGGGCACTGTTTGTTGGTTCTGTTGTATCTAGGAAAACGAATGATTATTTGTCTTAATAAATAGCTCTGATATATAACGTAATACTCAACTGTAATGACCCTAGAAAAATGCAAGCTCAGTCAGTTACATGGAAGTCATAGAAAGAATAGTAATTTAAAGCTTTCAGTTCCAAATGTGGTTTCACATACTTCCTGTATTACAATTTGTTCTGGAAGAGCCCTGAGCACCACACAGGATCAGAACTTTACTTGAAATCAATGCGTCAAATCTATCTTTGGCCAAATTTTGTGAGTGGAATTGGGCCAGGAGAGCATTTGGCTCTGTATCTATAGTGCTAGCCTGCCTGGAACAAAAGTTAGACACCATAACAATTTCTGTTAAAGGTCTTGGATTTGTCTTAGACATGTTCAAAAACATCAAGTGGCAGCTTTTCCTCTAAAATAACAAATAATTGAAGTAACCATTAACATTTCTTCCTTCTAAATATAGGCACAGTGTAAGGATTTTGTGGATTTCTTGGCAGTTAATTCTGTTGACTTCTATAAATAATGACTTTAAAAACCATTGCACTAGCTATCACATTGAGTTTATAATAATCACTCTCTTAAGCTAACATTTCTTTGGGATGTGTGTATTACCAGTTTACTTACTCCCTGTGCTATTTGTTGCCAATTGTTCAAAATTTTTGTAGCATATTTGATTATTTTTGCATGTGATCATATTTGAAAACGTGCATACTCTCAATCTTTGTCCATGTCTACATTTCTTGTGTGGGACTTTGCACCTTTTCTGGGCCATTTTTAATCATGTTGGGGTTTTTTGTTTGTTTGTTCTGTTTTCTTTGTTGATTTTTGTTTGTTTGTTTGTTTGTTTGTTTTTAATAGCAAATTGAACTTGAAGCACATAATCAGACTGTGAGCTGAACAATAGAAGCTATGATAGAACCTGTTGGTTTTTTTGGCTTCCAGTGTCAGCACAGTTACAGAGGATGAGGAAGTGTATGATCAAAATGGGATCACATGTATCAGTACTTTAAACAGCCATTCACAGGTCTCAAACACTGAGATGTTAAGCATGTCCATTCTGCTTCTGTGGATGATCTTCAGGGTCATTTGTGCCCACAGTCACCACTGGTGATAGCTACTACCTTTTACTGTTACAGAAGTACCATGACTTTGTTTTCTTGATGCTATGCAGTAGGACGTAAATCCAAACGATTTACAAGTAAAAAAATAAACAAATAAAATCTCTCAGGTTTGCATAACTTTGTACCACTCCTCTCACGCAAGTACCTCAAGGAACATTGCATTGGTCCTCTACAAGTCACCACCACCTTAGATACAAGCGAACCTTTTCAAACCAGAGAACGGATGTTTGGCACTGGAAACCATAGACTGATCAATGAAAAGAGCAAGTTACCAGTATGGTGTGGAGTAGATGGGATGTTACATGTCCTTCTCCACTGAACTATACTGATATTTATAGATGGGAGAGAGACATTCAGCTCAGCTGCCGGTGCTGCAGGAAAGCATGGACACACACCAACATCCCTGTTTGCCAAAACTTTCCTGTTTCTGCCTGGTGTTACCTGTTCCACTTACAAGCGTGTGTCTCCTTACTTTGGTACTCATCCCTTCTTTTTTCCTCATTATTCCTGGTACAAGGGCCAGCTGCAGCCCCATATTTGCTCAGCTGGTCCCAATTTTTCACTGCACTTCCAACACTCCTGTCTCACAGTCTCAGTCTTATCATACCCTTCATAGGCTGCTCCCCAACCCACATGCCTCATTTCTTCCGTTCTTTTCACCTAGGGTGTTGTTCCCTGTACTGTGTGGGCAGTACATTAGGAGGCTGCTTGCCTTGGTGCCTAGCTACAGCAACAAAAGCTTGTCTTTGGATAATATCTTCAAATATGGTCCAATAGCACCCAGGCAGAAGATCCTTCTGACCATTATTGTAGGCATGACTGTAAGCATGATCAGATGAGACAAGTTATTTCAGGATTTAAAGAGTCAAATCCCAGGTTATTCAAATTCTTACAATTTGGTGCAATTTTCTAAATTTCTCCTAGACTCATAAAAATGATGTCCCTCACACACATCCCTGGTGAAAAATATGGTACTGAGACATATTCACGAAAATGCTTGTAATAACTTATACTGCAAAAATAATATATTCAGGGTGATCTGTTTCTTGGAAAGGTCTGAAATGTTTCTGCTGCAAAATAAAGACTAATCAGACCAAGGCAGAGGATACAGAATCATAGAACCATTTAGGTTGGATATGGTTAATTTAATTCCAGAAGTTGTATTTTAATAAAATTATAGACCACAAGTAACAGCCTTGTAAAGTGTCAGAAAACTTCAACTCTGTGTGATATTATCAGTTTTATCTATATGGCTAAGAGATCTCACTGCAGTTCTGTTCCCATTAAATATCAGCTACATATGTACTATGTACTGTCAGTAGAAATTAAAATATTACCTCAGAAATATGACTTTTCAATGGCAATTAGTTGGTTATAGAGATGACTACTTTTCATTTTTGGCAAATTTTAACTCACCCTTATTAAGTTACAGCTGAATTGCAAATTATGTAAGCTCCTAATAAAGGATTTGAGGTTTATGGTATGGCTTATAACAATATATATAATACTTTTACTGCTATACCTAAACCAGGTGTAGGACATACCATTCAGCTCTGTAGCATATTTATAATAGTCATTAATCATTTGCTAGTCTTTATAATTCCTTTATGAATATTCCCTTTTATACAATATGTGAACAAACTGAATCTAGATCATAAGAAAGTTTACATTGCTTCTCTGTCATGGATTATGTTTGAAGAATTGGATGTGACATGCAATTTTTAAGAACTTTTTAAGAGAATTTTGTGGTTGTTTTATCCACCTCTTTCTGCTGCTCGCTACATTTATCTTCTTCTTTTCATTGTTCATTTTACTTCCCATCCACTTCATTCCTGTCTCCACATCTCCGTCCTAATCAATTCTAAATGATGCTAGACAGAAGGACCATAATGAAGTGCAGAAAGATTTTTGTCGATAGACAAATGACTTTCTTTTTAGATTTGTAATTCCTGGGTGATCTTGCAGAACCTAAAGAGTTCCCATCCCAGATAGAGGTTATGTAACTGTTTTTTTCTATATAAACTGGAGGACAACTGTTTGTTTTACTTAAATAAAAGGTGGGATTTGGTTGTGTTCTCTGCCAATGACATTCACCCTGGGGACAAGCAGATGGATGGAACTGAACCAATGACATCCCTGCCCCCTTTGCTGCACCCTCTCTGTTCCCTCCTAGACCTGTGTCTGCCCACATCACTTTCCCTAGTCTGTCTTCAATCAGATCAGGTACAGCAAAATAGACCATAAATGGCAGCCTGACTGCCACCTGCTAGTTTCTCATCAGAAAGATCTCACACAATGAAAAACACCCGAACACTGTCAGAACAGGTCCCTGATTCCCTGTAGAAGAAAAAGCCAAGTTATATTCTCATATCTGTGCATTCAGAGTAATGCAGGAAGGTCTCATTCAAGGTTTCTACCAAGATGGCCCAGGTTCTAATTATTTGTTGTAATTACTGTCCGAGAACCTCAGTCACTTTCTGGTGGAAAGATCATTTCCTCTCCAAAAAAATAAGTTCCTTCTGCAATGATATGCTCAGCTGCAGAGGGAGATCTGCCAGCTGAAGTTCAGATTTTATTCATATGTGACACTGAGTAATTCTGAGCCCAGTTAAGCAATTGAACCAGTGGTTTAAAATTACTAATAAACAAGTAATAGGACATGAGTCACTTAGCATTGAGATAGGAACTGGAGATAAAAAAAACACTGGGCAATAAAATGTAAATACATGTATAATTCTGAACCACAAAGTGGGGAGATGGCACCTTTCTACCCTCCCACAAAATCCAACATCTATTTTTCAGACTCTGCCTTCTGAAACTGCTGGGTCTGATTCCCTGAGTTTATACTAGCAGATAAATAGAAAGAATACAAGTTTGTAATTAAAATTTAATTTATATTCAAATGCATATCTACTATTTATGTACAGATTTTAAACCAAAAAAACAAATGAGCATTTACCGCCACCATATGCAGTCCTAGCCACTGGATTCTTCTTAGATCACGGAGCAAAAAAATTAAATGGTTATTGTTGGATTCTCTGCAGTACAATGTGTCCAAAACTGCACTGAGATGATGTCAGAAAATGCTACATTTTTTCCCAATTATGAAATGAATTATGGGGAGCTAGCTCACTACAGCCAGTATTGTTAAAACAGCTATTTTGGCTGAGATGCTGTTGTCCAGCCAGAAAACACAGGTGCTTTGTTTTTAAGTTTTGTTTTTTTGTTTTTTTGTTTTTTTTTTTTTTTAATGTTTCAAGGTTACATTGACCATCTCTTTCTCACTCTATTCAGAATTTAAACAGTAAAAGTCACATATGTTGAGAAATCTCTGAAGAATTTAAACTTCTACTATTTCTCTTTTGAAAAACAGATTAAAAGGAAATCTACAATGCTCAAACAACTGATAATATCCATGAGGACATGGTCGAATTTCCATCTGTTTAGAAAAATATAACAGTGTTAATTAATTATTTTTGATTATTCCGCTCTTTTTAGTGGGAAATTGGGGTCTATTTCACTCCATTTTATTCACAAGCTCCTTAGGTGAGTGATAGTTTGTCGAGGCCTCTTCAGCTGTGTTCAGGCCACTGTCAAAAAAGAGAGCAAAGTTAGAGTTATGACAGAGATGAACTCAGTACTTACTCAAATGGTTTCAGGTCTGCAAACTCAACCAGGTTCCTAAAGTATCCTGTGCAGCCTTATTAAATAAATTCAACTCTCCAGAATTTCTTGTTATTTTCATTTTGCATTATAAAAAAATCCTCAGTTCACTTTCTGATAGCTTTAAATCATCCTTAAATGGCATGGCTGACTTAGGTTGAGCCATTTGGGGAGTTCAGTTATCTCATCCAGTTATGTCATCCTGAATCACATATTACTAGAATATTCAGGGAATAGAATTATTTTGTCTTCAAAAAAGAGGCAAGAGCCTCTTGGTATCTTGCTAGGTAAGGAACATGGGGCCAAGTCCTCTGCTATTATTAAATCAGCACTGACCAGAATCTATTCTATGTCTCTGATCTCTCCCTGCTTATCATTATTCTACTATCAGAATTTACACCAACTATCAGAAGAAGAATGCAGGCAGGGATTTTCTTATCTCTATTAGCAGATGGTGACAGCAGTAAATGTAGGCTACAGTCTGAGATAACATTCTCCTGCCTCACAAGGAACAAGAGACTCTAACACCTGCAGGGACAATAAAGGAAAAAACTTCCAATTTCAGTGCTCTTCTGCCTTTTCTTTAATCCCCATTTAAAACATAAAGATTTATTTCCCAAAAAGTGCTCTATGACCCACAAGTGCTCCTCCAAAGAAAATGATCCCCTTGTTGCTGAATAATGTACGGGATTGAATTCCACTGCACCTGGGAAAAAGACTGTTCTGATCAATTAGGAGATACTGAATAAAGGTGAGGCTGATTTTTGTTGTCTTCTGCAGCCTTGCTTCAAAAAAATATAAATAAATAAATAAATAAATGTATTTAGTGATTTGTCTGGGTTTTCTTTCATAACATTGTTTTGTTTTGTTTTTCCATTAGTTCTAAGTTGTCCATATATTTTCATAAAACTGTACCATTAATAAAAATAACATTTTAAACTTCAGGTCATCCCCTCTCCATCCACCCAAACCTTCCTGATTCCCATTTTATTCCTTGCAAGCAGCAGCCCCCCCCTTCCTACCCCCCCCCAATTTGTACTTACCACAGCTCATCCACCATCCCATTACAGTGACAAGTCAAGTCCAGAACCAGCCATGTAACCAACAAAAAATATGAAGGGGGAGGAACAACTTCTAATCTGAACTTTGCGCTAACAGTGAAATCCCAATCTTAGTAACATCTATGAGAGGTGGGGTGTAAAGCTGTGAATTTGCACAGTAAATGAACATATCTGATCTCAGTTTGTAGATAAATACAGGACATTTTTCACATTTACTCCAAATGTAAACATGTTAAAAAAAAAAAAAAAACTCCTTTTAAAATAAGGACTTGGGTATCTGAATTCTACCCTCCTGTATTTTCCCTGTTCTGAACATACCGTATTTTGTTCTAACTGACTTATAATGCAGTCAGTTATGGAGCAAATGAAAATTGGAGAGCTTTCAGATCCCACCCTGAATATATGATAGCTGAAATAGATAGTCACTGGCAATGTTCCTCAAGGGGGCATTCTAATACATTATTTATACTCTTTACACAGGATAAGATAAATCCATCAGGGTATCAGTTCAAATATTCAAAGTTCTTGTTTAAACACAGAGTAATTTGTTTTTTACAAACAAAGTAAATTAGTAGGAAAAATAAAATAAAATAAATAAATAAACTGAAAATTTTAAATCCTTCAATAAAATACTTCTAAATATATACAACCCACACAATCAAAGCCCTAATACAGAAATTGTATTACTAGCAATTCATTCTCTTCAGACTTTGACAAAAACTGTGTGGTTCACTGGAATATAGATGTATCTCTAATGAGACTGAGTTAATTACAGATAAGGAAACAAATTGATACTTAAGGCATTATCTCCGGAGTTATACAGAAGAATAATTCTATGGTACAGAAGATTACAGTGTGTTTAAACTTGGTAAAATTTTCATGTCTAAAAGGAGATTAAAAATAAATTCAGAATGAGAGCATACCATAGAAAATAAGGGATTAAATTAAATCCAAAACAATCAGGAAAACTTCAGAGATTATATAAAATCACAGAAAATTATTAGCTGTACAAACTGGTGCTAATGGCTATTCTTAAACAAATAAACAAACCAATGTTTGACGATGCATGTTTACAAGGTAAAATAAGAGTATTTCTTGAATTCTAAATACTGGAGATATATATGAGATATTTGCTTAAGGGAATATCCAGTGCTATTAATAAATGCAGACTCTGAACTACTGGTAAATAATTTAACAGTTTTGAAATGCTCCTCATGAGCTTTTTTCATCTCAACCAAGTAGAATTAAATAACAGTTCTGTAAAATTGTGAAACAGATGTAAATACAATCGTTATAGACAAAAATAAGGCATAACCCCTAACTGTTGGCTCTTTAGATCCTGAAGAGGCATTTTAATGAGTCAACTAAAAGTTTGTCTTCTACATTTTGGAGTGTATACAGCATCTCATGGTTACTAGCTTCTCACAAGAGCTTCTTTCATAGGATTGGACTTCCATATAAACAGCATATTCATGTGTATCTGTAAAGGGGATAACACTGAACCCTTTAGTCCATATAGAAGAACATGCCAAGAATATCACTTCCTCATTATCTTATTTTATATAGCCATCTTTTACATATGCATAAAAATTAACTACAGGAAGTTAGCAATACACTTACAGCTATAACCAAAAAGTGAACGTAGTATAAAAAGTGAATGGAGGCTTACAATCCTTGAGAAAGTAGAACAAATATTTCCCACAGCACTGGCTGGTTACAAACAAATTGGGCTGGATTGGATGTTTTAGTAGTCTCCAGTACTTAAAGAGATGAATTTCATCTGATCTTTAAGTAGTTTCTTAAAGGTATCTGGTTTTAAATTATTTTCTCAAAAATTATGAACAATTACTAAACTAAGTTGTCTTTACATGAATGTAGTAAAAATAACAGGAACTGAGGAGGCAAAATATATTGAGAGGTATCACCCACTTCTTAGAGAGATGAACTCTCTCTTTCCATTTTATGGGACTGATTCAATTTTGCAAGAGATCTGTGCTTATCTGATTTATATTACACCAATGAAGCTTGTACTCATTTCAGAAGCTCATCATTGATGATTCTAAATGGAGAAATGCATAAAGCAGTCAAGGATTTTTCTTGGGTGTTTGCATTAGACAACGTGAATTACAGTGATAAATTGCTTGCAAGAGCTGTGCAGTGGAAAAGGATCTGGTGGTGTTGGCCGATGAATATGAGCCAGCAGTGTGCCCAAGTGGCCAAGAAGGCCGATGGCATCCTGTCTTCTACCAGGAATAGTGTAGCCAGCAGGACCAGGGAGGTGATTGTCCCCCTATACTCAGCTCTGGTGAGGCCACACCTTGAGTACTGCGTTCAGTTTTGGGCCCCTCACTACAGGAAGGATATCAAGGCCCTGGAGCATGTCCAGAGCAGGGCTACAAAGCTGGTGAAGGGCCTGGAACACAAGTCCTGTGAGGAGAAGCTGAGGGAGCTGGGGTTGTTAGTCTGGAGAAGAGGAGGCTCAGGGGAGACCTTATTGCTCTCTACAACTACTTGAAAGGAAGGTGTGGGGAGCTGGGGGTCAGCCTCTTATCACAGGTAACTAGTGATAGGACAAGAGGGAATGGCCTCAAGTTGTGCCAGGAGAGGTTTAGGTTGGAAATGAGGAGACATTTCTTTTCAGAAAGAGCAGTCAGGCACTGGGACAGGTTGCCCAGGAAGGTGGTGGCGTCACCGTCCCTGGGGGTGTTCAAGGAAAGGTTGGAAGTGATGCCTGGGGACATGGTTTAGTGGGTGACATTGGTGGTAGGAGGATCGTTGGAACAAATGATCTTTTACAACCCTAATGATTCTAAGATTAGATGCTTTTGCCTTATGTTTCTTTAACAAATTACCTTAGAACAAAAATTTTCAGAAACAGTAACGTAGAATTTGTAACAGAAACCAAGTTCAGAAGCAGGCTTTTTAAGTTGACACATGAGTCAGAACTGACCTACTAACAAGACCCAAAGTTGTCATAGCCCCATCTATAGAGTAACTCATTTACAGCTATCAAGGCACTCTGGCTGCTGAAGTGAAGAAGTGACACTGCTCGACTTGCAAAAGGCAGAAATAACGAGGAGTTATTTCTCATCTATCTCTATCCTGTATAGCTCTGTCTAGCATACTCGGCATTTGCAGTTCTTATAGAATGAAACAAGTAAGTTTATCTACTTGCCTGCACTTAGGAAATTGTTATGAAGACTGAAATAATGAAAAGAGAGCTTAAAAGAAATAAAGTCTGGGGAAAACATATAGTATGTGGTTAAGGAACATGAGCAGAGCAAACTGTCACTTCCCTCCTACCCATGTGTTGATGTCCTTTGCCTAGAAAGGGAAGGTTGGTGCTTTTCTGTGCCTTGCCCTAAAACAGCTTTAGTGCACAATTACGTCATACACTCATACACCCAAAATGAAGAATGCAGAAGGACAATAAGATCCTCTGCTAGACATAGCCATAGTACTACCTTTTTTTTTTTTTTTTTTTTTTTTTTGGAATGTGCCAGGGCATACAATTTAGGCTAAAGTTCATTTTATTTAATATTAACCCAACTAAAAACTCATCCAAAGTAGTTATCAAGCATGATTGTTGTTCCCACATGCTTGAGACATCATACTGAAGTAGAGGAATTGAGGAATTTCCTTGTGAAGATGGTCACTTTTCTCCAGGGAGTTAAATGGTGCTTTGAATGCTCTCTTAAAACAGGCACATCGTTTTAGATACCTAAAATCAGATTAAATAAAACCTACCCACAATGATTGAGACACAGACCAGTGAATCCAATAGAAACATTGAGAAAAACAAAGTCAGCAGCACTGTTTAAATTTAAGCATAGGCAAGGCTGTTCAGCACCTTGCAGAACCATTCCTTGTTTTACACCTAAATCATACGTAAAAATGTAAGTACATGAATATTTATGTGCTGAAGAGAGATCAGGTCATAAAGACTTATGAGAATAAGTGCTGGAACCCAGCTGTCAGAAACTCCTGCCGAGCAAACCATCTGTCTATAATCACATGTCTATCAGTTTTCTGTCTGTAATTACATGTATCTGTCAGTGTCCCCTTCATCCTGAACACAGACTTCAAAGCATTCAGGATTTTTCCTGAAAAAAAAAAATCCTTTTCACCTTCCTCCTCTTCTTTTCCCCTCCTTGTGTAACTGTCTACCTACCTTGATTACACTGATTATGCACATAAATGGAGAATCTGCATTTATTCTAAGGAAAGAGTCTTTTGAAGATGACAAGACAATGTTTATTGGTAGTGTGACACTTTTATGAACCAAATTGGACTTTCCTTCTACTTAAAAGGAAACTACTAAATGTCATGTTCTAAGTGATTCTCTAGTATTCTGTTATCATTTTAATACTGCTTTATGAGTTCTCAGATTTATTTAAGTAAAATTGGGAAGGTACTAAATTAGTGCAACATAAAGGTGATCTAGGACATCTAAAGTTGGTAGTTATTCATACACCATTCCACTGCTGACAGGGGGGTTACCTTATATAATTAGTATTAAGGGAAAGCATGAAATGTAATCAAATAAAATCTAACATTTGCTGATTTATTATTACTTAAAATATGCAATTTGGAGGCAGGATCTTCCAAAGCCTTTTTCTTTTCCATCTAGTGATCTCTACCTTGCTCAACGAGAGCAGGCTGCATGCCTCTCCAGTACATCGTTAACACAACGGCCAGGGCCACAGAAAAAGCTGAGTTTGTACTATCTATCATGTTTTCTCATTTTCTTGCCCAGTAGTAAGAAAATGAGCTCAGTACTCACTTTCAGATCTCCCATGAGACTCATGTTTGCTTGCCCAACATCTCCTGGCTCTTAAAAGAAACTGAATTAAGTTCAGTTTCCTAATGATTTGTACTGGATTCAAGCAGAGAAATCCCAGTATCTGCCACTTTAATTGGTTGCACATTCCAAGAAACACAAAAAATGCCCTTCCTTCCTCTGATATAGATCCATGGCCTTCATAAGCTTTTTTAATGACCTCCATAAGTCCATGAATGAAACAGCTAAAAATATTATTCTGTCTTTTTCAAGTAATATCTTCAACTTGGACTTCCCTCCTTCTGAGGGTAATGTGTCAACACTTCTAAGAGACATATGCTGTGAACCCCAAGAATTGTGAAATACGAAAAAAAGAAAGACGAAAAATCTCAAGCATCAGACATCTAGTTCATGGGTAGAAGAGCATCCAGCAGTGAAGCATAAGAAGCCAAATGAAACCTAGAGTTGTAGAATATTTTGTTTACAATGAAAAGCTAGAGGAAGTAGAGAACAGAGTTCTGAAATGTGGTAATATGCTGAAAAATAGTTCCGTTAAAATGTTATATAGGATTCATTCACTATTGGAGATGCACAACTCTACAGTCTTCCATGGGAAATCATGGGCATGAGTTTTTGTTTTGTGCAATTGGAGAAGATTCCTGTCTTTCTACTCCTTTATTCTAGGGAGAGAAACAGAAGAGAAGATATTATTTCATTCTTTACTTGGAGCTACTCTTCAGCAATTTGAACAGGGAAGTGCATGTGCACCAAGTGATTTACATATTTACCCCACTTAAATATTAAAAATAATCTTTTTAGAGGTAGGCATTGAAACACCAGTTTATAGGTTGAAAATCTTACAGCCTCATGTAGGAGGGACTCTGTAGACTTTACAGCTGTGTAAAAATTTAGTTGTTTTGCAATGAAACTACAAAACCTGTCCCCTATTTTCATTAAAAAAAAAAAAAAAATGTTGATGAAAACACTTTATATGAGGAATAGTTCAGCTGCATCGGGAGCTTTTGGTTCCTGGAGCACATCTTCACCCTTATAATGATAAAAATGATAGAGAGGAATGAGAAATGATAGGCAGTTATATACTCTTCATTCTAAAAACTTTTTTTTTTTTTTTTCAAGAAGGCAATGGATGATATCCTGAAGATCCTATGTATTAAATCTCTCAGTGAATGGAATTTTGATGTAATTATCAATTTAGATAAAGAAGTCATTCTTTTGTGTGTAAATGCATTCACAAATTGCCAGAGGATACGCTTGCTGTCACTCCCCAGAGAATAAGGGATATTAATAAACCTATTCATGAATTTTCCATGTTGACTGTCTGAAAATGCATCTTTCAAAGTACAAATATGGTCACCTTGACCCCAGTGTACTGCTTTAGCTTTGGGTAGAATCAAACATTTTTAATCAGAAGTATAGTAAGTAGAAGTTGCTCATTTGAGTACATTTTTCTGAGTTTATCATATCTTTATTCAGCCAATTAAAAGCTAAGTGTGTAGTCTAAGCTCATCCTCAACACTTTCTCTACAGTGAGTGGAGGGAAACAAGCTTTTTGCATTGACTATAGGTGCATGGCTGAGGCTAGACATAGCTCTGAAATCACTGAAGTTTGGTATGATAAATTTAATCATCTTACGCATGAGAGTTCAGTTTCATTACTGCTACTCAGTGAGAGAAGGATCGCTTCATGTTTTGCAGTTTTATCTTATGAAGATTAGCCATTTTCACCCCATTTCTCCTACCCAGAAGAAAAACAGACAAAACCCTCAAAAGTGTCTGAGTAGCAGTATGAATAAAGAGGTATTCAGAATGTAAGGGGCTGTGCACAAATACTCCTTGCAGTATTCACTAGGCTCTGCTAATGTCTATGTGTACATAAACTGACTACGCTAGTCAGTAGACTTTTCCATATTATGTTGTTAAAGTTCCTCAAGCCTGAAAGGTTGGGCTATCTCTGAGAAGTGAAAACATAGCTAAATTTCCATGCCTGTTTTTCAGGTTGTAACACAGACAAGATTGCCAGTGAATGTGTGGTAGTTGTGGTTTTTGTGATGTGGACACCTGCCCACTAGGCCCTGAGCTGACACCCGTCTTTCACCTTGCTGTTGTGTACTCCTTAGACAGGAGTACATTTTCAGTCAATGTTGCACTGTTCTATATACAAGTCTGTGACCTGGACCAGGAAGTCTTCACAGTCCTTTGCTGATTCTCAGAGTGATAACTTCTTCCAGTCCACAGACACTTATAACAGCAAAGTGTTGTTCTGGGTGCTAAATGGATCTTAGGAAACTGAAAATGGTATGTGCTTATTTGCAAAAGCATGTGTTTTAATTTAATTGTATTACTATTGCTTTGGCATTAAACCAAATTCTTAGTCTTTGCCTAGCCAGCAATCTGTATTTTTGTTACAAATAGATGGAAAAATGCAAACCACATGAAATGAGATTCTGACAACCTTTATCTCTGTTTTCAGATTAAACAGAGTAAATGTGCTTTGTCACTTACAAATTGTGTTGCAGTTCAGTTTAGGCTAGTGGAGAAACTACTATTTGCCAAAAGAGTGAAGGAAGATGACTAACACCCCAAAAGCATGATATTTTTATTAATTGGACACTTTCTTCAAACAGCTTGTTTTTCTGAACCCTGGTGGTCCTAGATCTCCTTTGTATGTCCCCTTATTCCATGTTCTCTCCATCCATGGAAAAACCTCAAAGTTTTTAAACGAGACAGTTCAAATACTCCACGTTCAAACAGCTGGGTGGAAAAAAAATGAGCCACTCTGAAGTGCTCTGTGAGCTGTGCTGCTCTAGGAGCAGCTGATTTAATATCTGCAGCTGCTGCTAACAAACCGAAAACCGGCCTCCTTTGTAACTTCATTTTACTGTATGTTAAACCTCAACTGCAAATATATGCATTTTAAATAATGTAAGTTCAATCTGATATGGCTGAGCAGCAGCATTTTATTGCCACTTTATCAGCCACAGTTCCTTTGAAGAGATTCTGGTAACCAAGAATATTTGCCATATCAAAATGGCTATAATTGTTCACTTATTTAATCAAATACTAAAACAATGCATGTAATTGTATTGCCAGTGATATATTATTAACAAAACATTTTGTTGCTATGCAGTTCTTCCTGCCTTATTGATGGTTCTTTTCTATCTCAGATTAGCAGGAAGCTACACAAGCAAGTCTTACATGCAGGGATCAACAAATTTAAAACCATAAATTACCTAATTGCTTTATTAGAAATAGTGAATCTACTAGACAGACATATCTTCCTTACTATTATGTATTTCTTATTGACAGTCTTTTTCAGGGTGGCCTCTCAGGCATCATATTATACTGCAGGCAGGTCATCATGGGCTTTTGCAAAAGGTTCCAGACAGGAATGGATATAGTTTTTTCACTTCCCCCTATGATTTGACTGTCATACTGAAGCGTTTCTGTTGTAAACATTACATAAAGTACAAGTGCATGTTTCTCTCAAATCTGGAACTATTGAAATAATTAAAAGAAAAATCCAGCCATCTAGAGTATGGTCAGAATGGACAAGCTGTCAAAGGACAGTTTGAACAGCCTCACCTCCAACACAGCTGTCCAGTCTTATTCTCATAGAATCATAGAATCATAGAACATCCTGAGTTGGAAGGGACCCACAAGGATCATCGAGTCCAACTCCTGGCTCCACACAGGTCTACCCAGAAATTCAGACCATATGACTAAGTGCACAGTCCAAACACTTCTTGAATTCTGACAGGCTTGGTGTCATGACTACATCGCTAGGGAGCCTTGTCCAGTGTGCGACCACCCTCTCAGTGAAGAACCTCTTCCTGATATCCAGCCTGAACATCCCCTGTCGCAGCTTGACTCCATTCCCTTGGGTCATATCGCTGGTCACTAAAGAGAATAGATCGGCGCCTGCCCCTCTGCTCCCCTTCATAAGGAAGCTGTAGACCACGATGAGGTCCCCCCTCAGCCTCCTCTTCCCCAGGCTGAGCAGACCCAGTGCCCTCAGCCGCTCCTCATATGTCTTCCCCTCTAGGCCCTTCACCATCTTCATTGCCCTCCTCTGGACACTCTCCAACAATTTAATGTCTTTTTTGTACTGTGGTGCCCAGAACTGCACACAGTACTTGAGGTGAGGCCACACCACTGCATAGCAGAGCAGGACAATCACTTCCCTCAACCGACTAGCAAACCCCAGGATACGGTTGGCCGTCCTGGCTGCCAGGGCACATATTCTCCACATTTTCAAATAACATTCCCTAGCACTTCAGGGAAGGGAGAAGTAGCCCATCACAATATTTACTTTTCATTACTCCTGTCACTGGAAAGTGACAACAATAATAGAGGGATTTACAGAGAAGGACCTTACCCTGAGTAGGCAGCAGACTGGAGTAGGTGTTCATGTATGCTGGAGACTACACGCTAACAAGGTACATGAACATGGATGCACCAGAAGAGGGAGAGTAGATTTTTGTGGTCATTACCTTTCCTTTGTTACAATTAACAGATAATAACAAGTTTGTCATGAGAACATGTAGGCTGGCATGGGGAAGGCCACTGCTCAGGCTAAGTTTTAAGGAAGGTTTAAGAATGAAGAACTGGTAGTTCCCCATGGATTTTGAGAAGGAAAGCTGAACTGTATTCTAGATGAAACCAGGACAAAAGGACTGACAGATATCTGACAAACTTTCTGACAACAAACTAGGAAATCACCAGCATGGAGTGTCCTGGGAAGTGTGGAATCCCTCTTGGTGAAGGAAATAGCAGATTAGACAATATCTTGCAGTGACGACACAGGTCTATCTGATACTATTTTGAAGATTTTTTTTTTTTATAATTACTTTCCCAACGATAAAGAAAGCTGAATGTGAGTCTGTTTCTAGTCTGGATCCACCTCTGTCCTGTCTGTGTAAGAAAAGAAGTTAGTGAAAGGGTGTTTTTTTTCTATTTAATTCAAAGATATATCTTATTCTAGAACAGTCAAGTGTTGATTGTAAGAAATCAAATATAAGGAAATAAGATTATTTTGGAGATTCACAAATGCATGTGATCCAAGAGACTGCCCATTCTTAAACACAAATTTGAACTGTGTCCAAATGTTTGGTTATATCCACTTCTGAATCTGTAATGACCTGCTTTCATATTACTTTGGAGGAGGCATACATTAGAAAGTAGGCAGAATATTTTTCTGACTTGGTATGGGTTTGGTTTTGGTCTGCCTAGAGAAGGACATGCACATCATGAGTATCTAGAACTCTGTACAGTGTTGGGAAAATGGGAAGAACCAGTTCACTGTTCAGATTCATTCTGAAAGTTCATTCTGTGTGCTCAGTTGGGCATGTATATTACTGCCCAATATCTGCCTGTGATTTGAAGCCATTGCTTCTGAGTGATGCTCGTCACTGAATTTCAAAGCCTGTACAAAGACAACAGAGTAGACTGTCAATTCTTATTATGATTCATGTCACTCTAACTGAGTAATTCAGTGAAACATAGCATAATCACGAGGCAAGACATATGTCAGCAGCCAATTGACATTTGTGAAAAACACAGGACAGACCCGGCTTTACCCTGTTTTGGAGCAGAGGGCTGGGGAAGTTTCCCTACTTTCCTTGGTTTCCTGTTTCTCTTTCCCCAAGATAGAAAGAAAATTTGATTCATCACTCTCACCTGAGCAGCGAGTTTAACAAGAGCCTGCAAATTTGCTTTTAGTTGTCTTTACCTTTTTCTTGTCTTTACCTTTTTATTGAGGCAGGCATAAGGCACACCTCTTCTTAAAGCTAACTTTGAACAGTGATAAAGAAATCTCAGAAGCCTTCTTCCCTGTTTGTCTTTTCTTCCTGCCCACAGGTCACTCAGGGAAGATGTCAAAGGTGACAGCTTATACCAGTTGCTACTGGAATTTTGCAATTAAATATTTGTAACATAGGTGATCATCTCTTTCATTTCCAAAGTAGAAAATGACCATTTTGTTCCAAATTTTAGGACTCAAAAACTGGTGGGAGAATACTGCTGCCTGATTATTTTGAGTTGTGCAAGGGAACATATTTATATTTTAAAATATTTTTTTTTTATTATGAGCTGATGGCCTCTGTCTATGGTAGACATCCATCATAACTAAACATGAGGGTTGAGTATTTGTTTCCTAAGAGAAAATATGACTAAAGTGCAGGGTTTGCTGATAAGAAAAATATTGAGTCATCTGGAGTTATTTTGAATTTTCGTCTACCTCCCCCTTAGATGTTGTTTTGATTTTTAAAAGGAAAAAAAATATGCACTAACAGGAAACACTTAGGAAAACAGAGACTACAAGGGAGAAATTTGTAACTGAGAAAAAACGGAGTAAGGGTATTTGAAGTAATATAAAAGGCACAGTACCAAAAGTCAGTCAAATAATACCATGAAGCCTCATGCATTTTTTATCATCAACAGAGTAAAAGAGAGAGGTGGGTAGATTTTTTCTTCCGTATCTTCACTTATTGAAACACAATGAAAATACAGAGATGTTTTGGATATAGAAAAAAATAAAAATAAAAAATAATAATATTTTTTAAAAAAGAAATAAAAGAAAAAAAAACACAGAATGTTAAATAATTAAACTTTTAAATTAAATGTTAAAAGTATCAAAATAACTAAAAATTATAATGAACATTTTTAAAATGTAAAGACAAAGCTCAAGTGACATATAGGGTATAATTTCCACTAACGTTCAGTGGCTGACAGGTACCTACCTAATATCTGTGCCTTCAGAAACATTCCAGTAGTCCCATTTTTAATAGCACAAAGGGCAAAGGCAAAAGTCCACTGGGACACTGTGTTTGCACATTCATCTGCACAGTGTTCCCTGTTCATGGACACAAGTATTTTCAATTTAAGCTTCTTATGGGACTCTAGGTGAAATTGTAGTTTAACTGCTCAGAATCTAGAAGCTTCCAACTAGACCTTTTGGTGACCTCTGCTTTCAAAATTTTATTCCCTAATTGAGGAAATTAATTAGACTACATTCATGTTTGGAATTTAACAGCTTTTAAAAGCTACAGAAAGAAACTTGATTTCTTCACTTTAACCAGTCTTCAGAAACATTTATGTTTTAACATGTACTTGCAGGGAGAGATAATAGCACCATTTTTGGTCAGATTTTCATGTACGTAAGACTGCAAAGTTTAGCTTTGTGAAAGACAAATTCACAGATTTTAAGCTCTAGTCTATTATGCTATAGTACACTTTATAGCCTAACAGTTGAAAGTTACAGCTGAAAAGAAATCCACAGATTTCAAATATGTGTCTCAGCTAATTCCAAAATTTACAATATCAAGAAAGTAACTTGGGTGCTTCCTGCTGAGGTACTGGGATTTGTGGCTATAGATTAATCTCAGCATCAATATAACAAGGAAAAGCAGAAAGTGAAGTTTTGGTGCATGGCACTACATACAATAAAGGAAAGAAGGGGTTGATTTATGAAGGAAAATTCCTGAATAAATAGAGCAGGAAGGATGGATTTCATGTAAACCAAATGTAATCAGACTGCTGACACTGAAAATAAAGAAGGTCAAATGGATTTTTTTTAAGTTTAAATTGAAGGAAAGCTGGCAGGTGAGGAAGATCTTGGGATGCTGCATCCTCTAGATGTGAAGATATAAAACCCTGTATCCTTGAATAAAAGCTAGAACACAACTTGATACAACGGAAGAAGGAAACAGTGAAGAACAAGTACTGCTTAATCAGAGGATATAACAACAGACAAGCAGGCCAACAAGAAATGTATGTTGACATAAATGCTCCAAGTCTAAAAATAACAGAGTGAACTGGAATAGCAAGTGATATGTGAGGATATTGAAATAACACATAGTAGCCAGAAATGGGTGAAAATGATAAGATAGTGAAATATTGAGGGTGTAAGATAAGGTCTACCCCACCAGTCATCCAGCCCAGAGAGTGACAATGACTGTGACATGCCTTGTTAAAATGAAATTAAAATTTTAATCTAAAAGGGTACAATGTTTACTTGTGTCATGTTGGTTTTTTTACTGGCCTCATATTGTAAACTCAAGGTGAATGAATAATATTAATCCAAAGAGACTTTTGAACAGTCACATAAAAAACTCCACCCACACCCCAAAATGGTCTTATTTAAACAGATTATTAGAGATCTAAAGAGAGCAATTGGTCCTTCAAAAAGTAAAGTGTACAGGTAAGGAAAATCTTCAGGTATGTAAGTTTCAACAAGTTAACAGCAAAGCTATAATAAGGCAGGCCAGATAATATTCTGAGGAATAACTTGAAGGTATAAGAACTACCAATACAAACTTTCTCAAACATATCAGAAAGAGGAAGCCTGTCAGAATTTGCCAATAGGTGTTCACAATTTAAAAGAAATGCTTGAGAAAGATAGAGCCATTGCAAAGTTGCCGAATGAGTTATTGCAACAATATTCATCACAAAGATCTGCAAAGAGACTACACACAGCCTTTCTTTAGAAGTGAGTGAAGAGTCTGAGGCACTGTATCAAACTGATGTGTCAGCAGAGGAAGTTTCATGGAAGTCTATCCAATAAACAGGAAAAAAACACCAGGAGCAGATGTTCTAAAGGAACTCAGATTTGAAGCTGCCAAGCTATGAAGCTTGCTATCTAGCTGTGTCATCATTCATCCAATACCAAAGAAGCTAAAGTTGACCAATACTTTCATTTCTTAAGGGGGGGTTACTAAATATTTGAACAATTGTTACTTCTATACCAGAATAATGGTACAAAGCTATAAAAATATTGAATTAAAATATACTAGAAGAGACTAGGAGAGGTGTTAACATACCTTTTGCAGGAAAAATAATGCTTCTCCAGGCTTTTGAAGATTTTTGTTTAACTCCATTTCAGGGAAGCATTGATGATTTGTACAGCCTCATTTTCCAAAAGGTTTTTGACAATATACCTCAATAGAAATTATTATAAATAACATTGGGAGGTCATTCCATGGATAAAAACATAGTTAACAACCAAGGGACAAAGGCATGAGTAAGTAATTGGTTCTTACTACCTACCGAGTTTCTAGGCAGCTTGTGCTATGAAGAGGAAAAAAAGACAGCTCTCAAGATATCACTTAGTAAAGTAACTATGCACTAAAAATATTACTAAAAAGAGAAATCAGTTAATTTTGGATAGTCCCCTGAAGATATTGTTTCCATGCTCAGAGAGAGAGGGAGAGAGGGGGAGAAAGGGAAAGAAAGAGAGAGAGAGAGAAGCAGAGAGATAGAGAGAGCGCATGTTGGGAAAGAAAGCAAAAATAAAGCACAAAACGTTATGCTACTATATTATCATTTTGTGCCAAAACTGTGAGTATTGTTTGCAGTTCTGGAAAGCCTTTCCTAAAAGTGTATGAAAGAGCAGCTACAAGAGGTACAGGGATACACAACTGATGATCAGGGGTACAGAGGATTTCTGTACATGGAAGAAATGAACAAGTAAATATTTCTTGACCTAGAAAAGAACAATTTATGGAAGACAGAGTAGAAATTCAGAGGGTTGTAAAAGGAGAGGATGACTAGAAGTAATTGCTCATTGTTTTATACCTCGCTCAAGAATAAGAAAACACCATATAAAATCATCATAAAACAAACATCACACAGTTGATTATCCAAGGACATTTTAAGTACCAAAAGTCTACATGGTTTCAAAAAAGATTTACAGAGAAACTATGATGAAAAGACAGCATGTTGCTCAGGAATTCCCCAAAACAGATTTTCAAAAGCAGTACTCCCATGGACGTTTTCCCATATTCAACCATTTTTCCAATATTTCCCACATTTACCTTGGGCCATAGGATTAGTGAGAACCAAAGTCCGTATGTTTTGCCTTCGGGTTCTCCGCACAGCAGACCTGAGGTACATATTCTTCATTGCCTCATATATTTTGGGTTCTTACTAGTGTCATTCTACAAAATCTATAAATTAGCAATATATTATCTTGTGAGTAAAATGAAAAAATATCTCCGAAGTTACTGGCTACATTTTCAAAAAGGATATTGTTACTTCCGTCGTAGACTTGGGCGATACATTCTTTGGAGCAGTAACCACTTTCTGCTGCTATGTGTTTCTTTCAGGTAGAACACCTAATCCTGTGAAACGAGAAAGCACCACTTAATTTCCCAGGGTTTAGAGGAGACATATCTCTGTTCCTCTTGCTCCCAGATAATAGTGCAGTTACGAGTACAGATCTCTAGCTGCTGGATCAGAGCTGTCTGTCTTCCTGTATTGTGGCCATCCTGCACAGCAGATCCAGATGTTGCCACCAACGCAGAAATGTGTAGAGACAAACCTAAAATAAGACACTGTTCAGCATTAGCTTTTGTAAATCTAACATGAGCTTTTCCTCTTTTAACCAATCTAAACTTCCTCCAAGGGAGTATATTGTTCTGTTTTACTTTTGGCCTTCTTTGGCTGGCTGACCTCCCCTAATTAAGCCAACCTATTGGAGGGCCAGCATCTTACGGCCTCCTAAGACATGCGCAGCCAGAAAGTCATGTGTCTTTTCTGCTTGATCTGACCTCAAAATGAGAAGAAAAGGATTAAAAACAAGCAAATGCCTCTCCTAAGAGAGAAGGGAGAAAATCCAGCTGCTGGCAGGCAGACAGCAGCAGCTGAGCAGGAGCATGCTCCCCCTTGCCTTCATCCTGGGCCCCTGCGCACTCGCTCAGGCCGGTCCCCGGAGAGCTTGCAGGGACACTGCAGTCCACCAAGCACACTGCAGTGGCTTTGTGATGCTGGGTGAATAACTTACAAGACTTAATGGTTGTTTTTTATCACCATCTGTGTCAAGGAATAGCAGGGAGAAAGTTTAAATAATTAAATCAAGCCGTGCAGCACTGAGAGAAGTTGAAATTACAGGACACCAGGTCTCATATTAGAACTTTGCCAACGTGTGTTAGAAAGGGTGTATTTCTAGCTACCTCTATACCAGGAGAAATCCAAATATAGACACAGTTATGTTGACTTACATATGTCTTCTTTGATTTACTTATTCAAGCTGAGGAAGTGATATTAAATTTATGAGCCAAAGTCCCATTTTTACTGGAAGATTTTGCCAGCATGATTATATGTATGTAGCCATGTTGGAGAGTGAATCCAGCCTTTTTATTTATTCATTTATTTATTTTGAACTGTTAGATAGGCCTTTATTATTGTACTTTCAATCACATCTTTCAGAAAAGAGAGACGCAGAAAAACAACCAAACAAAAAGCAAAAGCAAAACCAACCAAACAAAAAAGAACTCATTTCATGTAGATGCACCTGCTTCAGTGAGTGATGAATTTCTTCCATCTTTTTATCTCTACACATATTTTTATTGCAACAGTGAATAATTCTTACTGAACAAAGTAAATTCTGGACTTGACAATGTATTTATGAATATAAAGCCACTTAGAAGTTTACCTACTGATTATCCCAAATACATACGTCAGTATTCTTTGAAATATGACAAGGAAAGATACAATATAGCTTTGCTTGAAATAAGACATCCAGTGTTTCAGACTGTTTCAAAACTATATTTCTTCTCCAGCAACAACGTGCTGTTGTGCCAACTCCTAAATAACCATAAATTTCTTTTTTATAAACCTTAATGAATACTTGGCCAAGATGCTGTAACTATTGGCTTCTACCTTTGAGCAGAAATGGAAAAAAAGTGCACACTGACTAAAATGGAAAAAAGATCACAGCAAAACCAATGTTGCATTTTGCATGTACTGTGAAGGAAGCCTTGTTTTCATGGTGTTGCAGTTTTCAGTGTTTTTAATCTTAAAGTGGCTGATCAATTTAAGGTAAGTGGCAGACATTTGGCCTAGTTCCCAGGCTCTGCTTTCCTCCCAGAAAAGAAAGGATTCAGTCAGACACACAGACAAGGGGCATCATCGGTGGCTCTCACATTCCAAGCATTTTAACACAGATTAGGTTGGAATGGTTTTACTGTTTACTGAAATCTCCTAGGTGTTGCATTTTATCCCCCTCTGGCTGTGGTTATCCAGGTTGAGCTTCTCAGGTCAGGACCTCCATAAGAAAAATGGCTTGGAGAGCCTTGAAGGGAAATGCACAGCACAGGTCAAGCCTCCTTATTAAAATGCAATTTCAGCAGCTTATTGGAAAATGTAAGTCCCCAGACAACAGGTAATTTAGCAGTGAACTTTTTTCCTAAAGCTTGCAGCAAGGCAAGAGCTGTTTTACATGCATTCCAGAAGAAAAAGCGAAGATAATCTTCTTAACAACGACAAAACCTCAGCACTTTTTGTGTCTGGATATAACCAGCAGATAATTAAGTGTTATTTTTAGCCTTTCTTTTTTTTTTTTTTCCTTTTAGGTGCAATAAAATATAGATTACAATGTCCAACAGCTAATTCAAATTTGGCTTTACTATGTAATTGTAAAAATTTAATAGGTCTTTTAAGAGACTGTCTTCAAACAATAGCTTTTTATAAATATAAGCTGTATGTTTTAATATGCTCACCCATTTTGCAGACACTTGTGATGGATTTTTGGAGATACTAGGACAATAAATTAGCTCAGGCTTCCTGGAATTGAACACTCGCACAAGGGAGAGTTCACACTATTTGTTTTCAATGAAGTTATCAAAAGTGTGAGTGTGCACACTACTGCCATCGGAGTAGCGAGTGTGAGGCTATGACAGTGTTGGCTGTTTTCTTAATGACAGCTTTATAGTTTAAATAAGCCTTCCTCACCTCCCACCTCCCTCCCCACATTTTTTTCTGGTTAGTTATGCCTTTGAAATTAAATTGATCACCAGGTAGAAATGCCCAAAAGCAAACTGGTGGTTTGGAATATTTAAGCAGAATCAGAGCATTAAAAATAAATAAATAAATAAATAAATAAATAAATAAATAAATAAATAAATAAATAAATAAATAAATGGGGAGTGCACTTTTTGTTAACAAATTAAGACATTTTTTCAGATATATGTACTCAAGGCAATTTATAAAGAAGTTTCCCTTGAAAATGTCAGTCTTTCCACAGCTTGGTTTTTAATGACCCCTAATAACACATTTGAAGGCATTCTGTTCCCTGAATGATACATAGAAGAATAATGTTCCAGATGTATACATGAGCATGCATATGCACGTCAGTGATTTGACTGAACTGAGCTGACCCTGACTCTGGAGTCCTGGCCTCACAGAAAGACTCCAGGAGGTATCAACACATTGCATCCAGGTGCCAGCGCCTTTCTGGAAAGCATCATTACATGGTCAAAGACTACGTCGTTAATGCCATTTCTCCCCAGTTCACTCTTTAAAAAGCAATCAGTAAATTCAACAGGGAAAGCTGCTCATTTAATCAAGCAAGTTAAATGACAAGTGGATATGCTTGTAATCTTAACAATGAGCTTGCGACGTGGTGCTACAGTGAGATTTTGTGAAGGCTCGGAAGGCATCATAAGGCAGGGTATTGCTGGGGGCTGAGGAGCTGTGCCTAGTCCACGCTCACCGAGGGGCAGGGAAGGAGTTAACTGCGGCCCCAAGGAGGGGCAGGAAGCCGACCAGCTGTATGCAATTGCAGCTGCTGCTATAAAAAGGCTTTGCCTTAGAGGATAGGGAGTCACACCAGAAGGGAAGGAAATTTTTCTTGTGAGCTTAGTTCCCTTTTGTAAGGGAAGGAAGTGGGTTCCTGATGGCTGGGTCTGGGGTCTCTGAAATTTGGAGGATCTTGCAAGTATCTGGCTGGTAAAGAGGATGTGACCTTGGTCAATGGCTCTTGCTTGCTGCTACAATTGTACAGCTAGTACACATCTTAAACCTTCTTCAGAAAACTGTTTCTGTAAAGCTGCATGTGTGCATTTAGCAGAAAAATGTTGAATGAATGCTGTAAAAGATAAAGTTGTATCTTACACTGATTTCTTTCTGTCTACCTCTCTGCAGAAGCCTGGCACTGGCCCTTCTGCAAGGGGATCTCATTTTTTTTATGGCACTGCTTTCATGAGGTCTGTGAAAGAGAACGAGGTGTAGGTAGGTCAGGAACGGGTGGAAGATGCTGACTGGGTACATCTGTAGTGATAGCTCTCCCAGAACAAAGCTACCCTTGATGGAAGGGTTCAGCTGTAAAGGGAAGGAAGCATCTTCCTGACAGTTCTCGAGGAAATGACTTAACTCTTCAGGGGAAGAGAGCAGAAGGAAAAGTCTGCTTTATACAGCCTAATAAATATTCTTGCACGTACAGATATGGTTAAAAAACAGGTTTTACACTTGACAATGATTTATTCCATGGGTTGCTGTTATCTTCCCCCTCACAACCTTTATATAAATTCTTCTATGATGGATAATCTCAGCTATACATGTCCTACTAGTACAAATACATTTCCTTGGGGTTTAAAAAAGAAAAAAATAAAAAGGAATATATTAAGATGTTATCAGAAACTATAGGTGAAATCCTTTCATCTGTTTTTAAGGTGAAGGCATACATGCAGATTGAGCAAAAAGAATAGCAATAGATAAATAAAAATCATTTCTAACCACAGCTTCTACAGTTGCCAGAAGTCTCCAGGTATAACACATGGCACAAAACCCCCTTGGCCATTCTTGGACTCTGGCTTTCTTCTGCTGCCTCTACAGAGTGGCTGGCTGGCTCCTACTTACCTTTGGCTAGTCTGTGGAAAACAGAGAGAGTTTTATTAACCAAGATTGCACTGCTCGGGAATGGCTCATAGCTTGCCAAGCTAATCATAGCAAAGTGTTGCAAGATTAGATTTGTCCTGGCTGGCTAAAGCAGACTCCTATGAGACAGAAGGCAAAAAGAAATAGAAAATGAGTAGGGTAAATAAGATTTCCTAGACAAGAACTAGGGAAAATTGTGCTGCAGAATACAAAAGAAGTAGCAAGGCTGATTATCATGAGTATTTTAGATTCTCTGACATATGTAAATGAGAATATAGTGGGGTTCAAAATGGATGAGCAATGGTATTTGCCTTTCACATTGCTTGGGTTGTAGGTGGTTGTCAGACAGCTTTCCCAGAGAGGTTTAAGGAAGTCTGAGTTTTCTCTTCCACCACGTATGACTGATCAGCAGGTAATTGTACCTGTTGTGTCTCATGAAATGGCCGTGGCTAAACCTGCTCAGACCAAGCCACATACATGTATGATGTTAAACCTGACTTGCTTTACAGAGTGCAGGGGAAGTCCCATTTTGACAGGCATCATGAGTGCACATGGCATAGTGACCATTGTTTAAGGAGATGGAAGTCAGCAGCTGACTGGCATTTTCAGTTCCTTCTTTCTTCTAGCCCAGAACTTCAGTTAAGGACCATTCAAAAGAGGTTGCAGAAGGACACTCCTGTGTTGGTTTGCTTAGGGTTTGACTACACAAAGCTCTTGCTATGCCTGAGTGATTCTCTGTGATGACCCTTGTAGGGTACAAGCAGATAACTTAGATGCTATGGTTTAGCAAGACATTGTTAATTAGTGAGACTGCTATACATTCAACATCAGTAGTCCTCAACTATCCTATAAAGTAAAATATGACTTATATTTTCTTAATTGTATTGTGTGCAGTCATACAGTTTAATTCTGGGCATGCAAAGAATTGCTCTCATTAAACTTATTCCTGACCAAACTGTAAGAGTATGAGGAAAAATAATTTTGCCCTCAATGCATGTCCTACTTTCATCAAAATTAACATGAAAGTGTGGACACCCTTGAGAATCTTTGCCTATATCAAGATATATTACGGTATATTTGCTCTTAATAACTGAGGTAGGAGGAGACCTAAACTCTTTTTAAATGGTTTATTTATATTTGTTTGTTTACATGAGCAGGCTATCCTGAGGCATGCAGCTGTCTTTGCAGACTGCATCTGAAGTTATAGGCTTGGTGAATGATATCTACAAAACAAACATTAGGTCAGACAGATGCTTTAGTGGTTTGGTTAACAGAATTGCAAAAGAATAGTAGCCAAAAAACTTCAATTTACTCCCCAGTTAGGTCATTTATTATTATTTATTTCTTACAAGAACATCATGATTAAAGAGACTCATCATTCAGATTATACAGTTCAGTCACTCATTTGAAGAAAGCCAAAAAATGAAATTGTTGATTGCTAATAACTGAGCTAATCTCCCAAGCTGTTGGCATGACAGACAGTATTCTTTCGACTTCAGCCAAAATTTTCAACAGTGAAATCCTACAAAAGTTCTTTCTTCAGAGAGCTTGGTCAGAGCAAAGCTCTCTGGACATCTGGGTCTCAATCATTAAAGAAGAAGGTCACTTACATCTTTACCAAGTTCCTATATTATTTCAAATTAGTGTGTGGCATCCCCCTTTAAGGTAAACTGGAATATAATAAACTCTGTTTGAAATCAATACCCATGTACTTGCTTAATAACCTAAAAAAATATTTTAACAATTGCATTCACTCTCACAAGTCTCCATGATTGGTCACAAATAATTATATCCATATTTAAATTTAAATTTTTGGAACATAGGTGCCTCTTACAGGCAGTTTTCCATTAACTTTGTTTTAAAGCTATAAAGCCTGACATTTCTCATGCTCCAGGTCACAATGCACACTTTCATAGGAATCTATAAAATGTATGAGTAAGGTTGCTCTTAGAAACATATGTTGCTTTTCTGTGTATATAGTGGTAAATTTTGAAAAAGGAGAAACTTCTATTTTTTTCTAGTAGGAAAAACTCCTTTCTACTAGAAAGAGTTTGGGGACAAGTAACAGTAAGTTCTTCAAATGCTCAGATGCTATAAAATAAAGAAAATAAGCCAGGATATTTGTTGGATGACTTCCCCACCAAAAACCTAAGAGAGTAACTGTTGACTTCAGATATTAGCTCTGCTCCGCTATAACCATACCACATATTGCATCAACTTTTCCAGACAAAATTTAGAAGCCAAATTTTAAGACTCATGTCATTAGCTTATCCATTTAATAAAGAATTCCCAAAAAGACAGTTTTAATCTAGAAAAAAATAAAATAAAATAACAAGGAATTTCCTTAGAGAATTCACAAAATCTTCTGTAGATCCTGCCTTTGTTTGTAGACTCTATTCTCTTTTTTATTGTGTTTTTTTTTTTTTTTTTTTTTTAAGTCCCAGTGTTTCAACAGTTTCATTTACTGGGTTCAGTTCATCCACTATCTAGTTCAGTTAATATTAGCTAGGAAATTCACAAAGAAGTAACTATTGAGTGCCAAAAAAATTACCTTACTGAAGTTATTTTACAGACCAGTTTAGTAATATTTCCCTGCTGTTTGTACAGCAAACAGAATGGTATCTGTATGTTCACAGTTATTGAAAGAGGGCAGCTAGCTTATCATTTGTTCCCACATTTACCTCCAATAAATTATAGATGCAGCTGATGGCATCTGGGTATCTGATTCAATAATAGATGTCTGAATCTGGAAGTTAGTTACTGTTTTTTTGTTTATTTGTTTGTTTGTTTTCCATTTTGGCCCTCCACTAATAACAGCAATAATCAGAAGCCATTGACAAATCTTTCAAATTTTTTATGAATCAGTTATTTTGTTAAGAAAAAAGAGATGAGGTTCTTCATAGTTTTTCCTTCCACAACGTATTGCAGATTTACAAAATGTACTTAATAGTCTGCTGGTGAACAAACTAATTTGTCAATGAAAATTTCAGCATTGCCATGTGCTTTTTTTCTTGAAAGTTACAACCTATGGAATTTTTGAAAATGGATCATCTGTTGTGTGGTATTGAGGTTTATCTAGCTGGCAACCCTTGGTCAGACTTTCTTGAAAATAATTGGAGAAAAACAAAAAAGTCATGGGTAGCATAGATGAACAAAATCTTTGGTCCATGAATACAAGCATAAAGCTTTAGGACAGCCTGTTAGTTTAAGGATTCCATTATATTATTCATAAGAGCATGGTTTAATCTTCTAGACTTGTATTATTATATTCTGCCTAAGTCTCCCTGTCACATCTATTAAATATGCCATTCTTTTCTGCTTCCCACACTGAAACTTTTATGTATTGTTTTTGGTATAACTGTTATTATTACGTACAGGTGATTGGCTTTGCCTGGTGGATGTAGTGATACTTGCCTGCAGCAAGTCTGTAAAGCATTCAAGAGTCCTTAGGAATGAAATACTATGTGCATGCCAAATACAAAATCTAACAATAGATTTTCATATATATGTTTATATTTTCAGTCATTTTGGCACTCTGATGTTTTGAAAGGAGAAAGTAGGTTCTACACATGACATAAGGTATGTTTAAAGCAAGGTACACACATGGAGCACATATCCAAAAGCAGTAATTGATTCTGCATCTCTTGATCTTTCTAGATACATCTAAATAGATGTTTTGCAGATATAGCAAATTGCACAATAGTAAAACAAAAAGCATTACGCTCAACACAGTCTGAATGACATTTAATAGACAGTCATGTCAGTAGTGAGACTAAAAAAATGTGGCTTGTGCTGTCAGAGGTCAAACTAAACTTCTGTGCCTCACTCAGTCCCTGAAATCTGTAAAATATATTAAAGCCCTGTGGTGCAGTAAGGGAAACAGAAAATGGTCAGAAGATAGGACAGTGATCCAATCTGAGCTTGGCTAAAAAGTCAGTATGTTGCAACTTCATTTTTACAATATGTCATGGTATTAATGGTCAAGTTACCTATTTACCTCTTCTTCTAAAGATGCAGCATTTCTTCCTTAGTGTTCTCAGCAGTAACCACCAAAATATGTTTTTTCTTCAGCACCAGAGCTTACAGTCTCCCTTTCCAGTATTGTCCTATCTTAGTTGCACACCTAGAATTTGTCAGCAGATATAAATTAAACAAATTGAGAAGTCAGGCAAAATATTTTATACAAATATCAGAGCATAACATTCTAGAATAGTACTATTGGAAAAGTATGCTGACCAATAGTCTGAGCACATTTCATCCTGGAAGAAATTCTAGAGCAACCTAAAACATTTAGGTCATGTTACTCACTGGGGTGGGTAAGAAAGCAAAACCTTAAGAAATCAAGTTGTGAAAAAGCTGAGATCTTAAGAGTAGAAGCTGTTACTGGAATTCTAAATGTTGCTGCATCGCTGTTGTTTTATTATTACGCAAGTTAAAAAATTATCTAAGAAAGGTTTTGGAATAATGTGACTATGCAGCCTCATCACAGTTCTATGGAAACAGCAAAGTGCGAGTAAATATAATATAACCTGAAAGGATGTGGATAGGCTATACATTTGTAGATAAAGACAACCTGAAAGATGTGATTTACATGGATTTCAAAAAGTTTTGATAAGAAATTAATAAGGAAGTCAAAAAATCATGCATCACTAGGCAAACAACTTGCATGGATTAAAAAAATTTTTAATGATAAAATCAAAGTAATAACAGGTGTTCTTCAAAGTGATAAAAAAAAATAATAGTAAGATATGCCAGGTGTGGCTATGGGCAAAGGTGTTATTTGAAGCACTTAGAACTCACACCATGGAAGAGGAAGTAAATTTTAGGTTGTAGAAGGTGGTATATTCAAAGACAAACACCAACTGGAAGAATAAGAGATGTTGGCTATTTTAAAAGTGCATTGGCTTTCCAAAAGGTTTGATAAAATGTAAAGAAGGAAATAAAATAGGCTTGGTTTTCCAAGCCTGTTTGTTTTTGTTAAAACAAGATAGGCACAGAGGCATGGAAAAGCAGTATGGAGAGTGAGAAATTTCAGTTGCAATTTCTCATTCAATTCTTGTACCATGGCTGATTTTTTGGATCAACATAAGATGTCAACAAATCATCCTGTGTCTGCTCATAAACTTTGATTCTTTCTGGAAAATGACATTGAATTGCATTACAGTGTATTTCTATTTAATGTCAGCAACTAATGTTAGCAATTTTCCTTTAGGTGTGGAGGGATTTTAAAAGCAGTAGTGCCTTACCTACTTTTGGAAGTGAAATGTGTCCATTGTACAAGACAGAAGGAAAAAAATAAATAAATAAATAAATAAACATATATATATGTTCAGTTCTGGTAAGTTGTCCTTTGTGTGTCAAGTTACCTCTACAGTCCTATAGTACAGAGTGAAAATATGGATAACATGGAGGCCAAATGGTCTCTGTTACACACAGAGCTTGTAAAGATTAATATGATTTTAATCCCAAAGAAAACAAAACGTTGAAAGGCAGCTGACCACAATATTGACAATTCTCAGGGATTTCATGACTTGCTAGCCCATCTGCTGTCCCCAGCTGTGCAAAAGTAGATCAAAAAATAAAAATGACAAATGCAAAGGCAGTGAATTTCTGACAAAGAAAAGGAAATATTTCCTTCAGCAGTGTGAAGTCAGAGTGGAATTTTACACTGCAGGGGGTTGTTGGAAAATGGCTGCAGTTGGATTTTAAGAAAGGATTGTTCATTAGTTGTTTGTTCATTAACATTTGTAGTTATACAAGCCAACCCTGTGATAAGAGTGTTTAAACTTCCTGCCTCAGGGAATAGGAAATCAGGACTAAATCTCCCTGCATATGTAGTTTTTGACAATGACAAACAATGCCTAGTTGGGAAGATGCTTAATTTAGTGAGTGCTTGCTCTCAAATCTAATGCTTTTCTGCCTTTAGCCCTGCCCTTGAGGCCTGCCTGCCTGTGTGAATCATTGCTGCACCAGCCCTCAGGGTTCCCCAGACCGGACTGGCTGTTACCCTGACCTGGGCCATGGACACCATCAGCTTGAAGTTCAATTCTCAGAGTAATATCAAAGAGATGTGAATGTCTCTCTGAAAGGATGTGACAGAGTATGCAGGTAGGAGAGGAAGATCTAATAACCATCAAACGGTGCAATGTCTGCTTAATTTGCCATCAGCTGTTTTAACAGACTTTGAATATTAAAACTACTATCATATAATTTTCTCCCTTCTCTCTCTTTCAGTTGTCCAGTCTGGATGGCTCTTCCACGTCATAACTGTTGTCCTCTATCCCAAAACACATCATCTTCAAAACACATCATCTCCTCTTTCCATCTTCTAAAACTTTTGCCTGTGCCTACGATACGCACATCCAATACCCTCTTTCATTGTCAGCTGTTTTCTTTCAGTATATTTTTTTTCTCTTCAAATCTTCTTAATTCCCCATACAAACTCTCTTCAGGATATTTTTTCATAGTCTAAAAGATCATCGCCAAAGGACTTCTTCCCTCTTTCTCTGTTCAGCATGCCTCATCTCTGGACATGCATCTAGTTTCATTTCCTCTTATATTCAGTATCAGTAATAAATATATACCTGCCTGCTGTGGGAAATTATAACTGAGACCTAGTCGTCTAATGCTAATATCAGGTTTGACAGTTCTTACATTCCATTATCTCATAATGACTTAGAGGAAGGCATGTCACTTGGTTTGCCTAGGTAGGAAAATGTCCAAGTGTCTTTCTTCCTTTTCATCAGTTCTTTATCTGTAGATTCACATTTCCTATCATGGAATTAATTACTTTTGTTTTGAAACTGTGACTATTGATTGGTAGTAACTCAAGGAATGTTGCTGCCATGAATATTCACCCATTGTAGTCTTCTGCCTCCTCTTTATTTTCAGCTTTTAAATCATGTTAAAGCAGATAAAAGGTTTTTGTTTTGTTTTGTTTTGTTTTGTTTTTCATAGAAACAGTACTGAGTGTTGAGCACAGAGCAAAACATTCATATGTTAACCCTTTGTTTTGGAAATGCCCATGCAAAGAACTCCAACACCCACCAACAGAAAAAAATCAGTTTGTGCCTCTGAAAAACAGCTGAGAAGAAGTAAGTGAAAGTGGATCACTGAGTGACTGGGCAGCCCCTGCCACTTGCAAATCTCTAAGGGGTTCAAGGCTAGATGAGTCAGAGCACACTGATATCTGTTCAGAGCATTACTCTGTAATAACCAAACTGCTTCACAATTGTTCTGCAGAAAAAAAAAAAAAAAAAGAAAAAAAAAAATTTACTTGTTTGTGCCTCGTACATTTTAAGCTTTTCATAGCAGGATCTCTGTTCTGCAGCACTGTGCTAGCTTATGGCACTACATAAATGATTATGTCCCCTGATAATATCCAGAGATGGAAAAAGAACAGAGATTTAATAGGGACCGAGCTGGCAGAGTGGAGTAGCTCATGCCCAGATAGAAGTTGTCTCTAGGGTCTGTATTCATTAAATGCCTTTGAGCTTGCATGAAACTACAAGTTGGAGGAAGTGAATTTGTGGCAGAGTTAGATGTAAACAATGTCAGTATTGTTGATAGTTTATGTGTTCCATATGATTCCACACGTCTGCAAGTCCATAATATCGCAGTTTCACCAGTTGTTCACTGTGAAAATACTACATTGCACGCAAGTTCCCCCTGCAACTAAGTAAAGATACAGCAAATAGTAGCAGAAAAAAAAAAAAAAGACAAAAAAAAAAAAAAAACTTTTCTTACTCCTACTCAGTAGGTGTTCTTTATTTATTGAATGAATTTACCATAATGTGAAGTTCACAGAAATTTATATGCATTGCTCAGGGACACATTTTGAAATTTGGGTGATTAGCTCAGATACAACCTTACAGATAAAATCCAGCTGTTGAACATAATTTTACTGGATCATCGTGGAGCTGTTTGTAGCAGCAGCAGTGTTCTGCAGGCTGCTCCGTGACTTCACAGGAGAGAAAAAGTGACCACTGTATTCTCAACTGAAGCAACAAAGTGTAGTGAGAAACAGCACTGACACTTATCCGCAAGGTGATTGTTAACTGACAGAAGCTCTGTCTCTAATACAGCCCACAGCAGGCTTTTCTGTAGGAGCAGCCCCTAGCACTATGTATGTCCGTACAGGTTTCTCAGATGTATTTAAAGTCAGCAGCAAAGCCTCAAGGTGGTATTGGCCATCCCAAGGAAAGGGGTTATTTTTGCAGGTTCTGCAGTCTTAGGTTAAGAAGCAGTCAGCATGAATACTTACTCACCATAGCCAGAATAGATCCAGAATGAATGGTCTCAATTCCCCATGAAAATGGTGGCAGAAGTAGAAGGATCTGGTTAGCAGGTCCCAACATCAGCATTGCTCTGTGTACCAACAGCAAGGCTCAGGGTTTGGCCATGTGCACATTCAGCATCTGGTACAGAGCCAAAAGCGAGCTTTGCCATGTAAAAGGCAGAATTGGTTAGGTTTCTGGCATCTTAAAATTTGACCAATTTTGAACTAATCTACATAGTCCCCACAAAAAGCATTTTCTTGACTCCAAGACTATACTACTGCCCAAACCCATAGCCTATTTGAAAGCCATGTAGATATGGAAGATTTTCAAACAAAATGAATGGTATTTTCACATGGTAGAAAATATTAAGCATCCTAAAGATAAGGGAAACTCAAGCTGTCCCATGCTATTCATAAAACAGTTGTTCAAAAAACAACAAAGCAGAGGTCTTTAGGTCATAAAGTTAGACTTCTCCTTCACAGGCATTGTGTATCTTTTATACATGTATATGTATAAATATTATTTCTTATTTTTCAGAGCTTCTGTAATCCAGGAATAAACAATCAATTATTACAGCCCTGCTATACGTTATGATAGACATATTCTTGCATGGCTGTGCTGCAGTGGCAAATACAGGTTGAAGATGGTGGGTAAAAAGGTAGGTACTCATACTGTTTGAAGCTCAGGGATGAAACTCATTTAAGTCCAGAACACTTTGCTCTCATACAGTTAATAGCAAGCAAATCAGGCAGTGCAGAGGGAATTTGCAGTGAAAAGGATCCCTTTCAGTTTATATTTCATGGTTCTCTTTAAGGAGGGGTCCCCTCTCTTCTTTTATTTTTAAATCAATGTCTTTTACAGCAGTTATTGTGCTCCCCGTCCCCCCCACTGAAATGACAGGATGGGCTGCAGTTTATCCCAGTGGGAGAGCAGCAGCCGGGAAGCTGAGTGGTGGAATATCTTTGTAAGGGCTTGGCAAGTCCAACCGGGACAAAATTTCTCCAGCAGGTTCGAAAGATGGATTTGACCACTATGGGGCCAAAACAAACTGATAAGCATTGGCCAAATTAATCTCTGGGTGTAAGCCATCTTTACTACAATAGAAGCCAAGCTGAATCTGGTACCTGATCGCTGGAAGTTCTATCTCAAAATAACTGTGACCTGGTTATCTGAGGTAGCCATAGTTCCTGCCCACTCCTCTGAGAGAGGGAATTGCTCAGTGCTCCTGAAAACCCAATCGGCGGTTTTCCCGCAGTGTAAGATGCCTTTTAAAATGCTTTCTAAGGCACTTTTTTTGATCCCGGTAAGATCATTTAAATCTGCAAATAATTTCTGGTGGGAAAAAAATGCAAACTTGATCATTTAGCTGCTGTGTTAACTGGAAGAATGAACAGAAAAATAGAATGACACATTATTACTGAAATCTCTAACCCTCTTTCTGTACATATATCAAGTACTTTTATGAGAAAAAGATGTCACACCCAAAACTTCAATTTTCCTCCAAAAAAAAAAAAAGTATTTGTATGCCCTGAGCCAGATATGCACCTGTGTTCTGCTGCAGTGCCTGTGCCATTCCCTCCTTGATATGACTAGGTCTTCAGCTGTGATTATGGGTGTCAAGTAGTGATTATGTTTGTCAAATAAATTTATTTCTGAATACAGAGACCATGTTTCCATTTTTTAGTTTTCAAGATAGTTTTTTATGTTCTATTGAAGACACTGAAAAAAGACATCTTTAAGCTAAACAAATATTTCAGTCCCTGTACAGCTGTTACTGACAAATGAGTCACAGAAGCTGTAGAGGGATGTTAGGTTATTCATTCACTGAATAACTGTTAGGTTATTTCATTCTAAATGAAATGAAATGTTTTACAACTAAAACATTCATCATACCTAACATATACCATACTGTACACTTACTAATAACTAGCAGAACACTTTCTGCTTTTTAAAATTTCTTTTGCCACCACACCTTAAAAATGTTAAACATTCCTTGTCCTACTAATCCAGTTCTTCCCTTGGACAAGAAAAGAGTTTCTTTTAGTTCTCCAATATCTCCTCTTTATTTCTTTGTGGACTAAAGTAATCACTGACCTAACAGGAATAAATATGATTCTAAGAACAGTGCTCATCAGAAAACTACTAGTCCAGAGCCAGAAGAGGGAGCCTAGAGAGCAAAATACTGTTCTTATTTGTTTGCCACCAACTTCAAGGATGCTTTTTTTTTTTTTTCTTCCTTTCTTTCTTTCCTCTTTTATTTTTCTTTTCCTTTTTTTTTTTTTTTTTTTTTTAATAATTGTTCCAAAATAGATCTTCATAAGGGCATAGAAATGAGAATAATAAGAATTGTCCTCCTCAAGTTTCACTGTTATGCAAAATATCATCAAAGAGCAGGATACATTGACCTTTGATCATCAGACTTTGGAGAAGACACACATATGCCATAGTGCAAACCCCAGCTTTTTTTTTTTTTTTTTTTTTTTTTTTTGTGGATCTCAACCATTCAATTCATTATACTCCCACTTTCTTTTCTTTTGCATATGTTAGGAGGGAATAGGTAGCATTTCTGGTCATAATATTCATTTTCCCCAGTCTCACCTCCAAGCCCTCATTATAATAATATTTTAAGTTTTTTGTTTGTTTGTTTGTTTGTTTTCTCTCCTTCATTGTTCTTTTCTTTATTTTGACCACTTTAAAAAAATGGGGAAGGGTCCTCCCTGGTGCCATCTATTTGCTCATTTGTCCTGGTCCTTTTTTTATTTGGGTCATGGGAGCACTCTTATAAGATGCACAGTTGTTCTGCAGTCCCCAACCATGAAGAGGAATTCTTTCAGCATCTCTGGATTCCATCAGAGCCACACAGGATGCCCTAAAGCTGTATTTGAGGCTTCAGAGCCACAGACTCAGTATTATTTTGTGTGCTGGGAGCCAATGTTCCCTCATAAGAAACAAGCATCTTTAGACAGACTAGATGTGAAGTTCACTAAAATCAGTTTTCCCTGTGGCTTGGGACCATTAAGTCATCAATATCAATCACGCATGAAGAAGTAAAGGGAAAGAAGCAGCTGATGAAATCCACCCTGAATCCCTGATTCACAGCAATGAGAAGTACTGTTGTAAGTCCTGATAGGAACCAAAAACAAAGCGTTTCTTTTCATTCATTTATTTCCATGGACAACGGCTGCAGGTTGTCCGTAGAGGCTTTGGAGTCTCCATACTCAGAGATATTCAAAAGCCTCATGGACATGGCTCTGAGCAAGTGGCTCTACATGGCCCTACTTTAGTGGAGGCTGGCCATGAGCTATAAAGGTACCTTCAAACCTCAACCACTCAGTGATTCTATGGATATAATAAGAACCAACTTCAGTTTTTAGATGTAATTTAGATTTAATTGAAACCAAAAGGTAATGAATGTTTTTCTCTACTTATTTTGGTTTGTGTTTTTTTACTATCTTGAAAAAAATGCATTCAGCCTTGCCTTGATTTTTGTTTACTTTTAGCTTCTCTGTTTCTTAGTATTCTTAGATACCAGATCTCAGTATGGCACAAGAAAGATTCCCTGACAATACAGAATCATAGAGTCACAGAATATCCCAAGTTGGAAAGGACCAATAAGGATCATCTACTCCAACTCCTGGCACCACATAGGTCTACCCAAAATTTTAGACCATGTGACTAAGTGCACAGTGCAAACACTTCTTAAACTATGACAGGCTTGGTGCAGTGACTACTTCCCTGGGGAGCCTGTTCCAGTGTGTGACCACCCTCTCAGTGAAGAACCTCTTCCTGATGTCCAGCCTAATCCTCCCCTGCCTCAGCTTGACACCATTCCCACGGGTCCTATCACTGGTGATTATGGAGAATAGGTCACCTACCTCTCCACTCCCCCTTGTGAGGAAATTGTAGACTGTGATGAGGTCTCCCCTCAGCCTCCTCTTCTCCAGGCTGAACAGGCCAAAATATCTCTGACCCAATTGAAAATGCAAAATTCTGAGAAATCTCTTTTTTTTGTTTTATTTTTTCTGCATTGCAGGGGGATTTCTAGATCAAAGGGGCTCTGAAAGAGTCTAGCTCAACCATACTGCAAGACTCAGCTGGAAAATAGCTGCTGTCCCAACTTACTATCTGTCATGGCTTACGATACCAACTGCAACGGGCATTCGGATGTTCAGAGAAACTCACCTTATGATTTAACTAAAAGAAAAAAAAAAAAAAAAAAAAGTATTTAAGTATTTACGAAGCTTTTTGTTTCAAATTACTTCAAAAATTTTGTGCTATCATCAGATTTTGCAAGCCTATGTCTCATCACCAACTGTTATTCTGTATGTTTTGCTGAAAAAAGTCGGGCTGAAGGAATTGCTTTCAGAAAAGTTTGGTTTCTACACTACTGATAAAAGACATGACCTGGGGCCCTGTTGTTTAAAGGACTGTTGTTTACCTGAGTTAGGTAAAGCCTCTTTCAATCAGTTATCAACAAATATTAAATGATGCTAAACCTAACTGACATACATTTTTTATAATTCACACTTCCTGTAGAAATAGGTACAAAAAAGAGATTCCTTTCTTGTAATAGATGGAGCCAACGTTTAAGTTGTACTCATTCCAGCTCTTCCTGCAGTCAGTGGCTCTGCCTAAAATGCAGTCAGTATAGAATTTTGCCTGTAGAGTACTGGTATTCAGCTACCTTTTTTTTGGCACACTTTGAGGTGAAGTATTTTTTCCTGTTTTCTAACATTAATCTCCCACCACTGGATAAAACGAACAAACTCAAAAAGAACGGAGAGTCCTGGGATCCATTTCAAAAGGTAGTTAGTGGAACTGGGAGCTAAAAGCAAGCCTTTGATAAGAAACAAACTATGCTGATTTAAAAGAACATTTAATATAATAGTATATTTCCTGTAATTCATAATCCCTACTTCCTCGAGTCTGAAGTATTCCTTTACCTTTTATAATTCTCATTCTTCCTTCTGGGGTTTGTGAAAGAAGATACCTTGTATCATTATTTCTCTTTAATTAAAATCAGAAACAGCTCAGAATGAAGAGATGCCTGGCAGGGTGAGGGAACAACACATGACGGAAGACTTTAGGCACCGGATCCCGGAGGCTACTCTGAATAACCTAATTTCAGGCATTTAAATTAACATATTTCAGTATATGCTTGATTTTTAGAGTTATGACCAGATACATTTTTTTTTAAGTTGTGTATTGTCAGCTCTGAAAGATTTTCAAATCTTTTTCTCTGTTTCAGCTACTTCTGCGCACTTCCAAAGCCTACTTCAATTAATTAGTACTGCCATACTTTTCTGAGGCAACAAGGAAAGTCTAGCCTTTGGCTTTCAACAGCCCTATTTACCTCGTCTCAGTCTGGTTATCTGGTCCATTTTTTCCTCATACCTTTGCCATGGATCCAGCTTTAACAGTGACAGGCTTTTAGCTACTGTGGCACAGAGCTCCAGTGATTCTGTTTCCAAGTGGAAGACAGTAAGTTGCTCAACTTTCATAAACTCATACAAACTCTGTCTAGTTTAAGAACAACGTATATTATTCTTTCTGCTAAAGGACTGAACAACTAAGAAAAAAAAATCCAAACTCCAGTGCATGAGAAGATAAATGTACTTCATGTCAGTAATTTTTGTTGACCTTTTAGTACCACAGCAGGCATTCAAAATAACCACTTTGTAGTTTCATTTTAAGTTCATACATTGGTTACTACCCTGCCCCAAAAGGCAGTTGTGTGCCTAATCTGATGTGTGTGGCACTGACAGCTTGCTTTGCTGAGTCAAATTTCTTGTTGTGTAGCTGATAAGCGATAACTACAGTTACTGGTTTCATTCCCATGTTTTTTGTTCTGTGCTGAATCATTAGGTAAAAGAGCTGATATGCCAGTGTGTGGTGAGTCTGTAACAGCTGTCCGAAATTTCCATTTTTCTAATTTGATTTTGGTGGCTGTTTTTTTGTTTTTTTTTCAGTGTGGGTGATGTTTTTTGTTGTGTTTTTCTGTGTGTTTTTTCTTGTTTGTTTGTTTGTTTGTTTTGTTTTTCTGGATGATGAACACTAAATATTTCATTGATGGATAATAAGTGAAAAGAATAATCTTTATCCTCAGATCTCTTTCTTTTAGTGCACAAATAACTCCACAACCCATTATGGAGATATAAAACATGACTTTGGAAGCAAGAGCCTCAAGTTAGACATCTAAATAATAGACTTGTTTTTTTTAAATCTTTAGAGTCCTGAAAAGCCTCTGAGTTCCCAGCAGCTCCCCTGGAAGGTCTTGCAATCTGCTGGATGGACTTTTGAAAACCAGGCCTCCCATTTGCATGCTTTTCTCCCTTGAACCTTAAATACTTTTTTTAGAGGAGCTGTCACATCCCATACAAAAAGCTGTCGCTTTTGATGCATCCTGATGTCTGCAGATTTCTGCTCTGTGCTTCTTGCTTCTTCCCTTATTATGTTAGTTCCTACTTAAAACCAAAACAAACAAATAAACAAACAAACAAAACAACTAAAACACTTCAGATATCATAACTATAAATGCAAATAGCCCTACTAATTAACTGTTGTTTCATTCCTAAAGATTACTGAGCCTCTGTTGGTGGTTCAAGAGCTATCAACTTTTTTTACCTTCAGTGCATGGGAGTTCAGATCCTCCTTGCAATGTGGGTCTCCCCAGAGCACAATTTTGTGGCAGGCTGAACCCAAACTCTTTAAGAATGAACTCTTTTACTCTAGCACATCAATACTGGGCCCTGTGTAAAGTGAAAGAGTCTTTGACATGTTCAAGTAGCCTTTCCCTTTCTCTCTCCATGCCTCAGAAGGAGGCTTTACTTGTCATCATACTGCAGTTTCTGATAGCTGGGGATAATTTGTGTTCGGGGGATGAGAACACAACTCACATTCTGAAAAGCATGTGTATATGCTGGAGAAATGTTAAAACTGGAGCAAGAAGCAAGCACTAAGAAAATAAGGAAGAAGGGCAAGGTAATAAAATACTTTTATTCAACAAGCCTACCTTAGAGCAAAATGGCAAAATGAGGGGGTGAAGGACGCAACCAAATGCCTGCAGCCTCGCTGCCTCCTCTGCTCATGTCAGAACTTGGGAAAGCCATGAGCAGGCAGCTCTGCTCTCAGGGTCCTGCCCTCAGCCCTGCTGCTCTCACTCGTGTGGCTGGAGCAGCCGACACCTGACTCAATGTGGCAAAATTCATTTTTCCTTCCACCTTGCACCAATCTCAATTTTCCTACCCATAGGAAAATGGATATCCATCATGCAGTGGCTGTACTGAGTTTAGCGGCTTTGTGGGGCTTTGCAGTGTCTTTATAGAGTACATAGCTATGAAAGTTCATTGCTTGATCCTCAAAACTCACTACTTCTCTGCCTAGAACCCCAGATCTAATAGTTTTCAGGTATTCTCTGTTTTTTTTTTTCCCAGTCCAGGGATCTATCTCAAAATTTTGTTAACCACATAGGGGGAACATTTACTGCTTTCTCTATATATAGCCAAGAGAAGCCAAAAGAAGAGGTCAGGGGATGCAATCTTTGGTGATGCTAAGCACAGTAAGAAAAATGCAATTAGAAAAGCATCCGTCATCTGATCCCAACTATTTACACTGTTTTTAGAAGAGCAAAGAAAAGGATTCAGATTTTCCAAAGGAGACTGAACCTTGACAGAAACAATATTTTCTGTGGTGCCACATGATTTTTTTTTCCTTCAGGCTATAACAGAAAAGGCAGTCCTATGCAGCATGCCTGTATTTTAGCCGCTCCACTTTCATGCAATAAAAAATAATAATAAAAAAAAAAAAAAGTGAGAAAGTGAGAATTGCAAGAAGGTTCTTATCTTGCAATAAAATCCCTGAGATAATTAGTCTCTGATAAACAGTGTTTCAAGTATGGGGAATTGCCCTAACTATACGATAAATATAAGAACACTTTCAGCTTTTAACTGCAACAATCTGGCTTTCTCTGAATGGCAGGTGTTATGGCAAAGCTGTTACTCGCAACCGTTAAGAGCTTTCAAGGGCCGTGGAAACAATATGTAAACTTATACTTGGAAAGAAACCAGTCTAACTTCTGCCTTCTGATAGACTTATGAGAAGCCTATTGTTCTTGGTAGATTTTTTAAATTACTATCTTAATGACTTCTGTGCTACATTACACAGAACATTTCTGGAAATATCTTGTACTCAGACTGCAGCCCCAAACAGAAACCTGAATTACTGAATTCAGTGCACTTCAGTTTCAGCAGTAGGAGTGGGAGTTTTCAGGACTGTGATTATAAATCTGGACATTTAAATTCCTTGCAAGCTACATTTTGATGCATTAGTCTTTCCTGGAATCTGGCCATATATAAGAATAAACTGAAATATTCAGTCATAGAGTTAGCATGGAGAACTTTGCTTCTGAACTGTGCCAAAGGGTAGATCTGTTAGATGTTTCCAGTTGTGACACAAAAACAGATCAGGGAAGTTTAATCAGTGAAGTAGACAGAAAGGTTTCAATAAGAGCTGCTCTTATACCAGTAATAGAAAGGCTGGACAAAGCAGTCTGTGCAAATGTATTTCTGCTATTGCTTGCTGCTCTTGTTTGTGGTTTGTTTGTTTGTTTGTTTTCCTAAGTATTTATAAAATATGTGCAGTAAATTTTGACATGGGCAAGATTTAAAAAAAAAAAAAAATGTTTGCCTGGAATATAAGATTTCAGAAGTATGTCTAAGTCAATCTGCAGTGAAACACTACAGCAAGTCTCCAGGTCCAAGTCCAAGTCTGTCTGTCCTGGTGGGAACAAGCCACAGGTCCTGTCCAGCCCAGGAATCTGGGTTTACGTTCTGTGGGAAGCGTGGCAGAGAGAACAGGCGAAGGAGGGGGAAGAGGGAGTGGTACACACCCTGGTCTTGCCCCGACATGGAGCACTGCAGCACTCCCAGGTCTCTCAACTTAGAAGGAACCCCAGCATTCAGCACAATCTTGTTTGTAATTTTGTCATTTATTAAATTTGATTTCAATATATTTATGTTATCGCGAAATAAGCAGTTATGCAGTTCAACCCTCAGGTGGTTTTTTTGCTTCTTAATGTCATCTCTTTTTCATACTTGCTGAGGTTTTGTCAGTGATGTTAGATCTTGTTCTGAGCAAAATATTTGAGCTGTGTGTGTACACGCATGTGCGCCTCTGTACACCCACGCTTGAAAGGTGATGCAATTTCCCATTAAAGTTTGGGATACTCTTAGCTAGGAAATGATAAGAAAGGATTTTACTTCAATGTCATAAATAATGACAGTGCTCCCCGTGTAGGACACTTCACTATCTTCTTCCTGTGAGGCAGGAATAATGGACTCACAGTAGCAATGGTGAGGCTGGTGCGTGCACCATTTCTTATTAGCTCAATCTAGTCTTGTGTATTGACAGGAGAGGCAAGGCTGGGAACTAAAACTTAAGATTTTTAATGCCTAGTTCTAGTTATTAGACAGCTTCCTTTATTTTGAAAAAGTTATAAAAGAGCAGGGAACCAATAATACATTGCTTAAACTCTTCTCCAATGCATACATTATTAAACACTATCACAGACAATGCTACAAAGATCTTTGCTCTGATCCAGTGCAGCTGTTCCTATGTTTTTTAAAAGTTGTGTTTTGCCATTATCCAGTACCTGAAATGCCATGTTTATTTCTTCTGCTTGGTAGAGAAATTTAAAATGTGACTTCCTAACATCAATGTTTGTTTTTAATAACTATTGCACATTGCTTGTACCAGGCATGAAAACAAAATATTAATTTTCTAAACTGGCTTAAGGAGTGTATCTCTTGACGAAGGCCAGACTGCATTCTCAGAACTGACCATCCTATAATAGTGGTCGTACTAGTAGAGAATATTGGCAGTCATCCATCCATCATATGTACATCCATCATATGTACATAATGTAGTGCATAATTATATTTGATAGAAACTTTCTGGTATGTGTGGATAATAAACAGTTCATGTATTTATGAATCTGGAATGTTCCTAAAATGAGTTAGTGCATGCTCAACGTTAGTTTCCCAAGTCTTTTTCATACTGTAGTATTACATTACACTTACTAAACAGATTAAAATGTATTGCAGCCTTAAGGGATACATTATTCCTGTGGACAAGCAAGGGCATTTATGCAAGTAACATCGATTGATTTTAATAGAAGTTAGTTATGCATGTAAATCCATGTGCAATGAGATCACATTGTACTCTACAGAATACTGGCAGAAGTGCTTTCATCCTGAAAACATATCAACCTGCTTCTTGCAGTCTTTCTCTTGAAAGAGCGGACAGCAAAATTTTATAGCTGCTGTTGTTTACATGACTTTAGCATGTGTTGCATTTTATGCCTACTATAGAAATAATGAGGTGAAATAATGAGGTCTGCAAAAACATGTGGTATAATAAAATCAACAAAGTAATGATTTGAATTCCCTAGCACTGCATTTCTAAGCCTATGTCATGGACAATAGCAAAGTGTTTGCCAGAAGCCACCAGCCCCCGCCCTATGACACTAGAGAGAGATGAAAAATCCACAGCAGCCTCCATTCCACTCAAAATGGCAGCTATTCCTTCAACACTAAATAGTTATCTCCTCATGGAGATAAGACTCATATAGTTGACTTTGTAGGCAGTGTAATACATGCCACAACCTTATCTAATAAAGTTTCTAATTTAAAGTGCATGGGTATTTTAGAGCGTGTGGTGGTTGGGTATATGGACATCACTGACCAGCATTAGCAACACTGTGCTTGTTTATGGCAGTTTACACACGAATGCCATCAGTGGATCACACATAGAGGTAAATTACACAGGCTGGATTAATTTATTGTCATTCCAACTAACTCTGCTTGCTCTTAATTTTTCCCTTCTTTCTTATTCCAGCCTTCTAGTCCATGGAGTTGTGTAAGGCAGACAGATTTCCTCTTTCCAAATTGTTGCTGTGTGTTTACAAGCAAACTGTGAAGACACAGAGGTGGGTATACTCATCTGACACACAGTGATCAGCATTAAACACTTGCTGTTAAATGCTAAAAAGCAATTAGCTACAGGCTTTCCATGTGCCCAGGCTCTTCCAGAATATATGAAGTTACTGTATTCTCTGAAAAGTTCTGCCTTCTGTGACAGCTGTTGTTGATGCTTATAAAGTATTACATTATGCACTCAGGAATGGTGTGTAATCATAAACGTATACAGCTAGATGGGAGATGATCCCAGGAAGACCTAGTCCACCTAGTCCAGTTCTCTGAAGCAGCATTAGATTATTCCCAAAAGATGTTCACCTCTTGTAGTCACTTGACCCTTGTGCTAGAATTCTTGTTCTTAATTCTATGCTTACCTTTAGAAAATGTATTTTAATGTCTAACATAGATCTGTAAACCAAGCCATTCGGTTCTTGATACAGATCAAGAAACAGCACAGATCTGATGGAGCTGGATAGACACGGATAAATCAGTCACTGACACAGCACTAACTCTCAGTTATTTCTACTCCATAAAACACGGCTTCCTAATGTGGGCTGCTGGGTGGCAGCTGCTCCATGTGCCCCCATCAGCTGGTTGACATGACATGATGCTTCACTGGGGCTTTAGGACAGCAGTTTCTTACCAGCTCCCAGTTTTACACTACTCATTTCTTCTGCAGTCAAGTGTTGAAAATTTCAGTTTAATTTTTACTACATTTATTTTTTACTGACACACCAGAGGTTGTATGTGGCCCTGTTCCCATTCAGTTTATTGCCTAAATGTTCATTAACTTACAGTGAGATCATTCTGGGTATGTTCCTCCCTTACACACTAGTTTTTCTAGAACACTACGACAAATGTTGCATCTTTTATTAAGCAGGAATCAATAAGCAATTTTTCTCTGCAATGTGACTGTACAGATGGCACACCAAGGTTCCAAGTGGACTGGTGATTTTCAGATCAAATTTATGGAATTCCCAAGTGAAACACATAAAAGGTTTACTGGCCACCCACTGAATAAGTGCCGTGTGGGCTTGGGGATAAGCTAGGCTCTTTCTGCATCACTGGAGGAAACATGCAATTGGAACATGTTTAAGAACTTGGTCCCTGCATTATCTGCATTCAAAGTCTGCTCCCTTTATTTGTAACACTAACAGAAGAAAAATGTATAAAATCTTTCATTAGTCACTGTTACCAACAGATAAGCTGTGTTTACTAGGGGCCAGATCAGCTGAGTAAAGTCCTTTTTTCTGTGGCCAACTTTTCTGATCACAGCTACCCTCTAAAATAAGTCATATTGTGAGTCATCTTTTCAGAGCTGAATGGCACAAGAAGTTCATGATTTTGGTGTGCAAATCAAACGGTTTTCTTTGGAAGCTTCTATGGACAACATCAGTTTTCACAGCTAAAGATCTGGCTCTGTTTCTCTCCCATACTGAATGGCAAGCAGAGATTAAGAGTAAGCATTCTACAAAACATGAAGAAAAAAAGATCTAACCACACACCAAACATACACGCATAGGTATGCACCTGCTTATCTGAAGCAGGTGTAAAAGCCAGTGAAACAAAGAGAACAGAATGGAATAGGGAAGTCTTACCCATGCAAAATATTGCTCTAAAGTGTAGAAGTGCATAATGCCAGCAAGCGATGACTGCAGCTTTGGGAAAACACAGGGAATACTGTGTCCCTCAGTCACTGGCTTTTGCCAGCTACAGAGTGGCCGATATTTCTGCCCCTTTGAGCACCCTTCCAAAATCTTATTCTTGAGGCCAAGACAGCTAGCACTGGGCTCAGCCCTCAGAGCTGGAAGGAGAGGACTGGCAGCATGGGACCACAGATGGGAGATGGCAGCAGCTCCTCAGGAGTCCCACCTTGAATCGCGTGCCACACTGTCCCAGGACAAGCTGGCAGTGCCCACCTCAGCAGCCCCCACTGGCTTGCTTCCCTGCTCTCACTCCTGCTAGGGACCTGATCACCCACCAGCTTCCACCACAGCACAGCCCGGCTGCCAGTGCCTCAGCACCAAATCTGCCACTGTAGAGCTGACATGCCATGGGTGATCCCTATCCTAGATCATAGGATCAAGGCTCCAGAAAGCTCCTTCTTCTTGCTCCATTGTTTTTTTGTTTGTTTGTTTGTTTTTGATTTGGTTTGGGCTGGGTTGGGGTTTTTTGTTTGTTTGTTCATTTTTCCCTGCTGATCTGCAGTGTGATTTTGCAATTTTGGGTAAATCTTTCCACTTCTCCCTCCTTCCATTTCCCTGGTCCAGACTGCAAGCTATATGGTACCAAGACTGTTTTTCAGTGTGATGCTGCACAGAGGGGAAGTGCAAAAGAGGGTGCAAAGCTAAAGCTTTAAGGAAACAATGGAAACACAGATAGTGAGCTGTTTTCTGGGGAAAAAAATAATACATAAAGTATACATTTTGCCCTTGATCTTCCATTGCATAATAATCCCAACAGTCAGCTTTCTGAAGAACAATGATGAAGTTCTCTAGCTCCTAAAGAGCTGGCCAAGAAAATCTGCCTGGTGGATGCACTCAGGTACTTCCTTGGAAGATGCAGACACAGCGAGAGCAAGCCCGCTGTATTTGGAGGCATGCTTTTCACATGGCACGTTTCTTGGCCACTCCTGCGACTGGTAATTACTAAAGCATACACAAACAAATATGGGGAAATATGTGTATGGTTAAATGCCTAACATCATGTTATGGTTCTTTGTACTGAGAAACAATAGCCTCACAGAATAGTTTATTACTGTAATAACGGAAAGATACAATTTGTAAAACATAAAATTATCTGCTATAAACAAAGGTTCTGATTGAAAGAAAAATAAACTAAACAATCACACAGTAATTGGCTTAGATACCTTAATCACTGCCAATTATACAGTGGTTGCATACATTTTACATGGATTAGATAGTATTTTCTCTCCATTGAATTAGTTAAAACTTTATGATAATATTAATTCATTACTGTTGATTAATTATTTTTCTGTAAATATGATTTACATTTCCTCTGTGTTCTTTTTAAACTATCTAAGAAGGTACATATGGAAAATACTTTAATATTTAGTATTGGAATGAATTCTTGATGTTCGATTTTATCACATTTCTTGTTATGCCTATGCAGCATTATAAGTAGCCTAGAAGTATATAGGATACATTTATAGTCCCTTTTCATACACAAATAGCACAGTTAATGGTAGGTGAAAACCATTATTCCCCAAGTTGAGCATGAGATGCAATATCTGAAATATGTTTTCAGGAATAATTATCTATGCAGTGTAAATACTAGTTGTTTTGTTTATAAAACTTCTTTCAGCTTGTTAAAGGGAGCTTCTAAAAAGCCTTAATTTATGCTACTATTTTCAAACAAATTCTGGCTTTTTCTAAATATTTGTATTCTGAAGAGCTGACTTATGTCTCTCCTACAATAGTTGGACTCTCATCTGTTTAGGTGTTTTCTTGAGGATAAATGCCTAAAAAAAAATTGTTAAAAATCATGTTAACCCAGACTGACTATGCAAGGGAACAAACAAAACCTGTTGATAACACCATAACCAAAGCAAACTATTTTCCAAAAGCTTTCTGAAAATATGTACTTTGAACAGCAAGTTTCATGCTGGCTTGTAGAGAACAGTTCTTGAAAGATCAAACTGTGAATCCCCAGCAGAACCTCAGCTGTTCCCGAAACACAGATAAAATACACAAAGCACAACAATGCAGTGTGTCTCATCCTTTTTGAAAGTCTTAGTGCATTCATCACACTTCTTGGTATTGCCTACTACCAGCTTCTTTTAATCAACTGCTTTATAGTCATTCTGGTAATTGCTCGTTACCCATTTCCACACCACTGGCTTATTCACTATTTCCAGCAAAACTTTACAGACCTTGTTTTTATGCTTATGATTTATATACAGCATATAGCATAATTTCTCCTTTGTTTTTATGTGGTTTAATTGCAATTTATTTCCAATTCAAATAGTACATTAGAATTTTCCTGGTTTAAGTGTAGTTTAGTGTGAGTTGTTTCTCTTTTTCAGTGTTATTCAAAAATATTAGAATTAAAAAGACTGGAATTGAAAAACAGTGGATAACTTATTTTCACAAATAAAACATTGATGGATGTAGAGAGAGATTTTAGATATATATTTCACTGTACTTTCTCTTTAGATATACATTCCCAATTTTTGTTATTTTTTCTAGTAAAAAAAAAATAAAAAGAAAATAAAAAGAAAACTTTAGAATTAAGTAAGTTTAGAATTAGCAGCAAAGGTTATTCTGACTTCATTTCATAACAATATTTAATGAACTTCTTAAAACATTAGTTTCTCAAAATAGATGTAAATTGCTAAAAATGAAGATGTTTTCAATTATAAAGGAAATAAGGGATTTAATAATTTCTCTGGGGAAAATCCTCCGTTGTTGATAAAATACAAAATATATACTTACCTATTCTAAATCAAAAATGTTAGAAGTAGTGTTTCTTTTATGAAAGCAAGGCATGAAACATGTTTAAAATGTTGTTATGAAAAGGAAGAAAGCCTTTATTTAAAGTACATTGTTTTGATGATTTCTAATGTTTATAAAACAGGTATTATTTGAAACATTGTCTTGACTCTGAGCTTTAAAACAAATATAATATATATTATATTTTCTAAGAACCCCGACAATTCATGTAAGTAATTTCAACCTCTGCAACAAATTATTTGCAGCATCATCCATTTTATACAATGTTCATAGTTAATTGTATCTGGAATTTTCTTCCGAAAATCACTTAACTTTGTAATAAAGAAAATTGAGAAAATTGTTGTAGGTCAGTCTAGAGGGTTTTATGGCTTCTTTAAACTCTATATTTGGGACACAAAGTGGGTGGGAGTAAAGGAAAAAAATAGTGACATAATTTTTTGAAAAAGTCCCTGAATAATCTTAGTGTGGTATCAAGACACAGTATCTGTCTAGCACTTTCATGCTTGAAATTCATTCCGTCCGGCAGAATGAGCATCATCGTCTCTCATGGCGATCCTGTTGGCTTCACCACCCAGATCTGCAGATAAAGCATTTCTGAAGGAGAGGAGCATTGCGGATACTGCCCAGAAAATAAAGGGAGAATATGGGCTGGAAGGCTGAGTTTGTGTTCAACACCGTTTATTAACAGAATGGCAAGCCAGCACTTTTGAACACAGAGGTGAATGTCAGGGGACTGCAGAAATCTCTCTCCCACGTTTGCCCTGAAGTGAAGCTGTACATTTACCTCCCCAAGGGACTCGGTGTGCCTTTGCTCCCTTCTCACAAAAGAAAGGAAGATGCATTGAAGGAAACCATAAATATCACAATTCAAAGAAACAGAGCAAGGTAATGAAAGTGTTTATGAACCTTTTCACATCTTTTAAGAAAAGATTTGACATGTATGTTTGAATCTTTGACACCTTTGAATCAAAAGGTTAGGGGGTTTGCCATTAGCTTTGGCATCTTTTTCTGATAAGTCATGGACTTTGGAAGTCGTTGCAGAATTTCTGTGATTTTAAATAAAATATATTCTGAGCATAAATCAAGCTCTTGTGAAGTATGCCTGGTCTTCTGCAAGCCCCCACGTGGCATTGGCCTTTTCCTTAGAGGTGCCCATGTCTCCCACTCCTTTTTTTCCCAGGGGCACTTGGAGGAGGGTCTCCTCCTGCTCCCAGCCACCTGCCCCTCGCCTCTCTCAGGTGCTACTTCTGAACCTCCAGGGGTAGAAGGGCACCAGCAGCTGCTGGCAGCAGGTTCAGAGCCAGAGCAGCGTGTTTCATGTAAGCTCTGTGATTTCATGTGTTCTCCAGCGCTGCTAATCCGGACTGAGTAATTACATGCTTCTTTCTGCTATGAATTCTTTTCATTTGTACAGTGCTAGATCTATTATTTTTTACTTTCTCTGTCTCTAAATCATACAATGTACAATACCAAGCCCTCAACATATACTTTTGAGTTACAAACCCACTTAGTGAAATTACGTTTCCCACTGCAAGAGGCGATGTGGCTCACTCTCTCCCAGTTAAACCCCCATAAAGGCTGGCTCCGGAGCTGGGGGTCGGCCACCCCTGAGGTCCCGAGAAGGATGTGCAGGGAGGTACCAGCCGGGAATTAGGCTCCCCACATGTGCGTTCAGCCCGAGACCCCCCCATGCAGACGGAGTAGACTGGCATCTGTTTTGTGATTTGATTTTTTTTTTATTTCCTGCGGTGAATTGCACTATTTGTAGGAAGCGGCTCCGCACAAAGCTCCCCGCAGCAGAGCCGGCGGCGTGCTCGGGGCCCCCCCGCCGCCCCCTGCCCCGGCGTCTCCGGGGGCAAGGACCTCGCCTCGGCGGGCAGCGAGGGCGGGGTGGAACTTGTCGTGGTGCTTCCCGAAAGCATTCGTGGCTGCTGCTTTCCTTTCCTAGCCCCGTGAATAAAATAAAAACATAAAAAAATATAAAAATATAAAAAATCGGGTTTTTCCCCGGGGGGGGAAATAAATAAATAAATAAAAAGGTTATTCTCGGGAAGGGGTGGGAGGCACACAAAAAAAAGCCACCGGGAAGGGTGGCTTTCCCAGCGCCTCGGAGACCGAGGAGCGAGAGGGAGGCACTGAGCGGTGCCGCGCAGCGCCGAGCACGGCGGGGCCGGGCCGGGACCCCCCGGGGCGCCTCGCTCGGGGCCGGGCCCGGCCGCGGCGCTCGCGGCGACCCTTGCGGTATGCGGCCGCCTTTGGCAGAGGCACATGAAGGATTTCATTGAGTGTGAAGACAGAGAGCAGAGACAGAAAGCAGAAGGAGGCGGCTGCAGCCTTTGTAGTCGGGGAGGAATGCGGAAATGTTGAAGCACTATGTCAAACTTTTTTTGAAACGGGGTCAAGTCACATTCAGCCAGCGTGGGAAAGCAAGGGAAAAAAAAAAAAAAAAAAAAAAAAAAAGTTGAGGAGAGGGGAAAGAAAAAAAAAAAAAAAAAAAAAAAGCAAGCTGCCGCTATGCTCGCAGGCTGAGCAGAGGCCGGCAGAGCGAGCGGGGCGAGCAGCGCAGCCGGGGCACGGCAGCCCGAGGCCGGTGCCCGAGCCCCGCGGCGGGGCGGCTGCGGGCGCGTCACAGCAGCGGCGGCGGCTCCCCGGGGGCCGCCGGCCGCGTTTATTTTTTTTATTTTTTTTTTCTTCCTTTTTTTTTTTTTTTTTCTTTTCGTCGGCGTTTTCGTTTTCCCCGGGCAGCGTGGGGGCGGGAGGAGAGGGCTGGGGGACGAGTGGGAGCTGCCTTCTGCGCCAAGGTGCAGCCCGGCGGCGGCGGGAGGATGCGAGCCGAGGGCGGCCGGGCGGCGGAGCAGCAGCAGCAGCAGCAACACCACCAGCAGCAGCAGCAGGAGCAGCAGCAGCAGCAGCAGCTACCTGTGTGGCCCGGGCGGCCGCTGCCGGGACCTGCCGGAGACATCGCCATGTGAAGGGGCAGACCCCGGGCCGGCTCTCCACCCCGCCTCGCTCAATGGGAGGTTTGTTTTAGGGAGGACTCACCCCCTCCCTCTCCAGCCCCCCCTCCTCCAACCCCCCCCCCAACAAGGGCTGAGGATTATTTGGGGAGCTGGTGGCGGTGGAGGCGGCCGTAGCGCACAGCAGGTAACGCGGGGCGCCCATGTGCTCCGCACAGACGGCCCGGCGCCCCGGCCCCCACGCCGCGCCCCCCCTCGCCCCCCCACGGCTGCCTCCTTTCGGGGACCGGGGGTCGCCAAACCCCCTCTCTCCCCCCCCAGGGGGCCGGTGTGGGGGGCCGGCGGGGACGGGGGGCTGCCCACCCGGGGAGCCGGGGTTGGGGGGGGGTCCCCTTGTCGCCCCCCCGAGAAGCGCAGCCCTGTGCCCTAGGGGGGGGAGAAGCGTGGGGACGCGGCTCCCCCGCGTGTCCCCGCCGCGTGTGGGGGGCGGCCGCGGAGGGCGAGCTGCGTGTCGCGGCCGGGGGGTGCGGAGCAGGGGAAGGGGCTGAGGCGGGGGGCGCCCCCCGTGGTGTCCGGGGTGGGGGGGGGGGGGGGACACGAGCGGTAATTTTGCAGCGGGCTCCGTGGCCGCCCGGAGCCAGGCCCGCCGCCCCCGCGGCCACGCACACGCGCGACGCGGTGCCCGCCGCCGGGGGGCGCCTCGTAGCGGCAGCGGGGCGCGGCTGGGCCGGGGCCGGGGGCCGGGGGTCGCGGGCAGGTGTCCCCCCGCCGGAGGGCAGCGCCCGGGGAGCGGGGTTGCTCCGGAGGCTGCGGGGCAGGGCACGCCGCAGGGTGCAGAGGAAGGCACGGGGGGGGGCTGTCCTGGGTTAGTGCTCGGTGGCTTCTGAAAGGTGGGAGATGAGCGTGAAGGTGAAAAAAGTGGTGAAAACAGCTGTAGGTTCAAGGTAGGGGATGCCCGGCTGAGGTGTCTGGGGGGCTTTGAGCCTAGCACGGTACAATACGGTGTAGGGGAGGGTTACAGCCCCAAAAGTCCCAATATCAATATATTAAAAAGAGGCAAGGAGTAAAGGAGAGCACTGACAGGGAGCTGCTGTGAGGGGAGAGAATTTGCCCCTGGTCATGGTGTAGCTGCATGGATGAAACTGGATGCAGAGGGAGGCAGTTCTGCCGTCCCGTCTCGTGCACTAGGCAGCAGACCATGAGACCATGCTGTTCCTGAAGACCATCTTCTATCACGCAGCCAGCCCCACAGCGATCAGCAAGGAACTGCCACTCGTGTCCCATGGCAGCAGCATCCAAAGCTAAATCCCATGCATGATCACAGGTTTCATGAATATACCACAGCATGCAATGCTCGGAAACATTAGTATCAAGTTATATATGTACGTATTTCTCCTCCCACGAGGCAGGAACTTGTCTCTTGCAATGTCTTCATGCAGTGCTTAGCACAGCGGAGAGCAGATCAAGGCTGGAACCTCTCAGTGCTATCACTTACAGTAAGTCACGGTACCGTGGCACGGGGTGTATTTCAAGGACTCCTCTATGCGATGTCCAAGGAACCTTGGAGTCCTGCATTCCTGCCTTACACCCCTGGACGTAGCTTGCTGTCACATGTGTGTAGGTAGCTCCCGCATCCACCTCCTCCGTGTCCCCCAGGGCCACATTCAGCCCATTGCTCAGGAAAATCCCAGAGCACGTGGTTGCTCTGTGGCTGTGCGTTGTAGCTTTCTGGGCAGAGCACGATAACCACCCAGCATAGTATCAGCCGTGCAGCGATGTTGATCCCTTGGCAGTCTGGTGGTTCCACATCTTCCTTTGCACCACATTTTTGCTGTGCACGTAGCTATTTCATTAGCTTAATTTTCTTTGTAAAGTAAACTAAAGCACAATGGCAGCATGTTCTAACTCCTCTTTGTTGCTTGCTTGCTCCTCCAGATCTAACTGGCCTCACCCAGACAATGCTCCCAAAGACTGTATGATAATTTCTGGCGGCTGCAAGAGGAGGCACATTGGGGCCCGTGCAGCAAAGGAACGGGACCGGGGGGCCAAGAACTTCCTCCTGCCCACGTGGCAGGGCTTCCAGGTGCGTGGCAGACCTGCAGCACGAGCCAAGTGCTAGCCTTCAGAAAGCCAGCAGGGACGGAGGGTTGCCCTAGGCACCCCGGGCACGGGAGGAAGAGGATCATCATCAGCATGGATAAGGACAGCACAAACCTGGCTGACCAGCAGTATGAGTGTGTGGCCGAGATCGGCGAAGGAGCCTACGGGAAGGTGTTCAAAGCCCGGGACTTGAAGAATGGAGGTCGCTTCGTGGCACTGAAGCGGGTGCGGGTGCAGACCAGCGAGGAGGGGATGCCGCTGTCCACCATCCGAGAGGTGGCAGTTCTGAGGCACCTGGAGACATTCGAGCACCCCAACGTGGTCAGGTGAGGGAGCGGGGCATGCGGCCTGCCCACTGGGGTCCCCGTGTCACTGTGTGTGTGAGGCGAGTTGGGGTACATGCATGGACTGGGCGCCAGTCTGGGTTTGTGGCTGGAGCGAGTACTCAGACATGTACATGACGTGTGGTTTGAGGTTTCAGCAGGCCAGGGTGCTGCCTGCCAGACCTCACCTCATCCCTGTGCATTGCCTCCCACACACACAAACACCCATCTCCAGAGGCATAGGTGTGTGACTTAAGTGCTTGGGTGGATGGGCAAGAAGCCACACATACACTATTTCCTCAGGCGTGAGGGAGAATGAAAAAACCAACGACTCTTTTTGTCCCAGGTATTAGCTCTGCCAGCTGCAGCTGATCTCTAGCAGCCCTATTCATTATCAAAACAGCAATGATTACGAGAGTGTTAGTGGAATGTGTGTTCCACCTTTTTAGATACTTTTAGGGAGGTTGTAGATTATCATGTTAAAGAGAAGCAAGAGCCTAAGACTTCAAGTTTTGCAGGAGGCCTCACAACTGAATGCTGACTGTTAGTAATTTCACCAAGTGTTGCTGACGGTGCTACCAAAAGTACAGAAGGACAAAATGCAGGCCTTGCTCTCAAAATGGTGACAATGGCACCAGAATTTCCCTCCTGCTCGTAGCATAAGCCCTGAATAAATGCCCCGTGTTCTTGAGCAGGTTCTCCCAGTGCTAAGGCTGGCCCTGCCACGAGCTTTCGCTTTGCTGGAAACCACCAGCAGCCAATTTGGTCAATAACCATTATTCTGGCTGGCACCTAGTGATGCCAGGGGCGTAAATTTCAAAAGTGGGTGCATCCAAGTGTGGGCAACATATCACATCTGGTCACTCAATCAGGTGACTTGGTTTACAGAGGAGCACACCCAACATCCTTTCTTGGCAACAGAGATAACTGAGAGTTCTTTAAATCTCTGAAATCCAGTTCAATAATTTTGGAGAGTAAGTATGGATTTAGGTGCCCAGGTGCCCAGATATTTACATACTTGAAAATTGATATTTACATACTTGAAAAGCCTTGTTTGGCTTTTGCCCCAGGCCGCATTTCGGACACAAGAGCTCGCGATGTGATACGTAGGGGTGTTTGGGACCTTGGCTACGCACCTTCTTCTACAAACAGGCAGGGAATTGTAAGAAGCAGTTTCAAACACTCTCTCTTCTGAAACAGGAGGAATGCTATTTTAAAAGTCACCTCTGTTGTGCATATTTTTAATCTGTAGAGCAGATGAAGCTCTGAGTAGCACTTCGGAGTGGTTGAAATCGTGTCCTTGTAATGAGAGATTATTTGAAAATACTTGAATGTCTCAGTTCCATTACAGAAGGTGGTAGAAGAGGTTGTAATCTACTGAGATTAAAGGTCTATTTTTATGTTATGTAAATATATTCAGAGAAGGAAATACTATAAATGAAGATCTGCAGTTTTATGCAGCTGACCTAGCGGTACTTAATGTCGGAACATATTTTGCTCACAAAAATGTTCATTGTTTGTACATGCAGTCTGGAAACTGGTATCATGGCCAGGTCAGCAAGTAAAAATAATGGCAAATGCATTGTCTGCATACTGGATTAGAAGGTAGAGCATTTTCAGAGCACTGGGATAGCCACGCAAATATTTGAAGTCAGATTTTTTTGCGAAGGGGACATCTAGCTATCTTCTGAATTTTACAGGCAACTAGCCCGAGACAAATGAGTGAGCAATGCAAATCTCATGTCAAATCTGTTATCTCTGAGTAAGGCATGTGTGATCCATGAGTCGTTCAATGCAAACCAACAGTCATTCTGTGAGTCAAAATTTAGACACACTGCATGCAGTTGAGCCGCATATGACCTGTGCTGCTGAGCAAGCATGGTTTTGCTGCTCTGGCATCAGCTGACAGCAGCAGCAGAAGCCACAGGCCACATCTTGTCATGCCCAATGCAGATGGTAGGGTTGGGCTAGCCAGGGAAGACCATAAGGAGCTCAGCCCAGGGTTGTTCTGTCTGCATAACTGGTGCTGAACATGAAGAACAGTTTGGGAAGGAGAATACCCAGCTCTTGCTAGGTGGAGGTGTAGCTCCAACGTTTTGTTGGTCATGGAGCCTCGACACGGGACCAGCTGAGCTACTGCATCCTGAGATTGGCATGGCAGCCTTAGAGTCCCTTCCTTTGAAATCCTGAGAAATGCATAGTGTCAAAACTGGTTTTTAGTGCTTGGCACTGGGGTTGGAAAAGGATTTTCCCCATAAAGTAGAAATGTCTAAATAGCATAGAATAATTTTAAACAAAATATTTATCATATTTTTCCATGCTACTTCTTGCTAATTATGAGAGGTTTTGTTCCTCATCCCTTCTATCCAAGTCTCTTGTTTCCATATTCATACCATGCAGTGATGCATTTGTCACAGCACAGTTGCTTTTACAGGAATTAGATAGTGAAGTTAGATAAGACTTGATGGCAGAATAAAGCAGAGAGAGGTGTGAGATGAGAAGTGAAAGGAAGTCTAATCTTCAGCAGAAAAGTGATGGTAGTGTAAGTCTCTGGACTGTTAACTGTAAAGGGAGTAAGGCTTGGTGGACTGACCAAAAATTTTGAAAGACTCTCAAAAATAGCATACAGAAAGGCATGGGAAAAATACAGTAAAAAGGATGATCACTTTGCGCTTAAAATATTCTCCTGTTCACGTTTGCCCTTGTGGAAAGGTCAGGACACCTTATGCTATTCTATTTACCTTCACAAAACAAAGCAAAAAATAGCCAGTCTTCAAGAGTAAACGGTTGTGTGAATTGATCTAAAATGAGAAATGTTGCGTGAAGTGTCCCTAGTAACTGGGAGAATGATTAAGGTGCTCCTCCAGCTCACCTTTCAGATGGGAAGATGTAATGCTTTATTAAAACCTTACTGTATACAGTAGTTAAGTCTGGCAAAAATTGGTCCAGCACTTATGTAGCTTAGTTCTGTTCTGTTTGGGAAGAAATGAAATATACGTAGACAAAGGACAGGCTTTGCCAGGAATAAATGACATATTAGATTCAGGAAATTCCTGTGTGTAAAACTGGGAGTATTCCCTGCTGTAATATATCTGTAAATTTTTTTCTTGTGATTATATTCCTAAATCCAGTAATACATTGTGTTCATTTTATATCTCTCCTGTTGGTAATCAGATGAATAATTTTTCCCTAATGTTAATCATCCATCAAACTATGAATTTGCACCCTAGGAAGGTGATATACAAGACAGAATACTGTAATTCTTGCAGTGCTCATTTTCTGACACACTCACACACGTATATATAGTCAGAAATCTTGCCATTCAGGATTGCAATTACCATATAATAAGGAATTCAAAATCTTATTTCTCTCCTTTCAATTAACTTGCAGAATAGGTGGCCTAGGAAACTGATTTCTGTACAACAGAATGATCCACCTAGCTGGGACTGTAACTCCATTCCTCAGACTTTTTGCTACATGGATAAGTGTGTGGGAAACCTGATAATGAAGAGTAATTGGACAATTATCCCGTGCTCAAATTTTTATGTTGTTTTACAACCAATGAAGTATAAATGACAGTGTAGGCAGCGCTCTGTGGTGCAGCAATACCATCATGTTGCTTTTTCCTGAAGTTTGCAGTCCATGAACCGTGCCTCTTACCTTTTGGTTTGCACTTGAATGCTTTATGGAGCCCATCAGCTGCTTTCCTTGGCAAGGACACCTGAGCATGGAGGAACAAGGATGGTGCATGCCTGACAACCCCAACCCTGTTTGCCCAGATGCAAAGACCATCACTTGATTCTGCTCAAAGTTCCCAGAAGTGTGCAATAGTTTGGTGCTTAAAATTGCATTATACTAATATAAGAGGTGTCTTTTTCATAACAGTGTCTTAAAATTCCCCATCTAACCTGAGGCAGAGAGCATTCAGAACATACCTGAAAGGAGTCATCGATGCATAGCCAAGCTTTTGCAAGGCAATTTCAACTTGTAGTTGTTTCGCTTGTTTTGTTTGTCAAACTGAAATCATACGGGAACATACAGTGGGAGAGGAATTTCAAAATTCAGTAGCAAAGTTTGTTTCTCTTTCCAGTTTGTGGTGATGCTGATATTGGCTGCTGGCTTTATTACTGTGCTGTTAAGAAGCTGAAAGGATGATGTTCTCAAAATCATTGAGATGTTTCATCCTATGAAGTGTAATATTTCTATTTTAGGGGATGTTTGTCTTCAGTGAATTCTGCTTCCTTCCTTACTTCCTTTTTCTGCCAAGCTAATGTTAAACTTTTAGTGTATGACATCATTCCTACAGATCAACAGCATGCAATACAATATATTTTTGTGTAGCACCACTCCTATGGCATCTGACAGGCCCAAGGATAGAAAGAAGTGGATAACTTCACATTGCTAGGTACAGGGTTTATCTTGCATGCAGAAAGAGTAAAATAAGATGCAGAAATTGGGTGAAGCAAAAGAAACAGAACTGGAAACTTAGAAATTGCCAAGGTTAAAGGAATTAATGCGGCAGATTAGTCTCAACTGAGGTGGATGAGTAATGGGAAGGAAAAACTGAATGAGCCTCAGTTCAGTTTTAGACTAACACAAACAGGATGGTCTTCAAGGCAAGATGAGAAGACGGGAAATGCCTTGGCGAGAGAGAGACATTTCCAGGCTAGAGAGCAGCCAGAGATGTCCCTGCACTGTCCTGCCCCAGCGAGGAGGACACTGCGACGGAGCTGGAGACAGAGGGACGGCTCACCTGGGCAAAGGACTTCTCCGATGGCAAGAGGTCAAGGGGAACAAAGTGGCTGATACTGAACAGGGTTTGACAGGAGGTAGGATTTGGAGAAGTTTCTTAAATTGGCAGAGGACATTGTGAAATGGCTGTGCATGAATGCTGGCCTGTCATCATCTGTTTGCAGCCCTACAGTACACAGAATAAGGGAAAATCAGTGATATTCTTCCTGTCTATATGAATTGTTTATTAGTAATGGATGTGATGATTTAGTTTGAACACATGGCCTGCCAGAAACAGGACAAGATAAGAGTATGTCAGGAAGGAAGGGTTGAATATGGAAGAGCCTTTTAAGCCTTAGGAAATTCTCTGGAGAGAATACAAGCTTTCTTCAAAAAGTATTTTATCTTACTCTGAATCTAAGCTTTTTATAAAAAACATGTTTCCAGTCTTTGTGTGAGTAAATGTTAGTCATTTTAGATCATGTACAGCGCTCCCTTCCTTCTCTAAATCAGTGGAGGGTTGTGTCTGTAATGTTCCTGGAGAGACCTAGTCTTGCTGGGTCCTGACCAGGATGAAAAACCATCTCATCCCACCACAGCTGCTGCTTGGGCCAGCCTGCTACCACCAGATAGAGGCATCCATCCCCTGGGAACCTGGAGTGGGGTCCTGGAGTCAGTGCTGGCCACAACAGGGGCCAGGTAGATTGCCTGGGACTTTCAGGTTTGTGTCGTGATACCCTGGTGCCTGCTGAAATGTGGAAGAGAGCAGAGGGTGCAAGCAGTGCGTTCTTTCCCAGAGTTTGAAGGAAAGTAGGCTGTTGGCTGTGACTTAGCAAAGTACCAAGTGAGTGGCTCAGGTACCCTCAGTGGGATTTAAGTAATTGTTCAAAGTTTAGCAGATATGTAAGTACACTATCAAATAGAAAAAGATATGATATTAAGTATACACTGATTATTAAAATGCTTTTCTGAATAGAGTTCAGGCACAAAGCAGTGACTGGCACAATATACATAAAAATACAAATCATAGCTATTGATTCTTATTCATATACTGCATTATTTCTAGAGATTTTTTTTCTTTTGGAAGTTAAAAAAGTCATGCAGAATAAATAACATAATTATCCAGAAAGAGCAGAGATGTTTTGTACAGCAACATGAATTTGGCATCAAGTGCTTAAGTTATTTGTCTTTGAGTTGCTTAGTAATTCTTAGTTGACTTAATTCTGCTCTGAAGTTTTAAAATTGTTTTACAAAACTTCATAACCAAAGTAATATAGAAGTTGCTGTACCTTCCAAAACATTGCAGCTGTATATAGAGCATTTGGGTTTTACGCTGTGTATGAAATCTAGTTGTTTTCCAGTTTTGCTGAACAAGTGGATTCGTAATGATCTAACAAATGATCATAAGATAACTGTGCCCCTATACAGAAGTCACCAAGCTACATGTTTTCATTCAAAAGAGAGGAAATTTCTCCTACTATATCAGTTCTACATGTATTTTTCATATATTCTGAAAAAAAATATTTTAAATTGCAAGTGCATTTAACAGCTCTATCTTTAAACTCTAGAGCATGTTACTAATAAGCAAGCTGCTTTGGAATTTTCCAAGGGGTGTGACATAACAGACTTTGATGTTTTCCATTTGGGAAACCTCTCTCGGGAGGGTTTAGATGAGAAGGTCATCAAAGAGTGGAAATGTGACAGTAGACTTCCATAACTGTTTCAAAATACTGATTGCATGCAAAATTTTGTATTAATTTTCCTGTTTATTTATTTACCCATATCCTTGGAAAATGTGTTCCATCCTTAGAAAATGTTCACAAGGAAATGTTCCTTTAAATAATCTTTTTAAAATCAAGCCTTAAAATTTTAACAAGTCAGCGACAGGCAGAATGAAGAAGGTACTATATGAGTAATAAGAGACTCCTATGTGATGCTTCAGATGTATTTTTAGGGTTGTAGAATAATATGGATCTCTACACAAAGAAGGATCTCACATAATTCTAGGACCAGGTGATGTTTTCAGATATGTAAATACAGAGCGTACTGGAATATGCCAATTTGCTGGTATTGGTAGGGTTGCTTTAGGGTAAATTTCTCATGACACACCTAGAAAACAATTTAGAAACTTAGCAAAGTGTCACATACTGTTTTAAAAGCATTCGTATGAACGAATATCACTCTGGATGATCATTAACAGGTAACAGATCTTCTCTAAGCAAAACAAAATAAAAAATAATTCAGATATGAATTGATCTTTGCAGGAATTTCCCATATTTAGTGACTGAAAAGTCAGTTCTAACAAAGATGAATCATACTGAGTTTAAATGAAACCTATCAAGTTTGGGTTTTTGCAACATTAGTCAGTACAAAATGTTACGTATTGTGATAGAGACAGAGAAAGGAAGTGAGAAATAGGATGGAAAAGTCTATGTGGTGTTTTTTCTCTCTCATGTGAAGCTTTGGCTAGGCATTTAATATCTGTTTGAAGTATGGTCACTATGATAAATCACCCAAGGTGGCTGTTGCTGTTTAACAATTCCAGAGAATTCCCTTCTCTCTGAAATCAATTAATTATAAACTGGAAATTTCAGTACTTTGTTCATTGTTTCTCAAGTGAGCATATTTCTGGGAGCTTTCTGTGAATGTAATTCCTAGCTGCACTGATGCTTTTGTTTCTCTTCATCTGTGGAGCCAGCACTCTACTGTAAGGATAGAATTCTATCACTATTTTTTTTTTCACATTTGATGTGGTATTTTGCATACAGCTGCAGAGTAGACAGTTACCTTTGAAAAGAACATTTGGCTGGTTTAATTTGATTAGAGCAAACCACCTCAATCATTTCTGAACTAAGACCGTTTTCATTTTAACTTGGCAGTAGGAGTTGGGAATGTACTGGCGGTACTTAGATGTTTGGGGGAGTACCAGTTTGGATACACAGCTAACACTGAAATGAAACAAACCTACAGGGCTTTGCCCACTCTGCCCCTTCCCCATGAAAAAGGAGGGTTGTGCAGCCAGTGAATATTGCATTTAACATTATTGTGACAAGGGATTTTGAATGTTTCTACAGAAATTGAAAATCTTTAGCTGGCTAGAATGCATAGTCATACATTTAAAAATAAAATAAAGTAAAATAAACAACACGTGATATCAAAAACAGATATAGGATATGAAAGTCTTCTATTTACAGCAAACTTAAAAATCCCTAGCAACAGTATTCTGCGTAAAGCTATAATAAAATCCAACATGTAAAATATGGTGGATTTCTCATAGCTAAATTGTATCCCTTCTGTTAAATCTTAGCAAAATTCCTCCTGTCTGTCATTCTTCGGGCTTTGGTTTTTACTCATCTCATCATATAAATACATTGTGATTTTTTGTGTATGTGTGCATGTTGCAAGTTAAAGATTAAATCAGATTATTCAGACTTACAGTATTCTGTATTATATGTGATTTTTTGCTTTTCAGTTGCCCTCAGTGGTGATCAAATCATTTTCCTAGAAAAACCCTTGTGGCTGTCTAGGATATCAATGTGTCTCATAAGAAATGACAGCCCTTTAATAAATTATAGCTGGATGGCATTCTCCAGAAAAGAGGATTATGATCTTTAAGTGCTCTGACTAAGCAGTAGTAGATCATCATATACAGAATATGTTAATCAGAAGCTTACAGTTAAAGGAACATTCTCAGGTTATTCTTGTGTTTATGTTCTGGAAAAAAAAAAAGGCAGATAGTTAAATGTTCATCCATGTGAGCAGCCTAATGTTCAGCAGCAATGGGAGAATTGCACCCACATCTTATAGCCAACTCAAAAAGGCAGTTATAAATTTAAGGATTGAGTTTCTGCAGGTGAAGTTAATTAATACTAGCTCTGGTTGTTGAAATGATAAATTCCTAATGTTAAAATGAACAAATATATATTAGGACAGGAAGTCTGTGCAGAGGTGTCCCACCAAGTATGCACAGTTGAGACTTTACTGATCAGATTTTAGAAGTCATAGCAATGGATTTTATCAAACTGCCCTGAGGTATAAAAGAATTGTTTCTTTGGGAGTTTTTTCACTTATACAGGCTCAGAGAGTTTCTCTTGATCTGTTTCACTCCTCCCAGTGACATTCCCTTTGAGGACCACAGACAATTCCCTCTGTCTTAGTATGTATATTCTGAAATACCTGATTCCTATCTCTGTATGGTCACCTGAGCAAATTATACAGTGTTGCACTTAGTCCAGAACTCCAGGTTACATTGCAGATACAGTCATTTAAATGCTATGTACATTTCCTTACTTCAAGAGGAAATGCTTCTCCATCTACAATTCTGTCTCCTTTGTGATTGCTGTACATTGCATTGAAAGTTTATGTCTAGCTTGTTACTAGCTAGCACAGCACCAGAACCTTCACTATCGATTTCCGTGTTTCTTCCAGACAGTGAAAGTTAAAGCCCTGCATTATTTTTCTCAACTAGGAAGTAGGTCATAAAGTGAATCTCATTTTGCTAATTTTATCTAGCATCACACTTTGTTGACATTTGTCATCTTTATGACATAGAGATTGAGCAGCATCTGCAATTTTAATTAGTGTGTTGTTTATCCTTAGATAACCTTCTAGATCAATAATGGAGATAGGCCTACCCACCAATCTTTGTGGTTTCCTCTTAGACATCTCTAATCAATTTGTTGCCTTACTGTTTGTCTCTGTCTTATGTAAACTGCTGAGCAACAAGTTTTGTTCAAAGCAATAATACCCATAACTCGACAGGTTTGAATCAATGACTCTAGTCTGTAAATTAGTATTAAATGTCTCATTAGGCTCGGCATTCTTGGAAAGGCCTGGACAAGTCAGTGCTTCTTGAGAAATGAATACCTGTATTTCTTCATTGCACTGAGTCCCATTCATCACATTGCCTTTATGTTTGTAACTTCATTTAAAAAAAAAGGAAAGAAAGAAAAAAAAAAAAGGTAGAGAGTTGAATGGCACTATTTACGTCTATGCTGCTTATTATTTATTTTGTCTCTCTTCTAGCTTTTTAATGCTTTTTAATTTTCTTAGGTCCAGTTAAAACATCAATTAGGGATGTTAAACAAAAGCAAAGCTTTACGCACTAGTGAAAAAAATATGAATTCCAAGAACTTGAAACTGAACTGTAGGAGAGCCAACAGACCACAGCAGTACAATAGCAGGAGAGTTGCACAGGACAGTCAGGTAACCTATTTGATTGAAAATTAAAGTATTTGTGGCTAACGATAAAACCCAGATAGGTGAATAACACTAATGAGGGAGTCTCTTTAAAAGACATTTTAAGTATAATAGAATGTCCCAAACCAATAGGGTACTGTGATGTTTGTAAGAAAAGACATATCAAAGACTGTTTGGTTTTCAGTAACCCAAAGTTGAGAGTGGACAAGTTAGTTCTATAGAAACAAAAGTCATAAAGAGCAAACATAAATGTCCTCTAGATCAGTGAAAGAATGCTGAGCCCATAATTCTTGAAGAAGTTTAAGTTTATTAAAGCAGTAACAAAGTCAATTTCAATGACTGTTCATAACAAAATGAACAAGCAGGACAAGGTTTAAAGACCAAACTTACAAACTCCTTCAATGAAGCAGCTATTTCTGGAGTACAAGGAAGAGAGCACTGACTGTGTAGTCTGAAGCAACATGCAATAATTGATTTAGGAGATTCTTATAGTCAAGGCAGAAAGTCACAGGAGCAACAATAATTAAATCTGATATTCTGGGGACAGGCATGGTTCCCAAACTTGTCATAGTACCAATAGGCTTCAGAAAGGAGAGATTAAGAAACAGAAGGTAAGCAGAAATCCAACAGTTGAAAGGGTATGAAAATGCATGGATTTTGCATGGCAGGTACTTAAATAAAGATCTGTAGCTGCCCATTTTGTCAGTAGGACATTTACCTCTCCTTGCTACGATGCTCTGTGCAGCTACTGGAAATCCTAGCTACTGCTTTGGATCTGTAGCCTCTTCTGGGTGCTACTGAGACACTTTACATAGATGTAACTCTTTGGTTCCTGCGGTTCTGCAAAGGGGTGAGTGGTATTGAAGGGAAGAACCAAATTTTCTTCTTCCTTTTCATGTCTCTGCTCCTGTATATCAAGTTGGAGGCACAGAAGGTACACATAGCCACAAATTAAAAAAAAAAAAAAAAAAACAGGAATGTAACGTAAGAATTGTGAGCAGACGTCTAACTTTAACCATCCAAATATTAAATGCATACTCCAACCTAGCCATGCAGATTCTCTCCATGGTGAGTGCAGAGAGTGAATGTGTTTTCTGAGAGTAATTCATCCTCCTCAGCCTCTGTACCTACCCTGGAGCTGAATGGATTGCCGTCTGGAAACTGCTTGCTGTCTCTTGTTGACCACAGAGTCCAGGTGACTCACGCAGAGTGGACATCAACTGGAGCCTGCTGAAGCTACATGAGATACGTGCCAGTCAAAAGTTTGAAGGTGGAAAGTGGAAACATGGGTAGGGATTTTGTACAGCAAATAAGAGAATTTACAAAAACAAATAGGAAATCGTTTTGTGGGTGGGGGAACAAAAATCTAGCATTGAAATCAGAGAGCACTTGAACTGTCAAATTAGAGGAGAAATAAGAAGTATTACAGGGGACCTTATTTTTTTACTGAAGTCTGGTATATGTATTGTTGATAAGGGTTTGTACAGGATGCTTTTTTATCAGTTAACAAAAATGATGTATTTCTAATAATAGAGGTTAGGTTTCTGTGAAATGTACTGACTTCAGACAATCTGCTTCTGGTTTGATCTTGGCATCGAAGTACTAAAGGGAACAGGATGTAGCTGGAATGGGTCATCATTGCCTGGTTACCTTATACACAACTTTATGCTCCAGCAGAAGCCATTTTGGTCAAAAGCCGTTAATCTCTTACGAGAGGAAGAGTAGTTGAAGATGTGTGTTGGAGTAATCCAGCCCACAAGTGGCTTGTGGCATGTTTCAGAGTCTTCTCAGATACAATTTTTCTTACTTGTTTTTCTCATTTTCCCCTTTCTCACTCTGCCATATTGGTCTGGTATGGGATTTGCCACTAAGTGGGCTAATTACCTCATTATTAATAACATTCTGATGCTACACATAATTTTCCTTCATACATGTAATTACTTCAAATTCCTTTTGAGCAAATTACGTGATTGTACAATTGCAAGTAGTTGAAAGATTCTGGTGTCTAACCTGTATTATACTCTAAATTATCCAAGACCTTTCTTGGGTTCTTGGAAAGCAGTGATACAATACGTTTATCTCTTGGAATAGCTTTTTTGGAATTTCAAGTTTTATTTTTCCATAAACCTAAAACACACCAACTCACATTGCTAAGTAATAGTTTGCAAATCTAAGATTAACCTATTACGCTAACAGATTCTGCTTCAATGTTTTTGACCAGGTAAAAATGTTTTCTGTCAAGTGCCTCTTGGAGCTAGTTCTTTTATAGATTGAATCACAAAGTTGAAAACAGATTTATTTATTTTTTATTATGGAACCGCTAAGACAAAGTAATTGTCCTTATTTATAAGCTGCTCTGTTAAGCTGTTTGGTTATGTGTAATTGCATATGTGTGTATATGTGGCAAAGAAATACCATGAAAAATTTTACTGCATTTTTACCAGGAAGTTCAGAATTGTTATTTGTAACATGGATGAGATTGTTAGACATGTAGAACTGCAGTTAGTTTTAAATCTGTGCCTTAAAAATGTCTGAGTTTTCTTTTTTGAAGTTAGAAGAAAAAATTGAAAGGGAATGAGGGCAAGCCAGACAACAAATCATCCCAAAAGCTAATTGTTTTTAAAAAGTTACATGACATTGAAAATTGAAACTTGGAACTAAAGTGCTGTCTCACTCCTAAGCATAATAAAATAGTAGATTTTATTAAATGTATTCTGGAAAGTGTAAATAAAAATCATAGAGCCTGATGTGAGTGGCAAAGAGCCCAGGCAATATCCAAAAGAGTAAACATGTAATGGCTTAACCTAACTGGGGCACAGTCCACTCCAGCAAGCAACTGAGCAGGGGATGTCAATATTTAAAAGCAGCGGAACTAATTTTTGAAACAGATGGCTTTTTTTTTCCTCCTGTGTGCAGAACAAATACATTTCTTAGTTTTTAAGTAATATTCTGATAGTGGGATTATGTGTCTCATTTTAATATTGACCCTTTTATTACTTTTTAAAATCTTACAAATATACATCCACTTTCATCGCTTATCTTTCAACTATGAAAATGCCAGCTTTAAATGGTATTATTTACTCAGTTGCAGAACTCACTAATCCCAGAATATATCATTTATACAAAAATATTGCGATATTATCTTTTCAGCTTTTAAATGGCGGTTCTCCTTAAAAAGACTGTTGAGCTTTTGAAATAGGTTAATTGTAATTTGCTGAGTGGGCATGATTATGGCTTTTCTAACATATTGATCACCATCATTTTCACAAGCCTAAAAAAGTGTTCTTTTTTTGCAAGGCTTTGGAAAACCTAAATTTATGTCACCTCTCTGTCTTCTGGAGTGAAACAGGGAGAATGCACAGGATGTAGGTCGGTAGCCATATATCGTATGGGCATTCTTAGAAATAGAGACTACCGTGCCTTCCTGGGTTTAGCAACAAAAATGGTCTACTGTGTATATTTCTTCCAAATGGCCTTCAGTGGCAGATATTTCTCAGTGAAATATTTTTGTAATGCAGACAGAGATTTTTATTTCAGGATATATAGATACCAGTTGTGATGTTTTAAACCTAAGAAATGCCTACATGAAAAGTAGGTAAAACACAGATTTTGACTTTTCTTCCCAGAAAGTCACATCAATTCTGTGATAACTCAGAAAGCAGCTGAATGGGCCTTTATAAAAAATATGAACTAAGTCACTTCTAAGTGGAGACAGCTGGGGTCTATTTAATATCCTGTGTAAAATGGTTGGGTCAACTTCCTGGAATAACTTAGGAGTTTTATTTCATGAATATCCCAGTGCTGCAGGAACCTGGGGTGGCAGTGAGGCTCTTGAACTAAAACGTACCTCAAGGAAAATCTCCGTGGCCATAGCTGTGGATTTGGTATGGGACGGTAAAAAGTGTTTGGGAAGCTGTTGTGTCTGTGCATAAGTGTCTGTTGGGGGTGCTCATTAATGCAGGCAACTGGTCTCAGGTTTTTCTTTCAATCCTACATTCTGATGATTTAGGCATTAGAATTCTAGTTGAAAAGCATCATGAAGCGACACTGGACAGGAAGTCCAGGGATTCACAAATATCCTGATGGCCCTAAGTACCTAGGTTATTCTGTAATTTGGGATGCTGGCTCCTAAATCATTTAAATTATCTCGACAGTTTCACAATGTCTTTTTTCCCTTTACAATTAATTCAGCTGTATCCTTGCTATCTAAAATTGTGCATTTCCTTAGTGTGTTCCCTGTATCTGTTCAATTTAACCACTCTGGACTCCTTAAGTTTCTAATCTAATATTATTTTGTATCTCCTGCTTTCCCATTGTATAAGGATGAAAAGATATTAGTCTTTGTAGACCAGTGCTGCTGCTAAATGTTCACTCCCACCCTCCAAAAGTGGCACAATATAGCAATTGATGAATTGCCACTTAGTCCAGTGGCAACTTAATTATAAACCTCCGGTGCACTAAGTATGAAAATTCATGATAAAAACTGTAGAAAAAGATAATATGTCCCGTATGGTTAGATACATCTCACAGCATGAAAATTTGGCCTTTCTTTGACTGCGTATTTAAATAGAAGATAAATGGAAGCTTTAAATAAGAGCTAAGAGAGACATGGGAGCACACTATTAAAAGGGAGAGGATGAAGTCCTAACATCAGGATTAGCTGATTTACTTCAGTTGGATAGAGATGGGAATTATAATATATATACATACGTGTATATATAGTCAGTGAAATAGGCCAGCTGACCAAGACCAGAAGAGGCTTTTGTAGACTGCGCTGAGGGTGCCTGTGTTATGTGTAATGGTGCCAGTTTGGTCACCTGCAGCAAGGCTCAGGACCATTGGATGTGGTACATGCTTCTGTGCTGGTTCAGAGAACAGAGGTAAATTTGATTGTCTAAGGCTTGGGGGTAGAGTAGAGAAAATAAAGAGGAGGAGGTTCTTCCTTTATCCCTCCTTGTCTCTCAATATCTGCTCACAGTCTCTTGACTTATTTTTGAAGTAAAAATAATTATACGAATAAAACAATCTGTATAGGGGCTGGAAAGGGTCAGAACAGTTTCCATCTATCACAGTATTTTTCTGAAATGGAAAAGGACAGATAGTGTGAGGAACGGTGTAGAGCAGGACAGAGCCGAAGGGATAATTTTCAGCAAATTAAGGCTCGGCAGTTTTGACGGACTCGCTTTATGATCATAAGTAATCCATGTCCACTCGTTTTCAAGTCCACACAGCATTTGCAGGCAGATGTGAGGCAGCCCTGCCTCCTTCCCCAGCAGATGCCTACTTGCTCTGCCTGCATGTTGAGCCAGCTGGAAGCTGCGTAGCCATGTTAGCGCTGCCGAGCCTCAGCCATTACACTCTGCTGTCCTCACGTCTTCCTCAGCTCAGCCTGAGCTGACACGTGCTGTGTGGACGATGCAGAACACACTCTTGTTTGCTTGCAGAAGTTCCTTAGATGTGCCTTGCTTTCATTTGCTGAGATGTAAAAATGTTTTAGCGCTCCGGGAACCAGACCTCGTTTTGCAAGATTTATTATAGCTTGCTCGTTCCTTTCAGAAATGTGAAAGACATGTTGTTGCAAAACAACCAAAATATAGTTTTGTCATGTATTTACATCTGACATACACCATCATTTACAAAATGCTGAATTTATTTCAAAACTCTCCATGCATTAAAGTGTAAACCCTAATCTCATGCTGCTAAAAGACGCCCCAAAAGAAATAGTTGCCTTTGCCCCGAAGTAATAAAACAGTCAAATAAAATTTATTGCCAGCTCAAAATGCTACTAACACCTCATTTTCATTGCCAAACTCTGCAAATAATCTTTAATTTGTTTTCTTTTACATATGTGTGCAAGAGCTTAAAGGAAATACTTAAAAAGCTGTATGGTCTGTAGAATACTTCACTCAGCGTGCATTAATCTTTAAATGACTGGCTCACAGGATCGTGTAAACTGGATGCTAAAGGAGGAAGCATGTTTACTAGACAACTACCTGGGGAACTGGAGGATAAAAGCACCTGAGAATCTTACAGTAATGGATATTTGCAGTTTTCTTTGCATGTGTTATAAATTAATTTTAGAATAAGACAGCTTATTAGAGGAAATGGCATGACAGCCAAGGAGCCTGTATAGCCATGTATAAATGACTATGCGTAAGTGGGACGTAAACTTCTCTAAGGAACAAAGCAGCCATGAAGCCCACACTTTTAAAAACCTAGTAAGATGCAGCATCTCAAATTCTGATGAAATGTGTAAGGAATTTGCATGCTAATGGAAATGAGGATCCCTTTTTATGTATCAAGTGTTTAAGAGCAATTGCCTCCTGGCTAAATTTATTAAGCCAGAAAAATCTTGTAAAATTTCTATTGAAGATTTATTAGTCCCATTTGTTACTTTTCTGTACAACATGAATATTAAACTCAATCCTGCAAGTTTGTCACAGGTGAAACTCCCTTTCAAATTAAAGAAAATTCTGGTCCTGAGCCAAAGCCAGTTAAATACATGTACTAACTTCATGAGGTTTAGGTAGGGGCTCTTGTGTGCAGAGCTTTTTAGGATGGATCCCAGTCTGTGGAGCTTGAGTAGATAAGATTGGAGGTGTTTTCAGTGCTGTTTTTTGACATCTCTCATTTTCTTATAAGTTCCTTGTTACAAGAAGTGTTTATAAACATCTACATAATCAATTGAACATAACCTGGAATCCCACCAACTAAAATTGCTCAATTACAGTTTTCCTGGGAAAAAGTCATGTCTCCTAAATTCAGTTGAATTTAAGTGTTTGGTCTGAATTAGTCATCTCAATGTCTTCCCTGGCAAACAGGGAGAGACAGTACCCACTCCTCTCCCAATTTATTCAAGGGCCAATGTGGCCCTTTCAGGACTAACCACTAGTCCTGAACATCTCCATAATATGCCTTGTATCTCTTCCAGGGGAGCTGAGGAGAGAGCTCGATACTCCACAAGCTCTGCTGGGCTGCTCATGGAGACAAACACCATTTCATCTGTCTGATGATGGGTAGCCAAAGACAGCTACGTTGGATGGAATTAGCTAGCATGCCTTAAATCTAACTGCCTCCCAAAAGATGAGACCAAATCCTGTTTGTTTTTCTTACCTATGTGAGCAATTGCCACTTGTGCTCCCCTTCAGGTTTTGCTGAAGTGAATGGAGGAATTTGCTTTCTCCTTAGCTAAGTTTGCTTGGCATCACAGTGCACAGGCTTCTTGGGAGCAGACCTGGCATCAAAGCCTGATCAAAGTCATCCCCCAAATCAAGCGTAGGCAAAAAGCACCAAGAACTGGGTCTCTGTTTTCGTGTCTTTTAACCTCGTTCATGACAAACGTGTGAAAATTAACACAAAGCATCAAAAACACCTCTTGCATTTTCAGTTGGTGCACTGCTGTACATAGCAAATGGGTTTGCCACCCAGCCACCATGCTTGCCTTGGAAGTGGGTGGATATATCTGGTCTGTTTTCAGGAAATTTTGAGCAGTGCAACACTATTAGTTCTACTGAATCCATAAACAAATTATTTCAGCAGATTTAGACATTTTTAATGTTTTCATGCTGTTTAAGTAAATGGTGGTAATTTGCTGTTTCCATTTGCAAGATAACAAGATCTGTTCATATCCATTCATGTTTTCTAGTCCCCTAGGTAAAGACTGAGAAAGCAATGTGGTTCACAGCCCTGTTCATTTCAAAAGTTAAGGAAAAACAAATATTGTGATGAACTGTTTGCAATAAATCGTGAACATCATTTTCAGAGAAGTATAGCCATATGAAAAAGTTGCCTTGAGTCATAAAACTAATGAAGTTAGGAAGGAGAGACATTGGAACAGATAAGGGCATTGAGGTATGAGACGGGGGCTCACTTGCAGTACCCTAGACTACAGAATTATCTCAGCATGGGTAAGAAAAGCAAGACCGGGAACCACAGATTGCAACCATCATAGTAGATACAGGTGTAAATGGCATACAGGGGTTTACATTGCTCTCTGTCCAGATAATGACTATCTGAGTATAGGGTTCTGTAAGAGGTCTGCACCTGATTTCCCAGACTGGTGATTGTTTCATCCTCTTAGAAAGGATTTTCTTTGCTATGATATTATCTTGAGAGCCAATGACATTGTACTTAGGAAAAGTTACTTAATGATAAACCCAGAATAGAAATACCAGATATTACAGTGACCATTAAATGTTTTACTGCATTTTACTCCTATATATACTAATTGCTTTCTTTTTAATACATGGATCATGGACATGCAACATGTTACATTAAAAACATTATAGATTTCCATAATAATTCCTTGAATACATTAAAATAATATGATTCAAAGATCTAAAAAGAATTAATTCAGTTTTCAAAATAAGAGCTGTCATTACTAGTATTTACATTATTTATTTATTTGTGTATATCAGTTTGTCAACTTTAGCCAGTTTAGCCTTTTACTTTTCTTCAGGTTTTTTTTCCCTTCTGTTTTACTACTCTTTTGCTTTTGCAATGGAGTTCACAGTATTGCTGAAGCATGAAAGTTTTCACTTTCTAAAAGTCAGTTCATGATCCTGCTTTGAGAAATACAAACCATTCAGTCCCATGTCTTCCTATGAAGCTCTGTACAGATGGACTTTCTTGAGAAGTTTTAGCACGTCAGTGTCTCACAAATCACTAGAACAATACTTTCTGAGGGTCTTAATCAAAACTGTGGCTCCTGCCAGCAGAAGAACCACAACAAGGCATTTTGCACTTAGTGCTCGGTCTATCCCCTACATCCTCCCACCAGTGCTGGGCTCCTTTCAGTTGCTGCCCATACCAGTCCTTCTTTCCTGGGAAGTGGCAGCAGCAGGGCTCAGGCATATTTGCAGCAGTTAGCTTGTCCCCTCACTTTCTGTGTACAGCAGCTCCAACAAGTAGCTTTGTCCTTCTCAAGTACTAGCAGACAAGCTGTGGTTACTTGTATTCCAGAGGGCTTGGCATGCACCTGAAGGATAATTCACTTTCAGACAGAATATGAGTTTTGAGTCTAGCAACTTTCCCTGAGCAGAGTTACGTCTGTAGAGTAACCTGGAGGCTGTTCAGGAATAGCAGTCCCTGAATCGATGGTAAGCATTAAAAAAGCACTCATCTTCTGTCATCTTCTACAGCACCTGCTTCTTATCATTTAGGTTTCCCAACACATCTCTGAAAAGCAAGAACTTGGAATCAAATTTCAATTAGACACGCTTAAAGCTTAAAAAGCATTGGATAAAACACCTGTGATATTGTAAGGATATTGCTGCGATATTGCAAGGATTTAAAAAACTCTGTGAGACAGTACACAGTATCAAACAGGACAATGGGTTTTATGCAGTGACTACTTTTTGTATCAAGTGGAGGGTTATTATTTCCTGTGTTATTTTTGATATGTTGGCATCACCATTTAGTTAACTGTCTCAAGTGTAGATAGATTAGATTATTAAGCTACCAAAGAATAAATGATAATTTATGCAGACATAAAATCTTCTGAAGATGAGTCGTTGGTTTTATTAAAGCCTACAAAAGAAATGATCAACTTAGATTTAGATTCTGCATGTTTGACATGAGCACAAATTCAAAACATAAACTGAAATGTGGAATTTGTGACAAGCAATTTGATTGCGAGCTACACATGAACTGGATTTTGTTGTTTCCCGTATTGCACTACGTACGGCTGGCAGCCCAGGATAATTTCTGTGCTCCTTGCATTTGAATTAAACAAATTCAATACTCAGACATCAGTTTTATTTACATGTTAAGCAATTTAGAGAATGCAAAAAGGAATGCAACTACCCCTGGGGAAGGTACTCTACAGAAAATCTGAAACATTTATGAGGAGATGCACATGCATTGCCTATGAATGAGAGCATCTTTAATTTGTGCTCAAAACTGGAAGTTGGTTGGGAGCCCTCAGCAATGTGTAGCAGCGCTGTGCATGACTGAAGGGCAGTGTACATTCGCGTGCTCCAGGATCACATGAGAGCACCACGAATAGGTCAGACAGCAACTGCCAATCTTAAAGAATCTGCCAGTGGCTGTCTTTGCAACAGACCATGCTGGGGTTTTTTTATGTTTTGTTTTGTTTTGTTTTTTTGATGTGGGGGAAACGTGGCTGTCCCCACAGAGAGATCCAGCCGTCTGTTTGGTACAGCAGTGCACATGGCAAGTACAGGCATCAACAGGCTGGTATTTTCCCCAGATAATGGTAATTGCTCAGAGTGTGGCCAGTTTGGATTTAAAATCAATTGCAATGAGATGAAGCTGCTAATTGACTGGTGAGGAGTAAGTATTTTGAAAAACTGGTGAATTGCAGGGTGAGTCCTGAAACTGAAGTTTGCTGCTAAGAACACTGAATTGCTGACTTTCACCGGATTCATTTCTGTTCCTTGACTATTAAAAATAATCTCCCTTCCTGAAGAAGGTGAACAAGAAATGGCAGTGTTAGGGCTAAAAAAGACAGCATTATGCTATAAACAAAGAGAGGTGTAGAGAACATCTTGTCAAACACATTTTTCCTTGAAATAAAACTCTCAACAACTGAATATTTTAGTTACTTGGGTGGCATGGTGAGTAAACGTACTTGGCCTTTTCATCTTTTGGGCACAAATCTTGGCTTCTGTTGAAAACGAAAATGAGTTTTGGTGGTTTCGTGGGAGCAGACGTTTGTCTGCATCACAAAACCGTTCACGCTGGCACCACAGCTCGCCGTAGCTCAAGTGGGGCCCAGCAAGGAGAGCAGGGGTGCTGCAGGTCAGGGCTGCAGGCAGCACGGAGCGTTGAAAGCTTGCCCAGGCAGCCCACACTATCGGACTTTAGCCAGTGCTATTTACTTCGCCTTCAAGAGCATCTATTTCTCTCTGTCACTTTCCCTGTCTCTCCTCCTCACACACACTTAAAGAACAAAAACATCTTTTATAGAGCTAAGCATTTTAAATAATTTTTCCAAGTCAGAAAGGCAGAGAGACTGGAAAAAATTACAGCACAAAGCTCAGCTTGCAGATGAACGATTGCCTTGTCATCCTAATATCCCCCTTCCTTCCCTTAAACCTCACTGCTGAGTGGGCTCTAAGCAGGGATGTTGGCTGGGCTCTGCTGGGGTAGGTCTCCAGGCGAGGATGTTCTGCTGCCCTGCTCTCATCATGGCATTCCTCCTTCATGGCAGCTCTCTGCTCTGCGTGCAGCAGATAATGAATGAGTTGAAAACATTTATCTGCATGACATCTGTCTGTCCGAGATAAACTCATTTATTTTATCTGATGTTATGTTCTGTCCTCCTCGGTTACGTGCCTGAAAGAGGTTTCTTCTGAGGAAAAGAAGAGATCCTGTTACTCTTTCCTGGGAGGGCAGCAGAGCAAGAAAAATGTTTGCTGCCTCCAAGAACTCACTAGAAATGCAGACAATAAGGATTTGAGACTCAGAGTTGCCATCAGCAGTGCCCAGATACCGAGGTTGTTTTAATTAATCAAGATTGATGCGGAACATCTGCCTGCTGCTGGATGGAGCTCATGGTGGGCTAGCGTACCGTGCTGCAGGCAGTGCTGTGCTGCCCCACTGCATGTCTCCAGCCCTGAGGTGAGTCAGCTGAGGGTGGTCTAAGTGTCCCTGCATTGTTCTGCAGTCTGACATCAAGGCAGATCCCGTATCCCATGTATCAGTGCACATCAGTGCAGTGCAGCTGGCATGGCAAGCACACTGAGAGGCCTCCTAAAGACCCCATACACTTACAAAACGGGAACTTGGGTCTTGCATTACTAAGTCTGTTTACAAATGTTACCACAGGAAAAAGAAAGAAAAAATAAAAATAAAAACCCACACCTAAAATATTAGATACTTTGAGTTTAGAGGCCCGTTCATCTGCATGTGCTCTTTTTGTCATCTAAAATTACTTCACTAAAACTCCTCAGAGCGAGAACGTACATCTGAAATACTGGCTTGCAAAGGCATGGAGGAGCAGGTGACTGCTGATGAGGCTGAGACAAAGCAGTGTGTCCTGAACAAAGAGAAAGAGCTCTGTCATACGTTTTAGAGTGTGAAGCTCTATTTCCTGTTTTGCTACGTGGGACATGGTTCTTGTAACACACATGTTCCAGTTCACTTGCCCAGCTATTGTGTTCTTCATCTGAAATACGGCCCCTTTGTTACAATACATTTGGTATATGTGATTTCAAGTGAGGACTGTTTTCTGTTAGCAGAGTGTTTTCTTCTTCAAAAACAAGGCAGAAGGTAGCTAAAATTAAAAGTATGGGGAGAACCGGTCTTTTCAAGGAATACTTAGTTTAAGAAGTTGGGCTGAATGAAGGGCTTTCAGCTGGTCAGGAGCCAGGTCTTACAGACTGAGTGGTTTCCAAAGAACAGAAGCATCTTAAGGCTGTTGCTGAAATTTGGACTCAAAGGATGCCTGACTGTCGTTCTTCAATACATTTAGGTATGAGAGGCTGAATATTTTTGTGCCCTTGAAAATTATGGATTTACAGGATTAAACTGAGCCAAAGCCAGTGAAAGCAGAAGCTATTCACGTTCCCCCCAGATATTTGCCAATAAACCTCAATCATGACCTGTAATAGTCTTGGTATCCCAATTTTGTGGTGTTTGCATTTACGCTGTCAATCGTACATAAATTTTGTGATGGTTTTCTGTCATGTGGTAAATACCTTGTGGAGTTAGGCGAGACCACCAAACCTTTCTGTCTGAGTCTTTGTCCAGAATTCTGAAACCTGGAAATGTCTTAAACTTTTCTCCTTCTCATAAATCAACAGCTTCGGTTCTCTTTCGTTGTCACACATAAACTAGGAAGTAACTCTTCCTGGGAAGAGACTGCTCCTAAGAAAATTATGGTAAATCCATGTTACTGAAACACTTTTGAGGGCTGGGACTGTTTTTTTATTCAATGCTGTGAGTGACCAGCAAAGTAACAGGATCTTTGTTCATGTTGGATTAGTCCTACTGCAATAAAAATAACAATAAGCTCTTGGATGCTTTGGCAGCAAGTATTCCCTCTGGCTAATTTTCCAGTTGTACTTACTCATCTGTTTGAAAGTAGCCAAGGGAACTTATGTCCTACAGTTTTTCAGGTCTTACAGTCAGATCTCTTTTTTGGTATGTCTTGCAGGTGGCAAGTTTGACGTAACAATGGTTTTGAACTCTATCATTGTTGCCTTGCTGCCTCAGTTTGCTCAGGAAAAAATGTGTGAAAATAGCAGCTCTCAGAGCATCTCAAAAGCTGCATCTTGAAGTCTCTGTTGTTTCTTACAACATGTAATCTGAAGGACTTTCTAGAAACTGCAGATTAGTATGGGTCAGAATATATGCAGTGTTTTCAAATAAACTGGAACACCACCTGTTTTCTGCTGAAAAAAATTGACATTCGGACTGCATATTATAAAATAAAGATGAACTAAGATTGCATTTGTCAGATTACATGTTGTAAGAAACAACAGACTTCAAGATGCATCATCAAGTTTTCTAGAAGAGCCTTTTGTAGGCAGGAAGGTACTCTGGTTATAGTAAGATCCTCTAGGTGCAAGGCACCTATATGAAATAAAATAGACACAGATTTGTAGCTGGTATGCTTTTTTACTTGAGTACAATTAACTTGAAAAAATGCATTAAAACACAGGTAGTCAGTCAGTGTCTGTTGAACAATGTGCTAGTTCAGATCGATGCATCAGGCAGTGTATGACTTCCAGCCAAACATCTTGTTAAATACTTGCAGGATTTCCCATAGCGGATCTTACTTTAATCAAATAATTCAATCGTTTCTTTTCTAAGTACAATAGAAGGGCTGGGCTTGTGTTTACAAAGTGTTCAGTATGGAAATCCTGTATTAATTGAGGTACATTTACTTCACTTAGGACAGTGTCCACATCGTAACTCTTTAAATAAAAGGTCTTTGGCTGTTGCATCAGGCAATGACATCCAAAACTGTCCCGTCACGTACCGAGAGTCATGAGGAAATGGCCTGAAAGATGGATAGTGTAGACAGCAGGGGTATGCCTAACTAAAGCAGGCAACTCTGTGAATGATTTTCTACAGTGGATGTAAAAGAATATAATTTATGAAAGGTAGTTTTATCCCTATGGACGCTATCAGGTGAAGAGGCTGTGTCTTTCTCAATCTATTTCCCAAATTGCACAGGCAATGCCAGATGTTGCCTTTTTGTAATACTGCAGATTCATATAAGCTGTGCTTTAAATTATTATCTTTCTAAGGCAACAGCTGTGTTTTCTATGAGTAAACATGATGTGCTTCCACCCAGCCTGGTGCAGGATCTGGAGTTTCTATTATTAACAGTAGAGCATTTAGAGTTTCACATAAAAGGTATAAAAAAGGGAAATATATTATTACTCGGTGATAGTATTATTACTCAGTAATAGCTGACTAAGATTGTACTCCTTAGAGTTCCTAATTTTGCTATGCCAGTAAATGCCAGAACCAAAATGAGCCCAACACAGAAGAATTAAACACAGAATCAGCATTTCCTTCTGCAGTGAGTTGGAAGATACATTTTGCTTCTATATTCTGTACAGTGAAATCTTTTTTTTTTTTCCTTTTTTACTGAATTATAATTCTGTTATAGTTCAAAGGTAATTTTGCCAGTGTATTAAATACCTGGCAAAAGAGGTGTTTTAGAACATTTTTAGGTAAATGTAGGTCAACACAAAGGAATCATACAGTTGGAAATATTTTCCAGTGTTTATGTTCAGATGTTCAGACCTGTCTGGCTCCTCTCTATTTGCATGTGTTGGGGTTATAGGCAGTCCGGCTACATTCCACATTGATTTATATAAATATATTACAGATTATTAACCTCCAGCCAAATACCAACAAATTTAACTTTTCAGGAAGACTTGCGACTTTTCACAAAACTGATTTACTGTGTACAGGGCATCTACCTTCCATACGTGCCACATTAAGAGAATCACAAAGAGAATACTATTTCTGTTTATGAGAAATGTGCTGTTGCAGTCGCTAGTGTCCCATAATCATTTAGTAAATATTTGTTCATACGATGATTACAGATTAAGCACAGATAACATTTTTTAAAAAGACGTACGTTGATGGTCTCTTCATATCCTGTAACTCTAGTTCCCAAATTATTACTCACTGAAAAGATTCTTTAAGCTAAAAGGAATGTACATGCATCCCTTTTCAAAACATGGTGGCTAATAAACAATTTTTAAGTGTCTGTCCAAAGGTTATTTAGGAAATGCTTTTAAAATGGGTCCAGAAATGTAACATGTTAAATCTGTACCATTTCAAGTGAGCGTAATGCTGTCTTAAATTTTGGTTACAGTCTTCACAGATAGCTACGCCAATTCTTATCTTCCATTGCCTTGTGATATATTTTGATATTTAAGGTAAGAAGTAAAAACTCAGTACAAAACATTTACCTCATCTGTTTTTCAGATGACCTATTTTAAAAGCAGTGACCCCCAAGGCTTTGTGTGTGATCTGTTTTGTCTCCAGATCCTGCATAGAAAGTCCTTAGTCCTAGGACAAAGAACAAAAATATTACTTGATAAAATTATCAGAAATCCTGCACTTTCCACAAAGTAAGCAAGCATTTATTCTAAGAGAATAAAAGATGCATATAATAAAACAATGTAGCTGCTATGATGTTGACCAAAATAAGTGGTAGTGTTAACAGAGCAGTAACAAATCATTACTTTTGACTTGTTGTCAATGATAGGTTCTTCAGTTTAACTGTATCTGCTTTTTTTTTTTTTTTTTCAATAACTGTATATATATATATATTTGTTTAAATCTACTGTCACTTAGTAAAAGTAACAATTGATTTTCTGCCTCACTTCAGAGGGAGAGGCAGTCTGATCTGTACAGTTTTAAAACTAACTGAATGCACACATTAGTAAAGCATGTGAGCAGGGGACAGGATTTCTTATTGTGATTTTGTAGAAGTGGGACTTGAAGAAGGGTAATAAAAATGATGGTCACTGGTATGACTATAGGTGAGAAGCACTGAAGGATGGGCAGGCATTTGTGCAAAAGATAAAAAAAACAGTATGGTAGAGGAAGCATAGAAGATAAGAGAAATCCTAATTAAAAAGAGAAAACAATAGAAAATAAGCTAATCAGAGAGGAATGTGACATTATGAGGAGCTTTGGAAATGAGCTTGAATTTGATGTTGTGCAACAAGTTAAAATGATAAAGAAATTCCAGTAAAAGGATGATGGAAAGTGATGAAGGATTTCTTAGCTGTGGCATTTTGTAGATAAAGCTTTTTTTCCAAACTGTATCCTGACCCTGAAGGTATTCCTTGCTTCTGAAAACTTACAGTAGTCGACACAAAAATTCTGTTTCCACCAAAGAAGATTTAATTCTGAACAGAGGTAAAGGTGAACATGATAGTGATGTGGAAAGAAAATCAAGGTGCATGTAAGCACCCTGTATCTTTTTTCTTCTCCTCAGAAATGTTACTCATACTGGTTTTTGAAAAGCCGTGTGGTTGATGCAGGATAGACTGTGGATAAATATCAAGTCATTTTCTGTGTTAACTTCAGTTGCTCTGTCAACAAAATATTTTCTTTTCATGTAATTATTTTACTTTGATGAACTGATGATTCTTACTACTTAATCCTATTTTAGAATACCCACATGAAAGAGAGAGATGATATTATCAATGTATCAATAGTTATCTGATGAATCAAGAGCTCTTTGCTCTACCTTTGGAAAGTATTTTTTTTTCATTCTCTATGCTATAAGAAATTTAAATAGACCTTTGTGAGCTGCAAGGTATGTCTATACTGGTTCCTTATACTTACCTCCTCTTTTCTTTGTCTTCTCTCAGGTTGTTTGATGTGTGCACCGTGTCACGAACAGACAGAGAGACCAAGTTAACATTGGTGTTTGAACATGTGGACCAAGACTTGACTACTTACTTGGATAAAGTTCCAGAGCCTGGAGTGCCTACTGAAACTATAAAGGTATTTCAGAAGAAAGATGCTGGATACTCTTTCAGAAAATATAAGATAGGAAGGACACAGAGATAAATCGTAAAGACCTTACTCAGGCAAACTGCATTTTAATGGTGTAGGATTTTATCATACCAAAAGTGAGTAAAACCCAGTCTGGGACATGAGTTGCAATGCAGCAATCTGTATTCACTAACTGAAGTATTCTCTTTGTAGTAATGTTGTACTTGTGTTTTTCTCTTTTAGATTTTTAAATCCCCTGACTCTCTCCCATTTTACTGCAGTCCTACCAAATGTAGCATCTCAAATCATTTAGAATGATCTTTGCTCACAGCTATGGGCAGATCATTGCATTACTGTTTAGTCCAATACTGCTTTAACTTTCCCTAGAAGGTGGCTGATAGAGTGCTGGATATTGCTAGAATTGATAAGATAAATTCTATGTTCCTACTCCATTCTCTTTGCTTTCTGTTTCCCCAAGACAGTCCTTCCCTTGCATGTCCCTCTGACTAGAAAGGTATCTATACATCTCAAGAGCAGGAGATGTTCACCATCAACTTGCTGGGAGGGTGCTTGAGCTCATTCTCTGCAGAGGACAGAGGAAGTGCTCAAGGAAGGGGGTAGCATGACCAGTTGTAGAAAACAGAAAGTCTCTCAGGAACTGGAAGCATGGTCACAAAGTTTTCCATCATGTCATCTCATACTCTGCATCTATAAGGGAGAACCTCTTCCCAAGATAGGAAGTGCTTGTATTACTGGTACTAAAGCATGTATTCCAGCTCCTCTCCTGGGAATTTCACAGTGAAGTGCTACACCAAGGATCATAGCTTGAAATGTTTGAAAAAATGTTTAGGCCTGGAAAAAGAAGCAGAGGGATTGATGTTCCTACATTTTGATTACCTACCTAACAATTCTTTTGATTTTTCTTTTTCGTGATGAGAGCTAATTTATGCTTTCAGAGAAGGATTGCCTTGCATTTGTATAAGTACTTTCTGGAGGTATGTTGTGTCTTCTGAGTCTGGCAAAAGTCCTGAGGGAGGAAAAGACAAGAAAAGAAAACATAAAAACCTATCTGAAATTTAGTTGTTTTAATATTTTTTGTTAACAGCTTCAAACTTAGGAGTTGTTTGATCTTTCTGTAAAAAATGAGACATAACACTGATAAAGATCTTTTAACTTGTATCAAAGTCACAAATGTATAACATCAGCCAGTTCCAGCAACTGTATTTTTTAAGCCACCCCGAGTGGATACAAAAAAAAAAAAATTTTTTTGAAAAAATGGATACAGCCTCTATTCAGTCCTAGCAGAAGACTGGAATGTACCTCTTGCGTTTGAAGGGCTCTTTTATGTTAACACTTCTACGGTTCTACAGCCTCCTAGGGCTTTGATGCTACCTAAGGAATCTGTATATCAAAGTACCTAACATGGTAACAATAACATAAAAGGTAACTGACATCCTGTCTTACTAAATATATTAAAATAGATGGGAAATAAATGACCAAGCCTCTGAAATTTCTTTGAAATATCTTCCAAGCTATGTTTCACATGAAGCGATCGGAAGAGGTGAGCACGGGATTGAAATGCTTCCAGTTTTCTAAAATCCCATTTTAAATTCACACTAGTAGATTGTAATATGTATGCACAGATGCGTATTTCATGGCAGTTCTATACTTGTGAAGGAAAGTGTTGGTTTTACTTTGGAAAATCAAATGTTATTCTGTTGTTGTGTCATTTCTTGAATTATGTTTAGGACAGGAATTTAAAAAGAGATCCAGTTGAATTAAATTGGACCTTGTTACTTTACTATTTATGTATCTTATCCTGAAAACACACAGTTTATGGAGGTACTTTTGCTGATAGTCTCTGAGGATTGATGACATGAGGAAAGTTCTCAGGGCTTATTCCTAATGCGTTTTGATACCTTTCTAATGATAATGTGTTTACGGATGTTTCTGGTGGACACTGAGGCAAAGCATAGTTCTCTTGGCTGCAGGGAAATATTACCATTTTGCAGTAACTGAGCATTTAACCCAGAGAACATACATCGTTAAATGACTAATCTGACTTTTTATAGTTTGGCTTTTGAGGTTAATATGGATTTGTACTTCATTTATTTTCCAGAATCGCAGACAATTTGTGTAGAGTATTTCCCCTTACCACTAGCACAGTACAAAACAACTGCCAGTATTGTAAGACCATCTGTTAAAGTTCTGTATGTGTCAGCAGCACAGAGGTACCAAATGAGCTGAGTAAGCTCTGGATAGCTGGAGCTGAAGGATCTAATATACCTCTTTGGCACCATGGTGTAAACTCAACAGTTATTAGTGGAACTTGAAAGACATAAAATTACTATGAGAGAAGTATCAGTCGCAGAAGATCCTTTGTCTGTGAGTTAACTATTACCATTACATACCATTTGAGGGTGGGAGACTCTGCTTTTGTTGGTTTGGGGCATTCTGTTTTTTTTTGTTACTAACTGTCAAGGAATATAAGTGACAACAGTGCCACTTTAACAATTTATTTTATGTTTAGAAGATAGTAGTCAGACTGTAGCAATTCAGAGAAGGTAACCACATAGATCATTTAAACATATCTAACTCTTTTGTCCTAATGCTGCTCAGCAATGTCTTTCCAATGTCTGCATCCCTTCAGCAGGAGTCATCCAGAGGATATTTTAGGAATATATCTATTGGTGCCCATAAAATAATGGAAGAGGGGCATTGCCTAGTAGTGGGAATGCTTATAGAGGATGCAAGGCGGACTTGCTCAGCTCCCCTCCCTGTCTCCAGAAGCATGAAGGCCTATTTCTGTGACTGTAGCTCTGAGTTATACATTATTCTAGAAGTAGGTATTCTAAATCTTTTCTAATGAGGTACTTCAACTTTTCTATAATGGAGTGTTCTAGAGAGAGGGACAATGTGATCCCAAATGCTTGTGGACGTGGCACTCACCTTTGAAAGAGAACTATGTTCGAGCCTTTAAACTAATTAATATGTCTCTGTAAATCCTGGATTATAGTCCTGCTTCCCATATTAGACCTAATTAATATTTGTTCTATATGGGATGAATCAGAATCAGCAATGACAACACCTTTGTCTTGTCCTCTCCTCTCCTCTTCTCTCCTCTTCTCTCCTCTTCTAGCCTCTCCTTTCTTCTCATCCTCTCCTCTTTCCTTCCTGGGATACTCTTTAATTTTAGGGCAGTTTCTTTGGAAATGGAAGGTATGAGTTCAGTTTCCTTAGGACACATCTGTTAGTCATGCATAGGTCTTTGGTAATGTTAATGCCATTAGCAGTTGAGAGAGATTTGGCTCATTAGGAAGTTTTGTTAGTTGACATAAGGCTTGTGGAAATGGGAATGACACATCTCTGCCACAGAACGGAGATCTTTTTATTTATTTTTTCAAAGGTTAACAGGCCACTAGAGCATTATGATGTGTTAGTCTTTGAGACTGAAGCGTGTTTAAACTGGATGATCACATTTTGATACAATGCTTGCAAGGCTGCTATGTGTTTTGGATCCCAAAGAATTTGGATATAGGTGTGGTTTTTATAGCCCTAGTTACATTTTTAGTATGGAAATCACGGGCATGCAAATTAATTGAAGTATGTGCAGTTAAGCTTGGCATACCTAACCTACTGCAATGTATATAACAATACAGAACTTTAAATTGCTATGTAGATGTGATGATTTGGTATATAGAGTTAGGTGTTTTAGGAATGGCTTACTGGAGTTTTCTCCAGCCATCTTGCCAAGGAATCTTCAAATGAGAGAGGATAACAAAGTGTTAACAAGTTTCTTTTTGATTTTAGTAGTGAACAAAGCTAACTTTACTAGCTAATGTCATTGTAAGTAAAAAGGTGGCTTGTAATAGTTTTCTTATAATTCATCAGAATTACACATGCTAACTGGGCTGTGTATGCTTTCCATCTGACAGTCAGCAGATAAGGGAACAGAACAAAGGTCTCTGGTATAGCAAGTGCATACATTAACTATTGTGGGGTGCTAGAAGACCAGGGAATGATCTACCCTCCTCTGTGGTCTAAGAATCGCCATGTCATTCACCACAGCCTGGAACAGGGCAGCCTGGAACAGGGACAGAACAGGATTTAATGTGTATCCTTTCCTCTGGTGTTTACTGATTCCTCACTCAACTGAATGGCATTTGTGGATATTGTTTTTCTGTTTCTCCTTCGCACAGGAAGCCTAGATCTCTGTCTGATTCAGATATCCAGATTTTGCTATTTAGATGCAACTCTGACCGTACAGCAGTGAACCCCATTTCCTCTTGTGGATTTATCTGATAGTAGCCTATAAATCAAATTTTAAAATACTAACTCAGTCAGTTTTATGTCTTGGAACAGAAGTTGCTGTTACATCCCTGTGCACTTCCTTTAACTTACGTTACCTGCTAGCAAACCAGGTGGGCTGGTCACGTCTTTGCAGGGCTCTTAGAATATTAATATGAAGATGTTACTTCTCAGAAAGCGAACCAGCATTCGGTGTTGTGAGGTGAGTCATCAGCCATCTGCCACAGTTGTACCTCCTCAGTTGATCACGTATGAGATGTGCAGCAGATGTCACACAATCATGCAATTCTGAAAACAGCACAAGGTATTCCAGGAAAACAGATTCACCAGCGCTGACACTCTTCAGAGCAAGGCTGTGTTTTACAACATCTAAATTAAAAGTCACTCCTTTATGCGTAGCTGCACTGAAAAAGAGCTTACAAAAATGAATAATGAATATACTAAGGGAAGAGCTGTTCATAATTTTTTCCCACAAGTATTTTTGTAGATAAGAAAAAAGCAAAGCTTAGTGAGGAATTGAGAGTCCAGAAATAATGGATCAGATCCTCAGCTGATGCAGAGAGGTGTAAATCCATTAGCTCCAGTGAAACAATGGCAGTTTATGGCTGCTAAGGATCTTGTTCTTTGTGCGGTATTTTCCAGCAAATTTTGTTCTGAAGCCATATTATGAATTAAAGAAGAATCATCACTATAAATAAATGGAAAACAAAGTGACTGAGCTGTGTTGTTACCGTTGGTTAAATCTTTTATTTTTTTCTCTGTTATCCTACTGTCAGGGGTTGGGCTGCTGCATGGAAGAGTAGCAAGAGAGAGAGCAGGTGCCCTGCACATGTGGCAGCTCTGAAGGAACTACACCTTAAAAAGAGGATGTTCTCCAAATGGTGGTGGTGGTTGCTCTTACAGGCACTGTCATTTCTTTCCCATACTGCTGCTGTATGTCGGGACACAGCCACATCTCCTTTTGTGCAGTGGTGGAGGGGGCAATGTACAGGCTGACCAAGGGGCTCGGTGGAGTCCTGACTTGAATATGAAGAAACTGCTTAGCGCAGGATGTTTTGACAGTTAATGTTGTGTCTGTACAGTTACTTCCTTCACCTGGACCAACTTACTGCCACAGATTTTAATGATGGTGGGATTAAATATCTCCAAATCCCTACCACTTCCAAATTCAAATCCATACATTTTCAAAATGATGGTAGGGTGTAGTTGTTTTTTTGTAAAGCTGTAGCCCAAGACTGCCCAGACCTCCATTGCTTGCAAACTGAGAGCTCACAAAAATGCGAGGCACTCCAATAATTCTAAATCACCCTGTCCTGAGCAGAGTGATTTAAAATCATTGGAGCGCTTCACATTTTTTCAGTTGTTCCAGTTTGGAAAGCAGTCAAGCAACATTGTAGCATAATGCATGAAAGCAACCTGCCTGAAGTAATAATTTTAGTCTCTCAAAACAATGGCACAATTACAAATTCTGTCACTGAAAAGACGTCTATCAAGGACTCTCTAAATAGACATCTCAACCTACTTTTCTTTTATGGTCCCAACTCTCAAGGCAGCAGCGTGGTCCATTGTGGCTCTAAGGGATGCATCCTCCTTTGAAGTCAGAAGGAAGCCGGGGGGGGCTCCATTGTTTTCCGTAGATGGGGAGGGCCAGAAATCATCTTTATTCAGGAAGTCAAAGAGAATTAAGACATTGTAGAGATTCTAAATTGTGGTAAGGGACAGAAAGTCAGTCTTTGGTAGAAGAGCATTTCTAATGAGGTCATTGCAGAATTACAGCATTACGGGCCCTGGAAGTGAAATGTTGCTATCAGCTCATTTTATTCCTCTTAATATTGCAGAGTTGCACTTTGATGTGATGAAAAAAGAAAAGAAAAGAAAAGAAAAGAAAAGAAAAGAAAAGAAAAGAAAAGAAAAGAAAAGAAAAGAAAAGAAAAGAAAAGAAAAGAAAAGAAAAGAAAAGAAAAGAAAAGAAAAGAAAAGAAAAGAAAAGAAAAGAAAAGAAAAGAAAAGAAAAGAAAAAAGAAAGAAGGAAGGAAGGAAGGAAGGAAGGAAGGAAGGAAGGAAGGAAGGAAGGAAGGAAGGGAGAGAAAGAAAGAAAGAGAAAGAAAGAAAGAGAGAGAGAGAGAGAGAGAGAAAGAAAGAAAGAAAGAAAGAAAGCTTATGAGTCTACTGTTCTGGATTTCCTTGAGATGCTCTTGGATTATTAGTGACATAGGGTTTTTGCTATTGGAACATCAATGTGGTAGCGACTGCTGTGTGAAATGCTTTGATGACACTGAAAGAAAGAAAGGGAGCACGTGGTAGGAATAATGCTCAAGCAGATGTAAAAGTGGGGCTAGGCTGCCAGGCAGCGTGTCACAGACAGTGCTGTTCTGTTCAGCAGCGAGCCAATGGCAGTTCTTAGGAGCGGGGAGGATTTTCAAGATGCTTTCCTTTGTCTCGTTGCGGTGTTGTGTGGTCTCAACTTGCTCTGCAAGTAAATTCTGCCTCGGTGATCAGCAGAAGCGTCACTCATGTTTTCAGAGTCTTCCTCTTCATCAAAGATAAGATGCTACAGTTAAAGTAATTAGGGGAAAGCTGTTGCAGCCCACAGTGTGCTTAAAGCAGCAGCAGAACAATAGACTGAAATGTTCAGATTTATCCACGTTCTAGATATTGCTTGCAAGCCATATGTTACTTTTGACAAGTAATTTGAAGGTCATACTGCAGCAGATGTGAGATAGAGAGGAGACGTTCAAAGAACTATTATTGATTTGTGCAGGGTAGATAGGAATCATTTTCTTAATAGTAGTTTCTCACTAGCAGGAGATCAGGGCCTTATGTTCTGCATACGCACAAAACTATACCTCGCCCCAAAACAAGCAGGCAGCACTGGGGAGGAGGAGACAGAATGGCACAAATTGTGATGAGGTAGATATTTGGGAAACCCAACTGACATTTTATTTACTTGTTGAACCCCAGAATCTAATTGTTGAACTCAGCTGATCTGGGACTAGCAGCATTGCTATAGAATACCTCTCCCATCTATGAGAACCCCAGTTATTGCAGCTCAGATTCTCAGTACTAGGATATCCGCAAAGTATCTATACTTATTCATGGCAAATATACAGCTGTGGTGCAAAATAAAGATTCAGAAGGTGGCCACAAACAATTCTTAGCTAGCAGAAAATAATATAGTAATAAAACAATTTTATATTTATAAAACAATAATACAGTAATAAAACAAAACTCTCTTTTCCACCCAAGAGAAATTTAATACTCTTGCACTAACTGCATGCACTGTTTTTATGCCAGTGAGTAGGCAGGTTATTGTATCAAACAGTAAAAATTAAGCATGTTACTTTAATGGCACACTGATTTACTCAAGATATGTCATGTTCATTTCTCTTCCTTCATGACAGATGTATTTAGCTTATGCCAGAAAATAAAGTCCCATACTGTCAGGGATTTATTTTTTTTGGGGGGGGGGGGCTATTTTCCTATGTAGAACTTAAAATTAACCTTAAGATTTTTTTAATTATTCATACACATAGGCATATATATATAGTTGCATAAACACATATGTACATATGTAATTATTGTACAAGCCCCTTAATATACATGCAGCAAAAAATGTTGCTATTTCAGCAACTGGGAGAAGAGGAAAGGGAAACTCACTGATTGTCACTCTACCATGTAGGAAGTTCATGATCCAAAAATAGCCGTGGGCCAGACGAGTCCAGAATGAGCAACCCAGGTGTTTAGAGAAGAGTTAAAAGTACAATACAAGAACACAGAAGGGGTGGCCCCACTCCTGTGCTTGGGAAGTACTTTGGAGTGTACTGTACTTGTATGTATACACATAAAGGCATGCTGCACACACACAAATGCATACACACACATGTATACACACACATGTATACATACACAGGTACAGATATCCACATACACCTGCCGATTCCCAGAGCCTACCCTATAGGCCTCTGTTCCATCTCACCATCATGTAAACCAGCATGGGTCCCAGCTGAGACTGCACCTCTCCCTCCTACTCGTGTGGGATCAGATACCTATGGAGACCCCCTGTTCAACTCGCCTCTGCAGGTCCTGGAACAGACACAGTTCCTCCCTCTGCTTTCCATCCTGTGGCTCTTGGGGACAAAACTGCAGAGAAGCACCAGCCGTTGCTGTCAGCCAGCTACATCCAGCTGCTGAAGCGACCAAAGCCAAAACTCCTGACACTCAAAGAACTTCTGGTGGTTTCAACTCAGTGTTCTCTGCCCATGCTATTCCCATTTTCTAGTCCTTTCCTCCTTCCATCCTTCGTTTTTTCACCTCATGTTCACTCTGCATTTATGCTGTATAACACTTCTTTGTTCTTTCCCTCCCTCCACATCTTTTATCTCCATCACTTTCCATTGCATTTCCCTTCTCCCCTCCTAACTGACTCTACTGCCATTAAGAAATAATATCATGGAACTGTCACACTGTTTCTCCACCTGGGGTCTGTCTTGTCCATTTTATTTGTGAGCTTTTAATGGAAGAGACTGTATGAAAACCCTTGACTGTACAGTGCCCACCATAATAGGTTGTCCTTTTTGGCTGACCTTTACACAATACCATGTCAAACATGAGTCATGATAATCATACCCTACACCAGCATTAATTGACTAAAATTGTGCTTGTCCTCTGTTCTGCTCACCCCCCACCAAAGCCACACTTCACACATTTACACAACTGCTTCCTTTATGTATCAGTGCTCTGTAATCAGTGTGTGGTTCATGTTACAGTTTTCTCAGGTTTCAAAGTGAAATCAAATGAGCTTTCTTCCATTTTGAGAATATCCTTCTTTTTAAGAAGCCCGAACAAAGACACACATTATTAGTAAGTTCACAAACAGCTGCCAGAAAACAGAAAATTAAGAATGGAAACACAAGTGAAGTAACAGAAATACTGTTTGGTGTTTGCTCTTTGTGAGACAGCAAGGGAAAATATTTGGGGATTAAAATGATTAATTTATTTGTAGTTTTAATAAAGCAGATGTGGTTTTGTAATATTTGCCAATGTCGGTGCTCCAGAGCCGGACTATGGGTCAAATCCTTCTGTGGTGTAGCTGTTGGCTTCTTAAGGTTATTCCAGGAGTGAGTGTGGTGCAATACTATTAGCATCAGTTAGCAAGCAGCCTTTCATTTGTTTTCAAGTAAAGCACGAACAGTTTGCAATTAAGAAAGAGCAAATTACAAAAGCTTAAGCTCCTAGATCAAAATCTGTCCTTAATTTTTGGGCTGGAAGCCTTATCCAAAAACTCATAAACACTAGTATTTTAGGTTCTTTTTACTTCGCTGTTATTGTTAGAGCCATATAGTACTACCACTTATGTCAGTATACACAAAACATCTAAAATCATGTTGGAATATATACCTGAGCCTTCTGGTTCAACTTCAGACCTTAAAAGAGAAACCCCAAAGGGAGCAGAGGCTCTGCTCCAGCAAAGCACTTAAGCTTCTGCTTAATTTTATGTAAACAGATTGCTCCAGCTTCGAAGAAGTGAGGTTGAAAGGCTGCAAATTGGAGGAGCTAACAGAGCAGGATCAGTTGTTATCCTTTTTTACTGACCTGATGAATTCCAAAGTTAGAGCAAAGAAGAAATGAAACTGTTGTTTCTGTAGTCTCAGATTAGTCATAAGCATGTATTTTACTTGTATTTAAATGCTTTGTCAGATCAAGGAAGTTCCCTCAAAATGTATGTGTAAGCCAATAATCTTTGGAACCAGACTCCTGACTATTTACAAAAGTGTGTCATAGTTGGTCATCACAGTAAAATCACTCAGTAATGGAAAAGGGCTCTGCAGGATCATAGGTTTAACACAATGGCTTGCTTGTTTCTTGTTTTATTAATATCATAACTGTTCTGACCACAGAATTTACCCCATTTGCCTTTGCAAATCTTGACCCTTGAGAATACCCATTTAAAAGAAGCTGTTTTTTACCATTCTGACCAATGCCTAAACACCAGTGCACCATATCTTTATTAATGTTGAACAGTGTCTTATACCAAAAAGGGCCCATTGAAATGAGCGGATTGATTGCAAAGAAAGTTACTGCTCAACATTTTTCACTGTTGCTAAATATGTGACTTTAAAAACAGCACCATTCAGTTTTTTAAATATTTGTTAAATGTCTAATTTCTTTGATCTATGCAATAGGAAGCATTGCATTGTAACTTTAAAATGCCAAAAATAATCAAGACGTTATCCATCTTTTAAGAGCATTTCTTTTCCAAGCCAATAAATTCAGCTGCTGAATTTTTGTCCATTGTTTTAGGATGTGACAGTTCTGTTGCATAACTACAATTAAGGAATCTCAGAAGGCTCCAAATGTTACAATATTCTGTGAATGCAAATGCAGAGTCAGTTTTCGTTCAGTTTTACAGCAGGGAAGGGGCACTGGAATGGCAGCGTGTTGCCTTTTTTTAACATCTAATTTATGATTCATTCTAAAATATTCTTTCATTTGGAATTAACTTCAGATATTCCTGTTCTGACAAGTAGAGTAAATATTTTAGCAAGGACTTTTTAGAGAGAAATTTTGACAGTAACATACTCCTCCCTTAATGTTACAAAGGAAATGCTTGCTATCCAAACCCCAACTCGGCATTTTAATGGAAATGGTTCCAAAAGAATACGTAGGATGTTACAAATGTAAAATGCATTTAATGAAAGAGTATACAGATGTCTTTCATGTATTTTAAATAAAAATGTCTAATTTGAGACTTGAGAAACTCAACAGTGATCTTTGAGCCATATGCTTGTTATTACAATAGTATGTTGTGTATAACTGTCATTCAGCGAGAAACAACACAGACCAAAAAGGAAAAGACATATAAAAACGTGAAGTTAAGGGAGGAGAGACCATCTTACAAAGCATTTTTGATTACGTTTTTGCCTTGATCAGAATATATCCCTTTCTTGCTTTTTGTTTGCTCACATAATTCCTACAGATGTCTCTATAGGGTTTATTGGAGACATAGGAAAAGGAGAATAAAGGCCAAGCTGCGTGGGCTATAGTGAACCAAAACTGCAAAGAGATGCATACTTGACAGTGAGTTTAAAATAAAAATAAACCACAGTTTCTTTGCTTGGTTTCTGGAGCAGAAAGTCGCAAAACAAGCAGAAAACTTTTGGTTCTTGATGAAATGGTTAGTTTAGCTTCCTTACCTCAACTGCTCTGAGTATTTCAGACTTTAACCTTCATTTCAATGAAAAGAATTTAAATCTACTTCAAATTAGGCTTATGTCTCTAAAGCTGGGGCCTTGCAAAATGTTTCAGAAGTATCTCTAGCCTTATGTTTGCATTTCGTTCCCTTACAAATGTGGTGGAGGTAACCTTGATTTGCTAGTTAGTGGAGTCACGCTTTATTGTGACAGAAAACTAAGAACAGTCCTTCAGTGAAAATAACAAAGACCTACCCCATGGTGATTGATGAGAATGTTGTACAAGTGAAATGAGCTGGAAAGTCATCATCTTGTCTTTTCCTTTGCCACAGGAAAAGCATAACAGAGAGATTTCTTTTCTTCTGGTCCTGATAAGGAGTCTAACGAAGCATAAGGAGAGGTTGCACAGCATGGAAATGTGTTACACCCAGCTGCTCACTAGCTTGCAAAGCTGCAGTAAATAATACAGTTGCTATTTAATAAACAAAAGAAAACAGAAGTCCTTTGATAGTGATCCCTAGCCTCTCTCATTTGTTCTCCTAAAGACACAGTTTGCTTCTTCTTAATTGACTGTCTTTTTGGAATAACATGGAGTTTGATATTGTATTGTATGATTTGTAATGTTTTCTTTGTTGATAGGAAAAACAAAAGACATCTTTCTAGGGCCTGATTCAGCAAAGTACATGTGTATGTGCTCCAGGTTGTCTGGGTTGTAGCTAGCTTTATTCTCATAGCTTTTCCATGAATGGTTACAGTGAAGATACAGTGAAGTTCAATAAGAGCAAGTGCCGGGTCCTGCACCTGGGACGGGGAAACCCTGGCTGCATGTACAGACTGGGCGATGAGACGCTGGAGAGCAGCCTAGAAGAGAGGGATCTGGGGGTCATGGTAGACAGCAAGTTGAATATGAGCCAGCAGTGTGCCCTGGCAGCCAGGAGGGCCAATCGTGTCCTGGGGTGCATCAAGCACGGCATCGCTAGTAGGTCAAGGGAGGTGATTGTCCCGCTCTACTCTGCGCTGGTGCGGCCTCACCTCGAGTACTGTGTGCAGTTCTGGGCACCACAGTATAAAAAGGACATGAAACTGTTGGAAAGTGTCCAGAGGAGGGCTATGAAGATGGTGAAAGGCCTTGAGGGGAAGACGTACGAAGAACGGCTGAGGTCACTGGGCCTGTTCAGCCTGGAGAAGAGGAGGCTGAGGGGAGACCTCATCACAGTCTACAACTTCCTCGTAAGGGGGTGTCGAGAGGCAGGAGACCTTTTCTCCATTAACACTAGTGACAGGACCCGCGGGAACGGGGTTAAGCTGAGGCAGGGGAAATTAGGCTGGACGTCAGGAGGGGGTTCTTCACAGAGAGGGTGGTTGCACACTGGAACAGGCTCCCCAGGGAAGTGGTCACTGCACCGAGCCTGTCTGAATTTAAGAAGAGATTGGACTGTGCACTTAGGCACATGGTCTGAACTTTTGGGTAGACCTGTGCGGTGTCAAGAGTTGGACTTGATGATCCTTAAGGGTCCCTTCCAACTCAGGATATTCTATGATTCTATGATTCTATGATAAGATACACAAGAAGGCATGCATTTTTCTTTTCCAAAATAACTCATGCAATCAATAGCTTTTTTTTTTTTTTTTTTTTTTTTTTTTTTTTGCTTGTCACAAGTTACTGTTTGGAGATGCATTTGTCACAAGCTGCATTTGTCACATGCATCCTTTCTGACATTTTGCTTTTAAAAGATACTGCTTTGTGGATGCAGTTTGTTCCATTGATAAGCTCCTTTTACAAGTTAACTTCTACCATAACTTTAGCTCTTTATGAAAAATCTCTTTGCTTAGAGTTTATTCTGTTTAGCATTTGGAGAGGATATCCTGCCTGTGAAACATTGGATGCAATCTTCTCCCCTCCCAGGAAGACTGCTGACTCATGTTACACCTTTCTTCCCCTTCCCCAGTCATAGAGCGGCCTGGGTTGGAAGGAACCTCAAAGAACATCTAGTTCCAACCCCACTGCCATGGGCAGGGATGCCACCCACTAGATTAGGTTGCTCAGGGCCTGAAGCTTCACCCTTACCCCCCAAAGCAGAGACAGTTGCTGTCTGTTGTGCTAACATTACGAAGTAGGCTCATTGCTCTTTGTGTCACCAGAGATGAAGATGTCTCTTTTTTTAAGAACCAGTCAAGTGTTCAAAAGAAAACAAGGCCAGGTTTACACTAATTTACGCTAATGTAAATCAGTGTCAGTCTTCTCAGAACTAGAGGGGCTATGGCCTGTGGCACTTTGGAGAGACTCAGCAGATGTGTGGGACCATATCCCACCACTGCAGCCACTCCTGGGAGCACCAGCCTACCTTTTAGAAACAAAGACATGCTTTGAGCAAACACCTCAGGCACATCACTGCCGTTTACCATTTGCTGTTTCTGCAATCCAGCAATGAGCTGCTGAGGCATGCTAATAACTGGCATCTGCTGAAATACCTTGCTTGCTAATCACCTGCCCGTGGGAGGCAGCAACCCAAAGAGATGAAGTAGGACCACAGAGCCTGAAAATGAGTGCAGGAGAGGAAAAGGCTGAGTGAAATGGAGTGCAGTGAAGGCATGAAGAGAAGGGTCAGAACAGGGGATGGGGCAGGAAAGAGCAACAAGTTGTATTAAGGGGGGAAAGAATGAAGTAAAGAAAAAGGTAGGAAGTCATAAAAGAAAGGAGACAGTAATAGACCCTGTAAGTGGAAGGGAATGAGCAGCCATTCTCCTCTTCTGGTGCTATGAGAAGCTACACATGCTTTTGGTGAAAACAAAAGGCTTTGTGCACTTGCTTGACTCCTCTTGCAAAATCTCTTCTCTGTACTTTGTCTGTAGGATAAAGTGCCTGCCTGTTCCCCTTGTAAAGCTGCTGGTTCAAGAGCTATTGATTTTTTAATTTAGTGTTAATACAATTGCAAATTAATTGCTTTTGTAAATAGGGAGAACAACTCAAGTGTCTGAGTGCTCCCAAGAAACAATTATGTTTTTCACTATGTTTGACTTAGGTGTGGTAAGGCATCAAAGATCCTCATCCTGGAGAATATTTTGACAGTTCATAAAATGCTGTAACACTATTGCAACTCTGTATGTACGATTCTTGAGTTGAGACTCCTCATTAAGCTGGTTCCACTGTCTCCTTTCAGCTCGTCCTTGAAGAGCATTTCCACCCATAACTTAAATCCAAGAAATCTTTTCTTTTCTGTACATCTTTGGTTTTCTTGAAGGTTACTACACCTTTATAACTGAAAGCAAATTCTAAATCTTTGGATTCTTTTTGGAGTACTTAACAAACATTAACCAGTTAATCTTTGCAACACTCATGAAGTAGTTAACCATTATCCCTGAATTTATAATATGGAGCAACAGAGGAAGCAAAGTTAAATGAACTGCTGGGACTAGCAGTCAGTAATTGACCCCAGTGTTGAACCATTGTACAGCACTGAAGAGCATCATGATACTTCAGCCATGTGAGTGCATTAGAAGCAGAACAAAATTATTGAAAAGTGGGTTTTAAAAAATGCACAACTCACCTTTATTTATCATGTATGCCCTGGAGAGGTTAGGAAGGGATTGTCTTCTTGCTTTCTTCTCTGTTAACATCTTAACTAAAAATCATTAAGTGTTTATTATAAGAGCATCTAACTGTAGGCAATTTGCTGTATTTCAATGTCTGGTGTCATACTGAGACTTCTGTTTTAAACATCATCTACAATTTTCTGAAGGTCCTGTTGATTCTAACAGGTGTGGGAGAATGGAAATACAGAAATACTAAAAAGCAATGGGGCCAGTACAGGTGTTTGAAAACTGATGGATGTGTGTGCCTTCACTGGGCTTTGGCCAAGCCTGATATGAGGCCATCTTCTTTGTCAGCTTTAAAGTACCATGAATTACTATGCTGGATTTCTAGACTTCTTGATTTTAGCAATCAAAATGAATTAGACTCAAAGTCCAAACTCTGAAGCAACCCCAATTTCTAGTTCACAAAATTGACTCAGCTATCCCACCAGCCTGTTTTACAGTGCCTTGAGATCTTAAATATCTTTATAAACCACAAAACACCTTTCTTTACATAAGAAGAAATCGAGCAGACCTGTGTTATACTTAGTTTAAACAAGTTTTCTGTTAAACAGAAAATGCAGGACTGGGTTTATATCATTGAAGGAGCCATAGGAATTAGGTGCTCAAGGTCTATAGGTCTATGTATTTTAAATGTTTGGATTTTTAACCCTGTAGGATCTTATTAAACTTTTGTTTTCCTTAGGTTTAATATATATATATATATATATATATATATATATAACTTATTTTCTTGTTGCCATGCAGTTGTTTTGTAGAGAACATTTGCATTTTTAGTGGATTTTTTTTCTTTTTTTTTAAAGAGAGAGAAATTAAATAAGCAGTCTTGAGCCTTTTGTGTCTAGCCAAGGATTTGTTGGTTTTCAAAAAAGTCTTGGCTGAAATGTTCAAAGTTGCCTTGGGTGTAGGAGATCTGGTCATCCAAATCCCCTGGGATACTTCTAAAGTCCCGGCCTTTGTTGTTATGTATCAGTGTATAAACAAATCTCAGCCTTCTTGATGTCACCCGGCAGATAAATCCAATGAGAATTTCCGCAGAAATGTCAGCAATGTTGCCAAGGTGTTGATAGACCAGTAGGGAGAGTAGTCTGTCATAAATCTCTATGTATTTACATAATTTGAATGCTCCTCTGGACCTGGATCCATGTGGTCTAAGCTGTTTGCACTTGATTTTAAGGATGCTAAGATGCTAGTCTTTGTTCTGAGGCTAGCCCTTGTTGTGCTCAGTTGATAATGTAGGACAGTCATCTCCCAGGGCCTTCCATGTTATCTCCGGTGTTAGCTTAAGTTAGCAGCCCTCAGAAGATTTACAGATTTACTCTTCTAGCAGACTTCACCTCCTGAGTCCGAAGCTGTTTGTAAAGCATTTTTCTTGATGTATGTGCACAGCATTGTTTCAGCTTTCTAATCACTGACCAGCTGGCTTGTTAGTGAATAGAGCTGTGGGCCCCCTGCCATATTTCATGTGAGGTCTTGGCTGGGTGGCCAAGCAGGCAGCCTGCAGCCAGTGTCAAAGCAATTCAAGAGGTATTGGCACAGCAGTGTCCCCATTAATTTCTTCTTGTCACATGCTGTCATGCAAGTTACACCAGAGAGGAAATGACCGTTAAAAAAAAAAAAAAAAAAGTACGCTTGTGGCACTTGGTCCCCTCCAGACGTTATCCCCGAGGTTAAACAAGTGGATACAATTAGCTGCTATCCACAGACAGCTGCAGGGAAGGAGAAGCCGAGATCTGGGCCCCACAGCAACGTGTCTTTCCTGTTAGCGAGGAGTGTCAACTGTCAACATATGTCATATTTTTAACCCTTCCTGGAGTCTGAGTAGATTAAAAAGAGCTATTATGGCCAACAGCGTCACGAAGGTGCTGGTAAATAGCTGTAGCACTGAATGAGCAGCACGCTTCTCCAAGGAGAGGGTCTTGCTTGTTGGTATATTCCTTGTGAGGACAGGTGTGGAGGAAAATCAGCTCATCCGTGGTTGATAATTTACTGTCTGTAGACTCTGGCAGGGAGTGAGACAGTGATTTCTGTGTGGCTCCTCCCAGAAGCATAATGAAGTTGTTGAAGGGAGCCACATCCAGCTTTCCGAATTTTCTGGTTAGACTAAATTCTCTAATTACATCAGGAGAGCTTTCAGAAAGATTGCCACAAGTGACAATACACTTAGGATGTCCCAAAATACAGCTTGGGAACGCAGAAGCAAAGTCTGCAAAGAGGAAATGGCAATGTCCCAAGATGAGAGAAGTGTATACTAAGCATATTAGAAGGAATCAAAAATCTTGTTTAAAAACTGAAAGCATTAATTCTACTGAGAGGTGATAAAGAGAGGAGAGTACGTACAGTGCTCCAGATAGATTGACTTCAGCCAATTGAAAGTTTGCTATTTAGCCCAGAAGGAATAAGCTCATAGCATCTGTTGCAAGAAAGCTGGCTTTTCTTGTTGAAAGCAGCTGAAATTATATGAAAGGTGTTCTCCAAAATTCAAACTGCAGTTCTGCCTGAGCTATCCAGCTTGTTCTGGTGTAGCACTTAGATACTAAATTTTGACTGAGGTCAGTCCCCAAACGTGTGCCAGAAGCATCAGAACTAATGCACACAAACTGCAGATGCTATTTCAAGTCATTTGTATTGGGCTTACCAATCAGGTGAGCCAGTAAAGAGTTTGGGGAATTTCTTGGTTTATTTTAGTTCTCATCTCTTTTTCAGATGTTCTGAGGAATAAAAGAACAGAGTGGGTAAGAACTGTCAGACCATGATGCACTGTGAGATATTACTGTATCCAATATAGCGTTATGAAAAGCTTGTAATAAAGTAAAACTGTTAAAAGAAATTTCCCAGAAAACATCTGGGGATGTACAAAACTTTGATGATATTACCCAAAGACATGGGGAAAACTTCTATTTGTTTACTTATCTAGACTCAGATCTATGAATTCTGTTGAGCTGTGCCTTTTATTCATCTTTCTACTGGATGCAAAGAGTGGAAAGGTTTGAACAGTAAAAAAGGTTGTTAATCACAAAATTACATTCACCAGCTGTAAATAATTCATGTCCAAGACAGATCTTGGTAATAATGTCATATTTGCCAATTTCCATCAAATTAGTAAAACAAAGTTCCTCTCTGTTCTCACATGCTTTGGATGTATTTTCTCTTTAAAATACCAGTATCCAAATAGGAAATGTTGTATGTCTCATTTGCATGCTTGGTAGTTCCACCTTGATGGGAATTTTTGGTACACTGAATCACTGACAGTAAGTAGGCCAACAATTATGTAGTTTTCCTTTCAGTCCTGCAAGTCCTTCTCATCAAATATGAATAATAGCAGATGATACATTAAAACTTGAAATCTCCGTATTGCAAACTGACTTCTCAGTTGTTGAGCTATAAAATGAAAAAATGAAGTAGAAAGGCTTATAGCCACTAAAATTAATTTTGTTCTGTCTGAAATGAAATGCATCCATATGTGTATATATATATACATGGGTGTATATATATATGTATCCCACAGATGTACACAGAAGTACAAATTCCATATATTGGATTTGGTTTTTAGTTCACAACTACTGAGATCAGTATGAAAATCTGGCAGTATTAAAATACTGATAAAACAGACGTATTAAAACTGACATTTTTGAAGTCCTGTAAAATAAAAATCCAGGCCTCCATTTTAAGGGAAGCCTCAAATGGCAAAATACAAAACACTAAAATGTATACGTGTATGCATGTAGACAGACATATACTTTTTATGAGTGGGCATGTCTGCAGGGTTCTTCATCATAAAAAATTTTGTAATCCAGAAGTACTCATTTGAACTATGCTTTCTTTCTTATAGAAATAATCTAAAATAGACTAGAAAGAGGTATTATCAGAATATATTTTTTAATGTCTGTTAATCACCTCTGTTTTAAAGTATCTTTGATATGGTTAAGATAATGTTACAATTGAAAAATAATTATGCAAATATTTACTTCATATTTTAAAATAAATTTAACTGTGATTTAATTTTCAACAAATTGTTTACTTTTAGGGTAGCAGTGTACTAAATGCATTATTAGATCAATTCATTTCATGAGCTTAGCAGGTATTTTTGCTATTTCTTTCGCTATTCATACACTAAATGAATTTGCTGTTTTTTTCTTTCTGCACAGCATTTTATTCTATGAACAGAAAATGAACATTTTATCTTGTAAAGTAGATGAATAAGACTAAGTGAACAGGTCATTTGGATTTATTTTTCTCTATCTGACAATGAACATACTAAAATTGAATATGCTTTGAAGTTCATAGTCTCTTAGTGCTATCTAGTTAATTAGCAGGAATATCACAGTAGTCTTGTCTTCTGAGGGGCGACCTTTCCTATGTGATTACTTCCATGGAAAGCAACAGAACTTCTCTGAGATAAAGTGTAACCTAGTCTAGGGAAAAGTAGGAGATCTGTACCCTTGGTTATAAATATTAAGATGGTTCATGGATGACTCTTGAGAGTCTGTAATGTGGTTGGGTTAAGGCAAAGAGCCTAGCCTCCTCCTCCCCTTTCTGAATGCCGGGCAGGGAGACTGATCAGACTAGTTTTCTCCTGAGAGGAGAGAGAAGGGAAAGGGCACAAAGGCAGGGATCCGTGTCCCAGCCACTGCACCAGCTGCATGGAGAAGAGCATCCTGCAGCCCCACAGGCCATGACAAATTGCTTCACTGCCCCCACCATTGCAGTCACAGTGTTCTAGGTAGGCTGGTGTGATGGGTTGCCACACCAGAGTAAGGACAAGATTTAAAAAAGAAAATCACTGCATTTAACAGGGAGTCACTAAATTATTACTAATGCCTTTGGGATTCAGTGTAACAACATTAATCATTTCTTTTGCTATTCATGTATCTGTACTGTGTAATTCCTCAGGAATGCCATTGTTTTTTTGGCATTAATTAATGTTGACTGTTTGTTACAAAGTATAACCATAGAAGTGCTGTAATTATTCAGCTTCAAAAATAGGCCCCAGAGAATGTGAGAACTCTTTAAACTTTCATTCCAGCATGTTTAAAAAACATCCTTTAAAATGAAAGCAATTTGATGGTTGGGGGTTCTGTATAATCCTGTACTATACAAAGGAGGCCTCATCCTGCTACTCTTCTGCTCAGAGAAGGTTTTGCTGTTCAGTGAGAGGTATTGAGCCTTTTCATCAAACTAGCCTGGCTGATTCATTACACTTTGCTGTCTAAAACTCATCCCCTTTGTTTACACTTGCAGTTGTCTCTTACGCAAACACTCCTACAGGAAATGTTCAGGATGAGTATCCCAACACCTGCCATCCAAAATGGGGACATTCCATTCTGCTCTGCAAAAATACAAAAACGAGATACAAATAAATAGAATCTCTGGGTGAAAGATGCAGGTTGTTGTGCAAGTGCATGAGACACTCCGCAGAGGAGCAGAACTGTTAGGAGATCCCAAAGGATTGTGGTGTTTTACCAAATGTTAGCACAGAAATTGCACAGGAACATGAAAAAAAAATAAAACTGTGCTTTAGGGTCTGTCTGTAGTTGACAAGATCTGTACCATGTTGCTCTTTTTTGGTAGTATGAGCAAATATAGTAATGGGCTTCCACAGACTTACTTTCTCTGGTCGTGGGAGCTCATGTTGCTATGAATAAGGTTAGTCCGGATAAATGATTTTTCTTTCTATACATACTAGTCAACAAGGAGGAAATGTGATCTTCACATAATGAGTAGCCATTCACATCTGTATGTTACCTATGCATGTGTTCTCTGAAGACATGTTATTCGTGATGTTTTCCTGCAGTTGCATAGCCCTGTGCTCCCCTTTACAAAGACAAAATTGAGCATCTTTATCTTCACCACTGTGGCGGGTTAGCCTTGGCCAGCAACCCACCTCCCACCCAGGTGCTCCCTACTCACCCCCAGCCTCAGTGGGATGGGAGCATAAAAGAAAAAAGAAGAGCAGGAATGCGAAACCTTGTGGGCTGAAATGAGACAGGGAGATTGCTTACCAGTTGCCATCATGGCCAAAACAGACTTGCTTTGGTCTTAGTTTAGTGCTGATTAAAATAAGTATTTAACCACTAATTTAAGTAGTAGGAAACAGAAAGGCAAACATTAAAACAACACTGTAAAACAACACCTTCCCCCACCTGTTTCCAGGTCCCACACCACTCCTGACCCCTCTCCTGTCCCGAGTGCTGCAGCAGGATGAGGTGTAGGGGCTTACAGTCAGTCCCTAACAGCTCCTTCTTCTGCTCCTTCCTCCTTTTCACCTCTCACCTTACTCCTCACACTTTTCACCTGCTGTAGCATGGGCCCTCTCCATGGGCCACATTTCCCTGAGGAATAGCCATCTGCTCCAGCACGGGTCCTCCAAGGGCTGCTGCTGTGCCGTGGAGCACCTTCTCCTCTTCTCTCACCTTGGTGTTCCCTCTGTTGTTCTTCACTCTTTTGTTCCCTCCTCCTCTCTCCCCCCAGCCCTGTCTGCCCTGTTTTAAATACATTTTCCCAGAGACACCCCCAGCGTGGCTGAGGGTCTCAGCAAAGCCCTGGGGGGAGGCCACTGGAGCTGGCTGTGTGCAGCATGAGGCAGCCCCTGGCCTCTCCTCACAGAGGCAACCCCCTGCTACTTTGTCACTTGCACCCAAAACAATTACACACTTTTCGTTTCCTTTGAGTAGGTACTTGAATTATTTGGTCAACAGCCATGCCATCATCTTCTTTTAGTTTAGACAGACAGAACAAGGGCATCTCATGCAATTTAAAACAAAAGGTACTTAAGCTGAGAGCTGTCAGCTGTAAATTCTTACGCGTTAGAGCCTTTTTTCAGCAAGGAACCCACAAAGAGAGTTAATATGTAGCAAGTTAAACCTTCCCAGCTTAAAAAAGCTGCAAATCCAAAAAGTGATGAAGATCCAACCCAGCAAAAAGGCTAACAGCTTCTAAAAGCCAGTTTTCCGAAGGACACAGTCTGCTCCAGACTTAGGGGTTTATTTTCTTTTTTACCCCACACCAGTGCTCCAGATCCATAGTTGCCTCTGTACCTTTCACTGTGTGCTGTAGGCCAAACAGCATTTTGGGTACTGCTGGTTGTGTGTTATAGTTTGTCTGTGAGAGTTTCCTTACTACTCTCTGTTGTATATTTGGCCTAATAATGAACAGAGATAAAAATTATTTTGTTGTGTGAGTTACCTAGAGAGTCAGTCTGGCCTTGGACAACAAGTTAACATTGGCAAGTGACACATGTCATTACCTGGACGTCAAGGTGCTGTGATTCTTTTCAGAGTGGTGTTTTGGAAACCAGTGGGTTGGAAGGGACTTATGGATCAGAAGACGCAGACAGCATAAGATCAAGAGAAAACAAGGAGGGGACAAAATCTGTAGGAAATCAAGCCTTCCTGCTCCTCCAGCCCATGAGTCAGGAGAGGAAAGCTGTGAAGCCCACCTCTGGCAGAAACAGCAGCAGCAACTAACTGCTCAGCCTAACCCATGCCTGTCCCCATCCTCACTAGCACCAGGAGCTGACTGTGACTGTAAATACACATATTTCTCTGTGTTATTGGGACATGATATAATATGGCACTACTTGCAAAATTCATCATAATTTAGTCCTAATATTCAATACATATCAGACCAAGGAATGGCATCACCAATGTCATGTGTGGTGGAACATGCAAAAGACACTGTATTTCCATTATAAATTTTGCTTCTGTTTGCATTATGAAGTTTTTACAAAATTGAAGCTACATTTTTCCTTTAAGTAAAGTGTATTTGTTCATTGCATCCCAAAATATCTCAGTTTTCAACTGAGTTACAGATAAATGTTTTAGGTTTGTTCATAGACTGCGTTGAAAATGCAGCCTGAAATGGCAAAAAACATTTTAAGGCCATGATTATCTGAAAGCAATCACAGTGGAATAATATATGTATCTTCAACTCGGGCAACAGACATTGGAGGGTTTGTGATATTCTAATTATGGTAGAAATCTCTAATCTGAAATAACAGAAACTGTTCTGTGTCTATTTGCAAATGTACATTATCCAAAGAATATCTGACAGAAGTTAGAGCATGACTCAATAGAGCTGCGTCCTCAAATCTGCTAAAGAATGAATATTCTTGTTTGTCAAGTAGAATTATAATCTTTCAATTAGCATTTGACATATGATTTGAACTGCAGTTCCAAAGTATGGTATCCCTAGGTACCAGAGAAAGTTTTTCAGACATTCAGCAGAAGACATTCGACACACTAGTCCTTGATTCATGTGAAGACTTTCTTGTTGTTTCTAGATTTGGTAATTGGGATAATGCTGGATATCACCAATAAAAAATGGATGTGTTTCCAAAGTGGAATTATCCTGATTTATTTAGGTAGTGATATGTCCTGTGCATGTTTACAGCCATTATCCAATAGGCTAGCAAAGGTCAGCATATTGTGAATGTGTGTGTAGTTACAGTATCAAAAAAAAACACATAGCCAAGACTGAGTTAGATATTTCTTGCAGGTAGTTTACTAAGAGTATGAAGTAATTTCCAAACCTGAGGCCTAAACAGATTCTAGACGAAGCTCAAGGACAGCACAAAGTTAACAATTCATTATGGATAAAAAAGTTTTTCCCTTTTGTTCATACTTTGTTAATACTCTTTTTAATAAATAATTTATGCAAACAAATATCAAATTCTGAACTGCAAAATTTGATATTACGCTTTTAAAGCACATAATAATTAGACCTTCTTGTGTGGTTTGTTTTTCTGCTCTTAGACAGATGAGAATTTAATAACAGGAGAATAATGAATCGCAAATAGCAAATGGTCTTTTTACACCAAAATGCCTTTCTTTGCACATGTGAATCTTTGGGCTGTTCCTCTATGATAGTTGTGAAATGAAATTTGTTCCTATGTATAATATTGAGTAACAAGGGATATCAAAAGAGCATAATCAACTATCCAGAATGAATAATAGAGGATAGCTTATATGAACTAAATCTGAATTTCGCAGAAGAGGAAATACAGCATTTTTTTCCCCAGTTTTCATTCTTCATTTTTATGCCTTCTTAATTTCAACTTTCCTGATCCACTTTTCTGCTGCACATCCCCTTTGGTGTGTGTAAACAGAGCTTCAATAAATGATATTCATCTTTCAAGTCCTGTGGGAGAACAGAAAGAGATATGAGTTTCCATTTTCAAATATTTTATTTTTTTTCCACATGCCTGGATAAAGACTCTGAATTTAGAAACTGAAGACATTGCTTGCAACTTGCAACTAGCAGAGCAGAACTGCATCCAGTGTGTTTGAGGAGGAAATATGAAACAGCATGAGTCGCAGGAAAAAAAAATCTTGATATGTTTGTTAACTGCAGGAATGAGTTTACATTCTTGACAAATGAATAATATGACGAAATGTCACAAAAAAAGGGACTTGCCAGGGTCTAATGACTAATCCTTAAGATCTTTTTTTTTTTTTTTTTTTTTTTTGGTAATACGTCTACCTAGAATAAAATAATTAGACACGAATTCATTATGTACATACTTAAGATAACCACATGCTTAAATATCCTTAGCATGTTCGGTACCTCTTCAAGACTGATCCAAAGACTGTGGGACTTAATTAAAATTAAAATTAAAATAGAACAGTATGACCCAATATAACATGTATTAATTCTACTGATGCCTAAAACTTGTGTCCTAGCTCTAGCTAGTCCTAGCTCTTCCACATATTTCTGAATTGTAAAGGGAAATCATGAACATGAGAGGATTCAATATCTTTTGTGTATTTGTTTTAGAGAAGCAAACGCTATTATGCTAGTTATCAAAATGATCAGATCTCTGTTTTATCTGGGGAAGCCAAGGGAGCTAAAGGCATCAGACAGCAGGAAATGTAGAGCTCAGTTTACCACCATCCTTCAGAGGTGATTATAATTAATTAAATGTTTTTACAGCTTCCATAGTTTCATGGTGGTATCTCCATCATCTGGATCTTCAAATCAAAACTCATCTCTTTATCAACAGGCCACTGTTATAATGTTTGTCTGAAAGAGTTGTAGGCTGTATATAGAAATGGTTATGTTTTATCAGAGGTCAGATAAGAGCTTTTAGCTTTAATATTTATCCATTTTATAACACTTTCTGTAGAGATGATCAGGAGACATTACATTAAAGTAATAATTTTGTATTAAATTATATAGCAATGTCATAGTGTATCTTAAAAATAAATCCAGCTAAAGAAATATTAGGAAGTTGAGCATTCTGAGTTCTTTTTAAATCCATTTGCAGATAGCATTCCTTTTAATAGTGTGCTTTGAGTATTTTTTTGAAAAAATGTCAAGGTTTTTTCTGTTCCTATGATATGGTCATTAGAGGAGTCCATAGAAAGAATAAAAGTGCTGACTTCAGTTCACCTTTCTTCCCTTTTCTCATGTTTCATGCCATCCACCTCTTCAAGATCATTTTGACTGCTAATAACAGGATTGGCGGACAGCCTACTGCACGGCTTATGGAAAGCACATATGTCACCATAAACACAGGACTGAGTTTTACAAACTCAAGTCAAGTGCACAAGGAAAATAAACATTTTCTATATCCCTTTTGATTTTTTAGTTCTTGCAACATCCCCTTGTAACTGTCTGGTTTGCAAATACAATTTTCAAGTTGACAGTATCCTTCTAATTTGGAATTCTGGGGATTTCTAGCTTTGAGTCTGTTGGTTCATTCCTTTCCCATTACTAAGATTAATTTGAAATCATGAGTACAGATTAAATGGTTCCTTCAGCTGTGGAAATGTAATAAAAAATTGCATCACTGTAACACAATAGAAAGCCAAATGAGAATGGTTACTTATGATTATTACACTGATTTACTGCTAAACTTTGATCCAAAGGTAATTACTGTCCTTTTCAGTATATTCTATAGAACAGGTTTTATCAAGTGAACTTTTTCCCCTTTGTAACATTAAATTCTGACAAAACTGTCATTTAATTAGCTTTTCGGTTTGAAACAGATCCTGTGCCTATTGAAGTGAATGATAAGATTTCACTTCACTGGGGCAGGACAAAGCAGACATTTGTCAGATGCAAAAACCGTAAGCTGCAATGTATTTTTCTTACTAGGACAGCATTCTTTCAAAGTTGTCCTGGGTTTTACAGACATGCTTTTGCTATTTAAGTGTGTTGACCAGCCTTTATACTTTTATCAATGAACCTCAACTAATTCAACTAGAAACAATACATTAACTCGATAAGTACACCTGTTCAAGTCAACTGGTTCTAGCAACATCCTGTGTGTTTTATATTAATAGGTGGTTTTATCTTCTGTGTACATATTCAGGTCAATACTTACTTAAATTAGTTTTGCAGATTATGGCAGGGAGTTTACTTGTTTGCCTTGTCTTGATAATTGCATATTGATTTCTTACTTATATTTAGGATATGATGCTTCAGCTGTTTCGGGGACTGGATTTTCTGCATTCACATCGTGTGGTGCATCGGGACCTGAAACCCCAAAATATCCTTGTAACCAGCAGCGGGCAGATAAAGTTAGCTGACTTTGGCCTTGCACGAATCTACAGTTTTCAGATGGCTCTTACCTCAGTGGTAAGTTTCTGGAGGCTTTTGGTTTTCTTTTAATGCAGCAGTATGCCTTAGTCCCTGTGGTCCTGTATTATAACTCTGCTTCTAAAACCATCTCTTCTAAGTTGCTTGAGTCTGTAAAAACTATTGCTTTCCGACCTGGACTGACGTTGTTGTGGTTACTTTGTAAAAGTAATCGATTACTGATTACTAGTTCTAAATTAAATCATGACTGATTACTGAAGGATAGGTATGCACTAGTTTTCTGAAACCCCTAGTTCTCTGGGTCTTGCTTCTGTTGTGATGTTGGCTGGTTTTGCACATTAAAAACAGAGGGTGAAAAGTTATCAATTTTGTTTGCTGATGCTCAGGTAGTCTTGCCTGAAAAAATATACAGATACTTTTGAAAATGCCACACTGTCATGCCTCTGATTTTCCATCTCTGTGATTATGGATTCAGTGCTTGGTCCCATATGTCAGCAATTGGTTCCAAATAGAACTGTGCCTGGAGACCGCTCAACTGGACCTGGCAGCCAAAATCACAGCTATTCCCCAAGCCAGCTGTTAAAGAGCACCTCCAGTATCTCTAGGCCACCTGACACCGTTGCCTCTCTCCCAGGAGCTCTCCAGGTTGTCCTTGGCTCAGACCAGAGCTCGGTCCCAGAAGGTCTGTCCCTCTCCTGCATTAGCTGGTAGGAAAGCTCTGCCAGCTCCTTACTTTTTGACACCATTTCCACACTTACTGGCCCTGCCTCTGGAACCAGCTGCTGTTAGCTTGGCACAGTACATCTGAGGTGTATTGAAGAGTAACGATGCCACACACATGTTGGATGTCATTTGGTTTTGTTACTTGGTCATTATTATTTTTCTTTCAATTTTCTGTTCTGAGTATCAAAACTGCCATGGCAGTATCACTTATGCTAAAGACAGGAAAGGAAATACTGCTGAGAAAGGAAACTGAAAGGAGTGCACTTTGCATTTTACATTGTACCATAGCAATTAGCCTGGCTCACATTAGTAAAAAGCAATCCGTTGTTATTATTAGTTACTGTAAGAGTCTCATCACTGGTCTGTGAACTAACAATGACATCCTGGGTTCTGGCTTCAGCAGGACCAAAGGAAGGAAGCAACAGAAAACAGTATCAACATCTTGCTAAACATAGGAAAGTATTCTCTTCACACAAAGCATATGTAAACGTGTGTTTTAGGGTTGGGTTTTTTCATTGCCTGTAAGATGTAGCCTAATCCAAAGCTGAAAGAATCTCTCAGCTGAGGTCAGTGAAGATTGATTATGTTGTAACTCAAAACAGACCTTTGAGGAAAAGGAGAGAAGAGTTCTTCCTGAATTGCTGTAATTTTTCATTTCCTGGTAGCCAGTCAGAAGCAGTAACAGCTTCAATGATTATTTCTATTGATCCATAAAATTCTTTAATCTAAAACTTTGGAGTTCTCTAAGGCTGCCAGCAGGGTGTTTTGGAATAGGTCTGCAAAAGATGATGAAAAAGCATCTACAAAACTGTGGAGACATTTGTCTATGACCATGTAGCCTGCATAGGGTCAAAGGTGTGTCAAAAGACCCAGAAATACAGTGCTGATACATACTGATATATTTACTAAGGCGAAACCAGACTAAGGCCAGATTGGATGAGAACATTGCTAGAATTTCTCTGTGAAAGATGCACATATATTCAAGTACCTAACACTTGGGAGCTAGAAATGGTGTTTCAAAACCCATTCACTAGCACCCTTAGCGTTGCTGCGACCAAGAGTTCTTCAGGCTGAGGTCGTCCACATGCAAGTTAGCACTGTGTTACCACAATCATGCAGTTGTAATTGCAGCTGTGCTAGAGAGTATTAAAATTGTTCAGCCACCAAGGCCAAATAAAGTGTATGGATGTAGGCCTGGATAATGGCTTTCACACTTAGAACTTACTCTACTATTATTTTCTTATTTAAAAATAAAAGCTATGAGCAAAATCAGAGTGCCAATACAATTTTCATGTTGACAGCAGGCCTAAGAAAAATAATGTCTTTTTAAGTTTAAAATGTATTATTTTTGAATGCCTAGTGTTTAACACCTTCAAAACCAACTGTTGTATATGTGCGTAGTAACCAAAGGGGACCCCTACTTGCAATGTGATAATGTAGTGTGGTTTGAAATGTCAGTCTTCATTGCTCTTACAGAACAAGTAGTGGTTAGAAACTTACTAAATGTGTAGTAGCTGACCCAGTTAGGCCATGAGTTTTCCTTTTCTGAATGCAACTTTTATCTTTGGCTAGCTGCTTTGGTGTGCTGATTCTTTTTTTTTTTTTTTCTTGCTTGCTTTCTTTCCTTTATCCAACATTAAAATGCAATACAGTTTTTTTTTTTTAAATAATAATAAAAAAGTCTTCTGTTTTTGAAACATAAATATATTCTTGACTTTATTGTTTCCCAAATGAAATCCAAATTGGAGCTCCTTGCCAGACAGTGGGTATACTTCAGCAGGATCAGATTTGTTTTGAAGTGTTTACAGGAAAAATGTTGCCTTATAAAAGAGAGCACATATCTAAACATATGTCAATTAATAAAAACTCCTAGCTTGCACGGATTTTCTTTGGAGTTTTATTGAAATACGATACTGCAGACAGCCCAATGAGAAGAGGCACATTGCATGTGCTATCACTGTGATCAATAGAAGGGTTCTGCAGCATTTCCTTCACAAGAGAAGCTTACTGCAAGATAAACTACAAGAAACATCTTTTGAAGTATCAGATCATTCCCAAGATGCATCCTCATTCTTTGCTCACAAAGAAACTCTTCAGATGAGACAAAAAGAGCTTGCCATGAAAGTAATCCAGTAAAAACTGATCCAACCCTGGTACTCTGGGTGCTGCAAGTGGTAACTTCAAAGCAGTCTCCCTCTGACAGCCAGTTATTTCTACAATACTGCAGAATCCTTCTGGCCGACCAGTCATCTGGTCGTGCTGCTCTCATTTAAAGAGACCTCTTGATACTTCAGTGAATGAATAAAAGATTCAAACTAATGTTACACATGCTTGGGGGGGCAGGGTGGAGATCACTGCTCCCAGCTGTGGTCAGACTGAGAACTGATACAGGTCTGAAATAACAGCTTCTAGAGAAAGAATGAGGTCGGGGTGGGGGGAGGCTCAGAGGGTGGATAATAGAGCACGCTTTCGGTTTCATCCAAAGTTAGGCTCCTTTTCAAGTACTGGTCTTGGCCCTTGGGGAAATTTTGAATAGGCTTTGTGATAACAGAGAAGCTTCACAGGAAAGAAGAAGTGGATTGATGTGACTGAAATGTTAGAGTTTGATAGCAAAAGTTAATGAACTATCACTTTTTTTACTGGTCCCGAAAAATGGATGCTTGATTTTAACTTTCTCTCAACAAAGTAACAAGTGGCCGTCTTGAAAATTTGAAGTTACATCATGAAAGAGAAATAAACCATTTCTCTATTCTGTGTTGACTTCTAACTGCCTTAAAGAAAGGAAATGAAGCTGACTTGAGGCGCAGCAGAATGCGGAGATAAGTGCACGCAGTCATGATCACAGCATCTAGGTGGAGCTGAAGATGTCCAGCCTTGAAATCGTGATGTGCCTTAAAGGACCTGAGTGAAACTGGCAAAATGTTAGTAACACGTTCATAATACTTTCTTTGAAAACATGTGTGCTTTACCTTAGATGGCAGCAATACTGATGTTTTTTTCCCATGAAATGCAAACAAAATTTCTTTATGTCTTCCTTTTAAAAAAACAACAACTTGTTTTCAGATTTACTGAACATCAGAAGGGAATCACATCGCTTTTTCTGCTGATGTCCTAAACTGTTGAATACTAAGCTCAGCTAAATTGATAATTAAAAAGAGAAAACACAAAAAATCCCGCAGTTACTGTCAGTGAATAATTTTAGATTACGCTAGCATTTTATTTGAGTGTTTCTTCAGGATAAAAACTTTCCATCCATTTCCTGGCAGTCACTTCTGCACAAATGGTTTACATGTCACATCATGCAGGAACTTGGATTTCATTTTGTTGGTATAGTAGCAAGGGAGCATAAAATAATTTTCACTAACTGGGCTTACTTTGTAAAAATAAATGTATAAATTAGTTACAGCAACAAAAACAACAACAAAAAGATAGAAAAAAAGCTCTTCCAAAGAGGAATGAGTGCTTTCCTGGTTTCTGCCCACTGTGGCGTTGTAAGATACTAATAAATGCCACCTGTTAGTAAATAATGTGAATGTAAACTCTCATCTGAGCTAATACAATAGTTAAGAGCTTGAAAACAGCACAGAGAAGTTTCTTTTGCTTTGGATCTTTTTTTTTCTTTTTTTTTTTTTTTTTTCAGCTACCTTTTTATGGTGCTATGCTTCCCAAAACCCAAATATTTATGTGTATGTAATACAGCCTGCATAGTCCATTCATCTGCTGGCTACATTCCAGCAAACCTGAAGTCTGTTTCAATACAACTTTAACCTAAGTTGCATTAGGTTAATGCCTTCATTGGGCCTGATTCAGCAATCTCCTTAAAGCTCACAGGTAGCATCAAACATAGGAGTAGACCTATGGGAATTAATTAAGCACCTGCTTCTGGTAAATCAGAGGCAAAATCTGGGATGTATTAAAGAGTGCCCTAATGGAATCAGTACAGTGGCACTAGGCTTCATCTCATACAGAATTTGATAAGAATATAAGTCTGCCTCCCTCAGACAGGTGGAATTGACTCTGTTTTGGTATGCACTGGGCCTTCACTGGTATGAGGAAGCACATCACCTTAGATCTGAGCCCCAGTCTTAAGTTCTTTCCTCATGGCGCATTTCTCCAGTCCACCCAAATGTCCCTGAAAAGGAAAATGAGTCACAGCCAGCCAGCCAGAGGATCAAAATATGTGTTGTTGAGCTTGTGAGTGCTGCTGAAAGGTTGTGGTTATTTAGGAATGCAATACGATTAAATTGGTTGGTTTATTTAAGGAAAATCTGTCTTCCCTACTAATACAGAGCACTGCATAGAATGTCCATGTATCTGGCTTTGTGAAGAAATGAGTGGATTTCCCTGATATTTTAACATCTGGATAACTGAAGGAAGCTTTATTGCATCTTCCCAAACACCCTATAGGAAAGTTATTTCCATCACATAAAATGAGTCATTTATCTCTGGAGCCATCTTAAGAACGAAAATCATTATCGGCACATTGACAATGAAGTCTGCAGCTGACTGAAAAAAATTCAGTATATACTTACATTGACTTCAGATCAGATGTTCACTAAGAGAGTTCGGATTTATATGAAAATAACAATGAACAAACAGATTGCTTAATGTAACGATATTATCAAAGGCAAATATAGAAATATAGGTGGACAAAGGTAGGAAATTAGAATAGAACTTGCTTTTGTTCAATGGAATAATGATAATATAGGATCATTTTGAAAACTTACTAGTCTCGCTTGCCTAGAAGAGCGCTCATAGTGAGACAGGATTTATGGTAAGGCTGTTATTTTTAGAAACACATCCTAGAGATACTATTCTAAGGATGCCATTTCACAGTCAGCATAAAGAGATGTAACATTTCTACAGCTGCAGAAAGGATAGTCCTGCTTTTGGCCATACGCTTCCATCCCTTCCCTTGCATCCGCCTTTGTGGTCATGCACTTGCAGTGTGACTGAAAATGAGCCCCATAAACAGGGGTTACTCATTTTCAGTTGGATTAGTGGATGCAAATCACTGCACGGCCACGTGAGTGAAAGCACTGACACAGGGCAGTGTGAGCAGAAGGATGGGGTCATCCACTCCATAGATACCAGAGTCTTAGATTTGTTGGAGTCAGTTATGAAACCACATCTGAAGTCTTCAGCTGAGGACTCGAATAACTAAACTAACTCAAAGGCGGAAATGTTTTTCAAAACCTCACAATTCACGCTGACTTACTCTGTTTTGAAGATGTTAGATGAACCAGTTACTGGTTCATTTAAGGCTCTTATGGTAACTGACTCTAAGAAAACTTCTAAGGGTATCTCTGAAGCATTTTTTACCCTCAGGTGCCAAGGCCTGAGTTCAGGGCTCTGTGCTCTTCCTCCACAGCTGATGCCACAGCTCACCCTTGAGACCTGCTAGGAATGCAGAGAATGCAACCCTCTGCTCTGATTCAGGCCCAGGTTTATCATGAACCATAAAAAGCCTATCTTTTAATCTTTCAAAGAAAGTAAATTATTTTACAGTAAACAAGTAAATTGGCTCCACATGAGAATGTCTCCTGTGCCAAAAAGCTTTTCAGAGCTGCAACATTAGAATACATCTCATGTGATTACAGAGTTTGTCCACACTGAGCTGAGCACGTTTTGCAGCCCAGCAGCTGCACCACTGCAACCTTGCAGAATAAATCTTTCTTGTGATGGTGGGAAAAAAAATAAAATAAATAAAAGAAGAAATGGTAGAATTCCTAGCACAATTCATATTAGAACAAAGGAGGTTTCTGCTGGGCTGCTGGAGTAAAGGTTTATTGTGCTCATTATCAAAGGATAGTGTCCAACAGAGGATGCTTAGGAAGGAGAGTAAGAGTAAGTAACCAGCTTCCAGCAATCAGGAATGTAGCAATTTCCCGTTCTGGAGATTCACTCTCAATTGTGGTCTTTAATAATTGCTAAAGTACCCATCTTCTGTGATTTCATCTAGTTCATTTTTGAACGACTTATATTATTGGCTGTAGTTAACATATACAGAAAGAAAAGCTCTTTGTTTTTCATCTGATGCCTGATAATTTTGGGGTTCCTCTTAATTCTGCTTTTGTGAGGCATTCCCTTGCTACCTTTGAGTAAAATTTGGCATTGTTTTATATCAGTGCAGTTCCCTTAGTGCAAGAAGAAAAAAAAAAAAGTACTCAGTGTGAATAGGCCTTCAGATGTTGATGCGAAGATAAAATGAAATGCTTTTTTCTTGTCGTGTCTCTTTATTTTCTTTTCTCTTTTTCTTTTTTTTTTTTTTTTTTCACTTAACAAGATTCCATAGATATTGTTAGTAACACAGTGCTGACTTAAAGTATGTAATTTCTGCGGAGAAGGACCTGGGAATCCTGGAGGACAGCAGGCTGACCACAAGTCAGCAATGTGCCCTTGTGGCCAAGAAGGCCACCGGGATCCTGGGCTGCATTCAGAAGAGTGTTGCCAGCAGGTCAAGGGAGGTGATCTTCCCCTCTGCTCAGCCCTGGTGAGGCCACACCTGGAGTCTTGTGTCCAGTTCTGGGCTCCCCAGTACAAGAGGGATATGGAGCTACCGGAACAAATACAGAGGGGGGCTACGAAGATGATTAGAGGACTGGAGCACCTGTCGTACGAGGACAGGCTGAGAACTGGGCCTGTTTAGCCTGGAAAAGAGATCTTACCAATGTGTATAAATATCTTCAGGAAGGGTGTCAAGAGGACGGGGTCAGACTCTTTTCAGTGGAGTCTAGCAACAGGACAGGAGGCAACGGGCAGAAACCGAAACACAGGAATTTCTGGCTGAATATGAGGGAGCACTTCTTTACTGTGAGGGTGACAGAGCACAGGAGCAGGTTGCCAAGAGAGGCTGTGGAGTCTCCTTCTCTGGAGATACTCAAAACCAGCCTGGATGCCATCCCATGGAACATGCACTAGGTGATCCTGCTTGGCAGTGGTTGGACCAGATGACCTCCAGAGGTCCCTTCCAACCTCAGCCATTCTGTGATTCTCTATATTATAAAAGAGCATTCTGCTATTGTCGGACTTCACTTCTATCTTCTGTTTTCAGATACAAAAATATGTGGTGCATTTCCCCCACCCAGTGATTTACATCTTCTTTGTACTATTTTTCTGTTGATTTAAGCGGGTCTGTTTTTACATCTACTCCCAGAGATAATTGAGTGGGTTGGATTGTAAAAACAATTTGATTGTTTGACAAGGTCTCTCCCTGTGTATTTACAAAACTGTTCCCACATAATTTCAAACCATCCTGAAACACTAAAACACAGCCTCAGGTTATGCTCTTATCAGAGCACACAGGGTTAGCAGGCATGGGCCTGTCAGATACTTGAATGTGAGATGGCTGAAGGAAGAGGAGCAGAGAAAATAGCATACTCCCCTTCGAACGTGTGCTATTCCAGAGTGAAGGCAGGCATCTGTGCACTGCTGATGGAAATGCTCCTAGGGCTTTACATACAATAAAAATGAGTTGCTGACATGTTTTTCAGGGAAATATTCATAAATTTTCTCTGCACACTGCCCAAAGTCCTGCTGTAGGAGTTGTTTCTAATTGAAAATTCCCTTGCACAGGTACACCAGAGGAAATTTCCCTTAGCCTATCAGTACTTAGTACTTGTCCAGTGTCACTGGTGTGGAATTCTAGAGCTCAAAATCAGAAGAAACATGAAATCATCCAGTCTTTTTCTGAGTCAGGCAAGATTGTTCTCTGTTATGTCATTTCTAATGTTTTGCCCATGTTAACTTTAAATGTGCCAAGAAATAGGGATTCCATCACTTCCCATGGGAGCCTGTTCCAAAACCTCTATATAATCACTCTCAGAAAGTTTCCTTGATGTCCAGCCTTCCATTTCCCATTCTTAATTTAACTCCATTATATTCTTTGTTATTGTATGCTGAATGGTAGCAGATGTCCAAGGCCTTGTATTTGGCTTCCTGCATTAGAGAAATCAATTACATATTGCTGCATACATTATTCCCCACAAAAAGTGAAAAGATAACTCACTTGCTAAACTGTATAATAGCCCTAGCTTATCCAGATTTCAGTAGAGTATAGGGCATCAGTTAATCAATCTGAATTTCTCTAGACTTACTGTCTTTTAGAATCAAGTGGATAAATGAAGAGGAAAATATGTTACACTAAAAGAATTGCAAGCTAGAAAGTGAGCTAACCTGCTAACTGAAGGTGGTCAGCTTTGGGGATTTAACAATAGCTTAGTAAGGAGCAACAAGGATCACAGGCAGCCTGTGAGTCACTGGTCTGGTGCATGAAAAGAGCAAATGGAAATTTAGACTGTTAGATGTAGTGTGCTTTATTACAGATGAGAAAATACTGATGCTACAACACAAATTACTTGAACAGACCTCATCAAGAATACTGTGTGCTGTTTGTTTTCTCTGTGCCTCAGAGAAATGATATGGGACAAGTACAGGCACAGGGAAGGATGGATTGCTGTCTACTGACCAAGAAAGGGGAAACTGTTTTCTGTGAGACAAGAAGAAAACACTGATTTAATTTAATAAATTATTTATGACAGTAAATACAATTGGTATCTAAAATGTCAGTAAGGAGACAGAGAGGGAGAACATGAGTAAAAGAACAAAGTTGGTATACGAACTAGTTAGTGTGAAGTAGCATTAAATTAATATAGTCAGGAAGTTAGGAAACAAGTAGTGAGATTCTGAAGTACCCCACAGTAGGACCAGCACAGGCAAGTAATTTAACTTATTCTGAGACAGAGTTTATTGAATTTCTGTTGTTCTTGATGACTGATTCTCTGTATTTGCCCCTTCAAGACATTATGTGCATTATATAGTCAAATTTAACAGAGATACCCTTTGTGAGCTCCACCCTGAATGGAAACAGCTTTAAGCAGGTCAGATGGATTGGCTTAAATGTTAGGGTGAAATCATTTTGCAAAGATAAAAATGGTGAGCAACTTAGCTGTATTGTGATGAGCTAGAATAAATCATGTTCTATTTCATAGAACATAACAAAAGGGGGCTACCATCAAAATAAAGCCTAGCATGAGAGTGCGAAGAATTAAAATGAGATATAAATCAGAGAGACACTTCACCAAAGAAGTGAAAAAGCGACCTGGAAGTTTCCCAAGTTGGGGTGAAAGATGATCTGAAGGCAAAAATGGAATCTTTGTCAGGACAGCAAGTTGAGAAAGTCCAGATGGATTGGAAAGTCTGGTTGCAACGTTCCCCATCTGGAAAAGGAATGGATCTGGCAAGACATATCTATGAATGACAACCAACCTGACTGCTAAAAACCTGATCAGAAAAGCCTGTATAAAAGCAGGATGCCAGAAAAGCTTGGATGAACTTGGAACTGGCTGACAGAAATAACCTGCAACAAGGACTTGAACTGAAAAATCATCATGTGAAAGTAAGCAGAAACAGGCTACTGTGGAAGTAAAGTGAACACCTGGATGTGAAAATGAACCAGACAGGAGACACTGTATGTCGTTTTTTTTACTTAGTGTGCATCCTGCAAACTTACATTTTCCCAGCTCAAGTAATACAAATGCCTACTGAATGAAAAGCAGTGGGAGCTGACCTTAGCATTGTGCCCTGTATGGTGCAATGGTGAGAAAAAGGCACAGAAAGGAACATTTCTGGTAGCCTTTCTAGGTAGCCCAGCTCTGATGGTGCTTCAGAATTCATATTTGGCCTCAGCTATCTGCTATCAAGCCATGATATACAAGTAAAGGACAGGTGTTGACCTGAGTGGGTTTGAATACTACCAAGAGCTAGAGAGAGGAAGAAGAGAGGGAGACCTGAAGACATTTGCATTCTTCTGACACAGAGACATGGAGACTGACAGGATACATTAGCCGTGATGGAAAATTGCAATCAAAGAAGCCAAAATACATGGTGGGGATCTGTGAGATTTACCATGAACCTTGAATATTTCCCTTCTGAAAGGAATCAGATGATGCAGCTGCCACAGAAACGGCTTGTCTGAAACTCTAGAAGAAGAGTTCTATGTTTAATAGGCAGAACGAAATAGGAAATAGTGATCCAATAAATTGCATTTGGATGCAATATATATGCAATTTCAGTTCCTCCGGACTGAAAGTGAGACCTTGCAGGTGCACACAGCAGCTTCAGTTTTTGTCTAAGTCAGACAGATGAACAGCAGTAGTAGAAACTGGGCTATTAATATGTATAACTTGCTCTACAAAAAGTGTAGAAAGGCCATAAATTAGTTACTAGATGAGACATGCTAAAAAGTAGGAGATTTGAAAATAAAAAATCTAATTGTTCTCAAGTGCACACAGAAGTTATCCATTGCAAAACGGGAAAAAATAATTTTGAAAACAGAGCGGGTAGAATTCCAGTGCAAGACAGAACAGCTAAAGCAGTGGGTGAGCTCATTATTGCTTTGGATTTTGCCGTCTCTATTTCCTGTAGTGAATTCAAGACAAAGTTGTTCTACATAGACAGTCTATGGAAATAGCCTTCAAACTCATGATTAACATGGAAGAAGTGATTTGTGGACAATTGGTTTGCAGTCAGCAAGTTGTTCAGCTCTCCAGGGCAACTATGGAATGACACAGATGTCTTAAAGTAGCTTTCCAGTTAGGAAAATCAAAAAGAATGACTGCATACTGTTTGAAGACACAGTACATATGTGATGTTAAAATTCAGATTGATCTGAAATAGGGTCATTTGCTGAGCCTGAGTGACAAATAGCGGAATATAAAAAGACAAACAAGCAAACAAACAAAATCTAACTAGCCTTACAAAACATGAGCAGTGAATCTAGGGCTCATAGGTATAGGAGAAAAAATCACATGCAATAAAAGCAAACATGCAAATTTGTGTTGATTTTGTTCTGAGGTCATGCTGTAGATTTAAAAGAGGAATAACAAGAGTAGGAACTTTTTGCTTAGGAAGCAGAAGAGTTTTGTTTTGTTTTGTTTTGTTTGTTTGTTTTGATTTAGCACAGATATAAGTTGCACCATGAGGGCTCCATGTGAGAATGTAACCATGGAAAACTGCCATCTGAATAGCTACCTTATTGTTGATCAAGAAGAAGAAATAATTTTTGGAGCAATGTATAGACAGAGATGTGCCTTCAGCTAGCTCTTGGTCTTTACCCTTAGCTCTGGTTCAGAAAAAAAGTGATAGTACATATTTAATATGGCTATTAACATCTAAAATTACTATCCTTACTTAAAAGTATTATTGTTACACCTTATTACACCTCTAATGTTGTTTTCCACATTGGTTGTTAGCAGTAGATCACGTTGAGCAGATCCAAAGGGCAGGCGTTTGAGCCAGTTCAGAGCAAGAGGTCTTTGGCTGAGACAAATCGAGTGTCTAGTGGAAAAATCAGTCCATGGTATTTCTTTCTTCTATGCTGCACTAGTTCATCTGCTGTGCTTAAGGTAAATGACCTCTTTTTGGAAGCAACTCAACATTTTTAACAGCCTTATTTTTAGCACAAATGATCTGAAAATACTTATATTCTATTCTCCAGAACAGGAGGAAAAATGCCTAGTGGATAGTGAGTTGCTTCCAGAGGAGCTCTTTTACCTTGCACACACAATCTGTGAATGTGGAGTTTTCCAGTAATTACAAGAAACTTGATGCTGTACAGATGTGTCAGCTCCACAGCCACTGTCACATGTATGCAGCACTCTGTTCCTGTTACGGAAAGTTTATTCATTGATCAACATTGGAAGATGGTTTTAGGTGAAAAGCGCTGTCAGTGGACAAAAGACCATGACTTCTTCATTTTCTTTGAAGGAAATGGCTCTTCCAAGTTCTTCGTCTTTTGTCTGTCCATGTTTCAAACCCTGTTTGGCTCATATTGAGCACAAATTCCAAAGCTTAAAGTGCTGTGGCAATATTGACACAGAAACACCATAGACTTAGAAGACAATGGTCTAGTAGTATAGAAAGAACTTGGCATACCACTCAAAAAAAAAAAAAACACAACACCCACCATTTAGAAGTGCTTAAAGGTCTGCAGTATTTTCACTGTCATTTGTATGAGAGAAATTTAGAAGATAGGACAGGCTGTGTGCTTTTGGTGAAGTTGTGAGCACAGTATTGGCTGGACCCATGAGGAATTCATTTTCAAAGAAACATGCATCCTCAGAAGATTTTCATTTTCTTCTTTTGTACAGTTTACAGAAAGACAAATGTGTATGGGTTATCTACTGAGACAGCTGCAATGATCCCCTGTTTTTTTACAAGCTTCCCAGAGGAGAGGATAGTGATATGCAAATTGAAAAGGCATTTGGCAGGTGGGATTTTCTGTCACCTTTGAGTAACAAACACAATGATGGTAGCAGATGGTAGTACTCTGGAAGTTAAAGCTTAGATAAAGAATCAAAAATCTGTGGGGAGATGCACTGGGTGTTATCTATAAGTATCAGTGAAAGGAAGGGGCAACTGTGCTTCCAAAACCGTTGTGCATGTTGAGATGGGTAAATCCCTGCTCAAACTACACAAAAAAAATCTGCTCTGTGGAAGGCATAGAGAAAATGGAAAGCAAGTGCAAGATGTGCCATGGTTGTATAGGAAAGAAGTTTCTTCCCTTAAAAAAGATAGATCCAACTTGCTACAATATTACTGGGAATAACAGTGAAGCACATGGCTTCATCAGCACGGACTCAGGCCATCATACTGCATAGATCTGCAGGGATCATGATACTCCTAACAGGAATCAGAGAGACTTGGAGTACATGGTTGATGCAGAAACTGTCCTAATTGGGAAGAGATCACAAGAGATCACATCTTTCTGAGGAAAAATTGATGATCATCTGTCATAAGTTACAAATTCTCAATGGCTTAAAGCGTTTGCAAAAGTTTTCAAAAAAGGGGGCTTGATACTGCCCCAGAGGGCTAGAAGAAATTAGAGGGAAAAAATCAATACTGAATAAATTCAGAGTTTAATACTGTCAAGTGCTGACCAGAAAAAAATGGAGTGGTGATTAGGAAATGTCCACCAATGTCCAGGCAATCCCCTCTAAGCACCTAGCAGGTATGTATACATGCTGCCAAAAGAAAGCTGAAAGAAGCAGTAGTGATGCATTCCTCAGGATAAAACTATCAAAGTGTGTCCCTGCGTCCCTCAGACAATTTTTTGCTTTTAAATCAAGAACCATTTCTTGGGTGTCTCAGAGGAATAGCTGAAAGAAAGAAAAACTATAAGGGGATTTGGATGGCTGCGTGAATATCTCCTGATGTAGAAATTCTGTAAGTGAGATTTATCTGATCAAATGTAGTTGTCTACCTCTAAGCTAGTCCATGGGACCTCATGGTAAACAAAGGAGATCTAATCAGTAAAATCAGTAAAATGAAGTGTGAGTTTTCTCAGCTTAAAGAAGACATTAAGCATAGGTCAGATGAATCAGTCTCTAAAAGTACCTACTTCTTTCCATTGACTGTCAAGAGTGACCAGCTGAGATGTGAACATCTACATTGTAGTCAGATCTGAAGTCAGATGAGATGAATCCAGCCCAAGTTGGGCCTGATACTGTTGCTGTCTGGGCTTTTAGCTTTCTGTTTGGGATGAGTCATAAAGAACATCACTTATCGAGAATTCCATCAAGATATGGGCAGAGCTGAGACAGTTCCCAGTGAAATGAAGTCTAACTGAAGCATAAAAGCAGAGGTATGTTTTGGATAAATCTGTAAAAGCAATTAAACACTTTTCTTGAATATATAGCTGAAATAATAAGAACCACCACCCAAAATACAAAACATATGCAAGGCCAGTTAGGAATCTAAGTTATGTGGGTGAGCAGGTTTGACAGAACTCTAAGTGGAAGTGCAGAAGAGCCAGTGGTGAGATGTCTGTGAGAGAGAGAAGCAATGGGAAGAACTGCAGAAGTACATACACATGTCACACACAGATATCAGTACAAATATATACAGCAAAATGGTGAGAAAGCTGAGACCTTCTCACTGGAGTATTTGGAATAAGACCTAGAGGAAAACTATATCCTGCTGTTTTATTTGTTCAGGGACACAGGATTTTTACACCTTTTATAAAGCAAAACAAAGAAATACATGACTTCCATCATCACTTCTTGTCAGTTTGCTCCTCCTCCCCTAGCCTCTAAGAAATGTAATATGGGAGTCCCCTGTACTAATTCAATTTTCAGGCAGAAGAGGCTATAAACTAGCGCAGTCTAAGGATGTTCCATCTTCAAAAAACATAGAAAGTTTTTTCTTCCGTGTTGTATATTGTTATACATTGTTATATACATAGAAGAAAGATTTTGAGTGTGAGAAAATACAAGACCTAAGTCTGTGGGAGTCTTACTAACCCCAAAAGTAAGCTTGAAAATGAAAGCTATCAGGAGCTGCCAACATATATCTTCGGGGCTACCATAAAGCAGTTAGGACTTTACAGAGTGGTATGAACTTCTTGTAATACCACTTAGGGTGATAGTTTTCAGAGAGTAGTAAAGTAATGTTTTTGAACCTGCTTGGAATACCAGTAACACTGAGATACAAACTAAGTGCTAGTTTGTATTAACACTAATTCTACTGACTGGCTGTATGGAAAAGGCAAAGTAGCTGTTTAGTTCACTCTGGCATAAAGCCTGGCACTTTTTAGGGGACGGTGATAAAAATTTTTAGCATTCTTACAGGGTTCACTGCAAAGTATAGAAAACAAGTAGTTTGTTCACAAAATGCTAAGACCATTCTTCATTAAAAAGAAAAATGGTTGTTCCACCATTTATTTTCAAATGCTTTCTATTGGACGGTGTGACCGAGTTCTTCAAGGGCAAAAAAAGGAGCAGGGCATAGATTTCGTGCTAGAATTTAAAGAGTCATGTTAAAGGTTTTGAAATTTCAGTGAAAAAGTAGATAGGAGAACCTGTGAATATTCTTTAATTTGGGGGGCTACTTTTTAATGTGTTTCATTTGAATCAAAGTATAATCAAACACACTTTTCCTTATTATTCTGTATTTTTAACCTGCTTCAGTGTGAGTACTTGAATAAATTTGTTCTAATATTCACTAAGGGCAATAAATATTTTGTCTCATGTTCATTAAAGGCAGTTCAGTTTTGGCTACCTTACTGATATTACTGATCACTGCAAAGAAGATGCTTCCACCACTGGTACTGTAATTGCAATGACAGTATGACTCAGAAAAAGATTTAGCTGATGCTCTTCAACCCTGCTTTATTTGGAAATAGATTTGTCACATTTTTCTTATATGTTCTATCTCATGTTGCATTTGAAAGGACAGAACCAATCAAGTCATTCTTAGAATGAGGAAAATTGCTAGCAAATTTGAAAATCATTGTGTGCAGTTTAATATGCTGGGTTGATCTGGACACCATATTACATTAAGAAAAAATATATCTCAAAACATGCTCTGTATAACATCTAAACTGAGAGGATCAGAAGCAGATATGTATCTTCTTAATGCAATAGTATTTTCCTTAATTTTGTTTACATATTTATATTCTGGCTCCATAAAATGAAAAACAGCCTGGAAACATAGCTTAAAAATTAGGAATGCGCTCCTAAGCTATGTTTTCTTACGGCTATTGCAGTGCATCATATTGGCCATGTACTACAGCTTTTATGAATCAGCATGGCCTCAGTGGCCTAAGCCAAATTATAAGGTGAATAAAAGGGAATGTCTTTAAATCAATGATGATTATTTTGCATTTGCTCTATTTTTATTTTCTATTTGAATGTTTTACTTGCCCTTTTGTTTCTCTTTCACTGTCTGATGCTGGTCACTTTTTAAAGAGACACTAATGCTTTGAAATGAATGGAACTATTCAAGTTCATAAAGACACAGCTGGCACTGTGTAGATTCAGTGCTACTAAGTTATGGATAGATTTAAGTGATTTGTGACACTAAAGACATCCTGCACCTTATGTAATTTAAACACCAGAAGAATTAAATAAGGAGGGGCCTGTGCATGGTATCAGTTCGTGTGGGAAAGTATGCTTCAGTGACCTACTGGCACTGGTTTTGGAATGTGGCATTTAAAAGTACCTTTTACAGTGGGAAAGAATTTGGTCAAGAATAAACAGTCTGACCTTGTTAAATGGACCAAAGTCTGTGCATAACCTAGTTCCAGAAAACTAGTTTTAACCAGTTTGTGGGGAAAAAAATAAATCTGTCTATAAAAAATGTAACTAAATTTTCTAGAGACAAAATGATGTAGATGGAACAGAGACTAAAAGATTGTCGTTGAACTATGGACTTTTCTGGTTTGTGCGAAGTTGGCTATGTACTTAAAATATGGTTTGAAATGTCATTTCAGAGGGCATTAAAAGCAGACAGTGTCATACACTGCACCCAGATGAATTCAAGTTGTGTATAGAACTAGTCAATGATATTTGACATATATCAAATCCACTTACAGATTATGATCAATATCTGAAAATGTAAAAACCATGAATTTGCAGTAAAACTGAATTTATAGTACAAGCTAAGCTTTATACATGAAGCCTGTTATCTGCAGGCAGTCACTTGACTAGCAAAGATCCCTTTGATACAAAATAAAGACAACAAAAATGCAGAGCAAGAAAATTACTTCATTTTGATTTTAGCTTCAAATTTTGCTGAAGGTGAACTGACACACTGCTGTTGAACCTCCAGGGTATGAAATCCTCGCTTCAATGCAGTCAATGGAAAACATCCCTTTAATTTCACTGTAGCCAGGTTCTCATTCCAGGTTTTCATATTCTATTTGAAAAATATAGGTACTTTCTCTGAACAAGTACTCAAGCTGCTTTGGACAAGTAGAGTATACAGAGAGCAGTAATGACCTACGGAAATTGTATTTGATGTAAGAGACTGTCCAGCTCAGGGGATTTTATGACAGAGTTCCCACAGGTACTTTGCAGAATGCAGACCCCTTTTCTTTTTGTAGTGTTGGTGCAACGGTGTCAAAATAACAAATTAAACTTTTCAAGGCCTTGCAGGTGATTCATTTTCAATGCATGAGTGAATGAAAAATCCTACAATAGTGTAAGAATATGAAGAAGCATTGAAAGGCATTTTGAAATAATACTTCAAGTACATCATTTAAAAATTATAGTAGCCAGGTGAGGTCCATTAACCCAACAATCAATGCTACATAAAAACAAAAAACGTATCCATAACTGCGGTTATCAGCAAAACTACTGAAATAGTAATATTAAATTAATTTATTATCAAATTAAATTTAAGCTAGACAGTGAAAAGTACAACAGATTAAAAAGTAACATTAGATAAAACACTTGAAATATAGAAAAAAGAATGTTTGTGTCAGGTAAATACAGGTTAAAAATTAGAAAGTGCGCACATTATGTTTTGACAAGTTTGGATAAAGACTATGTATTAAGCCAGAAAAGAAGAAAGCCTCTCTCAATGTAAACACTTTTCAGATTTTTATAGTCAATGTAAACATCTTCTGAACTTAGCCTGAGTTTCCTGAATTCTGTCTCGCTCTACTTTGTGTTTGCAACATCAGCTATATATTTACCCTGCGGAGAGCTCTGGAGGCCCTAAAAGGGGTGGAGTTCCCACCCCGCTGTGAGGAGGCTCTGTGCGGATTCTGTGTACAGTTGCCTTCGACACATCGACTGTTGCACTGCTCCCCTGTCAAACCGTCTGGTCCCCTAGCTAAAAATGCGACTCAGACCCTGCTAACTCTGAAGCTCACATTTATCCCCTTCTGCAGACTTTGGACATTACCACGAACTCACAGAAAATCAACAACAAAACCTTCAGCTGTTCTCAGAACGTGCAAGCGATGATACTTTTTTTTCCAAAACTTTGTTGTTTTTTTTTCCTTACTCCATCTGTATATGTTCTCATTTCCATTATTTTCAGAGTAGAATGTGCCATCCAGATCTGTCCAATAGCTTCAGCCCTCACCTTTTTAAAGGGATTTTTTTATCAAGAGTGGATTCACCAGGAAGGGAAAGTGTGCATATACCAGGTTGTCTGATTTACATTAGGTTCTTTATGTGAATAACGCAATAGACAATAGCTGTAATTAAGCCCAGAAGTCTGAAAAGACAACATGATATGGGACAGACAATCATTTATCTGTTGGATCTAATATTTTATTCTGAAGATTCCCTACGCGTCCTTTCACGTGTGTGACCCATTTGGAGCTGTGAGCACAAACCTCTCGATAATTCCTGGTGAGACACATGCTAAAATGGAGAAGGGAAGCCCTTTCATCCTGATGGAGCATTCATTTCAGGACTAAAATATCCTGCTCCAAACATTGCTTTGAGGATTTCACAGAACTAATCTGTCTGTGTAAGCACATTGTCCAACTGAGGAGCTCAATAGAACTGTTATATCCTGCACGCTTTCACTGCAGTCTTCAGGAAATTCTCCTTTGCATGGCTTATATGTGTGTATATATATGGAGTTGGGACAGTATTGACACTGCAAAGGATTCCCACATTTGGCCAGGCGAACTGAAGATAGTGGGCTGTAAAGATGATGGATGTTATAGGACTATCCTATCAGGTGAAGCTCATTTAGTGAAAAGATGGATTTATGTTTTGACATCAGGAACGAACTTGCCTACAGCTAAGCTTTTGCTGTCATAATACCTTCAGCAGAGATGATTCACTTTTAAGACCCCCTTGTCATGGACTAGAACATCACTGTGTTAAGGGCAAATTTCAATAAAGATCTAGGTTTTTTTCATAGCCTTTTTTGAAGACATTTATAGTATTATATATTTATGGCCAAACATTAAATATTTCTACTGCCATGATAAATTCCTAGTTAATACATTAATTCTTCTTATTAGTTCACAAAATACTTCTAATCAAGGGTTTTGATTCTATCTCTTTTTCCTCAGAGGAAAGGAGATTTCTGGAACATCTTATGTGCGTGTTACTCTCCTGAGACATTTGTAAGAATCCATGTGCAGTTATGCATATGGCTCTTCATTCTCAGGGTGTTATCCTTTCAGGAATTCAATTTAAATACATGTAAATTAAATTACAGAGTTTTTACATTAGCATTCAAGCTTATTTGGTCAGGGAGAGAAAAAGGGAAAAGAGTTTAGAATTGTAGGAGGAGCTTGACCTCTGTTGCATTGTAAGTGACTTGTCATAAGCATGCTGTAATAATTTTTAAAATTACACTATTCTGTCTACCATGAAGCCCATCCTACCTCTTAGCATTTTGCTTAGCGCACCTCCTAACATCCTTATTTCCTGCAAATACTGTATGTTGGCACATTCATAGCATTATGTGTAGTGTAAATAGAGGGATCTAGGAGGAAAGGAAGCAAAAAGAAAGTGAGGAGGCATAAGACAGGGCCAGTCAGTGCTTCAACAGGGAAAATGAGGCCAAACAAATACAATGACAAGGACATTTTTGTTGTTGTTTTGTTTTGTTTTGTGGTTGTTGTGTTGTGTTGGTTTTTTTTGTTTTGTTTTTGTTTTTGTTTTTGTTTTTTTTTCCTATTATTATTATTTCGTGTTGCTTTGGGCCAAGGAGTGTTTGAGTTCACTTTTATTTCCAATTGCTGCTTTGCCTTCTGGACAGAAGATGCTACTTTTTTATAAGCAAACAGTTTAATTTGTCACATAGCTGAAATTCTTTCCTAGTGAATATGTGAAATATTATACCCCAAATTTGCAATTAATGTGACAAATGACATCGGTTTTGTTCTATTCTTTGCTAAAGGTGCTTCACAGACAGAATCATTCCAACTCAATTATGTACTATTTTAAAACTAATTAAAAGACATTCCAGAAACTTTTTAAGTCCTGCCTTCATCTCAACTTGCTTCATTATCTTTGTGCCCATGTGGCCACAAAAAGAAAATCTTGTTGGTATTTTTCATTCCTATGATGGGTTGATGCACGAACTAAGCAAAACCACTAATATCTATGTTGATCACTTGCAGACTTGACATGGCAGTTATACCTATTTAATAATAGAAAAATGAGTGAACTTCAGTAACATTTGTTCAGTTGCCATGGAAACCATAGGATACTAGACTGCCTTTGGACCCCCATCCTTTGATATGCCAAGTGGTTTCTGTGAGTTTTTAATGTCTTCATCAGCTCTTGAACCTGCAATCAAAATCAGGCAACAAGAACTTAAATCCTGTGACTTGAAGACACGCAACTTCTCTCTTAGTTTCATCTACTTGAATTACCACCTATTCCAATGGGATTCCTTTGAATGGGCTGTGGCAATGAAGATATGAACATGGAAATGTAGGCCCCAGCTCAGTGTGTTGAAATTAACTCTTATGGTGGGACCTTACCGTCGGCATCAACAGATGCTTTCCTTAGCAATCAAATGTACTTTTTGGGTTGTGGGAGGCAAACTTTTCTATCATGTTAACAAGTTCAGCATTAGTCTAACCTCAGCTGAAAAAACGGCACTGTTTTTTAAGAAAAGAGCAGATTTGGCAAACCTAAGCCCGCACAGCCAAAATCCCATATGACACAGTATTTTGAGTCATAAGGTGACCTTAGTATGAAAGGCAGCTTCAATTAGATGTCTATTGTGTTTTCAAATATAGAAGAATGGCTTTGTGTTCAATGGATTACCCCACTGATTAAGACAAGGAAGCAGATGCTGCAAGGGCATATAGCTGGAAAGAATTTCATTACTCCGTTTTTTTATAATTAAGAATATATTCAATGTATCAGAGCAATTGATACGTAAAACCCACAAAAGTATTATGATCACGAGAATTTCCCAAAATTCATAGGTACCAGTACCTATGCATAATGAAACTCCCAGCACCTTCCATGTCCCAAAAAACAAGCAGAAAGGATGGGGGAGGGAGGAGAATCATGAAGGAAAGTCTTTTTATTTTCTTCTTTTCACGTGAAGGTTTATAATTAAAGGGGAAAGTAAATTAATTACATGAATATTAAAAGGTTACTCTTCTATTCTAACATTTGGTCACAAGTTGTCTAATGAAAAGGAATGCAGGCTGGAGGGCTGCCATGCCTTTGCTTCTTTCTGCAGAGGGCCACAGGCTGAAGCAGTGATTGTGCGTGACAGATTCTGGGAACAATGAGCCTGCGCACAGATCATCCAGATGGAGCATGCTTTTCTAAATTACACCAACAACAGGGTGGCCCACAGGCAAACAAAATAGTTAAACAATACATAATAAAGTTTTTATTTGGTATTTCCTGTGAGCCTCTGCCAGTTGCCAGGGAGTGTACTGTATTTTTCTTTTGCTGTATTAATTGTTGACCACAACTGGCAAAGACCCAGACTAGCAGGGACAGATAAGGGGGGGAAAATGGCATCTGGACACTAAAGCCTCAAGTGTACTGGGAAAAAAAGCACAAAAAATTACAGCATATATCTGGAATTTTCCAACTAACGATGTGCGGATGTGGTAGCGCTAGGGAAAAAGAGCCAAACTGAGCCTGCTTTGTTCACTAAGAGAGGCCCCCCTGTAACATTCCTTTTAGCTGTGCATATTTTGGCTTCAGTTGTGCAGTTTTAACTATATACTGTGTATGGAGCAGTTCAGTTGTTGCTGCATGAATCTAATGATTTTGTTACAAGAAATAAAATGCTCTCAATGCGTATGCATTTTTGTTGTTGTGATATGTTTAAATAGAGGCTGTGCTTTAAATGTTAAATTATAGGTGTTGAGTTTTCAGAGGGAAGAGGGAGAAAAATTCATTAAGTATAAGCCATCACTGCAACAGCTGCAAGGAGGAGACCCTCAGTAGCAGTGAATGCTGCCTTTTAAAACTCTTCAATGAAATCAGTACTTACAGTTATCTGGTTTAGGGAAAAGCCCACAATATAGCATTAACACTTGGATAAAAACAGGAGGTTGCATAAACATGCTAGTTTGATACTGTTTTTCTATTTTCTTTGTCATTATAAACAGTTAAGGTATTGGCATCCTTCTAAGGAAGTTTTATACTTCTGATTCACTATACACAGTATAGTAAGTGATTTTGCCACTACTAGTACACAACAAAGAAAAGAAACAAGAACAGGTTGCTGTTATTCTCTTCTACAGTTAAAATGGCCTTGCAGATATTATTAGGTAGCCTCTCCAAAGAAAGTGAAAGTTGGTGTGAAGACTATCAATATGTATACAGGTGAAAACCAACTGCATTAGGCAGTGACAGGGTTTGCAGCTACAGCAGGCCTGCAGTTCAAGTGACAGGGAGCAAGTTCTTGATACGAGCTTAAATCGTCATATATTTATACTGCATTTTTGGATTTACTTGGACCATCTTCTAGTCACCAGCAGCCCTTATTGCCACAGGCGTGTTTTCACTTCCCAACTCACATGCTCTTTCTGGCATTAAGTACTTTGTTTTTTCTTTGTTTGTTTTTTTGGTTTTAGGGCAGAGATTTTTGTGATTGATTTTAGCTGCAAAATATGGAAGTCATCTATGCTATTATTTCTTTGTATGTGTGCAGTTGTCTTCTGTTAAAAAAAAAAAAAGGCATATAAAAAAATGAATTTATTCACTTGATACTATATTCATATGCACACTGCTTATTATCAGGACTGAACCTATGGATCACTAATGTAGGTTTCTTCAACTTGAGCTCACAGAGTTCTGGCTGTAGTGGATGACTGTCATAAGTAGCTGATTAAACTAGGAGGCAGGACACATTGCCAGTGGATTTCCCAGATGTTTGTTCCCATTCATCTTCCAACACACAATTACTGGTATGTTTTCCCCTTAAACCTGTTTTTCTACCTCTCCTCCAGCCCTCTTGCCTTTCTCCACTAGATCCAACTCCCACCCCAAATCCTCTGTGGAGTCTGCTTTCCCTGGGCACCAGGCATGCCCCTCAGTAACCCCAGCTTTCAGCTTCAGGCCTTCCTCAGCAGTCCCTGTCTCCTTGTAGAGGTTTTTTTCCTGATCCCAGTCTCATATGCCTTGCTGGTCATTTTTCCTTCTTCTTCCCTCCGTAGCTCATAGTCTTCTTTCTCAGTCAGTTTCATTCACCCTGTCTCTCCACAGACACCCAGCCCTGATTGTTCTTAAACCCAACGAGGGGATGTCTTAGTCATCTCTTAGTCTTAGTCTGGCTTTCATACCCTATTCCCCTAGTCTGTCCAGATATTTTCATCTCTGTGGCTGAGTGCGATAGGTTCCCCTTCAAACATGGGATAGGCCATTTATAACGTAACAGGCTGTCTTCAAAGTCAGAAACTTGAGATGCCATGATGTCCTGCTGAGCTCCCCAGAGCTGGCCTGAAGTGTGCTCATTCAAACCAAAACCTTCTGAAAGTGCAATAATTATGCACTAGTGCAAGTCCTTACTGAGCATGTGCTGTTTTTCAGATTTATGACATGGCCAAATTTGGAGGAAAGTTTTACAGGAGTGGCCAAGTTCCACAGCCTTTGTTCCAAAACATGAGGGCACCAAAGCTTCTCAAAAAGAAGGTCACCAGAATTTAAGATGTGCAAACCATGTAGCCTCACTTATGGAAACCCCTGAACTACTTCAGCTGAAATATTCCAATAAAGCTGAGTATAAGCCAGAGAGATACAGTATGGAAAATATTAGTGTAATCAGTGAAATTTTGGTAAAGTTGTAAGATGCTGAATAAAGTAATCTTCAGTAATATGCCATGCTAGCAGCTTGAAGGTGTATATACATGCTGCTCATGATTGTTTTCCCTTACCATAAGGAATCTGGAGAATTTTGAGAAAGTCTCGAAGAGACTCTTTGTTTCCTTCAGTAGAAGCCAAGGTGCAAAATCACTTTGTTTTATTTATATATGTGCTATTCCCCATGGAATCCCATGGACCCCTTCCACATACCCTTATAGCCAACTATTGTGTATTCTACCACATGTGTAAAATGATTCTTACTTACTTTAAAGACACTACACACTTCCAGTCCCTAATGACATCTATAAATATAATGAATGCACAGTTAGGGACGTCAGTTGGTCACAAGCATTCACAGTAGTGTAAAAACACTGGGTTATGAAAAAGATCAGATCTGTGATAGAAATAAGTGTTGTTAAGTACTGATCACTGGCAGGCATGAGACTCCATTGAAGTCCCATTGAAGTCAGTGAAGTTCAAGGGCAGATCTATGCTTAGTACATAGCCATACCAATATCAAAATTGCTTTAGATATTGTCTTTTTCTCTCATTAAAATGAAAGTCCTAATTTTCATAAAATCATAGAATGGTTTGGGTTGGAAGGGACCTTAAAGATCACCCAGTTCCAACCCCTGCCTTGGGCAGGGACACCTCCCACCAAAGCCCCATCCAGCCTGGCCTTGAACACCTCCATGGATGAGGCATCCAAAGCTTCTCTGGAAAGCCTGTGCCAGGGCCTCACCACTCTCATAGTGAAGAATTTCCTCTTTATACCTAATTTAAACCTACCATCTTTTATTTTATAACCATTACCCATTGTCCTATCATACATGACCTCATAAAAAGTCCCTCCCCAGCTTTCCTGTAGGCCCCCTTTAGGTACTGGAAGACTGCTATAAGGTCTCCCTGGAGCCTTCTCTTCTCCAGGCTGAACAACCTCTACTCTCTCAGCCTGATATTTATTTTTTCTTTTCCATTCTCCACCCAGCCTGCATTTCTGCTTGAGATTGCCCCAGCTCAGAGGCAGGACCTTGCACTTGGCCTTGTTGAACTTCATGAGGTCACAGGCCCGCCTCTCAGCCTGCCCAGGTCTGTCTGGATGGCATCCTTTCCCTCCTTTGTGTCAATTGCACCACACAGCCTGATGTCAGCCAGCAAACTTTCCGAGGGTGCACTCAATCTCACTGTCCATCTCACTGTCACTGACAAAGATGTCAAACAGCGCCAGTCCCAATACTGGCCCCTGAGGATCACCACTCATCACTGATCTCCACCTGGGCATTGAGCCGCTGACCACGTCTCTTTGAGTGTGACCATCCAGCCAATTCCTTACCCACCAAGTGGTTCATCCATCAAATCCACATTTCTTCAATTTAGAGACAAGGATGTCATGTGGGACAGTGTCAAACACTTTGCACAAGTCTGGGTAGCTGATTTTTTTGCAACCTAATGAGCTATTATTCGGCATAAAATATGTAATACTTCACTGGAAGTCAGATTAATTAGAATAGGCTTCATTTTCCCATAAATGTACCGTTTCCTTGTCCAGTCTAAAACAAGGCAAGTCTTTTAAACTTTGAAAAAAAAGTATATTTATAGATCATTTATTATGGGAGTGGTAAGTAGTCTACTTCCTTGAGATGTAATTGATTAAAACTACTTTTGTACCTCACATGTGAGCTACAACACGTACATGACATTCCTGTGTACAGCATTTCCTGGTGAACTGTCATTCATCCCAAGTCCTAGAGACAGAAATGGTAAGATAGTTAAGAGAGGTCATCTGCAGTACCCTGCATTATTTTTCAGGCTGAAGATTATACCCAGAATTGTTTTAAGAAGTACTGAGTCTCCACATAATTGCTTTCAAGGCATATTGCCAGACTAACACTTCAATTATTCAGAAGAAGAAATAAAGGCCTCTTTTATTGTTGCTGATAACACCTTTCCTGCATCTGAAAAGATGTAAAATCCATTCTGTTTTTTTCAATAGTTGTGCTGTTCACTTCTGTTTTCCTTTTGCTGGGTTATGATGATAGATTATTTTATCCTTCTTCCTACTTAATTTCAAACAGGTTTCATTTTCAGATTTTCTTGCAGTAGCCCAAAACAAAACTATGTTTATCCGGTGTTTAAAGATGCTTTGTAAATAAAAAAAAAAAGCTTAAGGAGGGGTCATTTAGACCCATGTTTTGTAAAAGCTTCATATTACAAAAACTAACTTGGATCTAAATTCAGCCTGAGAGTATCCTTCTAATAACAATCAGACTGTCTACTCTTGTAAACATTTAGTTTCTGATCCCACAATCATTAATGATTTTAAACAGCAGTAACATAACCTCATGATATTAGCAACAACCAAAAAAAGCTAAAATAAATGTTCTTTTTTTCCCATTATAAAAAAAATCTTTTTCCCTGCAGACTGCCATTTTCCAAGAAAAATAGATAGTATTTGCTAAATGGAATGTTATACTCTCTAGAAAATATAGGGTATTTCTACTTTCTTGTCTCTAAATTACTTTTTAAAATAATAAAAATTAAAAACAAAGGCAGAAATGGATGTACATGATTCCACTGTCTGATGTTGTCTTCCTCTAACCACCCAAAGCTTTCTCTGAAATAAGTAGGAATTAAGTGTGTGTTCAGTGTTAGGGTAGTGCTTTTATGGCCTCTCCAGTTGTGTGTTTTTGTTGTTGTTGTTGTTGTTGTTTGTTTTTTTGTTGTTGTTGTTTCTTTAACACAGACTAATAACATTAGCTTTTTCGCGCATGACATTTTTGCCTCAGAGAAATAGGTGAGGTCCTATCGGCTTTTTGTGAACCTTCTGTGTACCTTTAAGTTTAACCCCTTGGAGCTTGCAGGATCATTAGGGACTTCTGATCTGCCCCTGTCCGAGAGCTGCATGCTCATAGTCCTGGTCTCTCTAGAGGAACTCTAGCTTCTAGTTCTGCTTTTCTCTCCTCTCCTCCTCACCGTCCATGGAGTCATACGTTGAAGGATTTCCTGGTGACTAGAGCATGTTATTTACATGAATTGCTCTGAAAGTTCATTGAAGGGGGAATATATTGCCACCTGTATATGGCTGTTAATGCTGTGGAAGTTTTTTGGAGGTGATGGGCACTCTTATTTCCTTGCAATGAATATGCAGGTAGATTTATGCATGGAATGACTTCTTCTCAATACAGATCTTTTTGAGGAAAAGGCACACGCAAGCTTCATCATGATGATGGGGAAACATAGACTATGAAACTGATTTTTCCAAGGCAATCTAGTCAACTGGTGGCAAGGCTGACGTTGTCACAAGGGCTCTTGGCTCCCTCTCTCAGACCATTAGGATACTTACACTAGCTCTTAAGTATTAGTTTCTATTTGATTTATTCTTCCTATTCAAGGATGGATTACATACTGAGATAAACAGTTTAGAAGACCTTTTTTTGTGTGTGCCTATTTTTATCATTTTTATAAGGACTCTTCCTGGACAGTTAGGATCCATGAGTGATTCACAGAGCAGCAAAAGGGACATGACTCAGGAGGAGACCTCCTGCATGTATTTTTCATCCTCAGGCAAAACCTTTTAAAGCAGCAGATTTCCATTCCATACTGGGTGCTCCCTCATGGTGTGTCTCCACCACACCAGTGACAGTTCAGCCTGCCTTTGAGCATCATTCCTCCCCAGGAGTCTCCAGGATGAGGGATTGCCACTAGCAGCAAACAACATTGCTACTGATTGGTTAGGGAAAGCTAAAGCATTTCTGTGTAAATCGGATGTTTCCTTCTCTCCTGGAGGCTGAGCATGCCTGTGTTTCATGATCCCTGTGCCTATAAACTGATGTCCAATGCCTGAAGCTGGAAATGTTCACTTTGTAACATCCAGAGCACAGCTAAATCCAATTCTGGAGTATTAAAAATATGTCTCAGTGCAGCAGCTCAGATAGCAAAAGCAGAGTGTGCATATTAGTGCACACTTCCTTAACCAGCCCTGAAATCAGAGTCTGTCAAACAGATGCCTGGAAGTGGATTTGGACTCTTACAGAAAGTGTTTCCTGTCTTAGACCTTTCTGCACACAGTGTACAAGGGGTTAACAAGGGAGCTACTTTGCAAACAGAGGCAGAAGGTCATTGGCGGCAACAGCAAAGACTCCTACAGCCTGCCATGGAGAGCCTTTCACCCGGCATTTCCCACCCAGGGGACTGTAAACATTGGCTCGCAGCCATGGAGTCCTACAGAACTTCTCTTTACTTTCCGCATATACATTTATGCGTCTTAATGGACACTGAAGCACGGCAAGTTAGTCCTGCATGTGCAGAAGGAGAGAGGGAGCTTCTGTTCAAATTTGAGAGAGGAGGGAAAGAGCCATTACTCACGCTGGAATTTGAAAACATAGAGATATGCTTGTTCGGTGGTACTTCATGTAACATAGCTGCTGTTCTCAGGCAAACTTTCTCAACTCACTGGAATGTGTAGAATGCTGTCACTTCATCAGAACCCAGAAGAGCTCTTTTATCTGCCATTTGTTAGTAACTAGCAATATTGTTCTTATCTCGTTGTCCTTTAGCCTGATGCAGTGCCCTCAGACATGAGAACTTGTAACATGAAAGCACTCATTACCTTGAGCATTCCTTTTTGTATTGTCTGAAGCTTTTATCTCTCTAGCTTAAATAAGATGCTTTGTATCAATTTTGAGAGAGATGAGTCATCTGTAAAAGGCTGTTCTGCAATATCATTTTCACAATAGAACATTTTACATTTTTATAAGACTATTACCACTCTGGAAGAGTCCTCAGCCATTTAGACTAAGTCAGATCTTTTTCACCCAACTACTCTATCCATAATTAATTTCCTAAAGAATCTGACTTCTTGAAAATAACCAAAAATAATAATACAAGCTTTAAAGATAAAGCTGGGAAATAAAGCTTTGCAAGTTCTAGTACTGGACCAACAGTAACTTTCTGTTTTTCTGCTGAATCATCTGATTCATAAGATCAGTATAAGAAGTCCTCTAGCACTTAACAATGGACAAAAATTTCTTTGGGGTTCTTTAAAAATTTGTGCTTTGCTTTGTACTGCAAATCATAAGTTTTGGCCAATGAGTGGTGTATCAAGTAGCAAGGGAGGAGATGTTGCTTCTCTCTCCACAGAACAAAACAGAGTGCCATCCTCTAGAGCTTTTCTGAGTACCATCTATTAGTCAGAGAGAGAAAATACATTCTGCCTAGATCCAAGGTAGACTCCAGCCTGGTTAATGTAATTAATGCCTGACTTTATTTTTATCCAGTGTTGGTCTAATGTAAAATGCATACACATTCCAGAGAGCAGTATCCAGAAACTCGGCTCCTCGCCCCTTCCAGCTGATTGTCCTTAAGCACTCAGCTACTTTCAGACACAGTCTTGCCCCATGACTCATATACTCCTGGCAGAATAGTGACTTGGCTTCAGCAAAGGCAAGGAAAGAGCTGTCACCCAAAAAGCCCCTAGCCTAGTGGTCAAATTCTTTTCTTGGACGTAGGAAGTGCCTGTTAAGTCCCCTTCAGGCTGTGTTTCCACTTTGAGATTAACATAATAACATCTGTAAAAGATGTTAATGTGGATGCAGACACGTATTGCTTTCACTGCCACTCCTACTTATGGGCTTCACTTAGGTGGGACTCCGTATGGACTTCTGAGGAGAACATTCAGGTATCTAGAGTATCTGTCTGCCTAAACATACATCACACAGTAGAGCTTCAGCTGAAACACAGATGCTTGTTTCTGCGATGCAGGTCTTTATATATATGTGTGCCCATCTACACTGAATACTCACAGACATTTTCAGATTAAGAAATGAATTTAATGAGCAACGATGTCTACAAAACTCATAACCATGGAAAGTCAGTGGCTAGCGTCCAACATTTTGATGGGTCTGAAGCCTACAAATATATTTAAATATGATATTCTGACACCCTGAAGACTCCACTTAGCCTTTCTGTCCTTTCTATGTCGTCCTTGGCTTTGCCATGGAATTAAAGGCTTACAGCCAGTCCTTGTCCTGCTGATATTTACTTCAAACCACAACTCATTTCTAATGATCTGTGATGCACTCGTGTATAAACACATATACCTATCTGTCCATCGCAAACAGTAAGTTCATCTTGTTTGTTTGTTTTGTTTTGTTGTTTTTGAAACCTTTATAGTTCCAAGCCTCTGTTTTCATTTATCCTTCTGCATTCATGTCAGCTGTCATAATAGGACTGAAGTTTACACCCTTGTGAAGTAGTGAGGGCAGATGCATCCCCAAGAGGAGCTTCTACTGCAGAGAAGCTGCCTTGTTTGCAACCCTGGGTTCCCTTTGGGTTTTGCTGTAATATAGGAGGTTTAACTGTAAACTATTGCTTCACATGAGTATCATTGACAGATGTTGCTCCACCAAACCTTTAATATCCTATCAGTGACACTGGTACTTTGCCTCCAGGCCTCTCCTTAAGCCATGCTAGAACCTGTATCACTAGCAGCACAAGCCTCTACTTCCAGCAGGGACATCACTTCACCAGTCTTCTTTGGAGGAGAGCTGTGTGGCTGCATAACACTGCATCAGGTGCTGTATGAGCTTCCCCTGTACCACACCATGCTGCTTGGGAAAGGTTACAGTGCTTGGTGCTATGGGTAAATGAGTATTTCTCTTAGGAGTTGATGGGACATATCAACAAAGAGAGCCCAAAGTGACAACAATATTTTTTAACAAGGATTGCTAAAATGTAGCCTCATTATGGAAAAGTAAGTTGAGATTTCTCCTGTGTACCAGCTTTGAAAGTTACCCAGACCAATATCTTAATTGTAGATGTGCCAAAGACACTCTTGTCCAAATCAGACTTTCAGTACAAAAGACACTTGGAGAAATATTTTGAGATTAATTGTGACTGAGCTTATAACATGTTTTATTTTATTGCACATTCTGGATGAAGGCTAGGTAAGCTCTTACTCAGCAGCTAACCTGCTGATGCACACATCCTCTGCACACACTGGCAGATGCAAAGATAAAACTCTCTTACTTGCATGCACTGACTGCTATTTGTGTCTTTACTTTCCTATACAAGTCTTGCCATTAACTCAAAGCACAGCAGTAGCTCATAAGTTTCAATCTCAACTGAATGAAAACTGTATCCTGTAGAAGTTGCTTGCACCAAGTTTCCCCTTCTATAAAGTCCCAAGCTGGAAAACTTTTTTTCATAAAAATCTATAACAACTCCAGCTCCTAGCAGAATTCTGTGTTAAGCTGTCATCCAGGAGTTACACATGCCTGTAAATGGTTTGGATTCTTTCCGTCTTTTTGAAAGTGACTCATTTGTTCAGGCCACTTTTGGTGTTCATATTTCATTACAAATTTTAATGAGAAAAATTATTATTTTTTTAGTTCTACCTTCTTTCCCACCTGGAAGTAGTCATAGAGTCCGCAGTAAAGCCTATCACCTAGATAACTGGCAGTATTTATTCTATTCTTTGAGACTGAATTTTGTTTGTGCATCATCTCCTTTTGTTAAAGATGGTTTGAAATAGAAGAGTACCCAAGCTCCATGGGAGAGAGGTCTGTGGTGGCCTTCATGGTTTTGCTTTATTTAGGTTTCTCTGTTGAGAACCAAAGCCTAACACAGTGCCTCAGGAAGTGGGGAGACTTTTTTCTATTAACCAGACTGGTTTTCTAGTAGCATTGAAAAGCTGGTCTTCGTTATAAAGCCAAACCCTAAGTGGCAAGGCTTGGATTCTCTAGTCTAGCCATGATGAACTCGGAAAGAGACAAGGCAGTCACAAGGGCAGCTTCGGGAAATCTCAGCATCCCCTTATCTTGGAGCCAGCCATGGTTTGCTCCTTGATACAAGCTAGAGCTACATGGTCTTGTTCTCCCAGGGACTGGGCATAAGTGAGGTGAGAGACAAAGAAAAGATGGATGCTACCCAGCTCAGTGGGAATATGGATGGTACTGAGTTGGTTTTGTAGCTACCTAAACACATAGAGCAGAGCAAAGCAACCAGAACAAGTTCAAGATCAGATACTAGAAATTGCAACCATTTCCTCAGCTAGCTAATGCCAACAGGTGAATGACATGAGTGGCAATGGGCCAGATTGCTGTGGTCAGATCCAGAACAAGATGTGCATTCCAAGGCACCCACACAGGCTGCCATCTTTTTAAGGCTTTTTTTTTTTCTTTTGGTATTGTGCGAGGAATTCTTTCTTCTAGTAGGTGTTTGACTTAACTACATAAGAAACCAATGGTGTTTATTTCCTCCTGCCTTTGTGTTTTTTTTTCAGCTCTGAGGTGGATTATTAGAACTTGCTCTTTCAGCCTACAAATTTCATTTGATTATTGAATCTTGAAGCAGGACTGAAGAGTGGTAAAGCCCATCATTCTCAATGCCTTTAAGTATCTCTGTATAAACTGCAATATCAAGAAAGGCCTTATTGCATGCAAAGCTGACCACTTCTGTAAAAACCTGAGCCATCCCATATTCCATGGAAGGCTGCTCTGTACCTCAGAGATTAAGGCATCGTGGTTTTGATTTTAGTACATAGCAAGCATTGGCAAGTCTTTCTTACATTTCCATGTGCTCTGAACCAGGTATTGTGATGATACTGATGTTATTTTTGCTTCTTTATTTTTATATAGAGATAAAACACTTTTCAAGTGAAGTGTTAGGTATTCTCTAAGAAATGTTCTCTGTATGGTATCAGTACAGAATTCTATGAAATATTGTGCTTAATGGAAATATATTTCCTTGTATTATCTTTGAGATAAGTTCTGTGTTCTTACTAATGGGTGAAAATATTACATCATCTTAAGAGCCTTTTCCTTTCTAGTAGCTGTTTCACGCAGCTGCTTAGTGCACAGAGACTTTTGAGGTAAAAGCCACTGAATGTAGGTAAAGTGTCTTCCGCAAGTATTTATATATGCATGTATGATGTGCAAACACACACACACATACACACACACAGACATACACATATACTAACATGCAGTCATGCTCACAACGGATGTACCTAGAAATATTCTCCAGCACTGCCATCACACTTGGTTATGTGGTTCTTCCTAGAAATAAAAAAGCAAAATTCTGATCAGTTTTGTGTGTATAAACCATCAAAGAAATGAATGGTTTCTTTATATGTTAAGTTATCTCACAGTTGATGCTAAATCTTGCTTTCATCAAAGGACAAATGTTTTAACATAAAAAAGAAGAGCTCACATTCTAAAATAACAACTTGGTAGTGGGTGGTATGTGTGATCAGGATTTTTCTCTTCTATAAATAGATGTTTTTTTCGTTCATCATTTAACTAATGAAATAGTAAGAACGATCTTTCTACTTTTCACAAAGCAGGTAATTAAGCTTGCCTCTAAAACTGATACAAATATGAATAAAGAGATAAAACTGTTATTACCGTGTGCATTTCATAAGACCCATACGACTCAAAAAGATGTCATTTGTGTACATATTTATATATATATATATACATCTTTTAGTCAAGGAATGAATTACTTTCTAAAAGCCACCAGGGTAGTTTGATTCATTTTTACTGTAAAAGGGAAACTATTTCAATGTGTCTATAAAAAGAAAAAATACCATCTTTCTCTAAGAAAGAAACATTGCAACCAGCCATACCTATATCTATATCTGCAATGAAACTGGAAGTGGTTATATAGTAGTGGAAGAACCACTATTCGATGATGATGATGATGATGATGATGGTGAATATTAATATTAATATAAATATTAATATCAATATCAATATTAATAATAATATTAATATTGATATTGATATTAATATTATGTTCAGACTGATACTATCCCTGGGAACTAAAGCACATTGTATAATGTAGAGGTTATTACCTGTCTCCATTGCAGTTAGCAATAACATTAGGTCTTCAGAGATAGATTAAAGAGTCCCAGGCTCTTTACAAACACAGAACATTCAGTGAATCTTACAGGCACAGTTATAGGAAAAGACATTAAGACAGTCCCCATCAAATAAAGCAGGCACGCTCCTCTTCCACACCAGGGATGAAAAGTATGTTGAAGTCATTTTTCCAAGGCTAAAAAGCTCATGTTACCACCACTTATCTTGGCCTTATCACACTTTTTAGACAGGTGTGTTTTGGTGGGTTGCTGTGCGAGGTGCTGCAGGATGCAATGAGGCATCAACCTCTCTCTTCCTCTTCCATCTCTCCCTGCTTGCCCCTTCCACACAGCCCAGGCTACCCCTTCCCTTGGCTCCTGGGACCCCCCCACATACAAATGCACAGTTTACCTATAAGAGGTCTGTGTACTCTGCTGATGCAGGGTTTTGAGGTGCCTCTGGTGGGCATGGAGGAAGGGGAGGTGGGGAGCAGCCCCACTCCTGGAGCAGAGCAGCCAGGGACAGGGACATGTGGGTGCAGGAGGACAGGAGGCAGGCGTGCCCAGGCTGAAGGCCTGCCTGTGGGACGCGGAGCAGGGCCCGCCTGGGCTGCCCGGGCAGGCACCGAGCAGCACACAAGGTAGATGTCAGAGCCTGAAGTCCTGCAAAAGTGCCATCTCCTCCTTATATAGGGTCACCTACCTTCTGGATTGCCTCCTCTGCCCTGCCCCATGCTGGTTGTGAATCACTATTCCAGACCGCAGGTACTGAAATGTGGTATTTTTTAATACTACATTGAATCCATATTAAATAATGCTACACTGTCAGTCCAGCAAGGCATTTGTAAGCATTCTCATTTAAGACATTACATTTCATCTTCTGAGACTCTGTGGAGATTCAGCACAACATTTCCAGCAAGCAAGAGCGAAGTACATTAGAGAGAGAGTCTGCAGTGGAGATTGAAGCCAGGCTTCAATCAATATGCAAGCCCCGATTTTAGCCATCTGTAATTCAGTCTTCTCCACCAGTCTGTGGTGAATGTGTCAGGCTTATTTACACAGCTGAGGAAAAATTTTCTACAAAGTTTGAAGAAAATTAGGCAAGTCATTTTAGTCTCTCAGCCCTAAATAAGAAGCCATGCTGTAGCAGCTCCATCATGAAATTTTAAAGATTGCACTTTAAACCCTCCTGAGCAGTTTGAAGCAATAGAGAGGTTTTTTGTGATGTTGAGGAACCATAAAGCAACACTACAGAACTATATTCTGCATGCTGCACCATATATGTTACAGTTACATCCACTTATTTCTACTCAAAAAAAATAAAGGACAAAAATAAGTGAAAAAGTAAAAGATTCCCCAAAGGTAGTGTGAAAGCTTTATTAATGAGAATTGAACAAAATAACTGAGTTTAAAAGCTTTTTAAAAAGTTACAAATAATCTTTCATGAGGCTGAATTGCTTTAAACAACAAAACGAGCCAGTGTCTAATGGCAAATATCTTGAACAAAATCAGCACCAAAAAACAGTACAGTAGAAACCACAATCACAAAAGCAAAAGATTTGGAAGAACTTTATTTGGATTAAAGGATACTTTGTAAGAATTTAAGCATCCTGTTAATTGCTTTTGTGGAGTGATGTCTATGAAAGTTAATATCTTAAGAGGTTTTACAGGCCTCCTCAAAGTCCCTTCAGAAATAATCGGAGTAGAATTAATCACATCCAGCTTTAGATGTCTGCAATGAAGATGTCTACATGCGGGCCAGTCAGCTAGATTCCCCTCACAGACAGCAAGCAGTTACAGCATGTGTTCATTTGACCAGTACAACACACTCACTGTAAAATAAGTTGAATGGCACCCTGGGAATACCAGCTTCTTGCCTCTGAGTGTAAGGGAGTCTGTTTGACTGGCTCAGATGTAGATACCTAATGTTATGTGAGATGGATCCTTGTTCAGGTGCTATCTCGCTCTAATTTCTCTTTATGAGGACTCTGTAGAAGAACTAGACTGCGTTATGTATTGGGAGATGAAGCAGAAAATATCTGAGTAAAATTTTTCATCTATGAAGCAATAGTTATGGATATGGGATACAAAAGCAAAAGAAACACTACTCTCTCTTTTCATGACATCCAATGTCTTTCATTGGTTTCTACATGCAAACTTTTGTGACCTTTTAAACCCCATGTTTAATCTTAGATCTGGCTGCATCCAGTTTTAACAGCCCAGTTTTCTTCTGCCCTGTAAATGGGAAGAGAGGGGAAATAGCTTCCCTGCGAGGCTTGCCATTACCCCTTGAGCAAATCTGGGTGGGATGAGGAGCGGGCCATGATCCCCCAGCCCATCACCCTCCTGGAGCCCCTCTGGTTCAGCGGAGATGAGGGAAGCATAGCAAAATGCCTTCTCTCTGGAGTGAAAGGAAGACCCGGAGCCACAGCGTGACTCACTGGCTGGTGGAATAAAGCGTGCCAGGAAACATTCGTGGGTACTGGAGCTCAATTGTCTATACTGTTAAATTATTAGAATGGTTCCTGGCACAGTTTTGAGTTATGCCAACTAGCCTTCCCCCAGACAGTTCCTAGGCAGTTAAGCATGGACCAGAGACCATTCCCAATAAGCAGTTTGCATGCGGTCACCTTTTTTTGGAGGCTTGAGAATTTAGTAACATGGACATAGGCCACTCTGTGCCTGTTGGTCTCCGTGCCAAAGGAACATTTCCTGTCCCATTTAATTTCCCAGCACAGACATAGCCACTGTGTTACAGTCTGATCCCTGCTTTGTTCCTGTAGCTGTGCAACTGGGCATTGGTCTGTACTTAAAGTCTGTGGCAAACCGAAATGTAGTCTTTTGTGTCTATGTTACTCAACCCCATCCCTAAACCTCTGTTTATCTTTGTCTTTTTTGAACTGTATGCTATTCAGACAGCAACTATATTTGGAATGGGCTGTGTGTAATGTGCAGATCCATTTAAATTAAGCAGTTATCCAGAAGTGAAAATCTGCTCTGTAAAGTAAATGGAAATTAAATGAGACAGACACGATGCCTAGATCCTGTGTTTGCACTACTAGTGAGCAGATATGTGCTACTAATCTGATTTTACATCAGCAATAGGGATCATGAAGTGCAGGACTGAAACTCCTGGGCCTTAGGTGGTCCCAAATAGCAACGTCTGTGAGGTATAATAAGGCAGACTGCTTTATTTGAAAATAAAGCTATCTTTCTTCTTCAGACTCTAAATGCAGCTTTCCCCTGACATCTCACTGAGCACGTTTCCTTCTTCAGGGAGTCTGACACAGTGTTGGCACAATTTGGCAGATGTTCTTTCCTTTCTAATGTCTCTCAGATATATGCTTCATTTAATTTCATCCTGATGTGGTGCCTAAACCTACTGACATTGAAATGCTAAGAAGCAGTGATCTGCAGCTACTGATACTGTTTTTTTATCTGCTATCATCCCATCTTATCTGGGTAGTAAAATATAAAATGTGCACTGGAAAAGGAGTGTATCTGCTCCCTTAGGTCCCAGTGTGCAAATTATTCTCAGTTTTCTTGTACATAACATAATCCGTAGGAAATATAAACATCATGGTACCCCCAGAACTGACAGAGCAGGCTGCAAAGCTTAAGGCAGTTTAAAGGGGGAACAAGAGATAATTTGGCTCAAAAATATTTGGAGGCATTCAGAAGAAGAGGGGACAGTGTGAAATTCTGGAGAGCTTGGGGGTGCACAGGAGCAGGCAGGGAGCGTGATGGAAGGTGGAGCACATGGTAAGTGGTAGGCATCAGGCCATGTCCACCTGGGCATTTGCATGTGAGCAGCACTGGGTTAGGCACATTCAGTGACATCAAGGGGCCACTGGCATGTGGCAGAAAGGCTGAGATGGGAGAGGAGCCGGGAGGTAGGGGGAGAGCTGAGAGGAACGTGGTTGTTGCATGAGAGGAGCTAAAGAGGCCAGGCAGGGTGACGGGAAAGAAGGAGGAGACACTGGAGGGAAGTTTATTAGATGAGAGGGCTAAAATGCAACATGGTCACTGAAGCCTACAACCTCAGAGGTAGCTAGGAGCCTTGTGCCACATTTAGGATCTCCATCAGCACGTAAGCACGAACCCCTTTTCCTACAGCTTGAACACCAACAGTCACAGTGCGTGTGTGGCAGATTTTCAGGGCAGGCAGAATTTAAGTGAAGTGCAACAAAGCAGAAGCATGGTGTTTTGATCCTAAAAGGGGGGCTTTATCATGAGCAAGTCTTGCAGGGAGAGCCTGTCTCACTGGTGGTGTGGCTTACCTAAGCAAAGCATTTTTTCATTCTAAGTCAGAACCATGCTAAAGAGGAAGCGATGATCTAGTTGTTCAGCCACCATATCCTGTGTTCAGAATAATTTTCATTTCTACTTATCTGCAAATGTTAATGGAATGTCCACAAATATTTTTTCTGGTTTCTATGGTAAGAGAAAGAGAGTGTGAAACTGTGTGTCAAAACCACTGCATCATTTGCCTCATCCTGTGCTTTTCAGGAGAAGACCCTGAGCACCAGGCGAGTCATCTGTGGCATTACGTGTGTGCAAAGTGACATTTAGTAAATTTTGATCCCTTTCAAGTTCATGCTTCAGAACACAGGCTTGCACATTACAAACCATATGGGTTACTTGATCACTTTTATAATTACCGTAACGACAGAGTATATCAAAACAGCTCCACACAGATTACTTCCTCTCTGACTATAAAGCGACCAAAAGGCACTTGCTGGAATTCAGCTGCAAGACTTTGGAAATAACTCTTTTTAAGGTTTAAGGTTTCCAAATTACTCAGAGGCAGAATCTCCCATTGCCCTGCTCACACATGCGTGGAGCTCAGCAGCAGGGTGCAGGCGCTGGGGGAGCTGTGCCAGCACGCCGTCACGTGGGGGAAGCAGCAGACGTGCTGCGTGCTTCCGTGGCCTTCTGGAAACAGCCCCACTCCCCCAAGCCTGCGGCCAGGGGCCTGCCACGAGCTGTGATGCTCCTCTCAGGAAGGGGAAGGAAAAGAGCAGCCCCCTACCTTGATGTATTTCCCTGAGAAAGGGGCTTCAGCACAGGGCGCACCTCATCAGAAGTGCTCACCAAAGTGTCTCGTAACCGTGCATCCCCCAGTGCTCTGCCTACGAGAAGTGCAGGGGGTTAACCTTTGGTGGAACTGGGGAAAATAAAGCATCTTTTCACTTTATGAGAAAAGCTGTGAGGGTCTCAAATGAAGAATCACTGGGTTTGGTGGTATTTCCACAGATCCAGTGATCGCACAGCTCTTGCTCCTGACACAGCACCCAGCCACTGTCAAATAATAATGAGCCGAAATTGTTATACTTGACCCCTGAAAGCAGTGTTTCTTCAATAAGCTTTTCAGCAGATTTCCTGAGAAAGTGAAAATCAGAGTTTGAGAGAGATATCTGCACCATGAAAAATATGTGTATTTTTAGGAGGGATTCTCGCTGATTCAGATAGGCCAGTGCCAGTAAAAATCCCCTGACCTCAAGTTACATTTGTCTTCTTTCCCCAGAGTAAATCTTTGAAGAAACTTTAATTTTATATAGAGAGAAGTATTTTGGGAAAAGATAATTGATATGTTAACAAATTGGAAACAAGTCCAACGGAGTTAAATAATGCCCAGCTTGTTTATGTGAACAGGTAGCTGTACGTGGAGATTGCCAGTGCAGTACTTTGCACTGTGTTATTGAACTGTTTCAAAGACAAATTTTATGAATAGAGATCAAAGCGTTTAAAAGGAGTGTTAGCAAATATGACCACTTGTGCAAATATCCATGAACCTCCCTTCAAAAGCCTTTCAGTAGTTCCAAAGGCTGTCAGGGCATGTAATGATTGTAATAAATACTGTATTTGCTTTTGTTTCAGCTGGCTTTGACCAGCAAATTCGGCTGATTACTTCCATTGTTATTTTTGCTTAGAAGACAATTATATTGTTATCATTTAAAAATAAAACACTCTCCTTACACATTTCTGGGTACTGGTTTTCAAATTCAGAACTAACTATCTTAGTTAACATACTTTTTATTTTCGTGTCATCTTTGAACTTGTTTCTTTTCAATAATGCTTTTTTTTGTTTGTTTCATGCTTCGCATGAATTTTCATGAATTTCTTGTTTCTTAATGCTTTGTGCTAGCTGGAGAAAGAAACCACTAATTTTTGAGAACCTCCCTGCCTGTAGATTAATACTGATGGAAATTTAAATTATAGTATACGCTAAGAATATATTGCCATTTAGCTGACAATCTGTTATGGCTGGATTATAACTGCAGTCAGGAGCAGAATACTCCTGTAGCTCTGAGATTAAATTTGAGCAACATAATAGGTCACACGGGGCTGTAAGGAAGCTCCTTGTGTTCTTCTGTAAATAGACTGAAGATACAGTCTGCCTCATCTGTATTTGGTCTACTTGTGGGAAACAAAAGGATAAATATAAGCTGTCCCATCTCCATTGTGGGTCCAATGTGCAGGACTCATCAAAGTACATTGGTGGAGTGGTGCCGGTAAAATTCCAACTGTGTCTCTACAATACATTGCAACATGACCAGCTGCCTTAAAGCAGGCGCTTTATGTGTCAGATGTCCCTGGGAAAAAACTGTAATCATTTGGAAATCAATTGTGAGAGAAGTTGGTGCTGGTGTAACCAGCAGCACGTGGGCAGAGACGGTCACAAACTGTGAAGGTCAGGAACCCGCCAAGGGTCCCAGCACTGTGTTCCTTGGTTAAAACAACAACAATTTAAGGTATCTCCCTGTGCAAGGACACCACGCTGGGCAGCACTGGGCCTTTTGTAATGGGCAGCTTTGGGGAGGTTTTAACTTAATCTGCATCCAAATGATAAAATAATGAGTGCCTTCAGTTCAACATGAACAAAACTTCTGAGACGGGTAGGACGTTTTTACCCATGTTGGCCAGTAAACTTCAGTTAACCCCATTTCTTTAGGAAAACAAACAAACTATGAAGAATTTCGGATAAAGATTAGCTACACATTCTGTTTTGTCCTATAGGTAAACCCACATTTTTCCTAATTTACTGGTTTCCAATTTTGGTGTCAACACCTAGGGGGTCCAAAAAAAAGTGTTTAAGAAGAGCAGGCCTTGTTCAACAGACTAACTAATGTTTGTTCCATGGGGAGTGTGAAGCTCTACTGGAAAATGTTTGGGGTCTGTAAGTTTCAAAAGCTTTAAAGAATTGTTCTGATAGTGTGCTGTGATATCACACCAATGCTGTACAATGATACTGTATTTTTGCTATGCTGTGAAATGCACTGTTCTGGAGAAGTGATCTCACTTCCTGACTCATCATCACTGCAGCTATACATAAGGAGATTTTTCCATACAGGACCTTTCTCTATGCACTTGTCAAATCAGTTTGCCATAATCTGTGAGGTTTTGCAATTTGGATGAAACTAAATTGGATCTGTGTACAGCAACACTTATAAGGTTGCGATTCTGTAACTAAGCATGCTCTATCTTACCTTCCTTTTTGTTTTACAGGTTGTTACTTTGTGGTATAGAGCGCCTGAAGTTTTGCTTCAGTCCAGCTATGCAACACCAGTGGATCTTTGGAGTGTTGGCTGTATATTTGCAGAAATGTTCCGTCGAAAGTAAGAAATGCTGTCATATTTTCTTCACTGTTTAATTTGAAATTTAAAAAATGTGCAATGATTTCTGTTACAATACCTTAGACCATGATTATATTGGAAAGGACTGATAGGATGTTTCATTTACAGCACAGAACATAAGCACCCATTGCAAATTCATACTTTCCTCTGCCTTGGAGCCTTTCTTTCTGAATGGGAGTCTCCATTAGCTCTTGATAAAGCCCAGATGAGCATCGTTGTATTCCTGTTACACCTGAATCCAAATGTAGATAAATAAGGCCTAGAGGAGCTAGTGATTGTTTTCAGTAAAGCTACGTTCTGGAAAGAATTTAGCCTGAAGAAGGCAAGTCCTAGTGTTCAGCAGAGTCTTCTTGCTCTGGAGTTGGTGCATTAGCCCATCAGTTGTTTGCTTGCAGTCCTCCTCCTCTCTTGGCATATCCATGATCTTCAAAGTCACCATAAAGAGTTGATTCCCAGAAACACAGAAACAGAGGTAGGAGTTTTTGAAGAATAAGTTATTTTTCCAGGGTGCAGCATAACAGAGACAGTTAAATGTAATAAAATAATAATAATAATGACTTTTTTTCTGATTCAATTAACTGTCAGAACTGTTTTTGCTGTAAAATATTAAAGCTAGATAGAGTTGATTTGTGAATGTGAGAGGAATACACATGTGCTGTTCTTTCCTTGTGGAAGGGCAGTAAAATGGAAGTTGTACTATGTAGGATGCGGAAAGGAGCAACCCCACAAAAACCTTAGCAAGATAGACCTGTTTCAATATTAACCTGATAATATACACGTTGGTTGAGCTTACTGGAAAAAAGTGTGATTGTCTAGGTGATCTCTGTAGAGAAACTGTATATAGTATTTTGTAACACCTACACAGTGAGATCAAAGAATATATGTAAAGAAAATGATACACTATGTGGTCTAAAAAACAAAATCAATATAATTTACAAGAAGAAACCATACTGCAAGGATCTTGAGAGAAAACTATTTAAAAACAGCAGATTGAAATAAATTTCTGCAATGTGAAGCTCAAAATACTAATTGGAGTCTCCCAAAATAATTTTGGGACTCCTCTATTTATTAATGTGGAAAATAATAATAATAATATGGAAAAATCATTTTTCTTGGGCTTCTTGCCTGGTCAAATGGCCTGGGTAGAATTAGTACACTCCACCCTCTGTGTGTGACTCAGAAATGAGGTCAGAAAATGAGAGGAAAGAAGAATGTGGATTTTAGGAGGATCAGTTAAGCCCTCCATTGCAATCTTTATGAGATTTAGTCTTATACCACACACTGCCAGGTTCACAGTGGCATTAGGCCATTGATATTTTTTTCTGATTTAAGCAGCAGAGACAACAACTTCATTTTAGGATTTATGAGAAGAATGATACAGGACAAACAGCTGAACATAGAACTTTATTATTTGTTCAAAACACCAATTTTTTTCTCATTTAATTTGTGGTATTCTGACAGATAAGAAATATTACCATATGCAAGCATTACTAAATTATTTTTATTTTTGTGATGTATGAGCCTCAATGACTCTCCAAATCACAAAACCCAACATAGTAAATTAAATTAGGGACAGTTATATTTTCTATTTGTTTATAAATACAAATATTACATTAATGTTACAAAATCAGAGATTTTTTTTAATGGAAATAAGATCTGACTTGAAGCGGAGTTTGATAAAACCAGGACTTCTACTATTCCTGCCAAATGCAGGGTCAGTCTGACATTCTCAGCCCTAAATCTGGGAGACAGTCAAAAACTGTAGAAGTCAGAAATCTGCCAAGTCTGTATGTACTATGTTGTTTCATTGGAGGCAATATGACTTTCACATACTGCAGTATACAAGCGTGATTTGGAAGACTAATCTAAAGCTTCATTTCCATAAAGCTACAATGAACAGCACTGAGCGCTATCTCCATGGACTGTTATACCGGGTTAATGTTGCAATACTCTGTATGATGTATATTGTCTTTCTGATTTTCTTCATGGATTGCAAAAGAAAGCACATGTTACTGTGACCTTGGTAGCAATAAACTGTAAAATTTTGCAAACTCCATGGATTATTTCCAAAAGATTGAATAAATGGAACAGCTATTTCTGCTGGAAAATGGTAGTGCCCTTGAGTAATCACCCATCTGCATTTCCACCAGTGTTGATAGGATAAGCATATGACAGTGTAGCTAAAGCTTAGAAGAGTATGTTGGTTTCACACTTAGACAACCTTCTTACTGTATTACTTGTTTCCTTATTTCCCTACTCTATTTTTCTTCCTTTTTGAAAGTTTTTAAAGCTTTGTTATTTTAAGAAATGTCCTGGGACTGCTCTCAGCCTCTTCATATCACAGATATTTTGCTGGAACTGATTTGGAAATAAAACGCTATACAGCATCACAAAATGTATCAGAATGCCACTTATGCCAAGCAAACATTCAAAAGTGCAAACACTTTTTTAACTAGAATTTTTTACTAGAATTTACTAGAATACATTTTTTGTAGGTAGTTGCAAATGCAGTCTGGGTTCTCTACTCTTGCACATGTATGGGAGAGCAGTGAGCTCTGCTTGAATCGTCTGCTGTCCCTATGTTTCTGATTACTATGTCTCTAAGTGGAAGACACCTCATCTAATTTCAACCACACTTAATCCAAACCAGTTTATGGCAAATGTTAGAAAGGTAACTTTTTATATAAAAAAAAAAAAAACATGCAAAAGCATATATACATATATGAATGCATAGACATATATAAATAAATAAATCTCTGTCTAGCTATACCCAGAGTAAGTGTGAACATTTTTCTCATCTTGGCTTGTTCATCTTGCCAAATGACGCTTCTCAGTTGAGAAGCAGGGTCCTGAAATCTGACGTTTGTATAAAGTCACAGCTATATTTGAAACTTGCACATTGTCATTATGGTGCAGATCTGTGGGCTTTTGCACTTTCATGTGTACATACTAGTGTCTTAGTCCATCAGGGTTTGTGGGCATGAAGAATGGGCACGTGAATGCACAAAGACTACATCCTGAAACCCAGCTGCTGATGAGAGCAGCCCCAAATAAAACCTTACATACAAGTGTCTTTAATGGTAGTTTCAGGGTTTTTTCACCTCATGTATTGTCAAGTAGATTGCAGTCACTTATAGCCATATTTGGGTGGACTGTCATTAGTTAACAAAAGTGTAAATGTATTAGTCACAGTGGCTCCTCTTTGATGATTTAAAAGCTAAGGTGTATTGATAATAATAACCAGTAAGGAAACCAGTGTGGTATGCCCTTGTGTGCTACAGTATCCCTCACCAATACAGCTGGCAGGACTGATGGCATCCTTTGGAAGATTGGCACATTTCATGTCTTGTGTCAGTCCAAACAGTCCTGAGCCATTTGCAATAATCTCACACGTTTATGTAAAGTAATATGTTTAGATAAAAATAAGGATTAATTATAAAAAGATTTCACTATGAAACTGAGCATTTTCCTGGCCAGTAGGAAGGGACCTTGTACTTCCTACTCAGCGGACAACTCATTAATGAGTAATGCAAACATGGGAGTAGGCATTCACTTCTGTCTGGACACACGAAACTCTTCCAGCTGGCTCAGGGACCATGGGCAGCTCCAAAGCAGGAAGCCATGACCAGTGTTTTAGAGGAGGGCAGGACTGTCTCTCTCCTTGCTTGGATTAGGTAGTACTTAATCAAGGTGTGAAAGGAACACCTGTGAGAGGAAGAAGACAGGAATCTGAATCTGAGTGAAACAACCTAGTTTTTTAGTGCACCTATACGTGCCCAGTTCAAAATGACTATCCTATGCAGGATTGAAATCACATAGACTAGGGTGTTAGTAGGTGTGTATTTGGAGTAATGAGTCAAATATCTATATAGTAATTCCAGCTAGTCAAATGTAACTATAACATGGCATGAACAAACAAATTTGCCTTTATTTGTAGTAAATATAGAGCTAAAAACAAAAAAAAAAAAAAAAAAAATGGTTTCTGTAGTCCATGTAGTATGTTCATAGCCAGCCAAGCTGAAAAAGCCTTATCTTTGAGAGTGAACAGTGAATGCATGTGCAATCTTCAGTAATATCACAGGTATCAATTTAAACCCAAAACTTGAAAGACCATCCTGTCCCCAAAAAATTTTCCTCCTCCCCAAACCAAAATTAAAACAGTATTATCTCAGTTCCCCCTGCTTCATCCAGCTGAGAAGGAAATTGATTCCATGCACATGGACTTCTTACTGAAACCATTCACACACCAGCTCCATGGTGTTTTAATGAGCCTGCTGTTGGAAAGTTCATCAGTCCCAGAATTTCATAAGCCACAAGATTGGCACAAATAGTATGAGGTTATTATTTATTCATTTTTAAATATTAAATCCTGCTTTTAGCAGTTGTCTCATTTTTTCAGCTTACTCCACCAGCTCCTAATATATGTGAGACAGGCATTGCATTGCCAACTATGTCTGAAAAGTGTGGCAGTGGTAAAAGATGTGTGAGTCTGCTAAAATACCTACAGTGGTACAAGTTCCCTGGTGGGACCAAGCAGACATAGGACAAGAAGCTATAAGCATAGAAATAATCTTTGAATGGTGTAAATGTGCCCAATTAGAGGAGCTGCATCATTGTATGCAGAAAAGCCATGAGTCCAAGACTTTGTTAGTCGTGATAATGTATAGCGATGTGATACAGTCAAAGTTTACAGCCTCATCTTGTGATCATGCTGTGATATGAGCACTGGATTTGGGATCTACAGGCTCCCTTTAATCAAACAAAACAGTTAACTGGTTTTAAAAAGCAAGCAATGCATTCGTATTCGTTCTTAGATACAATTTTTTACTGTATGGAATAGTTATACAGAATCTTTCAAACTAAACGTAGTAGGTCTTTATTCCACTTTCCGAAGAAGCCATAGGTTATTAGTAGAATTTGAAATGCAGCCATCAGATCCATCGTGTGTACTTCTTCTGTGTTGAATCCAGAACCAAATGCTATGATAGGCCTGTGGAAGAAGGTGGGTCCCCACCTGACCCTAGCTTCCATATCTACTTGTGAGCAAGGAAAGAGCAGTCAGCTCTGCAACTGTTTCAGAGCATTGTGGAATAAATATGGTTAAGTGGTTTCAGGGGAAAAAAAAAAAAAAAAAAAAAAAACAGCTGAGCAGCTGAGTGCAACAGGAACACCTGTTTTTGAGCTGTCTCCAAAAACTGAAGCTGGAAAGGAAAGTTTGAGCTTCTATTACTGAGTTAAAAGAAAAACTGTTTTAGATGGATCGTGTGGTAAAGTCTTGGCTTCAGTGAAATCGTTGTTGAAATGAACCCTGACTTCAAAGAAAATTGTAACCTCTCTAAAAACAATTCAGTAGGACAGAGTGGCACAAAGAGAGGCAGAGCTAATCTCTGTTAATGTGTACAGTACAGCACTTAAGTACTTAGCCAGAGTGATCACTCTGCAAGATGGCGTTACAAACTGGCAAGGAGAGGGTATTGCATGGGTTTTCCTGGCTTCTGTGCTTTGTACTTCTTGCAGTGATCATGTACAAGTGTTTCCTTGTATTACCTGTGAAATAAACCTTGACAGGTGACTTCCAGGGACTTGAGACTTTCATTCTAAATAAGAGGTGCAACACGGGAGATGTGATGAACTGTCAGTTGAACAGCTGAGGTTGGAATTCAGTGTCTCCACTATGGTCCTCGTGAGACTGCATAGCAGAAGCAAAAGAGTGTATTCAAGTTATATTTGCAAGAATTTAAACTATTTTGTTAGTATGATAATCAATATCTGTCTGCCAAAAGATGGCCAAGAAAAAATGTACTGTGACCTACTAGAAATCAGGCCATTGATATGTGAGCTACTGTATGCATGTCCTTACCCAGAAGAGGAAGTATATGTTCCCATTTGTTTCCAGTGGATAGCTAAGTGATAACACATAACAGCGCCTACAGGTTTTCTGGTGCTTTGAATGGAACAGGTAGCTTTTAATTCAGAAGAAATCTGTAGTCCAGTTCATCCTGTAGGCCGTTCTTCTAACTAGCATCAGTTTCATCATGCACTCATTTGGTCTGAATTAGCTGTTCCTACAGGTGCTAATCTTTCACAGACATAGCCCTTTAAGGTTGCATTTTGAAAAAATTAGGTATACATCTGGCAACAGATGTTCAACAGCAGAACCACAGTTTTTGAACTGCTTAAGCATGTTCTTCATCTGGAGAAAGAAGAAGTAGAGAGGACAGTGGGCTTGGGGAAAGTGGTTCATAGAAATTCTGCTATTGCGGAGAACTGCTTTGAAATTTGCAGTGCAGGGTTCTCTACTCTAAAAATATTCCAGTTTAGTCATTCCTTGTGATTAGCTGTTTTGTTGTTGGACAGTCTTGAGGAACAGACAATGAATCTGTATCTTCATAAATGCATGCCTGCTGGAGGATTTATATATATTATGACACCCTCACTTCAAATTAAGTAACAGCATGTCATCACTTAAAAATGTTTTTCATTGATACTGTTCAATTACTCAAAGCATTCAGGAACTAGAAAGACTTGTTTAAAGTCTGTGATCAACAGTAAACTATCATATATCGGAACAATAGAAACAAAATACGGTACCACTTATTATGGAGCTTGTACATGGTCCAGATTCTTGCTATAGCCCAAGTGTATTAGTGTAGGCGAAGATGTAACTAAAGGTAGGGTGGTTTGGAAAGGACCCAGAGGGAAAGACAGCGTATTGATATAACACACCATAGAGAAAACTCTCTTTCAAACTGGAATCAATGGATACTCTTAGAGTTATATGTGTAGGGTAGAAAATCACAGGGAAAAAGTTATCAGTTTATCTGACTGATAGTAGTGAAGATTTCAGTGTTGTTTTACCTCTCTGCCCATGCAACAATAACACTGTGAACAAAGCCTGGAAATAGATATCTTTATGTATCAATACTACTATGTCAGAATTTGTGAAGGTCTATAACATGGTTTTGTCTCATTTCAGATGCCTTTTAATTTTTGTCAGTCATTTTCCTGTGCTTCAATGTATCTGATCACTTAGTCCTCACTGTTTTTAAGTAGACACTGTAGCTATGCAACAATAGGAATATTTCATTTTGCCTACTGGGTCCTGTATTCCTCTATGTCATAAAGCTCCTATTTTTTTCAGGTCTTAGCTTAGCCTGTATTTTTTGTGCTCTGTTTTTGTTTTCAACACATTTCAGAAATGCCTTTCAAAACCAGAGCAAAAATGATCTGTAAGATATTTTCAAATCTTCTTTATGTGGGAGAAGGAAGAGAGAAGTGGAGGGATCAGAAAATAAATCCATGAAAGAAAAGGAAAAGAAAAAAAAAGGGGGGGGGGGGAAATCAGAATGAAAACACCTGAACAAAACCAATACAGTAAGCAAAAAGCACCTGAGTAAATACAACTATGAATGCTGTTTACAACTCAGGGTTTGCCTAAAACCTGACAAACTTCTTAAATGTGGCTTGAGAGAGAACTGTTCACTTTATCATGCAGCAATTTTAAACACAGACTTTGCAATCATATTATCAGGTGTTTTGCAGTAGACCTTAAACCAACGTATCTAGTGGACCAAGAGCTCAAAAGTGTAATCATCTACTTGTCTGCTTGCTCACAGTTAGATTTTGGTAGAAGCAAAATTCAAACAACTCTTTTTTTCATTTTTTTTTTTCATTTTTGTTTTTATTTTAACAAGTAAAGGTGGATTTTGCAGCTTAGAACTGTAAAAGCTACAGAGCTTGATTTGCAGCCTTTGAACCAAGGTACTGTACAGTTTTGGCCTGAGTTTGTTTTTGCCATTTTTGGAAATTATCTTGTTTTGTTACAAGAATGATTTAAGTTGCAAGTGCCATTAAAGTTCACCACACTCCAGACCAACTGTACTGGGAGAAGGTTCATTCCTTGGAAAGATCTTGTCAGCATTCAAAATTCTGTGCTTTGCATTTTTCCTCCTTTATTCTTCTGCCATTCATGTGCATATGGGTGTGTGGGAGGCTGATGGTTTTTCCAAACCAGGCTTAATAAAATTGGATTTTTTCTTCCTCCCTAGATAGGTGGCCAGCCTATTACAGACATATTTTTCAAGTATTTCTTAAATTGAATGGACCCAAGCCACAATTTAGCTTAGTGACCTTAGTGATCTGGCGGAACAACAATGACATTTTGCTTCAGACTTTACTAACAAAGGAGGGCAGAAGACCTTACTTGTTCATGCTATTCCAGTTTCCTGATAAGCAGGATTGTTTTCTCTTTAATCCTAACTCCGCGGCAGAATTCCCCTTGGCTTTGGGCAGAGGACAAATGCACATTAATGGAGTGAAGGGCAGATAGAATAATACCTCTAATTATCAAGTACAAAATAGATATGAGTTTCCAAGGCAGCATCACCCCATTAAAAATAAAATACCTCCTTGTTTTTCAGCTCACATTTTCCATCAAGCCTTTTCTAACTGATATCTAAGTGCCTACGGTTGGGCTGATTGATAGCCGTTAGTCAAATCCAGTAACTGTATGGGTCTGTGGTTGGACATGAGTGGTGAGTGAGTGCGAGCCCATTCACTTGTGGTTTTCCTTCTAGTTTCCAGCCATGCCAGACTTTCAGTCAGAGGAATAGATCTGTTGGTAAGGGAAACCGTTGGTAAACCATAAAAACCAAAAACTGTCACTGCTCAAAAAAAAAAAAAAAAAAAAAAAAAAAAAAAAAAAAAGGAGCTCTGAGGCAGGGGTAAGAAGACCTGGGGGAGCTGTGTTAGCTGACAGAGTTTAATCTCTCTCTTAAGCACAGGTGTGGGCCAGGCCCAGGCCAGGGCTGGGTGCTGCAAGGTGGCAGCCGGTGGCCACGCGCAGCCCAGGCCCAGCCTGAGCTCATGAGAGAGCTCCCCACCTGCATAGCTTCCATGTGCAGGTGCCACGGCACTCATCTGAAAGCCTTCGGAATATATCATCATTAAAAAAATGCATGTTCCTTAGAGGGCTGTCAGGCTGGTATGTGACAATCTGAACTGTCCTGACCAGAGGTCAAGGGAAAAGAGCTTGTGGCTAGGAAAAAGACCACAACATATCAGTCATGATGTAGATATTTGGAAGCCCTTGGTATTAACATTGTGGCATTTGTAATGGTATTTGTAATGTAGTTTGTATTTGGAAAAATGTAATTTGCATTTGGAAATAAGGCTGGCAGCAAAACCACCTGCCTCCCTCCTGGCATTGTGCTGGGAGGTCAACGAGTAGGTGCGCCACCTCGGTGGACTCTGGAGCGTCACAAAGATGAGTTCTTTCCTGGAATAAGCCAGGACATCCCCAGCTGCAGGTGGCTTTCAGCAGTTCCTCCACCAGCCAGAGAAGAGGGTAGGCACAAGGCAATATTACCCATGCCCCGTCCTCTCGGCCCCAGAGAGGGACAGCCAGCTGTACGCAGCCCAAAGACTTTGCTTTTGAAAGGGTCTCCTGGCTCTTTCACACAGCTTTCCTCTTCAGGAACTTGGCTGCAAGAGGCTTTGCTTTTTGCCTAGAGTTTGGCTGGGGGAAGCTCTGTGTACTTCTGTTTGACTCGTAATAGAACTAAACATTGTTTTTATTTACTTTTCTCTTTCATAAGAAAATGGCTACAAAAAGGTATTTAAACTCCAAGTGGGTGTACAGGATCCTTTCCTGGACCCTGGTGCATGTGAGAGAGGGGGAGAGAAAGACTAGATGTTAACTTTGGGTCTTGTTGCTGAGCTCCCAAGCATGGATTTTTTCCAAATTGAGTGTCTAGTCAGAAATCCTGATCTGGCCAGCTTTACTGAATTTTCTATATTCAACTGTCCACAAAGGAAGTCTAATAATTAGCTACTATCAGTCAGTTGTAAAAACAGCATGTAATGATTGAGAATAATGATTCATGTAGGAGAAATCTGTCCTGAATTTGTGTCCTTTCATTTGAAAAGCTTTGCACTAGCACTTCTCTTTATGGAGGTGCTCACCAAAGCTGTTAGACATCTTAAAAAGAAAAAGATGGAGAAGTGGAAAGTACACATAAAGGAACAGACAACAGCAGGATTTTAAAAACACCTACCTACAATAGAGCAAAACATAACAGCTTTCTGAAACTTTGTACTATTCTGTACCAAGTAAATAATAGGCTGTGAGAGGAGAGCTCTAAACATCAGAAGAAAGCAAGAGGAAATGTGATATTTAGATTTCTGAAAAATCATTTCTCCAAGGTAATGGCAGTGCCCAGAGGCAGCTCCCTGCAGCTGCCTTTGTGGAGACACTTACCTACACCACGAGGGTTAAACCACTGCAGAGGACTTGCCAGCTGCTCTGGGAGTCTGCACTTTGGCTGGCATTGCAGATGTCAAAGACCTAGAAAGAGGCCTAATCTGGGGTTGAAGGGAGGTGGACATGGCCTCTTCTGCACGTGCATGCTGAACATCCCAGGGCAGCACACATGGCACCACAGGTAGCTGGAGCTGCGTCTACCATCAGTCCTCAGGGCCCTGCTTGTTGGCTGCGTACTAGAAAAAAAGAGAAGGAGCGTGGTAGGATACAGTTCACACTTGTTCCTGTCCTGTCTTCCTCTGAAGCCACAGTGTGCCTTGTGATATGAATACATGTGTTGCCTTCCTTCTCAATTTTGTTTGCACAATGTCTGTGGCACTGCCATCGCATTTGCTTGACCTGCCAACATGCTGTCTATATACAAGTCCACGCAAGACTCAACCACCATGGTGCACTGACTCTGCTAGAGACTGCCAGGATTCAACAAGCCAAGAGCTCTTGATGTCAACATGTGACATGCCTGGCTGCCCTTCTGTGCTGGCTGCATGCTTTATTTTGCAGTCTTTGAGGAAACAAACAGCAGTCTGGCTATGCATGGTCAAACCATGAGACTTCTTCCAGAAACTGATGCATAATGTGCTCTGCTTTCCTTTTATAGATGTCCAGAATGCATTCTGTCCAGAAGCAATTCTAAGACAATCTCTGATGCAGTATTTCTTCTTTTACTCAAATATTCTCCATAGCTTCTCTCATAACATATCCAGGTTTGTCAGTAACAAGTGCTTTTGGAATACAGTAATTTGTCAAATGGGAGTTTCATCCAAGGGATTACTTCATTTCCACTGATTTATTCTACTGGGCTAGAATAAATTGGCACAAAGATTCAGTTAGTATTGATTGTGACTGAGTCTGAATCAGTTACCTGAAGATAAATGACCTATTCAGCTATATCATCCAGAATTTGACCAACTATTGTGAATTATCAGATCATTTTTATTAGATTATGTCCATGAAGCAGGTTTTCTTATTATGTCAGTACAGCATACACACCAGTCTATACAACTGAATGATTTTTAAAGTGCTCTTCATGTCCAAATAATTGGAGTGTAAGCTTTCAGCATATAAAGAAGTACACATAATGTGAGAGATTTTTCAGTAATGTTGCTATCTGTAACTGTTAAATTAAGCCTAATTGGCAGTGATGAATCATACTCAGCTGCTGTAAGAATGTAGATACTTGGTTACGACTAGATCACATCAAACCATTAGAAATTGTAGAGTATATTTACAAAGTCTGGTCTCTATCCAAGCTGCATATCCTTCACACTGAGGCAAAGAGGAAGGCATGCTTGTTTCTTTTCTGCCTTAGCATCAGTTTTCCTTTTCTGGAAAGTAATTGCAAAAAGAGGTTCATGTTGCTGATTTCCTAGATCTTTTAAGTGTTTGATGATGAGGGCACTTTGCTGGAAAGTGAGAGTGGAGTTTAAAGAGCACCCAGACAATTTAGTAAACTCTATTTTTGGTAAACTCTCCAGCCACAGCTGTATAAAAAGCAATGTGTAAAATGGTTTACCATGGAAGGAGGCTTTTCCTCAGTTATTCACATTCATCAGAAGAGGATTCTGGTTTTTGAATTCTGAGCAAATCCACGCCTCTTCTTAAAGGGTTAAAACTCATGTCTGAGCTTCCATTGCCTTTCTCCAGTGCTCTCAGCAGCTCCTAATATTTTTATAAATTACTTTTCAGAAATGATAGCCAACTCCATCTGAATCTTGGGGAACTCCTAGCAGAGGACATGAAAGTGGTGAATAACTTGCTGATACGTGTACAAATTACAGCAGGGGTCTCAACAGATGGCCTCAGATTACCATGCACTGTCATGATCCAGTAAATGTAAAGCTCACAGCTTCTCCAGCCTGATTAGGAGAATATATTTTATGGAACAAAGTATTACTTAGAGCAAAACTATACCTAGTTTAACTGGCCCTTGAAAATTGTACAAATTCTCCCTGCATGGTTGCTATACATTCTTTCTACCTTTAATGCTTATCTCAAGTTTTTCAGCAGGTGTTTATTAATTCACTGTAAGTCAGCACAGCTGCTAAAAATTAAAGTATTTTTCCACACTATCCTTCTAATCCACTTGCATGTCTTTTGATGTCTTTGCAGCTGGAGGAAAAAAATCTGAAGTTGAAATTTCACCTCTGCTCACACAGTAGTTTACTGCTCAGTGCTAAAAGTGTTTTCCCTGCCTTTCTTGTCTGAAGGATTGTAATCCCCTTTCAGAGATTCTTCTGGCCAAGAGTGTTTTATTACACTTGAAGGTGATGAGAGATATGGGGTAGGAGGCAGTTCTTCTGATGTTTCAGGATTATCTGAAAAATTAGAGAGGCTTAGTGCAACAGGTGCCATTAACACCTAATACGGGGGCAACAAAAGTGATCATAGATCAAAACATGTACTCGCTGCCACACAGCATCGGCTCCAGCCCAGCTGGAGAGAAAGCCCAAGGGTTTGCCTCTTAACTTGTAATGCTTTCCCATAGACAAATTCCCTATTTCTTGGATTTTATTCTGTATTGAGAATTTCATGTTCTTAATTGCATAAAACATTAATGTTTCACTTCAAATATGGAAATCTGATATCTAATGGATCTCTTTCCTGAAGTACCAAAGAGTGCCAATGCACAGCCTCCGTTACCTCATTGTATCACCTTTGCCACTGTGCTGCTACCAATGACAGCGAAGACTTGGCCTTCTAGACTTTTTTCCTAGTGCTTTTCTAGTTTACTCTTTCCAGCTCTACAATAAATAAATAAAAATTAGGCTAGTAACTTAGTCAAATAGATGTACCATTTTATGTGTAACTCTTAACGGTGGAATTAAAGCATCACTTATACTGGTGTCCTTTTTCATGATTTTACATTACATATTTAGAGTATAAGCTCTTCTATCTACAGGGTGTCCTTTAGTCTATCAAGCTCTTTGCTTAGCATCATTGAGAAAGAAATAAGAGCCTAGAAAACCTGAGAAGACATACTTGGATGTTAATTTTTTTAAGTATCTTTGGGTAGACTGAATGTGTAATATACCTGTTCTTTTTGCATGAACTTTCTTCTTTGATATAGAAAAATCAGGGGCAGGTATGAGTTGACTTCCCTGTAGGAGCTGACTTTCCTCATGCAACAACTGTGAAATGCTTTTCAGCTGATACAAGAATAACACTGTTAGACACTTGGGTACAAAGAGTTTATTGCATGAGAAATCTACCTAATGGCACAAAATCTTTTAGTTTAAAGGTTTACTGGGAAAGCAATCTGATTGAAAATATTTTCAGATTGGGAAAGAGGAATTGTATTTTAATTAGGGCCTCAGACTTGAAAATCTATTACATAACCCCTTGATTAAAACTAATTCCAGTGTTAGAGGCACTCTCAGAGCAAAGTCAATTTTAAAAGTTTTTTTTAGACCAGTGTATACAGTAAATGCTAACTGCCAAGCTTTCCAGAATCATCTGAACATTCACAGAAAACTTGTGAAACTATTAAAAAAAATAATTCTGCATCTCTGAAAATACTGATTTGAGTGGATTTTCACAATGAAATTTCATGCATGCATAAAGCAATAGATATTTCGTGTAGGAGACTGCTTTTATTTCATTTGCATAATTGATGAAGACGAGGAACAGACTTAAACCCTATTGCTTACCTTGGGGTAGGTCCTTGGCTGTGATATAGATATTTAAAAAATACTTCTTTAAAATACAGTATTAAGCACCTTCACACTCTGACTAAATTGTGTCACTTTGGAATGCCGTCTGCTAGATTTTTAAGTGAGAAATAAATTATGAGCTTAATGAAAGCAGTGGTGGAAAATAGCTCTGGCCTGCTTTGGAGGGAGGATTGAGATCTTCTCAAGGAAAATATGGGTAAATTTGTTCACAGGCGTAAGCCTCTGGAAGTGAGGGTTGTCTAGAGCTCCGCAAACACATGCTGCCTGTTCACAGCATTCTGCACAGAGATTTGCACTGTTGCTTATGTGAGTGAAGTGGATAGGAAGGAGCTCTCAGCTCCTATCCATCCACACAGGATAGTCCTTATCTAACCCATGGTTCAACTACTGCCCTCCAACTCTAAAACTCAGTTGCACAAGAGCAAAGAGGCACAGCAGTTTTGGAGTGTGCAAGTTTTAAAAGGGGATATGAAATAGGTTCAACAGAGAGAATACAAAAAACCAATGTGTTCATGGGAAGAGCATGACTGGCTTGCATTTTTCATACCTGTAGTTCTTTCTGAAGGCTATAAAAATGCAGAATGGTTGTACAATTAAACTTGAAACAGCTGAGTGACTAGATAGATGTAATTTAACTGTGAATAGATGTAATTAATAGATGTATAGATAGATATTTGTATTGATAGATGTAATTTAACAGTGGTGGGATGAGTGTTTAACACACAAGTGGTTAATTCATATTGCTGGTAGAAGTGTCAGTACAAACAAGACGAATGCTTCTTTTTGCACTCTGAGCAAAGACCACACATTTTTTGCCTTTCCCTTTCTCCAAGGCCAGTTGTGTGCGTATTTCTAGAGCTTGCTTCAAATGCTGGGACAGTTTTCAAAATGCCACTGTTATATCATGTTCACTGAGCTGAGATAACTGCTCAGTTATAAACCCTGGTGAAATAACCTACAAATCTTCTGGAAAAGCAAAATGTCCACAGATAAGAGAGTTGTGGCGTATGTGCTTAGGGAATAAGTGAAGGACATTCAACCTATCAAGGCTCTTCCATTTTAAAAAAAAAAAAAAAAAAGGCTGGGGGAGAAAAGGAAGTGTTACATGAGGAATGCTGAAGCAGTACTGAAGCAGTTCTGCCCAGGAACAAATGGGATCTGCCCATGTTAGATGATACAACAATTTAATAATACCTGCACTCGCCTTTCTTATTTATTTATTGGCATGCTATCTCCTTCTGTTGAAACTCATTCTTTTTCTAACAAGATGCTGTGAAACCAGAGCATACTTACCCTGATCCTGGGGTCATTGATGTCTGTGGTAAAGCTCCCTTTTAAGCCAGTGGTGGGGGACAAGGCCCTCCTTTCTGCTCCAAAGCCAGCTGGGACTTTGTAAGGCAACGCTTACATGGAAAACATCAAGTAAATGTTAAGCCCCCCAGAGTAGGATCTTCCTCTGTCCAGTTCCTAAAGGAGCTTTGAAGATGCTCATATTTTCTCTTATTTAAGCTCTGTATCTTTCTCTTTGCTGTACTTTTAATCAACAACTGAATCTATGCAGCAGGCTGCTTTGGTCATAAAGCTGTACACTGTGGCTCTGTTTGGTTTCCCTCTTACTAATGTTTTCCTTTCAGTTATGCATTCAAAGGGAACGGGTATGTCTGCCTGCAAATTTCTTGTGAATCGAACCCCTTTACAATCCTGGCTCTTACCAGGCTGCCAACCTGTATGTTAGAAATGCTCAGAAAATCCAACATTGTGTAATGCAAACATTTGTAGCAAAGCCATGCAAACTTCTCGTAATGAAAACTCACACCAGGGAATGGTAATCTGGTTAGCAATCTTAACACAAAAATGCATTGCCAAAATGATACCAGATCTTTTTTTAGTGTGTTTTCTCTCACTAGCCACATTATTTTCTATTTTTCCTTTTTACCTCCTTTTGGACACCAATGTCTTTTAGCTTTGGACCTCTACACGGGTGGTGTCCTGGAGGCTCACTGAACTGAGTCTTTTCTTTACTGACTTGTATGTGCAAGCTCAAAAAGCAACTTGCTTTCTCAGCTTCTTAGGAAATAGACTGTATGTGCATTTGAGGGTCAGAATATTGTCTCTATTTTTAGAATTCATTGCTTCATTTTAAATAGGAAAGGGGAGCACATTCAACACACTACAGCACTGGAAGTTTGCAGCACCTTTTCAGAAACTGCCTGTTTTCCTTTTTCTGCCATTGCCTATTGAGTAATACTCAAAAAGTTCATGAGAAACTTCAGAGAAAATAGTCATTATTGCAGTTCTGTTGATGCCTTAGATGTGATTCTAACAATAGTTTAATACTGATACAATCCAAATGATCTTAAAGGTGTTATTCATCATTATGGTACTATCCTACTTGAAGAATGACAAATTTCAAGTCAAAAATGTTGGCGATTTTATTGCAAAACTAAACATGTCTGATCCATTTTTTGTCAGATTCTACCTGAACAGTATTTTCTCAGTCCTAATGTGTATCCATGTCATCTCTCTTTTTATATGTAGGAGAAGTTTCTTAAGTTTCAAGTTTTAAGCAATTTGTGATCAAGTTCCACACAAAGTAACTTCTTCCTATGCAGTGTCTGGCACCCACCCACGCAGATATATTATTAAAGGGAAAGGAGAGGGAGAAGTACAAAAAATGTTACATTTAAAATGAGAACTCTGAATTGCACAACAGCTGAGGCAAGTCACTTGTGACTGGAAGTGGGTAACTGTTCAGAGCATGCAATGTTGTCAGCTATGCCCTGTCTTCAGAATAAAGTTTTGTACCATACCATATTCATGAAAACTATTGGAAATGTCATCTTTAAATAGGGATATATGTATTTTCCTTATGTTTTTCCTTTTCATACCTGCAGTACACACTTGTCCAGGGGATCTATCAAAGAGAACCAGTGGTGGGAACAAGAGTGACGAATCAGCTCAGCAATAATCCCTCTGAATAAAGGTTTCCAAAGGCAGTCCAGATCATGTTATTTCTAGTCATCTCATCATTCTAGTTTTAGGTCTTATTTGTTTTTAATTCTAAAAATGAAAAATATTATCTTCATAACAGGTAACTAAGAATCTGACAAAATTGTTTGTCAGCTATTCACATTTTGTAATAAAAAGGAAAATGAAAAAGAAGAATAGAAGAAAATGAAAAAGAAAAAAAAGAAAGGAAAAAATGAAGAAGCAAAAGAAAGAAGAATAGAAGAAAGAGAAAAAGAAAACAAAACAAAAAAAAAAAAAGAAGAAGCAAAAGAAAAAAAAAAAAAAGAAAAAAGAAAAGGAAAGAAAAAAAAAAAAACATTTAAATATATCTCTGAGTCACAGACTATGTAGCTTGGCAGGTTTCCCATGGTATGATCCAGGATTCCTTGGCAAATGTTTCTTGGCTTTAGCTTTTTTAGTTTCTTCACCGTCACCTTGTTGCTCTTATTATACACACAGGCATACAAACTCCTAAACTTAATTACTACAGCTTGTCCAACTTCAGAAATTCCCTGTGCCACTTTCATGTGCTGCTGCTATAATCTTTCCCCTTGTATTTTTCTTTCCACTATGTCAAATTACAGTGGTCTTTCTTTTACCAGCTTCCACAGCTTGCCTCTCTAATGCCTTCAAAGCAGCAGCTACCTGTTTTGAAATTGCTGCTCTTCTTCCTGGCACTTGTTGCTGCCTTTTCAGCATTACTTGTCCAAAAAAAAAAGTTATACCTCTCCCATCCATGGTGCTCTTTTGATTTTAGGGTGTTCTTTTATGACTTCATTTGGTATATCTGGACTGTTAATATAGAGACTTTTCACCATGAATATTGTACGTTTTCAAGTCAGTAATCAAGAGATTATCCTTCTTCTTTTTCTGTGGTCACAAGGAAGGTGATCGGATTCCCAGCTGCTGTTTTCACCACTCTGAGCTAATGGACTAGACAAAATCCAGATAGGTATTTTGGAAGCTATTTCTTACTTATCTAGTTCTTACATATCTAGCCTTGGAGGCAATTGTATTGGCAAGAGTAGAATTGCCATAATAGTTCTGTAATGTTTTGGTTAGAAAAATAATTTCTTGACTGCTCTTTTCCCCTCCTCAATGCTGTTTTTCTTTACATGAGCTTTCTCCCACATATCCATTTTATTGTATTTTAATCACTCAGTATCAGAAATTGAAAAACAGTTTCCAATCAGAATTTCACTAATTGATTCAAAATGTCAGCCACTGACAAGAAACCTGCTGAACTATTTTCCTGTGCCTCAATGCATGTATTCTTACAGTTAAATTTTTAAATTTTTTGCTTGTGGCTGCACTACAGCGTAGGCTAGAGCAGCATTTATCAACACCTTTAGTTCCAATTCCTATGAAAATTCTAACTTTTCTTACACTAAGTTACAGACTGTCTTTGCTTTGTGGACCACAGGCTGAAAGTAAAGCCTAGAAGTAATGTGGTCAGTTTACAGTTAAACCTCATTTATCTCTGGGGTGTCATTGCATTGTCATTGTATACAATACTTTTAGAATTGCTTTGGCATGTTAGCAGAGTTGCACTAAGGAGAATTTTTTCACAGAGACTTGCTTAGCAAATGTTTATATCTCAGTTTTTACTGAGTAGCACAGACATGAAACACAGTGTCTATAAAATAAAGTACTCAACCTTTCAGGCACCCATCTCCAGTTCAGATAGACGGAATAATCAGTGAAGGTGAAAATCAGCATGAAAAAACATGAACTGAGTATATTCATTTGGACAAGAGAAAAGAGAATAAAGTTGGTGAATGGTGAAATCTAATTTGTTCAGCTAAATATAAGTATGAGAGCCTTTCAGCCAAAGGATTAGTGGTGTAAGTCCTTCTAAACTGTAAGCAGATGCTAACATGTTGAGGATTTGTGAGGTTTTACATTGCAACCTTATGTCATGATCCGTACTTTTATTTTTGTGTTATCACAGAATCACAGAGTAGTTGAGGTTGGAAGGGACCTCTTGGAGGCCATCTGGCCCAAGCCTCTGCTCAAGCAGGGTAACCTAGAGCAGGGTGCCCAGGCCAATGTCCAGGTGGCTTTTGAAGATCTCCAGTGAGGAATACTCCACAGCCTCTTTGAGCAACCCGTGCCAGGGTTTCGTATTCTACACAGTAAAGACGTTCTTCCTGATGTTCAGGGTGAACCTCTTGTGTTTCAGCTTGTGTCCATTGCCTCTTGTCCTGTTGCTGGACACCATGAAAAACGCCTGGCTCTGTCCTCTTTACACCCTCCCTTCAGGTATTTGTGTACATTGGTGAGATCCCTCTGAGCCTCCTCTTCTCCAGGCTGAAGAGTCCCAGCTCTCCCAGCCTTTCCTCATAAGAGAGGTGCTCCAGCCCCTCCATCATCTTTGTGACCCTCCTCTGGACTCTCTCCAGTACTTCCTTGTCTCTCTTGGACTGTGATATAAAAAGGTAGATTTATCCTCTGAAAACAGTCATAATGCAGACTCATAGTTAATATCAATTTCATTGTGTAGGTGCATGTTCTTTCTATACCTTGGGATCTTGTTCCATTATAGCTCCTAGCTTGCAGAGATACATGCTCATGGACTCATTTATTTTATCAGGATAGGATAATATGATGTCTCCAACTCATCTTCACATCTCTAGGCTAAGGGCACTCTGGTCCCAGATTAGAAATGAAAAGTTTTTTCCTCCAGTCAGTGGACAGCTTCTTTTGAGAAGCACTGGATAAAGGTCTAGCTCCAAGGAGCTAGAGCAGGACTGGTCAAATAAGACAGACACCTGTAGATGCCCTGAAACATTTCCCTCTCCACTTCTCCTCCCCCTACCCCATCTCCACCCCTGCCCCCCCCCCGCCCCCAAAAAAAGAAAAAAAAAAAAAAGAAAAAAAAAAAAAGAAATCAGCAACCAACAAAAATAAAAAGTATGGGATCAAGACAGCCTTTGAGACTTCTTGAGCTAATAGGGAAATTAAATCTGCTTTTTGGTGCAGCATAATTTTTTTCTGTCCCGTATTCTTCCATGTTCAGTTGTGTTTTTTGTAATAGCAATGGTGTTGGAGCCCTGGATTTTGAAGTAAGCAAAGTCAGAGAAGGTTAAGAGGATCAAGGAACCACGCAGAAGCCAAGTGTATTCCCATGTATAACCCTTTCCTCCACTGGAAATGAAAATATCCCTCTTTCCTGAGATGCGCATACACAGACTTTAGGAGTTTGTTGAAGTCAGAGGACAAACACAGCTTCTGTCACAGGAGACAGAGCTAGGTCCATGCCTTTCTCTAGTAATAAAGAAGGAATTCTACAAAATCAATCTTTCAGAGTGTAACCAGTCTTACACAGATTATCATCACAGAGAGGAGAATATATCCCCAAGTAAGGACTTCTGGATTCAGCTTGCATAAATAAACCTCAGGGAGTGAGTGGGTGAGTGAGTCAAGTGAAAGACACAAAGAACAAAGGTGAGATTTTACATTTCTGTGGCTGCTGGGTGTGCTCCCAGTTCACTGGTACTAGGAGAGCTACCATCCACCTTTGAGAGTAGCATTAAAAAATTATCAGCTTGAGGTAGAACTTCCCATACATGGTGTACTGGACTTGCAGTGCTGGCAACTCATTAGTAAAGACTAACTAGCGCCAAAATGTGAGATGAGCTCTTCATACAGCTGCTGATTAAGTGGATCTACTTCCCCAATCATCCGTCCAATATTCCAATTGAACTGCCAGCCAAAATTCATGAGGCAAATTTCATTACATTAGTGGTGCCTAGCCTAGAGTTGGCATTCTGCTGTAGTCATGATGGTGGGATGGATAGGAGACTGAAAGATGAATTAATAATGTTTCATTATGATGAAATATCAAAGTATGTTGGAAGGTCACCTTGTGTTGTATAATTACATATTCAAAAGAATTTAAATTCTTTCTTCAGCCCTCAGTGAATCTGAGACAGCAGCAGCGATGGGAAAAACCTCTCTTAAAAATCCCAAGAATCATACTTGTTTTGGCATGACACTGCCTAAGGTGATTTGCGAACAAAGCTGACTTTGCCAAGCTTTCACATTAACACAAGGTTCAGCATACATTTTAAAACACTAAATCTGCTTTCCTTTTGCATGGATAGGATTATTTGATTGTGTATTTTTGTTAGCTTAAAGGGCCCCAATATTCTAATGCTACAGCTGAAATGAATTTCTCAGAGTAAAGAAGAATGTATATTCATAATTTTAAGAAGTCATTCAAAAAACTTTTAAGGTTGTCATATTGTCTGACTTTGGAAGATAAAGATAGTATCTGCTGCCACAAACAATACCTGGATTATAGCTACTGACCATCCTGAAAATCAGGCTCAAAACTGACAGTAGAAGTAGAAGCTTATATCTGAAAAGTTTCTTTTTCCTTTTTTTTTTTTTTTTTTTTTTTGTAGAAATCAGTATTGCCAAGTACCTTGAAGCTTATAAAGTACAGAAGCCTCTAAGTATGAGTTGAAACAGTCTTGTCAAAGAGGCTGCTGTTAGTAAATATCGTGAATATCTGAAAAGCAGTGCCAGCCATTATTTATCATTTATTCAGAGTCATAATAAATAAAGCCCTTGAACAGGCTACCACATTTTAGCCCATCAGTTTAAACTGGTGTCATATGGTTTCAAATTGGTCTTGATGAAATTGTCCTCGCAGTGTCCCTGCCCAAAGCAGCTTGCAGTGTAAGTTGATAGGACATGACCTGGATGGCAGGTATGAAGGCAAAATGCATGTTTAGTTCATCAGCATGTATTCCAGTTATTGCTTTGCTCTTTTTCTTGGTGGCACAGATTTCTGCAGGCATTATTATGTCTGAGAACTGTCACTGTTCACTGGGTCTGCTTGGTATATTTGGTGTTGAGCCACAGATGAGCAGTGACATGGAGCTCTACTGTCCATGTGAGAGTTGCAAGATGTATGACAACCATTTCTCATAATTAATGCATGGTTGGCAACAGGAGACCAAATCATACAGCTGCTCCTGCATGCAGGCAATGAGAGACGATGGACCATATCTGAGTACTTCTTGTTGTCCCAGTGTAGATGGGAGAGGTCTTCTCTTGTAAAGGGTAAGATCTCTGGTTATCGCAGCCTTTAAGGACCTTTATCAAAAAGAAGAAAAGGAGTATGCAGAGAGAGGCAGGAGAATTAACCTTTCTTCAGAATCAAAGCCTGAGAGTGAAAACATGGGCATGTGCATGGTCTGTCAAGTCCTCCTGCCTCCATTGACTAGTTTGGGAAACCGTAACCATAATCTACAGCTTGCGCTGTACTCCAGAAGAGACGTGTAGTCTGACTACTAGTTGACCCAAGTTAATATTTCAGTTTGCAGCATGTCTGGATTGCATTTCTTGGAGTAATCTACCGTGTATGACCAACCACATCTTGTTGAATGAAAATGGTACGCAGCATCAGGGGCCTGTGCTTCACAGGTGTCCTTAGTCTTGACTGGATCCTTAATCAGCCACCAGTAATCTGCTGGAATCTCTTGGGAGGTTAGACATAAAATTGCACTGTTCATCACACCTTACTGTACTCCAGGCAAAGAAAGCAGTATAGCCATGTAGCCATGCAAATCTGAATTTCATATTTTAGGCACTATGGGGTGATTGTATTTTGTAAAGATATTTTAAGTTGCACTTTGAGAAGAAGACGTGTACCGCTCTCTGAAAGCATTTTTAGTCACTGTGTTTTCTGAACACTTTTGGAGATTCCACCTATTAATTTGTGTCTTTCCTGAATATATCTTTATTTATGCAGCAGAAGTATTCCTCTCCTTCAAGGTAAATTCTGTATTGTTTCACACTCCATTCTTTACAGACCTTCATAATTGCATTGTCATTTATTTGACCCTTTAAACTTAGGAGTATGTTTCTGATATACAATGAATTTAATTTTGAATTTATACCATAATAATACATCTTTATTATATTTTAATGAATTGCATGACATTCACTCTGTTTTTGTCTCTTGAAACAGCTGTTTAAGTATGTTTTTTATAATCAAAAATATTTTGTTAATGATACAATTCAAAGGATAGTATTAGCTGAGAGAAACTTATTTCATTCACATTAAAGGACACAAATTCTCAAAAGTAGCATATTCAAAAATATGTTTCATCTGCCCTGTTTTTTTTATCAATTTTAGTAGGACCGTGAAAGGTACACTTACAGACTGGATAAAGCATGAAGGCAAAAGAAGTGAGGTCTCAGAAAAATAACATGTTTTCACCCTACATTGGCAGCTGTCAATGGCAAATATATATTTATATTAATTAAAGCAAGTCATATCCTAAATTTTTTTTTTTTTTTTCAGACCACTCTTCCGTGGAAATTCAGATGTTGATCAGCTAGGAAAAATCTTTGAGTAAGTAATATCTAGTTGCATTATGTCAGTATCTGCTTAATATTGAAACATTGTGAGGTTTTTGACATGTTTTTAATGCAATAATGTGTCTAGAACAAAGTATTCCTAGAACATATTTCCTATTGCTACTCTATGCAACCTGATATTTCCGTGCATTCTGTGTTAGAGTGGGAGGAGGAAGCAACATGGAATATAGTTCTGCAGAACTAACAGCCATCATCAGGAAGTTATGAGAAACTTCTGTTTTGGGCTTTTTAAATCTCTTAAACATATTGTGTGTATACTATTCATGGATTTTCCCAAAGTTAGATTCAGGAGATTCTCTTCACTTGCAAAAAAAAAAAAATGCAGAATTTTAATTTTTCAGTAATTTCTTTGTAGATTTCAGAAAATAACATTAGAACCCTTTATGACTATAATTAAACTGAAATGCTGAAGATGTTTACCAACAGTTTCTTCATGGAAAAGCCTTCTGTGCATAAGAAATAAGAAGGTAGCTATTAAAAATATTGCACAGCCTGTTAAAATGTGTAACAGTCCAGATAACTGTGAGAGCAGAAGAAATATCAGCATACAACATGTTTGGTTGGAATTAACTAATTGGCTTTATTTTAAAACCATTTTAAAATTCTAGGAGTTTGTGTTTTTCTTCTTCAGATATATAGGATATGTTGAGGAGGTGGAAAGGCTATGAAATCTCTGATGCTTAAGAGAGATTAACTCTCTTCAAAATCATGTTCTTATTAAAAAATAAAATAAAATGACTGATATTACCAATACGATAATTAAGTAGGAATATTTCTTTCTTTTTCTCATAAAAGCTCTTCAGAGCAAGGAATGGCTCTGAATTTGTAAGAACTGTGTAAATTTAAGATCCAATGTACACGGCACGTCATTAGGAAATCAGACCCATCTACAGCTGATCCCATGCTACAAAATGAGTGCTCATTTACCTACCTCTCTGTCTTCCCTTTTATATGGGGGGGCTGCAGGAATCTAGGGATCTGCATGAAAGCAGAAACAGGGGGGGAGAGAGAGAGAGAGAGAGAGAGAGAGAAGGTTGAAACATTACTCTTTCAAACATATTTCAGAGACAAGATAGTAAAATTTCTAGGGAAAAGAGCTTAATTGGAATAAATAATGAATTTCTTTGTTTAGCCATGTTTCCAGTTCACAAATCATAACAGATTTGTTTCTAAGGATTTTCATTATTTAATATGAGGTTCCTAAATTGCAGGTCTTGATTTCACACAGTTGACTTCCTTTTCCTGCATACCATACCAGTGTATGTGACTCACTTGCGTGGTTAATTTGTCATGCGCTGAATAGCTCTTCCTGCACAATCCAGAAAAATCAGTCCTTAAAGTTTACTTTTTCTTCTTCTGCCAAAGCTACTCTTTTAGTCTTACAAAGTTCTGCTTTATTAAACAAAGACAGTTTGGATACATGCAACATATTTTTAATAATAATAACAATAATAATAAAGACATAGCTGTGGTTTATTTAAAGGATTTTTATTTGTTTATTACATTTAAGGAGAAAAATCCAAATTAATTGGGATAGGATTAAATGGGGTTGATAGCAGCAACCTCCGATGGGATCTTTTCATCCCTAGGGGGCGAGATTACCTGTGCAGAAAAGAATTCATCAAGAAAAGAAAATGCCGTGCTAATTTTAGAATAAATTCCTTATTACACGTTTACTTAAAGAGAAAGTTTGCTTTTGTTTCTTTTTGTGCAGTTCTCCTTAAATAGTTCAAAAGTCTCTTGCTTGGGTTTGGGGGTGAGGGGGGGTATGCTAAATAGTGTTTATTTTGTGTTTTCACAGCTGGAGAACCCCCTACAGTTAGGCATAGTTCTTCTTGTAGGAGGATTGTTTCTTTCTACAGTAGTGAGTCATTCTCCAGACTAATTTGGACAGAAAGTAGTTTCAGGATTTTCATGCATGCTGGACTGATGTATTCTTTCAGATAATCGGGCTGTGGTCTACCTTTGTTTTACATGTGCGTTCTGATCTGCGTCAGGTAAAATTCCACTGCGTTTGAGGGTAAATCCCTAGGAGGTGGCCCAAAACAATTTCCTGCTTTTCCAGGACACCGTCAGCGTGTGGGATGTCCTCACAGATTTCAGGGTAAATGCCGCAATGGTGTGAGCAGACTTGTCTCTCATTGTGATCAATGGGAGTGGAAAGTACTCAGCATTTCTCAAGACCAGGCCTGAACCTTTGGCAGGAGGTGAAACTCATCCAAGATACTCCCAAACTTAGTCACTGAAATGGTAGTGCTACCAGACCAGAGTGAGGGCATCTACTCAGACATTCATTATTAAGAGTTTTGAATACTACGTGAGTGTGTAACTAAAAATATCTTTCCTTTCCACTCTTGGTCTTCTCCACCCTACCTGCCTGACAGGCTGCCTCCTCGTTTCTTTTTGTTAGTTTTGCCTGTGCTTATTCTGCCCTCTTCATGCTCTCTCATGCAAACATTAAAAAAAATGGGACTAACCAAACACTTTTGAATGGCAGGCTAAATGTCATGGTTATTTAAAATATTTAACTCCCCCATCCTCTTATGGTGCTATTTGTGTTACATTTAATACACGTTCAGATCCTTGAACAGCTAATCACATAGCTTTAACCACTGTGGCAAAGAGCATTGCCCCATACTCCTGACATACCTGTGGTTATAAAAAATAATAATAATTTAATTTTTCATACAGTTTTAACTCATCTTTTCCCAAGAGTTGTGATGTTTTCTGATGTAGTAAAGTGAAATTGTCCTGAGATTTTAATTGCTTTGCCCTTCTAGTCATGCAGTGTTGTTTGTTTTTTTTTTTTAGCTGAGCCAAATTACAATCTAAAACCTATGTAGACAGAGGTGTAATTCTACCAAATTCAGTGAGGTAACCTACGACTTACATCAAAGTTTTTGACCCTAGGCTTCACCCAGTCTTACCAGCCTCAGTAAGAAGAAAGGTCAATGCTGCTCCCTAGTGGCATTGGGCTTAGTGCAGACCCAAGTATTTATGGTTCCTTCTCCTCTTACCCTGTCAGCATTTCAATTAAAAATCTCAACTTTACAGGCTGTAAAGATTGATTTTCCATAAAATCTGACAAGTACTGTGTGGTCTTTTCTATAATTTCCATCAGAAATTGGCATTTCACCACTACAAACATTAAAATCAAACTAAAACATGAAATGTATGTGACATGATCCAACATTAGAGGTTTACCTACTATTTCATTTATTTGGGTTTTGCAATCTTAGCATACTTATTTAATGAGTTTAAATACCTTCTGTAGTTTAAAGTAATAAAAACAGAAATGATAAAAATAAATTCAAATATTTTATTAAAGGGTAAAAAACAACTAAAATACAATGGAAAGTAAAGATATAAAGAACTAGAGTCCTGTGCCACTTCTGAACTGAGACTTTAAAACCTGTATTGTGAAGCAAATAAATTGTTTAACTTTAGGCAACAATTCCTGCACATAGCTTTGAAGCATTATGAAACATCCCTTTTATTGCCTTACCCTCATCTTGACCCATACTCTTCTCTCAGTCCCTATTCTTGTGAATAAAGGTCCTTGCATGCAATTCCCCTTTGAAACTTACTGCTTTTAATCATCCTGGAGTGACATATGTTGCACCATCCAGTCAAGAGCTGAGCAAATTTCTTCCAAAGCACTCAGTCTTTTTTCAACAAAAAGACTCATAAAATTGAGACCTAGGCCAGAAAACTGTGCTGGCCACAGAATGATTTTTACATTGAAGGCCTACACTCATCACCCTCTATTCACAGTGATCAGTGCCTTACTGTACAACTAATCTCATTTAAACCAAAAGACTTACTCATAAAGTAAACTGCTACTCGGTATATTCAATACAAAGGGAAGACTGTGTAAATGTCCAGACCTGACGTTATGTTTTGCCTTTCACAGTGTAATTGGACTCCCAGAAGAAGAGGACTGGCCTAATGATGTTGCCCTTCCAAGAAATGCTTTCGCTTCCAGACCTGCACAACCTATTGAAAAATTTGTACCAGATATTGATGAACTGGGCAAAGACTTGCTTCTCGTGAGTTTCCGTTTGTTGTTCTCCAAACCACATGATTGATAGCCACATGCCAAGAAACATTTATATTTCCATTTAATGAGCTTATTAAAGAAAAACTCAAAAGCAAGTAGGCAAATTCATGTAAATCTATGAAACATCAGTACAAAGACACCACCTTTGACTCATGAGGTGTCAAAACTGAGAATAGTTGGAGGCTAGGAAACTGTCAGGCAAGTACATGTTCTGCATGTCTTTATACCACATGCTTTGATCCTCCTTGCTGACTGCTGTTGTGTCACTGATTCAGCCACTCTTGTGGTATAAGCCTGAGCTGAGTACAGAAACTGATCTACCATTTTTCATAGCATAGTGGGCCGAGTGCAAAGCAGAAAATAGGCTGTAGAAGCAGATTACATCTGCATGCCTTCTACTGAATGCTGGAAACTTCCAATTTGGAATTCACCAATTAATCATTGCCTCTTAAACATGGCAGGATTGAAAAGAAGCAAGCAAATTGTGCTGGTAAAGCTGGTAAGATTGAATTTAATTAGATTATTTTCAACATTTCTGTAGATATTTTAGAAACCTTGACCCTCAAGTTCAGTCTTGGAATTGAATATTGAGAATGGTCTTGCCTCAGAGTTCGCCTTTTGCTGTGCTTGTTGAAATCTAGCTATATTTGTTCTCTGGAAGCCTTTGAAAGAACTTGGTTCACTTGAGCTCAGTAGAGTGGGGTCAGTGCAAATCTTGAAAGATTTGCTGCATCCCTTCAAGGCGTTCCTAGCTCCAGCCAAATTATCTCTATATAACAGCAGGTCATTCTCCACTGTCCTTATAACTGCAGCTGTGATAAAGTGGACTGCATCTGGACACTTGAAATGATGGGAGAAATGCATCTTTTGTGCTTGCAAGCAGCTTGGGAATGGAAGCTAGACATGGGAAAATAAGATTTTGAGAACAACAAGGACTGAGCATGTCAATGAGCTCAGTGAGTGTGAGACATTGATGAGAGGGAAGAAGAGAAAAATACCTGTGCCTAGATGGTGAGGTGGGAAGTTGTTACTGTTAGACAAAAAGATGAGAAGTGGAATCCACAAATGAAAGGGAACAGGAAGTCACTGAGTTATATTTCAAGAATTAAATTATATAAATTCTGTTACAAGAACAGAAAGTGCGAGCTGGATCTGTTAGACAAGGTTACTAGGAGGAAAACTCTTTGGAGGTGAATCAAGGAAAGAAGAAGAACAAGGTATAAAACATAAGACTATGGGGAGATTTCTGAGCTGGCTGGACAAAGGCAGGGATACAGATCTTGAAAAACAGCAAGCAAAGTAGAGCTAGGAAGAAAAGGGAGAATTTCCAGTGGGATGATATGAAAGCTTTATGAGGGGACCTCAGAATGGAATTCTACCATCACCTGAACATAAACAGTGGAATTAGAATGAAAAGCAGGGAACAAAAATGTATCTGGAACAAGCAAGCAGGGGTTGGAACAAGGCAGAAAACATTTAATTTAAGAGGAATAGACCCAAGATCTGTGATCACTTTAGCACAGCTCTGAAATGGCTGAATGAAATGCAGTTTAAGGTTGTCATTGCTCCTGTTACCTACAAAAAGTGGAATCCCCTACTTCCATCTCAAAGTATATATCTGTCTGGGAGTGTTTGACACACTGACCAGCCCTGCTGCTGTCATTATTGTGGCAGAAAGCTGTGATCTAAAGGTTTCACCTCAGTGATAATTCATGTGGATATTTAGTTATTAAAAGTCACTGCAAGAGTCCAAGACTGCAGTATGCCAGATCCTATACAGACACAGAATAAACAAACAGTTAAAGCTCAGATAACTAAATTACAAAACAACAATACTGTAACATTAAGTCAGTGAAAAATATAAGGAGACAATAGTACTGACCAGCATGAGGAGCAGAGCTTTCAGCACACTTACAGACTGGCATTGATGAATTTTGAATGTTCCTTCAGATTCTTCTTTTATTTCAGCATAATGGAAATGTTCTGGTTTTTGTTTTTGGTTGTTTTTTTTTGTTTTTGTTTTTGTTTTGGGGGGGTTGTTTTGTTTTGTTTTTCCAAAAGATGTAGGAAAGCAAACACAAAACATTAACATACAAAGGGTACGAAGTCAAAGACTCAACACCTATAGAAACATTGAGCTTAGGAATTAACATAAACCTTATAACACAGTCTGGGTTATACCCACAGAAGATGAGTATATTGAATACTGGGGGGATTCAGAAGCTATTCATGAATAGTTGCTCCCTGTAGTCTGTGAGACAGATGTCCTGTGCATCTGAATTCAAGAAAACCTGAATGCTGGGTTTGCCTAGACTATGAATATCTTAATTTTCAAACTTGATATTTTCTATTAGCTTTGAGGATGCTATACTGTAACCCGACTGCTTGTTTTAATATGCATAACATGCAGCAACTGCTGTGACCTGTGACCCTGTTGTGCCTCATACTGATCGTAAATTGACAGTGACATGCATAAATAATTGACAGTGACTTGCAATGTTAGCAATTATAACTCTACATTGTAGTTAAAACCAACTTCTTTTCATACTTACAGAAATGCTTAGCGTTCAATCCAGCCAAGAGAATATCTGCCTATGTTGCCCTGTCTCACCCATACTTCCATGATCTGGAGAAATGCAAGGAGAATCTGGACTCTCACATGTCATCCAGCCAAAACTCCAGTGAGGTGAATGCATCATAATGCTGACTGAAGATGAACCTATAAATGAACAAGACATGTAGCTGACAAGGCCACTGACCCCTATAAACCACATAGCTGTTCTAGTGAAGATCATTATTTGGAGGTTTTAAACACCTATCTTTTATTTTGGGATTGTGATGTGCTTATCCAAGGAAACCAATCTAGTTTACTTTCATCAGAGCGATGCAAGGAACAGGGTTTCGACCTGCTCCCATTGCAGCTTTATGTTTGTTTTGTTTTTGTTTTGTTTATCTACCTGGGAAAACTCCAGACGAAGAGAAGCTGCTGACCAGTTTTGCTGCCATTTTATCATTTTAATATTGAATGCTGCCAGTGTGGAGTAGGATGATCAAGTCACTGCCAAAACATGATGCAATCTCTCTCTCTAGCTGCTGAAGCATGATTTGGTACTTTTATTATTATTATTATGTGATCTCTTAAAGTGATATTTAAAGAATGGCATTGAAATATCAGATCTCTGCAACCTGCAGTTAACTGATACATACATTAATACATCCAGCTACTGTGCATTGTAGACTATATGCAGGTGCTTCCCCAGTTGAAAACTTGGATGGATTATTTTATCATTTAATTGCTCTATAAAAATAATAGTGATGATGGTGTTCATAATAAATGTCTCAACTTTTAGTTTTTCCTCATACACAAACAAGTTATTATCCAGTTAAGTTTGTGTGCATGTTTCAAAAGCAAGTATTTTAAAGAAACTTATAGGATCCTGTTCTTAAAGATCCATTCAGTTTCCACATAGTCAGTTTGTGTTGGAATACATGCACATTCTAGCCCATCATCTAACCCATCATTTCTCCCTGGAAACAGCTGCAAGCACATTTTCTCTATCTTGTTCTGAATTTTCTGGTATGCAGCTCAAAGACATGAGCAGAGCCAATGAAAATGAATACAGGTTTGTGCCTTGAACTTGTTCTCATTATCAGCTGAAAAGGAACACAGACAAAATATTTCCAGATTAGAAGCAGGGAATCCTATACCTGTAAAGAAGTACAGGTGTTTATTTGTGCTGAATTGCATGCTGTGTACTGCGCTGCCTTACCTGCAACACCCCCCATGCATCACAAGTGCATGAACGTTACTGTCACAAAATCTCTCAGATGTCATTTATTAAGAAGACTTGTTTTCTATGCAGAAATGCATGAGCTTCTCTCCTAAACCACCATGTGGGTATACTGGCACATGCTTCTCCACTAGGGCTAATGTGCCATTATTGAATGTCAAAATAACTGAGCAATTCACGTGTCTTTATAGCACAGTTATATTAAATATTACATTAATTTTTTATATTTAGTACTTTTACCTTAACTAAAATATATTTTCAGTATTTTTAAAAGAAACTTTTATTTTTTTAATACTGTAATGGGAAAAAAAAAAAGAAGTATTTTGAATCCATAAAAGCTGTTCCCTAGCATGATTTCAGTGCATTTACCTGGATATGACCTGGGGAGAAAATTGGTCCGAGTTAGCCCTTACCATGAATATATAAATACACACTATTGCAATATAACTGATGATAAATGAGGCAGCTAACTTTGCTTACTCCTATGATAGTCCCTTAGGCTACTCTCTTCTTCATCTCTACTTCATCTTGTCTAGCTACTGAGCCAGCATCATACCCTTCCTCACAGCATGCTTGGCAGAAGCAGGTCCTGAGCACTGAGTTGAGCAATGTATTTTTTCTGGATCTGGCAAGGGAACCTGTAGCTGTCTCCCTGGCAGGTTTCTCAGACCTGTGGCATACTGGCTGTTGTGGTGGACTTCACTGTTAACTCTGTTTCAGGTATCTGCACTGTCTGGGACACAGTCCATTGCTAAGAGAGTGAGTAGATTTTACCAGTCTCTTGGATAAAGCTTTTCTTTACTGTTAGATGCTTAACCATGTGACTTATGGTAAAATTATGCCTACTTCAAATAAGACAGGTTTTAAAAGGACCACTTGCATGCATGCATGCATTGGCCTGTGTTTTTCTTCATGCCCAGAATGATACGTACTCGAAACCTACCAGCATGAACAGGAAAGTTGCAAATAGGCCTGGCAAGAGTGTGTACGAGGCATCCACACACACAGAGATAATACAGATGCATAGCACAAGAATTTTGGAAGCTCTGCAAGTGGCAAGCTGAAGGCCAGGGAGCGGTCACAGCAGCTAACTCCTCTAATCTTGGCCTCATTTCTGTCATTCTCTCCTCTCCTACACCCGAAAAGAATGGCAAATCTACTGCTCTGGTGTTGAACCAGCCCTATTCCTCCATGGTTCGATGGACCTGAGTGTGAATAGGTTTTTGACATTCATGGGAAAAGATAGGCCAGAATTATTTTTTTAACAGTTTTTAAACACTAATTAGAACAATCAGACCCAACTTTTAGGAGAATCTTGCCAGAGCAGCAAATAGAAAAGTTTTCTACATGGTTTAGCACTTTTTAAAATATTCTGGATTTTACCTGCCACCAAGCTATCGTACATGTTGTATCAGGGCATTCAGCTGGTGTGGCTTTCCAGCAGCTGTCAGGGAACTCTCCCAGAGCTCTCCAAGAGCTAACATAGAGTAAAAATGTGTGTGTATCTGTGTGTGTGTGTGTTTGATTTCTGATTGTAAGCAAATTATTAGGGTGAAACAACAAGAGGGAAGTTAACACTTTAAGCCAAAGGTTGCTTGGTGTGGGCCCAAGAACTAACGAAAATATGGAAATTGCAAGAAAGTAAACTACTGGAGCAGAATTTACTAATGCATGGTATTGGAAGTAGAGCTCAAGAGAGCAGCAGAGAAAAGCAGGAGCTGGCCTATGGAATCAGAAGTAGAGCCTCTGCAACGTGGTGCTGTATGTCGTCTAATATAGGATCAGGTTATAAGTGGGAGTATTCAGGAGAAAGACTGGAAGAGGTTGCATTAATTTTTGGTTCTGCAACATTTCCATGGGAATGGAAGCAAGAAAAAAGGAAATCTGCCTTAACAGGGTTAGGGCAAAGATCTTTTTTTCCCTTGTGGTACCAAGGGACTGGATTCAAAGGCATAAGGACTTTTCAAATGACCTCCTTTTCAAAATCTTTTCAGGAAGAAATTCCAGTAGTCCTCTCTGACATGCCTTAGGCTTCATCTGACTCCCATTTTCCCTGCCAAGCTATGAGGCTTCACTTACACTAGTAAACTGAGGAGGCCTGTCCCCTGGCTGGGCAAAGTGCTGGCACTGGCTGAAAGCATGCTGGGAATCATGCTAAAAATGAGACAGTACAGAGACAGCTGTGGGGCTGTGCTCAAGTCATGCCCTTACTCTTTTTATTTCACTGGTATAGCTGTAGTCTTGAAGTTTCTGTACTCATTACTGCTGTATGTGTAGGATGTAGGAATTATACATGTGAAAAAATTGCTCCTTTTCACAGATATTCCAGACTGAGATGACAACTTTTCATACACCCTTTAAGTAACATTTTTGAGTGCAATTCTTCACAATAACTATGCCCATATGTATATGTTCTAGAGGACTGGTTCAACAGCAGCTGAAAAACACTGGCAAAAAAATATATTAAAAGTAGGGTTAATTGCTTAGCTCCTAAAACACCCACAAGCAGACACTGTGCTCTACCCACTAGACAACAGGATGTTCTGAGTAACAGAAGGAACAATTTCCATCTCCAACAAACCTTTTTTTTTTTTTTTTTTTTTGTCACTGCTACATAATTCTGCAGGAAAAGCAGACCCAATAGCCAAGGAAAAACATCACCAAAGCCAAGTATTGAAGTGCTGAGCCATAGCAACATGCCTGGAGCAGCCCCTTTCTCTCTTCACCCAGTCCCCACACTCGGTCTAGCTCTCCAGTTCCTCTCTTTGAGCACCCATATGGAAACCAGATTTCAGTGGCACTCACAGATGCTGTTTCCAACAAGATTCTTACAAATTTTCAATAGCTACACAGTGCCAGTGTCCCTGTGCCCCTGCTACCAAGTGTTGCTTATTTTATTCCAGCAGCCCAGAAGGGATGATTTTAAAAGAATTTCTTTGTGCACCTCCTCACTTAACCTTAGTTTTGTGTACACCTGTGTTGTCTTCTGTGTGACAAGTAAAATTCTAAGAATAGGCTTTGTGCGTATTTCTGTGTAGGCTGTGCCCGCACTCCACTGTTTTTTCAGCACATTAGTCTACTGTGGGAAATGTTAAGAGTACTTTTCATTCTTTTTTCTCTGTTAAAACAGACCAAAAAAGTAGGATATCATGTTTGCAAAACTTTGGTGCTACATGTATAGAGCCTTTCACATGCAAGAAAACAGCAAGTTATGGTATTTGAGCATGTCCTGCATGGGGAATGTTACCCAGCAATGTAACTTTTGCATGGTTTTCATACTTGAAGGTCATTTTGGAGAATAAGACAGAAATACTGTGCCATGCTACTTTTCACAAGTTCACTCACTGTCTTTGAGAAGCATGTTTTATCATCCAAAGGGATAATTCTCTCTGGTATTAGAATCATAGAATCATTAAGGTTGTAAAAGACCTTCAAGATCATCTGGTCCAACGCTACCACTGATATCACCCATTAAACCATGTCCCTAAGCACCACATCCAACCTTTCTTTGAACACCTGTTCCAATGCCTGACTGCTCTTTCTGAGCAGAAAAGTCTCCTAATTTCCAACTTGAACCTCCCCTGGCGCAACTTGAGGCCATTCCCTCTCGTCCTGTCACTTGTTACCTGTGAGAAGATGCCAACCCCCAGCTCCCCACACCTTCCTTTCAGGTACCTGTAGAGAGCAATGAGGTCTGCCCTGAGCCTCCTCTTCCCCAGACTAAACAAACCCAGTTCCCTCAGCTGCTCCTCACAGGCCTTGTGCTCCAGGCCCTTCACCAGCTTCGTAGCCCTTCTCTGGACACGCTCCAGGGCCTCGATGTCCTTCTTGTAGTGAGGGGCCCAAAGCTGAACACAGCACTCGAGGTGCGGCCTCACCAGAGCTGACTACAGGGGGACGATCACCTCCCTGGTCCTGCTGGCCACACTATTCCTGGTACAAGCCAGGATGCCGTTGGCCTTCTTGGCCACCTGGCCAATTTTATTATGGAAAATACAGAGAAAACATGCTGGTTTGGTCCTTCAGCCAACAAACTTGAGCACTTATCTGACTCACAACTGAAAACACATCAGTTGTTAAATATGTTTATGAATCATAAACCACACAGTTTGGTTTAAAAGTCGACATTAATTATGTGCCATGTATAATACACAGCTGAATAATGAGGAAGTTTCTTCTAAGAACTCTGTTTTATAGAACCACTTTGTTAGTATTTTTCTTATGCAATAGTTTCAGGAATAGATGGAATTTTATGTACAATGTGAATTAGAAGATACTAGCCTATTAGAGTAATCTGTTGTTTTATGCTTGGAGCTTGAACTGATCAGAAGCTTCGGAAACTAATGTATTTATTGTATTGCCTCAAAACTGCTTCTAAATATGAAGAGCTTTCTTGATGTTAACAGGATTTCACTCTTCTCTTAATGTGTGATTCTGTTGACATTAACATATTAGGAAAAAAATGTTTTTCCAAACTGCAATTGTGGGAGAAAAAATAAGAAATTTATTTTTAAATTCACAGAGAATAGCATGTTATATACTGAAATCTTCAGTAACTGACTGTTCATAAGCTATCACTTTTACTTCTTTTTGATTGCTAAGTATTAGAGTTATACAGATATTTTCCATGAGGAAAAAAAATTCAGAAACAATCTCTAGAAAAGTAAGTGGGATTGTATATGCCTAATGATACCTACCAGGTTTCATTATCATATCCATTTTTTTGTGTGTGCAAATACAGTTGAGGTGTGCAAAAATATGACTACAATTTGAATAATCTAACAGGCTGTGCAACTCAAATAGGAGTTCTATCTGTGAGCTATTTATTTAATTATATCTCTGTGGTTTGTGACTTATTAAATAATGACTGTAATATAATTCCAGTTTCTGGACCAACTCAGTAACCATGAAATCCCAGTAACTTCTGTAAAACAATAAGAAGCTTTTTCGTTGATTTAAACGAGCTAAGCCATTGAAAGAAGAAAGATGTGGACATACAAACTGACAATTATACTTTTGGCAAGTGTAATTTATTCCCTTTAGTCTGAAGCTTCACGTGTATTGCATACAGATATGCAGTATATACCTGGCAAAAGAACCATAAAATACACTTAGGAATAGTGTGCACAAAAACGGCTCACAAAGTGCTTGCAGAAACTAGCTAAATATCATTCTTTAAGGTGTAGTAAATGTTGTGTGTTTGTCTTGCATGGCTACAGAAAGCAAGAGATTCTGGTATGGCTATTTTGATAGCCACTTGGTGATCACGGTAGAGTAGCTTGTTTCCAGAGAAGATCAGACAAAAGATACTGCCTTTAAAAAAACTGACATTAGTAAAGATAAAACAAAAAAAGATTTCAAGGAACTATTGGGAAGATATTTCTGGGATAAGGGAAAAGGAGATTATTTATAAAGTGAGAAATGTAAATACAAACAATGTGTATTAAATATGCATTGAAACTGAGACTCTTTCACTGACTTCTCAAAGTTGATAGGGTTTTAAGGAAGAATCCAGGTATGAACTTACTCTAATAAGCATTTTAATGTTCATTTGCACTAAAGCTACCTATACTATTTGAAAGGAGAAGGGAAAGCAGGTAATGTTTACTTTGGTGATGTATACACAGATATGCTGTAAAGCTCTCAAGCTCACTGTCCATTTTGGAGCATGCTATAGTTGCATCCACACTAGTTAGCTTTCTGCACCTTAAACCCACCCAGATGCCAAGCAAATTTTCTAATGTTTACACTGATACTTGCTCCCATTGACATGCTCATGTTAAGCCCAGCCAAGCAGCACTGTCTTTGCCACTAAATGGAAAATGAATTTTCACAAATATTTGATTGTCAGCTTCCTTCATGCAATTACTTCTGAAGAGATTATAATTAACCAACTGTAGTATGCAACCTTTCCTCTTATTCCATGCTTCATACATTTGACATGTTATTAAATCATCAGCCCTATCCTAATCATACTTAATGTTATTAATCTTCCCAACTCTTGTTACTGCTGCTGGCTATGCCCAGCACTCTGAGCTGCGCAGTGTGCTGTTCCTGTAGATGCAGAAAGAAGCCACGTTCTGCTGTATGTTCCTGCCATGCATTAATGGTAGGAGGCAGCTACCGTTTTCTAGCGGCCTTTCTTCCTTTTATAAACTTTTGTGGGACTATTTGTTTGTTTATGTTCTTGAATGTTAGGATCTCTTTTGATTATCTAGATGAGAGAGGAAAATTGCAAAGTACTGCAAAGGTAGGAAAAATGGGTAGAGATAGGAGAGTTCAGGACAATTTGAGAAAGTGAATTTGAACATGTGGAAAAGTTATGTTTAAGTGTAGGGGGAAGAATTTTTTTCCATGTTTTTTTGTTTTCTCCTGTCATTCACTTTCGGAGTGAAGATGATAAAGCAGTGCTCTTGCACGGGATTTTAGCTCCAGATCCTTGATGTGCTAACTCAAGCCATGAGTGCCGGTGCAGTTTTTCAAGACAGCAACAGCTGTATTTTTTAAATCAGATTTTGTATAAGTGAGAGATTTTTCTACGTAGATATATTAAAAAAAAAAAAAAAAAAAAAAAAAAAAAGGCTGTTGAGACAGCTCAAGAGCAGACTAATTGCAGACATGAAGAATGTATCAGTAAGGGCACCCAGTAGTGTGAAGAATCATTGTGCATTACAAGCTGACTCCTGCAGCAAATTGAAAATTCTTTGCCAATCCAAAATGGCATGTGTTTGAGCACTTGGGTTTTAATGAGATTATCCACACGCAGATTTGTCTGGATCAGTGCAGGTGGTTCACTGCCTTGCAGGAGCAAGTCTGAGAGCCTGTTGGACACCCAGTGTAAGTGATGCTGCAGAACCGTCTGCCAGGGAAGAGGGTGTCTTTTCATCGGTTGTACAGCAGGAATGGAGCTTTCCAAGCTGCTGTGTCAGCCTCAGAGCTACCGTTAACTATTGTTGTGCCGCCTCCAGAAATAGGCAGAACAGAAATAGGGAGTACAAGGTCTGTGTAGGTTTAGTTCATGTGTATGGGTGACATGGTAAGGGATGGCACAGAGCGGCTTATTTTGGTCCTTGCATTAAATATGAGCAACTAGGCTTGGCACAGAGACAAATTTTGCAGTTCTAGGAATAGGAAGCCTTTAATTCTACACTGTAGTTCTCTGGCATTGGTGATATATATATATAAATATAGTGATAGATCACCCAGCAGGTTATCGACTCCTTATCCCAGATCATCCTACTGTAACACCAAAAGTATACCTGAAGATCCTAGTCCTTAACAGCCCTTCAATACCCTGCTCCCTCTCACTGCAGCAACACTTGGTCAACTATCACTTGTAGCTGACCTTGCTCAGCCATTCAAAAGCTGTGAGCTAATTTACTACCTTGTGATTCTGCAGCCCTTCAGTTTGCAGGCAGACAGTGATGTCTTCTCTCATTTTCCCTTGCTTCTCATTAGGAGTTGGGAATTGATACAGAAGAATATGGCAAAGTGTTTGTTATTTTTACACTCTTTGGCTCAAGCAAAGACATGAGCAGATGTAGATTAGATTGAACATAATGTGTTCGATCAGCCAAAACTATTTTGGATTCATACGATTATTTAGTAAGTATAGAAGATCGCTGGACAACTGTCTGTGTGTGTTTACAAGAGCAGCCAGTGATTCTTCTGTTACATGAAGTTTTTAAAGGATACAAACAAGACTAACAATGCCAGCCTCCTCCTGCTCACCCCTTTTCCCTTCTTCTTCACAGAGATTACTATTCCCACGGAAATGTCTTCTCCCAGCAAGAGTCAGAGCACCTAGGAGACAGATCTTCCCTCTATGAGGGGCCCTAACTTTCAAGATGGCATGGGCGCATGCAGGCAATCAAGTTCATTCCTTTGCTCATGCTGTGGCAGATATGAGTACAGAGCCTTGCCACAAGTACTAGGCACAGTCAGACAATGACCCCAATATATTATCCTGAGAAAAAGTGTTTACAGGATCTGGAGGGGATAGTATGCTTGCTGTTTCTATAACAGTGGACATTTTTGCATTTTAAACAGTGGTATCGGTAAGAACTCCCCTAGGAGACCTCTCTCACCTTCCTAAAGGATGACTGTGAACTCTGGGCATATGGTGGGAAAAGACAAAGTGCTTTACTCCAGGTGGATGATGGTGTATCTCCAACAGCCACCCTTCAGAGTTCAAAGTAAAGCCTGGGTCTACAGCCTGCTAGTTAAAGTGCTTTGCAATCCTTTTCCAGCAAGACCCAAAATCCATCAGGATTTTTTTGCAGGGACTTTATCCTGGAGTCCCTTGCAACAAAGGAGGGGTGTTGGGACTATAATGGAAAGTACATCAGACTTTGGATGCTGGCAGGAAGTTTGTGGATGCATTGCTGTACAAGGTGGCTTATACAAGCTCAGTGGCAATGGGCTTATCTGAGGTACTTATTGCTATGCACGTTTTGAACTGAAGATACCTATTGTAACATAATAGAAGAGCTGCAATATCATGAGATTAGAGGCCGAATGGATGGAAGTAGAACTGTGAGCAGCAGGGACTGCAGAGGTTGCTCTGTCCTTTCCTTTTTTGTCCTACATGTCTGTCAACCCAGTGGTTTTCCAGCTGTTTTCCTTTGTTGTGACTCACCTCCACCACCTCCATTGCCCTTCCTGTTATGCATAATAAGTTGAATAGAAAAGCATTGCTCTAGATTACTAGATCAAAACCAGAGTAGGTCAGCACTGTCTAAAAATTTGGATCATTCTCTGGTGGTTGGTATTAAATGTATCAGTTGTCTCAGTTTAGATTCCAGCAAATAAAACCCAGTATCTGTGACACCTTCCTTGTATTCAGCACCACTTAATAACCTTGCTGTCATTCTCTGCAGTGTTCAAAATCTCTTTTCCTGGAGATTGAACCTCCCTCCTACAACCCACGTATAGTCACGACAAGGTGGGCTAAAGAAGTTTACCTTACAGCGGTGCTTTTTGGTAAGAAATGAGAGCCAGTTCCCATGGAAAAGGGTCTAAACAAGTCTCAAGGAATCTTAGCCATGCACTCTTTTACAGGCAAAGCAGCCACTTCTGTTAAAGCAAGAAACTCATTTTAAAATACTTAAGAAAGAGAAAATGTAAAGTCGCCTTTTATTTTTCTGATAGAATCTGTTTTCTACACAAAGCTATATGTTTTTGGCACTGAAAGCAAGCCCACAGGCACCCGTTTATTCTTTCCTTTCCAGTATTTAAGTCCTTTGTAAATTCTTTTCAAGCATTCAGATTAATGTATTTATGGTCCATTTCATTCCAATTCATTTAAGTGGTCTACTTCTGCCATTGAATCTTGTATGGGTTTTATTTTTCATGTAATATTTAGCTGCATTATTTTGAACAGCTTTAAAAGTATAATGTCTTTGAATGCTCTAGTTAAAGAGAAATTATACCTTCAAAATGATGTCTTAGGAGTTGAACTGTAAACTTTGGAAATGTTTATGTTATAACTCCTGAAAGCACCGCAGAGAGCTTTCGTCTGTATGTCTGTCTTCTACTTTCTGTGTAAGAGTGTATGTTCCTCACCAGCTTGATACTCTTTGGTCTGAAAGCCTGAGTATGCAAACACCTGAATATGGTGCCTCACCTGAGGAGCCCCACAGAGCTGAGAGGGGCTACTCATGTGCCTAGAATTGCTCATAAAAGTATTTGCAGAAAAAGGCTTTCGTTTAGTGATCGGTCGTAGTTGTGGGGACACATGGTTAATAGCAGCACCAAGACACCCAGAAAGGGGGTCAGTGTTTATTGAAAATGTGGACGCATTTATCTGTGAGTTATTTGACATTAACCTAAATTATTGCTATTATAATTCAGTATATTATTTCTTATGAAAACACACTAGTCCTGTGAAAAGGTTAGTTGCCAAAAAATGTGTCGAGTCTTGCTGCTTAATTGTTTATTTGCATTTAGTATACATTTTGGCTGTTGAAGTGAAGCTAGTTTCATAGAGAGGCAGAAAGCTAGATCAGTCAAAAAAAAAATTAAATAAGCTTAATACTGTACCTTGAGTTTTGCAAATAGAATAGTATATGTGTTCAGATGTAGTATTTTTTATGCTTTAGGGTATTTTTTGTTTGTTTAAATATGTAAAAGATTAAGCAGATTACTTTGAAATGCTATTGTAGAGCTAATTTTACAAATAGTGGGGGAATGTTGTCTGAAAAATTAAAATTAGAAAATATTACATAGGCTGCCTTTGGCTTTATTTTGTTTGTAGCAGTTCCAGCAGGTATCTGTCAATTCCAGACACTTAAACCAGGGGCTATGTTTGAGTAGCATCTTGTAACTGAAGTACATTTTGTGCAGCAATAAAATTGCCCATCTCGGCTTTAAAAAAGATTGTTAGCTACACAAAAGCACAAAGGCAGCAAATTTAGATATTCTTTTGTGCATGGACAATTGCATGAAATAGGATTGGGGTGTCAAAGTATTTTAAATCATTTAGTGTAATTTGCTCTCACTGTAACTCCACTGACTACAGTTAAATTAAACCAAGTATTTGACCCTTTAAGTCTACAAATTTCAGCGTCAGGCAGCTCAGGTCTATGTAAAGATATTTAAGCTTAGTAAATCAGCAAGAGTACTATATAATGCGTGTCAAAAATCTTAACTCTAGTAACATTATGTCTCTCAAAATTCCTACTCATTATTTTGTATACAAAAGTTCGGAAGTGCACTTCTTAGTGGCATTGGGAAATGTGGAGAAAAGCACGGTGCTGGTACAGAAATGTACCAGAAATAAGATTCACTTCTCACTGCTCCAGACACTCCATGTGTGCCTTACTTACATGTTACAAATTCCACTGAAGTTAAAAGAATTGTATGAAGTTAAGCCTGTTTGTAACCCTTATGGGATTCTTGTTTCAGAATCTGCAAGATAAGTTACAGTCGCAAAAGGCATTATTAAAACTGGTGCTTTCAGGTTTACAGAATACTACAAACAGTGAGGACAGTTTCTGAGACACATCCAGAGTAACCTTATTAATTGATATTACATCAGGCCAACATCCATTAGGAAATCAAAATATGCCTCAGTGCCTTTACTTCTTGACTTCTCAGTATGATTTTACAAAAAAATAAAATTAAAAAAAATAATAATAATAAGTTAAAACAGTATCTAATGCTGTTTGGCTTCTTTTGTGCTCTTTTGGTTTTGCTTTTTGTAATATCATTTGCTCTGGAGATGTCTAGGACTTGCTTATTCAAGGGAAAACATGCAAAGCAGTTTCAAATATTTTTTTCTTAATTCACCTTAGATCATGTACTTTGCTGGTGAAAATCAGCGTAGTCCTGTTGACTTCTACAGCATTGTATCAGCTTACACCAGCAAACCAGCTGGCACCTAGCGTTTTAGCTTTTCAAGTCACTTTACCTACATATGCAGTAGGATTTTCTTTTGCAAGGTGGAAAGTTACCTAACAGTGCAAACTGTACTACCTAGACTACCATTGATACCTATTCACGGGACATGATTTCACTGTATCACTTCATACTTGAAATTCAAGATGTTCTTTTAATCAGGGTACAAACATGAAAAGGTGCGTGTGTTACTGTTTCTTTTAAAGGTGCATCATTATTTTTATTCTGTGTGCTTAATAATTACTATTCAGTGTTCTTTACATTCTTTTTGTTCAGCATTAAAATCACCTCTGTGTGAAATACAGTATGACCTACAGAGATGCATAAAATTGCAACAGTGATTTCTTGAATTGTTACTTAAATATGCTGGTTTACCTTTTGCTCATACATATTACATCAAGGGGCTACAAAATGCAAACTGTGGTATATAGAAATATTGCACCATTGCTGTACATGAAATCTTGCAGCCTCTCTCCTCTTCTTGCACAGCTGCTGATTACCATATACGCATTGGGAAAACCATGTTTCTGCTGTACAGAATGGCTGGGAAATAATGCAAACACTTTGGAAACTCTAGAGCTCTCTTTGCAAGCTTTCAAACAAAGCCCTTTGATCTAACTGCATGCCTGCTCTGTGTCCCAAATTTCACCCTATGAGGCTTTCTGCTTTAGGAACACCCTCAGCTGGGGCTACTTTACATCGACTGCATTGAAGTTCATCGGAGCATACTCTTTCAAGCATGCACCTTACCACATAACATATTCTTTAGCTTTTACAAGTTTGTAAAGATGGTGGACTGCAGAACTACTCGTGTCAATATGGCAAAATTAAATTAAGGCACACAGAAGGTTATCAATGTTGTATTATATCAGAATTACAGTCCTTTGGAACTGAACGTTTTGCTGCTGGCAGTGCAAGAGAAGCAAAGTTGTGTATTTATTGTTGGGTGCTGAGGGTTCAGTATGAAAATCGATATAATAAAAATGTTCACGGTGTCAGGTTCTTTTTAGTTGTTCCCAAATTATTGGAAAGTAAAAAGGCAAGAAATTTGTTTTGTATTTAAAACTGCTTTCCTGAAGTTTACTTCACTTTTCGAGCTATATTTTTCTTTTATCTAAAAATGTAAAATGAATACAGATGCAGTAAGTATTGTATATTAAATACAGAAAAATAGCAACATTGTTTTCTAGTTTTTCTCTTTACAAGTGTTTTTCTCAACACCCTGGGTATTACAGAAAATAAACAAACATACACACAAAACCAGACACACAAACATAAGTACATTCACACCCTTTCAAGCATCCCACCATACACCTTTAGTTTTATAAAAAATCTTGTTTGTCCTCATTTCTGAATTCTTTTCTTGCTTCCCTAGGATGAATTCCATTTAAAAAAATAATAATAATAAAATATTAAATTGTTCCAATTGCTATGAAGGCTATTCAGTTCAGCACTGTCTGTCTTTACTGAAATCTTCTTTTTATAGATTAACTTTGCTGGGCAAATTGTGCTTTAATTAAGTGGTGGTGGCTCTCAGTCATTCATGAAATGCTTTATTTTCCCCGAATGTTACTCAATCCAACTGTTGTACTAAGGCGTGTGCTATTCATGTCTTCCTAAAGATTCTGCTATTTTCATCTTCTATCTTTAGAGAACCCAAGCACACTTCCCTGGCTGCCTGTTTTTTTTTCTTGGTTGGCTACAAATACGACTAGTAACATTTCTGAGTACATAGAAATGGTAAAAGTGCGTGTTTTGAGTCAAACACAAAAACAACACATCATCAAACTCTAAAACCAGATGCATGTTTTCTGTCTTCACTCCTAACCAATCAAAAAAACCACCTCGGCAAAACAGTTCAAATAAAGCCTCAGTTTATTGCAAAGACCATTAGGCACTCTTTAGAGCAGGATAAAAGCAGTTTCGACCAACAGGGCCTCAAATGACCCAACAGAATCTAAAAACCATTAGCTGAGGCATCCAAACAGATTTCCACTCCTGGATGAAAGCTGGAGACAGAAATGACTGCAAAGCTAACCAGACCCCCAAACCACAAAGGATTTTATAACTTAAGACCAAAATTTTGTACTGCCCCTAGAAACTACAAGGAACCGTGAAAGCCCATAACACTTCTATACACTTCAGATACAATGCGACACTGAATAAAAACACCTTTACATCATGTGACATTCCAAATCAGCCTTGAAGCACATAAGAGGATGGAGCAGTAGTCTACCACGAGACAGACACAACGTCAGCCACAGGGAGGGAGGCCTGTTGTCTGAGAAGTCACCACCATGACCCCTGTCAGCCATAGCTAGCACATGCTGAAAAAAGGGGAAAAATCACAGAAATTTTTGGCAGATTACACAAGAGATCTGGATACTGTTCAATGTCTTATCTCTCTGATAGCACTCAGCTAGCCCAGGAGAAACCTCAGCAGTCTGTGGGCAGCTGTGGAACAAACTCTTCCTACACGTATTTTCTTCCTAGCCCTCATCTGTGAGAGAGTGAGCTACGGGAGGCTCATAAAAATCAATTATGGAAGAGAAATAAAATTATAAGAACTCCATTAAGAAAAATACTACAGAGAAATCAGCACAAGCGTTATTGTTCTCATTAGTCACATAAATGGTCTGATCCCTTCGCCTCACAATTATCTAATGACACTAGGTACCACACACTTATTAGCACCGTAGAAGCAAGCGTTCATTTTAAATTGCTTAAATGTGTTGTCTTTGTCTATTATTTGTCTGCCAGCTACTGATGTGCAGCAAGATTTACAATATCTGTATCAATCATCATTTTACACCTATCAGTTGTGTTGTTTTGGGTTGTGGCTTTGTTTGTTTGTGGTTTTGTTTGTTTGGTTTGGTTTGGTTGTTTTTGTTTTGGTTTGGTTTGGTTTTGTTCCTTCAGTATACAAAGGCCTCTTTCATGCACACACTTTGCTGGAGTTTGTTGCTTGTGTCTTTGATGTATTTCCCAGGAATTGCAGACAGCTCACTGAGAACTTCTGCCTGATGTCTTCTGAAGTAATCCTTACATTAGGATATACCAGTTGCACTCTGAGGAGCTGATACTCTCCCATCCCTGCTGCATAATGCTGCAACTTTCCACAGTAAATTTTCTTCGCAACTGAGAAAATTTTCCTTGCAGTTCTGGTGTATTTAGCTCCTCAGCTTTCTTCTAGCTCTTCAGAGCCCACTTGTGGTAAATGGCTTCAAGTCACCAGTTCCCATGGGCTCAACATTTTTTCCAGTTATTGCCAGATAAATCAACCCAATCCAATCTGATCAACCGCAACACTGTTTCAGAAACGAGGCTCATTTGTGCTTGGTATGTTTAAAGTACCAACATGTGGTTACTTCTCTTAATTTTTACAACACTAAACATGCAGTAATTCTTAATGGTACCCTTTAAAAAAAAAAGGACATTTGAAGTTCTGAGCATGATGCCAGTAACTCTCAGTCTCCTAGCCCTTGCATTAACCTAACCTCAGTATTACAACAATCCTTGGCTTGCTAGACATGCAGGTAGCTAAAAAATGATAGTTAAGTACTTTTCCCCCACTTTTTTTTTTCCTATGTTTTGGTAAACAGAGCCCATTTCATTGAACTCTGTGCCAGGACAGGCTGCCATTTCATGACACGTTAGTGTATGCATCCACAGAAGAGAAAACAGAGAAGAGGTCACACCTGTAACTGACCACCAGGTAGGTCAAGGGGAGGGGAAAAAACAAAACAAACAAACAAAAAAAAAACTCATACAGAATCATAAAGGTTGGAAAAGACCTACAATATCATCTGGTCCAACCACCACCCTACTACCAATATTGCCCACTAAACCATGTCCTTAAGCACCATGCATGTCCAACCTTTCCTTGAACACCCCCAGGGGCAGTGACTCCACCACCTCCCTGGGCAACCCGTCCCAATGCCTGACTGCTCTTTCTGAGAAGAAATGACTCCTAATTGTTTTAATTGTTGAAGAGTAGTGCTCTCTGTTCAATTCTTTGTTTTATTTGTTGAAGAGTAGGGGCATGATGTTTCCATTTTTCCACTCACCAGGGACATTGCCCAAATGCCAGGACTTCTCAATTATGATGGAGAGAGGCTTGGCAACTACATCAGCCAGTTCCCTCAGGACCCTGGGATTCATGTCATCAGGTCCCATAGGCTCATACCTGTTTAGATTCATCAGGAGGTCTTGAACCTGCTCTTCACTTACAGTAGGTGGGACTTTGATCCCCCAGCCTCCATCTACGGGCTCAGGGAAATGAAAGACTTGGAGAGCCCATCTACCAGTGCAGACAGAGGCAAAGAAGTTGCTGAGTATCTCAGCCTTCTCCATATCTGTCGCTACCAATTATTCACATATAGAAACTCACTCCTAATATAAGAAATTAGCCACCTATAATCGCTTACACACTACTATTTTCACAAAAATAGTGTCTATTTTCACAAGTGTTAAAGGTGCGTGGTGGCCCTTGGGGACTCCTCCTGTCACCCCAGCGCAGCAGCTAGAAGGAAGCTGGGTCCTGTCTTGTGCCTCAAGGCTCTGTGCAGAAGGGATGCCACCTCTCGCACAAGGCTGGGGGATGAGAAAGAAGCACTCGACACAACCTCTGAGAATTGGCAACAGAGTTCTTTATTGCTGAGACATCTTGCAGGTGAGCCTGCAGGATGTCCGTGGTGTTCGATGGCTACAAGCTAATGCTTGGGATGGAGCCTGAGTGAGGAGGCCTGGAAGATGCCCTCATGTGGAAGAAAGAGGAGGGTTGGGGGGGCTGAGAGCCCCTTTTCTGGGGCTGGCTGCCCCAGGCCATTGGGCTTGCCAGAGAGAAAGGCTGCCCCTCAGCCACAGGGGCTGCCCTCCACCTCCCATCCTGTGCTCTGAGTTTATTTTTAATACTGCTTTTTATGTAATTTCATTCTATTATTTACAAAAAAGAGCAGAAGCAAGATGCATCTTCAGCCCTAATTCTCATGTGCGCTTTGTGCTCTGAGTGAAGAATTTCTTCCTCACATCACATCTAATCTAAATCTCCCCTCCATTTGTTCCAAGCCATCATTCCTTGTTCCATGGCTACACTCCCTGATAGAGTCCCTCTCCAGCTTTCTTTTAAGCCACTTTTATGAGCTAGGTTAGGTGGCAAAACTGCAGGACCTTGCAAATTGCAGCCTTATCTACCTCGTTCCATATGTTCCACATGATGTTTTCCAGTTCAGGCTCTGTCCTTTCATCAATGTAACATAGAATCAAAGAAACATTAAGGTTGGAGAAGCCCTCCAAGATCATCTGGTCCAACCACCCCACTACCACAAATGTCACTCACTAAACCACGTCCCTAAGCACCACATCAAACCTTTCCTTGAACACCTCCAGGGCCTGCTGACTCCACCACTGAATCACATAATTGTAGGGGTTGGAAGGGACCTCAAGAGAGGTCAAGAGGGTCCAACCCCCCTGCCAAAGCAGGTTCCCTAGAGCAGGCTGCCCAGGTGGGCATCCAAACAGGCCTTGAATATCTCCAGAGAAGGAGACTCCACAACCTCCCTGGGCAGCCTGTCCCAGTGCTCTGACACCCTCACCGTGAAGTTCTTCAGCATGTTGGTGCGGATTTCCTGTGCTCCATTTTGCAGCCATTGCCCCTTGTCCTGTCCCCACAAACCACTGGAAAGACGTTGGCCAAATCCCTCTGTCTCCCACACTGAAGGCTGCCCACCTCCCTGGGCAACCCATCCCAATGCCTGACCGCTCCCTCTGAGCAGAAACGCCTCCTCATTTCCCACCTGAACCTCCCCTGATGCAACGTGAGCCCACACCTCACACAACACCCCTTCCCCTCCTATAGGGGACGTTTATTCCTGGCAGGAGGCGTAGCTCCCGCATCCCAACACCCAACCCCACCCTAACTTTTCCCTTTCCCCTCGCTTTACCCCTCAGCCCCCTCTCCACAGGGTGCGGGAGCCGCCATCCCCGCTCCCCCCCGCGGTTATCGCCCCGTGCCCGGCAGGGGGCGCTGCGCGGCCGCCGCCATCGCCGCCGCCCGGCGCTGGGTGGCTGCGCTGGGGCCGAGCGGGGCCGGCTGCGGCGCGGCCTCCGTGGCACGGGGCAGGGTCCCGGAGCTCGGGGTTTGGGGCTGAGCTGGGCTGAGGTGAACTGAGCGGAGCGGCTGCCGGCGGCGCCATGGGGAAGCGGGACAACCGCGTGGTGAGTGCGAGCCGCGGGGGGCAGCGGCCGGCGGGCCGCGGGGCTCGGGCGGGGCCGCAGCGCTGCGGCGGGGCCCGCTCCGGGGGGGGGAGGCACCGGCGGCCTCCGAGGGCTCGCAGGGAGCCGGGGAGGTCTCGGGGAGCCCCCGGGACGCCCCCGGGCCGGGGGGGGTAGGCGCAGGCCGCCGTGTTGTCAGCTGGGTGGGCGGGCGGTGGCGGCGCGGGCCTGGCCCCGGTAGAAACGCGGCCTCGCTCGTCCCTCCCTCTCCTCAAAACTTGTTCCCACCAGGGAGCCGTGCACCTTAGGTTCCCCCTTTTTTTAGGCCCGACTGTACAATTAATGAGTTTTATGGTGGAAAAAATAAGTGGCGAGACTTTTGTTCCCCCCCCCCTTTTCTTTGTTTCTAGTACGTGCTGCGAGTTTGCCGTCAGCCCTGTGCAGGCAGGCGTCTGCTCCCCTCGCTGCAGCAGCGAGGGAGAGACGAGATGGGCACGAACACCCCCAGGTGGCTAACGGGGGCCTTTGGCTACCGTACCGGGGTGCCAAAATAACGGGAGGAGGGCTGACAGCGTTAGGCTGCAAGGCCTGGCCTGTGCCTGAAACGCATTGCCCTCTTGTAATGCTTAGGGGTGTATTTGGGTGTCCATTTATTCTTAATTTTTTCAGTGGTACAATGGGGAGGCACCTACCAATGCCAGCAAATCTCTACGTTCCTACGAAATAATAAAGGTTCATTGCACCATGACAGCTGGTAGCACAGGCAACTTATGATATAGGGCCCCTTGCTTCTCTTGTGTGATTGTAGAGCTTTCCACCTGTTAACTTCATTCCCACAGCCCTTCCCAAATCATTTTGACCCTTTGGAGAAGAAAAAGAAGTTGTTGTTTTTTTGTTTTGTTTTGTTTTACACCATCTGCAGGATACTTGCAAGGCAGTAATAGATTGCATTGCTTGCCCATAGAGCCCCAGCCAACTGTAGGTGCCCTGTGCTTTTCATGAGCACGAAAGCTATAAAACATCTTTTAATAACTGCTCGAGCAAACTGCCAGAAGAAGAAAATGGATGTGCAGACAAGCTCTTTTCTTTGTGGAGGGTGTATTTCTGTACACTCTCTGGCTAGTGAAATTCAGTTTGGCAAGGTAGTGTGAATACTTCTAAGAAATGTTTATTGGCAAAGTAATTATTCATAAATAAACTTGCTTGAACTCATTGGAACATTTTAAGGCGTACATTTCCAAATTGTGGGATATAGAGCAGTATTCAGTCATTATGCTGCTGGAAAGTGAAAAGAAAGAGTGCCACTGAATGGAGGAAGCTTGCTAGCTATCTATCAGGAATCAATTTGAGGAAGTAGAAAAGCAGAATTTGGCAGTTGTAGCTTCTTCTGCAGGTAGAGAGATTTGTTTTCGTTTCGGGTTAGTTCGGGTAAGAAACCAGCTAGTTTTTATTTAAGAACAGCAAGAAAATCTTTTTAGGAGTAATAATTATGTAAGAAGCTAGAGCTTTCAGATACAAATTCCTGAATGGTACCCAAACAGAGTTGACTCAGTTTGCTCATTGTAGTAAGCCAAGTCATGAATTAAAGTTGTCGTCTTTTCTACTGTTTCCAGTGCACTGAAATTATCGTTGTTTAATGAAAACAGTGTTCAAACACCACTTTCCTGCATAGCTAAAGGAACTCCTTTTCAACTCAGGAGAAGCTGAATTCAAGTGCAAGATTTCTTCTCATTCATTGATTTGCGATACAATAAAACTCATGAGTTAAAAATGTGAATACACATCTTCAAGTGCTCTAACTACTTGAGTGCACACATCCACCTGGCTGCAAAAGAAGGTGCTGAGCTGAGATTAACCCCATTTAAATGGGCAAATGTTAGCATTTATTGGCCCATGTTAGTTAAACTTTTTGTGTGAATTTAAAAAAAAAAAAAAAATCATCCCCCCCAAGAAGTGGCAGCAAATATCATCCTTAGAGTTGCAAACTTGAGTAAAACAGGGCCTGCTTGAAAGGGTCTCAGACTGAGCAACTAAAGCTGGTCGTTATTTTGACTATTTTTTTTTTTTTATCATCTCCAAACTGTGGACAGTAAGGGCAGTTCGTCTTAGGTTTTGCAAAAGTAATTGTGAAGCACTGGGATGCCACAGTGATAAAAGCCCAGGAGACAAGGGGAGATAGGTACTTTCACTTCACACGAACAAAATATTTTCAGCATAATAAAAATTGAGTAATTGTCAGTTAGCTTAGATTTATTTCATTTATGGCTGAGACGGTGTATGGATTTTAACAGGTGAACTTAGAAATAAGGTTTTAAGAGTGAATGTGGAGAGAATGTGTGGGTCTGAAGGATGGAAGACCTCATAAAATTGATAATTTTTTGTTGTTGAAATACTCCTCAGTCTTAGAAGTTTCATATTTGCATAATTGTAGCTGAGCACCACCACCACTTGTTTCGGTGTTACAGCAAGGGTCTTGTGGGGTGTCATCATTTCATCCAGAATGTATTGAATCTGTTATCATCAATTTTGAGCAGAACTTTAAAGGCCTAAGTATCAGCTGTCACAGAGAGTAAGGGCTGAAATAAAATCACACTTTCCATATCCTGAGAAAGAATATTTCAGCAATCATGATATGCTGTACTCAGTTTGCAAAATCATTGCGCAGAGAGGGGAATTACTGTAAAGAACATGTTCTTTTGGTGGATGAGATCATTCTATCACAGCATAACTCCAATTGAAAGCTCTTTCCAGGGTTTTTCTGTCAGGCTGAATCAGCCTGATTTAGTTAAATACTGTATTTTTAGAAACAGGTCAGAATTGTTTTTCAGCGAATGAGAAAAAGGTTGTGCGAAGAGTGACAAGGATAGATTTTGGTAACAGTGTAGCTGATGAATTTTGTATTTCTTCTTGTTTCATATTCAAGGCTTATATGAATCCCATAGCTATGGCCAGAGCACGAGGTCCTGCCCAAAATTCAGGACCAACAATACAAGACTACTTGAACAGGCCAAGACCAACATGGTAAGTGTCAATACTTGTCTGCCTGTTTGACCTACTGAGTGCAAGATTTGTTCTCTGTTATTGAGATGACACAGTTAGCCTACCTCCTCCCCAGAATACACAATAATACATTTTGAAAGGTTCCTTGGCTCTGGCCAAGATGTTCTTTTCTAAATATGTATTCCATCTCCTCTTTTAAAAACATTATTTCATTTTGAAATATGTATTTCTCATTTGTCTTTAAATGTTTTGGCTACAGTTTCTCAGGAGAGGAAAATGTTGGTTATCTTACCTCTTTCACAAATACTAATCCCTAAAGCCTGCAGGTGTAGGCAATCTTAAAACTTAATCTCCAGAAAAAGATTTTGCTAGTTTATTCTTAGAACGTAGTCTACCATACCCAACAAAATTACTTGAAGATATTATCAACAACTTGTTTTACATTCAGTCCATTTTACCTCCTCTCACAATAAATTAGAGCACAATTTACCTAATTGCAAAGTTAGCTTTAGATCCTTCAGAGGGATTTAGCTACTGTACTGAAATTATAACATTAGGTTACCATACTCATAACATCTAAGGTGCTTTCATTCTTTTTTCTGTTGGAAGTTCAGCCAAAGCTAAACTTCAAAAAAAAAAAAAAAACTTCAAAAAGTTAGATACTTTAGAAGGTATTTTTAATTGTGAAAATACAACAACTCTGATCTATTATCCTCTTTATGTAGGGAAGAAGTGAAAGAACAACTAGAAAAGAAAAAGAAAGGATCCAGGGCTTTGGCTGAGTTTGAAGAAAAGATGAACGAGGTTGGTAATGTTGTTAGGATGTTAATATTCAATCAGTCTTACATGCTGGTTTTCCTACCTTATCATTAACACCACCATGTACACATAACATTTCACTTCACACAACCTTGTAATGAGTGAATATTCAACACAAACAAAATAAAACATTAAGGTTACCCCTTAACCAAGGAAGAGCTACTTGTGATTTAGAGAAACACTATTTAAGAAGTTTTGAGAAATACTTCTGAAGAAAATATGAACTTTATAAATCTTAATATAGCCAGACAAATACGTATGTTTACATTAGCAAGTAAGACTCGTTCATTTCCTAGTATGCTAAACTAAAGTCTGTTGTGCTAATCTTCAGTTGTTTAAGGTCACACAATCCAAACATATATTGGAAGGAGGTGTATTACTGGAAACAGCCTCCTTTCTTTAACAAGGAATGTACATGTGGTACTGATACAGGAGAAGGCACAAAGAGCGGCCTTGAATATCTAAATAGGCCTATATAACACTTCTTTCTCATCCTAAATTGATTACATGCTGTGCTGATTCCCTTCTTTGGAGCTATTCTCATACTTGTGTTCAGTATACAACTGGAGATCAGCATGCTGTGAGAAGGTTTCATGTATAACTCCTGTTGTATACGTCAGAAGAAATTAGTTATATATCAGTTAAACACTTCTCTTCCCTTGAATTCTGTTGTTTTGGGATAAGCTTTGAGCAGTAGTCGTCATCAATGCATGAGAGTTTCTGGTTGAAGTAGATAGTGTTCCTCCTCTGTTACTGAAAGGGCATGACACTTCTGCTTATTACACCTTTTTGCCTAAGAAGTTACGCCAATATTTGGACGGTCGTAGAATATCCAGGTTGGAAAAGACCTCTCAGATCATCTGGTCCAACCTTTAACCTAGCACTGCCAAGTCCACCATTAAACCATGCCACTAAGCACTACATATGCATGTTTCTTGAAGACTTCTAGGGATTGTGACTCAACTACTTCCTGGGGCAGCCTGTTCCAATACTTAACAACCCTTTCAGTGAAGAAATTTTTCCTGATATCCAACTTAGACCTCCTCTGCGGCAACTTAAGGCCATTTCCTCTCGTCTTTCTCCCCCCGATCAAGCCTACACACTTTCAAACTTACTTCTGCCTTTTCTTCTTTGCCAAGATCAGAATTCAAATTTAGAGTTTTCCTCCAATCTGGTTTTGCTAGACACAAAGTGTTGTCAAAGATGACTTGTCCTGCTTTATTTCCTGGGTCAGCAGGATCAGCTACACCAACAGACTCACGAACAATCACCTTTGCAGCTAACCAGTGTTTAAGGTGAAAGTGTACAGGTCATTTAATACATGTAAAGAAAGATGCTTCACTTGTCATACCATGATCATTATATTAGGATAAATCCTTCCGAGCAATACAGAGGTCATGGTCTGTATCCAGCTCCCAAAATTTGCAATAGATAACATAGAAATGTTCATATGAGAAATACTCTGTCAGCTGGTTAATACGAGTTTCAGAGGAGATCGCTTGTTCAGTGCTCTGTGAGTTTTAGCTTGGTGAGTTTGATTTAGTGTTTTATCACGTCCTTTTCCTGCTTTTTCCTTTCCTTTATTATAAAATAATTGACAGTGGCATGGTTAGAAGGTAGCAGCCTTTCATCATGACAGGAAGGGTAGGGAAGGGTAGTGTAGGAAGAGTTGCAGGGAATCACAAAGTGGCCATGAGTTCTTCCTAAAGCTCTTAAGCACAAATCTCTCAACGACAGAAAAGGTTACAAGTCTGTGAATGAGGTGCCATTTACTGACAGATGTTGTTCTTTTATGTACCTCAAAAAAAAAAAAGAAAAAAAAAAGCACAAGTTTATACTTAAAAACTTAAAAAGCATAAGTTTATACTTATGAGAGAATGACTGCCTAAGAAAGCACTGGCTGTTGTCAAAAATTCTTCAGGTAGCTCCAGGTAGCTGTTAAATCAAAGTACCCAACCTGCTGCAATACCCTGTAGATTCTGCCTTGGATCATGGAAACACATTACATGCAGCACTGTAATGGCTAATCTGCCACGTCCTTCAACAGCACTGTTTAGCTAATTCACAGGATGCTGACTCAGGGTTCTGTGTATCATATTGCATTGCACGTGTATAATCCTACTTAATTCCTAATATTTCTTTCCCTTCTTCACAAAATGTGGGTTATCATTATTCTGCCAATACAATACCAGTACAGCTTAATTGGAAGGAAAGGAAGAATCAGAATAATAAGAATAAAGAAAGCACATCTCTGACACGGGAAGCAGGAATAGCAGATTGAAGCTAGCAGGCTTAATATGATGGGGTGTTAGATGTTTCAGAGCTCTTAAAAGAGGGATTTCAGGTAGAGACCTAGATCTAGAGAGCTTGTGAGGGGTGGAAAAGAAGGAATCAAAGGAAACCTCAAATCAAATCATTAAAATAAATCAAATCATTAGAATTCAATATTCTAATCATTGTTGAAGCTGACAAGGCCCAGAACAGACACAAGATAGAGACATCCATGCATTGAGTAGTGGCCAGCAGAATTTTTCTGGAAATTTTATTTCCACTGATTTTAAAATTTAGACAAAACACACGTATTTCTGGTAGGTTGTCCCACATTGCTGAAGTGCTCTAACAAGAACTATGATACAAAGCCACAAGTAGCAAAATTGATGACCTTAAACCCAAATAACTTGACCATAAAGGTGAGAACTAAGATGATAATTGGATGAATATTAATTTTCTGTAGCATCAAATGCATCATAGCCTTGGTTAATACTATATGTTGTTTATTTTCTGTGGGTTTTATGGAAACTATAACTTCAGGTAAAGAAAAGGATTTTGAAAAAGGTTTTTGAAAAATGCTGTTGGAAGTAATGGCTATGTCACTGTTTTTGTTTGGGTTTGCTTTCAGAATTGGAAGAAAGAACTGGAAAAACACAGGGAGAAATTACTGGGTGGAAATGAGAGTTCCTCCAAAAAGAAGGAGGTAAGTTATTTTCAGTTTAATACAGTTTGGAACTGGTTTTGTCATCAGTGCTGGCAACGCAAAATGCCATAAATAGCTTTTAAAAGCCAGCATTAAATTACATAAACCTAAATGTGCAACAAAAGAATATGATGCCAAAATAACATTCATTCTCTTCTATTTTTAAGAAAAAGAAAAAAGAAAAGAAGAAATCTAGTAGGGTGAGCAAAATTTTCAGTTTTCTGAACTTTTTTGCTTTGGGATTGTTCCTATTTGTCACTTAAGTTGTCTTGGAAAGAGGGGTATGGCTTTAACTTTGAATTTGAATGTTAAATCACCTGTTTTTTTCTTTAAGAAAGGTAGATTATTCTATTCTATTCTATTCTATTCTATTCTATTCTATTCTATTCTATTCTATTCTATTCTATTCTATTCTATTCTATTCTATTCTTCAAGGAGAACTTTATTTCTGGTTAAAGAAATGTGGGTGGGGCGGGAATGCATCAAATATACATTATCACATGAAAAATATTAGAAGTCACTTTTTACAGTTTAAGAAAATCTATGAGACCATGTTCTTGGAAGTAAAATTTTATTGATAATACTTTGCAAATGAAGAGATTATAGAGGTGTTTGGATGGACTTTTACTTACTTACTGGACAAAATGCTGCATCTCACAAGCTTCACTTTTTGTTGTGTTTGGTCAAGTTGTCTTCATCTTCCTCTTCTTCATCAAGTTCTGATTCTTCCAGCAGTGAATCTGATTCAGAAGATGAGGTAAGAACTAAATTACCAGAATCTAACATGTTTTGTATTTTGCATTACTATTGTTCTCAGCATGCTGGGGGGTTAATTGAAGAGTTTAATTGAGGAGTTGTGTTTTTTCTTGGCTGTTAAGAGAATTCCTCCATCTTTCGTGGAGGAGGTATGTGGGATTTCTGTTTTGAATATGGAAGATGTGACTGAAAATGAGTAAACAGTTTGCCAGATCACTGAAATGGTGGCCAATATTTGTTGTTGCATACTATTTACTGACTTGGTCAGTAGTTACACTTACAACAGTGATACTGTAGTTCATTATAGAATGAAGGTAAGTACTGGTAGACTGCACGTGTTAATCTGTTTTATCTTTTGAACCTGAGATTTATTGCAAAACTATTTATTGGAAACCAGACTAATGCACAGCAATACTCTGAATTCACTGTAGATTAAAACTGGGTAGTTTTACATACTTTTTGGAAGAGACACTTCTTGTCTGGAGATACTGTTTGGACCTAGTACAGCGACAGCAGTTCTGAATTATCAAATTGTTAACAGAACTAAGGTCTTTGATCAAGAAATAGAACGTTAGCGTTGGCTTCTTTCTGTGAAAGCTTGCAAAGTATTGCAAACGCTGCAGATGCTGAAAGAACTTCCTTATGCAGTCTTTTTTGACGTATGTGAACCAGTATTACCAGATAATAAGCAAACAAAAAAAAATGACTAACATGGGATTAGGCAGCAGTCAGAACGAGGCTTTCAGGCTATCCTTTCTAGAAAAAGAAAAAAAAAAAGTAATGCATCACACCGTTAGGAAATGAATTGCACTGTGGCATATATTTTTTATGTCAAAGAATATTTCATATGAAAAAATGGATTAAATACCAGCCCACTCTTTTTCATGAGATTTACTTACCACAGGTTTTGGCAATATACTTTAGCGTATTGATAGATAGCTTGGCTTGCATAAAACTATTCAGTTTTGATGCATTTGGAACATACGATAATGTCAATTTTTGTTACATATCTGTTCAAGAAATTATTCATTAACAGTATAAATTCTGGCTGGCTGGTTTGTAATCTGGATCCGTTCCTGTGTTAACACTGAATTGTATCCTTTTTCAGTAGAATACCCCTATCTAATCACAGCAGTGCAAATATACTATTTTTACTAGTTTAGAAAAAATCTTTGTTAGAGCTAGTCTGGATCTATAGGACACATCTAAATGATAAACAGAATCTGGAGAACCTGAATTTGACAGTAGTTTAATCTTTTTTCAATACAGAAGAGTGATGAATTTCCTCCACTAAAGGAATCAATGGTAGCATACTTTATTCCTCAAAAGAACATGATAATATGTAGGAATTTGTTGTTCCCTATTCTTTACATTTAATGTAAGTCTTTAATAGCTAGTGAAAATAAATTCAAGGTTGTCTTTTTTTTTTTTTCCTAAAATATTTGTGGATAGGATAAGAAGCAAGGGAAGAAAAAAAGGAAAAAGAAGTATCGCTCCTCACGGAAATCTTCAACAAGCTCAACTTCTGAATCTGAGTCAGACAGCAAGGTAAATAGCACGTGTTACTCTCAGGAAGTTTTCCTGATCTGTGTTATAAAGACAAACGTTTCTGACTTTTGCATTTCCTAATTTCTATCTTCTGTATTCAAAGTTGTGCTTTCTTACTGTAGCTGAGCTGTGCTTTATCTTCCAGATGTGATCAGGAATGTATCTATCTACTGTCCACGTCTGGCAGAAAATATTTGATCTTTAGAAAATAAACATTATACCATCAATTTTTATCTATTTTTCTGAATTCAAACATATGCAGCTTTTGTGCTGCTCTATTTACTTTTAATACTACATTAACACTTCAAAAAATTAAAATGTTCTGTGATGTTCTTGTCAATATGCTGTTTAATTGAACACCATCTGTGAAAATACAGATACTGCAGGGCCAGAATACTGCCTTTCCAATAAGTATCTGTGGACTGAGTAGTAGTTATAAAATATTAATATTAAATTAAATGGTTTTTTATACTTGAAAGAAGGTAGACCAATGTACAAGCACAGGCTTACTGAATGAACAAAAAAGTGGAGAAGATACACCAGGCAGTCTGTTCTTTTAGCATTTTTCTGTGTTAGTGGACAGTAATTGTTTTTCTTTCTACTTAGGACAGCACAAAAAAGAAGAGGTCAAAGGAAGATCATGAAAAAGAGAAGGTATAGTTTTATTTTTGAAATACGTGCATCGGAACATCATTCTACATACATAATAGATTTCTCTTTTTTTTCCCCTTTCCAATTTTTTTAATTGTATGCTCCAATTTACGCCTATTGAAATCTCTTGTCCAAAACTAGATAATCAGAAGGTATTCAGTGCCCCAAAGTTGAGATAGACTTTTAGGTGGGTTCAACTCCTGTTTTAGTAATTGCTGTCAGTGGAAACTGTTGGATCTGTTTTTGTCATGAAGCTAAATGAAGAAAGTACCTAATCTGCTGTAGTAGATTGTGGCATTCTAGTATTTGGGATTTATCTTTAACAGTCATATTGAGCTAAAAATGCATACAATATTTCCATGGCGTGCCTGGTAGGATACTGGTTTGATACTGCCAATTAAGTAACAAAAAGCAGAAGGTATTTTTATCTAAATGTAGTCATAATTATATATCTTCTTATGTCAGCTTTGAAAAATTACAGAGAATTTTTTTACTAGCTTAAGCAAAATTATTATTTCTGTTCTTGGAGCATGAAATCACACCTTCCTTCCTCATACCTCACCCATTTTGTACACACATCCGAGGACTTCCCTTCTTCAATTATGTTGAATGCAAATAATCTCATTGAATGAAATTTTAATTACTCCTATGTGTAAGCTAATAGCTTTCAGTGTCTATCCTAGTCTTTTTTTTCCAGTAACTTATATTACCACATTGGTCTCGGCTACACAGAACCATATTGGGTTTGATGTATAAAATCTCCATTGCACAAGGCAAATGTGTTGTTTTTTTTTTCCCTTTCTCTGCTTCTATTTCACCACCAACCCCTTTTGAGTATCTTCTCTTCAAAGAGCAAGTCCTTACTATAGCCCCTTAATCTTGGTTAAGGCGTATTGCTACTTTCACACCTCTTCTGAAAGTAGAATGCTTTGGGGGGCTAGAGATTTTCCTGATCTGAAGACACCCTCTCAGATGGGCTACATTATCTGTATTTTTCATAACTGCTTTTAGGAAAGGATGATGGTACCAATAATATACTAAATAGGATTGTTGAGATGTGTGATTTCACCATTGAAAAAGATGATTAAGAAGAATTTTTACAGTTTCTGGCTTTAGAAATGGAATGGAAGAAAGTAGCTTCAATGAGTGGAATGGGAGAAAGTAGCCTGGTCCAGAGCAAAGCTGGTCTAAGAAAGGGGAAGAAAAAAAACGGTTTGTTGGAGTAAGCTCATGCACCATCTAAATTATGAGCACTTGATATTTTTTTTAAGACTGCTCTTTAAATATACTGGAATTACCTATATAAAGTGTTGAAGGTATAGCTGGTGGGGACAGGTTAGACACAGGTAGGATGGAGCTTCTTTTATCAACAAGCAAGAGTCTGAAGCTGCAGTGTTTGCACATATTGTGACATCTTCAATTTACTCAGTACTATTTTAAAATGGTGAAACATTTTATTTTAAAATGCTTGCTCTTTCACATGTCTTTATTTAAAATAAGATGCTATAGTATGCTATTATTCTGTCACTCTTAAAAAGTTGCTCTATTCTGGTAACGAAAGCAATGCACATAAAATGATTTTATTTCCACTAAAAGCATTTTAACAGTAGGGTAATTTGCTGATGATGAGTAATTAGTTTAATGCATACAGCATTTGAAAATATTTTATAACTTAGAAATACTATTTCAATAGAATTCTAAGTGGAAGTTTCATGAAATCTGAAGGGCTTAACTTTACTCACCAATACTTTATGTAGGATGGCAAAAATCACCACAGAAAAAGGAAGAAGGCAGATCGTGGTGACGGACCTTTATCATCAGAATCCTTATCAGAATCGGATCAGACAGAGGAGGTCAGTATGAAAGCTGAATTTCAGCTTACTGATTGACATGAGTAAATAAATAGCTTAGATTTAATATATTATTAAAAGTGTTCTGCTCAGTACAGTTGACTTTAAGTGTGCAGCATGTTCAAAGTTATATTTTTCTCTATAATAAAAACTTACAGTAAGATCTGTTTAGTGCAACTCCAACCACCTACAGGTTATTCTGAATTAATTTTCTTGAAACTTTGCAAGTTGTCATGGATACTTTAGAATTTAATAAATTGAGTCTAAGAGGTGGGATATGCTTCAGAAGATTTCTGTCTAATATTAGAGTACAGCCAAGAAAAATTCCAAGATTGCTGCCTTTTCCATTGAATTAAAAAAATGTTGGACATAATAATTGTACTCTCAACCTTGTGTATACAGGATTTGTATTTCAGGATTTGAATTCCTGTAGAATTACAAAATTTGAAAAGGTTCCAATGTGATGTTTTTTTCATTAAGAATTTCTACAAAGTTTTTAGCTTCATATTTTTACCTGTACATCTTTGCTGGCTTCTTGTTCTGCTGTATTTTAATAGCAGAATGTTCCCACATCAGATGTTTATGCTTATTCCAGAATCTAACATAGTCACTGTTTCTTCAGTGGTTACTGTTCATGTTCTGTCACTGTTGTGCCATCACTCATTTATATGCAACAAAAGCTCAAACTTTCATATAAAATGGCACTTCCAAAGCTATTATCCCATTACATTCAATTTTATTTTTTTTTTTAGGTGCAAGCAAAAAAGAAGAAAAGCAATGAGGAAAAAGAGAAAGCAACAGCAAGTATCCTTCCTACTCATAGTGTGGTTTTAGGATATAAATATTCTGTACTTGGTTAATTTACAATTTCACATTTTTCAGTAACACAAATGTTTTATAGAAAAAGTCATGTGAATCTAAATTCATCATTTCTCTCTTTATCTGCTGAAGTCACTTTTTCAACTGTGTAGTTAGGGGAAAAAATTGTGACTATTTTACATTTTTAGATATGCGTGAATTGAGATTTATTTAAGTTTTATTGCATTAAGTCAAAATATGTTTTACTCTGTACCAAACTAAAAGAAACACTAATTTCTGTACAATAAGAGGTGGTGTGGCAGTTTGCCATGTAGACATCAAGGCTGTTCCTTTGTCAGAGTATTGTGTAGGATTATTCCTCGGTAAACTTCTTCTGCCAGGCCATGAAATGAGCCTCAGGACCCAATCTCTGCATCATCATAATACTAATATTTACTACACTGTAAATATTACAACTTCTTATAAATCTGTAATCATCCTAGTTATTCTCACATATATAAGATGTCAAACACTTTATTCTCTCAGAAATCTATGAAGCATTGAAAAATCATTTAAAAGTTGAGGAAATACAATAGTGATGGTGCTGAGGGGTGTGAAATAGCCAGACCATGATGGAGATAAATTGAAAACTGCTCATAATAGTACAAATTATTGGATAAAACATGAACTTTCTTTTCATGGTTTCTTAATAGCCTTTTATATAAATCTCTTCTGAAATGTCATAGGTTCTTACAGAAACATCTTTTGAAATGTCTTTGTAGAACTGTGCTTTCTGTACTGTCATTTTTCATTAGTGGAATTTAATAGATGGTGATTTTCTCATAACTTCCATTTTATTTTTTAGGACAAAGCAAAAAAGAGAAAGAAGCACAAGAAGCATGGTAAAAAGAAGAAAAAGAAGGTTGCTGGTTCAAATTCAGATTCAGAATAGTATTTAAAAAGCAAGACTATCAACAGAAGTGCAATGACTAAAGGAAACTTAAACTGTGAAATGATGACAAACTTTACCAAACTGCATGAGTTTTCCTGTGTTCTAGAAATATTCCTAATCTTTCAGTAGCCAGCCACATGCAGCTGTGCTGGGAAAGACCATTGTTATTGCCTGCTGCTTAATACATGAGGTACAACTTTTATAAAACCCCAATAAGCAGTATTAGATGTTTGAAACAATATGAGGTGGTAGTCCAGCTGAGATGTAAAATATTGGAAAATAAGAGTTAAACTTTTTAGATACTGAAAGTAGTGTTTTAAAGCATTAGTAATAGTCTTTATTTGTAAATCAGGACAAATAAAATCCCAAGTTCATCTTGTAGGTTTATATTATACATAAACAATTACAAGCTGGTGTCTGCGAGTGGCATTTACAAAATGGAAAATTAATGATAACATTTAAAATGCTGCCTTTGTAGTAATGTTTATCATCTGCCCCATTACCATCTTTATGCTTTTGAGAAAGGGAATGCTACCGTTTTGGCTAACTGAATAGGGTGCCTTTGCCTTTGATCCTTGCAAATCTCTGCTATTTTAAATCCATGCAGCATCTCTGATCCTAGGGAGAGCAGAACTATTGTCAGCAGTTCTGGGCTTCTAAGCATGTGCTTCTGCATTAAGCAAGAGCAATGACATTTTGCAGTATAACTGACATTCAAAGCCAGAAGACTTTACCTCTGCTTCTTTGCAATAGCGATTGTTCTGTGCTAGTAAATATGCATATTTCGTTTAATACAGTTTTGGTTTAGTTGAACACTTCTTGCAAACACTGGTAGCTTTTTTCCTTTGCATTATCTTTAGAGTTGTTTTGCATGATTTGTACCCTTTTTTTAAATTAATGAAAATGCAGGTAATCATTTGTTGTAACCAGTTTATGAATTATGTTCCACAAGCAGAGTTTCATGTATGTATTTAGTTATAGTTAAGTTCATTGCTGTGTTTAAGTGCACACTTGCTGAAGATATTTAGCATGTAAAAAGCAGGGTTTTGATACCATAACAGCTTCATATTGAAGCTGATTTTACTCTAAGCAAGTTCAGTGGCAGACCTGTTATGTGATGCATCTTGTTAAGATTAAAAACAAAAAAATACTGCCAGAATCTCATTAAAGATACTGTTTAAACAGTTTGTATTTATATTTTTGTACTTGAGGGCTACAGAATGTTGACCTAAATCATAAAGCTGTTTTACTTTAAATTAGTTGCTTTAGAAATTGAAAACACGCTTTTATAAATTAAATGTGCACGCATGAAAACACAAGCAACCATTTGATTTTAGTTTTTACATGAAATTCTCATTATTAGCTTCCACAAGTACCCATTGCTGGGCCTGCTTTTCTTAGTCTTTAACAACTGCCCACCTATCCTGAATGGTCAACTAGAGATTATTTTAATGGTCCACTGCACAGGTGCTAACTTCTAACTTATCTCTGTTACATACAACATTTCAAATATTTTATTGCCAAGAATTTTAAGACCTTTGTTAATGGATAATTAGTCTGCAAATTGTAACTAAAAACTGGGGGAGAAAGATGATTTAGCATTGACATTCAACAGTGAAATTGACTTTTCTAGTAAGTTCTTGGAAAAATACAAGTCTTGAATTGCAGCAGTGTCCTTCTAAAATATGCTAAATATTTTGATCAAGTATTTTATACTGCTGGGTTTGATGCTACTGATTCTAGACCCTGTTTTGACAGTGAGGATAAAATAAAGGCAGTGAATAATAGGGGGTTGGTTTGCAGTTTTTGTTTTGTTTTTGTTTTAAGTTGTGACATTGCAGTTTTGGTAAAAGAACTTGTAATGAACCATATCATAAATGCTCTGCTCTGCGTGATACCTTTTTTGACTTTTACGCAACTACCTGCAACAGAAAGAAATAAAAAATGGGAATGAGGGCCCCAGTCTTCCAAATACATATGCCGCTATGTCATTTTAATTGTCTGAATATAACTACTTGTTCTTGTCAACTGTGTGCTTCAAATACCGTTGCAAAGCTTTGGTAGTGGTGTAGTTACTTATGGAGCTACAGGCTTTGTCGGTTCACAGCAAAGCTGCTTTCATGTCCACAGTGAAATGTTTCAGTTTTCAATACATTAGACAACCACATTGAGACTGCTCTTGCATCTTTTTTTCTTGAAGGAAGAGTAAAGTCTGGTCGCAACATCTCAGCTTTCTTGATTTGTATACAGTGAATATATCTGAGAAGGTATTGTTGGTTTCTAGCGGAGGCAGAGCACTTCATTTGTTAGTTCTCCATTTAACTTGTAGTCAACAGTGCTGTGGAAAGAGACCTGTACTGGTGCGGTGGGGATGTTGAGGAGGGAGACTCGGAATGGGCCAGCATTCGGCATGGCCTGAAATCTAAACCTTTTCAGTAGAGAGCAGAGAAATGAAGCTTAAATGGCATGGCACCAGCCAACCTGGATGAATATTTTAAGTTTGAGCCGTGGGGAAAAATATGGGGGGGGGGAGGTTGCCCTGTATTGAAAGGGGTCAGCAGGTGCGGCTTTATGAGAAGGCAGCCCAGGCTATGATACCAGTGTGCAGTATTAAAATATTTGAAGTATTAAAACACACGTATTCTGAAAGTCGATAGCTGCTTCGTTTTGGTGTCTCTTGACCCACACCATCGCTGCGGGGCTGGTGGCTGGAGGCGATGAGAGGAACGCGGCCACCTCCTGCCGCCCCCCTTCTCCTGTCAGCGCCCCCGACCCTGCGGTTACGGTGCTGAGGGCTGGACGCCCGCGGGCCCTGCCGACCCTGGCCGGCTGGAGGCAGCGCTGCCAGCCTTCCTCGCCGCCCTGCCCTGCGGAGACAGGCGCTGAGGCGGTCCCGCAGCCGTGCGCCGAAGCCCAGCCCTCCGCCATGTCGGGCCGAGGGCCGCCCCGCCCGCGTTGCCAGGGGAGCGCCCGCCGCCATGAGCGCCAAGCGGCTGCAGCAGCAGGTGGAGGCGCTGAGCCGCTCGGCCAGGCACTGTGAGTGTCGGGGCGTTTGCTGCCCCTCGGCAGCCCCCCAGTTGTCCCCCATTAGCTTCTAGTCCCCCGAGGGTCGCTTGGTGACTTTATGCGCTCCCATCCCTTAGGAGCAGCAAATGGCGGGTTGGGGGCGGTTTGAGCATCGCCAGCACCCCGTGGATGCCTGAGGTGGCTGGGAGCTGTGGTTTTCCTGGACACGCCGCCGTTTAACAGCTTAGGGTATAAAATGTGCTTTCTTGTTTCGGCTCGGCAGTTAATAAAAGTGAGGTGGAATGCCTCATCAAGCTCTTTGACACGTTGGTGACCACGTCCAGCGACCGGTTTGGTGCAGTCGGCTTCGATCGCAACATGTTCAGGGATACCCTGCACAGGACGTTCGGCATGACGGATGACATGGTTATGGACAGAGGTGAGATCAGTAGGCTCAAAAAGGTTGTAAAACTTTCATTTTTAGTCCTTGGGCAGCTGTTTTTGAATAGTGATCTCTAAAACAGTGCCCTTGAAGACTTTGCAGGTTATATTAAACTAATTCCCATCTGGTTTTTGATTCCTACAAGAATAGCGGATCCCTATAGCCAAGAAAACACCACTGATCACTGTCAAAGTTGACAACAGAAAAGTTTTATGTGGGCTGTTGCCACAATAGTTCCAAGTAGTTGCCCAGTGTGAGTTTAGTTAGCAGGGAGATAGAAGGTCTGAAGAACCCATACAGAAGGGAAAAAAGTACACGGTTGACCAAATGAGCATGCCTGGACAAAATAGTGCTATCACACCCATGAAGAGCCATGTACAAGTGCTGCTGAGTAAAGTGTACCTTTATTTCTGTACATAGAGTAGTTTTCCTGTGGTTTAGGATAGCTCACGCTCTTGTACAAGGGAGATCTGCCAGAAAGGCAGCTGGGGTGCTAGCATTTGGATGCTTATAGCCCAGTCACCATTAGTGTCGTGACAGAAGAGGGCAGCGTGGTGTCATTCTCCTCTTTCCTGCTGTGATCCACCAAGGAGTTAGTCATTGCAGCTGGTGGATGGATGGCTCTGTCTTAGAATTGAAGTCCCAGAAAAGTACTCCGCTAGAGTGGATAACTTCTGAAATGGAGGTGCTCTGAACAACGCTGGAGATACTAGTCAGGCAGTAGAGGGCAATGAGAGTGATAAATACTTGAAAACACAGAGATTAATGAAATGAGGGCCTTATTTGCAGTTGATGAATGATCTCTGATGTATAGGTGTCCAGAAGAAGATGTGAAGAAGGCATGAGACTGTCATTCTTTTTGATCTCAGGTCTCCAAAAGAGACCCCTTGGTTCAACTTTTTCCAGCTCTTTAACAGGGGAGTGTTTAAATGAAAGCACCATTTTATGCAAAAAATCATGTTTCTTGGAAAATGCACTACAGGGACACATTCTTAATATTTTAATGCTTACAAGGGGTTGATTTCAGTTTGCAAAAGGAAGGCTTTTTTTTCCAGTTCTGTTGGCTCTCCATGTAAAGGAGTAATTAATCCTCTGTATGCAAATAAGCCTTAATGTAAGGCATATTGGTTTATTTGGGTTTTGTCTGCATGGAAGCATGCTTCCTGTAGTTTTTAAAGTCTGTAAAGTAACAGATCAAAGAAAATACATTATCCCAGCAGGATTCTGGAGTGAAAGATCAGTAGACAGAGTGGTGAAATCCTCTTTATTGTTATGGCTTAGAAAGATTTGAGAAGGGTATTTGTACCTTGCTGAAAGCAGAAAACCATTTTAAAAAAAAAAAGTTTTTACATATTTTAACTGAATTTAAGTTGGTTTTTTTTTTTTCTTTCTTTCTTTGTATTTTGCTATTATTATAAATTTAAAATGTATCTAATACACTTCCCAGTGTTCCGCACTTTCGATAGAGATAATGATAGCTGCATCAGTGTGGAGGAATGGGTGGAAGGCTTATCAGTATTTCTTCGGGGGACATTGGAAGAAAGGATTAAATGTAAGGTTTATCTGCATGATAATATTTAGTAGTTATCATAGAATTTATGACTATTAAATTATACATCACTTCCACTATAATTTGTAAGCTACTCAAAAAGAATTTAGTAATTGAAGAGTTTTGAGTTTTCTTCTGTCAAGCTCAATAAAAACTGAGTTCTGAAATAGTTTCTCTGAGACAGAGATTATTCTGTGTAAACAGCAACCTTATTTTGTTGCTGACAAAGAAAAGCTTGTTCTATTATATAGTTTTGAGAGAATATATATTTTTGTATTCACACACAAAATCAGAAGTAAACAGATGTAGGACGAGGGTGGTGTTGGCTGAGTAACAGTCTCCTCAGGCCAGCTGAGATCTGTGCCAGCATTCATTTACTTGCCCAATGGGGGGCACAGCAGCAGTTGGATTAATTCTAGCAGTTCTTCAGCTTGGAAGCAGAGATGGAAAAACTGTGAATCTGTTTGCAAGATGGTCTTGAGGACTTCCAGAGTAATGATGGAGAAAGAAGATAGAGGGAAAAAAATGCAAGAACCCTAGAATTTTAAGATTTAAAAAAAAAAAAAAAAAAAAAAAAAAAAGGACTGGAGGTGGGAGGGAAGTATAATAGAAAAAAGATGACAGCATTTATTTCCATAGTTCCCTGGCTGCAGCATCAGCCTTATGATAATGTCATCATAAGGCATTGCTTTGGAAGGTGGCCTGGGATGTCACCCCGCTAGGAACAACCACAGGCTATAAAACATGCAGCCTTGTTGTAAGCACTCTAGGATACACTGCCATGTGGTGGTACGCAGTGTTGTTTGTCCTAAGTGTATGCTAGTACAATTTTTGCCCTTAGACAAAGTCTTTGCCTGGAAAAAAAATAATAATCTGTGTCTCAAAACTGAAAAACTTTTGTTTGTTTTTTAAATAAGTTTTATGAAGGATAGTAAAATTTGTTATGGTCCTAGATTTCTGATTTTAAGGAGGCAGAAGCAATTAAAATAGAAATTAGGCAGATACTCATACAGGAAATATTCCATTGTAGAGATTTTCTCTTTGCATTTAGAGATGCTTCAGTTGTTTTTTCCATGCCTGTACAACTCATTTTTTCCCTGTACTTTTCCAAAACAGTTTCTGAAATAAGTAGGATACACTGGAAGATAGACTTCTAAACCAAAACCTCATTTATATTCTAAAAAACTACTCTTAGAGATGTTAAGATCTGTAAGTTAGTACGGTCTCTACAAACCAAAGGTTATTTATTATATATCTGAGCAGAAATAGATTTTAACTATAATGGGTAAGTAGGCAGTAATAGACCAGTATCACATGTGATACATACATTTCATATAGAAATTGTATATGCTCAAGACATATGCTGTAATACATACAGTTCCTGTTTTCTGTCTGTAGGCAACAGCTTTAATGATGTGTGATATAGTTGGTATGAACTTTAAATTGATTTATCTTTTGAAAAGACTGTTTTGAGGTTTATGACCTGAATGGTGATGGATACATTTCAAGAGAGGAGATGTTTCAGATGCTGAAAAACAGCCTACTCAAGCAGCCATCAGAAGAAGATCCTGATGAGGGAATTAAGGACTTGGTAGACATAGCACTGAAGAAAATGGCAAGTACTTTCTCATTGTGATACTTGAGCATCTTCAACCATTCAGACCTTAAGACCTATCTGCTTTACAGTGGGATTCTGAGCCATGGAGTAAATTACGTACTTATGATAAACAAGTCTAGTAAGGAAGGCGAGAATTATAATCCAAATCTAATGAGTCCCAGTCCAGTGTCCTCACACAAAACTATTAATTTATTATGTGAACATATTATAAATGATATACAAAAACTTGCACTTGTAACTGCACATGCACATGTGCATGGTCAAAAGAAAAGCCCAATCAAAACCAGAAAATTCAGAAGCATAATCTGTATTTATTCCTGCATTAGGCATCTCTAGTAACATTATTATTAATTACATTTGTATTTTATCAATTGAGCATGTAATGTCTGTGCTCAGTTGATATACTCTATTACAATTGTAACGTCAAGGGTTATTCATATAGCACCTGTCTTCCTGTGATTACTCTAGGATATCTGAATCAGCCAGAGGCTATTTCACCATTTTCTTCAAAACAAAGAATAAAACTTCCCCTCCAATGGTGTTGTTCAAAACATCTTGCTTAAAACCAGATCTCCAATCCCAAATCCTTTTATTTAACCCCATTTTTTCATTTCTCACACTCACCCCTGTTGGACAGCCTCAGCTGAAAGGTCCCTCTTAGCTTTAGTTCTTGACAGTGCTGAGTCTGTCTCATGCAGAATACGAGATGACAGCAATTACTCATCTTTGGAGCACCTACATGCTCAGCTTCCTACAGGTTGCATCCAAAATGAATGTCACTACATTCTGGGTAGTTGGTAAGTAGATTACAAGAAGTCCAAGCCCAAGGAATAACCCTCTAGACCTAATGAAATATTCATACAAGTAGGAAAATACCATAAACTAATCATGTCCATAATCCTATTTCAGCTTTTCCATGAGAACTTCAGAAAGCTCCGATACATGTTGGAAGGTCCAGGTCTGATTTGGCTGCTAGGCAGTTACCTTAGTAGGATATTACTGCCTACCTCAAATAACTACACAATTAATTATTAAATAACAAGAAAGGCATTTGTGGAATCCATCACTCAAAGAACAAAAAACTGCTCATTGACCAGTGCCTGTAGGTACAACTGCATTGTGATTAAGGATATATTCAGTCCCGTGATAGATTTTCATACTTAAAGGTATTTGTAGAGGACATGCTCATGGTAGAAATGTAGAGCATACTCAAGCAATTCTCCATTTCTTTTAAGCAGACAGGGGCGGGCTGTCCTGTTCAGGACATTTTATCCTCCTGTTACCTCTTTTTAAGTGTCCTACTTTTATTTATCCCAGTGCATCTGTGGTTGAGATTTGTCTGTGAGATTCTCAGTTCAAGCTCTTCCCGTGTTGGAAGTTTTGCCTTCTCTGGAATTCTGTTAGCAAAGCCATAAGAGATGGTTGAGCTTGCTCCATCTTTTATGGTTTAGGTATAGGCTAATTACACAGATCTTGTCTGAGCAGAGATTGATGTCCCAGTGGGACATCAATTTTTGCATATACTCGAAAAAAAAAATAATCCATTTGAATAAAACATCAGTTAAACAAAAAGAAAATTACTACAAGTAATCATCCTTTGCTAAAGAGTTCTCCTTTTGTAGGACTATGATCATGATGGCAAGCTTTCTTTTGCGGACTTTGAAAAAGCTGTGAAAGATGATAATCTTCTCTTAGAAGCCTTTGGACCATGTCTGCCAGACATAAAGGTACGCCAGCCTTGGGTTTAAAAATATGTGCAAATAACTTCTCTATTAAGCAGCTGTACATATCATGGTATTCACTGTCATTACATGAGGTCTGCTGAATTCAGCTGATAAATGCTTCAGCTGTGAGATGCACATGTGCTGAGTTCACATCTGCCTTTCACAGGACAGATGTTTCCTGATACAGTAAAACTTTGGCACCAGAGAATGTAAAAAACACACACTGTTACTTGACACTTGTGTCTTCTGGGACAACAACATAATGAGTGATTCTCAGTAAGCATCCTCCCAGGCTAAGAAAATGAGACTATTCTCTTGGAAGAGTTTATCTGAAACCTCTTCAGGAATGCAGGTTTAATTTTTCTTTCTTCAGCGCTACTGGCACCACTGCCATCAATGTTTTGGGAGAGACTGGTAGCTTTTTGAAAAAAAGCGTATTGGGGGTGTCATCTCAGACTGCAGCAGTGGTATTCTTAAGCCCAGGTGGATGAAATATAGCAATATATCTATTTCAATTTAAGGATTTTTTTCCCCCCATAAGATGGTAATTTAGGACATGCTTATTTACTCAGTAAGTCAAACCGATGAGACCATTTCTAATCTATAGAAGTATTTTTTTCACTTATCTATCGTTATCCTATTTAACTGCATTACATTTTTAAATACCAACAGTCATAGAGATGGAAAACAGGATTTTGAAATATGTGCAATAATTCACAGAAACAGAAAAGTTCTGTGAAACTGTTGAAAACAAGGCAAGCTTTTATCTGCTGGAAACCTGTGTTTTCCTTTCCTGCCAGCTCACCTACCAGCTAGGCCGGACAGGAGGAAGGCATCTCATAGCCCTGACTGCATGCTGAGTTATCTCAGGTCACCTGCAAAGCAGCTGTGTTCAAAGTGCCAGATTCCTTCTGGCAGGCAAGTTTTAGTGACCCAGAGTCAGTACTTTGATTTCTTTTTTACACCAATGAGAAGCTTTAGAAACAGCTTCTGAATCAAATTTACGTTCACTAATTAGAACAGAAAAATAACTTACTTTTTGTCAAAGTTGGTGATAAACCAGGTATTAAGTTCAGGCCAGTCGTGACAACAGGTGGAAGACTGAGCCTGATTCTTGCTTCCACTCTTTGCATCTTCTGCTCTACACCCTACCCAACTGTTGCCTTTTTACTAGGTCTCTAGTTTTGTAGATAAAAAGACAACTTATGTATTCTTACATACCCCCAAACCAATGAACAGAAGCATTACATGAAGAAAGCTTGAAATTTTAATCAACTGAAAACATTTCTTTTATTCTTTTTTTTAATTAAAAAAAAATATAACAGGGTAGCTTGGCATTTGAAAAGAAAACCTTCAAGGGAAATCGTAAACTGTAACACCACGTGGAATAGTGTTACAAGAATTCTCTTCTTCACGGTATAGTAAAAATAAAAACAACGCAAAACTAGTGGTTTCAATATTGCTTTATTGTAAAAAAATATTGAATAAATAGAATTTGCTTATATTAAACTGCCTGACCACATTTATTTTATTATGAGGTACACAGGAAAAGATTGCTACAGTATCATACTGCTTTATTCATTCCAGAAAATATAAACTGATACAGTTTTTAATAGGGAATTGCTTGGAAATGCAATATAAGTTACTTTTTTACATTAAAAAATAAAATATTTTAAATTATATCCTTTATAAAAGGCTGTAGAAAGATGCTGCTAGCAGTATCTATATTCTTCTTCTCTGCTTTACAACTGGCTTGGCAGAACTATTGTCTGGCTTTTCCACAGGTGTTCTTGAAACAGACTCTGCCACCTAAATTGGGAAAAAAAAAAGATTTCGAGTAAACTGTAAACATTCTTCTCTAATAATGCCAGTTTTAGAGTAAGGCTGTGTCTCTAATATTGGAGTACGGGGAGGCTATGTTATTAGAATCACACTTGTGTTGACTTTTCCTGTAGAAAAGGGGGAAAAGTAACACCAAAGGCAGTACTAAACACAGCAGAGCTAAAACTCTCAGAAGATACCAAGTGTTGGCAATACCTTTAAAAACAACCAAAAAAAAAAAACCAACACATTGAACCACACATACAAATTGATTTCAGATGCTCAGTGATAGTTATTTTATCATCCCTCTCGATACCAGAGGTGTTCCAGTTTAAGGTTTGCTACACTTTTTGGACCTGGGTATTTGGGAAGAAAAGGGAAAGGATAGGGACAACGTGTTTTGGCAAACAATTTAGAAATAGACTTCTTAAAAGTCTGTGCTTGAAAATGAGAAATCAGAACTCTAAGAATCCATACCTCTTTCAGTTTATTTCGAATTAACGTGGCTGAAGTATTCAAGGAATCATCATCCATATCCACCTTAGGTATTTCTGGTAGCTGCGGGCCAATGATGACTTCAGTATTATCCGTATTTGCTTCAATGAGGGCAAATTTGTTACTTTCTTCTCTCCTCCTCTTACGTTCCTGCAGGTGAGTTGTACGAGGCATAAACCTGCCAATCCCACTGTCAGCTACAGCTGTTCTTTGCCGAATTAAAGGCACAGGAGGACCATGCCCTCCTGGGGGTACGTTTCGAGTTAGCGATGTGCTCTGACCACAGTACGCAGAAGTTTCAGCACAGTGGCTGTCATACTGGGGGAGTGTTAACAGGCTCTGATTCTGACTCCCAGAAGGACATCCCATGTTCTGGGATACCCCATGAGAACCTGAAAAGCAGGACGGATCCCAGTCGCTAGTTGCACATGATCCTGAGGTACTCCACTGACGGAAGTGTGCAGGGTCGGTCTTCTTAGGCCCCTCAATCTTCTTGAACACAAAGCAATCTTTAAAACAAAGAAACAAAGTAGCTTCACTATTTCAGGTCACTATTAGTTCCAGCACTGAATACGACACAAGCAATAGCAGTGGTACTTCATTCCCTGTAAACAGTCTGTGATTCTTCTTTCTTAAGTGGCACCTTAAGAAATAACCTCTTGCAATGATATCAAAATGCATAAGCACAAGAAAGAAGAAGCCCGTGCCTGGCACTTGGCTTATTTTAAGCCTGCCCAGTCTTCAGTGCTGCTTGGGAACTCCACAGCACAATAGCGTAACCCATTCTTCCCATTCTTCCAGTGCCAAAATGCAAGCCGGAAAAGTTCGTGGTTTTTGGTTTTTTGCCTTTTTTAAAGCTTCTGGTATTATCACCTTCCTTAGAAAAAATATTTCTGGATATGCCTGAAAAAGTTGGAACAAGGGTAGAAAAGTGATCCTAAGTTTTCTGGCACTGCTTGAGATTTCTGATAACATTTTCAAAAGAAAAGAAGGAAACAAGATTTTAAGCTTATGCATTATGCTTACGGATTTTTTTATTTTTTGTATCAACTAGAACCCAAAAGTTGCTTTCACAAAGATGGATACCTAGAAATAATTCAAAGATGTCTCCATTCTGCTGCAAGCATACTTTAAATGCATCTTTTAAAAAAGCTAAATACAAAGCATTTCCTTTAACGGGCAGTTTTGCTTTTACCACAACTCACTCGCCACTGAAATGAGACATTAAAGTTCTATAAGAAACTGAAATACAAACCTCTTTGGTTTGTTGCTTTTGCTATGTACTTTCTTCTGTCCTGCAACTTCTCCCTAGTTTCTTGGACTGTTTCAAATTCCGGAGCGTAGCACACATGCAGCAAACTCCCAAAGAAACTTCGTTCATCCATTTTTTTCTTGGCCACCCTGGAGTGAGTTAAACCGTATTGGCAAAACTGAGAATTTTACTTCAACTCTCTAGAATCTAAATGAAGAGGGGGTAAAAAAAATTAACAAGAGGCAGATATTGCTCCACACCATACCTTGCGCACTGGACTTTTTGGAATTTTATAAGATAAACTTCAGTAAACTGCTCGGCTGGATATTCATCCAGAGCGTGATACTCCTCAATGGCACCATATAACGCGAATTGCTCCACTAGTTCCTTCATAACACCTAACGCCGGGACTCCTTGGATTAGCAAGTAACGAGACTCCAGGTTGATAGTGTAAACCTGGAAGAAGTAAGAGCATTGCAGAGCGTTCACATTGTTGCTTTACTGCAAAAGTAGTGACTCAAGGGATTTATGTATGTCCCCAAATCCCGTCAGGACGCTGCCCATCCCCCTGTACAACGTTTTGACCCTTGTCCGGTCACTCAGGACTCGGGGGAGGCCCGCGGCACCGCCTCACCCCCTCACCACCCCCCCGGCCGCCCCGGCCCGGTTCGGGCCCCACCTTCACGGCCCGCGGCCGCCGCCCCTCGCGGTACTTCGCGCGGGAGCCGCAGGCCGCCAGCTGCTCGTGGTGCCGGCACGCGCCGCCCGGCCCGGTACCGGGCCCGGTGCCGCTGCCGCCCCCCGCCGCCGCCATCTTCTAGCCGCCCAGGCCGGGCCCGGTACCGGCGCCGCTGCCGGCCGCCATCTTGCCGCCTCAGCCGCCCGCCCAAGCGCGCAGCCAATCAGGCGGCGAGCACAGCGGGCGCTCTCCCCTGATTGGTCCTCCCCCGGGGCGGGACTCGCCGCCGACCATAGGAGCCGCGGCGCTCAACGGAGGAGCCAATCAGAGGAAGGCAACGCGCGCACGCCGCGCCCCGATTGGCCGGCGGCTGGCCGTACCATTATCCCGGGGGCGGGGGGGGGAGGGCCCTGCCCGCCGCAGCAGGCAGCCCCGCGCAGTGCGCCGGGTGGCGAGGCCCGGCCCTGCCCGGCCCGGCCCGGCCGCCGCCATGTGGTGCAGCGGCAACCCCGCCGGGGGGGCGGCCGGGGCCGTCGCCGTGACGCTCGCCCTCAGCGGCACCCGGGACTGCTTCCTGCGCCTGCCGCCCGCGCTCGCCTCGCACCTCCGCCTGCAGCAGGTACGGGCCGGGCCGAGGGCGACGCGCGGAGGATTCTGGGAGAACGCCCCCCCCCCCCGCGCGCGCCGCCGGCGGGGTCGCCATGGCGACGGGGCGGTGGCTGCTCCGTTGCCATGGCAACCGGGAGCCCCGCCCACCCCCCCTCCGAGACGCCCCTTGCGTGGGGTCCGGGCGACCCCGTAGCGGCAGCGCCTCAGGGACGGGGCCCTGCGGCCGTCATGGCGGCCTCGGGGTGGGTGGCGGCTTGTGGGGGCACTGGGAGCCGCTTCCCTGCCTTAGGGACGTGCCTGGGGCATCGATCCGAGGGCTCTGCATCGTGGGCCGCGCGTTCTGTTTAATAAAGTGACTGGAGTTTGCCTCTTGAGCGCTGTCGTGCGCTGTGTGGTGTCGTTTGTGTCCCTTAGTGCTGTGGTTCTTACACCTGTGGCACGTTGCTCAGCATTCACATGGGAACCGGGATGGTGAATCCAGGCAGAATCATAATTCTCGGCGTTAGGGGGTATTCCGATATATGTTTCTTGGGGCTCTTCACTCAGAGTCCCAGCTGACAGAAGGGGATCTTACTCTTTAACTAACTTTTCACACGTGGAAATGCACACATGGCTGTGTGCATCTGTTATGCAACGAGCAGAAGTTAGGGATTAAGGGCTTGCCAGCAGGACAGACAGTCTGGAGAAAAAAAATAATCCCAAAGAACAGTGTTAAAAAAAAGAAAACCGGGGTGAATGTGGGGAGGGTGGGAGCAGCTCTGGTACAACATCCCTTGCAAGGTCACGCTCACCCTCCAGGGCCAAAAAGACATGGCACAGGGGAAAAATTGCCAAGATTGGGAAAATCCTGCCCTTTGGCATAGTAAAAGAGAGTCAGGGAAGGGCAGGTACATGTCGCAAGAAATCCAGCACATATGTTTGATTCCCTCCTGCTGCGTTTTCTGGATGTCTTACAGATTCTCCATCAACGGGGGGGGGGGGGGGGGGGGAAGGGTGTAACTGCTTTACAGTCTTGTAGCTTCACTCTGAACATAGTCACTTATGGCATTAATTTATCTTATTTCTCTAAAACTTATAGGGCCAGGCTGTGAAAATATCCTGCGGTCATCAACCTATATTTCTGAGCTGGCTGGAAATGAGGCATCGAGGTCACCAGACTGAAAACACTGCAGAGATTAACAGACATTTAGCGGAGAAACTTGGCATTGCAGATGGAGATCAGGTTTGAAATGCAATCTTTTTTTTTTTTTTTTTTTTGATAATAAGTATCTTGCAAGATACCTGAAAATGTAATAAGTTACAAATTAGCTATGAACTTATTTACATGTATTTAGCCAGTTACTGCATTTAAATCTTCTCAGAAGAAGAGATAACCATCCAGAAACACCTCTGCTGAAAAGATTTGCTTGTTAAATCGGTAACAATTACATACATTAAGGTAGGATATGTCAATGGATAGGTCCTCACAGACTTGCAGCCACTGTTTGCAGTGCCATTAATTGTAGGAAAACATAAAGTAATTAAACAAGTTAGGAATTATAAGAATATTTTGTCTGGAGTTCCTGTCATTTTTGAGTACTTACTGATAGCATATCTTGTCTGAATTGTCATCCCTGAATTTTCATCGGCTCTTATTTTTATCCCTGTTTTCCCTTTCACCATGTATCTTTGTGTCTTTTCTCTTTGAATGCATATTTAAATTTGCGTCCTATTTCTTGTGTGTTGAACGTCTTGCTCTGATTTATTCTTTTATCAGAGAGAAGCTGGAGAGATGCCCAGGAAGCACGCAAAGCTTTTTGTCAGGGGACCGTTAATATTTTTTATATTAATAAGGAGAAAGTTAAACATGAGTAGAAGACTATTACACAATAACACAGTGTTATTGTTTGGTATATTCACATATGCAAGTTCTCCTGTTGTAAATTTTATTCAGCGTAATAAAACAGTGGCTGAAAAGCAGTGCATTGTCTTACCCTGTTTACATTTTTTAGCATATTCTGTCTAGAAATGATGCAACTATTTGCAGAAATGTAAGACTTACTAGTTCAGTGGCAAGGTAACTTTTGTTCTAGTAATTAATAGTCTTCAACAGGAAAAAAGAATTGGCAACAGAAACCTAAGAACACTCAACTGTTGCCTGGAAATAATTACTTTTGTTACTTTTGCCAGGTATTCCTTGAACCCTGTTCCCATGTCTCCTCCTGTCAGCAAGTAGAAGTGGAACCACTCACAGCAGATGATTGGGAAATTCTGGTAATAAAGCCTTTCCTACTGTTCATGTCTTTTTCTTACATATAACAGAGACTGTAGACAGCATTTTTTTTGTTGTCATTCCCTACTCTTTTCTGCCCCTAAGGAAATACTAAATGTGGTTTGTTTTCATTGTACTTTATATTTCTAATGTTGTATTAGAAAGAGACATAGAGTTTTTATCTGCAAGCGTTCAAAATATACGAAGTGTTTAATTTATAATTATATCACATTTTCCCAGGAACTGCACGCTTCCTCTCTTGAAAGACATCTTCTTGACCAAATTCGAATAGTATTTCCAAAAGCCATCTTTCCTATATGGGTTGAACAGCACACTCACATTTACATCAAAATTGGTAAGCAGCACTGAATGCTGATGTGGTACTTTGAGTAAGCTGTTCTGCAAGAGTGGATGCATTCATTCATCTGTTCTGTTCATACTCAGGTACACTTATGCCAGCAGCCCCCTATGGGAGATTAGAACCGTGCACGGAACTTCTGATACGCCCCAAAACACGTGAACTTGAAGAGAACATCACCAGCATGCCTTTCACGGAGAGTGACGTCTTGCTCAAAAGCTTTGTGAAAAATAACATGGAGCAAGAAGAAACAGTAAAGGAGCCTCTAGCCAACCAACCTCACCTAAATCCAGGAGTCCCCGAACAGAGTAAGGCCGATGCAAATGTGACATTTGGCTCAAATGTTCTCCCAGATATGTGGAATTACATAGGGAGCATTTTCTCTCGTACACCTGAGCAGAAACAAAAGACTTTGTGTGATAAAGATGAAGTGAGCACCTTCAAAGACAAGCTGCTGAACTTAATTCACATGGATTCCATTTTTAGAGTATGTCAGTCCCAGCCTCCCAGCGTACAGAATGCATCAGCCACTCATGCATTTCTGAAATACAATGCCATTCATATTTTTCCATGGAATTTAGATTTTATTGATTTGGAGCCAAATGCCGTAGTATCTTACGGGAAAATTAATGAGCTGCTTTCCCCAAGACAGCGTCATCAAGAAGCAAAGCAAAATCTGCCAGTTGAAAAACAAAAACATTTGACTAGTCCACAAGACAAAAATAATTCCAATTCTAATAGCAGTCAAGCGTCCAGTGAGGGATCTGTTGTGCAGATCGTTTGGAACGGATTTGAAGACCTAAAGAGTGTCATAGAGTATGGCAACAGTGGGGAAACCCTACATGTTGGAAGAGTTTGGGTCAGTTTGAGCATGCTACCTTTTGGGATTTTTATTGGGTATCTTCTACTGGGTAACTGTGGAACTGGCTAGTTAGTGTATAGTTTGGGGATATGGGCTTTGTGTTAAGCTCTCAAATAGAGTACACTAGAATCAAATAATATCTTCTAGACCTATGCTTTACTAAGACAACTAATTCTGGGCTATGTTACCATTATCTTCTAAGATACACAATGTACTCAGGGTTTCTGCATCCTTAGCATTCTTGCACCAAACAGGGAAAATTCTTGAGCGTTCCTGGAGGTGCGTATTTTCTTCAAATTCTGTTGGCAGCCACTGTACTCATGACAACATGAAAGTATTTATTTACATACATTTAGTAATGCATAATGAGGTGGGTTGTTGTTTTTGTTTGTTTCTTTTTTTTCCATTTCGTATCACTTTAAAATATGCTTTGGCCTCGTGTGTCATCAAACTATAAAGTAATGGGATCATGTACCCTACTGGTAAATGATGTTAACAAATGCTTTTATATACTGTTAAAGCTTTTATTAAAATACTAAATTACTATCAAATAATTAGCTTTTATATAATTTAAACTATCTTAATCTTTATACAATATTTTGTAAGGTAGCCCAGTCCCAGTGCGCAGACACTGACATTTTGGTTCGTTCTGACAGAACTACAGCCTGCTTATATTCTTTTCTGGAAGCACGTACAGGATCAAGAAAAACAGATCAAATGCACTCCAAATAACTGTTTGACTATTTTGGCATATTACACTCCTTACCATTCGCTTATTTTCATTGAGACTGAGAGCAAAAGCTTGCAGTGGTATTTACCACTAAAACTTTTGAGACACACAGCAATTTTCCAAATGCCAGCAACTGTTAAGTCTTTCAAGTTTAATAAACATTTATGAGATGTTTTCAATTTGGAAATACGTTTAAAGTAACACAATATTTGAAAAGCAGTTTCCTTTTTAAATGGCAAACAAACTAGTACAACTTAAAGAAATTGGGTTTCTCTATCTGTACTACAGATGTGCTTAGCTCTGATCTGTATAATGGATTATTTATACCTACCTGCCCATGTACAATTAATTGTAATCAGCAAATGAAAGGGTTTTGTGTTGTTTTTTTTTTTTTTTTTCCTTTACTAAAACATTCTTGCAACACTTTAAGAATACTGATACCATACCATGTATGCAATGTTATAACTGTTCTATTGTCTGATAATTCCTTTTTCTTTGCTTTTATTTTAAATGTTTTAGATTCCAGATGCTCTGAGAACAAAGCTACGTATCGATATACATTCAACAGTCCGAATTAAGTCAGTTGAATCTGTTCCTAAAATTCCTGTATCTCTTAGGCTGCAACCCAGACAGAACTTAGTGAGTTGATATTCTTGGTCATGTATTTGTTCACATACTGGAAAAAAATAATATTGCTCTTGTCAAGGTTGTTTTGTTTTGTTTTAATGTTCATTTGTTTTTATTTGTTATAACAACAATAATCAAGAATAATTTGCATTTGCAGTACATAGTTCCAACCTAGCAAATTTAAGTGTATTTAAGCCTGTGAAAACAATAACAAAGAATCATAAATTTAAAGTGGAAATACCCATTTTTAATTCTTCTGGGAGAAGACATGCATTTGCTGTTCAAATCTTGCAGTGGCTAGTGAATTTCCTAAGAAAGAATTGCAGTAAAATCATTATAATTTTTAATGTGCTGTTTAGATTTTGATCTCCTTCTAATGCTAATTATTTTCCTAATGCTAAAGATTTATTTTTCTAGGGTTACATATTTAAATCTCTCTTGTGTGTCTACTGAGTGAGCATCTGTGACAGTAGAAACATACTTAGCACCATTTTCATGCTCTGTCAGATGTAGCTCTGGAATGAAAAATGCTTCAAAATGTACCATATGCTTGTTTCTCCATGATACTGGCCTGATTGCCATGTTAGCTGTTCCTCAAAACCTCAAATATGGCATTTTCCATCATAGCAGACCTTATGCATGGTTTATTCTTCATTCGCGGTAGTATTTTTTGTTTCCTACCTACAGAGGAAGAGTTGAACCGCATTTTTTAAAGATACATGTTGGAATTAAAATAAGCATTCTTTCAATAATTTGCTAAAATCACACCAAGTATTTGTGTGTGTTTCTATATGTTTTAAATATGTTTTCTATATGTTTTAAATACAGTGCCCTCCCCTCCACAGGAGTTATGCTTCTGTGACTCAGCTGAGATTCACATTCAATTTCTTTTCCTATTCCATTTACCTAGGTGATCTAGGGTCAGTCATGTGGTCTCTTTGGTTGCTTTTTGGAATTTGTTGTTGCTGTCCCCATCAAGATGAGCCCAGGGTTGTCTGTATAGGAAGCAGGGTGTACAAGAAAGAGAGGGGTGCAGTGAGCAGCCAAGATAAGTCACAGGTCAATATTGGTGCATAGCTTAGGTGCCCTTTCAAGCCTGGAAACTGAGTAGTGCTTTTTGATCTTGCAATACAAGACAAGTAAAACGAGACTTAAAAACTCTTTGCCTCACATCAGTGTTTCAAAGATAAAATCTTTCAAGGTGGCTGAAGAGTCAGCTGTTGCTCTAAGAAGGGCTAGGCAGGTACTTTCTGTAGAGCAGGTCATAGACATGGTGGTTGTTGGCAAAATGTTATTTTCCAAATAAATAAAACTGTTCATGTTCTTCTTCCATATCTCTACTACCATAAGAAAAACAAATAGTCTTACTTACTAACATCTTGTTTTGTTGTATTTCTCTTTTTCTCTACGTATTCTTATGTAGCATAAGGATATACACGAAGATGATGTTAAATATGCTTTTAGTTCTTGGCTACAGGATTCTGCTACTGATGATCTTCCCTGGATAATGACTAACACAGACTGTATACACCTGCACGTTAAAGAAGGTAAGGTTAATACTGTCTCCAGCTTTAGCTGTCTTAACCATCAATTATGGATTTTGCTTGGGCAATGCCTTTAATCTCTGTGTATACACCATTTAATGTAACAGTTATCTCTTTAAACTGTAAGCATTAATTACACTTTAATAACAATTATCCTTTTCTTTCATTTTGGATTGTACTGTAGTATTTCAAAATATATTAATGTTTTGTTTTCTCTTGTGAGGGATAAAAGCTAAATTTGTTTGGAATTTTAGTAGCTGTTCCTTGTTTTCACAGGAATGGAGGAGTTTGCCCTTAGTGTAGTGCATCCTACTCACATGGAAGAAAATAAGTCTGAGAATGTTTTTATGCTGAGTCCCAGTTTGCTGCAAAAGACTAACATACAAGTAAATATCACATAGTATCAGGTACCAAGTAATTTAAATTGTTACATTTGGTTACAAATAAATTATATGTATCATATGTTGTTTTCCCTTTTTAAATAAATGTCAGTCTGTTCTAAATTGTATCTGCATTTTTTACATGTTACTTCTTAGCCTGAGGCGTTGGTGAGACATTTTAGACTTGCTCAGAAAATGAAATATTTACTTAATATTAGGATGACTGTTTCCACTGGAAATTCTGGTTGAGCAAATGCCCATAACTTCAGGATTAAGAGTATAGTTGTGCGAATTTTTTTTTTTTCATTTTTAAACTGACAAATTTTAGCAGAGACTTAAAGGTCCCATTTGGCTGTTCAGAGTATAATTTTTCTGCAAAACTTAGAATCCCTGTTCAACAAAAGTAAAATGGGCTTTATTTATATTGGTAGTAGAGAAGTAGAAGACTTCTACAAATCATACTGGTGACTAGTATTAAGATGAAAGGACGATGTATATTTCTTAATAGCACTGTGAGGTTTAAGCATCTTCCAGCCTGTGCCTATCTGTGAACTTCTCTATTAGCCCTGTTTGCCAGTTCAGCTTCTCATACTGGGTACCTGAATAAACAGGTTGAAAAATATGTTTGGATTATTAATAGAAATAAAAATAAAAAGCCAAGTGTTTTGCCAGGCTGCTTTTCACCTAGATCAATTTCCTTGTATGATTTTACTGTCTTGCCTCACAACTGCTTGTGCCAGCATAACAAGGAAGGTACAGCAGAAGAATCAAAGTTGCAGCTGTATGATGATGAGCTGCACAGTCTGGGATAAAGTGCACTTAGCCTAACATCTAATTGCAGCTTGTTACATCATTGTAAACACTGAACTGTATTGTGGAAATAGTTACATGTATGCCATTTCACCAATGCATCTTTCTTTCAGGCAAAATTACACAGAATCCAAAAAAGGCTAGTCAATTGTATACCCTTCTGTGTAAAGCATTAACATTTTCCTTTATTGTAGGTTCTTTTACATCCTCTAACTAGAACAGCTGATGATGACAGCCAGCCGCCTATGCGCGATACAGACAGGAGCCTTCCATACCGCAAACTAGACCATTTAGGGTGAGATGTTTTCATAGTAGAAAATGTGTGATTGAATGGGAATTAAAGAAAAAAGAATATTGGTGAAAATGCACTTTTTTTTTTTTTTTTGAAAAGTAAACCAGATCTTAAAAAAACACCACTGCATCTTTTGGTATTTTGGCTTGTGTCAGGCTCAGCCCATATTCTTGTTTGTATAGATGTTTAATTTTGTCCTCTGCGCAGTCTTATTGAAGTGAATGGAAACTTTGTGTGACTTAAACTTATGTGCTGAATAGGTCACCATGTCTGGCAATTGGATAGGCCTCTGCGTAGCATTAAGGAACACTGGAGTTGTTGGAGATTACTTTTTAATCTGGGGTTTCCAAAGGCAGCCAGATTTACCATGTTGCAGTCTGTCTGTCAATCTGCTTCCCACAGTAACTTAAACCTATTTACATGTTTAACCAGAGTTAAGAGATGGGTATGGGTCTCAAAGAATTTAGTTCCTACACGTTTTATCTGAATTGACAGCTGTGGAGAAGAATTCAAAGCAGTAGCTCCACTGGTAAAAAAATGTAATGTAAGCTCAACAGCTAGTTGGTTAACCTGCTTGGGGGTTTAGGTACAGTTTGGAACTAGCCCTAGGACACACTGGCTCTTTCACAGCTAGTAACTAAGTGATGTGTAAAGCTGTTGTAATTAGTACAAGGGAAGACAGTGGTACTGTGTAGTAAGTGAGGTAGGAACAGAGCAGAGGAGACATGAGAGACTTGGAGTATTGCAGTAATATGCTATTGGCATTGTAACAGGCAACGGAGGGCTGGCAAAAAGGGGCCAGTATGGCAGGGATACAATGTGGTAGGTTAGGGATATTAGAAACCAGGCTTCATTTGTTCATTTCATTTTTCATGGTGCAACATTTTGGTTAAAGTTGAAATACAAAGCTTAGAGCCTTGCTGTTTGTGGACCTGAAAGGTGCATACCTGAAAGGTGTGTCAAAAGTCACAAAGATTTAGGACAGGTAAAGGGCAAAGATCTCTTCCAATGAGCTGTGTACTCCTTTATTTCTGAGAAAGTGGAGTTCTTTGCCTCAGGTGTGCTCCATGTTTTACTATTTTGTTACATTCCTTGGTAAATTGTTACTCAGACACTCAAATAGACAAAGCCCCAGAAGCTGATGTCAGCTCTGTTGTCTGAGACCTACCTGCTGCTGGGGTGGCATAGGATGAGCAGGTAACAGTTGCACAACAGGGATGTTCTGCAATGTCTGTTTGTGCCCTCTGTGTTGCCCCTCCAAAATAAAAGTACTTACGTAAAAAGAATTTAAAAAAAAAATCTTCACACTAAATTCTCTTCATCTTTTTGTTGAAAATGTGAAGTGCTTCACATTGCCAACGTTGTAACTTCACTGTACTGCTAGTTATTAATATTTACATCATGTGCACTGATGCTACCCTAGGACATTTAATTTTTTCTTTGCCATGCAGGGGAGTGGACAAATTAGGAGCATCTTCCTTTGAACACATAAGCCACAGCCTTTTGGGTCGTCCTTTATCTCAAAAATTGGCTGGTATTGCTGTGGGACTGCGAAGTGGAGGGGTACTAATCACAGGAGGGAAGGTATGCACTTTACTACTCTCTACTTGCAAACCCTCCCAGAAAGTTTTCCACAGTTACAAAACTTTTCAGTAGTTTTCTTTGGTACCATGCAAACTGAAATAATTAAAGAATAAGCCGAAAAATGAGCAGTCAGCTGAACAGAATTAACATAATAAAAAATTATATATAGAGAGAGAAATACATTCATGAAATATAAATGTATATATAATATAACATAATAAAGTAAAACGTTAAATATTGCTAGCAATGCAATTCCAGTCTATTCCCATAGGTCATTAATATGCTTTGTGTTTATGGTATAATAGACACTTTCTGTCTCTTAAATATGAATGAAGGTAAGAATACAGTATTTTCTCTTATAAACATAAAATGACAGTGTAGTTGATATTTTTTAAGTTTCCTGTTGCCTCTTTCAGTGATCCATTTCACATCATACCCCATAACAATAGATGCCTTAACGTTGAACTTGGTGGAATCAGAATGCTGTCTGTAGTGGAGACATCCACCCTAAATTTGGCTCATACTTGTTTCAGTCCATGGCTTTGGTCTCTACCAAGCGATGCAGAGACAGAATAGCTATATACTTCTGGTGAGGATTAAAACTAAGGTGCGCCTAGCCTTCCCGGCTTAACTTGTGTATGCTTTGATAAAAACTCCAGAAAAATAAAAGGAAATAGTTGTGTAACTTTATGTTGGCTCACATTTAATTTTGCAGGGAAGTGGGAAGTCAACACTAGCAAAGGCCATCTGCAAAGAAGCATTTGATAGACTGGATGCTCATGTAGAAGTAATTGATTGCAAAGCTTTAAGAGGTATGAAAATAAGTGTTTCATTCTCAAATGTGCTGCATGATGAAGAACCATAATTATGAAGTTACCATATTTAGTCTGTCTTATCTTTCATTTTGGAAGGAAATGTGATTCCCCACTATGAGATTCTTTAAATTAAACAGTCTAATGAAAGCGTAACTGCCTTAAGCTTATTTTGCACTTACCGGTTTCTGTTCCTTCTACCACCACCAAATTCAAACAGTGATTCCTTGTTTATTTCTAATTGTTGTAACAGAGGAAGAAGTTGCAAGTTGAACCGTGTGTTTTTTCAGCTGTGCTAGCTGGAACAGATGTTATGTTAAACATCCTAAATGTTAAGGAATTCCTGTGTTACTCAGTGGAAGAATGACATGAGCACCAAAGAAGAATTAAACAAACAAGCAGCTGAAGCCAGATTTATGCTGGCACGTGTACTACTCTAATGTTTGTTAGCAGACTCTGCAGACTCTGGCTTAAACTAGATATCTGATTTGTAGGAGTGCAGTTAAGTTAGCTGAACCCAAACCATTGGAGTATTACCTGAGCAAGCTGTAAGTCAATCTGTTTTTTTTTCCCCTGATATGTTTTGTCATAAAAACTGTATTTGTGTTTTAGGAAAAAGATTAGGAAGCATAAGGAAAAATGTGGAAGAAGCTTTTTTAGAAGCATCGTGGAGACAACCATCCATCCTTTTAATGGATGATCTTGATCACATTGTTGGAGTACCTTCCACACCAGAGCATGAGAACACCCCTGAAACGATTCAAAGCAATAGACTTGCGTATGGTAAGACTGTATTACCTGTGTCTGGATAAAAACATAATGCAGCTTAGAATTTCTGACACCTGAATTGTACTGTCCTAACTAGACACTTGTCTGTATCATTATTGCCTCTGGACCATGAGGTATGTTTGTAGAGCAGAGTTCATAGCACAGAAAAATCATGTTTAATTTCCTGTGGTAGATATCATCAGTTACTTTGCAAATATAGTTTTTAAATTGCACTTCCAATGACATTTTAGTAACGGAAAGTACAGTCCTAGAAAAAAATTACATTGTCCAGCTGTTTTGTTGTTGTTATTTTAGTTTTTGTTGGTTTTTTTTTTTTTTAATTATTATTAAAGAAAGGCCTTTATATATGGGGATAAAGTAAATATTCATTTGTTACGTTTTGTATGTGTTAATGCTACTACAGTAGAAATGTGTATTACCAAATACAGAATCTTTCTGTTATTTTGCAATTCATGGAGCAATATGTTATCTGTTTAGTTTTGAAAGATCTGATAAAAGAAGTTATTTCCATGGGGAGTTTGATTGCATTCATTGCTACAAGTCAGTCTGAACATGCCCTACATCCTTCCCTGGTTTCAGCTCAAGGCACACATATATTTCAGTGCTTCCAATGTATCCAGTCTCCAGATCAGGTAAATTCAGGTATTTATTATTTTGGTTAATTTGCTCCCTCTAAATGTATGTCCCCTTCTTACCTGTAAAGGCATTTTAGAGGAACAGCTTTGAAAAACACGTGAATCAGTAGAGTTAGGTAAATGAGACTAAACTGAAGTGTGTGTTTTTTCACTGCTCAGAGGAGTAAGTATATCCCTAAATGTTAATTAATTGAATTAAATGTTAAAATGTTATTAAAACTAAATATTACTTTTATGGGAAGGTTTGGGGTTATTTTTCAACATTAATTACATCCCTTTACTTTTAAATGTAGTCTTTTTTGGAACAGTGAAAAGGAAAGAATAAACAGTATAACATAATTGCAGGAGAAAGTAGACTATTTTACCTGTGCACATATATCCTAATGACATGAAATAGTCATGGCAACTCATTGGTATTTAGCACAAGTAGTTCCTGCCTGCTTGTCTTCTCTCGCAGACAAGCAAATAAAAGCTATTGAGGAAGCAGTTCTGCATTATATACAATGTAGGTTTCTCCCACTTCTTGCAGGTCTGCTTTTTTTACTAGTACATGAATAATGATGATGTGTCAGTGGAAAAGTCAAGATCTTAAAAGATACCAAATTATCAGATGTATTTTATTTAATGCAATAGTTTTCACTTTCAATATATTCTGCATGTATCAGCACAAAGGGAAAGATTGTTGTTTTCCTGTGAAACAGAAACAATGGGTGTAGGAAAACAGTAGAATCTGAGGGGACAGGGTGTTGTTTCATTATTTTTGTTAGATTTAAGATAACTGCCAGGGTAAACATTTGAAGTCATACAACTGGTGATTTTATTGAAGTTCAGCTGAAGAATTGACTTTTGTTCGTATTCATGCCTGTTCAGATTTTGTTATTTGAAGATTTGGTGATATCTAAAATGGTGAAGGAAATTTTAGTAACTCATATGTAATTGCTTTCTGAACATCTGAAATCCACATAAACAGGAAACTGAATATGCACTTGTTGTACAATTCTATTTTTCAGAAGCAAAGATGTGAAATGCTGTGTTCCATAATAAAAAATAAACTGAATTCTGATATCAAGAAGTTCTCTGATCTTGACCTCCAATATATTGCGAAGGAAACAGAAGGCTTTGTTGCTAGAGATTTTACTGTGTTGGTTGACCGTGCCATTCATGCCTGTATTTCTAACCCGAGTGCATTTCAAAATGATGGTATGTTCATAAAATCTAGATTTCGTAGTCTAACTTCTGTTATCCAGAACCTTTGAATAACACCCAGATAAAACACCAGATTTTGTTTCATGTTTAAAATGTATTTATTTTTTACTTATAGTGAGGATTTTTTTTTCATTTTTCTGTAAAGCAGAAGTGAATCTCTCAACTGTGGATTTTCAGAAAGCCTTAAAAGATTTTACTCCATTAGCTCTGAGAAATGTCAACCTTCATAAGCCTAAAGACATTGGCTGGGACAGGATTGGCGGCTTAAAAGATGTGAAGCAAATACTTGTGGATACCATCATGTTACCTGCAAAGGTATGCAGTTCTTTTAAATCAGTTACTTGAATTTTATACATACTGTTAGTAGAATAAGAATTATTTTTAAGGTAAAATGCAGTATTTGACAGAAAGAAGGCAGGTATGATTTTAAGCTACTTTTGTAGCTTCCCACTCTTCAGCTGTCTTCAGTTACTGGAAAACTCTCACCTTCCCCTTCCCTCTCCCAAATACAATAGGCAATGGCTTGTGCTTTTCTCCACATGTTCTGGAGTCTTGCAGTATTACGTCCCCTGCCTGACATATTCCTAGCATCTTCTTTTGTTACACACTTCTTTACAGGGACTTGTGATAAGGTTCTCTGAAAATAACATTTCCAACTGTCTTCTTCAATGCTTTTGCTAGAGGAGTGCTGTCCTAGGTGAATGGCAGTCCATCAATTTTCCCTTTTAATTTGGCTTTTCTGCCTTGTTTAAAGTTTCCAACACTGTGATGAGCCATTCATTTCCGTCTTCAGAAAAATGACTGAACATTTTTTCTTACACTGGACAGAATCTTTTTGTCGTATACTTTATATAATTTGATCATATCAGTCAGTGATCAAAAGAGGAATTTTAAAGTGCTAGTATGGATGTTTTAAAACTGATAAATCCCTATTACGTCCTGTTTCTTCTTGGTAGAAGATGTCACTACTTGTAATTAAGAAACCTAGGAACCCACTTCAGCCCCATGTAAACTACCAACAGACAAAATGAGCTATTTTGATAATAAAGTGGATAAAAGAAATTAAAATTATTTTTGAACAAAAATCCACATTCATGAGATTTCAGTATGCTACAGAAAAATTGCTTATTTTAGAACGTGTCTTGTTGACATTCTTTTCCAGTATCCTGAATTATTTGCAAACCTGCCCATACGACAGAGATCAGGAGTCTTGCTATATGGAGCACCTGGAACAGGAAAAACACTGTTAGCAGGAGCAGTTGCTCGAGAGAGTGGAATGAATTTCATAAGCGTCAAGGTAACAAGATTTTTAAGATTGATTAATTTTATTAACTGAATGAAGTAGCTCAACATAATTATGAGTATGTGGTTGTGAAGGCAAAATAAGAAGCTTCTTTAAAATACTGAATGTCTCTGGATATCCAAGCATCTGTCTGACTTTCTGGAGCCTCACAGTTCTATGACTGAGATTTTCTTGGTATAATTTTTCTTTAGGAAGAATAATAAAATTAAACTAGATATTCTTAATTTATTTACTTTTTTTTTTTTTTAATAAAAAGACCCTGGATTCCACTCGACAATAAAGTTTGGCAATTCATTTTAATTATTTTCTAAATGCAGTGTAAATGGTTACCTTGTGATGCTCTAACGTGTTTTGTTATAGTAGAAAGATTGAAATAACTGCTTAAGAACAAATTGGAGTGCTGCCATTCTCTTCGTTAAAATAAAATTCACTCCAATATATTAAACTTGTGGTGATGTTAAATTACACATTAAAACTAAGAAACATATCATGAATATTCTTTACTGTTTTTTTTAGGGACCAGAGCTACTCAGCAAATACATTGGAGCAAGTGAGCAAGCAGTTCGAGATATCTTTAACAGGTTGGCTTTGTAAAGATTTGTGATCTTATCAATAGATTTTATTCGTTGAAGCTCCATGAAATAATTTTGTTCTTGGAGAGTTATGGTGTCAAATCACAAAAGTATCAGAAATAAACAATTGTGTCAAACAAGATGGTCATGTTGAGTTTGCCAAGACCATTTTTAAGAACTTTTTTTATGAACAGATCAAGGGTGCACTTTTGAAGCTGATTTCCCATTTTTCTACACTTTGAGTGCTTTGGTTCACATCACAGATTTGTTGTGGAAAATAGGTGCTGAATTCCTTTCAGATATGTCCAGGACATAGACTAGTGTACTCCAACTAGAAATGAACATTCAGTAAACAGAATCAGACTTGACTTGGTATTGAGGTCCACAGTGCCAGCGATTTTTTTTTGTACAAATCTGTCGTTATTGAACCTCACTGCTTACTAATGTAAAAATGAAGAAGGGAAGGAAAAAAAATGTATCCTTCATGTCCTTTGCTTCTTGGGTAGTTTACGATGTAGAGGCAGATATGTATAAACCAAGATGTCATCTGAAGTGACTGGGTTAAAGCTTTCATGAGCTTTCATTAACAAAGTTGAGTACTTAAGAAAGGAAAAAGTGAGTACAAGGTAAGTCATAAAAATGAGCCACAATTGCATAGAAATCCGATTCTTAAGAATCTCTAACTTCTGTGGGAAACAGGTTTTCTGTTCTCTGGTTACATTTAACTGGCTTTTTTGTTTGTTTGTTTTTAAGAGCTCAGGCAGCCAAGCCTTGCATTGTTTTCTTCGACGAGTTTGATTCTATTGCTCCTCGCCGAGGTCATGACAACACTGGAGTTACAGACCGGGTGGTTAACCAACTGTTGACTCAGTTAGATGGTGTGGAAGGCCTACAAGGTAGTAATTCATCTCTGTGACCCTTACGCATACGTTTAGCAGGTGTTAATGATATTTTTTCTACACTTTCCTAAAGGAGTTTACGTCCTAGCTGCTACTAGTCGCCCAGATTTGATTGACCCTGCTTTGTTAAGGCCAGGTCGACTGGATAAATGCCTGTACTGTCCACCTCCTGATCAGGTGAGAAAACAAAATGTTTTACATGAGAGGCAGGGGAAAAAATCAAACTACTGGTCTTTATTCTGCTTTTCTTTACTCTTTATTTGTGGCATTTCCTATCTGGCCTAAGTAGAGTTGCTTGCACAGCTCAAGTTATATATACAAATTCATTGCTTTTTAGTGCCAGTGCGTTAGTATAAAACTGGGAAAAGACTGTTTACCACTGTCTTAAGGATCAAATCGTATTCCAGCAGATGTAACTGATTCAAAAAAATAATAATTAAAAAATATTTTTAACAGGAAACTAGTCTGCAGAAAGTAATTGGCAGTAGGGGAGTGTTTATCATCTTCTGCATCTTCCTATGAATTACAAATCCAATGGATCTGCTGTTTGCTTGAAGTGATGAACCACAGGCATTCACAACCCAACCCTTGATTATCTGAAGTTTTCAGAGCAGTTTTGTTCTGAATCCAGACAATTCTACCATTCTTTACCCACAGTTAATTTGAATGTTCAAGTTCTTTTGAAGACAGATACGTCACTGGCCAGGAAGGGAATGATTCTCACTGATTATAGAGGGTTTTGGATCAGGCCTTTAAGGCTTTATGACGTGTATCTTTGATTCCCCATCTTATCTTAAAAATTAGTGCTGTTCATTTTCAGATTAGTTGGAAAGTTTAACAAATTCCACATCATTTCATTCTATAAAGGTACATGAAGAAAATGTTCCTTCACACTAAGATCCTAGATGGGTAGTACTAGTTGGGTATTTAGAGAGTGTATTTCTCTACACACTGTATGTTTGGTGCAGTTTCTCTTAGACTTGTCAGGGAAATGTAACAAAATTTATGCCTATATTTTAAAGATTGTTTACTACACAGTATGTCCAATATGTGTTATCATTAGGGTAGTATTATCTTTAAAAAAAGGTAATTCCTTTCATAGATGGGAATGTGTTTGTAACAGGGCCGAAGCACTATTTAGAAGTCAGGAGAAGGAAAATATCAGGTTGCTTTACTGACAGTATTTTTTTTTCCTCCCTTCTTACAGAGTTCACGCTGTGAAATCTTAAAAGCTCTCAGTCATTCTCTCTCCTTGGCAAGCGATGTGGACTTTGAGTATTTGGCAGCAAAAACAGATCAGTTCACAGGAGCTGACCTAAAAGCTTTATTATACAATGCCCAGTTAGAGGCAATACATAATAGTTTAGGCTCAGGTTTAACACAGGTAAATAATACTGATATAAAAATGTCTCTTTTTATTTTGATGTTGATATGTTTGAAAGAGTTAATTTTTATCCTTTATTTTTAAGCAATTTTTTTTAATAATATTTAGTTTTCCTGTATCCCGGTACAAAGGATTAAAATCTTAATGTTTACAGTATCATGTGAGAATAATGTAACAAATTAGTTTAAATGCTTTTTAAAGACAAGATTTGCTAATTTTATGACAAATGTTTAATATTAAAATTTATTTTAGCAAAATCTGTTCTGACAAATTGAGTGTGATCTGAGGTTAGGGGAGAAGTGGCAAGAGGGTAGTGATGAAGGGGCTTCCTCTGTCTTGCATTCCAGGCACCAGCTAACACCCATGTTTCCGAGGTACAGGATTCCACCCTTAGTTTTTATCCCTCATGTGACTGACAGGCCTCTTTCCTCTTTTAGCTTCCACTCAGCCACCTGCCCTCACATTTTTAATTCCTGTCTTGTGGTTCTGGCTGGGAAGGGGCAGGCATGGCTTCCCCTACTTGAAAATCAAAGGAAAGTGTTGGGTTAGGGTCATGAAAGCAAGGAGAACTCTCAGGCTCTTTTAGCATCAGATTTACCAGGCGATGGGGCTCTGAGTATCCAGCTGTTAGTGTTTGGAGGGATCTCCAGCATACCTTCCATAACAATCCCTTCGCTGTAGCATCATCATGAGGAGAATCTGAAATTAAGAGATGAGGATAGAACAGTAAAAGTAGGACAGCCCTCCCCAGGCAGAGAGTCCTTACACTGCTCTCAGTTTTGCTGTTCCTTCGTATGGCTATTTCTAAACACTGCTGCTGACCTAAGTGGTTGTAGGCATACCTGATGATGATCATTATGAGGAGGCTGTTGTCTAAAGTAATAGTCTCCAGAGTGGCACGTGCAAGAAAATGCACTGATGTGTAGGGGAAAAAATATTAGAACTTAAACAGTACATGTGTATAATATACAAATAAATATGCATATATTGGGTGAGATGCTTAGACATTTTTTTATTGATAGGGATGCACAATCAAAGAGTTTTGCAGACACCAGTGTACAGCATCAATTGCAATTTCTGTATCAACATTTAAAATGTGTTGACCGTGACTGAAGATGAGTGAGTAGAGCAATTAGGCACTGTAAAAGTAGACTCACCGCAGTCTCCCAGACCACTTTGCACAAGATAATAAGTTGCTTGGAGGGTCAAGCCAGAAATTTCCTAGCACTTGCTCTTACTGAGTGGGTGAGACAGATCATAGCAAATAAATAAAACCTTAAGATTATTTCCTCTACATATTGTTCTGCCACAAAGATGGAAAGTTCTGCTTAAAGGCATTGGATTTTCTTAGCAAAACATTTGGAATTGTACTCCCAGAGAAGGATGGATTGCTAGAAATAAATGCAAATCAATACTTTCATTTGGACTATACATTAAATATTTTAATGTATTTCAGCTTGCAATTAGTTGTGAGTTAACACTTCTGTTTTTTTTGTCACAGGATTTTGGTTCTAGTTCTGATAGTGACTTCAGCCTGTCTTCCATGGTTTTTCTGAACCACAGCAGTGGCTCAGATGACTCAGCAGTAGATGGAGAAGCAGTGCTAGAGCAATCTCTAATTTCTTTAGACATGTCCGAGTTGCTTCCTGAAGATCCAAGGTCCAACATGTATCGTCTTTATTTTGGAAGCTCTTATGAGTCAGAACTAGGAAATGGAACTCCTTCAGAACTGGTAAATTACTTTCTCAATATTTTGAATTCTCTAAATATTATCAGTTATGAAGCAGAAAAACTGAACCAGGCAAATGGTAGGGTTTTATAAACACAATTATGTCTGCTTTGTCCTTGAAACTGTCTTCATCCAACACCTTGTGGTCCAGAGTGGAAACCAAGATGGATGCCATCTGACAAAATACAATATGGACTTCTCTACAACTTTTGAGCACTCTTGAATCGAAACCCCAAAATACCACTTAACGCTTTATAATCAGGCAAACTGATTCATACTAGGTCTTACTGTATGATCTAAGGGCTTGTTACCTTCCAAAGTTTATTACCAAAACAGTTGTTTATTTTTCTTTTTCTTTAACTGAAAAAATAAAAAAAAAAGTTTTATCACTAAAAGATCACCATCTAGCTCTCATATTCATAAAAATCAACAACTTTTTCAGTTTCTGGTAGACCATTTATTAATGGAATAATCTGACCACAAGATTGCATAAATAACAGGAGAAAATCTTAGCTTCCATTGTTGCTCTTAAGAATGGAACTCTTACTGCAGTGGACAAACCAGCACATTCTGTGGCTAGCTTGGAGGTAGGGTGCTGCTTAGGGGCAGAAGGCTAGTTGGTCTCACTTGGCTGCCAGGTAAGCAAAGCCGAATACACTCTCTCCAAGCTCCTTATATTGAAGAAATGATTTCAGAGTTTGCATGTGATCCATTCATTTTGAGAATCTGTTGTAGAAATGTAATTACAGGTAGTTATCAAAGGTATCTTGGTTTCAAAGGAATCTTGGTTTCAAAACTGTATGGCATTGATTCCTAAAGCCAAAAGTAGCTGCTTTTGACACTGGCGAAGTAATTACTGACTGCTAAGTCTTGTGAGGTGCTTTTGTATTTGTTGCCTTGCCGTATAGATGACAGTGTTCCAGTAGTGTATCTTTAGAGACTCACATTTTCCTTTAACTGTGGAAATTCTTCAGTGGGGCTACAATGACTTCAGTCTCTTAAAACTGTTGAACTTGAAAGTTGCATGTTTTATCCAGTGCACAGAAAATTTGGAGGTGATAAATATTTAAATTATGAGCCATTCCAAAGCTAACTGCATAAACTCTCCCAGATTTCAGAACCACTGATATTCATACATAAATAAAACAATGGGTTTAGTAGACCTTGATTCTTTTTGACATAGGCCATTGCAAAATTATATGGATGTTTTCCAAAGATGAAGCAGTTTATTTTCCCAAAATATCTTGGCAAATTAACCTGAAACTTTCTGTGCAAAAAGTTGCGTGTGATGCGTTTTTAAGATAAAGTTTTTGCTGGTGTAAGCAAGCTTATACTGAATTAAACTGGCTGGAAAATGAGCTAAATCTTAATGGCTGAGTTGCTCTTTTAAGTCCGTAATGAGTTAATGTGTTTCTCCTTGTGATCAATTTAGAGCTCTTTGTGTTTGTCTGGACCAAACTCCATAAGTCACGATTTTACCAGCATGTCTCAGAGAGACGCAGCATCATCACAGCTGTCAATGCTTAGAACAACCTCTCAAGATGACTCCCTGGAAAATAATCAAGAGCAGCAAACAGAGCACCTGAGGACAGAAATCAATGCTATCAAAGCCAATTACAGAAGCAAGAATGGAGTATGGCAGTTTTGTTTATTATTTAGGCTTAACACACTTTTTCCCAATGTTTCTTGGTATTCTAATAAATAGTTTCTGCAATAGTAGTAAATATAATGTAACAAAAATAGCAAAGGTAAATGATACCTAGCTTGAGGAAAACAAGCCAGATTTGTGTTATTAATATAGGGGGGAAATCAGTGATTTTATCTATAATATGTATTGAGGTGGTTCCAGAGTTACTGATATTCATGGCATTAGGTATTTGATCTTTGGTAATTTCTCCTTGTTTACTCCTGGCTCTGTTTTCAAGGAGGATGGCACCTTTAATCAGTCCATGCTTGCCAAGAACACTTTGATTATTACTCAGTCCCATCTGATGACCGCACTTGAGGGTATAAGACCATCCATTAGCCAAGATGACTGGAAGAACTTTACTGAACTGTAAGTACTTTTTTTGTGTGTGTGTGTGAATTTATTTTTTTAATTGTGAATTCAGTGGAGATTTGGTGTTCTCATATTTCTTATACATCAGAAACACAATAGTTATTTAATGTGGGGAATGGCAGAAGAGTTGAGTGGTTTCTGACAGCATTTTTTCAGAAATCCAGAAGTTACACATTGGGAAGGGGAAATTCTTTTACCAGTGCACTGTATTTTTGTTTGTTTTCATTAATGTAGGACCTAGAAATTCTAATCACAGACCAGAAAAATCCTGTATTATGTTAAGAGCTATACCAGTACAAGAAGATTCTGATTTTGTAAGACTTAAAGCCAGGTCCCATCAAGTAAGAGTCCAGCATATTTTCAAATTTCTGGCACTTGACTCAGTTGTGGCCTCTGTTAGCTACAGTATTCAGGAAGAGGTATTTTGGTTTTGAGTCCTAGGCACGTGTGTTCCCAAAGAAAAATTAATAATCTGCAGAGGAGTAGATATAGTGAGAATGAAAATGTATCATCTGAGACTAGAAAATGAGTAGAGTGAATAAGTTGGAAGGTGGCATCAGGATGTTCTGTGATGAATGTGGAAATTAAGGCACATTCTACCTCAGCTGATACATAGATAAGCAGATCTTACAGCATGAGAAAGAGAGAAGGAAAGAAGGAGAATGAGGGATGCTCCCTAGGATCCAGTCCACTTATGTTCCTCACCCCTGTGAGTCCTACACCCTCATATCCCCCCAAAAATAAAAATAAAAGCAGAGGAGAAAGCTTTCCAAGTCAGATTAGTGGTTGAAAATTCTAGTCTTGTAGATCTGAGATGTGTGTTCGTCATACCAGTGAAAATATAAATAAACATCTTTAGTGCTGTTTTGCATCAATGTGCATCTGAAGAGGCATATGCAAACAAAATAATATCAGACTAATATGCTACTATCTTTTTCTGTTTCAAGGTACGAGAATTTTCAGAATCCCAAGAAGAAGAAAGGACAAGTTGGCTTAACATACAGACCGGGACAAAAAATGACTCTAGCTTAGTAACTTTTAATGTGCTTGTAATTACTAAATTGTAAATGGAAATGACAAATGTGAGCCTGATATTTAAATGATTACATCAGATTATTTATATTCATATGGATTTATTAATGCAGCAATTGAAGAAAAATTTATTTTCAGTTTACAGGCTGCAAAATTATTTCACATTTTATTTTGAAGAAAAATTGTCTTCCTGCAGATTAATATTAAATTTTTGAGAGAGCATTTGTTACGTTATGTCCAGTTGTTTATCACAAATTTTTTAGTATTGCTTTTTATGAATATATGATTACAAAAAAAATAATAATTATGATTTCCCTGTTTATTTCCTCATAACAATTACATCCTGTTTGAATAAACTATAATATCTAATGCAGGAAATATTTTGAAAACATTCTGTAAAGCTATTCTCTACCGGCTGTTGGACGGCTTAGAGAAGGGTGATACTTCAGATGTTTATTGGTAGACAACTACTCTAATACTTCCAGAACAATTGTAGCCATAAAAGAAAAATATTAAGACAAACCAGTATAATTTTATCTTTGTCTTTTGCCACTGTTAATTATTCAGAGGAATATCAAGTTGCATTTTGCAACTGTATCTTCCTAACCCCATCTTTTGTTCTTGAAGACTTCAGAAAAATCTCTGATGCTTGGAAGCTGTCTAATGTTACATCCTGAAGTTATACACCTCTGCTTTCCTACAATCAGGTTGTTTAAGAGTTGTCATTCTCGGCTGATAAGGAGGTAGACAGCAGGGGAAGGAAGCTTTCTTCCAGGAAAGGAAGAGAACTAGAGATGCTTCCCATGAGTCACTACATGTTACGGTTTATTTAATTAATTTATGTGTGTAATGCTCTGTCAGTATTGGTAAGAACACATAATATTGACCATATGATTATCCCTGTGAATGCTATACTTGTTACTGCCGCTTACTATTTGTAGTTCCAGTGTTTGGTGCCAGCAAATAACCCGGATAGTATGTTACTTGTATGCTTGTTCTTACATCCTGGTGCAGATGAAGTCGTAGCCTTGATACACTACAAGTCTATAGCAGTTAATACCACTGATCTTCTCATCTAACTAAGCTATTGCTTCTTACTCGTGCTCAACTCTTGCTTCAGTGGGTTTTGAAACTGAAAATCCTTATTGCATTACTACAAAGTAGTAATTTCTTTTCAATTCCACTATGTCATTAACACCATACTTACTTTTAAAACCTGGCTATATATTTGCTTAATATTGGAGCCATATTCTAGATTACCTCAGCCTTGAGTTCATCTTTCCAATATAATGGTGTCTTTTGTGTGTGTGTGTGTGTGTGTATGTGTTAAAGTTTGTTTTAAATGGCTGTAGAGGTTAATACGAATAGGAGTTGAACAATCTGATGCAAAGGAGCATGTCCTGGAGAAGAGGAGGCTCAGGGGCGACCTTATCGCTCTCTATAGGTACCTCAAGGGAGGCTGTAGCGAGGTGGGGGTTGGTCTGTTCTCCCACGTGCCTGGTGACAGGACGAGGGGGAATGGGCTTAAGTTGAGCCAGGGGAGTTTTAGGTTAGATGTTAGGAAGAACTTCTTCACTGAAAGGGTTGTGAGGCATTGGAACAGGCTGCCCAGGGAAGTGGTGGAGTCACCATCCCTGGAAGTCTTCAAAAGACGTTTAGATGTAGAGCTTAGGGATATGGTTTAGTGGGGACTGCTAGTGTTAGGTCAGAGGTTGGACTCGATGATCCTGAGGTCTCTTCCAACCTAGAAATTCTGTGATTCTGTGATTATGTCAGATGCTCCATGCTGACTCACATTTGTACTGTGGTAAATCTAAGAAGTAATTTATCTTGTAATGAAAGAGGGGCAAAAAAACATGGATATTGTTAATGAAGCACAGCAGCTGGAAAGCTGTAACTGGTTTCTCTGCTTGGGTTATGTGTCAAAACTCAACCTTCATATATATATATATATATATATATATATATTTAATTTCCTTTTTGAAGTCCAATAGTTCATTTGAGGTATTTGTGGCCTTCAGGATGTAGTTTCCTTGTGCATCATCATCTTGTTATTCACCCAGTGATATTTTGAGCTTATTCAAAATACATTTTCTCTTCCTCGAGGTTCAAATTCCAAGTAGTTTTTCATCTGTGACCTAAGGCAACACTGCATTATCTTCTATTCAAATATTTGAATTTCAAACTTGAGCCCAGCCAATTTTACTGACTAGTTCCTGTACAGTTGGGTACTAGTTCAGTACAGTACGATAATCTGTGGAATTATCTTCACACTTGGAATCACTTAAATAGTATATTGTATCTCAGTGTTGAGTATTACATTGTAAAGTTAAAAAGGAAAGCATGCTTGGATTAAGCCATACGCTGAGGTCCTATCAGACCTCAGCCAAAATTAAATACCACATTGCTGTGGAAGATGTTCTGAAAAAACAGGAAGCCCAAGTTCCAAATCCGCTTTCCAAATTTGCTCTCCTCTTTTAAAAGGAAGTAATTTCATCAGTGAGCTGAACTAACTTGGGTGTGTGTGCATATGTTTGTGTGTACAGGCATGTGTGTATATATATTCATATATATATATGATATTACCCACAGCATCAGTCAAGGTTTTCTTTATATATTTCGTATATGTATGTTACATCAATGTATTTATGAGTATATTTATGATTATTGTGTTAAATACATTGCATTCTATTATATATGTAATAGCATATATAAATATATAGACTATAAATAAAACCTTGACTGATACTGTGGGATTGATTTGAGAAAGCAGGTTGCTATTAATAGCTAGTTACAGTTATCGTTGATTATATTCTGAAAAAGATAAACATTTCTTCTTAAAAGATAGTGAAGGACCTAAATGAATTATCTGTTATAGAGGCATATAAATCCATACAAACATTGTCTATGAAATATCAACTGGTCTGTGGAGGCTCTTTCCCAAGGCCTGATATTAAGAAGTATCCCTAGAGTGAAAAGAGACAACAACAAAGCTTGTTTCCTGCTATGTAGGACAGTTGGGATTCAGCTGCAATGGATCATCAAGGTATGTACCATGGGCAGGGCAGCCAAGCAATCAATGTCCTGTATGAGCCTCTTGACCTGTTTTCCATAAAATCTCCATTAAATCACAAAACAAAAAAAGGAGAAAAAAAAAAAAAAAAAAAAAAAAAAGCACCCAAGCAGGGAGTAATGCAGTGGTGGCAGCCACACTGTCATAAAATAATTTAACCAGTTATATGCTCAACAGAGATGTATGTGATAACGGAAACTGGTCGGTGGTTGTATCTTATGAGCTCAGTAGAACTGGACTGAGACCAATAAGAAACAAATCGTGTGGGGTCATTGCTTTTCTGTGACAGTCCAAGTCAACCCTGTGTTAGCCAGCAACCTAAAGCCAAGCAGGTTCTCTGCCTCCCTGGTGGTGCCCTTCATTCTGACCTCCTCTAAGTGATACCGATGGCATTTTTTCTGGGTATGTATTACAGGCAATATAAATGGTTGATAACTCAGGGTAGCTTTTTCCTTTCACTCAGGTTGTTGCTGACATTGTCAGCTGTCACTGACCTTTCCTCGATTGCCAACCTTTATTTCCTCGTAGTAAAGGGACTTCTGAAGAAACACGTGATAAATATAGATATGAACACTTTGTTTCTAACACGCAAGGGACTATTTCACTTTGCTGATAGGACCTCCATGCCCGCTAATGTCCCATGATTTTTCTCAAAAAGTGCTTAGGCAGCTTTTACTCTGAAAGCAATTTATGTTTGGAGCTATGTAGCTGATAATTTTTTTCAAATACTGCCTCAGAAAAATGTACCTGTTTTGAAGTGATCCAGAATTCCAGGCTGAGTCTGAGGACAACTGACAAAGTCTGAAGCAAATAGCTTAGGTTGCTAACAGGTGTCAGTTTTGAAAGCAAGGTGTTGAAAGCAAGATACTGGGAAAAGATGATCTAAGTGGGTCAGTTGAGCTAAATGCTGGGTTAGTCAGTGCAATTAACTCTACTGAAAGGCTCAGATGTCTGAGTATTGAGGGAGTTTGGTAATCCCCAATGCTCAAAATCTGCCAGACTTGCATTTCCACAAACTGGGGACATTGAATACCGTCCAATGTGTTACTTCTTATTTATTTATTGTTACGCTCTTCTACCCTGACTCATACCTGTTTTTTGTTGGGAAACAGAACTTCTCTTGTACAATAAAAAAATTCACAAGGTATTTATGATATAATTTTTAGTTCTTAAGGAATCAAACTTTGTTCCATTTCCAAAGAAAAAAGAAAGGATTTCCAAGTCCATTTGAAGTGAAACTAAAAGATAAGCATTATCTACTGAGACTTAGATTACATTAGTGTCATTAGATACTTAGATTACATTAGAGACTTAGATTACATTAGTGTCAGTGTTTCATAATAGACAGCACCAGCTAGAACTCTGCTTGTCAGTGGTTTAAGCGTGACAATTAACAGCTTGGATAAAATACATTATAATTTAATATAATTTGAAAACAAAAGACTTGCACAAATTTATTTTTTTCACAGGATACCTTACTCAAATTAACAGATAAGTGAGCATGTAATATAATGCATATAATATGAAACAATATATAGTTCAGCCTTTTAATCCTTTTTATAATCTATCATTTGTTACCTAACATTTCATAACTTCTACTTGTTACAAAAATATTATTACATAAGGACCTGATTGTTTGTGTAGTGCTCCTAATCTCCTCTGGCATTTATATAGGAGGGCAGGACCCTTTTCAGGAAGTTAAGCTAGCAATCATAAGATCATGAGCAATGAAGAAACTTGGAGGAGACCAGAATAAGAAGGAAACTTCTTGCATGAATTAGGCTGGTATTTGCAGCATTAATCCTGCGGAATGAAGGGTGGAACCACAACTGTGTGTTGTCAAAGTGACACCTAGGAATTCACTCTCACACAAATCATTGGGAATAGCCCTTTGATAGCTGCTGCTGGAGAAGCTCAGCCAGGAAGACTAAGGCCTTTCAAATCAGCAGACCTTCAATACATTTTGTTGCAGGGTTTTATACAGTCCCTGTTGCATTTGTATGCCCTCTCTTAAAACGAGCTGTCTCTTAGCATGATCTTGGCTTCAGATATAAGCGTGGATTAAGTCACATACTTGGCATTGGGACCAGAAGGGAGATGGCAGCTTGGTCACAGTGATAGTGTCTGACTTCAGTGCACACCTGTAATATGCAATATATTTAATGTTAATTAATGTCCAGTTTTGCCTCAGGTGCAAAATTTTGAAGCATTACTTTTATAATAACAAATCATTTTTCAGTTTTTTAGCAAGCCATTGATTATTGCTCTGTTGTATTAACACAGGCACAATGTGACAAGTGCTTCAGTTCTCCCATATCTAAAGAAGACCAAAGAGTGACAATCTGTCATAAGTATACCAAAGTGAAAATCTATGGGCTGATGGTTAGCAGTACTCTCTTGGTGATGCAGCACAGAGGTCTAGGATAAAATACTTTCCCATCCTCGGATAGTAGCTGGCAAAGAAATAGTAAATCAGATTACTGGTACTTAGGTCACAAGTGCAAGTCAGCCTAATGGAAATGAAGTGTGAAAAATTCCTCCTCCAAATCCTCTAGCAGCTGGTGGAGCTTTTGTGAGACTCCCAAGTATGTGCCTCCCAGTAACGTGGTACAGCAGCTCTGGGTATCGACTGCAGTTAGATAACCAGGGCAGATTCTGTAGCTCTTAAGAGCTCTGTCTCACACTAGTGCCCCCAAATTTTTGGTTTTAATAGCTTGAATTAGCTGAAATGATTTAGTGAAGAATGGTACCTCAGGAAAAAGGTGGCTTTGGAACTGCTGTGCACAAAAAAAAAGACCTCCTCTTCATTTCTCACCTAACACCAGCTGGTAAGCTTCTGCAGCAATGACAACTGCTGGACTTAGGCGAAGGTACAGCACTGTGGAGCTGCTGGAGGAGTGGATGCTGACACGAAGTACATGGAAGATTATTAAGGTCATACAGCCGTTGGCCGATTTCCTTTGCTTTCAGAGTGGCAGCTTTTGGAATGAAAAGCAAAATATTTGAACCCTATCCCCACACCTGTCTGTGTCACATTATACAATACCAGCACAAGGATACACCTAGGATCAGGACCATCCTTATGGTTTATTGGGATTTTCTATTAGGAAGATATTCGGACCCTTCAGATGAACCATATAAGCTGTAGTGCTTATTCTCACTTCTGCAATTATTGCCAAGTTTCAGGAAACTCAGTGAATTGTTTCTTAATATATATTGCCTTGACAATATGCAGGCATTGCGTTAAAGCACTGCTTGAAAAATCTTCCAGCCAGAACAACGTGACCTTGCTGAGCTACCACGAGGGTACAGCAGGAGCTTTTTGGTTACGATCGACTCTGTGCCAACAGCTGACTCAGCCCGTTTTCTCTGGCCGATTTCCTACACGCCTGAAATCCCCCTTTTAGTTCGGAGTCCCTCGTTTAAAAAGCGGACAGGGGAAAGCAGCACTCTCCCTCCTACAGCTCCTGGGCTGAAGGGAACCTCGCTACTCCCGGCGGCCCGGCTGCGGCGACCCCCGGAGCCCCTCTCCGGAGGATGAGCGGCGGCGGCGGCTCCCCGGCGGCCCCGAGCCCGGCCCTATCGGGCCGAGGGGCCCGCATCGCCGGGGCCTCCCCGGGGCTGCTGGACGAAGGCTTCGCCCTCTACCTCGCCGACCCCTTCGACCGGGAGCGCAACCCTGAGGTGCGGGGAGCGGCCGCTGCGCCGCGGGCGGGCTCGTCGCCGGCGTCCCTCAACGGCTTCGTCTCTTCCAGGGCGTGCTGAACCTGGGCACCAGCGAGAACACGCTTTGCTTTGATCTGATAGAGGAGAGAGTAAGTGCTGCTGCTGCTGCTGCTGCTGCCTGCCGGTTCCTCCCCGCCGTGTCCGGGTGACAGCCCCGCACTGGGAGTCACCTGCAGGGCAGGGCGCCAGAGTCACCCCAGATGTGTTAATTCCGGTTTATCTGCTGGAAAGCGAGATGTTCTGGCTCACGTGCTAGCAAAACTAAGCCCCAGCTGCCAGACCATCTTCTGCAGGGTGCAGTTCACCTCTTGCTTCTCCTTCCCGCTTACACGTGGCTGTGCATTCGCACTGGTGCAGCTGGCGGCACACCGGCAGTGCTGGTCGTGGAGGATTGTGCATAAACTCAGTGTCCGGCTTGGCTGGCCGATCAGTTGGCAGGGCTGGCAACTGGAGAGGAGCTTTTACTTAGGAATAAACCAAAACCGATGCCACAATGAGTGTGAGACAGAGCCAGTTTTCAGAAGCGATACCTGCTCTGAGAGCAAGAAGGATGCTACTCATAATACAGCTGTTTACTTAATGCTTAGGGTTACTGCCACTGCTTGTTGAGAAGCTAATCAAAGCCGTGTGCATTAAAGGCTGATGTCATAAATACTGAAGGGGTTGTCTGGGCTTTGGTATACCTCAGAAGTGGGTGTATATCATTGAATTGCAGCTAGTGTGCTTCTCCTCAACATGACATTCAAGACAGAATGTGACAGAAAAAAAAATGATAAATAATTCCTTCGTTATTTTCTTCCTTTGTTTTTATGAGGTTCTAATGTTGTTTTACAATATCTTAAAAAAGAGAAATTCAAAGAATTAACATAATTTTAAGTCACTATTTTTTATATTCTGCATTTCCTTATTGTTATTGAACAATTGGGGGGAAAAAAAAAGTGTGGTACAGCAGAACAGCAACTCCCAAGAACGCCACCTTCTACAGTGTCTCTTTTTCATATAACTAGCTCACAAGACCTGACATGAATTATCTGCAGCCTGATCTCTTCCAGTATTCTGATGCACAAGGTATTAGAAGGTGAGAAGTTCATTTTCCCATTTTTGACACTGCTTGTGCTTAGCGCTGGTCATGGCTCATGTGAAGCGAGGTGTGGTTTCGTTCTTTGAGTAAGCCCAAAGGAGAGGTGTGTTAATGTTAGTTGCGTGCTCACAAGCTTTTTGTTTGCTTGGCTTTTTGTTCTGTCTTCCTCCCTGTCCTTACTGTGCTAAAAAACACCCAGATCTCCAAAGGTCGACAATCTGGTGTCTCATTGGAGTGCAAGAGAGTGTGTATTGACATATCTTCCAGAGCTAGTGATGGGTTGCTCCTAGAAGGATGTGTTCTAGGCATAGTGAGGGGGAAACCGGAACTGTATGGGCTGCGAAGAGTAGAGGTGAGGTATCAGCTCCCTGAGGATCATCAGGAGCTCCACCGTGGTCTTTCCTAGGGCTGAAATCTTGATCTAAAGATTCTTGTTTACTCAGGTTCCACTGCTTCTGGTACCCAAACCCCTGGTCTTTCTTCAAAAACATATCCCACTTAGGCTCAAATATGCTTCTGGATTTTCTTGTTTTTCCAGTGTGCAGAAATAGTAGTTGAGTCACAGTCACTTTACTCAAGGTAGCAGATGGCTCCTGTGTGCTGCTGTCTCACAAAATGTAGCACACTGGATAGCTGAGGAAGTTATATTATCTGATCTGTAGGAAATACAAAATATTGAAAGCTTTTATAACAGAATGAATTGCATGTTTGTTCTTTTTTTTTTTTTTTTTTTTTTTTTTTTTTGTAAACTTAGTTCTTCTGTGCATTTTTTTTCTGAGAAATATGTAATTACATAGTTGACTTTAATTGTGTCTTTTAGCTTCAGAGAAGAAATTGCCAAATTTCTAACTGACTATGCCAGAGCTGCAAAAGAACTTAATCCAGAAAATGTAAGACAAATGCTTTATCTTTGCATCTTATTTTTCTGAAACTGGTAAAGATGAGTTAATCTGAACACAAATTTCAGCAAGATACTACAGGAGAGAGAAATGTCAGATTTGCAGAAGTCTTGGTAGTGTTAATTTTCCATTTGAAAAAGTGGTCAATGCCTAACAATCGAGCGCTTCATATGATAAGTGTATTATTGTGGCTTTTTCACTGTATTATTTTGAATTTAGGCTAAACAAGAGTTGATATTTTTGCTAAGGAAAGCTTGGTGTACTTTTTTCAGATAACTGTTATGAATGGCTGTTGTGCTGTTTTTGCTACGTTGTCAACTGTATTATGTGACCCCGGTGGTGAGTAAAAACCTGATTATTTTTGTTTGAAAGCATTTAAAAAGTGAATATTCAGAGTATTGTGACTTATGGCAGCCTGTTTTTATTATACCTGCCTGAATGAAGCAAGGTGTGACATTTGTTTGTCCCTAGCAGGGTGTCTTTGAATTAATGCCTTTGGTTATTTCTAGAAGGGGGCAAATGTCTGAGGTATCAGCAGACACACTTGCTTTCTATACAATCTATAGTTTTTTGAGAAAAGCGTTACAGGAAGAGATGGGTATGAAGAAAATGCAAAGTGTACTTAGAGAAGTTATGAGAATACCCATGATGAAGCTGGAGGGAGTAGGTACACAGGGAGGGAGGTGGTCTGGGGTGGAATCCAGGACCTTGAGAAAATTTGGGTAACTGGTGAGGAGGAAGCAGAGGTGTAGATGGGAGGCAGGAGCAGAGGCCCAGGCTGCAGCCTGCTGGCAGCAAGCAGACAGCAGGAGGACAGAGCCCTGCAAGGGAAAATGATTTCGGACCTTAGTGGTCCAGAATGAGGAAAGCTGAGTAGGTGTGTGGCACAGCAGGCAACAGGGAACATTCATGAAGACCTGCCAGAAAAGGAGGGTGCCCAGGGTGAGTTACTCCCATGCCTTATAGCACCCTACTGTTGGACACCAAGAGCCCTTGACGAGATTGTGGAGCAATGTGATGTGGTTCAATGACTTCAGCGTAGGCGGTAAAATTGCATTAATACAGGCAGCATGCTCTGTCCTCCCTGAAGCCTTCTTACATGGGCCCTTTGCAATATTTTCAGGAGAACACCAACCTGGGGCTACTCATAAACATATAAAATGAGGAGGGAAACAAGCTCAGCAGAGCTGTAGGCTTCCTTGGTGCAAGATGGCACTCTGGCAGCCAGGAAGTAGTTCAGGTTTGCAGCAGTTCCCGATGAAAAATTGATAGAACATTAACAAAATACCTAGAGCAAGATCGTTATTTGTCATTATTAATAAAATAAATAAATAAATGCATAAATAGCACAGCTAGTTGACTAGGTCCATTCCCTTTTACTTATGCAATTTACATGACCAAATTTGTATCTGTTATTAAAATTACTAAGGAAGAAGACTGGGAAACAATTTGGGTTGACTGGCAAGTACTAGATTTTCCATTTTGTTTAAAACCTGCTTTAGGCCACAGTGCTTTGAGATTAAATGCTATGTCAAATTCTTAGACTGTCATTTTAGTCTACTAGAGTGTAACAAAATTGCTCATGAGAAATGTTAATTTCATTTTTTAAAATATTTTTAGATGGATATCTTATTCCAGCTCCTTACTATGGTGGTATAAATTCAAAAACGTGGCTATATGGTGAACTACAGCCTGTTCACGTGCCCTTGTTCAGTGAGGTAACGTTTTGGCTATTTGTATACTTTAACAGACATTTCACAAGGAGCAGTCAAAAAATAATAATAAAAAAAAAAAAAAAATGCAAGGGAGTACAAGGGAAAAAAACAGGCCCAGTCTATCACTTTTAGAGAGTGTCTGCCTTTTTTTTTTTCATACTGCAGCATGACAGGAGGCTGGTGTGATCAGATGTGTAGGATTACATTTCTTCTCTGTAAGACAACTCTTACGTGTTGACATGCTGAATTACAATTTGTGAGCTCTAAGTCTGTTATTCCTACTAAGAGTAAATTCGTTCAAAGGATTTTTTTCCCCTTTTCCCCTTACCAAAATATGCATCTACTGCAGAAGGTGTGTGACACTGGTTCCCCTTTTGAAAGCTCAGTAACCCATGAAGCAAGTCAAAGGGGCAGACTCGCTTATAGGTAGCAAATGATGCATTCAGGGAAAAAAAAATAATAAAAAAATAAATAAATAAAAGAAATGAGGTTTCAAGTATGCAGGTTCTGTAAGTTGCTAAGGGTGTCATCTTGGGTATGCACAATGTTTAACAACAAAATAGTTATACAGAAAAGACTGCTCTTAATTTCATATTCTGAGCTGTTGTTTGAGCTGCTGTTTTCCTCCTTGAACCAGTGCCATCAAAAACTTTTGTTTGTTTAACAGTTTTGTTTTATGAAAGCCAGTATCAAGTATATTTTCACTAGGTGGAAGTGTTTCTTCACTGTCTTCTTTTTTCGTTCCTGCTGATTTTTTTTCTCCTGTAGGTGACTGATGAAGAAAGTCACCCTTTCCAGCTAACAGTTGAAAAATTGGAAGCTGCATTACAGAGAGCTAAAAAGCAGGTAACAATAATGGTGATTTCTGATTTTCGCATTTCCCTTATTTTGTAAGCAGCGTATGTTCTCAGTATTGAACCATTGGTACATTTTCATCGGTGCAGATTTTCTGTCATGTGACTAGGGCTGGTCCAGCTCAGGCAACAGGAATTTGATTTATTTTTATAATCTGGGCAAAACGCAATAGCAAAATGCAGAGACACTCCTTGCTCAGTTGTATGAAGAACAGATCTTAATATGTCTTTCAAGACAAGTCTCCTGCTCAGCAGATTTCAGGGGAACTCCAAGTGTTGTAAAGAAGCTATTGTTCTGATCCCAAGAAGAGAGAATACACTACTGTAATGACCAAAGCAGTTCATTAAAGAAAGATGTTGAATGTTCTTTTGAAGAAGGTTCTTCTGAGTTCCAGCTTACATAAGGACTGAATACACTGTGCCACAGCATTGCAGGAAACTTGGTGGGGGCCAGGGGGGCTGACACAGGAATTTTCTGCCACTAGGAAGGCTCCTTGGAAAATGTAATTTTTCCAAAGTTTAGGAAATACCATCAGTTCAAAATTCTTAGCATTTTTAGTCATTTTATTCTGACTGGGATTACATAAATGAGAGTATTATTTGTCATATTGCTTCTTATGTACATTTTTTTTTTTAACTTTCTTCTCCATCTTTGAAACTGCTTTTCTTCTTTACAGAAATGGTTGTTTTTTTTTTTTTTTTGAGTGTCCACAAAACAGCACTCACCACTATTTCAAGTTAAAATTTGTCCTGTTCTTAGTGTCTTGATATTCATAATCCACAAACTTCATGGGCAGTTATAAATGCACTTAACTTTTTTGCTCTCCCTTGAAAAGATCCTGCGGAAGAAGCACAGGATGAATAGTAACACATTTCATCAAAGATGTGGTGATGATGGTAGTGGTGTTTAAAAAGAGTAAGTGAGACAGACTTGTTTTGTCCTAGTCCAAGATAGAAAATGATGTTTAACAATAGATAAAGCATACAGGTACAGGCAGGGACACTTATAAAGGTCAATTAGAAATAAGGTCACATAAAAAAAAAAAAAAAAAAAAAAAAAAAAAAAAAAAAGGACATTTTGGACATACAGGAATGTGTGCACAGATTTTTTTTTTGCCTTTTTTTTTTGCCTTTTTTTTTTTGCCTTTTTTTGCCCCCCCCCCCTTTTTTTTTTTTTTTAAGATCTGTCAAAGCTCTCTTAGTTAGCTAACTGCTTCATCAGCATGGTGCCTATGTTTAGACACCATCTGTATGTCTATGTCATCTGTCTGTGCCTTTGCCAGCCTGTGTGAGACTGAGCATACAGACACCTACCACTTGATCCTTGCTGAGGCGGTGAGCTAGCATCCATGCTCTCCTAGTGTGGCATGAGCTGTCTGGATGAGGTGCTGAATCACAAAGCAGGTTCACTCTTTTGAGATCTGCACATGTTTGTCATCCTACTAGAGCTGAAACTGTCCTCACAAACGTTCTCTCAAACATCTGTTTGGATACACGTAAAGTAATAAACAGCTGGGTGAACTAGACTGGAACAGCAGTTGAGAATCTGCCATCCCACAGCAGCTGTTCCCAGGAACACTGATGTCTCACTCAGTATCTTCTGCTTAATACATGTCAGATGTCAAATATGCTAAGCAGGCTATCCATGCAAGGAGTGCTGGTGGAAAAGTGGTTTGTGCTTGGTATTTTCATCTTACTTTGTTTCCAATGAATTTCTTCCTGTAGCTGGAATCAAAGACAATAAACTGTAAGCTCATTTCTTGTTCAGTTCTTGTTCACAGTAACCATTCATGTTCAGACAAATTGCATGCGGAGGGGAAAACAACTATCAGTGCTTCTGCCTAATTTAATTTTATCTCCTGGAGTTCTTCTGAAGCTGCTTAATGCAAATAATCTCCTTCAGAGGAATTTAGGATGGACTGAGAATTTGCAGTGTGTCAGGTTTTCTAAAAATCAAATATGCTGAAACAAAAAATATTAATTTACCTTTGAGTTTGTTCCATGATGATACATCTAAAGTCTTGAAAGTTCCCGCTGCAGCCATCACACTATTTGACTGTTTACAAAAATATATATTTGCCGTGTACAGCTTGTGTTAATACACATTCAAGATTCTTTAGCAAATAGGAAATAGGTGATTTTCTGAAAATACCAGTAGAGTTAAAAACGATTCTTTCTGTTTGTACTTGTAAGTCTGATTTTCAATCAAGTGGGACTCTTCTTATTACACAGTAGAATATTTACAATCTCTAAGAATAGTTCAATAAAAAATGTAACTTCGTTGGAGAGAGAATTTCTATTACAGAAATTCTACACAGTTGATAGACATAACTTAAAAAGTAGCTGCTTGCCCAAGACCCCCTTTGGCTGCTCTGAACATAGAACACCAAGTGAATCAATTCTCAGTCTCTGATTTCTGCAGATTCTATTACTTGTTTAAAGAAACAAGCAACATTGAAAAGTTAATCACTTGGCAGGTTATTAGATGCTAAAATCCAATTCTGTTCAGCTTCCCTAATGTTTATCTATAGTAACTTTGCTCAGTCTTGGTGAATTATTTTGGAAGTGTATCTGTAGAACCGGTGTTAATCCCTGCAACATCATAATCTTGCCTGTAGGTATCAATGGGTGTTGCAAATGATATTTGACCTGATTTTCATCTACTAATAAACTATTGGTTGTATTGGATAAATTACCAAACAAGGTCTGCAGCTGAAAGCTTAGTCTGTATGTTAATTATAATATATAATTAAATAATTTTCCAACTGAAATAAAATAACTTTCCAGTAAAGGATTCGCACACTTACTACACCTTACCTATACTTTGGTTTGGTGTCACTGGTGTCCCCAGCTACTGGTTTTTCTTTTTTCAGGGCATCCGGGTCAGAGCATTAATCCTGATCAACCCTCACAATCCCTTAGGGGACATTTACCCAGCACAATTACTGAAGGAATGTCTAGACTTTGCACACAGGTTTGAGCCCCAGTGCTATTTGTTTGGTATTTAATTTTCCATTATGCAATATAGCAGTGATGAAAAATCACTTTTGATGATCTCCTGTTCTCTGTACATGTTCTGAGGAGGTGTTGTGCTAGGTCCTGAGCATGGCTTTTGTGTAACTTTCTTTTTTGCTTGGCTTTCCTGGGAACACTGGAATAAATTGCTTAGGATGGAGTCCAACAGTTAGTTTCGGGATGAAATGCTGTTGTATCTGTTCTCAGCATGACCTGTGGCTTTCAGGATGCAATCAGCATCACCTGCACTACTTGGGTGTTTAAAAGTGTTCTGCAATTTATTCAGTATTTCTAAACACACTCATGGCTTGTTAGCGTTGATTATGACAACATGGCTTACTGTTTACTGCTGCTTTCACAGCAAAAGTGTATTAGAGAGTTATCTTAAGTGCATGGCAAGTCTTATTTTTTAATCTAACATCTGCATTTGGGCTCAAGTCTCACTAAACAAATTTTTCAGGGCAAAGGGATTTTATAATATACTGTTGTGTTCACTTGAAGCTGTAAATAAGAGTTGGATGGGACCACAGTATGCCTGTGAACTTTTGGATTGAACGTGCTGTTGGATTTTGTTTTAGATGTAGGGAGTGTTACTGCTGCTGAGAAATACAGAATATGTATAGATAAATGTTGGTAATGAGCAAGTGCTCACAGCATGTTTTGTGACTGTAAAACCTTGTGACCTCTCTATGTAAAATTAGTATGGTGGATATAATAGCAAATAGGCATGCTTATGGTACTACATGGCAGTAGTTAAGATTACATGTAAATGTATATATATATATATATATATATGTACATATGCAAATAAATTTCCTTTACATGTGTTAACGTGCCTGTGTTTTTCTCTATTTAGATATGAATTGCATGTAATCATGGATGAAATATACATGTTATCTGTTTATGATGATACCACCTTCACCAGTGTCCTTAGCTTAGAAAGGTAAGTGTGATTTCTTAGCAGGGGTTAGAAGATATTTAATCCTGAATAGAACCTATGCCTTTTTTTTTTTTTTTTTTTTTTTTTTTTTTTTTTCAAATTTCTGGTTAGCTAGTATAACTAGTATAGTTCTAACTCATATCCAAGTCTCTGTGACTTGATGAGACTAGTTAATCTAGGATCTTCATCCTAGACTGACAGATGGCAGATCTGCTTGCAGCTAATCTCCATGGTATGGTAATAGTAATCAAAAAATGTCAGAGCCCTTAATCATCTTGCCACTGCTTTTTCGTTGTTGTTTTTGCCTGGTTTGAGTACAAGGTTCTCATTGTAATGCTCAAGAAGTTGCCTAAAGTTGTGCAAGTCACCCGCTATAACAAGCCTCCTTCCTGACAAGTATGCTGTTGGGCTCTTAGCTTCCTCTGACAGATTATGAAAAGAATAAAGGTTTCAAGAATATTTAAACCTATTGGTATCTGAACAATAAAACTTCTTTCCCTAAAAGTATGCAGTTGTCTTTGTATAACTGCATAAATCTCGCACTGAGGGGAAATTTCCAAGTCTGTCCAAATACAACCAAGCACAGGGAGCCACTGGGTATTGTCACCCTCACAAGATCCTGAACCATAAATAAAGCTTTAAAAACTATTGTTTGTTTTTGTGAAAGTTCACTCAGCTTCCTTAGGCTGAAGAAGGGAGTTTCCAGCCTCAGGCCTATTTACACAAAGTTAAACAAAGGACAAAAAATATCTTCTTCAGTAGTCCACTAAAGTGTATTTTGTTCAGTTGTAAATACATGATCTAAAATGTTCATGTCTCCCTTCCCTAGCCTGAAGTGCAGCAGAGTTGAGCAAAGAATTCCTCTCCACGAAGAGCCACCTTGCATCCCCTATCGAAATACTGCTTTTGTTTTAATATTGGTGTGACCATTGACTATGCAGTGGGATTCTGGGAATTCTAACTGGACTGCTATATCATAGTGGAAATCCTTTTCTGTTATAAGAAGTCAGTGCCTGAGCACTTAGGAGATCAGTATCATAGGATAATGTTCTGTTACAAGGATTCTGAAAAAAGCCATGTCACGTGAAAAAGTTATATACTAATTTTACTAAAAATGAATGATAATTTTACACATTTAAGCATTTTGCAAAAACTGCATAACTTGTTCTTCTGTAACACGTCCTTTTCTGTCATTCAGTTTACCAGATCCAGAACGTACTCATTTTATGTGGGGTTTTAGCAAGGTAGGTCAAAGTATTATCTCTGTGTTTTAATTTAAGATATTTCAACACAAAAATCAGTTGGCCTGTTTGAACATAAATTGTATTATAGATACAAAACCAAGCTTTTATTTGTTTATTAATTTGTTTTCTCCTTTGGTGTTCTAAAATTTGTTATAATTCGGAGTTTCTTATGAGCAAAAATGTCCATATGTTTGAACATTTGAGGTACTACGTATAATCTGACATCTACTACAGACAGGGATTCATTTGATACTTCAGTGGTTAGGCAGTGTTCTGGCTGTTTGTTTTGCTGTCATTTGGGGATGGAGCAGACTCCTGCAAATGTACTCCATGCATTAAAATGGTCATTTCTAGAAACGGCACAGTATGTCAGTATTTTTAACCTTAATGTTACTGTACATCCTACGTTTCTTGGGCTTGATCTTTCATTCTGTTTGGTTAACAACTTTCTTGTCTTTAAAGGGGCTTCCCCTCAATGAGAAGCTAAATGCTAAATTTATGAATATTAAGCATCTTTCATCAGCGTTAATGCAGAAATACAGTAAGAACTGTATTGATAGATATTGTTTTCCACCAAGCTGGTAGTATAGGCTAAGCAACTTGCAATAAGAGAACTCAGGATTTCATGCTTTGCACACTGAACCATATGGCTTCCTACTTAGGGACTCAGTGACAGTTTATATTAATAACTATATGCTATTGCATCCTTACGTAGCTTTTGGAAACACTTCTGAACACTGACTGTTGCAGAACACAGACTTCTTTAGGCACTATTGACAAAACTTAGCCCAAATGTATTCCAAAGTTATTCGCTGTATTGGCTTGTCTGTTCTCAGTAGTTTTTGGATTCTTACTGTGTTATCCAATATTATTATTGTAGGATAGAAAAACTATTTGGCCTGATGATGGGCTAACATACTTTTTTGAGATCTTTTTTCCTGTATATCACAATGACTTTAAACTTAGTGGCTTGATAAAGCACAAGCATCAAGTAAAAATTATACCTCTCTATCTTCTTTTTGTCCTCAAAGGATTTTGGTATGTGTGGTATCAGAGTTGGAGTACTGCACACCACAAATCATGAAATTCAGAAAGCTGTTAATCAGCTGGCTGTCTTCCATAGCTGTCCTGGACCTGTTCAGCATGTTCTCAGTCGATTCCTTAAGGACAGAGGTTAGCCACCCTAGAAATGTTTCCATTGAGCTGTTCTGTTTTTGTTTTTCCATTACAGATGGAAGTAAAATAGGATTATATTTTTCTTGTTTTGATAGATTGGATGGATAATGTGTTTTTTCCCATCAATAAAAAGCGACTTAAGGAAGCACAGAAGATCCTTGTGGATGGACTTGCAAATATTGGAGTACCTGTGCTCAAAAGTTCAGGAGGACTCTATGTGTGGGCAGACTTCAGAAAAGTATGTGAGAAGCTTAGAAAGTGGTGGGGATGTGGAAGTGGGAAATGTGAAAATTACTTGTGCATGTTGTTACATACTTTAATACCAGGTCCTGAAAAATCCTTTCAATTTGTATACTTGTTCAATCTTTAATAATATATTTTTTCTTTTTTTAGTTCTTAAAATCACAGACATTTGAAGCTGAACTCGAACTATGGCAGAAGCTCCTTGATAAGAAACTCCTGATTAGTCCTGGAAAAGCTTTTTGTTGTTATGAGCCTGGATGGTTTAGATTGGTTTTCTCCAATTCTGTAGATAAGATTTACTTATGTAAGTTGCTTTACTTCTAATATGTCATGTGATAGCATGCAAGTTCTTGGAGACATTAACATTACAAACAATGAGTTCAAATCTACTTCTCCCTTCTCAGGTTGTAAGGGTCATTATTATAGTTTGTAGGAAATGGGAAATAATATGTTGGCTCAGAGCATAGGTTACAAAGCACTTCTGTTGGGTTATATGAAACCTTTAAAATTTACAGAATTTAATTTTAAGTTGTTTTTTCCTATATCAGGAGTCAGGCAGTCAAATTCTTTGTCAAAGGCTCACTCCTCTTGAAGATTACCCTTTATATTAAGTGGGAATTCTTCAGCACCACAAATATTTATGTGACTCATGTGGGATATGAAAAAGCTATCCATCCTTTATGCTGTAAAATACTTAATCTTGAATGAATGCTGTATGTTTTTGGCAAAAGAGATGACTGGAAGGTAATTGGGAGCATTTAGAGTAATAGAAAAATTAAGGTTGAAAGAGAAATTGCAAGGAAAAGGGAAATCATCTACACCTTCCTCGTCAAAGCAGGGCTGGATGCCAAGTAAGATTTACTGGGGCCTTCTCCAGTCAAATTTTGGGACTGTCCAAAGATGGAGAATAATGAGCCACACTGAGCAACCTGTTCCTATAATTTAGCCATTCTCATGGTGATTTTTTTTTCCCACGTGTTTTTAGAGAACAAAAAAAAATCATTTATTTAAGAAAAGAAAAGCTTGAACTGAGATGTTTTTTGCTTTCGCAGGTATTAAGAGACTTGAAGAAATGCTACACACCAATGATGCTGAACCACTTCCAAACACTGCATCCTCATTAACAAAACACTCAGAACAAGATCATTATTTGTCATTATTATTAAAATAAATGCATAAATAGCACAGCAAGTGACTAGGTCCATTCCCTTTTACTTATACAACTTGTATGACTACAGCAAGCTTTAGGATCCCAAGTGAATGTGGTAATTGTATTCTTGATAGTAATATGGCCTTTGCCCTCTTCTTCATGGCATTTAATCTTGGCAAGTTTACGCTGTTTGTGCTGAGAACATCAAGGTAAATTATCGTCCTTTCAGCAATAGAGTTTATAGAATCATAAAATAAGCGGAGGTTGGAAGGCACCTCTGGGCACCCTCTGGTCCAGAACCCCTATGTGGAGCAGGGTCAGCCTACAGCAAGATGACCAGGACTGTGTCCACTTGGGTTCTGAGTATCTCCAAGGATGGAGGCTCCACAGCCTCTCTGAGCAGCCTTTCCCAGGCTTTTATGCCCGTTGCCTCTTGGCACTGGATGCCCTGAGAAGAGCCTGGCTCCATCACCCCTATGTCCTCTTGTTGGGTATTTACAGAGAATGGTGTTAGCTCCCAGAGCCTTCTCTTCTCCAGGCAGGCTGAAGAGTCCCATCCCTCAGCCATTCCTCCTATGGCAGATGCTCCTTCCCCTTTGGCAACTCTGTGGAATTATGTCAGTGGGCCCGTGTCTCTTTTTACAGGGAAACCCAGAGAATCATTCAGCCTGAAGAAGAGGAGGGCTGGGGGGAGGACTCCTAAATGTATTAATACTACAAAGGTGACTGCAGAGAGGATGGAACCAGAAGCCCCCCTACCCAGTGTCACACTGGCCTTTGTTACACTATTTTCTAGCAGAGCACAAGGGACTGTGTTGTTGCTTCTACATCAAAGTATTGCAAGGAGTTCCGAACCAGCACATAATCAGACAGAAATACTATTGTTCACTAAATACCGGGGTGAGCTTGCCACGTCCTCATATCAAGGTCCCCACTTAATCAGGGTGAGCCATAGGTCATTGTAAATGAGCTACACTTGACTTTACAGCCTAGAGAAGAAGGACATCGCAACATAAGTTCCCGTAATTATCCCAAGGCACTTGTCACTAGCAAGAGCCCGATATGGATGCGTTAATTTTCAACATACCATTTCTGCTTATCTCAGCAAGGGAGTGAACAAGCCTCAGCTGGGATCTGCAAACTTTGCAGGTAGGCAAGGAGCAGTTGCTTTTGGTTTTGTTTTGGCCAACATATCTATGCCATCTACTTACATTTCCTCCACAGTGTGCGATCAGTTTCATCAGAGTGATCGTAGAGAAGAGAAGGGCGGAAAACCTCAGGGCTTACCTAGCAGTGATCCCTTACTTAGCAGCTTGGAAGCAGAATTTGGGAACAAAGATCTAAGAAGGCATTGAGTTTGAAACAGGAGGTGTTGGACTCGGCATCGTAGAAGGCTGTTTGCTTGCCTTGCTGCAGACACCGCACTGCCACCCCACCCTTGGCTCTAAGCAAGACATTAATAAAGGTAAGTGTTTCAAGAAGCTTTACTACCTGATACAGTTGCTTACCGCCTCTGCTGATGTCCTACTGAATGTGTATTTAATTCTTAAACACGTATGCCACGACTACTGTGTGCAGTCAGCCTTCACAGCTAGCTCGTACTGCAGAAGGGAGAGGCGCACGGAGATCAGCCAGGTCTCCCAGCTAAAGGACTTGTCTTTGAGAAACGCTGGCAAAGTTTTCCCTTGGTTCCATTCACTATGCTGTCTGCAGTTGATTGTCATTTTGAAGTTAGTAGCCACAAATTGTTTTGTCATATTTTGGAACGTGGGAAATACAGGGAAGAAACAACCCAACACAGACAATGGATTGTGAGGACTGTAATAAGGAAAGGTCTGTGTATCGGAAACGAACTTGGACATGGGAAGCCCCTAACAAACGAAAGGATGAAGATCTGCTGACGTACTACCTACGTTGTCAGGATGCGAAAAAGAGATGTTTAAATCAAGACCGGGAAAACTTTTTCCATCTGCCTGTTTCTGACTCAATGATTAGAGGTAGGTGGAAAATGCTTAGTACACAGAGTCTCGTAATTTCAGATATAAAAATTCTATGACTAACAGGACAGGGTATTTTTGCTTTAATTCTTAGTGGCATGCAGAAATCTCAGCTTGGAAGATGGAAGATAGAGGTTCCCAAATCCTGCTGACATATTTCAGATCCATTGCCACAAGCTGCCTTAAAGCATGATTGTATCAAAGTGTGATCTTATTAGAAAGAAAAGGATCATCAACTGTAGAAGACACTATGCAGATTGAAAAGGATTATCAGGGCTTTAGGTCATTAAGACAAAAACATGAATTCTTATTGATGTCACTTAGGGAAATACTTGTGTTAAGAAAAAGAATACCACGTTTGTATTTTGAACCTGGGTTGGTTCACAGAGCCAGCTTAAAACAAGAAGCAAAACAATGCTGATACATAGAGAAGGGATGTTTTTCAAAGATGTGGTCACAAGGACCATGAAGGCAGGTTGTGTGGGAGCAAGGGCAGCAGGAACCTCTGCAAGTAGCTTTGCACCTAAAGAAAACCTGAACAGCTTTCTGAAAAAAAGAGGAATACTCCTTCTGTGCTCTCCCTGAAGGAAAGAGTTCAGATGATTTTGAAGGAGCCCATGTTGCCTTATGGAAGCAAACAGATGCTTGGGTTCACTGCTGTGAGTCAGAGAGAGGGCCAGCACCCAGCATCGCAAAATTTTGTAGTTTTCGTATAAAAACAGACTCTGTTCACAGGTGGGTTCCAATTGTATTTATTTTCCATTCAACAGACATCAAAGTACTTCAGGCATTCATCAAGAAGTATGAACCACGTGGAGCCAGTTTTAGCAAAGAAGAAGTTGTTATCATCAGTGAAGACTAAATAAAGTTTGAAAACCGAGATCATCAAAGTACCCTTACCATGATGGAGACTCAAACTAAGTCAATGTGTTTCCATGTGGTGGAGATGACCAGCATTAATTACGTAAATTTGGAGAGACATACTTAAGTAGATAAGAGATGCACCAATTCTATCTGTGTGATAATCTATTAAAACCGTAATTTGGTTGTATAATCTTTCTAATCCAACAACTGTGGAGAGCAGGTAAAGCTACAGTACTACAGCTACACATATTTTTGTTCTCACTACTGTAAGACCAGGAAGGATTTGTTAATCAGTATATACAAGATATCAGTAACCACAATAAATGTGTCCAGTCTGCGTTTCCCTTCTCTTTCCAGCATTTCTTTTGGAGAAGAAAAGCTTGAAGTGAGATGTGTTCTGCTTTCTCATGTATTAAGAGACTTTAAGAAATGCTGCACACCGGTGATGCCGAACCAGTTGCAAACAACAAATCCTTTCCTGCTGACACTTTATGCAATCCAAAAAGCCTGCACTTCTGGCAAACTTTCAAACACACCACGCGATGATGTCTCCCAGCTAAAAAATACACTTGTTTATTAAAATCATACATGCATGTCACGATTTGATTAAATTAATCATGTTTATGTTTACTAAAGGAGTATATGTCTTCGGTATGTTCCGCAGTAACCTTGCATAATAGTCTCACTTTGCTGTGGCCTGGAATTACTGGACTTGCAAGTGGACTTGAAGGAAACTGAGCCTCCTGGGTGCTCTGAAATTCACCCCTGCTGAGTACAGTCCTCGGTTTTATTCCATTTCAAGTATGCTCATTGTCAGTGAAATCAGTAAGTCGTACATATATATTTGCACACTTGGATTATGAAATTTGGAACACACCGGAAAAAATTGGTGCTCAGATTACTGTGTACCAGGGACTCTATACATTAATCAGGAGACTAAATGTACTGATCAGGTGATATTTAAATTTTGTTATTTTTTTTTGGTAGCTGGTGAAATGTCTTTGTATATTCTTGGGATCATATGCATCTTACGAGACCATATACATCTTTCTGCATATGCCTGCTAGTGAGGACTGTTTGAGAAAGCCTTCAGATTTTTGCTTTCCAGGATCCCCTTCAGAGTACGTCTGTGTGCCTGTATTCACTGCAAACAATCAGCCTCTTCAATCATATTTTCATACATGAAATGCAATAAAACCTTGTTGATCTGTAACGTATGCTCATTTGACAGAGTCAAGGGGAAACTATTACTTCTTCTTTTTCATTTTCTTTCTTTCTGAATTTCATTAAATAATTTACCAAATTATTTTGCAGTTTGCTGCATGGTTTTGGTTTGGTATGCAAAATCTGGAACTGCAGAATTAACACCGCTGTGAGCGGGAGGATCCCAAGTGAATGTGGTAGTTGTGCTCTTGATAGTAATATGGCCTTTGCCCTCTTCTTCATTGCATTTAATCTTGGCAAGTTTACGCTGTTTGTGCTGAGAACATCAAGGTAAATTATCGTCCTTTCAGCAATAGAGTTTATAGAATCATAAAATAAGTGGAGGTTGGAAGGCACCTCTGGGCACCCTCTGGTCCAGAACCCCTATGTGGAGCAGGGTCAGCCTACAGCAAGATGACCAGGACTGTGTCCACTTGGGTTCTGAGTATCTCCAAGGATGGAGGCTCCACAGCCTCTCTGAGCAGCCTTTCCCAGGCTTTTATGCCCGTTGCCTCTTGGCACTGGATACCCTGAGAAGAGCCTGGCTCCATCTTCCCTACACCCTAGGCAGCCTATTTTCTAGCAGAGCACAAGGGACTGTGTTGTTGCTTCTACATCAAAGTATTGCAAGGAGTTCCGAACCAGCACATAATCAGACAGAAATACTATTGTTCACTAAATACCGGGGTGAGCTTGCCACGTCCTCATATCAAGGTCTCCACTTAACCAGGGTGAGCCATAGGTCATTGTAAATGAGCTACACTTGACTTTACAGCCTAGAGAAGAAGGACATCGCAACATAAGTTCCCGTAATTATCCCAAGGCACTTGTCACTAGCAAGAGCCCGATATGGATGCGTTAATTTTCAACATACCATTTCTGCTTATCTCAGCAAGGGAGTGAACAAGCCTCAGCTGGGATCTGCAAACTTTGCAGGTAGGCAAGGAGCAGTTGCTTTTGGTTTTGCTTCAGTCTATGTACCTGCGTGTTTGCATTTCCTCCACAGTGTGCGATCAGTTTCATCAGAGTGATCGTAGAGAAGAGAAGGGCGGAAAACCTCAGGGCTTACCTAGCAGTGATCCCTTACTTAGCAGCTTGGAAGCAGAATTTGGGAACAAAGATCTAAGAATGCATTGAGTTTGAAACAGGAGGTGTTGGACTCGGCATCGTAGAAGGCTGTTTGCTTGCCTTGCTGCAGACACCGCACTGCCACCCCACCCTTGGCTCTAAGCAAGACATTAATAAAGGTAAGTGTTTCAAGAAGCTTTACTACCTGATACAGTTGCTTACCGCCTCTGCTGATGTCCTACTGAATGTGTATTTAATTCTTAAACACGTATGCCACGACTACTGTGTGCAGTCAGCCTTCACAGCTAGCTCGTACTGCAGAAGGAAGAGGCGCACGGAGATCAGCCAGGTCTCCCAGCTAAAGGACTTGTCTTTGAGAAACGCTGGCAAAGTTTTCCCTTGGTTCCATTCGCTATGCTGTCTGCAGTTGATTGTCATTTTGAAGTTAGTAGCCACAAATTGTTTTGTCATATTTTGGAAGGTGGGAAATACAGGGAAGAAACAACCCAACACAGACAATGGATAGTTGGGATGAAAGGCATGAGTCGAGGAGAACTGGCTGGATGGAGCAAGCCCCTGAGAAACAAAATAATGAAGATCTGCTGACGTACTACCTACGTTGTCAGGATGCAAAACAGAGATGTTTATGTGGAAACCAGAAAAACGACTATTTCCCTCTGCCTCGTTCTGTCATCATGATTAGAGGTAGGTGGAAAATGCTTAGTACACAGAGTCTCGTAATTTCAGATATAAAAATTCTATGACTAACAGGACAGGGTATTTTTGCTTTAATTCTTAGTGGTATGCAAAAATCTCAGCTTGGAAGATGGAAGATAGAGGTTCCCAAATCCTGCTGACATATTTCAGATCCATTGCCACAAGCTGCCTTAAAGCATGATTGTATCAAAGTGTGATCTTATTAGAAAGAAAAGGATCATCAACTGTAGAAGACACTACACAGAGAGTGGGGCAGCACCCAGCATTGCAAAATTTAGTAGTTTTCATATAAAAACAGACTCTCTGTCCACAGCTGGGTTTATAATACTTTTATCTTAACAGACATCCAGACATCTAAGGAGATCATCAGGAAACGTAAATCAAACGGACGTTTTATTAGCAAAGAAGTTATTTTCACCGATGAACAGACTGAATATTGCAGACCAATGTCACCAGAGAACCATAACCTCACTGATGCTACAAGCCTAGTGCAAGAACAGGGGAGACAAGCAGCAAGCAGAGGTAGCACACAGTCCCAAAGCACAGACTTTAGGGTGCTTTCTGGAGACAGACCAACATCAAAATCTTCAGCCAGAAGGGCTGAACCAACAGATTTGTGTGATCTCACTGAAGGTATGTGCCTCTGCCTGGGCAAGACAGAGACAATTATCAAATATAAAATTATGTTGTCAACAGTGGCATCATTCTGTGGTGGGGAGCATACACAAAGAACTATTAGTGGTGTAACTGCAAAAGTATTTCTTGGCACATCATGTCCATCGTTCCTAGAAGCGTTTGTCTATAGATGCAACTCCTTCCACATGTGCTATTTAGGATCCTGTTGGCAGAGCTCTGGTCAATATCAAGCAGCCAACATGTGCACTTTTAGTCTTTTTTGCTTATTCTTTGATGGAAGGGGAAGCATACACCAAACAGCGAATCATTTCTGGTTAATGTTAAATCACTGCTAGTTAATGTTTCAGCTGGACTAGCCCCTTCCCCCTTATCATTACAGTATGTGTATATTCCAGACGTATCCTTGGGCTGTACTTCTCACTCAAAGTTTCCTAAGATCTTTAAATCCAACCTTCTTGTACTCTAGCTTAGCTTGGATTTGCACTCCCCTGCCTATGAAAATGAATGCCTCACATTTAAGGGCATTGAAGAAAATATAACTCATAAACTCAGTATCACATATTTTCACATGTGGATTATTAGACCACAGGTCTTACTTCAGACAAAAGCACAGAAATATGTTTGTGAAATGGGTTTGTGCTCAGAAATCCTGTAACGTCTCTCCCATGAGGAGTCAAACAAATGTCCTGTTGGAGTTACTGCCATAAATTTGGAGAGACATACTCAGGTAGCTAAGGGCTGTACCAATTCTATCTGTGTGATAATCAAATAAACCCATAATTTGGTTGTATAATCTTTCTAATCCAACAACTGTGGAGAGCAGGTAAAACTACAGTACTACAGCTACACATATTTTTGTTGTCACTGCTGTAAGATGAGGAAGGACTTTGTTAATCAGTATATACAAGATATCAGCAACTGCAATAAATGTGATCTTTGTTCTGTGTAGTATATGCCTTGTAAAGTTAAAGACCAAAGTCTTCATTAACTCCAAGCAAGATTAGGAATGGATACCTGAGGCTGTTTCTAAAATGCTGGGCCCAGCTCCCGATCTACATGTGCATCGATGCTTTGACAGCACAGGAGTGCCATGAATCATGGCAAAGTAGCTTGTGTTCAGCATCAATAGGGGCACCCAGCCACCATTCGGTATTAGCCCAACCTGCCAATTTCTGAGTGACTAGTCAGCACTGAACATACAATGAAAGTAAATAAAGGGCCCATAACACCATTCTAGAGTTGCTGGTGAATGCCTTGTTAGGGAAATACTGAAATGGGACATGTGCCTTGCAGCCACAGCTCTGTGTGTTGCTTGTACACTTGTGGGGAGAAATACCCACCCAGGGGTCCTGCCCCTTGGCATCTTCCCCAGGGTGCCTGATGGCTTTTTCATGGGGAACTCACAACAACAACAAAAACAAAAACAAACAAACAAAAAAGGCAGAAACATTTCAGTCTTTCTCCATGCATTCTTGGCATAGCATGATTGTTTTACTCATGACTTTTATTGCATCGATGAAATGCTGTAATGACATTGTCTACATTGTCTCCCTAGATTTCAGCAAGAAGGTCTACTGGCTAGCAGCAGTTTGTCTCCTTGTAACCGTGGGAGTTCTGTGCTGGTAAGTCCGGGCTTTGTGCAATCACTCATGCACCAGCATCTCTTGTCAGCATGTGTCATGGTTAGGCTAAGCTCTTGGCTGTCTGGGGGCCAGAGGACAGCTGCTGCTTGGGTGCTCATAAGGGAAATAGCAGGTAATGGGAGCTTCATGACAGCTGTGTCACAGCGAGTTACAGCATTATGTAATTTGTGCATTTGAGCAGTTTGGTGATCCCTCAGCCTCCTCCCAGCTCGCTTCTCACAGGAACATGGGCTTGAAGTGATTCCTTTTTTTTGCAGTTAAAAGATGGAGATCCAGAAGTCCAATTTTATGGCAGATTAAGTTAACTAGTTAAAAAAGGAAAATAAGAGGGGCTACTTTACACCCCAACTGCAGTTGTAGTCAGCCTGATTTGCACAAATTGAGCAATACAGGCTGCTGCAGTGACTACCTCACCTCCTGTGTGGCAGGTAAGCAACTCCTGGGGAAGTCCCTGGTGTTTTTTTTGCAGGTTTCTGTGACATGAACTGTCACGGAACTAGCATATTTACTGGTGAAGGTGGCATATAAGTGGAGAATGTAGCAACACAGGGGAAATGAGACTACCCACCATGCCTATTAAAGGGGCATTTTCAATTTGAAAGGAAGGGAGGATTGCTTTGTCTGCATAAACATTCTCATCTTCAGCACATCACCTCCAGACAGCACCAGAGATGGCACAGACTTTTGAATCTGTTACTGCTTATCACTGTTATTTGTCTGTCACTGTTCATCAACCACCTCTGCCATTTAAATTCCTCGCTCCGAGTTGTCCAGGAATTGTGGATGTGGAGACCTGGGTCTGAGGAGCATGCAAAGCAGGGTGAAGGCAGCAGCACTAAGCATAAGTGACAGGGCTGTACTTATCCATTGACACTCTGGCAATCTGTAGTGCCCCATGGACATGCTGAAGTGCACATCTTGTGGTCATGTAGGATGCTGTAACTACTGCTTTGTCTTTGCCTAGGACCAGGCTACGGCACCAGCTGGGGAATTACTACTGGCTTTCCCTTGTCCTTATGTAAGTACCCAGAAATGATGCACTGAGCTGCTGGTTCAGGTAAATGCTATGAACTCTGAGAGATTATTCAGTACCCCCTGGTATCCTGCTGCTTCTCTTCCTGCAGCATTTGGCTCTCTCTGTTGGTGGCATTAAGGTATGAGAAGGAAATGAATCTCATTTCTTAACACTTCCTCTTCACGTCTTACACAAACTTTTTTTCTTCACTGAAGGCTGGAAGTGCAATGTGGATTGTAAATAGATACCTAGCACTACCTAGCACTGTGTGCTAAAAACAGCTGATTGCTTCTCTACCAGCTCTGGGCCCCTCACAGTCAGGCAGTTCCCACAGCTGCACTTGGCCAGGTGCTGGGTGGAAGTTGGGTGGGGAGGGAAAAGTGAGGTTGCTCTTTCTAAGCTCACGTCTGGTTTCCACATTGCAGTGAGCTCAGGTCCTGTCCAGCCATGGTTATCTGCAGTGGGTGAGCTCTGCTCATTGCACTCAGCTGCTGGAAGCAGACACTGCAGAGATACACAAAAAGCAGAATAATATAAAGCCACTGCTCGTGCCGGTGTACTGTTTATCAAAAAGCTCACATACATCAAATCCTCTTTTGCAAAAGCATGGCCCTTGTGCTTCCCCTGATGCAGTCTTCTAATAAAAATCTTCAATGGTAATCACTTGGACAAGTTGGGGTAAATAAGGGGTAAATAATTGTTAAAGATACACCCACAGTATGTTTCTGATGTGCCTATAGATAAATGACAAATACCTGAGTGTGTGTTTATTTACTTGACTTGCAAGTATATAGGTAATGAGTCTTTCCTCCTTTTTGGTCTGTATGGCTTCTGTAACTAAGACTTAATTTCATTAATATAAAAATATATAGAAAAATAACTGAATATTTAGTTGTTGAATTACTATATATGAAATCTGAATGTTTTGCTTTCTGTAATTAAAGCTGTTACTTGTTATTAGCTGTGCTTATTTGACCTATCAGTCACAAAAAATGTGTTCTTTGCTGTTGGTATTTTATTTTTTTTTTTTAATCCAGGACATCTATTGCTACTGTTATCCTGAGCTCAGTTGTCAGCCAAATTATTTCAAAAAATGCCTTTTGCACTTGGACGGTGGTAAGTATATTGCTGAAGTCCTTGATTTTTTCCTTTTCAAGTTATTTTATTTCTCATAATCAGATATAGGAGTGAAAATTCTCCTCAGGGAAGAAAAAAAAAAAAAAGTAGTTAAAAATAACGCAGTCTTTTTTTTTTTTTTTTTTTTTTTTTTTTTTTTTTTATCCATGGAAATTTTTTCCCATTCTGTAAGGCAATTGCTGTAAATAATACTGATTTCCAACAGTTAGGAAACAGATCATTTTCTTCCTTCAAGCAGATGGAACTGCACCAGGGGCATACTCTAGATGTTCCATGCATTACTCAGTGTGCTTTGTATATACTGTGTATTTTAGCACTTGTCTAGGTCTTTGAAACTAAAATTGCTTACAGATATGTCTGTTGGCTGGCCACAAAGCCCCGCAGCTTATCACAGGGCTGTAAACTCAGCAGTAGTGTGTCCATTCACTGAAACAAGAATGAAACTTAACTAAATTTTGTCATGGGTGTACAAAGAACAAGGGAGAGAATAATGGGTGAATAAGTCTTCTCTGAGCCAATTTTGCAGGTCTTCCTTTTGTCCTTCATTTTCCTAATACAAGAAATTTTCAGAGAGTGATGTTGCTCTCAGAGATCCCATCCTCTCAGCTATGTCTATAAGAAACTGACTGGCGAACGAGCCCCCTTTCCATGCTGCTGGTTGGTGTCCTGAACACAAAAAATCAGCAGAGTACCATTGTTCCAACACTCAGACATGCATTTATAATGCTTTAATAACAGGCATTGCCTGAGGATCCAACTTCCTTAGGGACCTTACCATCAGCATCCTGACCATTTAGACTAGTTTTAGCACTTTGCAGTTTAATCAAAAACTAAAATAAAAATATTTAGTGTTTACTAAGTGGGGTTTTTCTTTTTCTCTTAAAAAAAATTCCTTTTTATCTTTTTAGACAGTAACTGGAAGTGTAATAATTGGGATTATTTCAAAGTAAGTCCTTTAAGCATTTTTCTTTCACTGATGTACATTCTGCTTGGGCATTTTGAGGTAACATTGCTTCTTTTGTCTTAGTTTCTATGAAACAGTGACTATAATGCAAGTTGGAGGAATAACTGCATTTGCTACCCTGTTACTGTTTTTATTTGCTCTGAAGACAAATGTAAGTACTTTCAATGGATTAGGTAACAACAAATAATCTAAATTTTCATGATTTTAATGACACTTTTATCTGTTTTGGCTTTGTGGAGTCACTCAATTCCTAAAAGCTTTATTTGCAATTCAAAAAACTTGCACAGCAATAGAACAAGACGGAATGGCCTCCAGTTGCACCAGGGGAGGTTCAGGTTGGAAATGAGGAGACATTTCTGCTCAGAAAGAGCAGTCAGGCACTGGGACGGGTTGCCCAGGGAGGTGGTGGAGTCACCGTCCCTGGGGTTGTTCAAGGAAAGGTTGGACGTGGTGCTTAGGGACAGGGTTTAGTGGGTCACAATGGTGGTAGGGTGCTGGTTGGGCCAGATGATCTTGGAGGGCTTTTCCAACTGTAATGATTCTATTATTCTATGAAATTAGAAAGAAAGTGGAGCAGTCTGTGCTGAAAACTGTGGCACTAATAGCACCAATCCTGCTCTCTCTGTCCCATCTTCATTCTTCAGTCTATAGGTTCCCAAGAGAATTCAAAACTTAAACATGGGAGTTATTTCAAAATAGGTTTTACCCATGAAAATATCACCATTTATCTGTTCCTTAGAGCCTTTCTCAGAAATGCTGGCTAGTATCAATAGGAAGGCAGTATGAGCTGGAACTCAGCTTAAGACGTTAACATAAACAGAATTAAAAATAAATTAAATCCATTTTATAGAATTATTTAGTTTATTAACAGACCAGAAAAGGGAGCAAAAGCTCAAGTCAGCTGCAGTAATCTCAGGATTTGTCTTTATGCATGTCACTGGTGTTAGTTAGTTAGTTACTCTCCCTGAACAACATGTAATTTTTTTTTATTTTATTTTTGTTCAAAGATGTGTTGACTAATTGCAACTAAAGACAGTCTTACTGTGCTTGGTGTCCTCAGAAACCCCTGACAAACATGACCGTATCAACCACTACAAGCATCCTGGGCACTGCTGGGGCAATCGTTTGTGTCCTTAGAAATTCATACGTAAGTAGTTTACTGGATGTGCACTTACTGGATATACTGGCACTGAGGGTTAACCCATATTGTGCAGCACCTGTAATCACTCTGTCTGGCTAGGGTAGCGTCAGTAGTTTTACATTGCAGCAAATAATATAAAACTGTTTCAGTGCAGAGCTCCTTTTCTGTATTAGGGTAAGTCTGGCAAAAAAAAAAAAAATAAATAAAAATAAAAATTATAAGGCAAGTTTAATGTTTAATCAGCTGATGAGTAGATTTTTTTTTTTTTTTTTAATCTATGATGTGATTTTTTTTCCTGTTTGATTCCATAACGAATGGCAAGAGCAGCTGGCTAAAAAGGTACTAAAGTGCCTGTGGATTATCCCATAAAAGAAACTGATGAGTTTTGTTTCTTCCCAAACCAAACAATTATGGATCATGGTTATGTAAATAACAGAATTGGATTTACATACATTTCAATTTAACCGCTACATCATTTGTTGTTTTGTTTTTGTGGTGTGGCCTTTTTAAAATTCAGTGCTGCTGTGGGTTCAAAAGCAGGAAGGGATGTTACTTTTACAGGTTTCTGGCTTTCATTTCATAGAGGCAATGCTCACAGGTCTTTGCTCTGCCTTACAGGTGTTCCAGGCTCTATATGCTCTATTTGGAATGCTGCTCTTTGCTACTGTAAGTACATTTATATGACACACAAGTAAATCATTATCTCACTACAAACTCTTTCCTTCTGCTTAAGCAAAAACTTCATGTCCAGAGCAAGGTTTCCTAATCCTGCAGCCCATCCCCTCTCTCAGTGTGCCCTGCTATGTGACGTGAGGAGGTGCTGAGATCTGCATATTTGCAAAACTGAGTGCTTTTTAGGCCTGTTCTACAGAAAGGCAAACCCCTTCTCCAACAAATTTGGTGAAGCAAAGGACAAGCTGCACTTCTTACCTGTCAAAATTGGGAAATAGTTAGTTTTGCTGCTAAAGCACACAAAAGATTTCCAAAGTACTTGCATCTCACTGCTGGCAGTAAGATGGCCACAAAACTTTTCTACATACAAGAGCTGGTGATGTGGTCTGTTTCTTGGCTGTGGTGATGTGAGGCTGTGCACCCTCTGTATGTATGAGTATCTGAGAAAACCAAGGGGCCCCCAGACAGTCATTGCCTAAAAATAATTTAGCAGTCCTGAAGGTTAAACAACCAACTGTTGTCCCTGCTCGAGAAGGTTTAGGCCCTCCTCATCATTAATGGGTAATTTCAGTTGTTCTCTGAAACAAACTTCATACTCTAAATCAGACATTGACTCTTCGATATATTGTCCCTTTCACATAGAAATTTCTTGCCAAATAAGGCAGATGGCAAGCAAGTACTTTTCATTTGGTGTAATTTGTAGAAGTTCCAAAAAGCAAAACTGATTGTAAGCATTGTTTTCTTCCCTCTTCTGACAAGGATCTGACGAGGACAGTAGCTGAGCTTGAAAGTCAACCAACAACCAACAAAAAAGTCACAAAGTCAAAGCTTGAAAGCCAACCAACAAAAATGCAACGCTCCATGGACTATGCTGAGGCAGCACAAAGACTTGTCATATCTATTGCTATGATCTTCTTCTTCACTTTGCTATTAGTTGGTTGAACACACAACAAAGCCGAATATTTTGGCAAACTTCAGTTTCAGCAAAAGTCCTAAAGGAAGGTGCATGACAGCTTGTTCAGGCATTCTGGCAAGGTGATTACAGGATGGATTTTCATATAATAAACTTCCTATAGATGAAAAAGTACCTTAATGTTACGGGATGTATTTTCATATAATAATCTCCCTACAGGTGAAATATTTATCTTAGGGTATTGTGTGAAAAAGTATTAAGTGGGTGGGCAGCTGAGTGTGGTATAATGTAGAATGTGTATTTTGCCTTGCTTGTGAGATGGTCTCACCACAAGGCTTAGGGTCAGAGTCTTAATTAATGAGTTATGTTGCCAAAACTGAAAAATTTATGGGGAAATGAAAAAATTCAAGGGGAAAATGAAAAGCTTATAGGGACTGCAGAGAAAGGAAGAGGGAAAATATTTGAGGGGGTCATGATGGTTACTGTGAATATCTTTTAAGAGTCATTATTTTTACTTTCTGATGCTAGGTAAGTTGAAAAACTGGCAAAACAGAAATCTGGACAAAGTGAGAGAAAGGAAAGGAAAAGTCAGGAGTGAGATCGCTTTAGGATTAATTACTGCAATATCCTGAACATGGGCACACATCTGAAATGTATGTAGCAAATTACATAAGAATTTGAGAATTAACTCTGTATTATTAGTATACAGCTAGTTTTGGAAGACTTTGAGCTATTGACAATATCCCCTAAGGCTGAGGCTGCAAGCTGAAACAAATATATCTCACTCCTGTTGTCACAGGTACTGCTGTATTAAAAACGTTCAGTATCTGAGACTTCCAAAACATAATTCATCGTAAATCAAACCTTTTCATGAAGCTAAAACAACTGTAATGCAGCCTTTATAGACTGTCACGCAATACGCTAAAGCTTATTTGGGACTTCTGAGTGCTCTGGTGTCCTGGTTTCAGTTGGGGTAGAGTTAATTGTCTTCCTAGTAGCTGCTATGGTGCTGTTTTTGGATGTAGGATGAGACCAATGTCGTTAACACACTGATGTTTCAGCTGTTGCAGAGCAGTGCTTCCCACACTGCCCAGCTGGCGAGGAGGCTGGGGACGCACCAGGAGCTGGGAGGGGACAGCACCAGGACAGCTGCCCCAGGCTGGCCAAAGGGATGTTCCACACCAGGTGGAGTCATGAACAATACAGCTGTGGGGCTGGCCAGGGGAGCTGCTGTTGCTTGGGGACTGGCTGGGCATCGCTTAGCTGGTGGTGAGCAACTGCATTATGCATCACTTCTTTTGTATATTCTCTTTTGTCGCCTTTTTTTTTTTCCTTAATAAGCTGTCCTTAGTTAACCCATGAGTTCTTGCACTTTGCAGTTCTCTCCCACATCCCACTGTGGGGTGGGGAGAGAATGAACAAACAGCTGTGGGGTGCTTAGCTGCCTGCTGGATTAAACCACAACATAAGGTAATATCATATATAAATCTTTTCACTTTTCTTTTTTTTAATATATCTAAACTGAAGGCCAGTTCTGTCTCCTATCCCTCACAGGCAGCAAGAACCAGTAACCTCAGGGAATTCAGGCTACATAAGCATAGTAGCCTGTCATAGTAAGTATGTCATAGTGTTTTGAGCTGGCTGGCTTGTAAAACAATTAGTACAGAAAATTTTCACATTGAAATACCAATATTTGGTATTTTTTCTTTTCTACTATTTAAATATTTTCATTGGCATACTCAGACTATCAATATATAAAAGTAGTATTTTTTTTCTTACTCATCATTAATTGCAAAGACAGAAAAAACACAGAGAAATAATAAGGATGTGAAACTCAAATCATACATAATGTTAGCTTACTCAAGAAATCAAGATACATTTCTGCCATGAGGCCACCAGGAGGGCACATCCAAGTAACAGTTTTTGAATCTGCATCCAGCTTTCCAAGAAATGCATCCCCATAAATAAAGTTAACAGGAAGCTACCTAGGCCCACAGGTTTTAGATTCACCTGAACAAAACTGAATGACACATTGAATGGGGAAAAAAAAACGAACTTCAAAGATGAGATGTATTTTAAAATAAATAAATACCATAATCCATAAAGTAAACTGAACACTTTATAATTTTTTTTAAACTTCTCATACGGTATTCACAGACTTGAGAATATACTGAAAATAACTGGTCCAAAATATTCCTTTAAAAAAGTTATAAATTATTGGTAACAGTTTCTTTAATGGAGATTGCAGGAGTAGGTCCCACATGAGTCCATATATATCCCTTCTCTGGTCTTGTAGGAACTGTAGGGAAGGGAGATGACCGAGATTTGAAGTATTCTGAAGGTGCATGACAAACAAATTCCAAATATTCCATCTTCCTTGGGAGATCTTCTTCTGGTCCTTGGAAAAAAATAATTTTCGAAGACAAAGTTTAGAGGCATAAAAGTGGAGAATCCTCAATGACATAATATGCAGCAAGTCAACACCCCTTAGAGAACGTGCCATCTCAAAAAGTGACCGTGTAGTACCTGAGGCTACACCGCCAGCACGAAGCCTCTTTACTTTTGCTTGATTTTTTTCCCCATTTGAAGAATTCAGTTAGTTGAGTGAAATGCTTTATATTCTAAATGGACGCTATTTGTTGCCTGCCCATCAAAAGGGCTGTACTCAATTTATTAATATTTCACAGTTAGTTGCAGAATGCCCTCTATGCCAGTGCTTGCACACTACGTACATCACATATCCAAGATGAAGATCAGCTAATTCTGGTCCCTTCAAAGGCAACAGCCTGGACTAGCATATTGAGTTTGTGCTATAATAACTTTGATTCTGTCTGTGGAGTAATAATTTAAAGTTGCAAGACTGTAATTGTGCCTGTGAGCACAAACGCTCAAATAATCCTGCTTAGTGTAGTAGTGCCACTCACACACATAAGATAAATAAAAAAGGTTATTCAAGTAGAGTAAATGCTTACAGGATTAGGGTCTACAATGTGAGAATTGCATGAATGTCCATGACAAACTAAAATTTCACTTCAAAATTACAGCTCTGCATTAGTCTAGATACTTTTAAGTAGTTGTATAAAGTGAAAGCTTAGAGATTACCTATGATATAGGATGCAGGGTCAAAACAGTCTTTGGGGCTGGCTTGCGTAGGAATGAGCCAGGTCAGTGCAGCGCTCTTCTCACAGTATTGGTCCTGAATAAACCCACGGATCTGAGCATAGTATGTTTTTCCATCCTGCTCATCAACCACTGAAATAACATCTCCAATTTGATAGTATACACCCTAGAAAACACAAACAACAATTAAATCAATCTGACTTCAGAAGCTTCACTCTGATTCTTGAGTATCTTCAATATCAGGACCTCACACTGCCTCAAATTAACCCAGTTCTCGAGAAACAGCCTTAATTCAGCCACGTGCAAAAGACGGGGGGTGTAAGCTGCAGTGTCATCTCTTCTAAGAAGTCATCAGCACCACTTGTGCCCAGTCACCCAACATTTAGGAGTCTGGATTCAGTCCCAGAATTGCTGTGAGACTACACAGACAATTCCACATGGTCTCTGTCTGCCAAATGTTGCAGAAACAACCTGGCCTCACCAGTCTTCAAAGAAACGGCTCTCAGATGCTCTACCTTCTCCTTTCCCACCGCTGCTATGCCTCCTGTCTGCTGAGCAGAGATGGTCTCATTCTGCCAGGAGAAGGAGAGTGTGCAGCCACCTTTCAGAAAAATTTCTGTAATTTCCCTGTGTGTGCATGGAAAGCAGCTTTCTGCATATGAAGTTTACCCACCCGCAAGTCCCAAAACACTGATCTACCTCATGCTACTTGTTAATGCCAGACCTTTACAGGGTGCTCTTTAATGTGCATGATGCTGCACAGCAAACGCAACATCCCTTCATGTCATAACAGTGTCAACACAACACACTATCAAGACTAGAACAATGCACTATCTAGTCTAGAACAGACCATCTCTGACTTGGAAGGGCCCTACAAGGATCAGAGTCCACCTCCTGGCTCCACACAGGACCACCCAAAAACCAAATCAAACTCAGAATGTTGACCAAACACTTCTTGAACTCTGTCACACTTGGTGCCGTGACCACTTCCCTGGAGAGCCTGTTCCAGTGCCCGACCACACTTTCAGTGAAGAACCTTTTCCTAACATCCAACCTGAGATTGCCAAGAATCATCCAAGAGGGCTTTCGTTTTAGAACAAACAAAACAAAACAAAACCAACCAACCAAACAAACAAAAAAATCTCCTTCTCAACAATGCAACAAAGTATCAAAATAAAAATACTTAGGATAAAGATATCAGGTTAAATAAAAGTTCTGACATAACTTTAAAGAATTTCTGACAAAAACAAAACTACACAATCAAAGACATCAATTCTCTTCTGAAGTAGTCAGCAGCAAACAGAGATTCATCTGGGATGCAAGACATGAAGCATCAGGTCCCTAGAGAGTATAACTACACTCAGTTCACCACTTTTCCTCCGGCTATGCAGGCTCCCACTGGTTATCGTGACCTTTTCTTTTGGGAAAAACACATTTTGGTTTGCTTGTTCCACTGGGAAACAAAAACAAATTTCAGAACTTCAAAACTCTAACACCTTGGCCTGCTGGTAAAAACACTCTCAGTCATGAACATGAGAAGAAAGCCAGCTTCTGCTTTCACTGGGTTAGTCAACAGATCTCATTCCCTGGGTGTCTGAGACTGCTCGCACACAGCTCTGAAGTGGGAGCTGGTTCAGATGCCAGGCCAGTGCCACCCATCTCCTTTCTGTGCAATATCCTACAGGCCTGAGGTAGGGACACAAACTTAACCCTATATATATATATATAACCCTATATATGTATATGTATACATATATACACACAGATATGCACACAGAGCTCAAGCTCGTGATCTCAGCATGGTGAAAGTTAAAAGTTTATAAACCTTGACTGCAATAATTATTAAGGACACCAGATGCATCTTTTTGTTTGGTGAAAATACTGAGCCAATGACGGCTACGTAAGCTGTTGTGGTAAACTACGTTCCAAGTCTCAGTGGCAGAGATGTGGCAGAGCACAAAACCACACACACTGCTGGGCAAGAAAGCACAGTTTTGTGACTATTTCCTTCCTGCTTTCATTATTTGTGGCAACTTCTGAAACCAGAAATAGAAACAGCAAGATCCTTTTTGCAAACAAACCTGCACAAACCATACCTTGTAGAAGATTGACTCGGCTGTAATTATAGTGGACACGGACTCGGGAGCCTTGATGGGCTGGGGAAACAACACACAGATGTTAGATGAAGAGTGGTGAAACAAAGCAACAAGTTACAGCAGGTAATTCCAGGGTGGGTTTTAGGACGGCAACATACTGGTGGTGTCTTAGAAGATTTGGAGATGGGAAACGAGCTGCAGACGTTTCAGAGCATTTGTACTTTGCAAATGGAAACAAGGCTGGCAATTTTTTGGGAAGAAGCCAGGTTTAAAGGCCCTCACCCACGGCCACCAGGTCCTGCCCGGAGGGGCCGCCCCTCCAGCAGCCACCCAAACGGGCCGGCCCTTGGGGCTGCAGGGGAACAACCCGCGACCCCAACCAACCAAACCCCAGGAGAAGTGCCTCACCCCACCACCCCCCAACCCCCCCCAGGCACCAACCCTTACGTTTTTTAACTTAAAAATGTGCCTCCTCCCCTTGCCTTTCGTGGAAACCTTCTTCTCGGCGGCGGGCGCGGACTTGTACTTGGTGTTCCTCAGCCGGGCGGAGCGCCGGTGGATCTCCTGCTTGCTCTGCGGGGAGCGACACCACCGCTGGAGGGACCCCACCGCCGGCTGAGGGACACCCCAGGGCCCCCCAGCCCCTCCCGGCCGCTCTCACCTGCTTCCCCCCGCCGCCACCACCCCCGCCACCGCCTCCGCCTCCACCACCACCACCAGCACCACTACCGCCGCCTCCCCCCCCGCCGCCGTTGCTGTGCTGGGCGGCGGCCGAGGTGGTGGCGAAGGCGGCGGGCCCCGGCGGGGCGGAGCGCGCCGTGCAGTTGTTGCAGAGGATCTCGCCCTGGCCGCCCTTCTTCCACATGGAGGAGGAGGTGCTGCGGCACACGCTGCACGTGGGCTTCAGCCCCAGCGGCATCCTGCGGCCGGCGCCCGGGGCCCGCGGCCCCTCAGCCTCAGCAGCGGCGGGGAAGGGAAGCGAAGCGGCGAGCAGCCGCCACAGCGCCGGGCCCGGCGCCGGCCCCTTCCCGCTGCCGGCGGATGTCGCTGCCGAGAGGCGAGGGGCGGCGGCAGGAGCCGGGCAGCGGGCCCGGGGCCTGCCCTCTGCTGGCGGCCGGGCCCCCGCAGCCGCCCGCTGCCGCCGGGGGGCGGCCCCGCCGAGGGGTTGGAGCCTCAGCGGGAGCCGGGGGAAGCGGCTCCGGGTGTGTGTGTTTGAAAGCTGCCTTCCTCAGAATCGCAGAATCGTTAAATGTGGAGTAGACCTCCCAAATTATCCGGTGCAACCATCCCCTACCACCACTGTCACCACTGAACCGTGTCCCTGAGCACCACGTCCAACCTCTCCTTGGTGTTCTCCTCGGTGACTCCACCACCTCCCTGGGCGACCCGTCCCAGTGCCTGACCGCTCTCTCTGAGCAGAAATGTCTCCTCATTTCTAACCTGAACCTCCCCTGGTGCAACTTGAGGCCATTCCCTCTAGTCCTGTCACTAGTTACCCGTGAGAAGAGGCCATCCCCCAGCTCCTCACACCTTCCTTTCAGGCAGTTGCAGACAGCACTAAGGTCTGCCCTGAGCCTCCTCCAGACACAACCACCCCAGCTCCCTCAGCTGCTCCTCATTAGAAAAGTCAAGGCTTTCTGATTTGGGGAACAACAACTGCAGAACTGACCCTCAGTATACACTGGCTTCAATCTGCATTCGGCCCACTGCCACACAGACCCTCAAACACGCACCAGATAAAGGGAATGAGTTGGTGTCTTCGTGAAGCTCTGTCAGCTACATGCAGAGCTTCTGTTCCTCGATGGTTCCTCACTGAGGCAACTCACCTCGCCCAAACCATTGGGTACAGGTGATAAGCCTGATAAGAACAAAAAGAATTCTACACTTGCTTAAGATTTGCAGGCTCTTGGTGTCCATGCCTAGCCTTCATGCTTCATAGTTAGGTTTCATTTAAAGCTTGTTTGGTACAAATTCAGTTGTTTTCTTTTGTCTGGTTTTCAGTGAACATGAATAAACATGTAACATTTTTTACATAGAGGAAAATGATTGTGCTAAAATCAAATTGTTCTTTTACATAAAATAGGGGCTACTTCATCCAATGGTATTGTAGTAACTATTGCATAATTAACGGACATAATTTATAGGGATCTTGCCGATGCCCAGCGTGCATGCAGTGAGCGTGGGGTGGCTGGGGCACTCAGTTCCCCTTGTCCTGTCTCTGGGGCCTGCCTGGGCTGGCTCTGGCTCCACAGTAGCCCTGCTTACCCACTTGCACTCCTCTCTTTCACACCAGTTTTGACTTTCTTGTCGCCAGGGCCTACATCTGTTCCCTGTTTTGATTTAAATTCTATTTTACCTTCATCTCTTTTCAAGCCACCCACGGTCCTTGGGGTTGTTGTTTTTTTAAAGCTGCTTCTGTACTCCTTCCCTTTGTAGTTTTATGTGATTTCAAGGAGACCTTTGAACTGTTCCCCTCACTTCTCTTGCAGCTCCTGTCTGCCTGCCTTCCCAGCCACCTGCCTCAGAAGCCCTCCAGCACTGGGGGGCATCAGTGCTTACCTTGCCAGAGCATCACCAGGCTGGTAGGAACAGAGTAGAATGATGTTGTTTATTTCCATCTTCTGTCCTAAGTAAGCACCTAATCCTTTGCAAATGATATTATTCTGTGAATTTGGTAAGTTATAGTTGTCTTTTATGTATGTATGTATTTATTTTTAATGTAGGCAGTAGCTGAAATGTTCTGAAATTGAGATTTGCTGCATACCCAGCAGGTGCAGGGCTCTAGGGGTAAGGGGACCTAGGACTTCTTAAAAGTACCCGTCCATAGGTTCCCCTCACTAGGATTTCAAGTTTGACAGTTTTGAGTATCCTCATTTGTTTCCAGATCCCCAACAGAAGTAGAACAGAACTAGATTCTCTACGAAGCAGAAGCAGGTTCTAAGGCAATTGCTAGGCTGTGGCCTGTAAGTTGTAAGTGCCTGATTTAGTTGAAGGATTTTGCAGCATGTTTAAATCAATTAAATTAATTAATTAAATCAATTTAAATCAATTTTCTTCTAATTAATGCATATTTCAACTTTACTTTATTTCAGCCTCAGTCAAAGAAAGGAGCACTCCTGGCTAAGCTCTTCCGAGTCATCAGAACCCATCCCTGCCCTGAAGGACTTCATATGTAAATAGACAGGACAAAGAATTGGAGAAAACAAAATGTTGTCTCCACCTGGGGAAAGGGAGCGTCAACATTAGCAATGCACTGACAGGCACCGCAGGATCATTTCTTCTTGGGAGCTTTCAGGCAGGGTGATTATTAGAAGTAATGCATATCCGCACATGCTCTGTGCATCTCCTGCTTAAGTAGTTTAATTGTTCTGCTATAATTTGACGGCATTGCTTCCTCTTCGGTTCCTACTGCTATCCTGTGTCTGCTGGCTCATGTCTGAAGAGTCCTTTATTACAGTTTTCCGTGTCATTCTTCCACAGCCAGCTGCAGATGCTGCACCTGGAGGGCTTCTCTAGAAAGTTTTGTGCTGCAGATGCATGTAATTTGTTATGAATCTGACTGACTGGTGTAGTTTGCATCTCCACATGGTCCTGTACTCAGGTTCTGTGCTTGTCAGCTCTCTTGTGAGACGAGCACATTTTATTCTCATAGTTCCCATAGCTAAAAAGGATGCTATTCTTGAAATATGTTGGACAATTATTATGCACACGAATAGCATGCATATATATTTGCAACATGGTTAGGTGAAGCAATGGCAGAGATAACGTGATCACAGGGACTTTGCTCTTGAAAGGCATCTTAAATCTGTCTCTCAAACTACTTTATTTTTTTTCTAACATGCTGCAGTGACACAAGAACAGCAAAAACACTAACAAAAGTTTGTGTTTCTGCGCAGGTAAGTACTGCTGATAACCGTGACTAGGGAAGTTCATTTTCTTAATGAGTGTTTTTGTTAAAGAATGTTTTCATGTCTCCATTATAAGCCAGTATGACAGCTGCAGGTGAACACTGACTTCTAAAGGCACAAATGCACATTCCCACTGTGCTTGTGTATCATCTTAGCTATGCAGACTTTCTCTTTATTTGATTAGTGAAAATACATAAAGGCGACCTACCAGTTGGAAAAGATTTCATACCGAGTGTAAAGGAAATTCAGTTGTTTACAACTGCCAGTATATTACTGCTTTACACTTAAATTTCAAAAATAAGAATAGCTGTTTGTCATGTTCAGTCAGCTGCACTGAACGGGTTACTTCGGGTTATTATTGTACGTGTTTTTTGATGAACTTCTCTGGGGCAGGCACCCACCCCTCTACCTACCTCCCGGCATACCCTCAGCTGCACTTTTTTGTCACTCTGCTATACTGACCAGGGTTGCAATTTTGAATCCTGCCCTTGCAATTTCCCCATGAAGGCTTTCAGAGTATGGACAGAATAAAAGCCAATTCCGGAGCTAAATCAAAGGTTGCAAATGCCCAGTCTTTCAGTGCTCTGTCACCTAACCTGACAATGTGAATGTCCCAAACTGCTTGATGCAGCTTTGTACTGTCTCTAGTTTAAACCTCCATATATCTGTACAACACAGAATATGAAGAGAAACTCATGGTACAATCCAAAGTAGTCCGGTGATCAGGGAAACATTCTAGATGGGGAAAACCTGGCTTAGTCAAAGACCTTCTGGTTGAGAACTTAGGCTTCCAAATATGAGTTTCCAGCTTCTTGATGGGTGCCTTAATTAGCAGGCTGTTAGAGTGATATGCATGCATACCTTGCAGTCGCACACTGCGTGCTGCTTGATGTTAGACCTGTCAGGAAGCACAGCTGTTCTGGTATCCTGAACACGGCAGGCTCACGGCGTAATATTGTGGCTTTTTGTCTCACAGTAGTCAAAGGATCTGCTGCAGTAGTCAACAAATGGAGCCTGAAGTCCAGTGGGACTTCAGTGTAATACCTGAGGTGCTCCTGGTTCTGATCTTGGTACCTGTGGCCTTTGGCATACCTTGCGCCACCTTGCAATGACAAGTGTGAGTACATGAGACAATTGTGAGTGTACTTCATTTTCAATCAAGTGTTAGAGCACACTACACCATTTGTTGGATTCTGCACCCAGTTCAGACTTGCCTTGCATATTTCTCCAGAGTTTAGTCTGGGAGTTTTTCTTACAGTCCCTGCTTTGTTCCTGTTCTGGTTCTGTTATCAAACTTAAGCATTTCTCTCCATTGTTATTACAGTGGACTGTAGAACTGTACTCATCCTTACTTGAGTCCAATCAAATTTCTTCAGAGGTGAAATGGGACTGCTTTGCTGTGTTGATACAGCAGCAGCTCAGTATTCAAACAAAACTTAGAAGGGCTGGCAAGTATGAGAATAGCAGCGTAATAGGAAATTACACGATGACATATTTTCTTTACATAACAAATTGCTATTGCGTTTCAGTGTAAAGATTTTTAATGTAAATATTGTGTTTCAGTATAAAGATATTTGACTCTACAGAGCAGAGTCAGACCATTTATGAAAAATGTTTTGTCCTTTGCTTTTTCTTCAGCAGTAGCTACAAATGGTTTGTGCCCTATCTGGAACAGTCAGTCTTTAGTAAGTCTAAAGTGCACTCTGGTGTTATCTCACCCATTTTAACCCATGTTATCTCATCTATTTTAAAGCTCTAATACTATTTTAGAGATCTATATGGCAGAAAGTGCAAAAACCTAAGACTGGCAGTATATTCAAGGGGAAGTGACTTCATCTTACACATATCCTTGCATAATGCATGGACATTATATACATCATAAAGGTCTGTATCCTAAGTTTATTTCTGCACTATGCATATTGCGCTCACTTTGTACACATTGAATAAGTGTCGTTTTTACTTAGACCATCACAGAATCTGTCAATTTCTTTTGCCTCCCAGGACAGAAATCATCTGAAATCATGGAGAATGGGGTTGGATGGCTAAAAGGTAGCCAGGACTGCAGTGCTCAGTAACACTGTCTCTGCATGCTGAAAAATACAGAACAGGAATTTTTACTGGCTGTCTGCTGCTGTGCATTACACATTCAGTATATAGATGTCATAAAAAGATGGCTTCTAACTCCAGATGCCTGAACAGAAAATACAGAAGGGGGTTAACTAGACTGATTTCCAAATAAGATCCATTATTTTATTTTATTTTATTATTTTTTTTTTAAATTGCAGAGTGCAAGCATTTCTGCTATAGCACTCGTCTAGTATTCTTTGCAATAGCATTAGTGAATTTTGGTTGGCTAATTAACATTGTGGTTTGTACGTACCCCTAAAAATGATGCTGTTGCCGACGTGTACTGCCATGACAAAACATGTAAACAGTAGGGTAGACACCAAGACTGACTGTGGCATTTGCAGAAGTAAAAATGCTAACAGCAGAGTGAGACTTTTTTTCTTCCACATAAAGTATTTTATAAATAAAATTGATCTGATAATATGAGCAGAAGGTGCAGTGGCCAAAATACAACTGATGAAGAATTTGAATAGTGATATTCAATGTTGCTCATAGAAAAACACCTGGGTTCATAAATTGATAAATACTCCTTAAAACCACTTTTATAAAGGTATTTCATTCTTATGTCATTACCAGTTCTTATGTACAAAATAAAACTAAACAAAAACCAGGACAAAATCCTCTGTCTTTCTCCAGTATCTTTCAGCGGATATGAAGTTTATACTGAACCTCTACCTGGTTATGTTAAATATTTTCTTGTTTGTATTCTATTTATCTGTATCTTCAAGCAAATGACTTAAAAGGAAAAAAATAAAAACATGCAAAAATCTTCTGCATTTTGTATTTCACAGCAGGAGTTCTGTAAAGATCAAGACCTGCATAATTTTAAAATGACACCGTCCTGTCAACAGCTACGTTTAAGAGTTTCTTGGTGAGACGTAACCTTAAGTTATCTATGAAAAGCTGAGGGAAAGAGGTTTTGCAGTCTAAGATGAGATAAGACAGAACGGAATTAGTTTAAGTAATAAATGTTTAATCAAAGAATTTTACATATTATTAACAGCATTCATTTGGCCAAACATCTACATGGTTGTAGTATCCTACTTGTATATAAAGTGGGAATGTATCAAGTATAGACTATGAAAGTGCAAATAACAATTCAAGGTTAGAGTAATTTTTTACATTATAAAATTAACAGGTTTACAAAATAGTCTTGCCAAACTTTATTTTTGAATTGTAAAGTCAATGACTATGGTGTTAAAATAAGTACCAAGAAAATACAAATTTAATAGGCTAATTTCATGCTCATAAGAGTAACACAGAAACAATGGATATACTGCACAACCTAACCAAATTACAAAAACCAGAACCCACAAACTTCACTATCTTCACAGAGAGCACTCTTACATATCTTACTGTAGCTTTGCAAGACATCTCGATGCAATACACACAATCTTTGTGAGAATCTTTCTATCCAGAGATTACAATTCAAGGAAGCTATGTGAGTTAAACAACTTTCAGACCAATTCATGTTGATAGTTCATGAAGAACTGTTTTTGCTGAAGGACCTTATACCATAGAACGATTTAAAGTAGGTATTTTTCCAAAGATGGCCAAGGGTTTGTGATTATGCCAGGAACAGGGCAGCTAGAAGAAAAGCTGGAAAATGATTCGAGACTATTCTATTCCTTTCTCTCTAACAATGCTTGCAAAATGAACGAGGTTTTTATGGGGTAAGGGTAAAACACTCTTATTTCATTTTTTACTAATATGAACCTTGTGACTGCAAGGTTCAAAAGCAGGATTTGCATGAATTCGATACACTCACTTGAACTCACAGTTATCAATACATAAACTTTGCTATCATGACACTTGCCTATACACACTCAGTAGTAATAAACTTTTATATCATATCAACAAATCTCTGGTAACAGTTAATCAGAACTTAAAATGGAGTGTATGTAATTTGCTCGTGTTATGAGAAGTTTTGATTATATGTAATTAAAACAGCCATTTCAACAACTTAATCTAGTTGTAATTACATACTGTACCATTGTATCTCACTAACTGTAGATTGATGCTTTTAAGCAAATCTAAAACCAGTATTTTTTTTTTTTTTTTCCACGGTACAACAACTAGGAAGAGGGGTTTTCAGGTGTGTTTTTTGTTTTTAACACTAAACAGTAATCACACAGCAAATGAATATTGTGCAATTGAACAAATACCTAGCAGTGTTTTGTTTATGCAAAAACACTGGTTGAACATTTAGTTATTTACTGTAAAGGCAAGGCCATGGGTGGTTGTATGGAGGTCTTTGCAATTAATAGCATAGTTACTCCAGAACAGACACTGAATTTGAATTACTTGTTTAACTGTGGCAACTATCCAGTTGGGTTAGGCAAAGGCACCGTAACATGTTGAGCAGAATCCGTTATCTGAACTTTAATTGTGGGACTGGCTAATATATGAAAATTCTGTATTCCTATATTTTTATAAAACGTTATCATTAAAAGTAATTGCACTATTAGTGCATAGAATGCTTTGTAGAATTATGAAAACAAAGAACTATGATTGCACTTCCATTAAAGTGTCTCTTAAAATACAGCATAGCTGTTGCTAATTGACTGTATTTTAATATTTAAAATAACTGTTTAACAGCAGCATTAGGTTTTATTAACTTAAGATACAGGCTACATTTAATTAAATGCAGTCACCATGGCAACACATGCCAGTTAAATTTAGAGAAGCAATGTTACCCAGTGGTTTCTTTCACTGCTAAGAATTGTGGGATTAGTTTGATAGAGTAACACTGCAGTGTTTTGTTAGGCTACCGCCAGCTCACTATTCACAGTTTGGCACGTTTGGACTGTAAATAGACATGAAAAAATCTTTGATTTTAATGTGAAAGAATATCCCCTAAAACTTGTTCCTGGAGCAGTACTAAAGAGAAGCATTAAATACCTCAGTTCACACTGCTAACAAAAAAAAATGAAAAATGAGTACGGGGAAAGTTATGGAAAACAAAACTAGCAAACAAACAAACAAACAAAAAGAGAATTGCTAAATGTTATTTTGGTGAAAGAATGAATTCTAAAAAATGGAATAAACTATTTCTTAGGAAAACCAACCAAAATAATCAGTGTAAGCCTTTAATCTGTACTTTCAAGTTAAGGATCATCAACCTAAGGCTAAACAGATGCTGCATTGTATTAGGAATGTGGAATACAACCTACTTATTCCTTTTTCTTGAGAGCAAAAAGGCAAGTACTACCTAATTAAATGCAAAGGATATTCCTTGAAAGGTTCACATAATTACAAAGTACTACAATTCAAGAGAACCCCTAAATATCCATCGTTACGTCAGTGGTTACAACTGAGCTGTAATTATGTGGATCAAAGCCTCCATAATGCTTACTCCACACACTGTACCATCTGTCTCCGCCATTCGGTTACTCCAGATCTCGGTTTTGTTCATACCAGATGCACATGTTCAATCCACTCACTTGAGGTTTGAGGAGTCTGACTTGAAGTGTCTCCCGAACCATCCAGGGTGCTTGCTCCTTCCCTGGCATTATCACCACTCGGTGAAACCGTTTCACCTGGAATAATGTTTTCTTCAGAAGTGCTTTCTTCTGTTTGGGTTCCTCTGCCTTCGTTTTTGAGCGCATCCTCAAATAGCGCGTGCTCTTCCTGAGGCTCCAACCCTAGGTCTATAACATTTGGCTGCCCTCCTGACCTATCTTCAGTACTAGGTTGCTGAGAGTCCTCATCCATTTCTGTACTCGTTGAGGGGATCAGAGCAATACTCTGTGGGTTCATGTCGTGAAACCAGGCCATAATGTTTCCAAGAAGATTTTCACTGGTATTGGGGTCTTGACTGCTGGAATCAGCATCGCTAGATGTCGAGTATAATCCACTTCTTGTATCACTGCAGGGGTGTGAATGAAGACGATCAGCTGAAAAGGGATCGCTGCCTGCACCTAGTCTCATCAGGCTGTCACCAAGTTCTAACAGCTCAGAGCTGCTTAGAGCGGCTCTTGGGTTATCTATACTTATGGGAGCAGAGTCCAGTCTTGTAGGCAAAGAGGTACCTATTGCTCCTAATGATGCCTCGTTATTTAGAAAGTCTCTGGTTTCTTCATCTATGGCCAAGCCTGATTCTTGTAATGATAACTGAATAGCTAGCAGGATGTTTGGGTCGTCTTCATCCAAAGAACTCAGAGCCTGTGGAAATATGTAAGGTTGCTTTCAGAATAAAACTTTCATCTTGTAACATATTTTGGATTAAAAGTAATTTGGCCTCAAATCTTATTTTCACAATTGACTGACACATGTAATTTATCAGAATAATTTTTTTACTGATACAGTTGCCAACAATTTAAAAGCTGAGGATTGTTTAGCAATTCTTACTGGTGTGAGTATGTAATTTGTTGCCCTGGACTCTCCCTCTCTTGTTGAAGAATTAAGAAGTTTTGCAGAGACAACATGACAAAGAAAAGCAGAGAAGAGGAAGGTAAGTAAAACAGAGAGAATGGAGAAGAGGTTAGTGGAGATACCTGAAGAGAATCCTGGTTTTCAGAGCGACTGACAGGGGTATAGTCATGAAGCGAAGAGCTGTGCAGAATACCCATAGAAGCTGAACTCACCATGGAGGTGCCATGTCTTCTGCTACTGCCACCTTCCTGAGTGTCTGTTTGGGCAATTGAAATAAAAACATTTGAGGAACAGGTCAGAAAGCCTTCTCCCCTATCATTTACTGGCAGAACCTCTTGCCTTCCTTCAGGATCCCAGCTGTATAATGTTAGTCCTTTATTCGCTCTGAAGTAAGTAATCCAAAAAATCCCCTTTTACAGCAACTCTTACACAGTGGCTAAACACCAGTTATGCTATTTGAGGAGTGACTGCCTGGTTCATTTGTGCCTTGGTAGCCTTCCTTCTCTCTTTCAAAGGATGTGGTATGCCACCAGTAGCCTGAGCCTGCTGGCAAGCGGGCAAAATGCTTCCAAGGCATATACATGAATTATGGAAAGTCCTGAAAAATACCGTACGCTGCCTCTCTGTCCAACTTGCATTCGGTATTTCCCTCTCTCAGACTGTCACCCATCACGATCTGTGTTTTTACAACTCTTTGTGGAAAATGCTGCCAGAATGCTCTCAACGCCAAGTGCAGGGGCTTGGATTTGTCCTTTTGCCTCTCTGCATGTCACTCTTTGTGTCCTCACGAACACTCAGGTTTCAGTGCCCTTCTGTGGTTAGTTAGACACTGGCTTGTTACACACTATGGAAATTCAGTGTGATGCACAGCTTGCAATTAATTTTAGGCAAAGTGCACGCTATGGGATGCATTTACAGGTGGCTTAAGACCAAAGTTGGTTTCTCTGTTCTTACACAGACAACAGAGCATCTGTAATGTGAGCATTAATTTTTACTGTAATGTTGCAGGGCAATTAAGAGTAGTTTGTGCATACATCAGCGATCACTGACAATACCGTTTTCTTAAAACTACCGACAAAACAATAGAAATAAAATGCTGCTTCCATAAAAATTACTCTGAAATAAAAATAACTCCTTTGAATTTGGAAAATAGCATTTTCCTCTTCAAAACTCAAAATGAAATAAAGTGAGGCTAACTAGCTGTCTCCTGAATATGTTAATAGGATGCACTGTTGGTCACTAAAATATCCAAGTCTTTAGTCAAATTCTAGTCCTCAAACCAACAAGATGGTTTTCCATTTTACTTGCAATAGGGAAGGACCAAAGCTCACCAAAATTCTTTTTACTGTTTCTAAAATAAAGAACGTATTTGTTTCCTTCTCCTTAGTAAAGGACTTATTTTGTTTTTAAAGGACAAGCTACTGGGCTTAAGTTCATGAGACATGGAGAATTTTTGCTGCATGGTTTAGAGGCCGAGCACACAACTGGAAACTCTGAAGAAGCAGAGTCAGATTATGATTTGGATTTGAGCTATTTTGGTACCTTTGCAAAAGCTCGGAGAGACCCTGAGAGCCAAGTTACAGTGACCTTAGTGCACGACTAGCTGTGGCACCACTTGGAAGAGCAGCATGCTGGAAGTCATAGCCCATGCCAACTTGTCTCCAGGCTGTCTTGGCCAGTACAGGAGTTTGTGAGCAGGGTTTTGTGATACAGCCTTGTGGCTACCTTCCAGCAATCCTGTAGCAGGGGAAATCTCGCCTAGGCTCACAGCAGCAATTAGTCCTTTTAATTTGCATTGAAAGGCTGGTATAGATAAGGCTGGCATATGAAATACTTATTTTTCAAAATTTCTTCAGAAAAACAAGCCTGCTGTAAATAGCTAAGGAATTGCTAGTGGGAAGATCAATGTATTTCTCTTTAACAAGAGGAGCAGCCACAGTAAAGTCAGCAACGCTTCTAAAATCACATACAACTGTGCAAGAATGAGTCTTAACGTTGTATTCTGGCAAATATAACAATATGTTTGAAACGTGTTTAAAATGCACCCATAGGAGAACACTGTGGTTGCTACTAGCAATTTCTGAAGTAGCAAGAGAGAACAAACAGCCCCAGGCAGGACCATACCTAAGGTACTCTCACTGGGGTCATCAGGATCTGGAGTATTACTTAGCAGACTGTGCATGTCTCCACGTCGACGCTGCCTGTGCCTCCTCCGATACTGAAATTCAGCATATTCCTGCATAAACCAAAGGTTACAAAATACAGGGCAGCATGCAGTAATATTTTTCTGATGTGACGAGCACCACATTTTTATAAAAAAATGTGTGATTTTATAGTATTATTATAAAATCACCTGTTTTCAGAAAAATAAATTGCAAGTTATATCATGCAATGCTTAAAACAAAAACAAAAAAATAAACGAACAACCACCAGGTAATCCTAAATCTATAAAATAACGAATTAGCAACTAAAAATACTAGCGGTACCACCAATATTTTAATACTTGCAATCTCCCTTTTAAAATAATCCCAAGTACCCTTTTTTTTTGTTTGTTTAAAAACTTTGATGCCAAGCGTTACGCGCACACACACACATTTTTGTAAAAGTGTATCTACTGATTTTAGAACATAAAAACAATTAATGTGAGTTAGACCAGTAGGTCATGTCGGGGTCCTGTTGCTAGCAATGGCCAGTAGAATTAGCTTTGGAAAAACACAGAAAAGCAGCAGATATCTACTGGTATTTGTTACACTTTTCCCTGGCTCCAGGACACAACAGCTCAGGAACTTCATAAGCCATAGCTAACACTCTCCTACTGAGCAGTCCTGGATGGATTTTTATTCCATGAATTATAAATCTCCTATCTTTGCCTAACCTGAGCTGTTAATGTGTCACACCATACAGATTTGAACTGCTGCAGATTGTATTTTCTCACGGTGTATGTATTTACCAAAGACAGTTTATCTAACATTTATGGGAAAGATTAAGATCCCAAGGGTTAATTATCTTTATACTTGGAAATAAATGTTTCCATGTCCATACCTTTGCTAATATTAAGAGACTAATTTTATGCTTGAAGGCAAATTTCCAGGTATGTTTTCTGGCTAGTACCTGACTGTGTAGGTAAGGTCTTTCCCTAATTTCAGTCTCTGATTTACCCAAGGGAATAAAAATATACACTCAGGTACTTCTCTTCAGAGAAGAATACTGCCAATTTCTTCCCTAAAACCCAGCTTGGCAAATCTGGAATCCAAAGGCTTCCTTTGGCCAAATGACTTGAGAGTGGTAGCATTACCATTAATGTTCCTCTCTTACATTAACTCTACATCCCAAAATATCTCAACATCTAAAATATCTAAAACTTAAATCAAGAAATGTCATTGCTCTTTCATAATGACCTTATTCATTTTAATGATATTGTGATGGTATGTTGTCTTTCCGTGAAGTGTTTCAGTTCAAATTCTTATTCATAATGACACATACAAGCCAAAAAGATTTGTCACAAAATGATTGGTGTGGGAAGATTTTTATCTATATTAGAAGAAGATCCATGAAAATTGTAAGATCACAAAAATAACTGTACTGGATCAGATGAAAGGCCCATTTAGCCCAATATCCTGTCTTCAACAGTGTTAGTGGTGCTGTTAGCCTATGGGACAGAATAAAAACAAGGGCAAGCATGAAGTGATTATTTCCTATAACATCCTTCCAGCTCCTAAAGAGCTTTGAAATTTCCTAAATGGGAGGCAGACCCCCAAACAACAGAAAATGAAATCTTGATATGAAGCAATGTAAGTGAATTATTTAAAAATATATAATTGTATCACTATGAATCAGATAAGGAATAATGAGAAGCGGTCACTGAACATTAGGATTTTTTTAGTCATACCAGATCTTATCTTTCATCCGTTCATGACAGAGTCATGGATTGTACCAACTGCCCCTTAACTATACTTTTGGTTGCTTTTTAACGCATTATATAGAGATCTTGATTACCACTGATAACATTTTATTTCTGATTACTTGTAAGAGTTTTGTACATGTGATCAAAGGAACTTTTATTTTGTTGTGTCGGAACTTCATGGTTTCACACAACAGCATACAACACCCCACATTCTTTGCTAAAACCAATAAGGTTATATTTTCTGTGCTAACATGTTATGCACAGATGTTCTACTACTTGCCAGTAAAAGTACAGCTCTACATCAAAAATTTTGTATTGAAAATCACTAAAATAAACAAAGATGACCATTATTAATTCCACAAAATTCATTTAGCATAGGTGGTTGCAAGTATCTTTGAGAGCTAGGTAGCAAAGAAGCCAACTTGCATAGTACAGTGCCACATTTAGGCAAATCACAAAAACTTGTAAGCAATCATCTAAGCATGACTGCCATGGCACCTGCTGCTAAACAGATTATCAACATACTGCTGATCAGCTTCTTCTCATATCCAGTTCCACTGATGATAATGGAATTAATTCAAAGCAAAGGAATAAAGGAACTAGGCAGGAGAAGCAAGTTGATCTTTTGTAGAGAAACAAGCTATTTTCTCACCAGCATGATGCTCACCAACAATAGCAAAGGAAATATATAGAAAAAGTACGTGGAGTTTTCCAGGATGCTTAAAATGACTAGCTGAAAAGAAAACAGCAGCAAGGAAATGTTGAGATGAAGCTTCCTTCCTAACTGAATGCTTTAATCTTTAATCTAATGTTCTCAAAATATTAAATAAAAATTAAGATGATGAAGAAAAGCTTTATAGGAAGCTTCTCAAATTTTGGTGCAGAGTCTTGAAAATTATATACCCTTTCCCACATACAGATGGTGAAATATTAGTTTTAAAATTTTTAGTTTTCAGTCCTGGTTTAAATACCACAAGTTTACCTAATTTGAGTATGCAATTCCATCCTGCTTTAATGCATAAAGTAAAAAGAAACATTTCAACTGGTTAAAATATTTGGGAGTATATCTGTATGTTTTTTGTAGGATTGCTACAGAAGGATGGAAATTTCTTAGACTTTCTCAAATTCTGCTGAAATAATGTTGCATTGAAAAGTAGTCTACACAATTTCATATATTTATTAAGGTTTTCCAGCACATAGAAACCAGTTTATATATAATTCTAAAGCTGGTTATGTACTTGAAAAATGATGATGCCATCTTAAATAACTATATCCATGTTAATGTTACTGCACAGTTAGCTATGCATATATTTCCTTCTATTGTGAAATAAATAATAAGGTAAGCTTAAACCAATTTGAAAAGCTTTAAATCAAAATAAGGAAGCTCTTCATGCAGACCACAGTCATACCTGTGTTTCTAGAAAATGCAGAAGTAACTTAAAGATTTTAAAAGAAATAGTTTACCTCAGGGGATGCAAATCCTAAATACTCCCAATCCCACGTTCCACCAGCAAAACTGTAAAATTAAGAGATATACCATAAAATTCAGAGTTGGAACAAAGTAAGAACAATATACATAGCTTCAAAACATATCAACATATAAAAATGAGTGCAACTGTAACTCTCCTAAGTTAACAAGTCTTCTACTCTAATTCTTACCTTAAAACTAATTTAGGAAGCTACAAAATTACAATAGAAGTGTTGACTACTCCAGAACTGCTTGATATTTCTATGAAATATTTATAGAATTTTGGAGCATTTCAGGTATTTAGTGACAATTTGGAAGGGAAAAAAAGTGAAATGGAAGCCATGACATTTAATCATTAATGTATCACAAATGGGGGAGCAATTTAGGTTGCAAAACAGAGCGGTAATTCTCAAACACATTTTTCACAAAGGTTATTGTTTGTATAGCTGAAGTCAAAATACTGAGGGTGAAAACACATTTTCAAACTGTGTACTGTCCTCAGGGTACCCTGCGTAACTGCTGCTATGGGAGAGGTGGGTGGGAAGGATAATCCTTACAAGTAATTATGCCATGTGAATTCTTTGTCATGAAGTAGTAATTGAGTTTTCAAATTGATGCATATGTTAATGTATTAAAAAAAATAATAAATAAACTCAGTTTTATGTTTTTGACACCATTAAAGACGTAAGTGCATCATTTAAAAAATAACTCCTACAAAACAGTAGTGAAACAATTTGGTCAATAACCTCTTTAAGGTTTTGTGGTTTTTTTGGTCATTGTTTTCTTTTCGTTTGGTGTTTTACTTAAATGTTGATTTCAAATCACACTACTTATTTGCTGACCAGTTAACCACGCTGACTTACACCATGAACCTGGTTCTTTTTTAAGTGCTTATGAAGAAGTGAAAAACAAACAAACAACAATCCTCACTATCCCAATCCTCAAAGACATTTCTTGCACTTGGCTTTTGACACAATTTTAAAAGCCAGGAGAGGTTTCTCATTTGCAATTTCATCAGCAAAGGGAAGGTGATTAACAGCATGTGAGCATTAGGGTTTGCAAAAAAGTTGTAATTCCGTAAGGATCAAATGACCAAGAAAATGTAACTCTCTGGTGATTTATGACCACCAAGTTTATCAGCTCCACTTTACCTTGCTGTCAAAGAATGACAAGGGATTGACCCACTCTGACAGCTACCAAATGAACTTATTTTAGTTGCACAGGGTTTTGTTTGGATTACCTGCGCCTGGGTGCTTCTGGTGAGTCTGCAGGAGCAACGCCACGGGCTACAGAGGCCAAGAATTCTTGCCGCTTCTGCTGCACAAGACAAGCTGCACGGATGATTTTATGGCGAGGAGTCCGAAGATAAGGCCTGTTCACTTTCTGTGCAAGGTCTTCAGTGACCATTTCTAGGTCTGTCTGCAGTAGTTAACAAATACAGAACACAATACTTTTACAGTGAAACAAAAACCAGGCAGAGCTCTACACCATAAATACTGAATGGAATGATTTCCATTTTCCTGAAAATACCATCCAGACAGAAGATCCATCAGTCCTCTTTAGCACTAACTCTCAAATAATTGTTAAAACTGAAGAAATGACAGAGATCCCCCTTAGCAAGATCACCTGTAATTGTTTTCTGCCTATCCATCTCTTCTTTCCTCTTTGATGCAGCTAACAGAGACAGTAATCATTTTTTTATTTGGTGTTCATTACGTTGTCTAGAACAACGACCTTGATTCATCAGTAAAGACTTTGAGGTGGATGATGACTAAGCCAGACCAAACTTGTCAGTGCATGCTTGGAAGCCTGCTCTTTCAGGCCTGAAACTTTATCAGTTGCCCCAACTTTTCCATTTTGGATTTGGGCCCTGGCTCGAATACTACTCTGTATCATAGAATCATTAAGGTTGGAAAAGATTTCCAAGATCATCTGGTCCAACATACCATGTCCCTAAGCATCACGGCCAACCTCTCCTTAAACACCCTCAGGGAAGGTGACTCCACCACCTCCCTGGGCAACTCATCCCAGTGCCTGACTGCTCTTTCTGAGCAGAAATGTCTCCTCATTTCCAACCTGAATCTCCCCTGGTGCAACTTGAGGCCATTCCCTCTAGTCCTATTGCTAGTTACCTGTGAGAAGAGACCAACCCCCAACTCCCCACAGCTTCCTTTCAGGTAGTTGTAGAGAGCAATGAGGTCTGCCCTGAGCCTCCTCTTCTCCAGACTAAACAACCCCAGTTCCCTCAGCCACTCCTTGTGTGCAGATACTTGAGCTTGTTACTCACTGGAGTTTGAGCGTGTACCCGTTACTCCATGTGTAACAAGCTATTTGGGGTCTCCACCCCAAAATATCTGCCCTTCTAGCCTATCCCTTTATTGACCTGAATGTTCTACTCCAGCTTGCAGCAGGGCTTCTCTGCACACACTCGTGCACTGAACATCTATCTACTGGGGCCCGAAAGGAAAGGAAAGCAGGCAGCAGCCCCTGCAGCTGAAGCACCCCCACCCTCACCCCCTGGTTCTCCCCCAGCTCTGCCTCCCACCCCCTCATCTGACACATTAGCAGGGACAAACAGGAAACAGGAGCTACAGAAGAAGAAGACAACTTGATGGAAAATCCTTCCTAGCCCAGAATAACACCTGCCCTGATCCAGGCCTCCTCTGATGTAACTGTCTACTCGCTGCTTTCTGGGGAGGGCTTCTTCTGTATTTGGGCTATGAAGCTTGCTCAAAGAGAGAGTTCAGCTAAAATGTTATTTCAAAAGGAGGTTAACAGAAATGATTTTCCTTTTTTTCCCCTTCCACCTGTCCTTGCCCTTTTCATTCTGCAGCCATGTGTTGTTTTTCATTCATCCTAAAATTGAACTAAAAGCTACTGTGTCATAGAGTATAAATTTTCCCTCTGCATTAATTTTCCAGACTTGTTTACAAATACTAAGTCTATCAGTTTTACATTACAAAAATGGAAACAAGACACTGATAACTAACACTACCAATAAAAGAACAGAAAAGCAAACGATATGCGTGTATTACCTGCATAAGTTCAAATATTTCTTTCTTTGTGCTTTTAGGCTCCAAAAAGAATCCATATGGATAAGAACACTTGAGAATGCGGCGAGTTTTTAGAAGCTCCTGTACTGCATCTTCGATGAATGTGGTATCAGGACAGCCTCCCTCGGCTGTAAGACAATACAACACTGTGAAAATATTTTCCTGCTGATGTCAGCATTTATTTTAGTGTAAGAGATTTCCACCAAAAATGTGCACATCAGCTAAATATTTTGCAAATAAACAGCAGCAGGTTCTCCATGAGTGTACCATGTTCTTACTGCAAGAACTCAGCACAGAATATTAACTTCTCTCTTACTAATGCTGCTTTCCCTATGTCTTTGAAAGATATATGATTTACTGTACATTTAGCTTTCATTCACTGCTTAGGAATTGTATTACTGAAGGGATCACATCACACAGCAGACTGATGTGAGCTCTATTCAAGAGGCTTAGCTGTAAGACATTTGATTTGATTTCAGATCAAATTTTTAGTTCACAGCAAATACTGACAAATTCTACTTACTTCCGCTGAGAGCTCTACTCAACTGCTCCATCTTTTCTTTGGCTGTTTTTAGAAGGCGCTGTTCTAACTAGAACAAGAAAACAATAAAATACAACAAGCTGATTATTTTGGGACAAATAAAATGGAAACAAGAATGAGTAAAAATGATTTGACCCATACCTGGTAGCTAAGTTCATGGTTCTTAAACCTTGTGTAATAGTGCATAAACCTATCCAGTTCTTGGAATCTTCTATGCTTCTTTTCCGCCTGGAAAATAATGGGAAAGGAAAACAAATCAAGACAAGTCTTATGGCTTAATTTAATAATCATCATTAGATATAATTACATAACTGTTTATACTTCCTCTACACGTAAAGCATTACATACAATACTGACAAGTGATGTGTATGAGAAGAGAGAAATATAATTTTTGGAATTCCCAAGCCTGCAAATACTGTAACTGAGAGTCAATGCACTGTGTTTGTGCATACTATTTTTAAGCAGACTTTCCAAATGCCAAGATTCAAATGTGTCTTCTGTAATGCACAGTACCTAATTACAGGACCAGCACACACATTTCACAAAAGGAAACCATGGCACAGAGAAGTATATTGACTTGTCTAAAGCCAACCAGTGGTTGCTACCAAAGCCAAAAGAAGAACCAAATCTTACGCTTCTGTCCACAAATAAGCAGTGTTTTCTTTCTGTCTTTTTGTTATATTTAAAATTATATTTTCCCAGTTAAAATTCTGGTTGGGAAGAATTTTGACTGAATTTACCCTAAACAGAAAGCTGCAGCCTTAGCACTATTTTTTTAAACAAACACATTTATTTGTTACCTCTACTGTCATCTCCTTGGACTGTTCCTCGACATGTTGAATAACTTCATAGCGAGTACATCTGTAATAGCCTCCAGTAGAAGAGCTGTGCTTCTTCCATTCTTCTAGGCATATCCAGCAAAAGTCATATTTGCACTTCAGAAAAACATGGGGAAAAAAGAAAGAAGCTGATACATTGTAGGTCTGCGGTTATGCATCATTATTCTCTCCCATGAAAAAATGAATTAACATTATTCTGACTGTACTTATAGTTTAAATAGAATTTCTGAGGAGCCTCCTTCTTATTTTATGTACTATAGAAGATCTTGGTTATAAAACCGTGGAAGTCATAATTTTTATTCCTTGATTCCCAAGATTATGTTGGACCTACAAGTTAAGTTTTGAATGGATGAAATAAAGCAAGCGATAAATAGAGATGATTAGGTGTTTTTTTTTTGTTTGTTTGTTTTGTTTTTAAAAGTCCCATTTTTAAAATGACACAGGAACAGCAGATGAGAAAGGGAGAATTTTATCAAATTTCCTGGCTCTAAGAGAGATGTGAAATTATCAGTAAATTTAATTTCTAAATCATTAAAATGAAACAAATGATTTATACATGAATGACTTTAACTGTAAAACACTCAAAAAACCCTAATTACTTCAGTTACCGAAATGCAGTTCTTCAACTGATCTTACCTGCATTTTCTTCAGTTGTTGGTTAATGAAAAACATTCAGGATTTTGCCTTTTTTGCAAATTGGAAAGCAGTATTTTTTAGAATCCTGAATATTCTCCATACAGAGAAGAACAGTTCTTCACTCAGTCCTAGTCTGCCTTTACAGTGATAAATATCAACAGTTCAAGAAGGGTGCTTTTGAAATTTACTATTCTCATCTGCAGCCCTGCTGGTATCTTTGTAGTGCAGTGAATGTGAAAGAAGTGCTATGATTTAGTATCTGCTGTAACGCAGAAAGGGCACTTAAAACCTTAGAAGTGCCTAACTGACTTTATTTAATAAATTTCAAAAAACATAAGCCTAAAGAAAACAGAAAGCTTAGGTGAAAAATGATTTTACCTTTTTTTTTTTTTTTTACTTGTTTTCTGATAGCAATTCAAAATATGTGATTACTGGTATTTTAATCATGTACTGTTCATGATGTAAAATATTAATAGCAACTACTAAAGCAAGAGAGAAAAAAAACACAGAACATGAATTTGAAGAGTGATTACTTCAAGTTAAGCCTTTTCTGTGTTTACTGAGTAGAAAGTTTTCAAAACAGGTAACACAAGGAGATCTGTCTTATCCAGACATGCTCTGCATTAGGGAAGGTCAAACTGTATTATTTTCAACTCAGCACTGAATTCTCAGCTAGTTTATTTCAAAATAATTGGAAGCTGTTTATGGATGGGTGTGCAAAAGACTTTAAGACTTGGTCATTCCGGTTCATTTTATCTGTTTTACAAATGAACAAAGAAAAATTCTGAATAACAGAAGCAAAAATTTACGAATTAGTAAATAGGAAGCCATTAACATTATTATTTGAATTCAATAAATTAAGCTACATCTTCCCCTTCCAACTCAGATATTCTATGATTCTATGGAACACTCAATAACTTCATAAGAAGTTGTTCAATTAATTATATTACATGACAAAAAGAAATCCAATTCCTGCATTGTACTTTTGCTAATTTTGTCTTACCACTGATGTTAATTTTCTTCTAAAAACCAATGCAAACTTCTTTCTTCTTGCTATTGTGCTGTACCTTTTATTTAAATATTTTTTGAAGATGTTTGCTTATACAAAATGGTAAGATGAGTGCTGAGAATGAAGTTTGCAAATAGTTGTATATAAAAGTCTGAAGTGTATATCATTTGCCTATCATTCAGAAACATCCATTAGAAAAAAATTGTAGCAAAACTAAAAAAAAAAAAACAAAACAGCACGAAGCAAGTTATTCCACAACAAACAGAACTATTAAAGCTTCATTTCCTATTCATTTATATGTGTATATGCTCCTACTGCAATAATGCCACCTCTCTCAAATTACCTCCCTCCATGATCACTCCACCATATGTATCCTCTAATCTCTCAGCACATCACCGAAAGCCTCCTCAATAACCCGAGGTTCACTCTCATTAAACATTCAAAACCGCGTCCATCTGTTCTGACTCATCTCCCAAAACCCTGGGCTCTGTTTTATTCGCCTTTATGATCAGCTATCCATGTGGCAGCACTGGCTGGGCTTACCAAATGACACGTGCTGCCTGGCCACCGTCTGAGTCAAGCAGAAAAGGTAATTGCTGAGCAGGTAACTGCTGAGTAGGTATTTCAGCCTCTCTCTTGGGGGCAGTACAAATTAAGCCTCTGTACCATGGAGCTACCAAGTTTTGTGAAATTTGTGGTGATTTAGTATCTGCAATGCCCCCTCCTCTATCTGGTTCAAAGTACCCAGAAGGTTAAAAGCTACTAGAGTTAGGGGAGTGAGAGACAGCAGGACTGCATGAGCCTCGTTACCTTAGAAACCAGGCTCATAAAACAGTACGGTGCCTGCTTAAATACAGAAATGGATTCTGTGACAGAACAGCGTCGTCTCTACACCGAGGTACATGCTAGCTCCTAAGAGGTGGTTGCAGTTCTCTACTCACCACGTAGTAGGCTTGAGCAGAACTTACTGCAGGGAAGGCAGAGGCTTTGTAACAGGCCCTTCCTTCAGTGGAGGAAGAGACAAGCGAGGTGTCCGCAATACCTTGCATCTGAGCCCTGCAGTGATCCCGAGGTTCCCCTTCCTTTACTTTCTCACCAGGCTGAGGGGAGGCTGCCTCTGTGTGCAGAGATCTCTCCACGACAAAGGGAAGCTGACTGATTTAAGGGCACTTTAAGCTGTTTATAAGGAACGACATCAAAGGGGAATAGAATTGTGGTTGTCAGCCAGCGCCTCAGGATGGTACTAAATTAAATTATCTATATTCACCAGTGCTTAGTAGTCGAAGTCCTCTCAAGTCTTAAGCCATACTTTCATTCTTTTGAGAGGAGCTCAGTGACAACAACTGCTGTCAAGTAACTGAAGAGGCTTTGTCACATCCTGAACATTTTGTTACACTGGCTGAACAGGAGCCTGCAATGTGCCCAGGTGGCAAAGAAGGCCAACGGTGGCCTGGCCTCTGTGAGGAACAGCATGGCCAGCAGGACGAGGGGAGGGATTTTCACTCAGTACCCAGTGCTGGTGAGACCACACTTCGAGTACTGTGTTTAGTTCTGGGCCCCTCACTACGAAAAGGACATCGAGTTGCTAAAGCCAGAGCAACAAACCTGGTGAAGGGACTAGAAAACCAGACATATGAGGAGCAATGGAAGGAAATGGGGCTGTTCAGTCTGAAGAAAAGGAAGCTGAGGGGAGACCTCATAGCTCTCTACATGTATATCTCCCTGAAAGGAGGTTGCAGCAAGGAGGGTCTCAGTCTCTTTTTTTTTCCAGTTAAAAAGTGACAGGACATGAGGAAATGGCCTTGAGTTGCTCCAGGAAGAGAGGTTTAGTTTGGATATTAGGATGAATTTGTTAACAGGAAAAGTGGTTAGGCATTGGAATGGACTGCCCACTGTGGTGGTGGAGTCCTCATCGCTGGAGGTATCTAAGAGATGTGTGGATGTGGCACTTAGGGACATGGTTTAGTGATGGACATGGGAGAGTTAGGGGATGACTGGACTTGTTGATTTTAAGGGTCTTTTTCAGCCTAAACGTTCCCATGATTCTACATCTCATATATGAATTGTTTAAATCTTGACACCAATGCAATCCTTCTGCAAATACCTATTTCAAGCACTCTGTTTACAGTCTGGAAGATTTCAAATTGAGCTGAACAACATACCTTATTACACTTTTTAGTGCTATGGAATTTATGACCTCTTTTAAAAATTATTTAAGAAGAAAAAAAAGAACAGCAAACTTGGCATAAACTGAAGTAGAACAGAATCTGTTCTCTGCTGCTGCAGACAAACTACACCAAAAAAAAAAAGAAGCCCAAACCCAATCCTCAGCTCGTGTCAGACAAAATATGTGATGATAATATAAAGAAAATAAGACCTGGATAGCAATGAAAACTAACACATTTCCAGAAAAATGAAGAGAATTACTTTCTAAACCTCTTAACTTTTTATTGGAAGCTAACTATGTCAAATAAGTGCAACCTTCGTATTTTCAATGATCACCCTCAAACAGGTATTAGCTGTGGTTATATAAGATATTTCTGACATAGAGAAACAGCATGCTAAATATGCTGTTTTTAACTAATTTGATAGAAAAAGTGTTTTCAAATTATACTGTACTCATGGCAAAAATATTTTTTCTATTTCAGTAGCACTGTGCAAACTCATGACTAATTTTTTGGCTGCTGTCACCAATAACTTTCTTTTGGTATTACCCTTTCCTGTCTTTTCATTCCTACTGATTAATTTGTGTTTACAGTTTTCATTTAAACTTTTCTGTTGTCTTGCCATGTAGAGAAATAATGCGAAAGAAAAATGCATGAAGGCAAAACATTCATTAGACCTTACCATTTCTTAAAATATATCATCTTCTGCCAACTGCAAGTGTTCATTCTCTTCTACATTATTAACGATGATTAAACTATCAATGATTTCTGTTCCCTTAGGTTTCATACTGTATTGCCAGTAATTGTCAGGTGTTTACGAAATCTTCATAATTACAGTGCTCACCTGCCAGCCAAACAAATTTCACTAAATATGAAACATCTTCTAAATATATGTAACTAACGATTTGCAAATTATGCAATTCTTGCACCAGGTTCCATTAGATCTTAGACACATTTCAGAGGTTTTGGACTTCTGTGCTCCTGAAATGTATCTATGACACACACAACCTGAATTATGGTTTCACAACAAATTACATGAAAGGTCATTTCTTACCTTTGCACATTGCATGTGGTTGCAGCCCTCATTCTTTTGAATTGGAGATTTGCAGTTGGCGCATGGTTTGGAGTTAGTTAGTAACCACAGACAGTTGGCAGCATCTTCATATGCCTCACTAACTCCCACAACTTTATGAGGGTGACAGGAGGATGTGAAGCATGCGAAAACAAGACAAGTTGAAATTGTAGCTGTTTAATATCTTGTGAAAATCAGATTAGGAAAGATATGTGTTTACCTTTTTCTTGATAGAGTATTGTAATTCCTCACTATATATATTTCTCACATATATATAAATATACACACCTACTCATTTTTACATAATAATCTTATCCATATTATTTATGCATAGTGTAGTATGTGTCATATATAGCATATATATAAATGAGAAAAACATAGGAAAAAATTGCATTGTTTGACTAAGCATGGTATAATCTGCATCTATACCACTTTATATGCATTTCAGAATAATCTATGACATACTGTGGAAAGGTTCAACTGTGGTAATCAAGTTAAGATACTGTTTATTCAAGTTACTGTTATTTTTTTGTATGCTTGTTTCTGTTGACCAAGAAAACATCTGTCCTGTGTAAACCCCATCTTTGTTAGCTGTTTCACTAACAGTTATTTAACATTAAGCCATTCCCCACAATTCCCTTGCAATTCACCCTCAGCCTTACCATTATCATCACTTGTTGCCTTTAAATAGTTTTAAAGCACACAAACAACTGCATGGAACAGAATTCTAATGGACGTATAGACTGGGATAAGGATTTTAAATTGTCCAGCACAAATAAAGTTATATTCAGTAATAAATGAAAAAATAATGAAGGAAGCTGTAAGAGGAAGGGAAAAAAATCTATCTGAACCCCATGCGGATTTATGAAGAGAGAATAGGGAGGAATGGCTAAAGTCTGCCGTTACTGCGTCCTCATACGCAGATAAAGCGTGAAGCTGCTCCTCGTTCAGCAATTTGCTTTTCTTTCTCTTCTTTATCCTATTTTTCAACCAATGTAAAGGTTTTAATTAATGCTACTAAAAAACCCCACTAAAAATAGAAGAAAACAACAAAATAATAAGAATAAAAAAGGCACAACTTACGTTCTTCTGGTTTCATTTCAGATATTTTCTGTAGCCAATCCTTCCAGGTTTGGCAGTCACAAGGTTCATGTGCTTCACCAAGACATTCCCTGAAAATTAAGATGTATACACAATAACTATTCATTTAGAGATTTAGAATGAAAGTTGAAATTGGTTCAAGCTAAAAGGCCATGGAAACTTATCAAGTCACACTCAAACTTTAATTAAGTCAGGAAGATAAAAAGTCATCCAATTAACATTATTTTAAAATATTCTTAGACCACTTACTCACAAGCATAGATGACCATCATTAAGATTAATAAAGAATTTAAATGAGACAGGAAAGGAATAGAGCTTTTAAAATTACAACCTGAATTAAATCATCAGGTTTGCACTTTAAGTTAAGACAAAGTACTACTTTAGAGCCACAAAAAATGCTAGTACAGTTTCTACGATAAAGCTAAATTTCAACTCGTAATAAAGAGATTATCCAAAACTAGGTAGTTTGCTATTGCTGAAATTCATTTTATGTAGTATTATTTGTACCTATGCAGTAGTAATAATTAATCTTTAACTAGATTCATGCTTTCAGTCCAGAACAAGATCCAAGCCCTTCAATCAGCTTTAAATGCTTATGGATTTTTGCTCTTTCCATCAGTCTCCAAATGAAATGGACAAAGTAGAGAAATGAGTCCCTTGAGCTTGTCTTGAGGTTAGTACTAGCTTTAAGGATGGCAATCACTACCATACAGCAGCAGATAAATGGCTTCCAGATGGTTCTTGTGTGTAGGTAGATGCGTCAATATGGACTCTGGATTTGTAATGACTCCCTATTTTACTGGAGAGGTGGCACACAGCCTCAGACATCTGCCACATCAAACAAAAAAAAATCATATGGAGTAAATATCTGATGGGCGCCAGCTGCATCAGAACATATGCAAGTTTTCCGCAGATCAAATGGTGAACTGCTTTCTGCAGTGCAGATTCAGAAGCTAAATTAGTATCTCTCTGATCACTCTTGTCCACATTTTAAACAGGAATATCTGAACAAAGAAAGGACTAGGAGCACAGTTTTGAACCTTTTTTCCACTAGCTAGTCTGCTATATAACAAGCTTAAATTCATGACACAAGGAGCTCCACTTTGGAGATGCTTAAGATTCTGTAGTTGGAAAAGATTTGTACAAGCATGAATAGATAGTCTATAATAAGACAACCTCAGCACAGTTCAAAACTGACACCTTTCACACCTGTGGGACAGTAGTACTCTTAAATCATTGATTTCAAAAGAGTCCAGGCCTCTCTCACAGTATTTGTTCCGAGGAAGTACTGAAATTATAAAAAATAACTTTAACAAACTCAGTTTTAAGTCAAAAGCTGATCAGTCAATCTACTACTGTGTGGGAAGGGAGAAGGAAGGGACTTTGATTTTCAAATATGTGAACTTTTAGACAGACTGATTTTTAGTCCTTAAGTCTGAAATATTTTCAGAACATGGAAAGTGGAAAATGAAACACCCTTTACAGAATTTTAGAGAACATTTGGAAAACAGAACTGACATTTTCAACAATCCTACCATAAGGAATAAGCAAATATTTCAAGAATTGCACTGAGTCCCTTAGAAATCTTGAAAAATCTCAGTATAAATGAGAAAGCCACACTCTTCACATTGTAAGATGGGAGCTCCCTAGTCTAACTTAGTTTCTACGAAAATATTTTATGGAATATTTTATCTCCTGAGAAGGTAAAAGACAGTCTTGTGTCTTTGAGAGACAGGAGTGAGGATTGATGGTGCAAAACTAAGCATGCAGTACCTGCTAAGACTGTTTTCCGGAAGTGTCTGCTTGCTACAATTCCTTATGTGTCTGACACAGCATGAAGGGGTTTTATATATACAGAATCTGTCTGATACAGATGTAGGATTCATGCACCATTTTCATTTGCACTACATTTAAGAATCTCAGTAATTTTTCTGAAAAGGAATGGAATTTTATATTTGTCACAACAGATTAGATTCTGTTGAAGGTGTTGTTACTGGCAGGTAATGAGAAATGAGTACCTTCCAAGGAACCCCATGCTTAAGAAGAACATTCCTACTTTTATATTTTCTTGATTTTATGAGGAGAAAGGCTACAGATCCTACAAATGGACATTCCACACTGATATATCCTCACAGATTGTTCCTTACTACATTATAGCAAGTGATTATCTATGGGTTGGCTGGGGTTTTCTAATGTATAGATTCTGAAGAATCTCTTACTAACTGCAGTATAAATTGATATTGTAATGTCTAAGCTGTAGATTATTTGGGAAATCGTGCAGAACTGACAGAAGTATGGAAATGTGGGATGTGTTGATTGAACTTTAAAGATATAAAGCAAGCTCCCTTCAAGCATACAGTGATGATGAAGACCCTCTGAACTGAGAACACGCTTTCTTTTTCTCCAGAAGAGCTATTTTTATCATGCAGTGTTTTGTACTATGAGACTAACATGACCGTCCTCAGCAAAACGTTCTGTTTTATAGTACTGCAGAATGCTTCAGTTGCTAGCAGAACTTTCTTGCCATTGCTGAAAGTCTTCTTTTGTGGGGAGGAAAAAAAGGCATTGGAAATACCTTCTTGGACATTTTGCTGATAGAATTGTGTCTTTTTTCAAGACCTTAGTCATATTCACTTGTGCAGTATCTCAAAGCATTAACATAAAAAGAACATAAAGAAATATTATCAGGAAGCATAAAAAAGAAATTTCTCATAAAAATCAGGCACTCGGAGAACGTATTCATATTTAGAGGACACTCTAAGGAGTTAGTGCATTCAGCCAATGTTAAGGAAGAAGAGGCTGCCAATGTCTGAAAGACCGTGTCAATATTACACTGAAGCAATCTCAAACTCTGTCCTTCAGGTCAATAGAAGGTTGATTCTCTGTTAGGACACAGAAGCAAGGATGAGAGGCTGGTACCTTCTTGTGGAATGGCACTAAGGTTTGTTATATGTTCACTGTGAAATCATTTTCTGGTTTGTTTTCACAGGATTTATTTCTTTCTGAGTTCTCCATCCGTTGTGAAAAACTTGTTCTCAAGAAGTTCTGTTTTCCAGCTTTCCTGGTTGCTTCATTATGTCTACTTTCCTCTTATTCCTTCTTCATTTCCATTCATATAAGGAAAGAACTAAAATCAGAATTATCGTTCATTAAGAGTCTTATGATATTTGGAATCAAGCAGATTACTCAGGATCTCTTCTTCTTGTATCATGGTTTCAATTGAAAAATGAAAAGAAGGATTACACAGCTTGTCTAAATGTTTATACTTACGTTGACCTTTTTTGGTTTTCCAAAGCAAAAAAGACGTCCCACTACAACAGTCTTAAATCAGTCAACAGTCTTAAGTTACCAGTCTGATAATCTTAAGGAGCAAGGACAGGGCTTGTGCCAGATTTCAGAAAAATATCCCACCACTTTTTTGCTTTTGTTGATATTGTTCTTGCCCTTTCCCTGAAACTGCTGAAGACAGACAGCTCAGGCAATCTGAGGGATGTTTTTAAAAAATATTTTAATGTTTCTTCACTCCTTCTTGAGCTTGTATTCATCTTAAGACTTAACAAGAAAAAGCATTGAAAAAGTGAAACAATGATCGGAGTGATCCAGCAAACAACTGGCTATGTATGGAGCAAAAGATCCTTCACAGCTCTGTTTAAGCTCCAGCTTTTCTGACGTGATTCCACCAAAATTCTGAAAGAGCCAAACTTTGCTCATTTTCTATGCTGTAATTCTGAATATCAGATATGCTACAACAATCCACAACAGACGCAAAAAATCCCTCTACCTATACTCCTACTCCCTAAAAAGAGAAAATCACGTCACTTCATGCCACTGTTTTGCATCAGTTAGAACCAATAAATAACACGACAATATTATAAACCTTTGCTGAAACTTTAGTGCCCCAAAATACTGAAATGTTTGTGCACATGAGTTTCCTTACTGCATGAATACAGAATACTACAGTCATATACCATCCCATATTTTTTGTTGTTGTATGCTTCATACTAAGTGCCACTTTTAACTTTCTATTAATCCTTGGAATAGCAGTGGCAATGAGTTTATGTAGAGATAAGTTCCTAGTACTAACCAGCAGAAAAGATGTCCTTTTCCACAATCTACAGCAGGGGCTTTTAGCATAGGGAAGCTAAGTGTATCTGATCCTGTTGAATTTGTTCCTTGTCTTGTTAGCCTTACTGCTCTTTCACAGCCTGGTATAGGACACCATTTAATAGCAGGATTATTTTCAACAAAGGCCTGAAAAAAGAGAAAAAAATGGAAAATATTTTAACATAAAAGATCAGATCTTATCATTGACATATCTGTCATCATAATCTTCCCTTGAAGGACCAAAGCCAAAAAGCATAGACAACCACAGCTACTTTGACAGGCTTTATAAAATTGTTAAAAGAGAATAATTTAATCTCCATTTAAAAAAATAGTATTTATTTGGGAAATAACAATAATACTCCAGACTTAGTATTATGCTAAGATCCAAATTTATATCCCTCACAAAATGTTCAAAGTGTGCAGGTCAAATTCTCTGTGATATGGCTAAGTGTGAACTTCTACTGCATATGCACAGGGCTGGAAGGCCTGTGCTGTGAGGAGACGCTGGGGATAACTGGGCTGTCTGGAGTGGAGAAGAGGAGGCCGAGAGGCAGCCTCATGGCTCTGGGCATCCTCCTGAGGAGGGGAGACGCAGAGGGAGGTGCTGGCCTCTGCTCCCTGTTGAGCGATGGCAGGGCAGGGGAAGGGCACAGAGCTGCACCAGGCTGGGCATGAGGAGAAATGTCAGTGCCATGAGGGTGGTCGCACACCAGCACGGGCTTCGTGGAGAGGCAGGTGGTGCCCCATGTCTGTCAGAGCTCAAGGGATGTTTGGACAATGCTCTCGGTGACGTGCTTCAGCTTGTGGTCAGTCCTGCAGGCTGACTTGATGGTCTCTGTGGGGCCCTTCCAACTGAACTGAACTGAACCAAACTGCTCTGTTCCATTCCGTTCCGTTCCATTCCATTCCCACCATACTGTGTAAGACTTCAGTACTGGGCATTAGAGACTTGTCACATGCAACAGGATTGTATTTTAAACAACAGATATGATGCAGCATTTCACATCGAAGTTGTATGGTGCTTTTAATAAAATGAAACACACGTCAACAATAGAAGAACAGTTTGATAATTTACCTTAATGTCAAATTGAAGGTATCTTTTGTCCATCTCCTTGGAAACCACACTTTCTATGATGTCTACAGGCACAAGCTGGAAACAATCATATGCTGGGCAAAAAATGTTGTGAGCTTCACCCTCCTGAATTTTCAGATTCAAAAATCTGCCAGAATTTTGTCAGTCAGTATTTGTGAATAAAAAGTAAATATTAAAAGGCTGCTGAATACTTTATACTAGGTTCATATATATACAGATTAATCATTTTTTTTTTTTAAAAAAAGAACAGAAAGTATTGGTTTCAGCTCAAAAGGACTGCAGATTTGATGAACAGCATAATTAAAAAAAATAACACTGTCACAGTTCAGAAGTGAGCACCATCATAGCCTTGTGTGTTTGCAGTTTCCATCCTCACCATTTATCAGATACTGCTATGCAATGTTTAATTAAACTGAGCATTACTTCTAACTTAAACAGAACATACAAATGTAATTAATCTAGGAAATAATTAATTTTATGTGCAATTAATTTTTACAACTGTGCTAGTCAAAATAGCTCTGCTCTTGGAAACAAGTTTCTAAACAGAGAACATTGTAGTTCCTAACTACTAGAATGCAAGACAGAAAAAGCTCAGAAATCTGATGAAAACTGGACTTCAACTCACAGTGCACAAAGATGCTTAGTTTACAAGCTAGTACTTCTTTATTAATCTGGTATCAGGGATGGTATTTATCTCATCTAGCTTTATTCATCTGAAGGATAAACATTTCTAAGTTAGTCATCTTGGGTCCTTCAACTGTTAATGTAGAGAGACTTGCCATTTCAATCCATCTTAGATTCATCTTCAAATGGGATAACTCAGTCCTGGCTATACTCTGCATAACAGAAATGACTGGCTTGGAAGGATGAATCCCACCCACACATGCCACTGCAAACACTTGCTTGACATTGAATTGTAGTTCTGAGAGCATACACAAATCACAGTATGTGTAGTCCAGCACCATATCAAGCCAGTATCTCTTCATAACTTCTAAATTACCGTGTAACAATTTATAATAAAGGAGCGTAACTATTAATTCTCTGAACACTGAAAAAAACGCCTTCTAAAAGCTCGTAGAGAAAGTGCTCATCCTTAACATAGGTGGAATGGGTTCATATACATGTAAATCAGTATAATCTGCAGTAGGACTAGCTGTGCTGATATGACACTATAACAAGACACTGTAGTGGTACAGTGCAAGTACTACAGTCTCCTGACTGGGGAGATGAATAAAAATGCACTGCATACAGATATAATTATTCCTGGGAAGTATGATTAATATTTATACTAATATAATTGTCCATGACTGATTTTTTTTTTACTAGCATGACTATCTAGACTTAAAAAATTATGTAGTAATGAGAACATTACACCAGCAGAGCATTCCAGCTAAATCTACTCAGTTATTAACATTCAATGTAAAAAAGCATTTTAATTGCTTTTCTGACTGAAAATGGATTTACAATGCCTAAGTTCAGTGTGCTGAACTAAGAGATGGAATTAAGCATATGCTTAACTCAGGAAGTGTGAACCCCAATGCCACCACGATGAACACACTGAGCAGATCAAGAGTAGGCTCATCTATTCACACTCATGATTGAAACATGCTTAAGAGCTTTGCTGAACTACAGCAAGCATTACATCAGTACTAAATCAGTAGATGGCCACTTTGAATGACAACTTAAATATTTAATAGGATCAAAACAGCAACTCTCTGAAACCCCTTCCCTCTTCAATATAGGAAATATGAAAGTTTCTCAAAATAAAAGTACATATACTCACGCCTCCCAGCATGCTCTGCAGAAGTCATGTCCGCAAGGCATATCCACTGGGTCTTCAAACACAGAAATATTACACATACAAATGTCACACTGTAGACGAAAAAATACTGATTAAGAAAAATCATAAAGCTTTTCATATTGTTAGCACCACAAACTAATCTGGAAAATCTCAGCAAAAACAAAAAGTACTCAATAGGGAGAAAAATCTAACTGTATACATAAAAAAAAAAAAAGGTAATTTAAGCTACAGAAATAGCTTAGAAATAGAAATGGGAAAGATTATGTATCTTTCTTTCTATACCTCCCTATCCAAACACCACATTTTGTGGTGCCTTCTGTCATGTTCTTCAGCTCAGCAAGTGCTTCATTGTGCAGAGCACTCAGACCTCAGTTTTGAGGGAAAATGGGACCTGAAGTTTGCATCAGATTCAGAGCCTGAAATAGAGTTTGGAAATCACAGAGGCTTCAGGAAATATTCAGCATGTCAAACAATCAGGTCCAAATCAAGTAGGAACAATTTGGTTGTGCAACAGCAGCACCTATTTTAGGTAATAATCTACAAAAATACTATTTTTAATACATTGAATCTTTCAGTCAAAATAAAGAATGAGTTAATCTACAAATGTTCCAAAAGAAGACACCTCTGCTTCATTTTATACTACTAGGTACTGTAGAAAAAAAAACATAGAATACTGAGGCCCTTACTATGAAAATATTTATCAGGGATGACATTACTCATTGGTTATGGTTAGGCATGGAAGGTAAATGTTTCACATTCACCAAAGAACATAAGTAGATTTTTATTTCAATTGGAACTAAGATTCCATGAAAACTTACTTCAACTTTCAATACATTAGCTATTTTACACACAAAGGACAATATTTCCAAAATATTAGTTTGTTATGTGACTTTTAAGAAGCACTTGTGTTACAGCCAAAACGGAACTAAACCAAAAATGTCTGCCTCTAAATGAAGGACTTAATTGTTATTTCAGACATTTTAGCTAATTGTCTTGCCAAATTAAGTATTTTAGAAGTTGACAATGCATCAAAACTGTTCCCTATTAAATTTGTGTTTTCAATGTTGTTTAAAACATAGCTTCAAAATACATGTAAGTCAGTTAATGAAGACTTGAGTTCAGAATATCAAGTATAGAATGTGTACTGGGACAGTTTTAATTATAAGTTAGGATGCAAATGCAAAAACCGAAGGGAGTTTTACAGCTTGTGGTTTTATCTTACCTACTTTTTTTTTTTCATTTGTCTGCCGATATGAGTGATTTTAGAAAAATATGTATTATTTCATAAACAACATTTTGAAAATATTATTTTGAAAGCTTTTTGCAAGACTTTTAAAAAAACAGAAACGCTAAATGTGTGAATCTGGATCTGGATTTAGATATACAAAAGAGTGATCACTACCCAGCCTGCATTGCTGGCTTAAGGACCATAAATGAAAAAAAAAAAAAGCACAATGTAAAACTGAACACATCTTTTATTACACGTTTTAATTAGGAAATATTCCTGGACAATATTTCATTGCTAATGTAATTAAATGTACTATAACAATATTCCATATAGCTTCTTTTTCGACATTTTGCAATTAAAGACATAAAAGGTTTCTATGCAGGAACACAGTTGTTTTTTTTTTTTTATTTTTTATGTGATCTAGGGATGATCCATTTGCAAGACTGCATATAATATTCCAGAAAAAATGCTTAGGTCATGGAGCAAAAGTTTTATAATGTTGCAGCTGTGGATTATTAAAAAGAGAACTCTGTCTTCCAAAAGAACCACACTGATTTTAATGAAAGGCGCTTTCATATTTCAAATTTGCAATAGCCTTGTAAACTGCTTGAAGCAGCCCACACATAGTAAAAGTAATTATAAGCTTACAGTACACTAGTGGGCTGACATTTCAAAATGCAGACAAAGAGAATTTTGTTTTCCAACGAAAAAATTTTCAAAAGGCAGGGTTCGCAGCACTGAGTATATTCACGGAAATGGATACAATGAAAGTGAAACATCTTGAGAAGTATGAGACGAGAAGAGAAGCTCAAAAAAGCCAAATGTACTGATGCTATTGTGTTTGCATAAAATTCTGCTCTGTGAGTGACAGCCATGGTGAAAACAGAGCCCTTTGTATCAGCCACATGCTCAATCGTGTTATTATACAGAATATGTAAGGTGTAAACTTCTTTGTTCCTCACTTTCGGGAAGAGAAATGCCTTATATCTTTACAAATGTATTTTCCGAGCAAGATGACAATGCAGCTTTCCTGTCCACGGAGGTGTGCTATGTTTAGGCACACGCGCTTCTGCCCTGTGAGTTTCAGATCTATTTATAAACTTACCACAGCTGTCTCGATGTCTCCCGGTGATGGGCTGATTTCATCAGGGGAAGTCACAGAAGAGCGAGTAGTGCGGGGAGTTCGAGGAGAAGGCAGCGTATCCCACGCGTTGTAGCCGCTGGGAGGGGGGGTCGGCATCTGAACCCCCGAACGCTGGCAGCAGTTCTCTGGATTAGACATCCATGCTTCAAGCAACTTCTCCCTGTCCCAGTCTTCAATGATAAATATAAGCAAATATAAGCAAATGTATATGCAAAATTTGCAATTTAAATACCAAAAAAAATAATGAAATTAGCTTTATTGTCCATCTTAAAGCAAATACAGATCTTGCTTAATCATTGTTTGAAATGTTTTCGGTTGCTGATCCCCAATATTAATACTAAAGACATCTTACAAATAAAGTTTTTCCTATCAGAAATAATTTAAAGTTCTCATTTAAATATAAACCTATCAATTTCCTATATTGATTTGAATCTAAAGCCATCAACGGTACTCACAGATCAGATGAAGTAGAATTTCAAGAGGAAATTTCCCAATTTGTTCCTATCACTTAATATTTTTTTTGAAGTTTTTACTTGTTTGTTTTTAATCTTAAGTGAAAAAAAAAAATGTTTTTAATCTTAGCTACTCACACTGGAAACTCATTTTTATAAACCGAAAGATCTGCATTGTTTTTATTGAATTTTATAATTTATACAGGAAAAGATAAACAATATTCCTTTATCATATAAATATTGAAAAAAGATGTATGTGTTCTAAGCACTGAACTTAGTAAGAATATTGCCACTGTCAAATAATGATTGCTGCCTTAACTAAAATCTGCTCCCTAATTTAAAAAGAAAACTGATCTGGACATGCTTTACTTATCTAAGCTGAACCATATCTTGGGTTAGTTTCATTTCATTTGTTTGCAGCCATGGAGCCTGAACATGTATACACTTCAATAATTATAAATGTCATTAGCATTTTGCAAATTACCGTGACCTTATAGCCTCTCAGAGAGATGCTTGCTGATGCTAACATATAGATAAAATTTGCCACATGTTTTCTTGAGCTCCTTTTGCAGGACACCTTTAAAATTAGCCAGGGTAAATACAGGGTACTGAATGGATTCCATTGTGTTTTCTTTACTAAATTATGAGTTTAATTAAAATATGAAATAGCTGTATTTGCTGAATTGCCTCTCTTTTATCCTGAAAACAATTGCTTTAGCATGAAATAGAAGAGAAACAGGAACAATGTTGAAAAAACATTTGCAAAAGAACTGAAAAGTTTTATTTATGACTGCCACAATAACATTTCTTTATCTTGGCGTGTACTCTACATACTTCTGTCTCTTAATTAAAAAAAGGGAAAAAAGCCCAACCCACTCGCAATTCTTGCAGCTTGGGTCAGTAAATTGATACAGTTCTATGATAAAAGAAAGCAAATTAGTTGGATTAAATATTACATCTGTAAACAACTAAAAGTATTACATAAGAACGTTCGTTCAAAAAATTTAAGATGTGCTTTTCACACATTAGGTGTGAATTAAGTTAAGATTTTGCATTATTATTTTATGAATTTCAAGATCAAATGCAAAAACACTGTGATTTAGTATTTGGCATTTCCCGGTTGCCTCAAGCCTTGTAAATAGCTCAATTATTCCTTTTACTAGGCTAAACCAACTCACTGTCTTCATTTCAAAATAAAAAGAAAAAAATCTGTTTGAATAATTTCCAGTGTCTGACCACAGCTACAGGCAAAATAGCTGACTTTCTCATGACTACAAATCGTCTGTGATTTTTTCTCTACACTGGCCAGTGGCATTAAGTTACAGTTACCTCTCTAAAGCAACATCAGTAGCGTGACCTTTGCAATGCAGACTGATTCCTTCTCAACTTTCAATTACTGCTCACTAGATGCTGGCAGACATTTCTGCACACTTTACATCAACCTCATTGCTTTTGGACTTACTATGCACTGTGCTGCCAGTTTGAACAGTATTGCCATCATTTTCTTCTCCAGAGTTCTGCACAGTGTACAAAACATGCCTACCTTGTTAGTAAAATATTTCGTAATGTCTAGCCATAATGAAGTTTTCAGAGAATCCAAACTAGCATTCAAATACTGTGCATATTATAAATACCCTATAAGAATTAAACAAATAATCAATATTTAAAAACGTATGTGCAAAGACTGTGCCTTATATATGATTGGACTGGCACTGAAATTCACTGGCATAAGTTCATGATGGCCAAATTCTATATTAAAGAGAACATAGCCTATCAAAAACAATTTAAAGGAGACATGTTTAAGGTACCATACCTTCTCATGAAAGTCTGCCAAGTTTTGTGGGTTTAAGGTAATATTTTACTGTTTCACTTTTTCCACTCTCTTTTATTTTTACAGGGAATCCACGAAACTATCAGGGCACAAAAGCTTAATCCAGCAATACAGTGATGAGCATGGAAACCATTAGCTGCCTGAGTAGTCCCTTTGGCATACAGCAACAATGCAGATGCTTCAGTAAGCATAAATTTGGAATCGCTGAATGAAAGCCTAAAGCTTCCACTGAGTTTCAGAGAGATACTGTTGTCTGGAGCAAACCCACTGAATTCAGTATCTGCCTATTCTGACAAACCCAGTTTAAATTACACAGCAAGGGCACAGACTGATTTCAGTGAAATTAAACTAGTTACAGATATACAAAGAGAAAAGTACACTGTGCATTAAAGCAGTAACTGTAAAAATCCTTAAAAGGACACACGCTCATATGCTTTAAACCCTGAGGCAGTTTCCAAACATATACTACAACAGTCAGACTGCTTTTGTTATGACAAAAAAGTAAAAATAAAAATCACTTCTGATCTAGTTTTATCTACAAATATGTAATGGCAGAAAATCATGACCTGACAAAAAATAGGAAAAATGAACTTTGACATTTTTGGTACATGAAAACATGGAAGTTCTACTTCTGTGTCTCTCACTAAAGTAGGAAAGCTCTGTTTCTCCATTTTGCTTAAGTTCAAACATCTTCCACTGTAATTCCTAGTTTGAATCACTTCCCTATCAACTTGCCTGTCTGCCTCAATGCTTTTTGACATACTGCAGAACTTCTTTCTGAAGTACTGTGTGAACTATGTCCTGGTATCTGATTAACCATTACTTCTCTTTTTCTTGGGAATAAAAAGTGAACACACTCACAACTGAAATTTTGATTTTACTGAAAAGAAGTTTTTTTAGTCTTTAGGGTTTTGGATTACCATGCGCACGAAGAAGAGCTTCTGCAGTAAACAGTGGGGCTTGGAGCATGTCAGCAGATTCCACTATCAGCATATCCTTGAGCTTTCGCAGATCCTGAAGTCTTAGCCCCTCGTATGGCTTTGAGGAGAAGGAGAAAGATAATTTATGTCTGGTGGTGCTTTCCAGTTAGTCTCTAATTCCCCAGTAAAATGAAAACATTCAAAGCAGTTACAGACAATTATCTCAACTGTGAGGTAAGATGTGGCAGAATTTATTTATCATACAAACCTATATGGAAACACTGTTATTTTCTAATACTTAGAGAATTATCTTCCTACATTTCCAAATACAGGAGACAGCATTTCTAGAGTACTCAGTTATAATTGGAGGCCACGTTCCAATGCTGAACTAGCCTAACACAGCTCTCTCTCTCAATCTCTCCCCTCCTCCCCCCAGTCCTCTCAAAAAAGCTGGATTTTCACAGAATACAATTAAATTTTGAAGTGATTAAAATTCAGATATTGAGGCATTCATATCAGAATTCATGAGTAGAGTTGAACTAAGTATCAGGATAACATACGTTGCATACAGATCTCTGACATTATGCATGAATTGAGACGCATTAACTTTGAATTCATCTGGAGGAGGATACATTGAGATGTTAGACAGTAAGAAGTTTATGAAAGGATTGGGTACAGATCTTTTGAGGTAATACCCACTTTCACATAAGTAGAGAAGTCAGTATAAAATAGACCAGAAATGCAGTTAGAGGCTGGGGATGAAGATACCAAAACTCTCTGAGAAACAGAGGCCATTCCCTTATTATAGCATTAAAAAAGGTCAAATTTAAAAGACAAATAGACTATAATTTTAGGACACTGAATTATTCCAGCCAAGATACTGGAGATGCATACACATGTTTTTCAGACTAATTTTTAAAAATAACAAAGGAAGAACATGACAGCAAGTAATATACTTGTTAGTTTTGATCAGGGAAAATGCCCAGAAGGTAGAAAAACAAGTGGGAGGACATACAAAGAGAATGGATGCAGAAGGGACTGTAAATGATTTATTCTTATATGGACTGGTTTAATTTAGATAAATGAAAGCAAACAAAAGATTTAAAGCATTTGATGTAACACTGATTCGTTACGGGACTAACTAGGCATTTGGCCACCAAACAGCAAGTGTCTTCAGCAATTTGGGGAGAAAGGACACAGAGTAGCAGTGATAGCAGATAACCACAGTTCAGACCATGTATCATTAGTATTTATTATTTATATATCGATGCTATGTAGAGCACACTCAAAGACCCTCCAGTGCTACATAATATGCGCACACACAGGTGTGCATACATGCACAGAAGAAGCAGAAGACTGGTTCTGTCCTTGGAAGTTGATAGCCTAAGTAAAAGTCTATTGTGTGCATAACCTTTTGAGGATAACAAGCAGGAGGCATAAAAGATGGGGAGAAATGGATACCTGAACTTCTAAATGATTTCCTTCTTTTGAGAAAACATAACATGCTTCCTACATTCTGGGTATCATAATAAACTCTATAAAATGCACCTAGAAGCATAGCTGCTGGCTGTGACCTCTTCTCTTAGGTAGTCAGTAACATAAACTGGAACTTCTTAATGTTAGAGACTGGCAAGAGTAAATGCTGCCACAAACCTGCACTGGGTCCTTGGCTTTTTTTGAGAAAGCACGAATAGCTTAAGAGAAATGGACTGTGAGTGTCCTGACCTTTATCTTGATTGCCCAAGTCCAGGGAGTTTCTCTGTGTCCTCCCATTGCTGATCATGCATGACACAGTAAAGGGCAATCTGAATGCTAATGGCTTGAATTGAAATAAATCCGGGCCACTTGATTCATAGCATGCTGGAATTTGACTGACCTACTTCATTTCTTACAAAAGAGATCATTTATAAAAACATGTCAGAAAGACAGGGATACAAACAGCTGGGTGCCTGAATGATTATAATTGCACAAATATGCTGCAAAAAAATGGAGCAATGAGTAAATCGTTTTGACAGAGTCTGAACTTCAGTTTGAATTACAATTGTGAAATAAGTAGCTTTGTCAGCCCAACAGTCTTCACTTCTTCAAGAACACATATATCATAAAAAGACTTATCTTTCCTGTTAAACCTGCAACACAAATGCATATTTTACGACCTCGTATTTTACCCAGAACTGCAGATATGTTCAAAATTACATTTAATTGATTGGTTCTAGGTCAAACATTGGCAATTATCTTCCTTCAGTAACAGACTATTATATTATCTCAGCTGGAGCATTCCTCACAACCCAGCAGGGATTTTTGGATCCTGAAGTTTTTAAGAATCTCTAATTTTATCTTTCTGAGCAATGAGAGAAATATTTCTTAAGAATGTGTTTGAAACTTTAGATTATTTTTTTTAAATAAAATAACACATTAGCTCACAGAAGAAGCCAAAAGAAAGGAAATTCTAGGCTGGCACTATTAAGTAGCTTATTCTAGAAATTCCAGAGTGAAGGCTTTATACAATCAGAACCCTTAAAAATGTTCTTGTGTACAAGACATGGTCTTGTGGAGACTTGTGAAGACATAATAGTTAGTTATAAGGATGTATATTCATTATATAATCCCATAATTATGTTTTTATCTACTTAATTTATTTAACTACTTCTACACTTATGACTTCTTTCTGCATTGCCATAAAGAATTTGAATTCCAGATCATGATGCTCAGAGACGTCCTTTAACATTTGTTTACAAGGCAGTTCTTTATTGATAATTGCTATGAAAAATGCACTGTTCAGTATTTAGCCCTATTTAACAGGATAATGATTTTGGAATGTATTGTTTGGGTACTACTTTAACCCATTGTGAGCTTCTCATTACAGATTTCAACACTCATATTCTCTCTAAGCCTTCTTTTTAACTACCTTCCTCTCAAAATTTTATCACTAATATTTAGACATCATAAATTGTATCATTTTTTTCTCCTAAAACAATTTTTAATACATGAGCAGAAGATCATTTTAGCAGCTCATTTCAAAGTATTATTATTTCCTTCATCTTTAAAGTACCATTAAAGTAGACAAGGGCAAAGCCACTCTTTGCTACAGCGTTGACTGTATAATTAAATGGTGTCAAATACACTTTATGTAAATATCTTCTTTCATGGGTGGATGGGATTCTGCAGTTAATGGAGTAATACATTTTAAAAATTATCTATACTTCACTTCATTTGTTCAAGTAGAAGTATATGTACTGTATATGTATGTTTATATCTTAACTACCTACAGCCATATTCTCTCTTTTCACTTAATAATTCTCTGTCTGTAAAGTACATCTTAATTGTTTTAAGATAACTCTTGGTATTTGTCATACTTGCATTATATATAAATGGCTTTAATTCTGGAAAATGAAGAAAACCATTCCAGTTACCACAGGCTCAATAAATCTGTGATACACCACTACTAGTGTGTTGCTACAGTATCCAGTGACACGTAAGTAAAATGAACAAAGAAATTATATACTTTGCTATTACACAGTGTATTTTTCTGAGGCTGACAGAGAGCCAAAATTGTTCCGGATGATCTGCTCTGATCTACTGCTCATTCCCAGGTGTTTCTTATGTAAGTTTTAAACACTGCATGATGTGATTGGAATGAAGGTGCTTGTTGTCTTCCAGGCATACATCACAAACACAATTATGCTTCTGTGCTTGAATAAACAGAAAACTAGAAGACTGTGCAAATAAAACAACCAAAATCTATGAAAGCAGTTTAAAAATTATCAGTCTTGGTTTATATTATTTAGTGTAACTCCAATGACATTTAAAAGATAAACTTACACTTTCTACAGAAGTTAATTGTCTCTCATAGTTCACAGGAGAACGTTCATTAACAAAACAGGAGAAAGTAATCAAGACAAAGAAAGTCATCTGACATATACTCCTGGCTTGTTTTCTAATAACCTTTCCACTGCCCACACAACATCATTGATGGATCTTTTTTTTCTACAGCTAACTACAGTGATGACAGTCACTCTTTATAGTCCATACTTAAAATACTTAAGCACTTCTATTTTATATAGGGAAATACAGATTATGCGTTTGTTGGTACATTCCTTTTCTTCTATATTGCACTTTGTGGAAACATACCTAACAGAGTCGTGTTTCTAAAGGACCCTTTTGCTTGAACTGCTTTCTCCAATTTGCTCATAAAAAATGTTTGTGGTGTGCTAAAAATGAAGCAAACTAGACATGTTACTTAAAAAAATGTTCAGGTATCACCATAGCAAAATGAAATTTTAAGAGGCTGGGTAATTGTATGACAGAAATGGATTTTATTCAGAAACTCCACTCAATGGAGTAAACTGAAGTGCTGGAAGATGGACAGTTCTTTGCTGTCACGTTATGAAACTTGAAATGTGAGAACTTGATCTGCTCAGTGATCTGTATTTCTTACAAGCTTGAGAACCTCTGTAATCTTAAAGAAAGGCATGTGCAAGTTATTTTTTCTACTGTTGCAAGAGTTTCAATTCTAAACATGAACACTTACATAACTCCTTAGTAATATTTCAATGTGAAGAACAACATAAGCTGTCTCTTAACCTCAGAGACAACACTCTTTTACTACTCTGAACGTATGCACTTAATTCAATGACACTACACAGAGCACTACATAAGTCTTTTGGTCTGTATGAAGAAGAGTGATTATTTTCTGCTGTAAACATGGCAGGTCTGGCAGGGGAGGTATTAGGTACTATCACTCCAGATTCTGCTGTGTACATCATAAACACTGGAGCTAAGCTTCTTTGGCTGTTTTGCCTGGGAAGAAGTCCTATTTGTTGTTTTCAAATCTTTTATTTTTTCCTCTAACCTTCAATCAAAAGATGAATGACTTTGAAAACGCACTTTCGGGTGTTACAAATATTTGCTCTTTAAAAATTAAATTTTCATGTCTCAGAAAGATGTTGAAGGACATCACTGAACAACTGTCATCTTAATGTTATGTTAAGAAAACATTTTGCATACTCCCTTCCCTCAGTGTGTATTTTTTATTTTTAAAAATGAACTTGAGAGAAAGAAGTACAGGACCATCTTTGAGGGGCAAATATGGGTAAGCATTCTGTGTAAGAATTTCAGACTACTCATCATGCCCCATCAAGGTGACAGCTGCAGGCATCGCTACAGCCAGTGGTAAGAGCAACCTTCACTGCCTATCCCAGGCATTTGCCCCCATGCCTGGGGAATCCAGATGTATTCTCATTTGGATTGCAGTTCAGTGCCAGTCTTTCTAAGGCTGTTTTTTTTTTTTTGTTTGTTTTGTTTTTTTAATTATTATTTTTGCTGACTCCAAGGGATAAGATTGAAAGATGAACTTCCCCTGGCTGCACTATCCTGGCATGTTTCTAGTGCTAGCACTTGTGCTGTTACAGCTACACAAGAAGTCTGAGAACCTTTTGCACTGCAAAGTCACAAGTAAAGGGAAAAAAAAAAAAAAAAAAAAGAGACTATGAACGCTGAATTACTCTATGTGAAACCCCAAGTCCATCAATCGGTGTACCAAATTCCATGCTGACATTTTTTGGCTTGTGAATCTTTAGAATACTTGGGAAGGCTGCCCTGGTATGTCAGATGGACCTAGGTCTGCAGGCCTGCCTTCACTTCAGTTCTCACGCTCAGCAGCTTTGCTAGAGACAAGTCAAACGAGGAACAGAACTGTGTCTTTGAATTGTCTCAGTGAAGTGAACCCAAGTAAACATAATTACCTTTGTACTTTAGTCCCTTGTAACTAGAAGTCTTTAAGTTGATTTGGCTCTGAGTACCTGCCTTGAACAATCACGAGGCATTATTTTCTCTAGCTGAAAAGCTTGTTCAAGTGGTTCCTGACTTGCTCCACCCCTATCTGTAAGTTTACTATTCTCTTAGCTGTGTTACAACCCCATGACATACATATAACGATAAAAATGATTCAGGTTAAATAAAACAATTACATATTACCACTCTCAAAGACTTTTTCTTCTTTTAAGCCAAATGATTGCTATGATGCAGCCGATAGCATAACCATCCAAATTGTCCCATATATACGATCAAAGGAGTGATCAACTGCAATCGTGGCAGGAAATAGCAGCAGTCTTTTAAAGTGGCTTTGCCAACAAAGAAAATATAATTTCAAACTAGCTTCATATAATAAATATAATTTCAAATGTAACTTCAACACTTTGGGTGTCTCTATAGGGGAGTATTCAGAGAAACTAATGTCAGTTAATTACATTTGTTATTTCAATGCACAATTAAAGCATATTAAACCTCATCTCAAAACTTCTCATCTAGGAGTAAACAACTTAATTAAGCTTGTTTAGATTTGAATTTATTCAAGAAAATTAGTCAGAAAATTAACTGAACAGTACAAAGACTCTTACTTTCCAACAGAATTGACCTTGCCTGGCATTCTTCAGGAAAACAGCTGATGTGATCTGAACATACTCCTATCTAAACCTGAATGACTTTTTTATTATCAGGCCATAAGTAGACTGAACTAGTAAAATATATGTGCTACTTATGATGGGAGGAGCCATACAGAAATCTATTGTCCTTAAATTTATGTAGATTTACTTCAAAATATTTACTGAATTGTGTAATTTATCTACATATTCTTATTTAGACTTTTAGTTAATTAAAATCTGATAGTGGATGGGGGAGGCAACTTTTGGTCAGAATCTTTTGGGTTAAGTTATCTTTAGTTACACTAAAAAAATTAGCAAATCACAGTCTAATATAAGGCATAGCAGAATTCAAGCAAATTTGTATGAGTTTATATCTCCTCCCAAAACTGACTTTAAAATAACATACCCTGTTATTATCTGTTTTCCTTACAAGTTCTGGTATGCAGTAGCTTCAGACATCATGTTATAAAACAAGAAAGAAAATGCACTGTTTTGAAATCCTGTGCTACTTAGCTGCTTTTTGGTAACATTGAAGCCAACGTCAGTCTAGGAAGATCGATCAGAATGTTTTTCCTATTCTGTCCCACAGATTTTCTCCTTTTCAGAATTTCTCCTGTTCTCACTTTTTGACAGAAAGGGATCTTAAGAAATAAAAATCTGTAAAAACTTTGTTTTAGAGAGATTGTTTCCCAGCTTACTGGCCTCGCCTCACTGCATTTCCTCTAGCCTTACAGCTTGCAACACATCCAAGAAAGTCTGTGTAAACAAGCATAGGAGTAAAATTTCTCTTTAGATTTGACAATAGATTTGTTACTTTCTCCGAGCTTAACTTGAAAGATACAAAGAGCTGTGTTAAAATCAAATGTTTTCCATATATACAGTACAAAGTGGAGTACCTGCTGAGTATTTCACAGATTTCTGTCACAGTGTAACTGCTACAAATATAAATGTGAAAAATACCACAGACTTAAAGTATTCTCTAACCTCTTTTTTGTCTAAAGCAGCATATTCAGCTTCAATGCTTTCAGCTTCGGGATCACGTGAAAATACCATTCGAGATTCCAGGTTAAGAGCCAGCTCTTTGTGGTGCTGTTTCTCTGCACAGTCACATGGGGTATCTTTATTTTCGTTTTCTGCAAACAAATCTCCACCATGTTTTACTAGAAGCTGAAAAATAAAACGTCAAGGTAAACAGTTATTAATCACCAGCTCTAATAGCTCCCTGAAGAAATGGCATGTCATTCAAGAAGAGAATAAAAAAATATGAGCAAGAAAACAGAAAAAAGGGACAAATTTCATAGCAATTGCCTTTGAGAAACAAAGATTCTGTCATGACATAGTTATTATATAATAATTGGATTAAACATTCATTAACTATTGGATTATTAATAGATTAAATTATTATAACTGTTATTAAATAAATTACTGCTTGATTTCACTTATAATTATACTGCAATTCCATGGAACCACAACATCTCTGACATACATTACAAGGCAATGCTGCACAATACATCTCTGTTAGGGTTTGAATACTGAAGTTCTGCTGCTGCTAAGGTCAATGCTCCGCAGAAAATGAGGGGCCTGAGTTCATCAAGCACATGGCAAAATGAAGCTGCAGCCACCATTAAATATTCTTTGTATGTGGGTATAACTCCACCATTCTTCACAACACTGACCTGGTACAAAAAAGATAGGGATCTGCTGGAAAGGGTCCGGTGGAGGGCCACAAAGATTATACAGGGCCTGGAGCATTTCCCCTGTGAGGAAAGGCTGAGAGACCTGGGTCTCTTCAGTCCTGAGAAAAGAAGACTGAGGGGAGATCTTATCAATGTTTAGACAGAGGGATTTGGCCAACCTCTTTTCAGTGGTTTATGGGGACAGGACAAGGAGCAATGGCCACAAAATGGGTCACAAGAAGTTCTGCACCAACATGTGAAAGGATTTCTTCACAGTGAGGGTGACGAGCACTGGGACAGGCTGCCCAGGGAGGTTGTGGAGTCTCCTTCTCTGGAGATATTCAAGGCCCGTCTGGATGCCTACCTGGGCAACCTGCTCTAGGAAGCCTGCTTTGGCAGGGGGGGTGGACCTGATGATCTCTTGAGGTCCCTTCCAACCTCTGTAAATCTCTGATTCTGTGACCCACTGGTGGTGACAGAACATGGGAGGATCCTCAGATAGGAGGGAAGATGGGGCACCAGTTCACAGACAGCACGCAACACTACTGGTTTACAGACATGTAAATGGTACTGTAAGCACACATGCTGGGTCACACCAAGCTTATCAACACTCGATATAAAACATAGCCTTGTATAGTGCCATTTCACCAGCCTTGACTCTAACCAGTAACCACCTAGAAATAAAGTTTCTCGCTAATAAACACTACTTGTGCTGCTCTCAGTATCTTGGCAAACTCATCTCCTGCTATAAGCTGATCTGATATAAGAAAGGACAGCAAACACCACAGATTTTAAAGGCCAAGAGTGGATCGTTTAGCTGATTTATTATGACATCTTTATAATAAATGTTAAACTTTTAATGATGGAGAGCTCAAGACAATCATTTGCTACTAAAATGATTCATCTTATTTCTAAATAAAACTAAAATCTATAAACATTATCTTGCTTTCAGATCATGATGGCTATAACAACTCTATCCCGTACTGCAAGGATATTTTAAAGCACAGGTTCTAATTTTTATACTTCTAGAAAATAAAAGGTCCACAAATGGATCTGTTCTCCACAAAACCTTTTTGATTGTGATCAGTTACTTCTTACTTTTCTCTTCAACATACTGTATTTCTTTATCTGTCACAATAAAATATCTGGAATTATTCAGAGAATCAGAGAATGGTTTGGGTTGGAAGACACCTTAAAGATCACCCACTTCTACCCGCCCTGCAATGGACTGGGACACCTCCCACCAGACCAGGTTGTTCAAAGCCCCATCCAGCCTGGCCTTGAACACCTCCAGGGATGGGGCATCCACAGCTTCTCTGGGCAGCCTGTGCCAGGGCCTCACCACCCTCAGAGTAAAGAATTTCTTACTTATACCTAAAGCTATCCTTTTTCAGTGTAAAACCATTACCAGTTGACCTGTCACTAGAGTCTCTCCCCATCTTGTAGATTCTCTGAAAAAAATTCCTGTGTTCTCCAAAATAAAAAGAAAGCAAAACCAAAAAATACTGCAAACTAGTAAACTAACAAGATTTAGTTGAGTTAGATATTAGCATCATCAAGCATGACACCATGTTTTCTCTTCATAGCAGAGTATCAGGTAGAAAAAAAAGATAATACTGGGGTAATTATCAAGATATCCAGCCTACAGGTACCTTGCAATTCTTTTCGAATGTAACATTGCAAAAGCCTTAACTTGAGTTTCACATTCTATCTATACATTTTAAACTTTAACAGAAATTTACCTGAAGGAACTAAGACACCTTCTGAAGAAGAAAAATAACAAATAATCTTGAAAGAACACTCAATAGACCTATGAAGTTCAAGATCTAATTTGCAAGATGAGGAATACGAAAATTGACAAGATGTTAAAAATGATACCATATTTCTTTGGTACCACTGTTAAAAAGGCTCGTGTCTGCTAAGAAATGAAAAGGAGACTAATAATTTAAATGATCCCATTAAGAATTTAGATAATAAAAAATGCCATTTAACATGCCAAATATGCTGTGATAGAGTGGAATATATCTGCATGAAATAAAATCTGTTCAGCATGAAGGTCAAGCCTTTTTTTTTTGTTGTTGTTGTTCAGCATTTAGAGGTAAGCACATTAACTTTGCCCAACTTATCTTTAGCAATGTGTTCCACACAGCTGTTCTGCTCTGAGAAGAAATGTAATGCATGTGAATGGAGAAGTATCAAGGCTGCACATTTGATTATCAGCTCTGAACAACTCAACTAGTAGGTGGTTCACCCACAAGACAGCATGTTTTTTTTTCCTTTCCTTATGTGGGTATAGGGGGGATAGAAGTTATAAGGCTGGTGTTTTCCTGGAAAGTTACGGAAAAACAAGGAAACAATTAAAAATTAATTTTGATTTGAAGTGACAGTAATGATGCAAAACCAGGCAAGCAATGGAGAAAAAAAGCAAAATGCACTCCTGGGATTCTAAGTTACCTTCAACTTATTGGAGAGAGGGAAAAAACTTGTGGATTAGGCAATTCAGTTTTCCATCTCTCTCACTCTCTCTTTTTTTTTGTTAAGATTTTTAATTCTCAAATACTCTCAGGAGTAAAGGGATCACTGTTAAATTCATTCACTAAGCTCTGTTTCCTGCTTTTCATAATGTAGTGTTCCTGCTCATAATCCTGTTCCTGTTGAAAAAGTTAAAAGGACAACGGACAACACTGGAGGACTTAAAATATCTCATACACTAATCACAGGCTACAAGATCCTCTACTATGGAAGGGCACCTAATGAAGTTTGAACTGGGGGCTCGAGTAGAATACTCTTTTCAGAAAACATGTTTCTGAAGTAGAAAACGTAGTCCATGCATTGGCACTACATAACTGAATCCAAATTCTGGCAAATAACAGTCCATGTGGATCAGACTGTAAATCCTTCTTCAAAGACAAACTGAAAGCAAATCAGACTCAGAATGGTTTAGTCAACTTAACACTGCATATTGTAATAATAACATAAACCAGTTCATATGGTTAAATGGGGAACAGTCAAGTAATTGGCTTAATTTAATGAACCGTATCACAGACAGTGAGAAATAAAATGATAATTTGTGAAGAAACACAAAGCATGAACTTTTGTGATGAGGTTAAAACCAATTGATTTTACAGTCTAGACTTAAAAGTTGCAGCCCAGCTCCAGAACCCCAATTTACTCCACAGTGAGCATGATTCCTTCCAAAATCATCATCTTTTAACTATGTGAGCACAATTGCTTCGTGCTCTTGAAATTTAATCTTTTGGATAACAGTGTCTACTTCTAATACCACTGTATAACCCCATCTGGAGCCATAAAGGCAGCATGACTGAGGCAAACAACTCCTTGCTCCTTGTAAATCCTTTGTAAATCTAAAGTCTAAGTTACCTGGGGATTTCAAGTGTAAGTGTAATAGCTACAAAAGACCAAGGAATAGGAGCTGCTCTAGAAAATGCAACTATTCTTTCTTTTTGAAGGATTTAACAATATGGGTCCAACTGCTGGCAGTTTACAAATCAGTGTAAGAGATAAAATATTTCACGAATATGAGTAAGCAAGCTCCTAAGTGCCAGAAATTAAAATATGTTGGAAACTGTTTGCTAAATGTTTCTTCTGTTTATCTCTTCTTTACCAGATGCAACCATTCTTATGTCAAACCATTTCATGTGAGCTTTATTTTGTTTTCACTGACTTTGGCTTGAAGAGGTTGATGAGTGCTAAATCCTGATACATCTCATTGTCTGCTAGGACACACACATTCATCATTTAAACAATAATGTTTAAAAACAAATGGATCTTCTTGGGGAAGGCTAGATAGAACAACTGTGATTGAAAATCTTTGTAGCTAGAATTTATCAGGCAGCTGGATCGAACAAGTGGTATTAAAAAATAGGATGAGAGAAAAGTACATGATCTTCTGCAATCCATAATTTTCTCTGTTTGTCCAATCTAAAAAAGAATTAAAAGTTGACTGTCAACTTAAAAGCAGTGTTTACTTAGACCAAGGACACAACCTGATGCTTGTTTACAAATCAGTTGCATCAAGAGGCACTATCACAGAATCACAGAATGGTTTGGGTTGGAAGACACCTTAACAACACCCAGTTCCAAGCCCTCTGCCATGGGCAGGGACACCTCCCACCAGACCAGGTTGTTCAAAGCCCCATCCAGCCTGGCCTTGAATGCCTCCAGGGATGGGGCATCCACAGCTTCTCTGGGCAGCCTGTGCCAGGGCCTCACCACCCTCAGAGTAAAGAATTTCCTCCTAGTGTCTAATCTAAACCTATCCTCTTTTAGTTTAAGGCCATTTCCCCTTGTCCTGTCATTATCTACCCAAGTCAAGAGAGGAGATTTCTCCAAGCTGAACATCCCCAGCTGTCTCATTTCTTCATAGGAAGTCGATCATATAACCATACAAATGAGGAAAGATGTAGTTGTAGCTGTAGTTGACAGGAAGAGTCAGGCAATACTGTTGTGCAATTCAGTTACTGTGCACATTAATTAGCTGGATTTGAGTATAATTCAGCTAGAAAAGACTGTGACCTGCCTCCCTGGTGAAACTTGGGACATGTGTAAGTAATTTCTAGGGAAGTACTGAAGACAAACTGCTACCATGGCGCTTGCAGAGCAGTAACAACATGGTGCAGAGAGGCCATAGGGGCAAGATTTAGGAGGTTAAATAACAGAACATAGTAGCAGCATCCTGTTAACTCTTCTCATAACTAAGGGACCAGACAGCCAGAGGCTTACATTATAGCACAGAAAACATCACAGGGAAGCAGTTTCCATTCATTAGAAGCTCAGAAAACTACATAGGAAAGATGATATTTATACTAACAAAATGAAAAGCATGTTGGCTAGAAATAACAGGACACCAGGCTAAGCTTTTAAAGAAGGAACTAATGAAAAACCAGAACAGCATACAGCTCAAGGTTGTGACAAATTTTAAATGTTTAGATAGAATCTGGAATCTTGATGGAATATAATCAATATAACAAAGTGATACCACTGGACAAATTACATGAGAATCTCAGAGAAGTTCACAGCGTTGGAATAGTGATGCTATTTTTTTTTTCCTTTTTAAAGCTCATAGATAAATAAACTAGCTCTACCAACAAATGCCAGAGAATTGTAATGGAATACAGTTCCGGACTTTAATAGAAAAAGCATTAATGATCACCTGACCAAAACTGCAAGAGAAGTGAGATGCTAACAAAGAACAGGAATGCTACAAAGCCAGAGCACACAAAGTGAAACTTCAGACACTGAGTCTCCCAAGTATACTGAGAAAATGCTGTGCTAATATATGATGTGTAAATTAAATTTTCAGACTCCATAAATGACTGAATCATTGGCAAACTAGTTAGTCAACACATGAGAGGAGAAGCAACTCCTGACTTTGTCCAGAGTAATGTGCAAGACCTGATTCAAAATGTTACTATGAAAGAACCACTCAATAACAATTCCCAAAACGTACTTAGAGCCAATGTCCTTGCCAAAGCAAAAAAAAAAAAAAAAAAAAAAAAAAAAAAAAAAAAAAGACAAATGATCCACTGCCTAATTTCAAAAAGTGGTACTGAATAAAAGTGCTGAAATTTTCTAGAGACATTAGAAGAATCTGTCAAGGTAGAGTAGCAGGACAGATTCATACAGGAAATAGGAAGCAAAAAAATGCAAAAGGAATCTCAAATAATGTAAAGCAGAAACGTGACAAGAATTGCTGGAATCCTGCTTCTCCGTGGACGTACCACGTAGGTCCCTATGCTTTATGAAGGACACCAATCAAAGTCTGCTTCCAACTCAAGTCCCAGCACAAGTGGTTCTAGAACAAATCAATAAACCAAATACTAATGAATCTTCAGGACCAGATGGTACTTATTCCTGAATCATAATGGAACTTAAATAGGAAATTTCTGAGCTATTTATTATAATATGCAACCTATTGCTTACAGCTGTCATGGTACAAGATTAGAAGGTGGTAAAAGTAACACTAATACTAATAATAGCACCACAGAAAATCAGGAAAATACAGAACAGTACATCTGTGGTAGCTTGATAAAGTAAACTGACAGAAAATTCAATCACAAGCATGACTGATAGATATCTGGACAAATATGAAATAATGAGGTAAATACAGCTTTCTTTGAAGGATGTTACATACCACTAATTTATTAGATGTCTCTGAAGGAGTCAAAAACATGTGTAAGAAAAAGCTGTTTAATGCAGTCTATGTACAGACCTCCAGATAGTTCACCAAAAACATTTAAGAAAAGTCTTAAAAAAAAAAGCTTTCCAAGCATGGAAAGCTGTTTGACCAAAGGAATAACTTGTTAAAAGGCAAGAAAACAGGGAAAATGTCACTTTTTACTGCAAAGAGAGGTCACCAGTGAAGTCCCACCGGTCCTGAGACCTGCCTGTTTAAAATGTGTACAGGTATCTAGAAAAGCAAGGGAACAAGTTGATAAACTCTGCTGATGATACCAAGTTAACGACTGAAGAGCAGATTTAATAAACATGAAGTTATGCACAGCAGGAAAATAACCTACATTTTACATATAAAAGCTGAGCTCTAAACTAATCATTACCATTCCAAATACAAACCTTGATGCTATAATAAACAGTCTTATGAAAATGTTAGCTGTTTTTGAAAAGGTTAGATGTCTGTTCTTGTGTTCTTTAAATTAAATTACCAGCATAATTAAATACTATTTCTCATTATTTGGTATAGTTTAAAAATAAATTTGATGGGAGACCTTCAAAGCCATTATGATTCCCAATTACTCATTGATATCCACTACTTTCACAAACATTAAAGTCATTTTTAATTTATAAAAAGGTAATTATATTGGAGTATGTTTAATTATATTCAAGTATGTTAGCACAGTTGTATGGCATCCTATAAAAAAGCTGGGCACTGTAAATTAAAGACATCAAAACTGTTCTAGAAACATGGACAGCCAGCATTAAAACTCTAATTTTCTTTCAGGAACTTATTTCACTTCTCTTTACACATACAGGTATGCCTCTGTTTAATTTTAAAGCTTTTTCTCCAATGGTACAGTCTTGTAATTATTTCCAACTCTTATAAGCCTATGTGAGCCTATATTGTGCTGAAGAGTTTATGTCACAAACTTAACGTGTATGTAATTCATTTTTTCCATTGTTTTCTATGCAGTGTATGTTCTGGGCTGCTTATCTTTGTCATTTTTTCAATTATAGAAAAATAGAATTAAAAAGTTATTTCAGTATACATTATCATTTTTTTTTTCTTAAAATAATTTGTGAAACACTCTGCAAGTAATTTACTAATAGCAGTTATGCAGACTCATGATTATATATCAATTTTTACCTCGACGCAGGTTTTCATCCCTGAGGCAGCAGCATAGTGCAAAGGTGTATTTTTTTTATTATCAACAGCATCAATAGCTGCTCGTTCGTATTGTCCTTCATCCAGCTTTGCTCCCTTCCATTTCAAGATCATTTGCAGACAATCTGCTCTCCTGCAGTCATCTTCCGAGGGTCTGGTCAGGCGAGGATGAAGAGCTCCTTCCGAGATCATGATCTGAGGTCCCATACACAGTAAGTGCATAGATGTCTCATTGTGCACGTTCCGTTTATTTGGGTTGCCATCCCTCACAAAAAGGAAAGTTCTGCAAGAAGGGGAAAATAGAAGAGAAGTAATTAGCACACAATTCCACACATTTTCGTGAAGTGGGAAGCGTCTACTATGACAGCTCTGTTTAATTCTTGACAATATTTTGATTAGCTGTGTGAGAGATTAACATTAATAGATAATTATTACTGGATATGTCTACTGTTAACATGTAGAAGTACAAAAAAAAAAAAGGTCATTCATTACTCTATGTGGTGTTTACAAGTTGCTTTATTTACCCATTTAATTCCTCTCAAAGACTACAAATTGTTTTTATTTTCATTTTTGGGAAAGCTCTGTTTAGAACACCAGTCCATGTGCACTTAAGAAAAGTTGGGGAAGTGATAAACATCCACAGGCGTGAGTACTCTCTGCTCTCCTTCAATTCTCTTAGAAGTCAATAGCCAAGATTAGGATGAATTACCGAAATATCAAAAGCACATTTGATTACTTTGTCCATTTGTGACAAATTTTAGTTGGCCAAGTTTCTTCTAAAACTCTGTGTTGTTTTGCAATAAATGTTATTAAGTCACAAGACTGATGAAACAGATAATTTCTTTTTCTACTCTGTGTTCTTAATAGCAGTGCATTTGGTAGTAACCTAATTGAGAATGCTAGAGTACCTTCTTAAAAATTCATTCTTTTTCCAAGTATCTTTAGTCAGACATAAAGGCAATATTTACTATTTCTTGAAAATATGAAATACTTTTTCTGCCAGCACTGCATGCATTGAGTAAAGACACTATTTGCTTTCTCATTCTAGAATATATGAAAGTGAAATATCATGCAAATATGCCCACCTACGCGGATGACAGAGACTGGCAAGAATTTACGTCTTTTCTTGGAATGCTTTAGAGGCAGTTCAAAGTGGACAATTAGCTATAGCAGCAAAAAGGGACAGCTAAGGAATGAAAAGGAAAGAACAGACTGATTCCTGGAATTGCAAATCTAATTCCTGACAGCTCCTGTGGCCACGCAGCTTTCTGCTGCATCTTGCCAGCAACGAACTATAGAAGTCACAATCCAGTTCCGAAATGGAAGAACTAAGACATGCCGTACAAGGCCCATGAAACCAAACTTGCTTTAGCCTTTTGAAGTATATGCTATTAATATAATAAATGATAAATTAATAATATATTTAGGTAGTAACATTTTCCTTAAAGGAGGGTGTATGGTAGGAAATGTTAGGAAAGAAAGACTGTCTCTTTATAAGTGGCAATAAGAATCCTATAGGAGGTACAAAAAGAAAGCAAGGTACTAGGTAGGACTGGAGCTGGGGAGAAAGCTACAATGAAAGAGGTTTACATGAAGATAGGAAGGATGGTTCACAAAAGAGGTAAGTTCACACTAGATCGGAAGCATGGCACGTACATTCAAGAAGTCACTGCAGAAACACGTGTGCTGCTCCCACATGGCCCCTCACACATAAAGCCAGCAGAACTCCCTATTCATCCCCTCTTCAGGCTGTTCCCTGCCTCCTAGCATTTTTCAAGAATGAAAAAAAAACTTTTTCTGGAATCCTTAAATCAATCCAGGGGACCAGTTTCCACATCCCTGCCCTCACCTCTCAGACTAATTGAAAATAGTTCCAATCATTTTCTGTTCAAAACAGGCAGCTCAGCCACCCAAAGGCAGGCACAGCCTAAATACAAAATCAGACTATTGATCTTGGTGAACAGCAGAGCTCAGAAGAACTTGGTAACCGAACTGACAAAAGAAAACAGGGGCAGTTTAACATTTTCATAGCTTTTTTCAAAGATTCTCCCGATCAGTTTATGATGACTGACATCACTGCTAACCACCAAAGCCTAAAAAATAATTCCTGAGTTCCTATAACAACTTAAAAAGTAATCTCTATACCGATCTTAAAAAAATACTGCAATTATTAGTCCATATAAACTTCTGAATCCACAAATAAACTACTTCAGACAGAGACAAAAATGGAAAATCGAAGCACATATAACAGCAAAAATCTTTTGGCCCAGAGACATGTATTAATTAATTTTAACTGTGGGTCCATATAGAAAAATGCATAAAAGCAGTATAGCAACAATTAGATTGGATGTAACTGAAAGATCTGCATGTGAGGTCATTTACAACTAATAAAACAAGATGACAACATTCACGTGTCCCACACAACAATTAAGTTTTACTATCTTCTGTTCTTCAACAATAAATGTACCTCATCATCTTTTCTGAGTGGAAACTGTGAGACAATTACTTACAAAAAGTTTGATATCATGTTGTTACCTGCCCAATTATGCTGCTGTTACTGCCTGGTTACAAACTAAGGTGCCACCTCCCCTTTCCACTGTCCCCGAGTACACCCCAGCAGGCATTATGTGGCACGCCTCTCTCTCTTTAGGAGCAATCCCATTCTTTTGGAGGACAAAGCATAATCCTGAAATTATTTTATTAATAAAGGAAGAGGCTATATAGGGTGGGTGTGGAACTTCCCTCTCACAAATTACTGAAAACAGACTGAATTTAGTAATTCACTCTAAAAACGTAGGTACTGTTTATCTGGCCTTATAGGGGAAGGATGTCCTGACAATAGCCCTGTGGTCAGCTGATTTTCTCTCCTTTCTTCCCTTTGAAAATCTCTGAACATCTTGAGTTCAAAAAGAAATTTGCTACTAAAATACTTTTCTTTTAAAGAAGTGGTAACAAAGTATTCAGATGAAACGAACTTCAGAAATACAAAGCGGTCTCCTCTATAAGCTTACAACTCCTCACCACAGGCCTGCCACACACCACTTGGCAGAAATCCTAGGAGGTCTTCAATATCAGGACGTCTCTGACAATCCTTTAATTTCTCCTTTTCAACTTATATTTTCTGATTCCTAAGCCTAAATTCTGTTCACCAAACCAGTGTCAGAAATGGGCTACATCTCTATGTAGACCACTCTGTGCAGACAGCCTACAAGATAAACTAATGGGGGCTGGCCCACATGTGGCTAATCTTGAATGATCTTTCTCCTTGTTTGATTTTCCCTCCGTTCCAATTACTGTAATTGCAGAATAAAATAAACATCCAAACAAGAAACACACACACAAAACCATTGTATTTGTTTATTATAAGAACAGCTTCAATCTCATCAAACTTCAGGTAAGCCTGAAGAAAGATTTATAAATTTCCATTTTTGTATCACAGATTTGCATGTGTTCTCTAAAACTGATGATGCATTGTGGTTTAACCAAATCTTTGTGATAAAACAAGGTCATGCTCTTCTGGAAGTCCTTGGAAGTAAAAGCTGTGCTATCACTCCAGTCACCACTGGACTTTGTATGCCATCTATCACATTCCATTTTCTTGAAGATGCTGACATACATGTTCACCACTTTGCTTGCCTGTTTCATCATATGCTTTTTAGCTATATGGCTATATGTTAAAGGATGTGTATCTGGTCATACTATGGGGGAAAAACAGACCAAGCGCTACAGAGTAATAACAGTTTTTGTGCATCTAATTCACTTACTTACTGGTTTTGAGTCTGTATTGTTGAAATATATTTTATTTAAATTAGCAATACAACAGTTAGAAAAAAATGATAGAGTTAAAAAATATTAGACATTAGTATTAAAGAAATTGTGTTAGTCTCCTCAACCTAATCACCTAAAATATATACTGTGTTCAAAACCATAATCTAATTTTTGAGCCAACCACTGAAATGGTTCCAATTAGCTCACAATACTTTGAAATAAAAAGTAGATTTAGAGATGAGGTTTTGCAGAACACTTAAAAATTTCAAAATAACTAAAATGAAAGGTTTTTCAAATCCCTCTAGAACACACTGAAATTTGCTTTGGGTGCCTCAATATCCATTTTCCACCTTTTTATTTTATTATATAAAAAATAAGACATTATTCTGAAGGAATACTTTGTGAGAATACATAACACTGCCAAGTAATGTCTCAGAACTAAATTTCCACAAAACATTATGATATTATGAAAAGTTTTGATATAGAATGGTTCCCTTGTTGTTTTTCAACAAAACATATCAACAGAGACTGTTCTCACAATAACCAGCAAAACATGTATTGACGTTTTTCATTTTCAGGTCAGGATACATATGCTGGCATTGTAAATTTCAGTATTAAAACTTCTTGAAGACAACATTTCCCTTTCTGTAGCTAGACTCATTCAGCTGTTCTCCATCTTACAGCTTCCAGCTGTCTTCAATAAGCAACATCAATGTTAAAACTACTTGTACCTTTTCTCTAGGAGTTTGTGCTGAAATAACTAATTCATCGTTTTAAGAAGCCTTACTTTGGCAGCAAAAATGATCCTTAGAGAAATCTCTCTCATTACATTATAGCAGACATGGTAGTTGCATTTGTTATGAAATATGAATATGGTGAATTTAAGATTAAAGATCTTAGTGAGAGAGAGCATATTTTGTTTGCTCGTTTGTTTTCAGATGAAAGGGATTTAGCAATACAGGCAAAATGCTTCACAACAAATTACATGAAATGACAAGACTAACTGGTATCAAATGATATCCAAAATAAAGTATAACATTTCCTTGACTGAATAAGCTTTGTGTAGTTTGAAATAAGAAGTGGAAAGAATGAGATGACAGAAGGAGAGAGAGATTAGAAAAATGGAAGCAAGGAAAGAAATGAACGAAGGAGAAGGAAAAAAGAACTCAGTGATGAATGATGAGATGAATTGCATGGAAGGCAATTAGGTATGAGAATGGTAGATGCTTTGGATATGAGGATTTGCAGGCACCCATTGTAAAACCTGCATATAGAAAACACAAGGCTAAATCTAAGTCCTCTTGGTCTCTGCGAGGTATAACTTTGGAGACTCACTAAACTGAATTTTTCTAGTTCTTTTGCAATAAAATCTGTTTTACAATACTACAATACACTAGTATATTTTCTTCTGTTAACTTCCTTTTACAATTCATTTTTATTTTTACTTCAAGTAAAGATCACCTCAACTTAGCCTTCAATGTATTTTTAAACTGCTCTATGAACAAAGAAGTATAAAGTTGCTCATTTTTCAATTCATACTCCTTAAGTCCTAACTAAGGCATTGTCAAATCAAGATTAAATAAAGTTGTTTCTCTTTTTACATTACTGTTCCCTTCTAATACTACCCATGAAAGTTATTAACCACAGGTCTCCTAATGGTCCATCCCCAAACCCCTGCATCTTCCTTATAAAACAAACAGACAAAAACAACAAAGTTCACTGCCCTAGGAAGAAACAGACAGCAGCTAAAGATGGTAAACAACTTCCTGTCTGCCTCCTTTTTCACTGGTTTTAAAAATTAGATAACTCTTCCACATTCAAGTCAATAGCCCTAGCTATTTTTACCTGGAGTACAGACCTAACAAACAATTTCTAAGCCTCTGTGTAACACAAAGTTTGTAAAGGCAGCAGCTACTTTCGAATTAGAAGTATGAGGAATGACAATTAGATGTACAGGAATGAGCAGATAAGAAAGAGTTATAAAGATGGGGCCAGATCCCCTGTGCAACCACTACGGTGGGCTGCAGTAGGGTACGAGGACACCCAAATGGCAGCTGCTCTGCAGAAGCCCCCAGCAGGATTTCCTGAGGACAAGCACCCAAGGCAGTGTTGAGGCTAAAGGCTTTACTTGGTACAAAGGCCTCACGGCCTGCTAGCAGAAGCCAACGAATGAAGCCAACAGAAACAATTCAGTACTGCATGGGGGGTGGACTTTGCCTTTCCCATCAAGTGAAGCTTGATTTTATTTCAAAGTTTGAGCTCAGTCTGCCTAACATGCTAGACGGCTGCAATTAGACCCACATACTTGAAATGTCAGGAGCGTCTTGTGGGTATTCGTTAACCACATCTTTTCCTCCCACTTCAAGGTGCTTTATATCCAACATGCTGACTCTGCTACTTCTTTAATTCAAAGTAAAATGTCACTCTAAAATTCAGTGAAGAACTGTCTGTGATTTCTGTATTACACCGAGCCAGGCCTTTTGCTTTTTTAATTACCAGAAGGCCTTCATTGTCACCTCCCAAGCCAAATGAAGTTTCTCAAGGATCTTTAGCTATCTAATCATTGCTGTTTAGAGTTGATAACACTACAATGTACATTTCTGTTTTCTGTTTTTATTTAGCGCTTTATCATCACTTACATTCCGTGCTGTGATATTTTAAAGCATGTGATTCACTCCTGAATCAGGTTACAATGCATTGATTTCAGAATAGCACAATGTTTCTGTGGTGACCTGCAAAAGCTGTAAATAACACTCTTTTTCTTACAAAACACACTTAAAACTTAAAAACTTGCAGTATTTCTCTCGACAACTCTACCGAAGTCCTATTTAATAATCCCAAACTATGGGGATTTCATCCATATTACAATGACTATAAGCTGCAAGCCATTAGTTTTCCTGTACTAAGATTTATGTGGGTAACCTTTGTAGAAGACTCAAACATTGCATGGATTCAATTTTTCTCTCATAACTTGAGGTAGATGTTTCACCTTATATGTATTCCCTGAAAATTGTCTTACGCTGAATTTCTGCATAAAAACAGAACTTCAAGGCTGTCAAACCAGTGCCCTGTTTTAAAACTAAAACTTCTGACTGAAGAGTTAATTTAAAAGGCAGCCTTAGTAGTCAGTAACTATTGCTATAAATTTCTTCCACCATAAAATTAAGCTTCAGGGAGAAGCACAATAAAACTCTTGTTTTAAGAAGGTATTGAATAGAATCATACAATCATTTAGGTTAAAAAAGACCTTAAGATCATCAAGTCCAACCATCACCCTAAAACAAGAAGTGTCTGAGTCCTGCCTGCTTGCAGATTCTCTGTTCTTAAATAAGTAGAAAGGTACCTTTCTGTATTAAACAAATGATATAAAGACCTAGGATGGATTTAAATCTTTTAAACTGTCAAACTGTCATTGCATCGTTTTACTATCACTTCATAGCACAAAGAACATTCCGACTCAAATAAGTCTTTAATCAAGGTAGACTTTCAAACCCTGCAGCAAGAAATATTAGCTTTTTTTTTTTTTTTTTTTTCCCAAGAGATAAGTCTATAAAACCTCCCTAGAAAGCCATTCCCTTGCCTAAGATCAATGCCTGCCCTTCTGTCAAAGCTATCTGGTAAAAAAAAAACAACTATCCAATCATCTCTAAATATGTTAAAATCTTCAGTAAGAATCATCTACTGCAGGCAGCTCTCAAATGCTCACTTAAAATATAAATTTTCTAGAACAAATTTGTGTTTTTCTGTAAACAACACTGGTGTAGGGAAAAAATAGTTTTGATTACTTGTTCTCCTTGTTTGTTGCATACCTTCTGTGTCTCATGAATGGGTATGACAAACACCAGAGCTAGCAAAGGCAATCAGTACCTTGCTCTGGATATATAAATAGGTTTCAATAGGCCCCAGCATCCCCCTTTTCCTCATCTTAATTTCATCCAAAAATCAAAGGGACAACTCTTCAGTCTAAGGGGGATTCAAACCAAAGCTGAAAAGCCCAGCTGAATACAGGGCTTACAGTTCAGAGAAGATGACTAACATCCCCAAACGGGTGAATTAATACATTTTGTATCAACAAATTCATTATTTGGCAGGGTCCCATTTTTACCGACGGTATTTGGTGCGTAAGACTTTCAAAGAGCAGTGCTGTAGACCCTTGTGATTTGGCTCATAACTTCAGAGGTATAAAAAACTACATTTTGCCTGGAAATGTACTGGTAGAGTGAAAAAATGTATTGCTTATGGGAAATACCACTTAACCACAAGGCAGTCAGACTTTAGTTACAGCTTCCAGATTTTGCTTCAAGCTGTAGCTCTTTGCAGAATCCAAACTTGAGGTGACAAAAGCATTAAAAAAGTGTTGAAAAAAGTGGCAAAAAAGAAATGGCTGTAACATTTACACCTACTACTACCAGTATTTGCAGAAAAGCAGCAAGAGACTCAAGATCATGGGGCTGTGAACTTGAATAATAAACAACTGACACATTCCCTCATTCTGGGAAACATCAACACGACCATTTCTTCAGGTTTTACTAAAAGGGTGATGAAAACAGCTACATTTATGGTCTGTTTCTCTATGCAATGCTATGTATTTATGCCTATTAATAGCTATATATGTATGTATACACACATATATACAAATATGCATATAAAACATATGAAAATGTATTTATGTGTAGAAAAATAAAACCAAAATAAAAACCAAAAAGTAAAATGAAATTATACGGGTAGTTCTGATAGCTGGAGACCAAAACAAACCTGAACCTGCTAAAAGACCGTGAAACTTGCTGATTTTGATGCAAGGTACTTATGTATACTATATAAACTACACAGCAAATTGCACTACTTTATGCAGTACAAGGAAACTTTATGGAACCTTTATGCAAGGTACTAGAAAAGGAACAGCAACAAGGAAAATTAATCTGCATAGGATTCCTTTTCACAACATGCCCTCTAGTCCTTGAGTTAACTAGTCCATTTACGTCCACCTTAGTATTAAAAAAGTTATACTGCAAACTCCAGTGAAAGCATAAACCTATAGCTAGCAGCTTTTTGAGCATTAAGAGAAGTATGCCCAAGACATATACTGAAAACCCAAGCCCTTTTATTCAGTAATTTAAGAATCTCATGTCATGAATTAAATCATAGTTATTGAATCATTCATCTTCCAACACAATGGGTCAATACTGATGCATAAAAACCTTGAATAATCACCGTTCCGTTATGTCATTAACCTGAAGTACTTCCCCCTAAAATGTACTGTAACAAACAACTGTAGTGTTCTAGGAAGCACTTCATTTTTTTTTAGTCATGACTGACAGCTGCATACAAGTATAGGTTAGTTTAAATAGTGTTGTGAAAAATATTATTTCCCTAGGCAGCCTCAACTAGTACAATAATTATTGTTTTTTATTGTTGTTTATTTTTTATTCATTGTGTGTTAGTAGAAAATTATTTATTACTTGCAGGTACTTCTCTGTTTCATCAACTCTTAAGCTTCTCCTATAGCCCAAGAATCTGTATTCAGTAAAAAAAATAAATAAATAAAAATGGGTAGGAGACAGTGCCTATTTCTATTTTAAGATAAAGAATCTGCTGACAGATCATTAAACTCTGCCTATTTATCAAACAAAACCAAAAACAAAATACTGTGGGACTACTACCCCAACTTTTTATAAGCCATAAATTCAGCTGGCCCCTTGCCTAAGAACTGTTATGAGCATTGCCAAAATTCCTGTAAACATTAGTAATATCCTGCTAAAAAAGGTGCAAGGTTAAACCAGGAGCAATCTGGGCTAATGACAAAACATAGGAAGCAGTGGAGAGGCTGTCAAGGACACTGTACTTCACTGCTGATGGAGGTCTGTGAAGAGCTAATTCTTCATTCTGAAATTTGAAGTCTTCACAAACATTTTAAGATCTCTTATGTCAAGGACTCCACTCTGGCCCCAGATGCTGTATTTTTCCTAAACAGAAATGCCTTCCATTTTTTCCCATTCCTATGACTCTTATCAAATACAGTACATCTGGCAAAATGAATTAAATCCACTTCCTGAGTACTCAAACAATTTCTGCAGATTTTCATAGATAAATGTTAATTTGAGGATCAAGTCCAAACTATGGTGCATATGAATCATATCTTAGAGCAATCTAAGGTTAAAATGGAAATCTTTGCCAACATTTGCTCCTCTGGGCCTGTTTCACTTATGGGCTTAATGTAACGTTCAATGCAAAAATACCGCCTAGAACTCAAGCACAGTGTTCAATCTCTCTTAAACTGGCTCAAAAAAGCCTCACAATCTTTTCCACAGCATTGCTGCAATTTCACCTATTGCCTCTCCAGACAGCTTGTTTCAAACAGATTATTAGTGATTCAGGGTAGGTCAGCACCTGGACCTGATTCCAGTTTGGGATTGACTCACGTTGACATAGCAACCCATCACCTAAAGACCTCTAAGAAAGGTCTTACACAGATACACATCAACAAAGAACTTGCTATTTTATTTACTAAAAAGATGCAAATATCTTGAAAAGTTTGTTTCGGTGGTTTTGCATCAGCTATTAGGACTGAGTATGAACTTTTGTAAGTAGCAACCTTTGGCTTGGTAGAACACAGAAGACGTAGAGGGACAATGTGCAGTAGTGTCCAAGGGACACAATGGAATCGTAGAGCACAGATCCAAAGATACTCTACACTAAAAGCAAGGAACACAAAACTTGGTTAATCCTTATAGTTGTTATGCTGTGGGACAAAAAAAAAAATCATACTTTATACATGGTTCTAAAGCCTGTCAGAAGGAACAGCAGACCAAAACAGAACTAAGCCATTCCTGATACAAAAAGGTGTCAAAAACATCCTGAAGTTACCCTTAATTGGAGAATGATTGGATTTTGTTTTGGAGTGCTTTGAGCTTGTTCTGTTGTTGGACAATTAGGAATGCTGCTTCTATGATCCACTGAAAAGCACTTCTGGCTTTTATTTCAATAATCTAAGTGAGATTTCAAAAGAAAAAGAGCTGCATGCCAAATTAGAAGTGGCTTCCACTGGAACTGGCTGCTTACCAGCAACTTTTGTGACTAAATGCCTTCTGCGATGCAAAATCTGTATGATTTTCATCTTTCTCTGGTCCTTAATGCTATACGTTTCTTTAGAGTTAGAATCAAATCCCTAACTTAGGTGTGATCCTCTCAGCCTCCTTTCCAAATGCCTCCTTTGAACCCATTTTTTCAAAAAGACTATCCACACAGAATGATCTTCCCAGGTAATTGTGAGATTCTTTTTATATTGGTTCAAACAAATGCCGGATGAAATAATAAGCATGAAACTACCAAGGATTGGATTCATCTTCACCATTTAAACACGCAACTTTGTATTTCTGCACACAGACTGTTATCTTCATATCAGCTTGTAAATCACCTTGCAGTGTATGACATCTAGTGTTGACATTATTTATGTGGCAAAAATGATGACATTACACAATTACTAATGGGCCTTCTAGCAGTTCTATTCTTTTTCTTTCTCAAAGACTATGAATGTAAAATAGAGATTGTCTCATCTTCCTCTCTCCCTTCCTCCCTCCAGAAAAACCCTTTCAATCTGTACATCGCTTGATCTTTAATGATACCAACAGAATACACTTTTTATTCTTCTTAAATGTCTCAGTGAAATAATTTTATTTAAATTGAAAAATATGTAATTTTAAAAAATTGATTCACCTACAGTTTATATATATAACGTCACTGAATATGTTAGCTGGATATTGCATTTAGCTGTAAGAGCTAATTATTTCTGACAGATTTCAGTTTATCAGAAACTGCAAGTCTCCCAGTCACTCACTATTCCTGTACCTACTGAGGCAGTAGGTTCCTCTGATGAGGAAGCCACGTGTGCCTCCAGCTCCAGAGTGAGGTTAAGCCATTTGACACAATTCAGCGGGTACCAATCAACATGACAGTCACAAACTCTACCTGGTAACAAAGTCAGTTGAAATAAAGATTCAGTCCTCCTTGATTAGGACCAAAGCTATGCTTTATTCCTTTACAACTCAAATATAATTTTACTTTGCCTGTGGTCAAATAGTCACAGGGTTCTGCTAAGGAGAACAGACAACACAGAATAAAAAATCTTTAACAGCATACTGCATTGATGTATCTCATCTTTCCATTCACAAACATCGAGGTCTTATTTTTGCAGTATGTGATTTTCAAGGAAACAAAAAGGACAATGCAGGGAATAGATGGCAAGTCTAATAACAACATTTGAACAGTCTTTAAACATGTGGAGGAAAGAGCACCGCAACCTAAGATTTCTGGTATTATAAAGGGTGCAAGGTGAAACCATAAATAAACACACTCAACAGTAGAACCTGTAACAGGCACCACACATATATTCAACATACTAAGATTAAAATAATTTGAAATCAGTCAGGAAAAGTTCTTTTTTAAGAGCTAAAACCATAGCAGCTGACTGTTGTTTGAGCTTTACTTGTAGGCCAGGCTACCATTAATATAAAGTCTGCCTGCTGTTGTTTATGGATTTTTGCATTTGGGATTTAGGATGAAAACAATGCTGGTAACACACGGATGTGCAGTTGTTGCTGGCAGTGCTCACCCAGAGCCAAGGCCTCTCCTGCTCCACACGCTGCCCAGCCAGTGAGGGGCTGGGGGTGCACCGGGAGCTGGGAGGGGACAGCCAGGACAGCTGGCCCAGGCTGCCCAAACGGGTGTCCCACCCACCCCATGGGGCATCAGGCAAATTCCTTGCTTTGCTTTGCATGCACACACAGCTTCTGCCTTACCTCATAAATTGTATCTCAGCCCATGAGTTCTCTCCCCCATCCCACCTGGGGAGAGCGAGTGAGCGGCCGTGTGGTGCCGAGCTGCCTGCCAGGTTAGGCCACAGCTCTCCACTTGAGAGAAGTCATGTTCTGAGATACAGGCTGCACAGATCTCCCTCCAACGTATCCAAAACTAGTTTTCAACATGACTGCAAAAGGAATAACAACCAACAAAAACTGGCATGGGAAGTCCCAAATGTGCCGTAAACAATACAATGCTCCTTCTGATGTCAACAGATTTTCTGTCAAGTTTATCCCATGCAGCATATTGGTGGTCTCAACAGACTTTCTCTGGTGACATTATAATTGCCTAGATCAGTCCTTATTGAAATCTCTTAAGTAGCTATAAAAGCTAGATTAGTTAAGACAAGGCTGTAGCATGCATTGACCTGAAATACCCAAAGCTGCACATTTATTAACTTATCAGGAAATTTCAGCTGAGAATCCACTGGTATTTGATCTGCTCTAATTCTACTGCAGTGAAAATTACTTCCCAAATCCTAGCAATGAAACAATAAATACTTCCTATAGCCAGGTCTTGGACACATCTACCAACGCTTCTCTCTGGCTTGTTTAGTTATGCATTAAATGTATGAGTTCCTTTACCATTATCACTGTTAGACAGGCATCAAGAATGTTTAAAAAAAAAAAAAAGTAACTTTTTTCAGTTTCAGGATTCACCCCAATTTCCACACTCTTTTGTAACAGGAAATCTTTACTTTTGCTGTTCTAGAAAAAATCAACCTCACAAGCCCCTTCTGTCCCCCACAGCCTCATGTTTCTGTCACCTTCTCTCCTCTCCTCTCCACCGTCAGCCCAGGACCAGTAGTAACTGCTACAAACAAGCCACCTTGGGCTCAGATACTCACAAAGTGCTCAAACATAGCAGTATGAAGCATAAATTGGAAAAAGTCTGTCATAGATTCAAAAAGCTTCCAAGTAAAATTACAACACTGAAAGTCACACCACAACATACCTTGCAGAGTTACAGGTTATCTAAGAAGGTTTTTCCTTTCAACCATTAGTAGTTTCCCCATGATTTCCAAGCACTCCATTTCAGCCACCCGCTGGAAAAGCCTATGCTGATGTCTTATTTCAGGAGTGGTTCACCACCAGCCAGACCCTGGTGGATACCTTTCCAAATTGATAGCAGTTCTTTGAAGCTGAGCAGTCAGGTGGTCCCAAATGTACTTTGGGATTAGGGAAAAAAGCCTGAGGGCAGCTGAGGTACTTGATCATCCGAAGACTGAATTTTCTAAAGAAAATAAATCCCCTGTGTGCTCTTGCTCTGTAATATTTTTATACCCATTTACTAAATGAAATTTAAACTATCCTCTCAAACAGGAATCTTCTGTCAAGACTTTCATTCATAGGGGATTGTGATAAATGTTAATGTAGAGTAGGATCAATTTGTATGTCGTACAAAGCTCTCAAAATCAATGTATTACGCATCTTTTATTACTTCTTGACGTTTCTGATGGTTATGTAACCTTTTATTTTTCTTCCCTGAGTCTTACCTATCATTCATGGAAGACTACCTGTTTATTAGCCTGCAATAAACACAATCTGAATAGTGAGATCAATACAATTTTGTAACACAGATGACATTTCTGATCCAGATCTATTAACAGCCAAGGCAAACTTCTCTGGAAGTCAATGCTGAATTCAAGTACCAACAGCAGATGTCCATAGACTGTAACACAAAATCACTTAGTAAATGACACTCAAATTGTTCTCATGATATTTACAATATAGTCCAAGAAGTAAACTTGAAACTTTTAGTTCTTTGCTTCCAAAACGGAAAGCAACCTTATTTTCTGGAGAGATTTTCTGGCAGCTCAAGAGAGGCAAGGTGCTGTGGCCCCAGGTCCCTAGGTCCAGCCGGTGTAGAGGCTGAGCATGCATCTCCAGCAGACACACACACAACCTTATGTGTGCAATATGGTATGTGGTGATCCAGAAAGACAGAAACAGCACGGACATGACCACAAGTGGCAACTGTTGGCCCTCATTCTATTTCACTCTCTAGGTGAGCAGGATGAAGGTCCAACAGTGGGAAAAATATACATCTGAAGTCAGGACAGACAGCAGTGATCAGGCACAGGGCATGGCCAAATATACGGACCAGCCACCTGTTTACACATCCTGACTGGGCAGAGCAAGTGAGACAGCTCTCGGCCCCTGGGAACTGCTGAACTACACAGCTTCTGGCAACTTCAAGCAGTACTTCGAACGTTCTCGTTTGTGCTAATTAGCCACGAGCAGCAGGTTTTGGTTTTTAAACATTAAAAGCTTGGTAAAACAGAGTGATCTGTGAGGTAAACATTATATCGGCTGCAGACTGAGCAAAAGTTACATATTAACTGAATGCCTAACTATTTTCCATCTTTTATTTCAACATTACTAATATATCAAAGCTTTCTATGGTACTTATGAAAAATTATCATAGATATAATCTGAGTATTTTAATACGTTCTTGCTGAATCTTGTGAAGAGAAAAGAAATTAATGGCACATTTTCAAAGATATATCAGTAAGTATGAGGCTACAGTTTGATTATACACTAAATACAGTTTCTGGACTGTAAAAGCTGGTTGAAAAGCACAGCAACCAGGTGACTCAGATTGCTGACCTTGTATAAAACAACTACGTGGTTCAAAATGGTTGAGAAATTTTTGTCTGTGTAAGTTTCTGCCTGGAGAGTTCATGATGGATTATGTAAGGTTTGATCAGATCAGGTGTTTTGCTTCATGACCCTTTAACCTTTTCTCCAGTTCCTTCATTTTCTTCACCTCCGACATGACTATACCAGGATGTCCTCAGCTCCCTTTCATTGCAAACTTAGTGCCTATGATTTCACTGAGTCTTTTGACAGTCACCACTAGCCTTACATCAGGGATTTTGTCCCGTTGTTTTAGTATTGGGCAAGAGCCCTGTCAGGTTATTTCCGAACATCCCAGAACATCTCTCTTAATATATCATGTTATTCAAAAGGTGTACTGACAACTGCATCATGCTACTCTATTTTGAGAAATGAATATGGACGTGTTAGTTCATATCTACCTACAACAGCACAAGTATGAGCCTATGAAGAAAAACTGAACGTTATGGCATACAAAATATTGTCTAGAGTTTCAGCTACAAGTCACTGTCACTATAGGTTCCCAAATATTTAAAACATTCCATAAAGAAATATATATACAACATTACAGTATTATGGGCATCCCATAATTGCAAATCTCTCTCAAAATACATACAGATTAAAGTTCAATTATTTTTCGATACTGTACCTCACCTGTAAATCGAAGCATTCATTTCAATATTCAGTTTATTTAATCTCTACCATATCCAGGACTTTCTGTACCAAAGGGAGGAGGCTTAACTGGGAAACACTTGTGCCCTTTCTACTACCGACTTTGCAAACAGGTACAGTATAAGTACGATATTTATTCACCCTTACTATGTCTTTCGCATAAAAAGGTAAAATTGTTCTCTAGTATGTGTCACTGATGAGTTTTGAACAAAGCCATTACAAAGACAGATGAAAAGTAGTAAAACAAACAAACAAACAAAAAAAAAAAAAAAAAAAAAAAACCACACAACAAATTACTCAGCAAAAATGACAATTCCAAAAGTCCAGGATTTCATTAGCAGATTCTAGCAAATACAGGTACCTTCACCATTCACTAGCAAAAAAAAATTATAAATCATGGACAGAAATTAGAAAAAGGAATGATTCTTTTGATCATTTGTTTGTAACATGCACACAATAAAACTGCATTGTCCTGTGAGGCTTAGATTCTAAAGGTCCCACGTAGCTAGTAGCAAATGTGATTTCTAAATTACTGATTATTTTTAATGCAAAGCAGTTATTCTAGATCTCATCATAATGGCAAAATATGAATTAACTAATGGACTGCTCAGCAGACAGCAATTATGACTCCATTTCTTTCCATTTATGCAAACAATTTCTTGTTTCCTTTCAAAGAGGCTGTATTTTCTTAAACTGAGAGAAAGAACCTGCAAATTGCAGAGAAAAAAAATCACGTAAAATGTAAATAAAAACTGAATGCTATTTTAAATCAGGTTTATTAAAAAAAAAAAAAAAAAAAAAAAAAAACCTGGGGGAAAAGGAACATTTTGGCATGTTAGAAAATAAAAAAGAATGATTCAGTGGTGAAATGAAAACATCGGTTAAGTAGGGGAGAAGAGAGAAACAGAAGCTATAAAGTATAACAAGTTGTTAAATGAATCTAAAACACCAACGAAAAAAATATGGTTAGTGGCTAGTAAAGTCCCTCAACATAAGAGGGACAACACAAACTTGAATACCACAGGCCCATGAGTAGATATAAACACTGAACTAAAAAGAATATTGAAAAAAAAAAAAAGAGTATATATTTATATTCTATTTCCTAACATAAATAAGAGGCTATTTATGAAATTCTCTCTAACTCATTACTTACTAAAGAAGAGGTTTAGCAATGTCTACTTGGAATAAGATTCATGAAACACTAGGCTGGAACAGCTTGTACCTGTGATCTCTGGACATGGATAAGATGCCTAACTCTTTGATGTTAATCTTTAATTGATTTTAAAGCACTGACAAAAAATACAGAAGAATGGAAGTAGCTAACATTAGGGATTGCTGTGCATGTCAACTGCAGCAATAATAAATTTATTCATTATCATGATATTCACGTTTGCTGCGATTATCCAAAATGGAAGAATAAAAGCTGCCTGTTTATTCTTTAACACAAGAAAAAACATACTGTCCCATCTGGAAATATATGCAATCAGTATGGTATGAATTAGGTATGATACAAACAGATCATTTTAAAACAGGAAAACACATCGAGAACAGTGGAATGGGCATTACTTTTAAAAAAACAACTATGGTATAGGAATCTTCAGAAAGCAAACTAAAACTGTCCAAGATTAATGTTATGAAGAAGGAACAGACACTAAAATTAACACCTAAAAATAAAATTAACACCTGTTATAGCAGCCTGGGATTATAGATTAACTTGCATGTTTTCTATTGAAAATCTTACAAATTCTGTCTGCAACACACATACATATGTATATATATATATATATACACACACACGTAAGATATTTATAACTCAGCTATAACTCTTGCATTTCTTAGACCAGTATATACACAAATAAAACACTGAATTATACTCACCCCAGGATACGGTTCATTCCATGCCTAGCAGCATAATGTAGTGGAGTATTGTGCTGGTAAGTTTCTCCATAAGAAGTATTTGGGTCAAGAGTTTCTTTTAGTTGAGGATTGCTCTCATATATTTGGCAGGCCAGATTTTCATCTCCATTTATAAGAGCTTTGCGGAATTTGGTAGTTGTATTTCCCATGTTGCTATTCTAGCTATCAATGGCACTTTTTCCTTTCCCCTTCATCCACTCGCGAGGTTCTGTAACATGCTTCACAGCCTAAAAAGACAAACAGTATTTCAGTTATTCCGTAAAGCACTCTTTGCTAGGTGAATTCACCTGGAACTACAGCACTGTAAGCATGCATGTGAAGATTACTTAGGGCCTGTAAATTCTGTTCATTAATTGATGAAGTCCTTATAGACACACACAAATTTCCAATTCTTCTTGGACTATTTCCCTATTAAATATTTTAACTACATAGACTCTTTAAACATACAGAAAATAAAAAGATGGTCAATATCTATCTGTATTAGCAGACAAGGATGAACTTCCGTGAAAGAGAAGTGAATTAAAGATTAGAAGAGATTCCAAATCATAGCAAAAACACAGTCAAATCCTTAAACAAGGAGGTAAAATTCTTCCAAAGTATGCACGAAATCAGACCTGAGTTAACTGTTACTTACAGAATATCAAGTAAAAATGTGCTTGAAGTACCTATGCACATGTTGATGGGTGTAAGCAGCAGGTTTTTGTGCCAGCAAGACCAATACACAAAGCACAGGATTTATTATCATAAAATCATTATGGCCCCATCTTAACAGTACTGCTAAGCAGATTCTTAAAAATGTTAATCCTGTTTGAAAAATGACACAGACCAACAGCGGATGGATCCATACAATGCCAGGCATTATAATGGCACTATCTAATTGCACCTTACAAGAACTTGAAGGAACTGCCAGCTGCCCTACTCCCCTGCCTCTCACCTTTACCTGAGGTAGGGGACCAGCAGATGGAGTTATAGGAAGCCTGGGCAAACAGAGCATCCCAGCACAGCTCAGCTCATGAGATGGGACAGCAGAGGCTTATCGGGCCGTGCAGTCTGAAAGAGCACATTGCATTTTGTGTCAGAGGGACAGAGAGGGGACTCAGCACCAGGCTGCAGCTGGTAGCACAGTGAACCTTCCAGGAGGTCTCTTTTGTGCACAGTCACCCCGTGCACACTGCTCCATGCCAGATCCTTCCCTCCACAACACGCTCTCTGGGATCCAAATATGCCAGCCACAGCAGGTTAGGAAACTGAATTTGATTGTGTTTGGTACCTACCATCAGGCAGGGCAGGAGCCTCTATGTGCCCGGTACCTTATGTTCAGCTGGTTGGGACCATCTCAAACTTCCCTATTCGCTCTCCAGCAAAGTCACCAGGCCCAGACCACCTCATAGACAAAATAGAGGAATGCAAGGGGTCTACTGTTGCAGAAAATCTAAGATCAGGATGTATATATAATCCACGTGAAAAGGATTTGGGGAAACTCTGGGGAACAGCTACAATGCACTTTTGTTCCCCCAGAGCAGTCCTGCTTCAGCTGTTGTGAACTTACAAGTCACATTAATTGCAAGAGTAACAACAAGCAGGACTGAGTAAGCTTGGACACCTTTACTTTGCATCCAAGTCTCTTAAAGCTTTGCTCAGGCCCCATGCTGTACGGGATGTTGCAGGCTGGAGCCTTGTGCTGTCCCCTCTCTGCAGTTCCTCTGACAGGTCATTTGGTGAAGAGGAGGGAAAACTTTTCATCCTGACATCACCAGTGCATGTCCCTTGGTCTGGGCCACTCTAGAAGGAGTGCAGTGCCCTTGGCGGCCTCCACTTTCATCCCCTTTTCCTTCAAAACTGTGGTGAAGCAATCCTTTTTTTGGAGTTGTGTCCTACTGCTTGATGCCACTGTGGGACAAGAGATCTGCTAAACGAGCTAATTCAGCATGCTGAGCATGGTGACCCCGTCCTCCCCTGCCATCAGAGTCAAGCAACTGCATTAAGCACCTGCACGCTTCTCATAATAACATAGAAGTAGATGATCTGAAAGGAGATGCACACCCTGTTATAAACACAAACCACAGCCAAGATTCTTCAATCACACTGGATTCTGCAGCATTTTGTGTCTTTCTGTGGTCCCTGTATTTTACAATATAAGCATATCCCGATGCTATGTTCATAGTGTTCAAGAAGGCTCCTGCATGGTCACATTACCACATCACGGCTTTCAGTTCTTTACATTAATGTGCTTCCAGACATACAAATAGCTGCATTACTGTAAATATTCCATAGTTTTAGGCTTTAATGAAATAGTGTACAAAACCATGAAAACATCTTTGCCCTTTTCAATAAACCAGCAGTTCATTATTTCTCTCCACATAAACCAAAATAAATAATGTCTAATACCTTCACCAGCTGGGATCTCAAAAACAACTTGTAAGAATAACTTTCAGTCAAGCAGTCAAGTTTGTTAATACAAAAAGTTTACGCTATTGTATTACCCATTAGTCCCCTATCCACCACCAATAGTTCTTGAGGCCATAAACAAAATTAGACAAGAACAAATGCCTGAAAGATATCGCATTACTCAAATCTTCAGGAAAATCAGTAACGCAGATCCCACTAGTGACCTCAATGAGCAAAAAAGCACAAAAACTTCTCCCATCGTCTGAAATTAGAAGATAAGAGCATCAATTGCTGCACACTTATTTCGGGCAATTAGCACATGGCTAGCTTGCGTCAGCTGCAGCACACGCTGCCTCCTGCCCCACGCATTGAACAAACCTGGCGATGGATGAGAGGGGGTGCTAGGAGTCTAAGGAGGTCAGATGGTGCCCTCAGGGAACCTGAGAAGATGGGGCAGGGTGATTCTGCTGAGAAGCTGAAGCACAATTTAGGTTGGATATTAGGAAGAACTTCTTTACTGAAAGGGTTGTGAGGCACTGGAATGGGCTGCCCAGGGAAGTGGTTGAGTCACCATCCCTGGAGGTCTTTAAAAGACGTTTAGATGTAGAGCTCAGTGATATGGTTTAGTGGAGGACTTGTTATTGTTAGGTCAGAGGTTAGACTAGGTGATCTTGGAGGTCTCTTCCAACCTAGAGGATTCTGTGATTCTGTGCTATTTAGGCAGAGGTCTGTGAATGCATGGGAGAACCCATGTCTGTGGAGGGTGGCTCTAGAGAAATTAAGAGCTCAAGTTAGTGCAGTGCAGAACTTGTAAATTTCATTAGTTCCACTGCAAGCTGAATGACCTATTTATTTTTTGATGGAGTGTGGATATATTAGATGGCAGCACAGTGTTCAGGAATGAATAATAAAAGATGGAAGCGCACTGCCCAAAATAATATATACATTACCATAACATCTGGGAGTTTTAGGAACATGCAGCATGTACTGCAAAACAGTGACATCTGCTTCCCTAAAAAAAACCCTACAGCCTATGTGCACAATAAAGGGCTATATGTGATACAGATATGATACAGCAAGGTGAATTAAGAAAAACAGCAAAATTCTGCTCTACATAACACTCTCCAATTTTTAGATTCTCGTTTCTCAGAGTCAAAGGAAAGGGAGAATTTTAAGAAGGATTATAAAAGAGCAACAATGTGGCTTCGAACAGACAAGTGCAACCTCTCCTATAACCAAGACTCAGCATAGAGGTATTGAAAATTTAGCAAATGGCTAATTGAACTATAATCATCATGTTATCAAAAGAAAATGAAAGACGATAGAATGGGGATAGCCCAGGAAAGCACTTCAGGTGAAGGCAAACAGCTTACATTTGATGTGATAGCAAGAAACCAATCTCTGGAAGACAGCAAGGAGAGAAGTGACGGGGTCAAAACTAATCTAGGAAACAATTCCCTATTTCAAATACAGGATACTATAAACTGTGCTAATGCCTTTCACCGTCATACAGCATCCATAAGGAGATTCATCTTTCTCACTCTTAGCCTTTTATGCCTCAATAATTTGGTGGGTCACGCTGCAGTTTTCTTTTCTGGATTAGCCACTGACCGTGCCAGCAGAAATGCAGAAAGACGGGTGAAGCTGCCTCTGCACATTGCTCTAACAGTGGGCTCCCAGCACCTTGGGAAGTCCAGAAGAAACCAAGACCCGACAGCTGCTGCCTCCCTCAAGCTGCTGTGGCTGCTGAGTGCCCTGCTGTAAAACATTCGAGCTCTGCAGGTTGTGTTGTCTGACAGGTCTACCAGAGACCAAAGAAGCCTCTACTTCAGCTGAAGGAGAAAAAGGACAAAACGTGAGCTGTTGCAACAAACTTCTGGATCTGACATGGCTGAGAGGGGCCCAGGCTGTCTTCTTTGTATTTTTTTTTTCCCATTCCATTAAGGGCTTCCATCCATTAGGTGCTCTCGGAGGACAGTGAGCTAACAAGGCCAGTGCTGGAACCAGGCAGTGATTCATCAGAGAGAGGAGACTTGGTTTGCTCTTTCAACCCCTCACTTCATGCATCTGAAGGTGATGGGCATATTATATGCACATTTCCTCCTGAAAGAGAAAGAGAAGGGGGGCCTGGGAGATCCAGCCAGGTCACAGCCTCAGGGACGTGGAGGCTCCCCCAGGCTGAATACTGGGGTGGCTGACGCTGTCTCAGGAGCTCCCAGGCTACTGATGCTGGAGCCTGCTGTCAGTGTCACTGTTCTTGCTTTGGTGTTTACATAAACATTTAGGATATTTTCTTAATGTGATATGTTACAAAAACATTGCAGAATAACAAAAAGGACAACAGGGAAATGGCAGTCTTCAAATATTGTACCTGAATAAAATGGGACTCGAAGAGAATTTTACAGGCCAAAGACGAGATATTTGTTTGGTAAGCAGACCTATTTGATAAATTTTCAAGTTCTGTGTTTGCAAAAGGGCTGTATCATAGCCATTATTGTAACCACATAATATTTATTACAACAACAAATATCATTACAACCTTTTATACCGAAAAACACAGGAAAAACAGTTAGCTAATACAGCATTTAGTATCCCCCTACTATTTCAGAATTTCAAACATCAACAATCAGACTCATTCATACTTAGTGACTGTCTTTACTACTCTACCATACCCCAATAAAATTTCCAGGTTAACCATAAATCCAAAATATTGTTTGCACAAAATGCCTTAAAGTCAAAGGAAAGATTCTCATAAACTCTGTCAGGAGCATCACACGTCTCTGCTTTGGCAATAAGCAGTAAAACTTCTATGGACTTATTAGCAACACCGCTAAAAGCAGCACTTTGATATCACAGCTCTATAAATATTTAACAAAGAGATGGATACTCCCACAGGAGCCTGAAGACCGAGTATAAGATGAAAAAAGAGTGAATGCCGAAAGACTTGGGTAGATCAAGGTACAAATGAGATCTTGAGAGCAGTAGCACCAGCTGCCCAATTGCTATTGATTTTTTCATGGGTATCATCATAGACGTGAGTTTGAAGAAGGATGACTGTAATGGCTTAAAAGGATTTTAGAAATAGTCCTCCCTTGAAGTGGTGCCACGGTGCTTGCTAGAAATTTGTAACAAATGGTGAAATACCGTACAAGAGGGACCAGACAACTATTTTTGAAGCCTCCTATTTCTAACACTCATTTTGGAATCATGTATTCAGCACATGAGTCTTTCATGAGATGACATACCTCCCTGAATTTACATTTGAATTGCTTTAATACTGAAGCAAAATTTCTCGCTGAATGTAGCACCAGCATGTGATCGTACAGCAGCCGTTTCCTATCTTGGGAGATAGGAAAAGGAAAGGCAGATATACTGCACTACACAATACTGCTCAGTAAATCTAAAGAAAACATATTTCTTGCACAAAAAAAATCTTTTATCCATATGATGATCAAAGATCATCAACAGAACCAAACATTGTTTGCAACTATTATTTTTCAGAGTAACACTTTAATTCTAAAAAGTTTGAATACAATTTGCTGGTTGAAAAAAGAATATTTCTTACTCAAAAAAAGTATCTTTTCGTGTAAACTACAGGAAAATTATTGTGGAATGAACAGTAAGTCAAGCTGAAAGAAGAAAAACATTACATAGGCTCTAATAACTATATCTTAATACTATCAAAATGAAGTTTTGATATTGATATATAATGTGTTTTTTATACCTTTGCAAAGACAACTGATAACAAATTGCCTACACAAAAAGGAGAAAGAAAAAAGATATCAAAACAACCTTTTTTCCAAAAGAGCCCTGCTTTTGTTGAAAATATAAAATATTTTACTGCTTCTAAATGCATCTTCTGTTCTAAGCACAGTTAGCTCAAAAGGTAATTATTTTATTTGCTTTGGATACTGCAGTTAAACAGTTCATTTTTATAAGGTGAGTTTTTAAAATATTTACTGCAGACTCTGTCCTGCATTACAAATCATAATTAACTGCAGAAGGGAATCATGCACAGCTTCATGTTTTAGGAAAAAAAGCCTACTAACCTGGTACATTTAGGAGTGTTACACCATGACGAATTATAATCTTCACTACTGGGATGGATGAACACAAATGAAGCAAGTCAAAAGTTATGTTCAAGAATTCTCAGAATACTAAGTCCTCTCAAACAAGAAAAAGCCCTGTTGATTTCTATTCCTTCCTGGTCCTCTCCTCTGTCCATGAAGTAAAGAGCACAATGGTACCAAAAAATTGCTCACTTTATCAAGAGGACAGAATTATAAACAGAGCATGCAAACATGGATACTTACTTTAGTATAGCTGGCACGTAGGTCTATAATTAAGATACAGTAGAAAATATTAGATTAAGGCTAATTTTTACTAGTTTCCGGAAAAGATGTAAGATTTACCAAACTTGAATTACTGGGCAAAAACTTCCCTTGCTGGACATCTCCAACAAAGGAATATTTCTGCACAGCTAAGTAACAAGTGTGCTAGCAAAGCTTGAGAATCAAGTTATGGAAAAGGAGTAATTTTTAAATTCTTTTTAAACTAATACAACTTACTTTTTTTTTTTTTTTAATTGCTTTTGCTTGTTTTGTTGTCTTTTTTTTTAAACTGAAATAAGATATATTCTAAGGTTTGTTATTCTAAGATCTGAAGTCATCACCATGAAATAATGAAAGCATCTTATCCTCTTAAAGCCTTCTGAATGGAGCGTGACATTGTCAAATTCAATGTTACGTTTTACATGTCCAAGTACAGACCAAAAAAAGAAACTAAAATAGCAATGTAAAGAATTATCTACAAACATAGCATTGGTTAGCCGTAGTAGAAAAATAACCAATATACATTCTTTTTGTTTCAAACACTAAGGTTGACAAGTGGCATTAATGTTGAGAATTTACTTGAATAAAATACAGCACGGGGTTGTGAAGGAATTATTTCCTCATTATATGTTTGTAGGATAGAGTCTAGCAACTCATGTTACAATCTTCTCCTGCTGGCTAGCTAACGTGCCCACAGCGAGGCAGCTTAAAGCTATTGCTAAACTCCGTAATTTGAGACTTTGGCTAACTGACTCAGGCACAAAGACTTTGATCCAGGTGGAAAATTTCCTTTCTGACACACTTCTTTTGCCTGCCTCCAACTCCTGTTTGCAGAGAAAACAGACTTTTAAGCAGGGCTCTCGTTTCCTCTGCCTTGATACACTGACAGTGATGCAACAGGGACAGATGCAGCAGACTAGGAGCAGTTATCAGTTTATGGAAACAAAGCTACATTTTGTAGCTAAAGCAATTGTTAAATGAATTTTGATGGTGTTGTACAGTACTTGCTTTCTTCATCACCTACATGAAATGTGGTAAATCCACTGTGGGTAGGTACGTACACATGCAAGATACTGTACAGCCAATGTACACTGTAATAGTCAGATGAAGACAGCGTCCCTGTAGATAATAAGAAATAAATAAAAACAACAATCTAGTGGCACAGCTTAAAAGGTGCAGCTGTTCCTACACAACCTCTTTCTTTTTTTTTTTTTTTTTTTTTTTTTTAAGGGAGTAGCAATTCAGTGTAATGGAACAAAAGACTTACCATTCCCTAACTGTGCACTCAAGAACGCAATAGTCTGACGTGTAATTGCAGACTATTTCATATTCATTTAAGGGCACCGTGTCTTTAGAAAATTATTTTAAAAAATAACAATAAAATCTGCAAAGTTCTCTGAAGTCCAGATAAAATTTTGGAGTTGTTCCTAGTGAAACATTCCGTCGAGGCCTTAATAATCTGATTTAATTTGCTGTAGCTTAGCTACTGATACAAGAGATATGCCTTCCTTTATGGCCTTTTCAGGCTTCAGTCATAAAATACAGCAGAACTCTTTTCAGGCTGGCTTTTCACTCCTCAGATTAAACAGACTAACCAAGCCTTAAATAATATAAAATATCTGTATCTCAAATAATACTGACACTACTGCTCTAAGACCTGTGTCTGCGTCAGAAGGCAAAGAAGCACAGCAAGAAAGGCTTGGCTTTTTTTTTAAGAGTAAGACAAGCTGCACGCAGACGTGCTTGATAGCTGTGGCATTGTAATCTTGAGCACACTTTGTTTTGGTATAAAAAACTCACTACAGACTGCTCAACCTACTAAAATATCTGAAAACACATCTGCCACAGCTAATAAAATACTGTTAGCTGAATAAATGTCTACAGAGTGACTTCTCTGCCACAGGTCAGTGCAGGTAACATCACTTTTGCATCAAGCGCTGGACCCAAGCACCAGACACCGAAGTGAACAAATATCACCCAGCCTCCTGTGTAAAGAAGCAGGGGCAGCCGGTGACTCAGCCAACAGTCAGCATCGGTGATAAACTGAAGAATAAGAACCGGAGACTGGCAGCTTCCTTTAGCAGGGCCATTTCTTTCACGTTGGCAGCACAAGAAACCCGTCCCGGTAATGCTTTGCTGCTGCATTTCTCCTTGCTCACACACACCGTGGCCACTGTGATCGCTGGGATTTGCAAAAAGGACTCAAATACATTTTATTTAACTGTAAGGTAAGCAATGACCCAGCTCGAATCAGTTAGAGATGAATGTCTGTCACCTCCAAGAACAAAAAGTACAGGGTAAAATGACCGCTGAGAGTGACAAGTAAAGGCTTACAGAGGAATGGACACGGCGGCATTATCAGCAGCAAAAAGCCCAAAGTAATGCGTGGGTTCCTATCAGACCGACCTGCTTAGAAAAACTGAGGATAAAGAAAACCAGTTCTGGGCAATTGTGCCAGGGAAAGGAGCAGGAATGAAGACAGCAACGCAAAATTGGCTATAGAAGAACCTACAGGGAACTTGATTAACCAGCCTAAATGGGGTGCAATGGGCCTTGACCCTGCCTTGACGGAGTTCAGGATGTATTTTTCAAGTATGCTTGCTCAGCTTAACACAATTTAAAAGCCTTGTTAAGATTCAGCTGAACAGGTTTGAAATTGCACTGTAACCTAAAGAGAACCCTCTGGAGAGCCTTTGTTATAAACTGGCCAGCTAAAAGCTTTAATGTTAACAGTTTTCAGTGGCATTAAACTGATACAATTGAAATTAAAACTTTTTGGTCTAAAACGTCCAGGCATACCTACAGAAAGCAAAAATAATGAGCCTGGCAACGCAGGGCTGCTCAGGATCAGATTCATCCACAGTAAAATCTGAAAAAATCCTCATACATTGAAGAACCTTAACCTGTTCCCGAAGCACAAGCCTCTCAATTCGATGAAGCTTTCTTATAGTTAAGAGCATCAGCTGGAAGGGCCGTGCTGCAGCTGTATCTCATAAAAAGGCCAAAGGCCTGGGTGGTGGATCTCAAAAGGTAAGAATAGTTAATACGGGAGGTAAGTCAACTGCAGCCAGGCTGTACATAGTTGGCACCGTTCCACGACTTTCTAAAAACACACAGTTGCATTTTGTAGGAATAACAAATATCTGAAGTCAGCGCATTTCAACACAAAAATTACTGTTTTTATGAACAGCAATAAATCACTTTAATAAAGTGAAAAGTTAAAAAGGTGATCAAACAAGTAAAACTAGATTTTCAATGTAGAGACTCCCAAAATATCATCCTGTATTTTAATTTGTTCGTGTAAAGCAATAATCACAGAATCCTACTGCTGACTCTGGACTCGTAACTTAGATCCAGCGTTTGGTCTGTAGGCTGCTGCTAATCTGCAGCTACCAAGTTTGGAATAACCTAACCAACCCTCACCTTAATTTGTCTATTCTCATTACCCCAATAACTGAAAGCACTGAAAAGAGTATTACGCGGCATTTCAAGGAATGTGCAAGGTATGAAAAGTTCCCTGTTGTCACATAAGCAACATGGCAGAGTGACAGAGCACATCTCTACTTGGTGCGCTACAATTATTCCATAAACATTTACGGGATGAAACTTTTTAAAACACACCCCGCATTAAAGAATTATCTCTTCCTGTGCTATTCAAGTGGGCGGTGAGGAAAGCATATTGAGCTGTTGGAGGAAGATGACAAACAACATTCACAAAATTACTGGACCAGAAACAAACGTGCACACACTTTTATTGTTTCCTGGAAGCATTCTTACATGCTGGCTTTGTTCTCTGTAAAGCTAAAAGACAATGTGACCTCACTGATCTCCCAAAGATAGTGTGATTTTTTTCAGATGAATGAACAAATCAATTTCCTTTTAACAAAGAGGTAATTTAACTGGTCAGCACTCCTTCAAAGCAACACATTCATTTAAGGTCTAAACACAGAGTCCGGGAGATCATTGTGTGTCTAAAATGAGACAGACTCCCACAGCAAAACACAGTTTCTATACAATATTTCAGAAGTGTTTTATGACATTTCTGAGACACAACTGTAGGAACTATTTAACTATTTGGAGTCCAAGAAGCACACATCCTGCTTGCCAAGGTTGCGAGTTCCCAGGATCTCACAAGAGCATCCCTGCCACCAACTCATCACTCAGGTAACCACAGAGACAAAAACCATCACTTACACCTTACGCATGCCCCCAAATTAGCGGACTTGCAACTGCTGCAGTTCTGATAAAATATTTAATGTACCCAAGGGCAAAATTCTGACTCTGGCAAGGAAATGGCAAAAGACATATTGGATCTAATCTAACATTAATTTACACTATTCTGTGATTAAACACGTATTTTTAACATTTGAGAGAAAACCTATGCTGAAATATTGGGTTGTTTACTCCACTGCATACAAACTGTTTAAACATTTATATAAAGGCTATGGATAACAAATGTAATTATGGCACGTCACTTATAATTTATATTTATGAAGATTATTCTTGACTCAAGTATAATTGCAATGAAACACAACGCTGTTGCACGACAAAGATTTTTGGTTTCAAGATTAATATCGAATCAAAGAAAACAGAGAGAAAGAAAGAGAATAAAGTTATTTTCAAAAAAGGAGCACCTTGAGTTTGAATCAGTTCTGCTGTTAACAAAATCAACATACCTAGTGACTGGCATAGCCATGGATGCAATTCTAATGACTGCTGTTCTTAGAACGTTATTGTGACTTCACTGTGTAAGGCAAGGAGTGGAGGAAAGAGAAATACAAATTGCCAGAATCCCTCATTGTGCAAAATCTGACCCATTTGTCATCAAAACCGCATGAAATGGTTTGGAGCTATAGAGACTTTAATGCTACAAAGGTTTTCAAGAACCAATCTAAAAAATGTGTTTTGTTCTAGCCAAGTCATAAAATCTGTACGACTTTATTTGAAAAGATCTGCAGCTATGTACTTGGAGCTTCCAAATGAAGCAACCGTACAGACAGCGGGATGATAAAATAGCTTTGGTGGTTAGGGGAACTTTGTGACTGCTTCCCAGAGTCATGCCGAAGCTAGGCAGAGAGGACGGGAACAGAGGCTCTGCCATTTCTCCTGTGCTCTCGCTGGCACCCAGAGAAGGGGGTGGAAAAAGAGGCAGGAGTAACAAGCCTGGCTGGATTGCCAGGAGGAAGAAAAATGCAGGAAATGACAGAAAATAGTCTGCAGAGTTGGAGGGTGGAAAGAAAAACAGAAAGGAGAAAGGACGCTAGGACTTCTTTATCATCCATGGACCACTGCAACGGATGCTAAGTGAGGCAAAACAAATAGGTGTTCATTTAAACTGATGGGCAGAGGGGCACACAAGAGGAGGTGAATTATGGTTATTCTGTACAAACACTCCTTATTCTGGCTTTTTTTTTTTTTTATTTCTAAGAAATGACTGAGACCACTTAAGTCTCTTAAAACGATTTTTGCTTTGTTGAAACTTTCTCAAGCAGTATGTGCCTACGCGACTTGCCAATACAGCACTCCAGCCAGGACAGTGAGGTTTCCTTCGGGAACTAAGAGAGCACAGAAGGAACTCAAGCTGACAGTAATCCTGCTGTAGCCCTACTCAGTATTGTCATGAGGGTTTTTGCTTATTTATCCTCTATAATTCAGCCAGAGCATGATTCTCAGTCGTCGTTTTGAACACAAGAAGTCAAAATAGCGTTGTTTAATTGTGAACATGCACTCCTATATCTCTAAGTATCTGCTGTGTAAGTGTGCACAGTAACTGCACACACTTTACATCTTTTGTAAGCCATCCAAACTCAAACAGTGCACCCTCCTACCATGTAGCTATATCCAGTTTTTCTGAAGCATGCTGTTGTTTTTATGCCTCTGAAATGATTTAGAGCCACAGAAACTGCAGGACACTGTCTAAACAAATGAACAGAGCTGCCTCTTTCCAGAGTTTATGACATTTGTGTTGTCCAGAACACTGAAGCACCATCACTTATTCACAGACTTCAAGTTTCTTCCAGTGAATTATTTTTCATAATTTCATTGCCAGAATATACATCCCAAACCCAGTGACGCAGAGAAGTGAGCTTTGCCCTTCGAATTAGCAAACTAGTTGCTCAAACTACTCTCCTGCAAGCATAAACAAACCATTAATATTACTACTTCTCCTGACAGCTAAGCTTAAGAAAAATGCATGTTACACTGTGCTTTAAAATTAGTATTTATTTTAAATATCTGAGCCATAAGAACAAAAAACAACAACAACAACAACAACAACATAACAGGAGTTCTGTGACAGAAATAGAAAAAGTGAAATTAAAATTATTTTATGTTCTTTTTGTAGACAAGATTGCTGATTGTTGGACATTGAGTTTTCTTCGCCTTCTTTCCTGGCACACAATTTAGCTCACATGCACAGAGAACCTTAGTGAATGCAGACCCCACTTCTTACTTAGCATTTTTTTAAAAGTCCTGATAAATTTGTCCTACAAAACTGTTACAGTCTTTCTTAAACTTTCATGTAGAACCTGTTTTTTCATTCTAAACCACAACATTCAAGTTACCAGATCCTTACATCTTGTTCCTACTGGAACATTTCACAACTGCATCCACTGTTTCAGTTTCTTATTGCTCCTGGAAACAAAAACCTCTCTGCTTGTGCAGAAACGTGTCATAACAATAAAAGAGCATCTGTGCACCAATAAATCCAACTGCATTTATACTGATTAATGCTAACTGGTTTGCAGTGGGTTTTCATCTTAAATTATTGCAATAGAAAGTAGATACTGTAGAAAGCCAGGCAAGGTTTTGTTTTATTGGTTTAGCACACAGACTACATCATACCATGCTTCACCAAGCAGCCTATATAATCAAATTGCTCTTCCTTCAGCCAAAGTCTTTTAAAAAATCTCTTCCTCCCCAGTGCAGTAATTTAACAGCAACGTCCATGAGTTTGGATTAAAGGACGTCAAGGCATCTCTTTGGACATCATCCTACAGTTGCTGTAAAAGCCAAGAGAAGGCAGAAGGCAGGCATGAAGGCTGCTCAAATGTACCCGGGGCAGCGTGAAGATACAATCTCGACCAAATGCAATGATCTGAAAAAGTATTAAATCAATTGAATGTTTGACCAAGGTAAAAGGCTACACAGCACAGCAACAGATAAGACGTACAGCAACAGTTTATGGATGAAAACTACTGCCCTAATTCATGAAAGAATCCAAGATTTTTCACAGAAGAAAGAATCAGCTCTTAGGTACTGATAAATGAAGGATCCTTGGGTACAGAAAGGGCTCCTGTCACTGTGCTTGCCAAGATCAAGATTTACGTACCGAGAAAGGATCAGGACGGTGTTGATCTTCCAGCAGAATCCCACATATCTTCTCCAGGCGAGATTCTCTGTATCTAACACCAGAATGAGTTAAAAAGATGCTGCGGACCTGCAGGAATTGTGTTCCTCAGCTTTAGGTACCTTCTTCTGAATACTAAATTGAAACCATTTTCCTAGATCAGCATCTCAGAAGTTGATACAACTTAGTGTTTTCCTGACAGCACTCAATCCTACATGTCACAGAAAGAGTTGTAAAAACCTTAATTAGCTTTTTTTTGTTGTTGTTAGCAGAACAATCTGCTAAGAGATGTCTTTAGTCCAACAGTTAAGAGATTGACCGTGTCCTGAAATGAGGATTCTTCATCATACAGATTTATTCATGAATGTTCTTATTGTCTGCATCACAATGTCCAATGCTGCAGAAATTCTAATAGATTCTTGTGGGAGTGGTTCGGGAGCGTCTGAGTGGGCTCAGTGCATACAAATCCATGGGTCCCGATGGGATGCATCCGCTTGTGCTAAGGGAGCTGGCAGATGTGATCGCCGAACCGCTCTCTATCATCTTTGATAGAGATAGGTTTGATAAGTTGATTTGATAGGTTGGTCGTGCTTGACCAACCTCGTTGCCTTCTATGATGACATCACCAGCTGGGTAGATGGGGGGAGAGAGGTGGATGTCATCTACCTTGACTTTAGCAAGGCTTTCGATACTGTCTCCCATGACATCCTACTAGCAAAGCTGAGAAAGCGTGGGATAGATGAGTAGATGGCAAGGTGGGTTGAGAATTGGTCGACTGTCCAAGCTCAGAGGGTGGTGATCAGAGGAGCAGAGTCTGGCTGGAGGCCTGTGACTAGCGGTGTTCCCCAGGGGTCGGTGCTGGGCCTGGTCTTGTTCAACATCTTCATCGACGACCTTGATGAGGGAATAGTGTCTGCCCTCAGCAAGTACGCCAATGACACAAAGCTGGGAGGAATGGCTGACACGCCAGAAGGCTGTGCTGCCATTCAACGAGACCTGGACCGGCTGGAGAGATGGGCAAGAAGAAACCAAATGAGGTTTAATAAGAGCAAACGTAGAGTCCTGCACCTGGGAAGGAACAACCACATGTATCAGTACAGGCTGGGGTACGACCTGCTGGAGAGGAGCTCTGAGGAGAAGGACCTGGGGGTCCTGGTGGACGACAGGTTGACCATGAGCCAGCACTGTGCCCTTGTGGCCAAGAGGGCTAATGGGATCCTGGCGTGCATTAAAAGGAGCGTGGCCAGGAGGTCAAGGGAGGTGATCCTCCCCCTCTACTCTGTCCTGGTCAGGCCTCACCTGGAGTACTGTGTCCAGTTCTGGGCTCCCCGGTACAAGAAAGACAGGGATCTCCTGGAAAAAGCCCAGCGGAGGGCCACAAAGATGATACGGGGACTGGAGCATCTTCCCTATGAAGAAAGGCTGAAAAACCAGGGTCTGTTCAGCCTGGAGAAGAGAAGACTGAGAGGGGATCTCCTCAGTGTATATAAATATCTGAGGGGTGGGGGACAGAAGGATGTAGCCAACCTCTTCTCAGTGGTTTGTGGGGATAGGACAAGGGGTAATGGCTGCAAGTTAAAGCACAGGAAGTTCTGCACTGACATGTGAAAGAACTTCTTCACGGTGAGGGTGACAGAGCATTGGAACAGGCTGCCTAGGGAGGTTGTGGAGTCTCCTTCTCTGGAGACATTCAAGGCCTGTCTGGATGCCTATCTGGGCAGCCTCCTCTGAGGAGCCTGCTTTGGCAGGGGGGTTGGACCCGATGATCTTTTGAGGTCCCTTCCAACTCCTACAGTTCTGTGATTCTGTGATTCTTGGAGCCAATGTGTTCTTGAGATAATGAGCTCAATTGATATTCAATGTGGAAACCTGATTACCGGATTTTTACAGCCAACTGAGAAATTAAAAACTTTAATGAGCTTTTTGTAGCTACATTACTAAATTAAAAAAAAAAAAAAGATTTACAAAATTATTAGACAAGCCATAAATATTTGAACTTATTATAACAGAAATTAAAAATTTCTGTAGGTCTGACAAGGACTGGTAAGAGTCCTTTGCAGTTTTGGAACTTATTTCACACTGATTAAAAAAATAATCCTCAAAAATAAAGGCAAACTTTGCTAAGGAATAAATATCCAGAATTCTAAATAGAAGAAAAACTAGTTTATTCCTACCTTAAAATAATACTATTTCAAGACATTAGCTTAAAGCAAGCTGAAGCCGATTTTATTTATGAATACTATTAATAACAACTAGACTAATCCTTCAGTTCCAACAATCTCATTTATTTTCTACTGCTTATATGTCAACATTTTGTTGACCAATATGTTTTATTGCATGGCTTTCATGAAACAGTATTATGTTTGGATTGCAGCAAAATTTCTGTTGATTTGCCATATGAATATTCTTCAAAAACATGAAACCAAACAGAAGATGCATGGCATTAGTTAAGAGTTTTCCATTACCAACATATGCATTTTTCTTTCCAAATATTATAAACCTAGTTGTAATAATGGCTGTACTGGATCAGATACTTCTCATTGAATATCTTGTCCCAGAAAGTTGCCAGCAGAATATACCACTGAAAAGTATAAAAATTGAGCAAGAATGAACTGACATTTTTTTTCTGCAATACTCTCCCAGTCTTCTGCAATTTAGCACTTGATGAATGCGTAAGCCAGATGTGCTACGTCTATATTAATAAGCTGCAGTGCATTTTTCTTCCATTAATTTGTTGAAAAACTCCCTGAAACCATGTAAATTTTTACCAGTTACAGCATCATGAAATTTCACAGCTTAACCATTCACTGTGAAGAAACATCTTTCTGTTTTTAACCTGACACTTGTTAAATTTCATTTTCACTGTCTACAAGAACTGAGAGGTAGACAGCAAAAAAATCTTCCCCTACTTACTCTTTCCACTTGTGATTTTAGAGCTTGCTATTATATTGTGTGCTACAAGTGATCAACCTGTCATATCAACCTTTTTAGAGGTTACTCTTACAGATTGATTAATCCTAATTCTTATGGAATGGATTCCGTGCAACCTTTATGTTCCTTTCTGCTGTTTCTGATCTTTTCTCAATGCAACGAAAGCTTTTTTGAGTTAGGAGACCAGAATCTGTATACAACATGCAAAATGCATGGACTTACACGGTGGTGGCATTATCTGTACTCTTTCAGCATGTGATTTCCTTGTTGGGCTGGTACTAAGCACTGAGCTGATTTTCTCCAGAGATACTTATTACAATTTCAAGATCTTGTTCTTTGGGGGTAATCTTTAAGATAATCAGTTTGTATATAAATTTAGATTTTTTTTTCCAACCATGTGAATCTTTCACATTTGCCTATACTGAATTACTGAAATTCATGTGCTAAATATTTACTACTCTGACCAATGAGATTATTTTACAGTTGTCATGGTTTGTAGCATTGTCTAGAGAATGCTGTATCACCAGTTCCCATCTTTCCCAGATCACTCATCCATACATTAAACAGCATAGGTCCTACCACTGATCTATTTGGGACTCTATCAATAACCTTCAGCCACTGTGAAGACTGCCTATTTATTCCTACCTTTTAACCAGCTACTTCTCCATGGAAAGGACCCTCCTTCTTTCACAGAACCACAGAATGGTTTGGGTTGGGAGGGACCTTAAAGATCACCCAGTTCCACCCCCCTCCCACCAGACACCTCCCACCAGACCAGGTTGCTCAAACCCCCATCCAGCCTGGCCTTGAACACTTCCCCACAGCTGTTTGAATTCTTTAAGTCTTTCAAGCAAGGAACTGTGTCAAATGTCTGTTGGAAATCCAACTGGAGAATAACAACCACATTTTCTCTGTTAACTTCTTCAAAGGACTTTGCTAAGTTTGTGGGACCTGACTTTCCTTCATGATGATTGCTGACTGTTCCTCAGGATGTCATACTTGTCCATGTGTCTGCTAATTTGGTCAACTACCGCATCATTTCTACTAACACCCCAGGTAGAGATGTCAGGCTTACACGTCTGCTGCTCCGTGCCTGCCTTGGAATCTTTTAAAATTGCCATCACGTTAACTAACCTCCAGTAATCCAGCACTGAGGTAGCTTTCAGGGGAGAGTTTAAATGTGACAAAATGTAGTTTTTTGCACAATTCTAATTACCATCAAGTGTACCAAAGAAAACCATATTCCTACTGAGAAAAATAACCCAAAGCAGAGTCTACACAGCTTTTCCACAAGATCTCAGACAGATTGACAGTTCTGCGATCAGACCTACAAAATTAGACCCTGGCTCTTATCATCACATAAGTACATCGCACTTTGGCAAATGACATGTTATGAAGAGAGAGTGTCTATGCCAATCTCCTTTTACCTTGCTTGATTCAGCCAGAACACAGGAAATCTGTAAAGCCTATCTCTAAGGCCTATTTCTTAAGATGAAGGAGTGGCAGTCTGTCTTTTAACAATGCTGAATTTCTTTAGACTTCCCTCCCCACCTGCTCATGAAAGGCTTATCTCACTGAGAGATGCTGAATTATCAAGGAAATATTGTAGCCAGACGTAGGACAAACAATGCAAACTGCTAAGAGAGGAAATTTAGCCGACTGTGTTTATTGTAAAGCAGGTGCATGAAGAAGGATATCAGGCTTCACAAGATGTCCCAGGAGTCCTCAGAGAGGAAGCTACCTACTGGGGAACAACCAGGAATTCAGAAATGTCCCCCACCAGCAGAGGAAGCTGATAGATACAAGGCGGTACAGTATTGCTGAGGACAATCTTACTCTGTGAAGGTGGTATAAGCCACCTCAACGCCCTTCTACATACACCATACCTTCTACATACAGTAACCACAGAGCACTGAGCAACAGATTTCAGATAGTCTCACTGGGGTACCAGATGAAAGAGGAAAGCACGAGCTGCTTAGGGTGTTTTTTCTCCTCCTCTCATGTTTATGGTATCACATGCTCAGGCCTTGCTTCTCCTTACTACTCTACTCCACAGCAACAACAAATACAAGGAAACTTGCCAAAACACTGCCCTTCTCCCCAGAACTTCCCAGTTCCCATGCTCTCCTGTAGTCTGTAAACCTTGGCACTCTCCTTACCACTCTTCTCCACATCTGATTTGCTGGCAAAGAACAAGGAGGTGCCTCCTCATCGGGCCAAAGCAAATCTGAAATATTTTACTGGAGGCTTCCCAATACATAGGAGAAAATTCCTCACTGCAGAAGGAGGCTTAAGCATTCAACAGTAATTATACAGGCTAATATGCCAGCCAGGAAATACTTTACTTTTTATCCTTTAAACCAGAACACTACAACCTAAAAAGGGAATCATTATAAAAAGATTTAGATTGTAATGTGACAGTTATGCTGAATCTCTGTATAAGTAGATCACCTGAGGTAACAGATGTAAGCCTGTTTGGGATCAGATTGCTAACGGTCATACAGTACTCAGTACTGACTTTTTTTTGTCCCCAGCACTAGCCTTTGGCTTGCTATCCTGTAGCCAAGATCATCACATGCTCACCCACTAATTTGTCTTTGTGGACTGCCTCTTTTTGAAGCCAGGTGCTGTGCCAGGAAGCACATACTCTGAAAAGCAGCATTCACTGGATTCATATACCCTTTGCTTCTAATACTGCTTGCCCTTGAGCCCATCTATTACCAGAATATACTACGTGGAGTTAGCACAGCACAGGCTCTGTTCATTGCTGACTCTGCTGGTTGCACATCTCCTCCACGCACTTCCCAGGGCCGTGAGAAACGAACCATTGACCATGCAGGCACAGCTAGGGCAATAGTGGATTTGTACTTCTGGTCATGGAAAATGACTTCTAGGACCTCCGGGTCACTTCTTTGCTGCTACGTTAAACACAGAGGTCCCGCAGAAGAGAAAGATCCAGGTCACCCTCCTGATCTGGGAGGTGTCAGTGATACTGCACAGGAGGTTCCTCGCCAAGGCTATTTCTGAACACCACTCACTGAGAATGTCACAGAGGACATCTGCACGTGGGTTCCCCCAGCGTGCTGGTGCTGCCACCCCCACAGCAAGGCACATCTCCTCACACAAGGGAAGCCCTCGATGTCTGCCAAACGTGGCTGCAGAGCAGACCCCACAGCCAAAGGAGGCGCGCGGCCTCCCCTCTGAGCTACCTGAGGCGATGTGCCTGGGCCTGCTCCTGTGAAAGAGCAGCTTCCCAACATCAGTCACATCACCCTGCTGCCCCTTCAGCTCGACCAGGTTATTCACCTTCTTCTACCATGGCTGGCAAAGCTGTCCTTAAGCAGCCTGATCAGGTGCTAGGAAAAATTCACTCATCGATCCTGCATTTGCTAGGTTCGGGTAGAACTTGTATTTGGCTGGGTGAGACAGAAACGCACTGGGGTAAGGCTCAAGAATGTAGAGCTTGTTAGAAGAAGAATCCTACTGCCAGTTTTATTCCCCACATCTGTGGGAGCAAAAGCAAGCAGGGGGAGATGAGGCACTGGACAAGGGGAACCAGCTGTGCTAGCTTCAGCAGCTCTCGGAGTTACGATGCTCACGAATCCTTCCGTGATTACAGTAAGAAAAACCTGCTACAGTGCCAAAGTAACAAACAGAGACTTATTTAAGAACAGTTCTCCCTGCTCCAGAAGTAAAAGGGACCACAAGAGACAAAAAAATAAAAAATCAAATAAAATCGCTTTTTTTTTCCCCCTACACTTCTTATTCCTGTCTTGGGTAGTTCTTCTCTCCCATGTCCAATTCCCTGTTACAGCTGCCCAGATGGATGTACGACCTCTCCCAGGCCTCCCTGAAAGCTTCAGAAATTATGAAGTCATTTTTATTGTTATTATGAAGCCTGCATTTAGCAAGCTGGAAATCTGCCTCCATTATCTTTTTATGATGCTAATGTCGCTTGAGAAACTCAGCCTGTAGTTTCTAAAGTGGCTTTAATTGACACCAGAGCAGATCTCGCCCTTTCTGTTTCTGGTCCAGCCTTTCTATTCACCCATATTCCCACACTTTCCCTGGTTTTGTACTGGCATGTGCCTTTGTAACTGCACAGAGAAGCAGAGCAGTAACTCAGAGCAGTTCTCTGGTTTTGATTTTCTTCCTACATGCTGATGGCCCAAATGGCCAGACCACAGCAGCAGCCATAGGGCAGCAGGGTTACTTATACCAGCACATAATGCAAAAAAATTGAATACTTTCAAAACAGTGTTCATTCAAACTGAAATGCAGACAGAAGCAGAAACACCAGTGAAGTGCAAACTGTGCAAAACCAACAGCAGGTCTGAGTGCTGGAGGCAAGGCAGGAGTACACCAGCCCCGCTGTAGCGATCAAAGCAAATTTTCAGGAAATTTCTCTCGCAGCCCAGCATTATTTTATCAGCTGCGAGACCCAGACAGTGGCGGTGCCTTCAGAAGGGACAGCACAAGGAGCATGAGCCAGAGGATGTGGCTGTTGGCACGGAAGACTGTGGACATGGAGCAGGCGTCACGGCAGAGGCAGCACTTGCTGCTGTGCCCAAGCTTGGCAGCACCCACACTGAGCCAGGAACAGAGCAGTATTGGGGTAGGGGCTCTCACAAAACCAGTGACACAGTAGCCATTCCCAATCCCTTCCAATATCCCAGCAGAACTGGTACCTGTCCCTGTAATCCAGCTGTAATCCCACTGTGCAAAACAAGGGATGACAGTCAGTAACAGCAGCAGATGCTGTTCCATCGCCTGGACCTAGGCAAGCAAAACCTAGGTGGAAATACAACTAAAATAAGTGTCCAACAAGCAGGGAAAGCAAACAGCAAAGCATGCACTTACTGGATGGTGAACATATCCAAGTCAGAAAGCAGGAGTAGGGCAAGAAGGACCTAGGGAGAAGTGTTTGCTGCAGCTAGCAGGGGCCCAGCAGGGCTCTGGTGAGAACAAGCTCTACCAAGCTGGCTGAACAAACACAACCTTAAAGAGAGAGAAGAAAAAGTCTAACATAGTCCCTGTCCACTTGCATTAGGAATGGGTAGTGTTTAACACCAGACAGCAACTCCTTCTGTCCCTCACACACTGCATACACTGTCAGACCATATTTTATTAGAGATTTACAACATGCCTGGGAACAGCCCACGGACATGATTTTGAAATGCTGATGGAGATGCAGAAACAGAGGTATCCATCAATAGGGTCTACATATTTATCATAGGATTTTAGTCTTAAGGTCTTCTGAAAATTCCAGACACAAATAGCTTTGATAATCTAGCCTAGAGTCACCCTAGATACAACGTCCTGCATAGCAAGAAGCATGTTCTAGTTGTGTTAAACTGCTCCCTAGAAGATCAGAAAGGGAAAAATAGCAATAAACAAGAAGCCAAAGAAGGGGAACACCACTTCTATTATGGTAAAAACAAATGGGACCTCTGAAACAAAAAGCCTAACAGCCACCATGAACAATATCCAGTAACAAAAAGACATCTATATTGAAGTGAAATAGTTAAAAAAAAAGACTGCCTTTTCAAATGCTGGTTTGTATGAAGGCTTCTTTAATACTGTGTAGCCTACAGCCTGTTGGAGGATGTGTTATGTTGCAGAACGGAGCGAGGCTTCAATTTTAAGAATGCAACATATTTAAATACAAAAAAAAATGATTCTTTATTAGAGGTATCCTCAGCTGCAGGGAATCAGGAGCACACCACTTCTTGTGTGCCCCCAGCTACAGATGTTTGGATACAGCTGCTGGGTGGGCAGTTTGGAAAGGAGAGGAGGAATCAAACAACTCCAGTAAGCAGGCAGGCAGTCCTGGGGAAAATAAAGTACACAACAGCTAAAGCAAGGAATGATTTGGGGGCAGGCTTTCTGTCTTCAGGAATGCGACAAGATTTATTTTCACAGTAAGCCATGGGTAATGTGGAATATTTTTTGTTCAAAGTTCATACTGAGGTTTTAAAATTTCAGAAAGAAGCTTCTTTCCAATTCCATTTAGCACTGATCCAGTCTGCTTTTATCTGTACTCATTATTACTCTGAAGGAACTAAAAGACCAGAAAAATAGTGTCTGGTTTTCTTAGAAATTGTGTAATTCGTACAGGAAATCCATGATTTTAGGATTCTGAATTTGCTCCCTAAAAAAAGATAAATTATTTTGATACTTATGAATAGCTGCTACAAATGGGACCCTTTGTATATCTGAAAAAAAAAAAAAAAAAAAAAAAAAAAAAAAAAAAAAGGACATAGTTATTAGTAACTCTTTAATGCTACCCTAATACCACAAGCTGCAAAATTGAAGTGAACTCAATACACTTTTAAAGCTTGTGACTAATTTAAGGAGAACCTTTACTCACTCTCCACCTAGAGACCCATACGACTAGGTAAACCAGAACTGGTGGGTGGGAGGAATTAACCAGTCACCTCCTTAAAGATTCATTTTAAAACTCGTTTTCCTTACTGATTCCTCACTCATACATAGAACAGACACACATACAGAAAAGTCAATGGGATTTCTGAATTGAGCTCAGCTAAACTGAACTTAAAGGGTATTCCTATGAAACGAAGACCAAATCAACAGGCACTATGTAGTGCCTTTACAATAAAATTATGTGGCAGTCTTAGTCAGGTTTAGTTTACATTTTAATAACATCCAGGGTAACAGAGTCCAAAACTTTCATGGTATCTCCTTTTATTTGTACATCACAACAAGTAATTCTAGATTAGAACACACTGTCTGTCTAACTCCCACTCCAGCCAAATGAATTTAACTTTCTATTCTTTTATTAAGCAAACGGGTATGAACCTCAGGCTGCTTTGCTTATGAGAGGGCATATTTCATTAGTGACATGTGATATCCAAAGCTATAAACTAATAACTTCAAACCTCTTACTCTACAGAACTCAGGTTCCCTTAAAGAACAGATTTTGAACCGTATAGTCAAACTTACTTGAGCTAATCATATTGTTCTCTTCTACAAAGCTCCACAGCCCTCTGGGTCATGCACGTCAGCTGGGCTAGGACCGGTTGCAAGCAGAGAAAACAGTCGGTTGTGCAACCACACCATCTGATACGAGCAGGCACTTACATTAATTGGTGCCAGTGGGCAGTCAGAACACCAGAACCAATAACCCATGCTACCTTGCACAACAGCATGCGCCAGGAGCTATATATGTTTCATACAGGAATGCACAGAAACCCATAAGAAAGTCAACGTGTATATATACATGCATTGTTTATAGTATATGCCCCCAAATTACATGCAACACCTTCAGAAAACTGACTATATTCCCCTTAGCCTTCTCTGAGAACTGGAGGTAGCCAGCTCTCCCCACTTCTTTTACATTATGTGCTCCTGTTGCCTAATCACATCAGCAGTCTTCCTCTAGACTTCCTCAAGTACATTGGTGGCTCTCCTATACTGGGGATACAGTTTCAGAAGCAGTCACAAAAACGCCAAGCAGACAGAAATGATCTCCTCACTCAGTTACTGACTTATTCTCCCCAAGAAAAGGCACTCTGCTGACTCATGTTCAACTTGGTGTCCACCAGGAAAGCGATGTTATTTGCTGCAAAGCTGCTTCCCAGCCATAGGTTTCTGGCCTCTACTATTGCACAGGGTTATTCTGTTTTAATTTTCAGACTCTGATGAACCTCACGAGGCTTTTGCCTGGCTATTTCCTCCCCTGCCCTGCAGCACACCCAACTCTGTGTCATCCAGCAGCCTGCTGAGGGTGCGTTCCACCGCATCATCCAGGCCATTAACAATGATTACAAATGCAAAACTATACTATTTGGTCTGACAAATACTAATTATTCTGTCCTGAAAGAGGTAAAGGACTCACAAGTAATTACATTTTAACTAATGGACAGGTTGGTAAGTATGAGATTATAAAGAACTTCAATACACAAGCCACCAAACAAAGCCTCTTTCATTGTCCACAGCTTTTTTTTTCTTTCTTTCTTGTTGTTTTTGTTTTTAAACACGCAGTTTGCTTGGGTTTTTTGTTTGCTTTTTGAACATACAGATTGCACTCGGTGGATCACTGAAACGGCTCCAATTGCAGATATCCTCTCCAACATCCTTCTAAACTAAGTACCGAAAATATCTGTGACAGCAACTTTCTAGAAGTCAGGAAGAAGATCCTAAATTGAGAGCCACCGTACAGTTGTACTGCAACAGGTAATGCCTCAGTGCACGTGCCTCCATGGCACAAGCTTTTAGAGAACCAAGTAACTCGAGTTCATTCACAAAGGATGCTTTATCTTAGAGCTGTATACAACTTACAGTGCTGCACAGACCTGCACTGCTTGATGCTGTAGTTCTGTAGTATAGCTACTTCTGGAGAATAGACGTGTCTTCCATTCTGGAGAACCACACGTTCTGCCATCATGAGATCTGCTATATAACCCTTTCAAGAGCTAAGCTTTAGAACATCAAAATTCTCACCTTATGATTAGATATAATGGTTCCATCAGTCCATAAGGTCCTACAACTGTTCAAGCGTATAATCTGCATTATTAGCACAGCTGGAACTTCGGAAACATAGTTTAATAGCTGTACACTTTTGCAGTTTCTCAAAGATATCTATAAAATTCACCATTTTGATAGAGCAACATCATTTCTTCTGGGCTCTACTCTGCCAGGGTATTTCTCCATACCTATCTGCAGTCCTTTCACATAGTAGAGAGTTAACTGGAGATTAATATTTCCTTGTCTCGCAGCTGCTTAGCTAAATAAAACAGCAGAGCCACCTGGATTTAACAACAAAAAAAATCCTGAAAAAGTAACAGTTCTGCAAATCTACACACAGGCAAGGAATTAAGGGAAAAGAACACTCCAAAGGAAAATTCTAGTGCCACAGCATTTTGAGGTTGCTACTGCTGAAAGTAAGTCCCAACGTACATACAGTCTTGTATATATCAAATTTTGTATTTTATACAATACTTAATAAAAATGAAACAAAAACACACAATGGGATACTGCAGCAGTACAGCACAGTATCAAGCTCTGAGTATCAGTACAGAGAAGAGATCACTAATAAAATACAACTGCCCTAAAATCCCTGTTCTTCAGTCTATGATTTTTTTTTTTTGACAACCACATAAGATAGAACCAATATTTAATGTAATGGCAGTGCAAAAAAAAAAAAAAAAGTATATATCATGATCATTTTTCACCATTTTTTCAGCAATTTCTGCACAGGAAATGTTATAATATTTGTCATCAGTTTTTAATCTGTGCATTCTAAAAAATATACAACTTTTTCAACACAGTAAGATTTTGCGTTTCTACACAACAGCTTTGATATAAACGTACCATTTAAAGCTTTGCCTTCAAAATTCCCATTGGAAGTCCATTTTAAGTAACAAAGCAGGGGGAAGTTGCTGTCCCAGCAAACATTTGTAGAAGCTCCTTGAAGAGCAGACAGTATGTGAATTGTAAACACAGCTCAGATTAATAAATAAAACAGAAACAATTTTCTCCACTAAGTTATTTCATTTCTAGTAATTCCAGATCAGGATCAAAAACAGCTGCACACGAACAGGACACGATGTTCCTACAGCCACTTAATGTATCCACTATATGGATGAGCAGGGCCTGCTTTTACAGCAGAACTATACTTACAAGCTAGAAAAATCTAATTATTTTCTCTGCTGAATTCCAATTAATATGTCATTAGTATATGCACAGTTAACATTATGTTAACTTTAAGGGTCTTTTTCCAGTAACAGGTCTGAAGCTTCCAAAGTTGTGTCTTCCTCAAAGCATCTTTCATTTTAAAAAGGTCACCAACACTCCTATAGGATAGGATTTTTTTTTTAAGTCAACAATTTATGATAATTATATTAGAATTAAACCAAAAAAAAGGATTTTCACACTTAGCCATAATCATTCTCTTATTCTCTTACCACTTTTCAACTAAGTTATCTCACAGGCTACCTCTAGCTGACATCACCTATCAGAGAGGGATTTAGAATCACACCAAGTCCAAACAAAATGGTGTTTTGCTTTACATAACCTTTAATTCTATATGTAAAAAGGTGTCACCCACCCAATTAGCTTCACAAGAGAGAGGCATCAGGTGAGTACAACAGCACTCACCAGACCCTACCACAGCAGATGATGCTGGAGACAATCGTGGCTCCACGTGCAGGAGCACAACACAGCCATGCACCACATCAGAAGCCATTCATGTTGTCAACAGAAGAAACTGACCTTTGCTTCCAGAGGTATAAGACAACAAAGAACAACACGATAATAGGAAAAACAATGGGAAAAGATGGACAGAAGAAAATCAAGGAAAATAAGGACAAATACTCAAAAGATAGAAACCACCCAAATAAATACAGGGGAAACACCAACACAACACAAAGGTAGAGCAGCTACTACAAGATGGGGCAGAAACACTGCATGGAAAAGAAATAACACAAGCTTCAACAGCATCAGCTATTATGTTCAAGGATATAAACAAACGTCTTGCTACAAATTATACTTTTGTTAACTTGCCATAGGCAGAAAGTGATTTAAATGTAAGTTTCAAGAGCATTACGTTAAGAAAAAAAATGCCTTCATGAAGTGTGTTTTAGGACTTTTAGTGAAACCTGAATTTGAAAATAAGCAATGGACTTTTTCTTTAGTATTTGATGCCTTCCTCTGATATTGGCTCCTGAAAAATAAATAAATAAATTGTATTTTAGAACCTACTCTACATTTTAGAAAATCTCCCCAAAATGACAAAGATTTAAAAGAGGAGGTATCCAAGCTGTGGCTTTCTTGGTTGCTTAATTAAGAAAGTAAGGCACAACCAACTGGTCTGAGAGCAAAACAACTCCCTTCAGGTTATTTTGGTTTTCAAAGCTTATCGTCTAGTTACTAAAAAAAATATATATGTATTTATAAATCAGCTTGTATTGCATACAGTCTTGCAGATGGTCCAGGAATCAATTATTCTTGATCTTTTCCTCGAACTAAAGCTATGCTTTTCTTCAGAACACTAAAACGTCAAAGGGTTATGTCTTTGCATTTGACCATCAGCTGTAAATATGAATTCAGATAATTCCAAACTTACAGCTTACTCCAAATACCACAGTGACTTGGAAATGCCTAGACTGTATTTTTCACTGCAGCCCTTATTATACAGCAAGGGCTAAGTGGTTCACAGCAGTTTAAAAATACTCCCTTAAAATGCATATACACCATTTGGCTACCATCTGACAGCCCTTATTCCATGGATTTTTTGGTGAGTGCTGTACTTCTAAAAGTCTTTCTGGTTTATTTACTCCTATGTTTTTAGAGTGCTATTTTCACAGTGGAAGTCCATGTCAAAATTGAAAACCTTCCCATTGTTATTAAAGAAGGGAAAATCCCCAAGAAATTTAATAAAGTTTTTTGCCAGTACAGAAGCCTGTACATAAAAAATTGTTTTATACCTAACCTTACTCTTAGAGAATTTGCTTCGGTTTGAAACAAAGCTCCTCAGCTTCCTTGTCAGGAAAGGGTTGGACAAGAAAAATTACCGAGGAACTTGACAGGAGCTGTCGTGCAGCTGCTCCGGAAAGCCTCCCCAGCCGGGAAGGATCTGAGGCATTCAGCACAGAGGTCCTCCTATTTCACTGCAGTAATCCATTTACAACCTGTTATTGTATTTTTACTCCAATTATCCTTTAACATTCCAAGTCCAGCATTGACGTGCTTTAAAATATAAATCAAAGCAAAACCACTAAATCAAAACCTCTCTTAAGCAACATCAACAAAATATGTTAGAGCAAATTCAAGGATAATAGCACGACTAAAAATTTGTTCTAGGTCAAAAGAAGCATTTGTCTTAGCTAAAAATACTTATATGGCAATTCTCTTGTTTGCAAAACAGGAGAGCTAAGGATATAAATATATGTGAATTTGAAATTTTAATCTTTATATGGCATGTTTCCAAGTTCTGATAATTATTTTTTCATTACTAAAAACAGGAATACTGGAATAAGGCTAGAAACAAAGAATCAGAAAGCAAGGACTGTACTGTTAAAACCGCATGAATGGTAAAGGAAATTTGGAAAACCTTAAAAAAAAAAAAAAGGTAACTATTATCTCTTCTTCCCCACTTTGACTTCTGGACTAATTAACTGAAGATTCTCAACTACCACTGTACTTACGTGTATAGCACTCCGCCCTGACTACTCTTTGGGATAAGACATAAATAGACACATACACACATACATATAAACACAAATTAAGACAGGTTGGAATGCAAAGCATACTATTTTACTGATACTAGTGAAGACAATGTAATAATCCTCCGAGGAAAATGGCAAATGGGCTATTTTTACCAGTTTCACTTTAAATCCGGAAGATGTTTAGAGGTTCTGAAGAAAACTAGTAGTTTAAGCATTAGGTAGGCTGCTTGGGCTTAAACTGTTAATGCGATATAATCTTGCATGAAATATTCTGCGGCCCCCCAAATTACATATATATGCAATTCATGTGCAGTGTATTTGGGAGGGAGGAGGGAAGCAGTAAAAATCTTGTCTGATGATGACAGCTTTCAAAACACAATCTTCTCTGTCATTTTGAACGTTTCACAATTTCCACAGGTCTACTACTCAAGCAAAACAAAAGATCTCTCTTTCCTATCTATCCTATCTCTCTTTCCTATCTATCTATTTCCTATCAATTACTATACAGCAGTGGGATTAGAAACATAACAGGTTCAGTACAGACATGTGTAACCTCCAGACTTCCACTTCGTTTACTGGTAGGGGTCACCTTAGCAAAGGTGACAAAATTCCAACAATCACAACACCAGAAAGCAACTTAGAGAATTCAGATTTCAAGATGAAGTTAATTTACCACTCAGGTAACGGAGCCTACGTGAAATCTACACAGAACAAATCACATACATACAAAGCCACCACAAAACAAACAAACAAAAAACTCTGCTGGCCAAACTAGTCAAAAACTGATCAACAAAGCTCTATTACTGAAACAACAATGACAACAACAAAAATAACTTAGTGCTAATCAATCACAGCAAAGGCGCCAGGGACTAATGGGTGAGAAAGTGCTCAGGACACATTGAATCAGCCATCGCGTTAACAAGCTCTCACGTAAGTGAGACTTGACGGCACTGTCTAAAACCATTTTAAGAAGTTGTTCCACTAAACCAAAACCGACTGGTGTAGCAGGCATGGTAGCTGTTTCCTTTAACTTTCAGGAGCGTGTAATCCTGACAGAAATACCTGACAAACAGAAGTAAATTTAAACGCAATATATATATATATATGCATCTTGGAAGCTCCAGGTTCTTTCTGTAAGCCTCACCAGACAATTATACATACCTCATCCTGGCTAGACGTGGCAAACCACGTGTAAAAATGAGAAAAAGGGCCGTGTAGATCTTATATCTTGCTTGATTTTCCTCTTTTGGCTACTGATGCTACTCACTATAAATCATTCCACTTTTTTTTCTTTTTCAAATTATTTTCATTCCTAATATTCTACTGATGTACATACAAAGAGAGAGCATCACCAACATTATTTAGCTTATTGCTTGCTTTCTAGTAGTACTTTTAATTCAGGAATAATCTGTTAAAACAAAGAATGAAGTATTTTAGTACAGGCTAAACTAAATTTATTGAAGTGGGAATTGCTTGAGTACAAGACCACCAAGTCTTGGAATTAAAGTTTCCAGAAGCCTCCTCGGTAATTTGGTCTCTTATTTGCAAGAGCAGCTGCTCACACTTTCTACATCAATTTAAAGAAAACAAAAAAGAGACTTCTTTTAAATCCTGTTATAAATTCCACCGTTTCACTTCTGTGTATACCTCAGGTACACGAGCCACGTGTTAGAAGTTGAAAAACGCTGTCACTTTCTGTATGAATAACCCCTTTTTCTTTTAGGGGAAGGAGAGCACTTTCCCGTATACCGAAAAGAAACTGAGGAGAAGTGAACACGCTACGCTTCACATTTAAAAGCAAAGAGATGGAAATAAGGACAAAGCAGCCATACGGGCAGGGAAAGCTTCTGCCTTTCAGCCTCTTGTTGCTGCCGGGCGCTGCGGCTGCTCGCTCCCTCGGAAGCCGCCTCTCTCTTTGCAAAGCGAAAGAAGTTGGGGCAGGTCTGCGGGTGCTGCGCCCACCGCTACAGCTCAGCACGGCCCCGTAGTGAAGGACTGGGCCGTGAAAACTCCTGGCGAGGCTGCCCGAGCGCCTCACTCCGCAGCGAGGCTCCTGGCGCCCCGGGCCGGGCCGGGCTGTCACGGCTGCCCCGGCTTCTTGGCGTTTCGCAGCCAGCTTCGTGCGCCCAGACACGCCTCAGGGAGCGAGCCTGCCCCTTACATAAAGCAGCGACCGTACCGACACCTCGCCGTGCTTCTTCTGGAAATCAAACAAAGTCAGACCAAGACACCAGCCCTCCAGCTTTGGCCGCGGGGAGGCTGCTGGCGGCGGGTCCCGGCGGCTGGCAGCCACCCCGGGCAGCCCCCGCCCGGCCCCCAGCCGCCCGTTCCCCTCCGCACCCCGGCGCTGCCTCTCCGAGGGACGCCCCCGGGACACGGTGGATGGGTCGGGGCTCCGGGCTGTGCCTCGCCGAGCCCTCACCGGCACTCACCGGCTGCTCGCGGCGGCTCCCCCCGGCCCTTCCCGGCGGCCGCCGCCCAGCGCCTCCATTTGCTCGGCGGCCGCCGCTCGCTCGCCCCTCGCCGGCCGCTTTCCGCGCTCCGCTCTGCGGCGCCCTCCGGGGCTCCGGGCTCCCTGGGCACGGCTGCGGCTGTGGCTGCGGGTGCCGCCGCCTCGCTCCCCCTTTGTTCGGCGGCGCTGCCGGGGCCCTCGGCTCAGCGGCTCCCCGCCCGGCGGCGGCAGCAGCGCCTCATGCTCCCGGCCGCCCTCCTCCTCCTCCTCCTCCTCCTCCTCCTCGTCCCCTCCTTCTCTCTCCGCCCGCAGCCGACGCCCGGCAGCAGCAGCAGCAGCAGCAGCAGCCCTTCAGGCCGCCGACCCGGAAACTCATGGGCGGCCGGGGCCCGCGGGGCTCCGACGGGAAGCGGATCCGCCGGGCCGGGGAAGGGAAGGGAAGGGAGGGAAGGAAGGGAAGGGAGGGAAGGAGGAGCGGGGAGGAGCCGGGGCGGAGCGCGGCGGGGCGCGGCTGCGGCGCCCAGCGAGGATGCGCCGGGGGAGGCGGCCGCCGGCGGCAGCGAGGAAGGCAAGGGGGGAGCGAGCGGGGGCCCCCCCGGGGGATCCCCGCTGTGGGGCGGCCTCTGCGGGGCACCGGGGCTCGGGCGGGGAGGGGCTGGGAAGTTTGGGGCGGCCCCGGCCGCGGGGAGCGGGGCGCGGGGCGGCCGGCCCCGAGGAAGGCGGGGAATGGCCCTGCCACAGGGCCCGGGGTGCTGCGGGGAGGGATGGGGAGGAAGGGGAGGGAAGGGGGGTGCTGCCCGCAGCAGGAGGGGTCATGGCCATGCTCCGTGTCCAGCTGCTGCTGAGGGGCCTGGAGCACAAGTGCTGTGAGGGGCGGCTGAGGGAGCTGGGGGTGTTGGTCTGGGGAAGAGGAGGCTCAGGGAGACCTCATTGCTCTCTGCAACTGCCTGAAAGGAAGGGGTGGGGAGCTGGGGGTCGGCCTCTTCTCACAGGTAACCGGTGACAGGACTAGAGGGGATGGCCTCAAGTTGCACCAGGGGAGGTTCAGGTGGGAAATGAGGAGACATTTCTGCTCAGAGAGAGCGGTCAGGCACTGGGATGGGTTGCCCAGGGAGGTGGTGGAGTCACTGTCCCTGGGGGTGTTCAAGGAGAGGTTGGATGTGGTGCTTAGGGACAGGGTTTAGTGGGTGACTTTGGAGGTATGGGATGGTTGGACCTGATGATCTTGGAGGCCTTTGCCAAGCTTAGTGATTCTAGGATTCATGTGGGAGAGGAAGTGCAGCTTCAGCCACCTCATTGCAGCTTGGTAGAAACCACCTCAGGGGTGCACACTGGGCCTCTTCCTTTGGGAGGTCAAAGGAGTGCAGCACACCTCAGTGGAGGTGTGAGGGAGCGGGGACGGGCCAGCAGCTCTGGAGGGATCTGGTCAAAGCATGTTCTTCAGAGCCCACATCTGCTGGGACACGTATGCATTACAGCCATAAGGGTCTGGTTAGGATCAAGTCACAGGTGGTGTCTTCTGAAAGTTTTTATTGTCACATCCTCCTTTTTCACTCTCCATTTTTGTTTTCTAAAGTCACGTGGCAGCTCTCAGAGCTATTTGTTTCCTGAAATTATCATCATCCCCTCTCTGGATTGAGTGCAGAGCAGCCTCCTTGCGAGCAAATCCATCTATGGCCCATACACCAGCCACCCAGGTGGCCCAGCCCTGGCCACGCAGGTTCCTTCTCCACACTTGTGACCCAAACCCAACATACCCCAGTGCATGTAAGGACACCCAGACACCACGCCTTGCCCAGCTGCCTGCAAGGGATGGGTGTTTCTTGTTCCTTTAAATCTCACGAGTTAGTGCATTGCTTATTCAGTGTTCCTAGAAGCTACTGCAATGCCAATCCATATTTAGATACTTCTTTCCTGATATACTCAAGTGCCACCATTACATCAGCTAACTAATGCAGTTGTCTGAACTGAAGGTGAAACTGTGTGTGCTGTTATTTATGTATGTTTTCAATGTATTTTCAGGTAGTCTGATCCCAGTAGAAATATTGGACTAAAAGCATGGGAATCTGAAGACCTCTGTTTCTCCTAGAAAAGGTGAAGAAAATATAAACAGTAACATTAAAAATCTTTGTGGAAAGATTAATCGGCAAATAGCATGTGGACTGAGAGGAGGTTCATGTGCAAATTAAGAAAATGATCATCTGAAAAGTGCTTGTGGCCAGACATGACAGGCTGTCTTGAATCTGATCTATGAAGTGATTTTGTTAGCCCTAAGAGGCTTTCCCAATCATTTTCATAAGATTTTGTAATTACAGGAGTTGTTACTTTAGGTTGAATTAAAGTGTAAGCAAAATTTTTTAATAAATCAAATGTGAGACCTCTGTTCACTTTTTGCTAAAACTGAAGATGTATTGCTTCCAGAAGCTGTGTTTGAATGGATTGTGGCTCAGCTTACAATCCTGCTAAAGAAAAAAAATAAATCCATATTTTAGCTTATTTTTATCAGCTCTGTTACTTGGACTGTAGTCAAGACTATTTTACTTCATATTGGGAGAAATAAGAGGAAAGGGTTCAAGTTTTTTTTCCTGAAATCCCTGTGTAACTGATAGAAATACAGTACTTTGTGACAGCACCTTTTGTGAATTACCATGCTTATAACTTTAAAACATTTTTTTCAGTGTCCTAAAATTCTTTGGCCTTATGTCTGGCTTGCAAAATGTGAAGAGTTATTTACAAATTGGAAAAAATATGTTTACTGTAAAAGTGGTTTAGAGAACAAGATTATTCATATAAAATCTACGTAATGTAAGATTTTCCTCATTCTCTTATTTTTGTCTATGTTATTATTTCATGAACAGTAAGCAGAAGTATAGTAACCATTGGTATTTCTCCAGCTAAAGAGATAATGAATAATAAATGAATAACACAAAGAATCAGCGGACATAACCACTGCATACTGGTGTTTAGTGTGCTGTTGGATTTGTTTTTAATATCAGCTGAATCTTTACTTACTGTTTATTCATTATTTCCAGGGATAAGATTAAAAAAGCAGGAGGAGAGATGGGAAACCCAGAAAACCTTGGAGATGCCTATGTTGCTGTGATTCGTCCAAAAAATACTGCTAGCCTGAACTCTCGGGAATATCGAGCTAAATCCTATGAAGTAAAACTTTAAGATTTTTTCTTTATTAACATTTAAAAAATAGTATGTAATAATAAATGTATAATAATAAAGCAAAAAAGAAAATCTGATAGTAAGATTGCTTAAATAACATACATGCATGTCACATACCTACTGTGTGTCACACCATCGTTAGATTATTTGAGCACTTTACGGTTGTGTAATTTCCTTGTCTTTCATTTCACATCAGGGCCTTTCGCCCTGTGGGCTGCTTAGTACAAGGGAGCAGCCTTGTCTTTTTATCTTTAACCTTACTGTTGCAGAGGTCATTCTGACTTCACTGTCCCGCTCCTCCAGATTCAATACTTCATGAATTTGGTTACTGCTTTTACCATGGTGTGATAAACCTAAAAACAAACAAACAAAAAAAAACACCCAGTTGTTCAATGCTTGTCTAAGTCGTGCTTAAACACCTTTTGTTTCTTTATTGTTTGAAAGATTTTGCTGCTCGAAGTTCCCATTGAAGGTCAAAAGAAAAAAAGAAAGAAAGTGTTGCTGGAAACTAAACTGCAGGGAAGCACTGAGATAACCCAGAGCATCTTGGATTATGTATTAGAAGCCACCAAACCAATATCACCAGCCAATCAGGGTATTAAAGGTAAAAATATTCTAGTCTGATTTTTTGTTGATAGCTCTATAAAATAGTTTAAAATTTAAATGGACACATGGAGGTAATACAAGAGCGTGAAATTAAAAAAAAAGAAGGTACGTTTTGAGTTACATCAAAAACCACCGCACAGCTAAAACCTTTCATTTACCATTGTTTCCTGTTACCTTCCAAGTCCATAAAATGCTTACTAAAAGATTCTTAAGTGAAACTTTGACTGTTTGTTCTACTACTCCACCTCAAATTCAGATTTATAGCTAAACTTCTGGCAAAACAGATTGAAGCACCTTTTTTAACCTTGGTCTGATCTGATGCCAGCATTGTATAAGAGATGCAATATCTACGTGAAAAAACATGTGGCATAACTGTATCAGTTACAATTATAATTTGGTTGGTACATTTTCTTTTTTATTACTGTGACATAGCTGGTCCAGCAAGTGACCTTGTGTTTGTGCTGACAAAAATTGGTTTAGTCAGCTTATTTAATTTCCAGATTGGTATAAACTATACTGACTAAAGCACTTTTTTTTTTTTTTTTTGCTGTGCACCTCATCTTTGTTTTGTAAGTAAGGTTACACCGGGAAGGTTGTCAGTGCAGACAAGACAGTGCTAACAATTTGGATAAACTGGTTGAACGTTAAAATGTTGTAGGTGGCAATAGGTGGGGTTGGATAGACTTAACAAAGGCAGTGAAGCAGAAAACATGGAATAACTTAATAGCATTAGTACGCATTGAGGGATGCCTAGCAAAAGCAAAAACTGTCTGTTTTTTACATAGTTTGGGGAGTTTTGAATTGATTCAGGAACCATGCATTAATATGAACTGTTTAGTGTAGCCTCTGCTAAAATATGCAACTGTGGTCAGAAAAGCAAACAAAATGCTGGATTCTGTAAGGGCGGAAGGGAGGATAATGCAGAAAATACTGTCCTACCACGACATGAATTACCCTAACCTGAAATATTGCATGCAGTTGCACTTTCCCATTTCAGAAAGAATCTTATTTAACTTAAAGATGAGTGGTTTAGGGGGTGAATGCTACCTGAATAATTAGAGGCATAGAAAAATTACTGTGAAATAAGGTGTACAGTCTGTTATCTTTCAGGCTAATGGGTATATACATATTTATGTTCTTTGCTTTGTGTATTTATTTAGATTTTCTAACCTTGCTTTACATTATAGCTAATAATAAGTGACTTTTCTTCCTAAAATTAGGAAGGATGGGTCTGGTAAGCATTCTGTTAGCCAACTCTGGGTTGTTTTGTTTTCTTGATTAATTAATTGTTTTTTGTTTGTTTGTTTTTTAATACTGTACTAGGGAAGCGTGTAGTGTTAATGAAGAAGTTTCCTCTTGATGGAGAGAAGACAGGCCAGGAGGCATCACTTTACATCGTTCCAACCGTTGTGAAAGGTAACACTAAATATAATTTCTGAAGTTGCATTCGTGTTAGTAGAAGTTCAGTTGAGAATTTAAGAATTCTTATGACTACACTGTATGATTTGTATTTAAACATTAAAAAGTTAGATTTGCATGGAAACCTGTCTCTGAACACTTTAAAACTTGAAAATGTTGCATAAAGGCATGGGAAAAACTTGTTTTTAATGGATTGCATTTATTTCTATAACTATAGCACACTTTCACTTATGGATTTAAGCTGTATTTGTTCACTTAATGCATATGTTTTGAACTGTAATCACCTCCTTTGAACTTGCTGAATGCAATTGTAAATAAGGCATCCAGACTATTCAATTCAGTGTTGTTTACTCAGAGAAGAATGCTTAGTGAATTCTGTAAGCAGTTTTGTTTAATGTGGAATGGTGAAGAAGTTCTTTAGAAGGCTAAGTAAACTGCTTGTCAGGAAAGTTTTTAAAAACAAGCCTGAAATAAGTGTCTGTGTGCCTTTGGTGAAACTCCTTTTTTGTTTTTGTGATAGTCCTTAAGGATAAAAACTATCAAATAAATAAATACCATTGTGGAGTTACCAATAGCGTTAAACACTTCTTCAGTTCCTAAGCCCTATTCTTTTTTCTTTTTTTTTTTTTTTTTTCTGACAACAGTAAACATTTCATATTAATTTCTCAGATGAAGCTGATCACAGTGATGGTGTAGTAACTGAACACGTCATGTTTTTTAAGGCTAGTCTTTTGAGTTGTAAATTGTTATGTAAGGATTGTGTATAATTTTTATCAATTATTGTATGGAAAAAGTTCAGCTACTCTCAGTTGGGAACACATAACTACAAAAGATGCAGAAGGGAAAATAAGATTGTTTTCTTTGATGAGTCTTCAGAGTATGTTTCCCTTACAGATAATACAAAATATGCCTACAGTCCAGGATGTCCCGTGTTCTACTGTTTACAAGACATCATGAGGGTCTGCAGTGAATCCAGCACCCACTTTGCTACACTTACTGCAAGAATGTTAATTGCCTTGGACAAGTAAGAAATGCCATAAATAAAAGTACAGTAAAATAGAAGAGAAAAAAATTTGGAGATGTTGCAAATACTTTTTACATTGTTGTGAATAAAAAGAAAATCATACTGATATCAGGTTGCTTTCTTCATGTTTATCAGAATCTAAAACCATGACAACAGATTTCTAAATCTTTTTCAAAATGTTTTTGTAAACTGAGAAATGGTGTGCTTGTTTAAATCAAGTGGCTTCTTGGAAGTCCTTGCTTACAGTGAATGTTTTATAAAATCACATAAAATACTAATATTTAATCTTCTGAAAGTGACACGAATGTTACCAATAAGAGTATTTGCAAGACTGCAGTGGAAATATCTTATTAATTTTATACCATTTAGATTTGCCTTTAGAAACAGTGAAGTGCATCTCTCCCAGACATACATGTTTATTTGCAGTAGTGAATTAAGTTTCGGAACGGTGATTAGTTGTTTAGCCAGATTTATAGGAGTTTGAAATTTGAACATGTGAGCAGGTTTTTTTACATTTAATGTCCCCTTAACAAAGAAATACCAGACATACTTATGTATGAACTTATTTGCAGGAGTAAGTCTGTCTGAACTGTAGGTTAATGAGGCCTTTAATAGGAAATAGGAAAACATCATGTTTATGAGCACCTTTTTCTGCCACACATAAGGTCAGGTGAAGCTCTTGGCTAATACAAAAAGTAATAATAATAACAATAATAATAATAATAATTACAGGCTACTGCATGGCAAGGTTCTGTGTGTAGTTTTTGTGCAGTTCATTAGTATTTCTGTGTATACCATTATGCCAGATTTTATATTTATTTGTTAATTTATGCCTTCAGATTCTAAGCTCTGCTTAAAATGCGTCACCAGGCTTACAGCTGTTAGAGAAACTTTGGAAGTATAATAGAAAAGAGTTTATATGGATTATTCTCTAGGGAGGTAGTCTGAAATAACACTTCAATATGGTACTTTGAACTTTTCAAATTAATCTATCAACTGAAATTACCTGAAAATACCCTCAGTTAGGCAAGAGGGTGTTTAGAGCACAATGACCACAATTTTAAAGACCTTCCTCTCAGCAGGACTATGAGTAAGTGAAAGGAACATAGCTTTTGCAGGACATGATTGATTGGATCCGGGACTTAAAAATCCAGGCCTAAGAATGTGCTCTGAACTGCAAGCCACATTCTTAGACTGGCAAGATCCAAATGATCCTGTCAGTGGATCTTTCATTCCAGAGCATCTATTTCTTTCTTCTACATTTCTGGGGTAAATCACTACAAAGAATTTATTATATTCTAGTGAAGTATGAATTTATTTCAAGCTTTCGAGAAAGAATGTGTGGAAACCTAAAATGCAAACCTGACTTTAGATTTTTAAAATGTCTTGTTCCACATGACCCTAAAGCCGTTCTATATTATCAGGAGGAGTCCACTTAAAACAGAATAATCTTCAGCAAAGCTATGTGAAAAAGCAGGTGGTAGCCTACATGAAAGAGAATTAGCAGTTTCTAAGTTATCAAAGGAAGCTTCAGTCTGCGTACATACTGAAACCTCAGCTCACACTTTAAACAAATTGCTTTAAGTTTCAAAATGAGTATGCTGAGAGTAGTAACACTGATGAACTGAAAGTAAATGAAACGATAACTTGGTGTGGTTACGTGTTTTGGCTGTAACCATCGCTACCTTTACTGTAGATCTTAATTTCCTTTTCTTTGAGAGGTTGCATCTGCCGGAAATGTGTTTGAGCAAACGTTTGCTTAACTATATTCTATTAAAAAAATAATTTGGGGGGAGTAATTTAGTGTGATAAAATTCTGTGCACATTATAATTATTTCTTAATGTATAGTTATCGTGCATACAACCCTTAATCAAACAAAATAATGGCCAGGCATGACCAAAATATTAATTTATTACCTGAAAATGAATTACTTGCTCATTCTCTTCTGCAGGTGGCTGGATGAACGGCATACCCAGTCTCATTCCATCCCAGCTTTATTCAGACCATCTCCTCTTGAGAGAATTAAAACAAATGTAATAAACCCTGCCTATGCTATAGAACCTGGTCAAACAGAGAGCTCGTTACACATGGGTTATACTGCCTTGGAAATAAAGAGTAAAATGCTGGCACTGGAGAAAGCAGATATGTGTATCTATAATCCCTTGTTTGGGTCTGACCTTCAATATACCAATAGGGTAAGAACTGTATTTTCATTTTATATTTGTGAAACATATGTACATTTTCATTTTACAGCTCATTCATTTATTTTATATGAGCATGCTTTGTGTTTTAATGTGATCAGATTTCTTTCTTGCACACTTAACTGCCAAATAGGTTTTAAAATCCACACACTTGAACAGGAGTCCCTTTACTTATAAAATGTCACTAGCATAAATTTGGTTCCAAGAGAATACTTGGGTTGGATGGGGGATTGTTTAACCAAATCTCAGTAAGACTTTTTTTTTCAGTTGTGTTTAAATTATGTCTTCACAGGTTGACAAAGTGGTAATAAATCCATACTTTGGCCTTGGAGCCCCAGACTATTCAAAAATTCAGATTCCTAAAAGAGAAAAGTGGCAACGTAGCATGAGCAGTGTCACAGAGGACAAGTATTACCTTACATTTCTTTTTCTTTAATAGATAATTTTGCTTTGTTACATCACAGTAGTACTTGGCAGACTCAGAATGATGTTCTCTTTAGGGTTTCACTGTACAAATGCCTATTTAAAAAAATCTATTTGAAGTCTCTAAGTACTGAAACAACAATTAAAGGATGGGTCAAGGAAGTTTTAAATTACAAACATTAGGAAAGCATTTCTTAGCATAATGAGTACAGCTGTGGCTTGGCTACTGCATGACTAAAATACTAGTTGTACAAATACACATTTTAGCTGCATGAGCTGTAGATCTGAAGTTAGTCGTGAGTTAGTCATTGAAATATTACTGAACTGTGTTTTCCTTCTGCTTTCCCTTTAATTTAATAGGGAACACCAGTGGGTAGATGATTTCCCTCTTCATCGGAGTGCTTGTGAAGGCGATTCTGATTTACTAAGCCACCTTCTGGACAAAAAGTTTTCTGTTAATCAGTTAGACAGTGACCACTGGGCACCTATCCATTATGCATGCTGGTGAGTCAGTTCGATATATTTTTGCAAATGAAGCATATTCTTGCTGTAGCAATTCTTTAGCACTAAGCACCTGTGTAATTCATCATGCAGACTCAAAAATGAGGAAAAAAAAATCTAGACTTTTATAGTTGGACTCTAATAAATGTTAGTGTTAACCTTTTGAAGAGAAATATTGCTTCAGGTTTTGAGATAATTGCTATCTGAATGGTTTCAGAGACCAGGTATGGATACCATATCATCAAACACTTATCTATTGTTCCTATAGCTGTCCTGAAGCACCTGTTTTAATTGCTGGGTCTGGTTTAGTGTGGTAACTTTTGCAGTCTTCACTGGTTAAAGGCTACAAGTAGTTTTGTACAGCAATAGCAAGTGTTGGTGACGGTCATGCTTTGAGCAGGAAGCTGATTTAGGTAATTTCCAGATGCCAACTTGTCTGATTCTATAATTCTGTGATGATTTTAATCTATAATTCCTTCAAAGCTTTTGTCAGTTGTTGTAGAAATGCTTTTGTTTTGTCCTTAAGCAAGTTAGTCTTCTGTATTTATAATTGTGTCTGATGACCTGAAGAACATGAAAATCAAGCTCGGTTGTTTGAAAACAAACAAAAAACTTATTTGACTTTTAGTGTTTCTCAGAAAATTTACATGAACAGCATACATCAGATTTACCAATTACCAGTGTGAGGTTTAGGTGTTCTCAGGAGACATCTACGTGACAGTCAGAAGGTTTAATGTGATTCTCACAAGGATTTTGAGAATCACATTACTTGTGGGCAAGGCTGAGCCCTGTTTTTGGTGTGACTGCATTGCTACAGCTACCCCAACTTTGTTTAAAGCAAGGTTGGGTGTGTCCGTAATGAATCCAATAAACAGTTACTAGATGGTACCGAGTAAGTGTACAATAGTTGCCACAAACTTATTAATGTTCCCTTCTCTTTGGTGTCATTTCAGAGTTAAACTCTTGAGCATGGCAGTATACTTTTTCATATTTAGGAGTATCTGAAAAAGATTGTTGTTTACACTTGTGTCTGTTCTGTTTTTAATCTCTCTGCAGGTATGGAAAAGTTGAAGCCACTCGGATGCTGTTAGAGAAAGGGAAATGCAATCCAAACCTTTTGAATGGCCAGCTTAGCTCTCCTCTGCATTTTGCTGCTGGAGGTGGGCATGCTGAAATAGTACAAATTTTACTGAATCATCCAGAAATTGACAGAGTAAGTTCTGTTTGTGTACAGAAATAGCGGTTTAACATCCCCTTTCTAGGTTGTGCATGTGAAATACTTTGTGTCCAGATCAAAGTGTGTCATCCCATGGAGAGGTTGCCAAAAAAATGGTTTTCCTCAGTTCTGCTTTTCCCATTCTATATCAATGAAATGTTAAACCCCAGGATTGAGGATCTTAATAATCTTGAAAATATGTAAGTGTTTACCCATCTCCAGTCAAAACAATGTATTTTCTGTGTTTCTGTTGGTTTGTAGCACATTACTGATCAACAGGGAAGGTCTCCACTGAATGTCTGTGAAGAGAACAAACAAAATGAATGGGAAGAAACTGCAAAACTGCTGAAGGAAGCCATAAATAAACCTGTATGTGCTTATTTTCTAAATAGTTTGCAGTTTATATTTAATTTACACATAGACTTGTGGAAGAGCTAGGCCGACTTATAGCTGTTACTGGAAACATGCAATATACTTAAATTGTTAGTGTAAATATTGACAAACTAGCATTTTGTCTATTTTTTTTTTGTGAATAATTATGGCTAGTAAGACTTTAAATGTGATTATTTGATTTATTTGTAGAAGTATCACATCAACTGTTGATCTCATGTCTACTTTTGATGATATAACCATTACTTTTCTTTATGCCTTATTAACTTATGTGCTGATAAACAGGGACACTCAGCTGCTTAAATGCAGACTTCTACAAAATAGGCTACTCAGTTCTTGAGCACTGAGTAGATTTGAGGAGAGGAAATAACACAATCTTGCAACATTTTATTTGAGAAGCTGAAACATTGAACCTGTTGGAGAGATGAATACAAGATGTTTCTTTACTTTGTATGACTTGTGTATGTATATGCTTTAAGCACCTGATTTCAGTCTCTCAGAAAGTGTGCTCTGCGCCCACACGTAAATCACTGAAGGCTATGGGAATTCTGAAAGGGGAAAATGATTTATTATTAGCAATATTATCGAAGGGCTAAAAGATCTTAGTGAGATTGTATTCTTATTTTGCTGGGGTCTGTGTAAAGGATGGTGTTTTCCTCCTGAAAAATTAACCTTTTTTGGATTAGACTAATGGTGAGAATAGTTCATAACATGCCAGTAATAGTGAGGTAGTCATTTCAGGACCTGTTTAGGCAGTTGAGCCCAGATCCCTTTTTCTGTAAGTTCCTGCTTGCCTTTGAGTTAAACAGAAGCAAACTCCTCAAATATCAGTAGAACCTATCTTGTAGTTACTGTGGTAAAAACAAAACAAAACAAAAAAAAACACTTCATAAGAAGTTGCATGGGACATGAAACATACAGTTTTCTTAAACAAAAATATGAAGAAGTTGTGCAGTGTGTTTTTTCTCAACAGTATCAAGCACCAACAATAATTTGTATAAGTTTACATTAAAGAATTAAACACTGTTTCTTTATGTAGTATGAAAAGGCGCGGATTTATCGTATGGATGGGTCATACCGCTCTGTTGAGCTGAAACATGGAAACAATACCACTGTACAGCAGATAATGGAAGGGATGCGTTTGTCTCAAGAAACTCAGCAATACTTCACTATCTGGATTTGTTCTGAGAATCTCAGTAAGTAACAGGGAAGTTAGTTATACTTGAGAGTTGATAAACTGTGATAACAGTTTTTTTTGTTTGCCTTTAAAAAAAAATGACGATTTTCTTAAGAAAATAGGAAACATGGTCTCTGACAGCTTTGTAATACTCTGTATCAGTTTCTTACAAACCATGTTTAGGAATTAATTTATATCTAGGCTGTCTGTTAACATGCTTTGCCCCTCCTGGAGACTCTGTGATCCTTACAGGTGTCATTCTTTATATATTTTGCATAAGGAGTGAGACCCAATTTTCTATTTCCTCTGCTTAAGCTTTCCTGCAGTAGATCAGCTCCCAGCCGTTACAGCCTGATATCTCCAAAATGTGCTTTCAGAGTTACAGATAACTTCATTTTACTCATTGTTTTGGCTATCTCCAGTAGGTCTGACTCTCTCACTGTGGCACCTAAAATGTATTTCATCTTGGAAGATGAGCCTGTTCCAGATTGCCTTTCTGTTTACAAAACACAGTTAAGGTCCAGTGGATACTGTGTTGCTGTGTTGACAGTACTGTTAAGACAGAAGCCTTGCATTCAAACTTCTATTTATTGATGTCATTATTCTACTACTTCAGCACTGTTGCATTGTTACTTTTTTTAAATATAAAAGTATTGTAGTTGTATGCAGTCTGGCTACTGTAACCCACATTTGAATGTAATACCTGGAACAGGACGGATCATAGAGAATGGCTTTGGTTGGAAGGGACCTTTAAAGATCATCTAGTCCAGTCCTTCTGCTGTAGACAGGGAAGAAGTGTTTGAGTATTTAAGTCTTACTGCCTTTTCTAAGCATATATATCATGTTTTACTTAAATCACAGAAATGCTACCCTTGCATTTTAGGGGAAATATTCACTGATACATTGTTTGTTTAAAACGAAGTAATTCTGTAGATATTTAGCCTAAGTTTAAAAATGAATCAGCTTCTGATATATAGTCCTTCAAACAATTAATGACAAGTTTTAAAAATACATTTCTTGCAGTTTGTTGCATGCAGTTGTAAAGACCACATAGTCTCCTTGTATATAGGATGGATAATATTTTTCTGTGTTTGAATGTAGGGGGGATAAGTAGAGTGAATAGATAGATTATCCTCAGTGAAAACATGTTCCACTATAATAGGTCCTTTGAATTTTTACATATAAGGTAAAATGTCACAATGTAGAAGCTAGGGCAGTGAAGATAAAACAAATGCAGTTCTGGTTCCTCGCTACTAGAAAACAGCTAAACAGTAATCACAAAGACAGGCAGGACAAGTGAATGAGCACAGCTGAAGGTATGTATATAGCAGGACTGTAGCTGGAACCTCTGCATTTATATAATCTCTGATACAGACAGGAGAACATGTAAATTTGAATTATAGTAGCCTGATAAGATATTTCACATATTAAAAAAAATGAATGTCTGTTGTGAAAGGTTTATGGATTATATCTCCAAAAATGGCAAGTATGTTTGCAAGATAAGCTATATCTGTATTTTTCCGTCAAAATCAGACTTTTGGACTTTGTCCCATAATAATTATTGTGATTTATTTAATATGTCTGCTTGCTTTCTGGATTCCCTCTACTTGTGGCTTTATGATCCATCTTGATATTCCATTAGGTTTTTAAATACAAGTTCACTCTTGGGAAGATGAAAACAACAAAGGTTCATCGTTAGTGCTTTTATTAAGTATATGTCAAGAGTTTTGTCAATATGTCTGTATTTTTAAAACCTTTTATATGTAGCAGTTTAGAAAGCATTGGAAAACTGTTTGTTAATGAGTCCTCAGTTTGAGATATTCTGTTTCTGGCACAGAATTTAACATCCATATATGTATATGCTAGGTTATTGTTCTGTTTATTTATAAACAAACTGGTATTTTCTAGGCCTCCAACTGAAGCCATATCACAAGCCTTTGCAGCATATTCGAGACTGGCCTGAAATATTCACTGAACTGACAAATCTGGATCCTCAGAGGGAAACTTCACAGCTTTTCCTGAGAAGAGATGTGAGACTTCCACTGGAAATAGAAAAAAAGGTCTGCACATAGAAGTGATAGCGTGAAACCATGGTCTGAATCAGGACACCTTGAACATCAACACTCAGTGTGTTTAGTGACTGTAGTAATTTCCATGCTTACTTAAATCAGATCTCTTCTCTCCTTCCCTTTTCTGTAAGACTTTGTCTTCAAGTTCTGCCCTATGCCTTCTCAACATTCACTCAGACTCTCTTAATTTCTCACCTTCTGAACTGTTTGGTTTATTGTAAGTCCATGTGCCCCAGTCTCTGTTTGTCATGCTCTGTTTTCTTTTCCTCATACTATGATGTATCCAATACTTAATTAGTCAATTTCAGTGGGATTATTCAAATATATTCAAAATTGATTGGGGAATGGGGGGCGGGGGAGGAGGACACGTATCAGTATTTCTGTGAACCTATTGATTGGGCATGGTGTGCTAGTCACCTTTAATTTGCAAATGCGTTAGATTAATGAAGTCTTGAATTAAGTCAGTAAAAAAAAATGTCATTTTTACCATTGCAAAGCATTACTAAAAGGTACATTTCAAGCAGGATCACACCTTCGTGCTCTGTCTCTGAATCAATGAGAAATTGTATTTCTTGTTTCTAAGCTTATTTTGTTTTACCATGAAATCATATTAATTATTTATTTTTTTTTAACAGATTGAGGATCCATTAGCTATTCTTATTCTTTTTGATGAAGCCAGATATAACTTACTGAAAGGTTTCTATACATCACCTGATGCCAAGCTGATCACACTCGCAAGTCTGCTCCTACAAATAGTCTATGGAAATTATGAGAGCAAGAAGCATAAACAGGGCTTTCTGAAGTAAGTATGTGCATTTAAAATGTCAGATTTTGTTTTTCAGTGACACATTTTAGATAGTTCCACTTAGTGTGAAGCTCTCAAATTTTAGGTATAGCGTTATTTACTGTCACTGAGCTCTAGTTCAGAGTGACCATATAACCCTTGTAGCATTAACAGAAGTTAGGTGTGGTGTCTGATAAACACGCTAACTTTACTTATTGCAGTCCCAGGCAGAGGGATGGAGGTTCTGTATTCTGCAAGTCTGTGCTGAGATCCAGTAATATGAAAATGTATAACAGTATTCATGTGAGTGAAGGGTTTTAACAGGATGGAGACTGGACTATGCTGAAGGAATTCCTTACTATGTCCAGATAAACCAGATTCTGGACTGGCTTTCCTCCCTCTTTTGGAGGGGGTATGGAGAGACCATGGAGAGTGTTATTTCTGTTCACATTTGCATGTGAAATGCTACACCAAATTGGTCAGGAACACAGCACCAGCAGGGCTGTGCCAGATGGTGCTTTTCTCTCACCTTCTCTTCACTTGACCGTGGAGCTGTGGCTGAGCTCTTCTGGGATGTGTTTTTTTCTTCCCACATACATTCCTACAGTGGTACCTGAACACATCAAGATTTCGCTCCTCTGCTGAGTGAACCTTCACTCCACCCCCCACCAACTCCACCCCAGCTCATTCACGTAACAGCAGCTGTGCTATCCTGGGAGGCTACTATACTTCTTATCTCTTCTCATTCACAGCAGCAGCTGAGCTGTGTTGGCTTGCTTTTCTTGGTTATGTCCTCCACCATCAGTAAATCAGGTGCATTTTTTTGCTGCAGTTACACTGATACAAGTGGGAGCTGCCTCTGAAAGGGCTGGCTGTACTGCCTCATGTCCAGGTTCCTTTCTCTGCCTTCTGTTAGGCATAGGGACTGTACCTGTACAGAGTAAGCCAGATGAATGAGCTCGCTGAGCAGAAAACCAGCAGTGACCCAGATGCGTTGTCCTGTGTGGGGTTTCTGTTTGGTAGTGAAGTTATGGACAAATACAGTGTAAAAGGGATGCAGCCTATATTAATAGTGCATGAAAGCCAACTAGGCTTTTACAGCTTCCTTTTAGTGTTTGTTGCCTCTTTTAAAAATAGAACTTTCTTTAGATAGCTCATAATACAAGAGTGAAGCTATTTAATTTTCACGTGGAGATGAACGGGCCTGGCTATTGTTGGTACTGAACACAGCACTGAAGGGAAGAGTGCCCATAAGCTGTCATCCTTACCAAGTTATGTGATTTTTCTGGTTTAAGCAACTGTCCCTATATAATTTTGGCTTCCAAACTGGAAACCACCAAACCGGTCTGTAATCAAGTAAGAGTCGCGTTCTGCTGCTAGCATTTCCTGCCCCTGCCATGTCCATAATGCGTGACACAGAGAGGTTAACACAAAGCTCTGTCAACTGCATGGCCATTAACTAAGAATTGCTCTCCATCTTAGGAAACCCCAGCTTCAATTTCAGGATAGCTTCTCATCTGAGGAGGCAAGGTAGAATGGGAGCTGACTGTCTAGCTCTGTGTATGTGGCTTGAAGATGCAAACTGGCAGCCATTGTTCTGAGTCCTTACTTTGATTAAGGAAAACTTCTTTTCTGCTTTCTTTTTCTTGTAGTGAAGAAAATCTTAAATCCATAGTGCCAATCACTAAACTGAAGAGTAAAGCTCCTCACTGGACAAACAGGATACTTCATGAATACAAGGTAGGACAAATAGTAAAATTCTAGAAAATCCTGTCTTAAACATATGTTTGACTGATTGTCAGTTAATGAACAAAAATGCTCGTATATGAAGCTGGAAATGTGTATGCTCTGAATTTTTAGTATGGCTTGTTGGAACGCTCTATTTCTTATACAGTTACAGTTGTTTTGTTTCTTAAAAATAAGTATAATTTTGTCATCTATTCATTTATCCTCAACATTATCTTTCCATTGGGGGATGTTGCCAATTGAGGTGGACATGCAGAAAATCTGCGCTGATTTGTATTTTCCCATCTTCTTGCAGCGATAGATCCATAAACTCCTTTGTGCCAATGTAACTTGTATGTTAGAGACGTTAGTGGTACTGACTCACAAACTACACTGATTAGAGTAGGTCATTTAGCAAAACTCTTAAACGTGGACTTGGGCTGCTTCTGTAGAAGACATCTAACTTCGGGCTGTGAATTCCAAACTGGGTCAGACACACCTGAAAATTAAATTAGCGAACTTCGCAACAAATTGTGGAAGAAGTGAGGTGTGACAGGGAGAATTGTACCAGCTGACATGTATCACTTACAGTAGCCAACAGGAAACTCTGCAGAGGCACACAACGAATGTTTTCAGGCCTTGCCACAATTTCTTTAAGATGAGGTTACTCAATCATATGCTTTCTCCTGATGCCTACACCTTTTCTGTCAGAAACCAGCAGATCATCTTTGTAATATAGATGAAGAAGGGGAAGATGATGGTTTTTCTAAGACTGGTATAGAAGGGGGCACAGCAGAGTATTCTCTACTCTTTCTTTTATCTGATAATACGTAAGAGTGAGCACAGCTTTTTAGCCTTCTGTTCTTTGGACATTATTTTTGAGTGCAAGAGAAGGGGAAAGGAGCTGCAATCTTTGTTCCAAAGACATTCATATATTTTACATTTTAAAAATAGCTGTGTAGAATTCAGATAAACAGTAATGCAGGGTGTAGAACCAAAGAGGTTGGTGCCACCCACCACACCCACAATTATGGCCCCCTAATTGCTAAAGACTTATGTTCCCTCTTGGCCCTGTGCCTTCTCATGTGTGGCCCAGACAGTTTTTTGTTTCAGAAATGTTTTTTAGTTTCAGAACTCAGAAAGTTGTTTCCCCTTTTTCTATTTAGTGTGCTTTACACCAGTATATTCTGAGGTGGGAGCGCATTCTAACAACCCTTTGTTGCGACTGTTTCATGTTACTGAAGAGGAAGGAAACAGCAGGAGCACGTCTCACTCCAAGTGAGGGCTCTGCTGAAGAAAACAAAGCTGTGCTGCCTTTTGTTTAAAAAATAGAAAATCCACGCTGTGTTTGGGGGAGATACTTGCTCATCTGAACATGCCTTGGAACACTTGAAGGGTTGATGAAGGTGAATGCTTAGGGTTTTTTGGATTTTATGTATTTAGCGCCTGACAAGTCCAACGTACTTATGAGAGAGGGAAAATTGTGGGGATCTGCAGTGCTCAGGTGTCTGTGGTTAAGATTTTTTGATGCTCATACAGGCAACTGCTTTCTGCCTCAGTCTGTTTTGGCATCTGAGCCTTTCTGTGACTCCAGGGTTTAATATAGGTACAGGAGAATGGTTGCTAGAAAGCACTTTGGGAATACTAGTTTAGTGGGAATTCTACTGAACTGTGGATTTTCTTCAAATAAACACAATTATTTTGGAAGATGTATTGATTGCCATTGTTCTTTTATTTCTAGAACCTCAGCACCAGTGAAGGTGTAAGTAAAGAGATGCATCACCTTCAGCGCATGTTTTTGCAGAACTGCTGGGAAATTCCTACTTACGGAGCAGCTTTTTTCACCGGCCAGATATTCACCAAAGCAAGTTCAAGTAGCCATAAAGTCATCAAAGTGTACGTAGGAGTCAATGTGAAAGGGCTGCATCTCCTCAACATGGAAACAAAGGTCAGCTTACGTGATCTGCCAATAAAAGCTGCTAAGTTTTAATTCTGTTCTCTTAAATTCCCCATGCTACTTCCTACTTTCTACTTTTTTTTTTTTTACTAGTCTCTTTTCACATCCGACTTGACTGTGAAGATTTCCAAGATTTTGAAGTCTTCAAAGGGCACTACTAATAGAAAGCCTCGTATTTTTCCACTTGACTACTTTATAAGCTACAACTAGATAATGGAACATACTGTTTCACTTAGGTAGAATCCTATCTAAAGTAAGGAAAAGTAAGGAAAATTCAGTTTGTAAGTATGGAGAGTATTTTCTGAGTGACGGTTTACTGCATTTCATTGTAGGCTTTACTCCTCAGCCTAAAGTATGGCTGCTTTATGTGGCAGTTGGGAGATGGTGATACATGTTTTCAAATACACAGTCTGGAAAACAAAATGAGCTTTATTGTGCATACCAAACAGGTAAGCATTGTCATTTTTCATCCTCTGTTTATGTTGAATTATTTTTCCTAGACTTCTCTTTTGAGATTGACAACCCTTGTTCCATATAAAAGATGCTCCAACCAAGTCCCCACAAAAATGATTTTCAAATGAGAACTCTTGCTAATATTTCAGAATGTTTGCTTGTTTTCCTAGTATGTGAAACCTTTAGGGTTCAAAATACGTAAAAATACATCTGCAGTTATTAGGGAATAGAATTTTTGTAATGGAAACTGTTTGTTGCATGTACCCAATGCTTTAGACTCTAAGGACAATTTTAAATATGACAAGAATCACAGAGTTAGAGCTGGTAACTTTTCTATCAAAACTAGTGGAGTTTGGGATTGGGTGGTATTAGTGATAATATGTCATGTTAAAATGTGTTGCAACAGAACTACAGCTTTGACTGTCTTGTATACTTTGACAGTAGTTGCCTTTTGATTCTTAAGAATATGGATAGAGGGATGAAGTGATTTAACGTTTTGAAAAACACTTTCTGATTTATGAGGAAAACCTAGTTCTTGTTTTTCATTATTTCATTATTTTTTCTAAAATGATGTAATTTCTAACACTTCTGTATACTTACCTTTGCCATATATTTAAATTGTTTGTGTCATTGATCTGAAATGCTGATTAGAATTTAATTGTATGCCCTTGCACAGGCAGGTCTCGTCGTAAAACTTCTGATGAAATTAAATGGCCAGTTAATGCCAAATGAAAGAAATGAATGATGGAAAAGTTATGAAACAGCATCTTATGGCTAAGCAAAAAACAATTCCCATCCTGACAGAAGACTTCCACATACATGAGTTTTACACAATAGAAAAGTCAATTTGTACAGTTGGTTTTTTAACTTTGTACAGAAGCTGCATGGTTTATTTTTTTAAAAAACTATACAACATATCTGTTATTTTTATAAATATTTTTGTTTTGCATATAAGCTATTGTAGAGCTTCAGGTAAACCAATAAAGCTAGTAAAATGTAAATTTCGGTCAGACGAGAGTGAATAAGGAATCATTCTTGATTCTTGATTGTTGGACGAGAATGAATCTGGGAACTTTGTTTCCCAGAGGATTATGGGACTGCTGGTGCCATTAAGCAAGTCTCAGTTAACCTATTTACCTTTCCTGTCTTTCTGTGGAACATCGAGGAGGTTGTATATGTTTTAGTATTTGTAGACAAACTTTATTTTTAAAATACTGTTGATAAGTATGCCTAGAAGACCAGTCAATCCTTTGACCAACTACTTTTGATAAACTCATATTTTTTATTTGGTTTCTGACGAATGTTATAGCTGGCTTTATTTTTACTCTTTCTCATACTTTGTATTCAAATTTATTCTAAAATACTGCATGAGGATGTCAAAAGGGAAATACTTTGAATCTACAAAAGCCATATTAAATGTTTAGCATGCTTATTATAGGAAAACTGGATTTTTACTTTTGCTGTGCAATATAAAATTTTGTATGTGAAGGAGAGGGAGATACAGATTTATAAATAAATCTTATTCAGAAGTCTTCAGAAAGTTTAATAAGTCTTACCCTGGATTGCAATACATATGCAGTAACAAAAGCTCATATAGGATGTACTGAGTTATTTCTGTTAAACTCATTCTCCTACTCATTACTTATTTCAGTTTATTGAAACCACAAGGAGTGCAGGATGCAGGAATGAATATACTTTATGTAACAGTTACAGTTTGATAATACAACAATACAGTTTATAAGCATTCTTGCTCTTTGCAGTTAGGACTGGGTCTTAACGTGTTGGGTCTTAAGTGTAAGGTCGAATGCTATGGAGTCTGAAACATGTCGTTGTACCTTAAAATAGTATTCATGATACATCTTTAAAAATCCTAGTTGCATTTTGGGGTTTTAAGTGCACTTGACTATTTCTTCCATGTAAACTGCATGCTAAAACAGTGTGCAATATTTTGTAAAGTAACTTACAGACAAGTGGCTTTTTTTGTTGTTTTTTAAAGTGAAGATTAAAACAAGTGTTAGGAACTGTGTTGTTTTATAATGCCTTTACTAGTACCTCACTACTAGGAAGTACATTTTAAGAAATTAACATCTTAAAAAAAAAAAAAAAGTGAACAGGAGACTTCATTTGTTACCTTCTTAGAAAGCTGTGCTTTAAAACTGAAACTTCACTGTCATAAAGAACAGTAAATCATGGATGGTTATCTTTTATTTAAGATAAATAATGCAACAGGTCCATCATAGTGCGTCCTTGCTATCGTGGCGCACTGGTATCAGAAGTACTCTTCCATACGCAGCACTTTGTTACAAAACTAGAGGAAGAATGTTAAGATGTGTGTTACAGCCACATATTTAACAACAGTATTAATATGCCTTAATGCTGTATAGTTCTTTCTGCTAAGATTCTTATTTATTACTACTTAATAAATTGTTTACAACAAGTCATCTTTGTTGGTTTTATATTATTACCACCAGCATGGAAGTACCATCAAATGTGTCACCAAGCAAGTCCTATTACTTTACAAAACATTTTTTTTTTTTTAACAGGCTTACCTTTGCAAGTTTTGTAGGGTGATCATGAGATAGGATCACAGGAAGGGATCCATGGTGACTGCAAATTGAGGCACACAGAGCACTTTGCTCTGCACTGTGGATACAACTTGGGCATCGATCGGAAAAACTGGAAACTCTTAGTCCTGGCAAACCCAAAGGCTGCAGATACTGTGCACCAAGGGAGTTTTTGAGGACTGAGAGCCCAGCCATGCTGTCCAGGTAGGCTTCTGGCAGCTGGGTACATAGCAGTTGTCACTAGGTTGCTGTTACAAGAAAGGTGTGTGCTGTCCTTTTGTCTAGAAGTGGGAAATGTGAAACAGGAGCAGAGAGAAATCTGATGTTGTAGAGGTAGACTGCTAGTAACAGTCCTTTGGAATTGAAAAAGAGCTGCAGGAAGTCTAAAAATGAAATAATTCCTGCTTACAAATGTTTAGGTCAACTGTTAGTAGTTTCTCTAACAAGTATTTTTAAATCAATAACCATATAGTTGATAAAGCAAAGATTTGATGGAATATTCCAGCAAGGCTGAGTAAGGCACAATTGTAGTTGAAAATTTAAGCCGTGAAAAACAGGCACATTTTTACCAAGTGGGATAATTAATCATTAGACTGCCCTGCTGCCAGGATGGCTTTTTCCCTGCTTTCAGTGTGGGCCTCACTGCAAGACAGGACTGGCCTGGGTCTAGCCAGGATGCCTTTTGCAGTACAGAAGCTTTACACGTTGACTGGAGGTTGGCCGAATCGCTGTGAACCTCAAATTACCTGTGGAATGGTTCCTGGCCTTAAATTATGGGCTAACGGGGCAAGCCCCTGTTTTGTCCTTAGTTCATGTGAGGAGGGACATGGGGCTGCGAGCAGCACCCTGTGGTCTCTCAGCATGGCGGCCGCCATTCCCAGCCTTTCTTATGGAACTCAAGTCCTGTGAGGAGCGGCTGAGGGAGCTGGGGTGGTTTGGTCTGGAGCAGAGGAGGCTCAGGGGAGACCTTATTGCTCTATACAGCTGCGTGAAGGTGTGGGGAGCTGGGGGACGGCCTCTTCTCGCAGGTAACTAGTGATAGGACTAGAGGGAATGGCCTCAAGCTGCACCAGGGGAGGTTCAGGTGGGAAATGAGGAGACATTTCTGCTCAGAGAGAGTGGTCAGGTGTTGGGACGGGTCACCCAGGGAGGTGGTGGAGTCACCGTCCCTGGGGGTGTTCAAGGAGAGGTTGGATGTGCTTAGGGACAGGGTTTAGTGGTGACATTGGCAGTAGGGGGATGGTTGGACCTCATGATCTGTGAGGTCTCCAGCCCCCCGCCCCCATGTCTCCAGCATTCCCTCCCTCAGCGCCCTCCCGCGCCTCCTCGGGGCGCTGCGTGAGGCGCGGTTGTTGCCGCGGCAACGGCCGGGAGCCCTGAGGGGAGCGGCGGCGACCGGGACTGGGACCGGGTCTGAGACCGGGGCTGGACCCGGTGCGGTGGCGGCTGAGGTGGGTTGGGACGAGGAGGGCCGGGCCGAGGAGCCGCTGGGGTTCAGGGGCTGCTCCTGAGGGGTCGGGAGGAGGGCTCGGTGCTGAGGGGAGCCCCTCAGGCAGCCCCCGAGTCCTCCTCTTGTTGCTTTGGTGACGGGAAAAGTCACCGTAAAAAGGGGATTCCCTCCTGTCACTTACAGCCAGGTATGCTTTACAAAATAGGCTGTTTCTTAAAAAAAAAAATAATAAATACAGGCTTGGCAGTGGTGATCTGCATGGTTTGCAAAGGTTCCTCTTGACCTTAAAACTTTTTAGTCACACGGAGTAAGGGTGTTATAATTTTGTACCACCTCAGCAGAAAGACCCGTGTTAAAGGAAGGAGGGAAAAATGTAAATCTGTTGGAGGAGCTCATGTCGGAAGGCTTACGGAGCAGGATGGTGCAGGTCTGCCTGTGAAGGGGGAGGAGGAGGCTGGTGATGAGTGCCTTGGGTTTGCCAGCCGGCAGTCAGGTGAGGTGGGGAAATGCTGCTTGTGGTGGTGCATCACCAACAGGAGAGTGAAGGCTGAAGTAGTAATTAGCAGGCTGAGGCAGGACAAACATGCAAGGAGAGCTCTAGAGAGCTGTGGGATACACACAGCTGAGCCGTGCCTGAGCCTCTGCTGTCAGGGGACATCCTGTGCTGTGCAGGTGGACCACAAGGGCCCCATGTGGAAAGCAGAGTATTGTATCTCTTACCCTTGTCAAATATTTCTTAAAATACACTTTGGGATTAATGTGTGTCCCTACAGACTGAAATAACCCAATCTCATCCACTGTTGTTTATAATGAAAAACGAAGAACCGTTCAGAACTATGGCTGACATAGCAGTAAGTATCTGTAGTAGTGATGGCTGCCCTGTGAAACAGAATCAAAACAATTTCATTAACAGCTTTTTTATTTTATGAGATAGATAAATGTGGCTTTCAAGATTTATATATCACACATCCATTAAATCCACATCCATATTTAGATAAGCAATTCTTTCTGCTTGAGGCCTATTCTTATTTGTTTGTGATTTCAAGGAGCTTAAAAATAAAAGTTACATTTTACAATGTAAGCATTTTAATAAAGTTATTATTGCATATGTTATTGCATATTCATCATTTTAAAACCATTTTGATTTTAAAACCAGTTCGATGTTTAAGTGTAGACTTGGAAAGCCTAAATTATGGGTCCTGTTTCTTAAAAGATAAATATATATATATTTTAACCATGAGATGCTACTCACCTAAATGTTGTGTATAGGCAAAGAAACATCTAAAATATTCTTAAATTAAAAGCTGCATTTAATGGGTCTGTTGATTCTATGAAATCTCAAGCGACAAATGACACAGTTGTGATGTATGTTTTGCGATCTGTAGTACTGGATAGAAAAACAAGATATTATATTTAAGTAACAAGCAGTGCAGTAAAATAATTTCCTACTTTGGGTAAACAAAGAAGTGGGAAAGTTCACAAATATGTTAAAAAAAAAAAAAAAAAGTAATCTAGATTTTTTCTTATACAATTGCTAGCTCAATCTGCTAATGTCAAAACTTTTATTATTCCATATGGATTTCATGCTTACACTTTGGTTTCTTAAAAAATAGCAGTAAGAATCAATTGCCAATCCAGAAAAAGAACCAATGTCTCTGGAGAAGGAAGAAGATTAAATTCCACAAAGTCTAAATACAGAAGGATTAAACAAAAACTTTCATGCAATTCCTGACAATGATACCAAGGAAGACCTGGTAAATTCAGCAGAGTCCTGAAGCAGCTGCCCCAGCTGTGAAAAGTTAGAGTTGAAATGTCACATGAAGTTCCTAAAGCAGATCAGGAAAGCCACAAAATGACGGAAAATGAATCAAAAAGTGATTTACCTGCAGAAAAGCATGAATATGAATCCTCAGCTGAGAGAAATGTTTCCACAGTGCCTCAGGGTGTCCCTGAAGCAGGTGTGAGGAAGCTCAGGTCTACATCAGATACAAAAGACACTGAGGAACTGAACCAAGAGCTTTCAGAAGCTTTCAATGCCAGACCAGACACATTATCATCAGCAGAGAATCCTGAAAGTGCTGAAAAAGGATCAACATTTTTGATGCCTGAAGGAAAAGATGATAATTTTACACTTAGACTAAATGATAAAGGACTCCAGGATATGCCTGTGCTGACTTTTGAAAGGCAAAAATTGAAACGCTTGTTCTTACACAACAATGAACTAAAAACACTACATTTAAATGTAGGACTTCTAACTAATCTGGAGATCCTGTTACTTGAAAGAAATAGACTGACATGTTTGCCACCAGAAATAGCATTTCTTCGTAAATTAGAAGTATTGAATGTCAGTCACAACCAGTTACTGAATCTCCCTAAAGAATTTTCAAAGCTTGTAAATCTTAAGGAACTTTTTCTCAATCACAACAACATGGATGAATTTCCTTTTGCACTGAGAAGCCTTGAAACATTGGAGCTTGCTGGGAACAAGCTGAAAACTTTGCCTGATGCCATGGTTGACATGGAAAAATTGAAGGTATTCAACATTGATTCCAATCACTTCTCAATATTTCCAAGGGTTCTCTGCTACCTTCCTAATCTAGTAAAACTCAGCATATGTCAGAACTCGATTCAGAGTTTACCAAAGGATATTAAAGAACTCAAGAAACTAGAAGAATTTTCAATTAGTAACAATAAGCTTATATTTTTGCCTGTGCAGTTTTTCCAGTTGACAAAACTGAAAGACTTCAGAGTTGATGATAACAAATTGGAGTATCTTTCAGATAAAGTGGAGAATTTAAGAGAACTTAGGTTTCTGAACCTTGCAAAAAATTTATTCAAAAGCCTTACTGATAATCTTTGCAACTGTACCATGCTGAAACATCTCATTATACATGATAATCAGTTAACCCAGCTCCCTGCTAATATCCACAGACTTAGAAATCTAAAGGAGCTTTCTGTAAGTAGGAATCAGCTGGACTCACTGGATGAGCAAGTATCCCATTTAAAAAACCTCTCCAAGATAGAGCTTTCAGGAAACGCATTGACATACGTTCCTGTTGAATTAAAAGATTGCATACGGATAACTAAAGCTGACCTCAGCTATAATAAGCTCTCTCAGTTTCCAAATGCTTTGTGTGCTTTATTTGATCTTAAATACTTAAAACTTAGTGGCAACTCTATTTCAGAAATAATACCTGGAATTTCCGATATTAAAGATTTGGAACATCTAGAATTAAACAAAAATAAACTGTCCTCATTTTCTGCGTGCTTCTGCAGCTTTACAAAACTAGTTTACTTGGATTTAAGTGAGAATGAAATCAATAGCATACCAGCCGTGGTATCTGAGATGAAGTCTCTCCAGGTGCTTCTGTTACACCATAACAAGTTTGACTCATTTCCTGAAGAGCTGTGTACTTTAAAGTTTTTAAAAGCACTCGACATGTCAAATAATCAGATAAAGACTATTCCTTTAAAAATTAGCAATCTGGAATCAATCAAAGACTTAAATGTATCAGACAACCAGTTTGCATCTTTTCCTTCTGAAGTATTTCATCTGTCCTCACTGGAGAAATTGACCATGTCTCAAATGAATGGGTTGAAGGTAAGAGGTCATTTCCTTTAGGTAAGAAAACTTACAGATTGTCATGCTGCAAAATTATTATAAATAGACTTCCTCCGAACACAGGCTAAAGCTCCTGTGTTTGAAGACATTGACACAGAGGGAAATACATTTATGTATTTATCTATTTTTAATATCAGAACAGGACAAAAATCAATAAGGATGCACATTTATTTAGAAATACTAGATACAAACCTTACTTTATATGGTGTTATTTAGGTATTTCTTGAAGTGATATTTTGATAATCAAGATTGACCTGAAGTAAGCCATATATTCCTCATTCTTACTGGTACAAATTGCTGTATTTTCCATCCCAGTGTATGCTAAGAGACAAAATGGCTAGCTGGAATTTGGTAGATAAACCTGCCTCCAAGATTCCTCTCTGTAAAATGAACAAATCTTTCCAACTTGTGTCAAACTTCTTAACACTAGAAGTGTGTTAAAGTTTGACTAATTGAAACAAGAAAAACTATATTGCTTCTCTGATTGCTTATAGCAGAGAAAATTACTTCCCATTTCTAAAATCCAAAGTTTATTAAATTTTTTATACTAAGGAATGAGGCAAGGAAAGAAAAAAAAATAAAAAGAAAAGAAAAAGAAACCCTCCTGAGGAAATCTAAACCTGTCTGACCTGTCTTCTGATTAAAAAGGCAGATAGTGGTTGTCATAAATAAAATGGCACAGTTCTATCATTGCCAGTTGAAATTAAACACTTTTCTAAAGCAAGTACTGATACACACAGTCTTTGGCCCACTCGTTTAAAAAGTTAAGCATTTTAATCTTTCACCAGAATTTGCAAAATCAGCATTTCAGAAGAGACTCAGATTTCTTTGTATGATTTCAAGTGTGGTTACGATGTCTACCAAGGGCTTACCTTCAGAGACGAGAGCAAAAGGTCTGTGAGCTTATGTTCATTTCTCAGAGAGTGGTCTAGTGTCCACAGCATCTGAAGACCAGTTAAAGTTCCTAGGAGGAAAATAAAATTTAGGAAACACCAACGTAAGAACTACATAGAAGAAAAATATGTTTCATACCCAAGAGGCTGAAAAAAATATTTGAGTGTTCTGAGAGGGTAAAAGTTTTCATTAATGAATTAGTAATGATAACAGAACCCAAAAGGATTTCTCCTGAAGCTCCTGCTATGGAGGCATGTCTTTTTATTGCCATTCTATTATTGTGTCTAGAAGTTTTGCTGCAAAATTTTGTGCTCAGCATCTGTATACTTATTGGAAAATACTAAATTAGCTTCAACTAGAACTGAAGTTCAGACGCTTTTATTGTTGGAATTAAATTATGGAATGTAATTTTGCCTGCAGGAAAGTTACCTTTCTAACTTTTCACATAAGAGAAATCATATCAAAATAAATGAATTGTCTTTTTTCTATCAGTTAACTCAAATTCCAGAGGAGTTATCTAAGCTGGTTTGCCTCCGGGAGCTTGACATATCTCATAATGCGTTAAAGGAAATGCCAGAGAGCATAGGAGAACTGGAATATTTGGTCCATTTAATTGCAAATAATAATGATATCAGCCAGCTCCCCAAGTCTATTACATCGCTAAGAAATCTGCAGCACCTTGATCTGAGTGGTACGTAGCAGGCATTCGATTCATTAGTGGCGTTGAAGTACTGAACTGTGCCCCTGATGAGTATAAACATATCACAAGATGAGAAGGTGATGAAACAACTGAGAGAAATGCAGCTTTCCAGTTTCTAATGTATGCTGCTGTTGCTTCTAACCAAGTATCTTTTAACACAGCTGTGAACCTTCTGTGACCCCCTCTGAAACCTTCTTAAGAGGCATGATTTTTGCAGATGCAATCATCAGGCAGATAAAGGCCTGACATACACAAAGCACCCATCACTACAAAGTTTATTCTGCAGGGACCTACCACTTTTAGGACTGACATTATTCTGTTGCAAAGAACGTTTATCTTTGTGTTCAGATTTCCAATTAGTGGTACTGGTATAATACAGTCTGTTGTCTTTTTTTGTATGTGGAGGTTTTACCAGGTTGTCAAGTGACTGTTAAAAATGCTCAGACAAAAAGATGGGCATGAAGCAGAGCCCTGCACAGCCTGTTATCTCAGGTATATCTCAGCTGCAGCAACACGGCTGCCATGTTCCGCCCTGTGTTCACTCACTGCAGGCTGAAACTCGCGGCTCAGCACACTGTCACGCAGAGACAGGAGCTCCTGCCGTGTTAGCCCGGGAAGCTGCATGTTCAGCAATAGCTGAAGTATCCCTGGAAGTGATCCCTTCCTGCCTAGCTGCTGTGCTTTACAGGCAGCTGGGGTGTTTTGGGAATTTATTCAGACGTTTTCTGACTGATACCATTTAAAATCCTATGGACCGAGGACACTGCTATAAGCCAGGCTTACAGTTTTGAATTCATCTTTGATTTCATCATTTTTTTTGCTATGATATATTGTCCTTCCTCCACGTCTCTTCATTTACTTTTCTACTGCATTATGCTGATAGTGACTCCTTCATCTTGTAACGTTTTGCTTAACCCCTTTTCTGCTTGCTTCTTTGCTTGTTTCCATCCGTCTCTGCCTTTGTTGCCCATATTTCTCATTACTGAACTTTCCAGCTCTCCCTTCATTTTCTTCCCCTCTATTTGTCACTCTCACTTTTAGAGCTACTTGTAACTTTTTTCTTTTTGTGCATCAGCTGATTTCCTTTCTTTCCTTCATTTCTTCCTGAAGAATAATTTTCATAATGCCAGCGTTAACTTCTACAAGATTCTCTCTCAGTTTCACAGTGTAGTAGGCCATCAGGCAGCTACGGTAGCCCATGAAATCAGAGAAGGAAATCCTTAGTTTTATTGCTATTACAGGCAAATCCACAAACTGTAAATTCTCTGAGGCAAAATTTGTCTTCCCTTATGTTTTATGTTTATGCAATGCTGAATTCATAATTAAAATTTAAAAAGAATAATCTCTTCCCTGACATGTCCCAAGCTTCGTTAGGTGAATGCAATACAGATGTAGTGAAGCATGCCTATGTATTTAAACAGAAAATCGACTGAAATCTTTGCCTGCTGGTCTTCATCACCTTCATATGCTGAAAGATATAAACTTCGATGGAAATTCTCTGTCTGAGCCACTGCAGGATCTGTGCAGAGGAAAGCAACTGTATCCCATTCTGTGCTATCTGGAAAGTGCCAATGAAAGAGATGGTACGTTAAGAACAAGTAGAGGTACTTCTATGCCTTAAAGGAACTGCTGTAGGAGCTGCTGAAACTCCACCTAGCTGTTTTCAGAAGGCAGTTGTAATTGGTTCTGGTTCTGTTCCTCACTGATTTTTGTTAGTATCAGCAATATCGAAATTACGATTAATGTTTGTGTGCTTCCTTTGCAGACATATAGACAGAAATCGACAAGGATTTATTCCTTATTGTTGTATGGGGGGTTGCATGAGGTCACTGATAAGAAACCTGTAGAAGAAACCTGTAGTTCAAGAGCTAGGAATGTATTATTGCATTAGGACTCTTCAGAAATGGAAGCTGACGGCCAAGAACTGAAACTGGGGTCTAGGCCTGTGTATTTAAGTATGTAAATTCTTGACATAGCCCAGAGATAGAGAATATGCTAGGCTTTTGCCAGTGATTGTCCTCCCCAGACGTCTTCTCTTGACCGAACTGTGTATGAGAACACTTAGACTAGACTTTTTCTATGGAAACCATGTCCAGGTGCTTGTTTGGAGAAGGTGGAATGTCAGGTCCTGTCAGTGTCCTGACACCCAGGGGACATGGCGTCACCTCTCATGACCTGTGTATTCCTGTAACCAAGATGTAGAAGGCGACCATGCAAGCACAGGCAAAACAAAACTTGGACAATTTATAACGTTCACAGGCAAGTAGGGTACAATAGTAATAGGGAAGTAGGGATAGTAATAGGGCTTCCCTCCTGTGCCCTTGTAGCCATGTCTAAGTGGTCAGTTCACTGAGAATGTTCTGCTGTTTCATGTGCTACCCAAGAAGCTGGGTATGAGTTTGGATAACTTGATGAAGATCAAAGAGCAAAGAATATTGCAACTACTGCTTCCTCACTTTATGCAGTGTAAATGCAATGAATTCTAATCCTGTCAGGTGTAACACTTGTTTTCAGTCACATAAGGGAGAGAAAATTTTTTATTCTTAGCATACATGTACATGAGCTGTTTGGATACAAACAGCTTTGACAATCTGGTTCGCTCTTGAGTGGTGGTGAGCTGAGCTGTGAGGCAGACGAGTACTGTAAAAAAAAGTGTACCTTTCCACCCTGCTATTCCTGTAACTCATGCTGCTTCAAACTGAAGAAAATGAAAAGCACCCATAATGTGGCAGTGACCAAAACCAGATGGTCTGGGGCAGCATCTTGGAGGTCTCTTCCAACCTAAATTATTCTGTGATCCTGTGAACTACCAGAAACTCACCAGCGTGCTGGAGTCTTACAACCCTTCTGGCTGAAGGCAGGGCCTCCCTGAGATGAGGAGTATTCAATTCCCCCACCCCCAGCAGGGTTATGAGGGAGAGGAGGAGATGATGATGATGATGATACATCCTCCAGGATGGTGACATCACCTTGGAAAACAATGTTTGGTATTAGAAAAACCCTGAAGCAGGTAAACAGTATTTACAGAACATGTTAGACAAGATACGCAATTTTATTTAATTAACAATACTGCTTTATATGTTTCTATTTAGAGAAGATACTGCATAAGATGATAGAAGTGATTGCTGACAAAGTTGCTTCTGAAAATTTTGAATTTTTCTGTCAGAAACTGCAACTTCGTCAGGCTGACATCAAGTCTCTGGAAAATACCAGGTTAGTTACAGGTGATTGTAACAGCATCTTGTTAGTTTTACTTCCCATTTCCCATGTCATTACTATTTTATGCAGTTAATACACAGAAGATTAAAGAATGCATGGTACATTTTCTGTTAAATACAGAGTAGATACATCTATGTAAAATTTAGTAAATATCTACAAATCTTTTTTTTTTTTTCCCAGATATTTACTTCTTAACTTCTTTTCCTAACAGTGCTCTTAAGTTGAAAGAGAAAATCATCAAGGCACTGGACGTTTGGATCAGTGAAAACCAAGACCTAACTTATGCTGAAATGGTAGATAAACTGATCAGAATACTAGTAATGACAGGCATGTATGATCTAACCAACGAAGTGAAAGCTTTAAAACTCTATTCACAAATGGTGAAATTCTAAACTAAGAATGTACAAAGAGTGGGTATGAACAGAACAAAGGCTTGTGTTGCCGTTCTTTTTATCCCTGAAATTCTTTTCCCTTTGATCATACTGTATCGTACTCAGCCTGTTTTTCAAAAGTCATTCACAATTTTGTATTAACTTGTCTAGTCTTTTAAAGATTGATTGTGCAAAAAAAAAAAAATCAAAAATGCACCTTTTTGATTTCTAAAGTGAAGTCATTTTATTAAAAAATGTACTTATGGAAACTTTAGTAGATCTTGAATCTATTACATCAAGTTGTTTTATTAATTGCTGTTAAATTCTCACTTTAAATTATTGAATAATGTTTATAAACAGAAAAAATTGTTCATAGTTTTAACATGTTGCTTGCAACAAATTTTAGTGTTCACCAAGGCTGTATGAAGATACGGTGAGCATTCTGAGCATCTTTCTAGCTTATTTTTTAGAGCAGGAAGAAGTAGGCTGTTTCCCAGTAATTGCAGCATACAGGAGGTTTGTGTTTGGAAACAGGGGGTTGGGAGTCCAGAAAGATTACCTGTTGCCTTAATGGAGATAACAGAAAAGCTGCTATGGGTACATCAGTGATAAAAAGGGAAACTGTGGCCCTCTCCAGAAGGAAACGGGAGACCTGGTCACCCAGTGACTTTTTTGCCTCAGTCTTCACAGGCAAGAGCTCAGCCACGCAGCCCAACCCACAGAAGGCAAAGGCAGGGACTGGGAGAATGAAGAACCGCCCATGTAGGAGACCAGGTTTGAGACCCGATAAGGAACCTAAAGGTGCACGAGTCCATGGGGCATGTCGAGATACATCCACGGGTCCTGTGAGAAGATGTGTGGCAGTCTGGTGAAGTTCCCGCTGACTGGAAGAAACATAACCTCCTTTTTTTGTAAAGGGAAAAACGGAGACCCGGGGAACTACAGCCCAGTCACCTGGACACTACACATGAAAAAACACCCTCACGGAAAGCCTGACCTGCCCTCAGGCTGTGTAAGGCCAAATGTCCTGCCTCAATTACCAGTTAATGACCGCTCCCCCTCAGCCCCCGCCCCCGCCCCGGCGCCATGCCGCGCACCGCCCCCTCCTCCGTCCCTCCCTCCCCGCCTCCCCGCCAACCGCCCAATGGCGGCCCCGGCAGCCCTGCAGACGCCGTCACCCCGTGCCGCGCGGGCCGCCATTGGCCCGGCCGGCGGCAGGCGTCACATGGGCAGAGATCAGCCCAGCGCGGGGGGGCGGGGCCCGGCACCTCCCCCCCCCCCCATCCCCTCCCGCCTCAGCCGCGGCGCGCGGGCGGCCGTTGGCCGTTACCGGTGAGGCGACGGTTCCCGTGAGGCGGCCGGGCGGCCGTTAGCCGTGAGGCGATGCTGAGCCTGCTGGAGGTCGGCGGCTCGCTGCTGGAGCGGGTGGCCGTCGGCAACCCCCTGTCCCTGGCGCTGGCCGCCTCCGCCTTCGTCCTCAGCCTGGGCTACCTGCTGCAGCTGGGCTACCGGCGGCACGTCGGCTCCGAGCAGCGGGTGCGAGCCGGGGGGGGACCGGGGAAGGTGGTGGGGGCCGGCGGGGAGAGGGCTCGATGCAGACAGGGGGGTCTGGGGGGCTGCCCGGGGATGGCTGCGGAGGGGGGCGGCGGCGCCGGGGGTCTTGGGCCAGCTGTGGGCGCCCCGCATGTCTTCAGAGACATCTCGTTAGTCTCTGAAGAAAATTCAGTCTCTTTTCTCTTTCTTCCTCAGAAATACCCACCCTATATTTCGTCAAGCATCCCTTTCCTTGGGCATGCGATAGCATTTGGAAAAAGTCCCATTGAGTTTTTGGAAAACGCTTACGACAAGGTACGTTTTCTTACGCGAATGGCTGAGCGTGTGCTAAAATACTTCTGTGTATCTATTAAGTTCTGTTTAAAAACTGTTGAGTCTCTCTTACTGCCTTGAACATGGAATGAAGCATGCACAATAGGTTGTGGTTTCTTCAGACTGTTGAATTAAATTGTAGTTGAATCACAAGTTAATTAAAAATCCATTTTCATGATGCTATTTTTTGCTTTAATGGGGGTCTTTTAATCTCACTCTTCCCTAATCTGCTGACTGCCTCTATAGTAGGTGATTTTATGACTTTTAAGGTATTCAGCAATGTTAAAGGGGCTGGTGCATAAAACCTCGGTGATTTAAACAGCCCAAAAGAAAGGGTCTAAGGCAGTAAACCTTAATTCCAATAAAGTCAGATGTATTGATATGTTTCATGTTGTCTAAAACTTTCTGGAGTCATAAGCTTAAATCTTGTCTTTCTCCAAGCTAGTCAAGCTAAGATTAGTATGTGAGCATCTGTTGGTGTTGACATTTAATGTTTAAAATCTTATTTGCTCTTAATTATCAGTGCATAACTCTAAATCCATTTTTTTTTTCCAAGACGGCATTTGTAGGTTACTGGAGGCTGCTGCATTCTTGTAGTGTCTCTGCCAGTTCTCATGGTGTCATTTTTTTCCCTGATTTTTTTTAAGCATAATAGTCTTACAGTTTGCACGATCACACGTGTTAGTTATAGCACTAACAAGTCTATTGGGAGAAGAATTTAAATATAGTTTAAAATGTTTATATCTTTATTAGATCTCTAACTGTTTCTTAGGTGAATAGTGATTTGTAGAAGCTTGTACATAAAGAGATAATGATTGCATGATTCACGTTCCTACATTTTAAAAATGAACTGTTATTTCTTTCCTCATAGTATGGACCTGTGTTCAGTTTCACGATGGTTGGCAAGACATTCACCTACTTACTGGGTAGTGATGCAGCTGCACTGCTCTTCAATAGTAAAAACGAAGACCTGAATGCAGAGGATGTATACTCCCGGTTGACAACACCTGTTTTTGGGAAGGGAGTCGCTTATGATGTCCCTAATGCGGTATGTATTTTACATATGAAACGAGAAGAAAGCTAGGAGAATTAAATTCCGACTAGACAGCTGTGAATGCTTGGCTCGGTGTGCTGGGTTTGGTGTTCCTGTGCAATCCTGGCAGAAGGCCGGGTGCAGTTGTACTTTCACTTGGATGATCAAGCCTGAGCACGTTTAGGCTGCATTATTTACTACCTGACCATTCATTACTTTTTTTAGTTTTAGAAACCACCAAATCCCACCATAGAGGGAACTGGTAGATGGTCTTTATTTTTTTCCTTCCCTTAGACATGTCACTGACCACAGTTTCCTTTGTGAGCAATTGGGTCTTCCTTCTGAATGCTAGTTTCTCATTCGTGCCATGCCAAATCTGTACACAGGAGTAATAATTTGACAATTGGCGCCACGAGGTTTGTCTTGCTAGGACCAAAATCAGGCTGTGTGTGTTTGCAGAGTGCAGCCTGCCTGGGTCTGGCAGGAAGGTGGCTGTGTCATGTACCATGGTTTCCGAGCTAAGCTCTGGCTGTTGCTTTGCCTCTGCATGTAGCTGGTAGTGACAGATGTAAGCTGCAGAATCTGCTGCTTGTGGGAGAAACTTGCTCTGCCAGCAGTCTGTGTTCTGCCTGTGGTGACATCGCAGTCTGTTGTGCAACAGGGCAGGCTGGTAGCAGTGGCAGCCCTGTGTCCGCCACGTACTGCTCTGTTCTGATAAAAGGTCTCTAGGCTTACACAAAGGGTGTGCTCAAGCTCTGCTTTAGTCAAGAGACTAATCTTAGCACTCAGTAAGCCTTGTGAGTCTGTTGGAATTCTCCTTTACTCATACCTTTGATACTAGAAGGACTTCTCCTTTTTTATTTCTGAAGATTGAGGTTTTTCAGAAAATCACCTGTGCTACTTTTTTTCCACAGCTGGGCGATGCAGGGATTTTGCTGTTGGCACACACTGATTAACTCTAGAGACACGTTCCCCTGTGTGAAGCTGACAAGGCAGCGTGCCTGGTTGTGCCTAGAGTGCATTTTGCTACAGCTGAGCCATTTTTTTGTGTGTAGGGCTACTGCTATGGTTTGATTTCAGACATTGGGAAGGCGTTTGGAGAGCTGTTCAGGCCTTTGTTGGGCATCCTGCCGATGGTGGGTCATCTGGGACTTTCTTTTAAGGCCCCCTTCTCTCTGCTGAAGCAGCTTAGTCTCCTCCTCCTCAGTCTGACAGGGACTTCCACTCCTGCTTTGGAAGAACCACCCCTTAAGGTTGACTATCTGTTTGAATATAATTAGGACTCTTTGAAAGGAAGTTCCTTGTTTATCAGTAATTCTGGTAATTAGGTTTGTTGATCTACACCCTTTGTGTATCAGTTCACATTCCCTCTGTCTCCTCCCTCCAGGCCTTGTGCCGGTGGTTTCTCTTGGAGCAGCACTGCAGTGACACAGGGTGTGCTCCCTGCTGGGTTCTGTCCATTGCTTGGGGCTGGGCCACCACACTGTTGGGCAAAATATGCCTGTCCCCTTAACTCTGCCACATGTGTGACCCTGGCAGACTGCTGTAGCCCCGCTGCCTTCTGGAAGCAGAAGTTCCTAGGAAGCAACCTTTCTTTTTATGCCTTCTTTTTGGTAAATAACTTTACAGTGCATGGAGAGCCCTCGGTGGGATGCCAGTTTTTGGTCAGTTGTCCCCGGTATGGTGTAGGACAGATGCTGTAATCCATACTTGGGGCTTAAAAATCATTTGAATACCTTTGAGTCCCATCAACCCACTGAATGGTTCTCATCTAGTAGTGAGCTCTTTAGCAGGAGGTTTATGAGCTGTGAGTCCACATGCAGAAAAAAGGGAAGGTGAGAGGGATGTGAAGGTTACCATGTCTTGAGGAAATGGCTCGCTTCGTGCTCCTGGGTCAGCCTTTGTGGGCAGTGACATCCTGGGGCCTTGTAAAGGAGCGGTGGTACCTAGAGCAGAGGGAAGGGGAAGCGAGGAGGCTGCACACCAAGGAACACAGACTGAACCCAAACACTGCAGGCATGGGGCTGATCAGCTGCGTGTACGTAGGTGATAATGAGGTACATGAAAGTGCATTCCATATTCCTTTCTTGAGTGTTTCTTGTATCTTCAATGCTAATGCTTAACAAATAAAATGTTTTATTTTCTGTTTTGGCACTGTAGAAGAGAATTGTTGCTCCCTTCAGCTAGTACTTGGATGTTACTGAAGTTTTGCTTGAAAAACAAAAAAGGTGAAAAATTGAATATTACCTATTACGTCAAATTTGGGTATCTTGTACACTCTTGTACACTACAAACCTAATCTTTTTTTTTAAAAAAACTTTTTATATGTTGTAATGCAAATTATATGAAACTGTTAGCTACATTAATATGATGATCCTTGTTCTAATTGCTTCTTCTATTTTGTTTCCCCTAGGTATTTTTGGAACAGAAGAAGATGCTCAAAACTGGACTAAATATTGCCCAGTTTAAGCAGCATGTATCTGTGATCGAAGAAGAAACAAAGGAGTATTTCAAAGCATGGGGAGAAAGTGGAGAAAAAAGTAAGCGAAATCAGATGCATTTTTACTTAGATTTTCTGGGAAGGAATGAAGGCTGATGCATGGTGGAGCAGTATGTTTTTGGGAACGATTTACTGCCATGTTAAATTAAAAACGATGTAGGCAAAATTGTACTGAAGATTAGAAAAAACATGGAAAATACCCTTTTTGTTTAATCAAATCTAAGGCTACTGGAGAGTAAAGCTGCTTGGAAAAATCATTGACAGGCCTTAAGAACTGTTCTACTTGTGCTTTCTTGGTCTGCCAATAGCAAGTGTACCTGTCGCTGGCTGCATCATGCTGGATTTGTATGGTACCAGTCACTTCAGTGTGACTGTTTCTTAGTCCTTTTGAAAAGGTACTGTGTGACTTTCTGGAGTGACTGTCAGAGGTGTTAGCTCCTGATCATCTGCACTGCAGCTGTAGAAGTGACACGGTTAGATTGGGAGCTGAGCGGAGTTCTTTTTCTTAACAACCTGCCTGCTAGACATAGCCCATCAGTACTCTCTCAATCCCACTGTGGCACACTGGTGTCAGAAATAGGTAAAAATCATTCAAAAAACAGCAAAACTAGCTGGTAACCCATGGATTTGGATTTCAAGTGTAAGTTTTCGTGTGGCTTCTGTTACTTTTGTTAAGGATTAGACTTGTGCTGCATTGTTTACTTTGGAAGTGTTAATAGCTTTCCTAGAAAAAAAAATCTAGAAAATACCTTAGAAAAAAGTTGTTGAAATCAAATGATCTAATTTAAAAGTTATTAGATAAGAGATGTGATGAAAACCACAGAAATTTAAAATCACATGCTTCATTTTCCAGGAAAAGCAAGCTAAAACTCTACTAAAATATTAATATGTATTCAGTTATTTATTATTCGCTTCTTCAAAATACAAAAAAGCTACTGTAAACTAGCCTGTAAACCGTAACATCTTGCCTAAAATATGTCTTCAGTAACACTTCTTTCAAATCTTTCCTCAGATCTGTTTGAAGCCCTTTCAGAACTTATCATTTTGACAGCAAGTCATTGCCTACATGGCAAGGAAATAAGAAGCTTGCTGAACGAGAAGGTGGCGCAGCTGTATGCCGATTTGGATGGGGGCTTCACGCATGCTGCCTGGCTGCTGCCTGGCTGGCTGCCTCTGCCAAGCTTCAGGTACCAGAAATGAGATTGAAGCAATTGAAGCATTTTATCCAAACCCCTTTGTTCCCATGTTCCAGACATCCCAGTAAATCCTTCCTAAGGATTTAGTGTTACCTTATACAAAGTTGCTAACAGACATGTTTTGAATCTCAGACGTCGAGATCGAGCACACAGAGAGATAAAGAATATTTTCTACAAGGTTATCCAGAAACGTCGGAATTCTGAGGAAAAGGAGGATGACATGCTCCAAACACTACTGGATGCTTCGTACAAGTAAGCAAAGGGGTTGAAGACTTGTCATTATTTTCTCTCTATAGAGAAAAATAAATACAGATATTTTACTTCAGCTTTGAGCTGTTTACTTTAAAACTGTCTACCAAACAATAAGAAAGATGTTCTGAATTTTTGTTGTTGCCAGCAATTGATCCTAGCTGTGTTCCTAAAAACAAGTTTACTTAGAAATGCTGACTTAGACTTCTGAGATCTTCAGCAACAAGCTGGCTGTGCAGGAGTGATTTTCTTCAGGGCTCCCAGGGAGTCTGCCTCCCCTGTTCTCCCTTCTCCCTCCTGCTACATCTTTAGCTGCTGCATTTAGGGTGGCCAACACAGGAGGAGGAGCACGAAGTAGATTAGAAAAAATTGTTAACACTGCTGTAACTGGAAACCCGATGAAGTGAAGCTTTAACTTGACACCCTTTAACCCCTTAACACCCCTCTAACAGGGATGGCCGCCCGCTGACAGATGACGAGATAGCTGGGATGCTTATCGGGTTGCTCCTGGCAGGGCAGCACACGTCCTCCACCACCAGTGCCTGGCTTGGCTTCTTCATAGCCAGAGACAAATCAATACAGGAGCAGTGCTATGCAGAGCAAAAAGCAGTTTGTGGAGATGACTTGCCACCATTAACTTATGACCAGGTTTGTATGTTCATTATTCCTGAGGGATATTGTTATACTTGCAGATTTTCATTAAAAAAGTCAAATACAGTCACGTGCTTTGTGTTAGAATCATGATCTGTAACAAGCAGTTGGTGATGGGAGACATACTGGCCAACGGTGCTGTGTCTATTTGAGTAACTTTTCAGTCTGATGCTATTTTTTATCAGCCTTGATTAAGGAAATTGCACTTGCTACAAACTCTATTCAAAAAAATTGCTGCATGATCTTGCTGGAAGATCATCATATCCCCACTGAGGAACTGGATGTGGTGTGATCTCTCTTAGTAAGCACTTGTGAGACAAATCAGTCAGATAAGTCAGGAACTGATTGCACTGAGCTTTAATTCCTTGTCTTCACTGAATCAAGGGAAAAATTGTCAGGGTAGCAAATGAAGTACATGTAAATATGAGCTGCTTGTTCCTTTATTTGGTTATTTATTTGTTCTTAAATGGTGTAAAATACCTTCTTGTGCAAGTGGGTATGTATATCTTGATGCATCATTTACTTTATATTTGCAGCTCAAAGATCTCTCTTTGCTGGATCGCTGTCTGAAAGAAACTTTGAGGCTCAGACCTCCTATAATGACCATGATGAGGATGGCCAAAACTCCCCAGGTGAGCCCGCCTGTTGGCTCTTGCTTCGCTTTGGGAGAATAGGGCTGGAAGAGGCTGGGTGGGAGGTGTCTTGCTGGACATAAGGAAAAATGGGAGAGTATGGTGAGCCGTGAGGGTCTGATGGCTTCTGGATTGTACCAGTGGGAGCGTAGCCAGAGCGGATTGTGGGAAGAGACTGTTACTTGGTGCTTGTGAACTTCACAGGAATATTGGTGTCCAGGTTTCTGGGCAGTCAAGGTGTTGGTGACCTGTAGGGATCAGGGGACCACCGAGGTGGCATGGGACTTGTCCAGCCTGGACGAGGGAGGACTCTGGGAGCCCCTGCAACAGCCACCCAGTGCCTGCGAGGAGGTGGCTGACAGGTTGGAGCTGGGCACCTCACTGATGTGTGCAATGGGACAAAATAGTGAGCCTTGTGGTTTGCCAGGTATTTTAAATAGCTATCTTGGAAAAATTTGGCTTGCTCTTACATAACAATACAAGCTAGGCAAATCTAAAGTAAAATTTGCTGTGCTGCATTGATTTTAACTGACTTAGCCAAAATCTCTTCTGAGATCTGAGTCCCATGATTACAGAACTTCAGGTAACACTGTCAAAAGAAAAAAAGAGAGAGGTGTGACGTGTGGGGTCTTGTCTCTTCCCTCCTAGACTGTTGCTGGCTACAGTATTCCCCCCGGCCACCAGGTCTGTGTATCTCCCACTGTCAACCACCGTCTGAGGGACTCGTGGAAAGACGCGCTGGACTTCAAGCCTGACCGCTACCTTCAGGATAACCCAGCAGCGGGGGAGAAGTTTGCATATGTTCCTTTTGGCGCTGGTGAGTAACTGCGTGTGGTGAGGGAACGAATCCCTCCCAGAGTGCATACACCTTGTGCTGGCCATCCCACAGCATCTCCCTGCGCTGTAGCAGCTGAGGAGATTCATCATTTTTTTTTCCTTTCCTTTGCTGCCTGAAAGTTTTCTTAATGTGAAAGTGCTGCTAAGAGAATGAAGGTGATAGTTCTGCATCAGTCATAGTTGCATACATGACTCATACATGACTCAGAGTAGCAATTGAAAAAAGAAATCTTTGTTACCATATGTTACATTTGAGTTTATTCAAGTCTTTTAAAGTCAAGGTAAAAAATTCATAATATGAAGTCATTTTAAGGCAGAGAGAGAAGTCTATGTAGAGATGCATAACTGCCCAAACAGCTTGCAGATAAGACCACAGTATGGTTATAATCAATGCTCTTTTCTCAAATTTTACAAACTCTTCCTCAGTGTTGCATAAATTAATGCATTTTGGTGAAAACAGAGCACAATCTCATTGCATAAACCACAGTATTTTGAGTGAAAGCTTCAGAAAACAAGACTTTCATAAATTACATAAGTACATTTGCAGGCTCAGAGCCCGAGGTTGCTTCTTTTTAAACAATTACAGTCCACAGAAAACTTCTGAAGTTAATTTGTCAAAGGTGGTTTAATAACTACGCATTCTAATTGCTTTTGCGGCTTTCCTCCTAGGCCGTCATCGCTGTATTGGAGAAAACTTTGCTTATGTCCAGATTAAGACGATTTGGTCTACTTTGCTTCGTTTGTATGAATTTGACCTCATCAATGACTATTTTCCAACTATCAATTATACAACAATGATACACACACCCAATAACCCCATTATCAGATACAAGAGGAGGTCACTGTAAAGCCTGGAGCTGAGAACGTAAGTTGCGTAAACTAACAGACTTCTGAGTAAAATTATAACAAAGTGAAGGCAAATGGGAACTGTTTCCTCTACTGTAGGAGAGCAACAGTGATCTGCCACCTGCAGTGCCTCTACAGCTGTTTCATTTGTTAATGCTGCTGTGTACAACTGCTTGTTCTACCACCTTCTTGATGCATTTTTTGAAAGAGAAACTGTCTTCTGTGTGTGCATGCGACCCCTTTAAGGTGAAGAAATGAGTTACTTCTACCAACCATCTTTGCTTTTGAAAAATAATTGAAAATAATTTTTCCCCAGACACTGACAGGTAAGACTACGTACCGTGCCCTGTATCCAATTACTGTGACTAGTGGATACAAGGTACCAAGGGGGCAGGCACTTGCTGGGTGCCCTACTGCAACCAGAATCATGTCAAAGTCTGCCTGGGGCCTTGGCTGATTGGTGAAAGTGCCCATGTAATTATTTTTTTAAAAAAGTGACTAGACAGCTGAGTGGTAGTAGGCAGACTACAAACATGTTGGTAGAAAAGTCTTCTGTAAATCATCACGCTAAGTTAAATGTGTAACGTGATCAGGTTGTAAAAGAGGTTTGGAAAGCAACAACTAATTTGCTAAAAAAAAAATAATTTTGAGAGATGATAATCTCTGAAAGCATGGTGTAAATATGAAAGTAACAATAAGCTGGCTACCTTCTCTGTGTAAATAACATGATCTTGTGTAAAAGGGCCATTAATTAAGTTAAATGTCTGACTGTTTCCCTTTGTACTGCGTTATGCAGGATTCTTACATGGTGTTTGGTTCATGAGTGGTGATAAATGGTCACGAGCTCTGGCTCAGGAGTTTTGAATTAAATTTATAAAGAAACTGCTTGTGGAAGTCTTTTCTCTGCTCAACCTTTCTCTTCTGGAACAGTTTTCTAAGTGAATCTATTCTTACAAGAAAGAAATGAGTGCATTAAAGTTAATCATGCAGAGCTTTGCTCCCCCACTCCCACCTCCCTCCCCTGCCCCTCTCATCCTTGCTCACTGCAGCAAGGGCTTACCCAGTCCCCCCATTCCTAATGCAGGTGTAACTGTCACAAAACCTCTGATGGTAGAGCATCCTCCCTTCTAGCCCTGTCTCAGAACCCAAGCTTACCCTCGTCCTCTCTTCTAGCAAGCAGCAGCGCTTTTGGAGTCCAAGCAAAGTAACAATGCAGCTGACAGAACAGGAGCACAGGTAGCAGCAACGTGTTCACTGTGAAGCAGGGAGCGGTTCTTCAACGTTAAGAACTTTCACAGAGTAGAACACAGTTAAAAGCATGAAGTCATCTTTATTTCAGTACTTTGACAAAATACCCATAAAATTCAAAACTTCTACCATTACAAAAATAGGTCTCTACAAGTGATATTCTGTCTGCACTGCCAGTAGCAAATATTACGGGAGTCGTGTAACTTCAGTAGCCTTGCCAGAAAAAGTGCAAGTGAACTTCTCTGAATGTAGCTCAGTTTCCTTAATACACCAGTTTCATCTTTGCACCCTTTTGATAAATACACACTTCATAAGTTAATCATTTAAATTAGCATTCCACAATATACATGTAATTTAATGATTTTTTTTTTTGCATGACCACAAAGTGCCTATATACATAAGTCCCAGTCTGCACGGGGTGTGCTGGGATGGAACTGCGTCCGGGCGAACTGCGTCCAGTCGCAGCGCTGTGTTCTGTTGGTCCCACACTATACGCGTTGTACAGAAGCACAGAAAGAGCACTGGTTTGCAGAAGACAGCCCACTGCCAGCGATGGAGGTGGTGGAAAGGTATTATCTTCTCATACCAGTGTGCAGCTGAGTGTACGAAGTCGAACCTGCAAGGCAGAGAAAGATTTTAATCGCAGTACTTGGAATAAGCAGGTGAGGACTCACAAGTGACATGTTACTCACAAAAACTTGAAAGATTTTATCCAGGAAAGCACTTAAGAACAAAACTTCCTCAAATGATGGATTTTATGCTGAAGTAAAACTAGTGCAGTAACTGCTCCAAATCACCAAGTTTCATGAATTATGTTCCAGTGATCTGACGATTTCCTTGGTGCCTTTTACAGCACCAAAATTATCATCTACGGAACAGGAAGGCTGCAACTTCTCTAATCAAAGTGGTACAAAGAAGTTTCCCTTGCACGCCAACTCCCAGTCTTTGGGGTATGCTTTTCTCCATCCAGCTTAAGCTCTTAAAAAGATGCCAAATGAACCCTCAGTGCGCATTTACTAGACACCAGGGAAACTTAACATGTTACTGATAAACTCCAAATCTGTAATTAAAGCACACCTGCAGGCCTCCCTTCAAATAATTTAACAATTTTCTTTTTACTATGCTGCTTGACCTAATAGAGAATAACCTGCTGTTTAAGGCAGAAACAGCCTGAAATCGAAGCTGTTTGTAACACACCTCACAGAAACAGCAGACGCTTGTTCCACCTTGGAACTGCACCGTGCACTACGCAGGGAGGAGCACCTGAGCCCTCACCTGACTGTACGCTTCCCAGTCGCCTCTGCAGTGCCTCCAGCCGGTTGATATAGTCTGTTAATGCTCGTTCGGGATCGTAGTTCTGCAGCTGAGAACAGGCGAATGAGACTGGGTTCAAGTCGGCATGCATACTGTGGAACCTAGGACCAGAAGGACATGCGTGTTTTTAAAAACCAGAACGTCAGATAATGAAGTGTCAGCAGACATAGCAGAACGCTGTAAGCAGAGATACCTACTGGCTGTGCATCTGCTACCTTACCCACAGAGTACTACCTCCCTACCATTTACTGCCCGAGCCCTCAGACTGCCTCCTGCAGAGAAACCGCCTTTCCCGCCTGCCTTTTCTTTCTACTGCACCTGATTTGTTCCTGCACTGCTCTGGGACAGAGACTGCAAAATCCTACTGAGACTGCAGCAGAAGCTGTAGGTAGATTTCTATTAAGAAGCTCGTGTGAACGAGGACATGGCCATCTTTACAGGACTCTGGCTTTCCTCAGTACTTTCTACAAGTATAAGTCCAGAATAACTAAAATATACATAAATATACATACACGTAATGTATATAGATGTAAATCATTATGGTTGCCACAAACTAAGATTACAAACACTGAGATGGTTTATAAAAAAATGAAGAACCAAAATGGCTTAAATCCAATCTGCTTTACTAGCTCTGAGCCCACCGCTCCACATGAAGTTATCCAATGTTGACGGCACATCACCTGAGATGCAATTTGTTATGTTTCCTGACAAAAAAAATAAGATCTGTCATCAAAGTTTACAAGCCTTATCAGTAAGCACTGATACATTCATTTAGTTAAATGGTGTTCTGGCAGATAATAAGAATCTGAAAGAAAACTTACTTATGCTGGAAGTTTATAGGAGATCTGGGAGGCTCCATATCTGATCGAGACCTACAGGAATGTCTTTGCTCTCCATAAAGATCCATGCCGCCAGAGAATGAATCGGGCCGTAATTCATTACCTAAACACATAAAAAACATTGCCTTGAAAACTGAAAAAAACAAACCTCCAAAGTAATACCTTTTGCACTTCACTGGGAATTTCAAACTCAAGTTTTCTGTTTGCATGTCACACACTAAAAAAAGTGTTTAACAAAATGTAGACATTTGTTAAAACTAGAAAACCAGAGGTGAAATCTTAGCCTGATGTTAATGACAGAACTCTCACAGACTGAGCAGAACAGGGAAAAAAAACGAAAACAAAAACACTGCTGCTACCAAAAAAGCCAAACAGAAAACCTTATTTCCCAGATTTTAAGCTATAATGAGAATGAGAGACTTCTGTTCTTGGGAAAGGGCCAGGGAGGACAGTTCCAGAGACTCTGCTGGCCCTGCCTGTGACTCTGCAGGGGACTTGTAGCTGCTGATTCCTCACCTGTCCCTGTCCTCAGCACTCCCTCTCAGAGCTGGGGGTGCAGATCTCGAGAGAAACTCCCTGATGTATTATATAGACAAGTGGTTGTTCTAGGTGTGGAAACTATCAGAAACCTGAGAAACTGGTTAGTCCAAGCAACTATAGCAAAAGGAAGGGGGCACAGCAGCCCATTTATTCCAGATGAGGAAAAGGCAAACGAAAAACCATCTTCATTAAGCAGCAGCATAACTTATTAGTAGCATTTTTTCAGTCTTTACTGGACTACAATTTACCTGTGTTCTGGCTAAAGACATCCCTGTTGATACTCAGTATACCAGAACCCGTAACTCTGTGCCATCGACGAACCAAGAACTTCATTCTGGAATTGAAAAACAAAATAAAAAAGAAAACAAGCTCAAAACTTCAGGTTAAATGAAACAGTCAAAAAAAAATCTGCTTGTTATATTCTGGAAGACAGACTTAAGAATTACATGAATAGCAAGCAAAAATAATGCATAGGCATTTAAAACCTGACAATTAAGTAAAAAAAAAAAAACTTCCTTATATACATTCCTAGAGCCTCAGCAAACGATCTGTTGCCAAAATCTGCTTTCAGTTTCACCTCTGCTATTCTAGTGATTCCAGAGGAACTACATAAAGTCAAAATGGACAGCAAATGGGTCAAGCAACTGAACAGCAGGGCATCAGCATTTTAAAATTGTAATAAATAAACTTTTTGCCCTGTCATATTCCCAAAATTGTACCAGCAGAGTGTTATGAGCAAAAGTCTCACTTACAGTAGGTATATGAATAGTTCCTAGAATTGACACTACGTACAAACCTCAGATCAATAGCAAGCAGAACTACTTGGGAGTTCAAACCCTTGTGAAGGAGGCTTACTAGCAGCACAGCAGTGCCATGACAGTAACAGCCTTCACTTGTTCCTTCTCATCTATTCCTGTTCCTCCTCAGCCTGAGGCCTCAAAGGACAACCCAGCTGGATAAAATTAGTTCATCAATCTGTATTATGCTTACATGTAAGAATTTAACTGTTAAAGGAAATTAAGTTGCAGAAAATACCTTTGTAAATGAGCGCACACTCTAGAATTGCTACTAATTATCTTTCTAAAATTATGACTGTATCCAATATATTCTGTCTTTGATTATCAAATACAGAGCCATGAGTTTTTCAACTAGAATCAGGCTGCTGAGTACCTCAGACAGCTTATGTCTGTTACAGAATTTACCCATGTTCTGCTCAACTTGTTATCCTGCACAGCACCTACTACATTCATGACTACCAGAAGTGTACAGTTGAAACAGGGTGGAACATGAGAAGTTACAGATTCAGTGACATAGCTAGAAATGTATACAATAAAATGCACAGCCACGTCTGTTCAGAACTTCCTTCAGTTTACCTTGAAATCGCAATGGACACTCTGACCGCAGAGCGAAACCTTGTAAAACCCTTTGAATGATGAGTGATGATTTCGAGGTCTGTGTAGCAAGGCTGTCCGCCCATTCGTGCAATGAGGGCCAGCGTGGCTTCTTCACACTCCTGGAATCCACCTAGTAACAGCAGCAAGTATTTTTTCTGATATATGAGAGCTTTCCGAAAGCTCTCTGCTCGTAGGTATTTGCCATAAATTCTCTATAAGATGAAAAACAAAAGAAGAACCATCAGTCTTAGAACTTTTAACGTTTCTACTCCTAAAGCATTGCTGGGATTATGCATTTCTTGCTATCACGGAGAAGACCACACTACAGCTCACGTGTGCTGAATGTAGCTTCATAATTTGAGAACCACTTGAGCAGCAAGGAATGGAGCATGCACAAAATGACAACACAGGTGCTTGCTTAGCATTCGTGGGGAGAAAAGTTAACAGAGTTATGTGTGTGAGGATAAGAACTTAAAATCTGAATTTAATCTGTTCACTTAGCATAAGCAGAGTGAACTAAGGAAAAAAGCAGGCCCAAAACAATATGAAAAATACCCCAGCCAAAGTTACTATGCAAGCAACAAAGTTTTCCTACCCTTAAAATAACATTTTCAGAATCTGATCCCAGTTCTCTGAGGAAAGCTTCACTCCTGATTTCTGCTCTCAGCTTGGACAGCTCTGCATCTGCTTGTTTCAAAGACTTCTGCAGTGATAGCTTTTCTCTGTTCCAGTTTTCCTTCTCAGAGGCAACAAGGGTATCAATATTAACTCCAAGATCTGATGAGTGTCTAGAAGACTGAAGGGGAAAGAAATTGAATTTGAGCCACACAGTTTGGAAAAGACTGAGCTGTGTCATTCTAGTCATTGGTTTAGTGGAGAGTTCATTAAATTACTGAGAAAAAACTACTGACTGAAAGGATCTGAGGTCATACTGGCATCCTGACACAGTGATACAGTGAGTTTTGGAGCCTGTTCAACACCCTAGAAAAATATAGCTACTCCAAAAAAACGTTAAAAAATAATCCCTCTTGTTGAACCATAATAGCTTCATCATCTTGAAGCTAACTGTATCTATTTGCTGTTTGTCTGGGCGAATAAATACAAACCAAAGAAAGAAGCATTTGGAATTTAAAAAGACAAAGGTGGTTAAAATCACAAAGTGTACATTAAGTGAGTCAAGATGTTTAGACCATAGGACAAGAATATCTCACAGCCATTTACTCTGCAGGAAGAAAGTCGAGAAAGTCAGATAGCTTGAGCATTAGGGTAGTCTCACAGCACGTCACTTTCATGCCTATATATACTTCATTAATTAGTGCCATTGAAGACATACATAGTCTCCAGAAGTTTGTCTGTGCTGGTATCTCCTCAGTTCTTCCTCCAGTTTCATAACAGCATTCCTCAAATTATTCTTTTCTTCACTCAGCCTGCTGACAAAGCCTGTCAGCTCAGCATTTTGTCGCAGCAGCCTTTCAGTCAATGAGCTAGACGGAGTTCCTGGTGGCAGCGTTAGCTTTAGCTAGAAGGAAAAAAGAAAACCAAATAAATTCCATTACATCTGTGTTGCCAACTCGAAAGTAACTTTGGCTTGAAGTAAAAATCCTTTTGTGGGTCACGACAATAACTTTGTCATAACTTACTCAGAGAAAACAGAAATGTACATGAAATCGAGAGGTTAATGTGACTTTTTCTTCTATGCTCACCTTGTATGTAACAGCAGGATGTTCGCATGCAAATTAAACTAATCCAACTGTAACAACGTGCATTTTTTTTTTTAAACTTTGCTTAGATTTATCTAACTTAAAGGAAGGAAAGACCCAAAACTTTTTACAAATCATGTTGAATATACTTGCTTAAAATGCAGGTAAGGACCCAGCCGAGCTGAGTTAATATCAAATATTGCTGAAATCTTTGTAACAGGTTACCTCAGCTCATGTTTTATACAAGTGCACACTGCTCAGTTTCTGACTGCCTTTCCTTTGGTAATTACAGGGCAATTTAAGTAAATGTGTTTTACCAACATAATATAGTAAATGTTGACTCTAATATCAGAAAGTACTGAGAAAAGTTTCCTCAGCAAAAGAAATATTGCTGTACATATGTTTTACTAAAGAAAAGCTAGGAGATTCCAAAGAAAAACTAGGAGATTCAAAAATTAATAATTATAAAGGGAAAGTCTTAATCTGAAAATTGAAGATTTGGTTTTAAGCTAATTAAAATTAAAGAAAATAATAATAAAAGGAATAGGGGGAGTTTTACACTTCACCATCTCCAAAGCAGCATACTGACTGGAGGAGATTTTCCTCCATGAATTACAGAGCTGGATAGCCACAGATTTGATTACTTGCTGCTTTCCACTCACATCTCATCATCCAAAATCTCCCACTAAAGTTGTAACATTGCACGCTCACCTCTTCCAGATAGGGCAATCCAGGCAGTTTCTGCAGCTCTGTAATAACTTCTTCAATAGTGTTCTGTATTGCAATAAAGTCTTGATCATCTGCTGCTTCAAACTGCAATCTGAAATTACATCAAGAGTTTCAGCAGCACGCATGGTCTAACAGCATGAAGCCGGACTAACACAGCAGCCACACTGGGTATCAGTAAACACCCACTGGACCTTTAGCAAATCATGTCAGCAGAGTTATCAGAGAGATGTCAGCGTAATCAAAACATCCAGGGACTCTCAGGTATTTAAATTAAATTGGCTCAAGTGTATAACGAATTTACATTGAAGAACTCCTACTGATTCTGAGAACAGAATATTCTACATGAAGAACATTTAGAGATATTTTGCTTCTCACTTATCTGTTGTATCTATTTGAGAAAAATCTTAGGGTATTTTTAAAATGTAATGCATTTCATTTTACCCAAAATATTTCAGAATAAATGTTTAAAATTAAATCATTATCACAGCAACAGAAAAACAGATTAAAACCTCCTACACATTTTTTTTTTCCATAAGGAGACAGCAACCCAAGCAAGTAAGAATCAAGATCCATTTCACTTGACTACAAAATATAACTCGGGGGGGGGGAGTGCTGACACGACAACTAGGCAGATATATCCATAGCAGTAATTCCCATATTCTTCCCCTTACACAGTGATTTTTTCTATTACTGAATTGTTTTAAAACAATCTTCTACCTACACCATAACCACATAAATCTCATCATTTTGCAGAGAAAGAAGACAATTTTGTTGTAACTTATAAAGGACCATGTTAAACATGAAAGAGTTAACAAAGCACTTGGCACTCTGTGATCCTGTTTTACACCAGCACATCAAGTAAAAATAAGCATATAATATAAACATAGAAAAACAGAAAAATTAGTTAGGCTTATAGTGTGAGAACTATGATTAAAACCTGATGTATCAGCTTGCTGGCTGCTATTAACAAAAACAAATAGCTGAAGACTGGTCTAACCTGCTAGCAGCTTTTCGAGCCAACTTCTTCAGCTTTGGAGATGCGTTTTGCAGCTTTTGTTTGACATTTTCCAGAATTTCGGTAGCTGCAGATAGGTCTCCTCCTCCTCCTGTCAGCGTGGGGTAGGTTGATCCATTTGTCTCAGCTCCTTCCATTTTTTGCTGGAGAACCCAATTTCTTGTTCTCTCATTGGGTGTATCCCAAGTAGTCTGTACATAGATATATATACAGATTTCAAATGCATGTATAGTGCTTTAAAATATTAAATCTGAAATATGTTCAAAGTTAAAGAACAAAATCCTGATACTGAAAGGAGTGCAGTGTGACTACACTATTGCAGTACATCACTGCAGCTATTCGTTGTGAGAGGTACAGTGTGATCCTTTCTTGATTAAGATCTAGCAGTCATTGATCTAGACTATGAAGCCATCCAGTAAACTCAGCTGGTTAGAAGCCACCCAGCCTTTTGTTTTGTTTTCCATCATCATCTCCTTTACCAATTGTGCTTGGAACTTGGGCACTGGTACCCAAATGTTTTTGGGACCAATCCACAATCAGAGAAACAGGACTGGAAATGCCCACCACGGTCACGGAGTCACAGGCTTTGGATATTTTACTACAGCATGGTACCAATGAGAAAAAAAAAACACACACACACAAAACCCAATCAGGGTTCTGCAGACGTCCCAGGAAGCAGCAGGAGATGCACTGTTTGATACTCCAGATAGATCCTGGAAAGCAGATCACACTGAGGCAGGGAAAAGCCTCAGGAACCACCGCCAACTTGATCCAAGGGAAGGCTGTTCCTGGACCATGCTGCTGACAGTTACCTCTGAGCAGGACAGAAACGTGTACGAACTGAGAGCAGCAGGAAGCCTGATGCTATCAGGGTGTCAACACATTCAAATCCTGCCTCTAGCTGTGATAGTTTCCAGTGCTTCAGGAGAGTAAAAGCAGTCGCCAAATCAGGTGAAGACAAAAATGTCCTTCCTGGCTCCACAGAGAAACAGCTGCTTAAGGGGAAGCAATGATTCCAGGGTGGGCAAACAAACACGCTCAGCAAAGAGGGAAGCCTCCTGTCAACCACCTCCTTTGGGACTCCCAACAGATCGCTCACTGACTATCACTTTTCTCTTTGAGGGAAGTTTCTAAAGTTTTAAAAGTTTTTTAAAAGTCATTTAAAAGCCATTATAGAACTGCCCAAACCTTTTATGAGGGAGAAAAACTTACATGCAACAATGGTTCCAACTTTCAGTCATCTAAAAACTAGGCTGAATTCTGAAAGTAGTCTTTCACCTTGATCTCTCCTTTTTGTTTTGCTTGCTGACATACATATATCCATGCACAGGCTTGTTTGACTACATACTCATTTAATTATTGCAATTGTTGAGAGATTGCTTTATGACGTTTCAAAGACCACTTGTGGTTTATGGACTAAAGATTAAGAACACTGATCTGGAGCACTCCTGAACTCATCCATGAAACTGGGTGGGAGGACTATTAGTCTTCCACTACACTAAAACACAAAGCGTGTGTATACAGTCAGATGCATTTCTCCTGCTCACCCTCTTCCTTACACATCTCTAGAGCTTCATTCTCAGAGGACATGCATGAACAGATTTACTATTCCAAAATAGAGCACTTTCCCTTTTGCTGATGCCTCTACTTTGGCATATGCAATCTGCAGGCTATTTTATAGATCAAAGGCACAGATAAACAAAATTAATTGTACAACAGAATTAGAAGCAAAATTGCACAGTTCGATACCACACATCGCTCTCAGTGCTACTGTACCTCATTTTGATTGTGGCTTGGTGTTCTTTCAGTTTCCTTTTTTCCTTCAGTCTCCTGCTTTTTGATCTGCAGTTCTTGGATTACTTCCTGTAACTTCTTTGTCTCATTCTCTAATTTATGAATCTCTTGCTCCTTCTGTCCAAGTTGCCACTGAAGGTCTTCTACTTTGGACTCCAGTTCATGAAGTTTTTTCTGTGCTGCTATGTTAGCATCTTGTTCTGCTTGCAATGCTTTCCTCTGGATTTGCCTTTCTTTTTCCATTTGCTGACTCACTTGCACAGATTCTAGTTTGTACTTCTCCATCTCACTTACTAACTCCACTATACGGTCATGCTTTTCATCCATTTGTTTTTGTAGTTCTTTAAGTAATTCCTCAGATGGATTAGGTGTTCCAGCTTGCCCCTTATCTTCAGCACTTTGAAGCTGAGCACATAGCTCTTTTTCTCTTTCTAGGGCACTGCTTATTTCAAGAGCTCGAACCTTCTCTGATTCAAGAAGCACCTGCAACTCAGAATTACGGCCTCGTTCACGTGACAGCTGGGCAGCACTGAGTGCTTCTTGGGATTCAATTTTCTGCTGCAGCTCACTTGACAGTTGTTTCTCTTGCTCCAAAAGTTTATTTAAGTGCAAGTTCTGTTGTTTTTGATCTTCGAGTGAAAATTTTAAGTCCTTCCATAAGAAACAGAAGAAAAAATATTAAATCAATGTGTGTGAACTTTGCATTACCTTCTGCAAATTGCAAGCAGGCTAGCTCTGCACACTTTGCTTTTAACAAGTTTTGCAGTTCACAAATTAATGTCAAGATTCTGAATACGCTTGATGTTATAAATGTATTACAGGTGCCTTTACTCTAAAAACAGATCATCCTGTAAAACAAGAAGATTTGTAACACACTTTTTTATAAGATACAAACAGCTATAGTTATCAAGTTCAAGAAAACTAACTCCTTTTACTCTCTAAAACTGTGACAATGAGCTTCCAAGTTAAGATTTCAAGATGCAGATAAATCTGTGCTGTTGAAGTGACTGTTTTTTTGTCTTAATGTATTAGGATACTTGCTCTCTCCCTCACTAAACCAGATATTGCAGAAGTACCAAGGAACTTATTAATGTATTTTCTCCTAAAGTAAACTCCTTAGTGTGGTTTTCATGAGGTGAGACTGCTGACTTTTAAAATGGAGACAAACAACTTATTTCCTCAAATGACATTCTAAAATAGTACTACTTATGAGTTAGGTTGTGGGGGTTGCTACTTGTAGCTACGTGAGCAGTGTCCTGTCCCCTTGTATAGCTGGGGCCTATTATTAAGTGTAGAATACAGTTGTAAAATTCCTACTGATTTTTTTTTGCCACATAGCTTTAATACATCTTTCTTCAACTCTAAATGATCCATAATCCCAAATGACCTGGAACATTTACCTCAAGCTCTTCTCTTCTTCTTTCCTCGCTGCGTTCCATTTTAGCTTTTTCTTTTTCCAAAGCCCACTGTAGCTCTCTTGATTTCTTCTGTTCGCCAGCCATTGTATCCTTGAGGATATCTAGCTCAGCTGCTTTTTCTTTAACTTCAGTCCTAAGAAAGAAATGGGCAATCTTTACATTAAACCATGGCTTTCATGCTACCACAGTAACAGCAGTTACTTGATACTTCATTTTGTGAACTGAGAACACTGCTTGTGTAGTAGTGTAACAATGAAAAGCCTATTTAGAAAAAACAAGCTCATTCAATCATTGAAAAGAGTTGCATGGCTCATAAATGACAGAAAAAGTGTGTCCGTACTCCTAACTTTGTAGCTGCCATTCTCCATGAATTGGCTCAGAGGTAGCTAGTGTTCAACTTAATCCAACCACTGGCCAAAATTTGAAAGGATGCAAATCAACATCTTGCTGCCACATATCTCAAAGGATTTTTCTGGGTGGGTGAATCTATGCCCCAAATCTGCACTTTTTTGCAAATTAGCAATTTTTTTTTTTTCCAAAACAATAAAAAAAGGCAAAAGAACCTTGCTCCTGATGATCAGTAAAGGTTAGAAGGCAACCTGTAAGGCAACATAAATTTGAACTTTCTCTTAATTTGTTATCACTGACCTGAATTTTAAAATACTGTATACAGGCATGCCAATTTACTAAAGATGTCAATAGTAATAGCTTTCCTGGGTACCAAATATGTTGCCTGGTACCTCTGCTGTTGGCCATAACAAAGCAACATTTCAAGTCATATGAATTTCATATGAAAGTACTTGCTAAGTCATCTAGACTCTGCAATTTTGTCTCCATGTTACATTTTAGAAGTAAAAAAGCCCTTTAATAAATATGGTGCTATGGTCCACTTACTAGTTTGTAAACAGCAGTATAATGTGTCAAAATAATAAAAAAGATATTAAGGAGTCATTGAATCAAACTATGAATCAGATCATGTTAATCTATAGAACTTTTCTTTTTTGTCCAATGGAACAGAAGTCTATTTTCTGTTAGGCATGCTCTACAGAAAAACTGAGATGCAGTTACAATACATGAGATCAACTCCCTTAATGAAATCAGTATTATGACTTGGGGTGACAACAGACAGCACTGAAAGGCTGACACTGAAAGCCATACCTGATGGTTTCTAGGTCCTTGAAGTGCTTGTGCTGTGCTTTCAGGGTTGTTTCAAGCTCTAGTTTGGCTTGTGCAAGTTCATTCTTCAGCTCAGCACCCATCATTCTCTCTGAATTCAGCTGTTCCTGCAGCTCAGCTGCTCTGTCTTTCACACTCCGGAGCTCTACTTGCATTTCAAGTATTTGTGACTGCTTCTGCTGCATGTTATACTCCAGCATTTCTAATGGGAGCACCATTAACAAGGAAATCAGTCTAGTAATCAAACACCACTTATTTGGTCCTAGATTCCCTTAGCACAAAGAATGACCACAAAGCTATCACTAGCAGTGATATTAAAAAAATAAATAAAAAAATCTTTAAATAGTGGGGTGAAAGTAAAACCACATCATTTCACTGGAATACATTTCATACCTTCCAAGAAATCACTTCAGCTCTTAAACTTATTTAAAAACTGTATGCACAACCATATCACTATTTATTGTTTGGATTATGACCAACACAAAGCTAGCTATGTACGTATACTTTTTACCAAATATTTGTAACAGAACACAAAGCATTTTCAGATTAAGCTTAAAATACATTTGTTTTCTGAACTTTTTGTTGCACATTCTAACTGCTTCTTAATTCACTCATTATCATTGACTATCTGACTTTGATAATTTCAAAGCTGTTGAACCTAAACACTGAAGCACAGAAAATAACTTTAAAATACAAACTCAATTTTATAGCAATTGAAATTACTTCATGTCACTTTTAATTTGATACAAGTCCTAACAACACAGACTATATTTTATTTTTTGAGGATTACTCCAATAAGATTGAAAAAGATGAGAAGTAAGCATGCTCAGAATATAAGTTGAGCATCAAAATCGGAGAGCAAAAATGTCAACAGTTCTCCACCTAAAACTATATGAGTGCTGGCATGAAAACATGTAGAAATTAACATAAATTACCACATAAATCACCTTGGCTTTTTGAATCAATTTCTTGTTCTCTCTTTGGATTACTTTTCATAGTGTTCATCTGAGCATGCAATACTTGAATTTCCATTAGCAAACTTCTTCTGTCGGCATGCTGAAGACAGTCCATTGCTGCTCTCTGATCAGTAGCCTAGGAGGATTGAAAACATACTTGAAAGTAGAACTCCAGATTTTGTTAGAATATCTGTGGTGTGGGTATAAAATTTAATAATATATTCACAGCGCACATATATTCAAAACATTTTCAATTAAGTCGTGATAACACAATACTATAATACTAGAAAGAATTCTCTTTTAAAAAATATTTATTTATTACTCTGCTAGACATCAAAATGATAGAATCAGAAGAGCTATCGGTTTTATGGCAAATTATGATTTTCCTCACTAATCCTTCCATTTCCCCAAAGAAGGTAAGTGACCTCTCTCCACCCCACAGCAACCTTGTATCTTACTCGTCTTATAACTTTCTTCATATATATAAGCTACCTTTTCTCTCAGACAGTGTAACATAATTAATTTAATGAAATCACACTCAGGACAACTATTTTTAATTCAAATTTATCTCTGAAGGTTGTATTTTTTATATAGCTTGTGCATCCAAAAACTTTTCTTAGTAAAGAATTCTCTTCTTCCTACAAGGCATCCCTTTTTTTTTTTTTCACCCATTTGATGTCACAGCTACTATTAATATATATATTTTTGAGTGATATATACATTAAAATTTCAAGAGCTAAAAGAGATAAACAAGCCTCAACATAAAAATAGTCACCTGCTCTTGTAGTCTGTGCTCTAACTGATTCATCAACATCACTGCATCTCTTGTGCCTGCAAGTTCCGCAAGTTCAGTTTGAAACACAGCAAGAAGAACATTCTGTTCCCTCACAAAAACCTGTTGAATGGCACGCAGGAGTTCTCCTCGCCAGTCTGAGTCACCTTCAGGAGATTCTGAACTTGCATAAATCTACAACAAAATATAATTCCAATTTCAACATTTAACAGAACTGAAAGACTACACCAGGAATAGATATGCTATCATCTATGCAAAGTGTGGGTTTTCACTGGAATATTGAGCATCTCTGGCAATGTCTCTCATTCGTAAAATGGATACATTTTATTGCACACATTGATTTCTTCTGCATGTACAAATGCTCAGCTTCATGAAACTTGTACCTGCGTTTTAGATGGGAGTAACTTAGTTTTTATAAATGAAAACAGCCCCATATAGTTATTATACATGCCACTGTATCACACTATCTCACTATCATTTTAGTTTTCATAATGTTGCATGTACGTACATTCTGTTTCTAGACTCGTACAGAGCTATGTGGTAGTGGGCAGATACTGTGTATGAATATTTAATTTCATAATGATGTAAAGTTGATCTCTGTACTGCCCCCCCTTCCACTTTGCATGTTGAAGAGAATGCAGAAGTAATGGAAACTACCAACATATAACTGAAAGTCTACAGGTTTGCAAGTCCCAGTAAGTCCCTGATTAATATTAAATTTTGTTTTATATTTTAAGCAATTACTTTCTTCTCTTTTCTCTCACTATGGTATCATTTAACAGCTACTGGAAACATGCTTTCAAAATAGAATTATTTTTTAAAAGGTCATTCTGTAAGGTCAAAACCAATCGATGCATAGAAGAACAAATGCAAACTGTAATTAAAGGCGTATCTTACTAACAGAAAGAACAACATGCAGTTTTACTGCACATTCCTGAAATCTTGCCTTGTAGTAATGTATTTGTACTATTTAAAGCTGAATTATCAATGTGCTTTACATAAGGTTCTTATAAATTAGTTTTGATTTAGAAAGACTCATGATATTGTTTATACCTCAGCATCTCTATGAAGTTGCATTTTTGAAATCAGGTCTTTCAGAGATGAAATGGTGCTTAGAAAAGCTTTCCTTTCCTCAAGCCAAGAATCTGGTCCTTGCTTAGGAGGTGACATCTCTCTCTCACCATACGGAAACTCAGTGAGAGACAGCACCTGTACGCCTTCATGATGGACTGCTCTCAGCAAACCCTACAATAATACAAAAAGAAATAGGTTGTGTCAGCTTTAACAATAATGGTATTTCATACATATTGGAATACTGGTACTTTCTGCATTGATCTGTATAAGGAAACTACTTATGTTTCCTCATATCAATAACAGAAATCTCACTCAGTTCTATATTAGTCAAGCAGTGGAACAAAGTTCTGTAAAGCTTTCAGGCAAGCTTGGCAATTCATTTTTTGAAATTACAATTAAGCTAGGTATGATTTGTTGGAAAAGGATCTTTTTTTTTTTTTTTTCCCCCAAAATATAATTAAAAGCACGATATCTTTATTGTTTATAATACATAAATTATTTTTATTTTGTAATATAGATATTATTCTACACCTATAATTATAGAACCTATACAATTGTGTAATAGGTTATCATGGCATTATTACAAATACACAAGAAATACAACACATTATAATAAGAGTTAAATTTCACATATCTATAATTGAGAACAAGCCTACAGCTACAGCTGATGTTTAACAATCTAACATGAAATTCTGAGAAAGATTCCATGTTAAATGAAATGGTATATCACTGTGTATCAAATGAAATGTGTATCACTTCTAAACATTTTAAAATGTATTTAAATAGCAAACACTTTACAAATCATCTAAAAGGCTCACTACTCACTAATTAAGCAGTAAGTAAGCTTAGCTTTTTGTATTGTCACTCTTGTTCCACAGTGAAAATGATCAGCCCTATTTTACCTTAATTTTTTGGGGAAGTAAATCCGTTGAAGTTTCACCTTCATCTATTCCTTCAGATATTGTGTCAGATCCCTGGGTCTGAGCAAGATACATTCCTTGACTCCAGTCTGAACTGGAGTCTAAAATAAAAGGAGAGAAAAACATTAAAGCAGGATTGCTGTGAAACTTTGAAGAACAGACATCAAAAAATTTTTTTTTTTCATTTTGTTATAACAGGAGGTTGCATGTCACCACAGCCAATTCTAAGCTTGAAGACTACCTGTTTCATAGTTTTTCTTTTTCAGTTTCAAAGCAGTGACAGCAAAAAAAACCAAACCAAACAACAAACAAAAGCCTAAAAACCCCTCCAAAATGTGAAACTTTAAAATCCTAGTTTACTTTTAAAAGAAAGCAACTTATTTGCACAAATGCACCTGTTAAATGACCCTTCTTAATATGCTTAGTTTTTGCCTATTAAAAGGATCATATTAATCATTTCTACTGCTGACTGACAGCCTGTACCCATCATCACCTCTCATTGCCATGGAGTTATAGCTTTGAATTCATCAAGACATGATGAAGCTATGCTGAAGAGATGCTGCAATATGTAAGAAGAATATAGAAACTCCAACTGGAAGAAAAAAATTAGCATCTGACACCTTGACTCAACACATCTTGAACTGAAAGATTGCTGAAAATTGGTCAATCGTGTCATTTTTCTTCTGTAACAGTTCAATAGAAATTGTATGCTCAGTGCCTTTTTTTTTTTTTTAAAGTGTGATAGGGTTCAGCTTTGATAGGGGGAGTAGTTTCTTTTGTTACTTACAACACAAACTCTTTGACAGCAAACTTAGTACTGAAAAAGCAGATTTAATTTATAATGGTGACCATCTGAAATCTAAAAAACCAAGCTTCTTACCACTAGAACCTCCATCTCTAGCTTGATACGGTGGAGAACGCACTAATCCAGAAATTGGGATACCCTGTATTTAGAAAAGAGAACAGTCAAACCTTGGATCACCTCACACCCACTCCCAGTAAGGGTGCTAATTCACAAGAGCATGGAATTACACGACTGTTTCTTTTTAGTTTCCCCTGCAACAAAAGTAATCAAGATGGAGACTAGAAAGATGGTGTTCGGTAGTGTTACCTACACTTGCCCCTGATTTACAGGGCAGGCCACGTTCAAGACAGGAGCACAAGGAAGCATCTGATAGTCGAACAGATTCCCAAACTTAAATTGTTGAGGAAGTGGTTCAAAATCTCTCCCTAGGCCATGGAAACATCAGAACACTTAAAGCCTTTATATTAATGAGGATTAATGGTGGTTCACACTTAGACTTAAAATGGGAATTTCTGTAGCAGGAAGAAAAGCAGAAAACAAGGTAGTTCAAATGGACGTAAAATAGGATGCATACCTCTTTAGCTCGTAGAGTCTCTATGACTTCCTTCAAAGCATTACATTCATCAGTTAATACTTGCACTGCAACAAACTTGTCTCTTTTTAATGCTTCAGATTCAGAGATATGCCTCGTCTCCATGTCCATGATTTCAGCAGCATGGAGTTCTTGCATTTGGTCAATTTTTTCATTAAATTCTCTTATGATCTCTGCAATCTCTTCTGAAGAACATCCACTTTGCAAGTCAATTTGAATTTCTGCATTTTTAACAAGCGTTGGCGAAGTTTCAATATAGCTGTTCATCTCTACATTCTTGTCTGTCTGTGAAGATGTACTTTTGCTAATCTGAGTAGACTCACTCAACAAATCACACATTATTTCTGCATCTTTTTTGCTTTCAGTTTTTGCCATTTCCTTGCCCTTTCTCACATAATTTGCAAGCTTCTCTTCTACTTGAACTAGCTTCTCTTTGACTTTGCACAGATCTTCCTGAAGATGTACCAGACTTGCTTCTTTTACCTGTAAATATGGAGAATCTGAGTTGCAGTCATGAAATACTTTGAAATATACAAAATCTAAACAGTTGTGAGATCTATACAAATTGCAACTCAGTTTAGTCCTATTTTGAAGTGACTATGACACACGGTAACAAGTCTCATCTCTGATAAATACAGCTCTGGATCCACTGTTGCATTATAGTGGACTGTAAAGCTCTCTACTTTGGCATTAAATGTTGCTTAGGTCTACAGCATCAGCTCTATTCCACTGACTGTAAGTACTGAGTAATCATTTTTCTTAGTGGCACGCTCTGTTAAAGATTTAAAAAAATCTAGCAAGCATAACGGCTATTATAAATCCTGTATAATCATTTGCTTTAAATATGTTACAGAACAATCTGGTTCTTACTGATAGTTGTTGCTGAAGTTTTTCTGCCTCTTCTCTGTAACTGCTCAGCTCTTCCTTAGCAGCAGCTGCCTCTTCTTTAACTTTCTCTAGTTCAAGTTCATTACTAAGTACATTTTCTTTTTGACTTTCCGTGAGGTGTTCTCCTACCTACATGGTAGCACAAGATATGGAAAATGGTTAAAAGAAATCTTACAAAGAAGCACTGATCACTTTCACATTGATTTACTAAAGCCACAAATGAAAACACCCTTAGGGAAAACAAATGTATGTTACTTAGCTTAATACATATTCTAAAAACTAATACCAGAAGATCATTTTCCTAGATTAACTCCCCACAAATTGGTTACATGTGAGAGAAAAAAACATCTTCTGACAGCTTACTGCAAGCAGAAATGGGCTAGACCATCCAGAAAGCATGGGGAGGACGGTAAACACCCATGAGAAATGATGTCTGATTATAATTGAATTGAGACGTATGACATTCATTCAATCTGCATTTTGATGAAAGGTCTTTGAACCCTTCCTGATCCAGCACTGTGTTTCTTTGGACTTAGGATTTTCATCAACCAAGTCCATGTTTTTTTTTTTAATTAAAAGCTGCTATCGGGCACAATCAACTGTGAAGGTTTTAAAATCAGAAGCAACATACCCAGTAGTGGATGGATATACACTGGTAGAAGTTACCAATGGGAAATGTATTTGGAATCAAGGAAGGCAAGCACGCAAAAGTAAACCAGAATGAAAATGTACATAGACAGACAAACAAAAATGTTCAGACAAATTGCCATCACTCCCTTATCCATTCTGAACCTTCTGCTAGAAGGTTTTAAAAATTTTGATTTTTGTCTCTCTACCTCCTTGCCATATAAGTGTAATTCACTCCATTACATGTCAGTTCAAAGTAGGAATACGAAAACCCATGTTCAAAATTCAAAATCAATTAATGCAAAATGGAAATCGATAGTAGAGTTCACCTGAAATAACATCTTTTTCTTCTTTGCAACCCCTCTGCAATAACAGAGAAATGAACATCTATACCACACAGCAGAAAACTGTTCCTAATTTTGTTAAGAAGTTTTTCATTCAATATAGTTCATACAAAAAAAATGATTTTAGTGAAAACAAGCCAAAAGAAAAATGGTTTGTAATTACCAGATTTGTCTGTGTTCCTTCTTGCTTAATGTATTTCTGAATCTCTCTTCTGTGTTTCTCTTGAACCTCTTCTAGTAATTGCTGAAGCTCTATTAGACTTTCTTCTTTCAATTTAGCTTCCTTTTGTGAAATTTTTACATTTTCTTTTTCTAGCTCCAAGTTATGATTTACCTTTGCCAGCTGGTCTTCCATCTCACTAAGCCTCTGTGTTAAGAGTGATAATTTTGATTCCATTTCATTTTCAGTTATACTACTCAAGCCCTCCATTTGGGGATTCTTGCTTGCTTCCTCGACATGTTTTGAAGCTTCCTGAATTTCCTGCATGAATTTCCCTTGCTCTTGAACTGCATTTAGCTGAACCTGACTCACAAGAGCAGCTGCAACTTTTTCCACTAGTGTTTTCTCTAGTTCTACTATCTTATTTTTAAGTGCTTCTTTTTCAGCTCTGCCTTGCTCTTTCAGGTCTTTTATTTCACTGTAGGATTGGCACAGTTCTGTATCTTTTTCCTTAATGCATGCCTGAAGCTGCTGCAGTTGTACCTCCATCTTGCTAATGGTGACCCTTGTATTTTCATCTGAAGACCTGAGCTGGGTTTGATCTGGCAATTCTATCATCTCACTTGAGCCTTCATCCACTTCCTCAGTTTTCCCATTGCTCCTGTCTTCTGTTTTTTCCTTGTCACTTTTCATCAGTGCACATTTATACTTCTCTGTTACTCCTTCATGTTCTTTTTTTAACATGTTTATTTCTTGCTTTAGCTGGTTCATTTCTAACTTAGTTTCCTCAAGCTCATTCTTTGTTCGAGATGCTTCTACAGTAATATTTTCTACTTGCTTCTCCAAAGCTTCTTTTTCTGCTATAACTGTTTCAAGTGTATGTTTCAGACTGTCAGCATCCTCATGAAAAGCAGCACTGTCTGCAGGTATTTTTTGTTCAATATTTGCCAGTTCCTGCTGAAGCTTGTCAATTACATCATTCAGCTGCTCTATTTCCTCATCATTTTTTTTCTTCACACGTTCTTGATCACTTTTCAGACATTCTACCTGGGCTTCAAGCTCCCGTATATGCTCATTTTGCTCTTCAAGAACCTGAAAAAATGAAGAATAAAAATATTAGTAATAGGTAATTATTAAACTTTCTGTTAAATCCAGTTCCAGAACTTCATGGCAACAGTTTAATCACAATTTACAATGTCTTGTAAAAGAAAATATGTCACCAGTGAACTTCGTCTCTTGTAAAGCTCTATGAGAATAAAGACATCTTCACACAGGATTAATAAAGTAGCCTGTGAACTCTATTTGTAGGTGTGGAAGTATCAAATGAAGTGAAAGCATTCATAATACTCAGATGTATGCTGAATACAACAGGTTATCAGATTCCAATAGAACAAGTTTTGCAAAATTTGTTAAAAAACTTGCTTGTTAAATTGTGATGGGAGTAACATCTCATTAGAGCGTAGAAGAATACTGAAAAATCATTTAGAAAGTCAGAATAAAGACAGAGCAGATTACAAGTAGCAAGAATCTAAGAAATTAAATGTATACGTTAAGAGAATGTCTAGGTATCTGAAATGAACAGTGCTTATAAACTAGAAAGGAAAAAAGCAGAAGGAAAAGTGTCAAGAATATTCTGAAAGGGAGAGTATAGAATGAAATCACTTATGACACATTATGTGATACCTTATGGTACCTAAAATAGCTAAGAACAGTAAAAGTTTTTTTTTTGTTTTGTTTTGTTTTTTACAAATATTATGAAGGAAAAAAAAAGATGACAACTAAATTTATTACTAAAGTAGCTGTGTTTTTTCCCTTTATCTCTCAGCATTTCATTAGATTTAGTTAGTTATACAATAAAATGACTTTGTAATAGTTATAATACATTTAAGAATAAATGAAAAAAACGACCACATAAAACAGAATGGCTAATTTGCCAACCAAGAACGTATCTTTAAAACTCTGGAGACTGAAGGAAGCCCAAAACCACTAAAGAAAATGTGAACAAGGCATTGGTTTCAGAAGAAAAGATCCTGCTGACTGTAATCCAGTGATTGTAACAGTTTCTGTTCTTCGTAACATAATGGCGTAAAGGGCCACATAAGGCAAATACAGCAATTAAAAGAAAAGCACTTTGTGGCATGAAGATGTATACAGGATTAGGAAAGGGATTAATTAAGGATGATCTATTCTTTTTTTTAATGCTGATATCATAACCAAGCCAACAGTAATTATTTAATGTCCTGGAAAATATGACTGAGTAAGAAGATGAAATTAAGAAAATGGAACTTCACAGTCCAGGAAAAGAACCAATCATTAAAATGAATTATAACTAAATCCTGGGTATTTTCCTCTAGACAAGGAATGTAATGGTCATTGTATAAAGCAGAATAATTCTAGATTCTTGAAACATGATCTTTCCTAAATTCATTTCAAAGTTTTGTCATTATTCACTGAGGTTCATTATAAGTAAAAATAGCACAGGAAAAACTTGGTTAAATTATCCAGCTCAGTCAGACACATTGAATTCACTGAAAGTGTTCTGGTAAACATTTAAAAAAAAAATCATGTTTAATATGGTAATGTCGTGGTTCCGCAAAATTTTTCCGCTGAGGAGATCTAATGTTTTTTCTACAGAACTTGACATTGGAGGCTTGTTTCTGCTATCACTTATAGCAACACAAAATATGTAGTATATCCATTAAAATCAAATGGATTAAATCTGTATAAAATAGAAGCAAGCCATTAGAAGATGAAGCTTATTTTCATAAAAATATATAATTGAGAAAATAAGAAAACTACAGGTGTTAAATCTTAGTAAATAAGGTAAGAATGAATCTGTTTCTTTCTTGCTCTTTTTTTTTTTTTTTAATAGAGCACAGCATACTGTTTGCACATCCACCACATTTCAAACTGGATTGGATGTATGTCATCATACATTGGTACGATGTCAAAGTATTTACATAAACCTACAAAAATAAACTGCTAAAAACACCTGTAAGCACAGGTCCAGCAAGGTGTCACCGAAACAACACCGTGAGTAAGTCATTGCAGGGAAGATGATACAATGAATGATGAAATTCAGTTCAGCTACCTACATATAACTATGTTCAGAAGTATTAGAAGAATAAAGAACGAAGAATGTAAGACAGAAACTGAAGGAGAAATAAGGGAGAAAAATAAAGAGAAAGCAAGTAAAAAGTATCCATAGTAAAAAAAAAAAAAAAAAAAAAAAGAGAGACAGAAGAGGAAAAAGAGAATAGCATCAAAGCACTTTTGGATACTGAAGCATTCTAATTTTTAAATTAAAGCAGCAACAGAAGATACTGTGATTGATGGAGGGGAAGGAGATTTATTATTATTAAAGCTAGCAATGTAACATGGGACTCTGAAAAAAGATTTCAAAAGTATGTACTTTGTTGTCAGTTGTGCCTTCAAGTTGCTGTTGCAGTTTTGCAATTTGTTCATGAAGATGATCTATTTCCTGCTCCTTTTCTTGCATGATGTGAGTGAGTCTCCCAGCCACTAAATGATGGTCCTTTATGGTGGCATCCTCAGATTTCTGCATAGCTAGTCCCAGTATTTCCATTTCATCCTACCAAAAACCAAACCAAAATAAAACAAAAACAACCCCAAACCATTTATAGCTGTAACATAACATTTTCTGCATATTCTTGTATGAGTATTTAGGATACAGGAGGAACAAGCTGCATGGAATGAGAATTAATTATATCAGCTTTTTAGTATTTTGCAAGTTGAACTGCAAAATGCTCAAGAACAAGCAAATACAGCATCTTGGCATTTTCTAATAATTTGTTTCTGGGGAGAAGAGAATATAAAGCCGTAGGCTTTCCTGTTACACTATTACCTTAAATAATTTGTTTTCTTGTTCAAGTTCTTGCAAGTGTGTAGTGGACTCCTTTCGCTGAATTTCTAGTTGCATATGCAATTGCTGAACTTCTTCATTTTTATTTTCTAGCTCCTCTCGAAACTGCTCCAGTTGTTCTTCAAGGTTTGTGACCTGTTTCCAAAACAAATGGTAAAAAATGAATAGACAGCCATACCAAAAATTAAATGCCATAATTTTCAAGTGCAATGTTAACTGTAAACCAGTCTGATAGGTAGAAACAATAGAATGAGTACTCAGTGACATTCTGAGTCTTTAAACTGAATGTAATTTTAAAACCCATTAAAAAGCTGAAATTACTATGAACTTTTTCTTCACTGGGCTGCATTTTGATTCCAGAAACACCCTCTGCTTACTTAACTCATAAGCATTAATATAGATGATAACAATTATCACGGCTCAGAAGAGGAATTTTGAACAGGTGTTTCATCTGGTTAAAAAATTCATCTGTATAGTTTGCTGTACTCAACAGAAAGCAAAAACTGTCAGTCAAAAATATCAGACTGATATTATCACAGGAAACGTGGAACATTGCACAGATATCTTACCTCCTTTTCCTTTCTGTCCACAGCTTCTCGTTCAGCTTGTAGCTGTATTTCAAGAGGTAATTCTCCCTTTACTATGATGGTGCCAAATTGTTTCCTTTCCTCCACCTTTAAAAATAAATCAAATTTAGTAATGTTACTTGCTTAACAATAAACAAATCAAAAGGATATACTGCCTTGTTCTTGAAAAAATAAAAAAGGAGTAAACACGTGGTAATTTTAGACCAAGAAATACCTTTTGCAAGTTGTCTGCACTGATAATTAAGGCTTGTTCCAGTTCTCTTATTCTGCATTCTAATTTCTCAATTTCTTCATTTCGCTCTTGTACATCTCGCTGAAGTTGCTCTTTAGAAAGCAAAAGTTCACTGCATTTGTCTGTTTTTTCTTTTAGATGGTTGGTTAGCTGTTCAACCTAATGACAATATGGCAAGAAGATTAATATATTGTAGCAGATTGGGAGGGTTTGCTAGCAGTACTAACAGCACTCATTTTTTATAGAGAAAAAAAATCCTTTTTTTTCATGTAATGAAAATCCACCTGTTTAGGTTATAGAGGATGCACAATCAGGATATTGTAGTGCTATATCCAACAAACATATTTTCAAAGAAGTTATGTGCAATACCACCTGCTCTCTAGATCTGTGTCTTTCCAAAGCCTTCAATGCCATCTAGTCATTAAAAGACAAATAGAATGGCATCCTTATGCACTGTGCTATCAAGATAATTCTAACATCTTATGCACTTAAGTCTATAGGGCACAGTGTGATTCATCCCAGGGTACTCAAAGAGCTGGCTGATGTCATTGCAGGACTTTTCTCAATTGTTTTTCTGTGGTCTTGGGAATCTGGAGAGGTCCCAGTCAACTGGAAGCTGGCAAACGTTGTCCCAGTTTTCAAGCAGGGTAAGAAAGAAGACCCTGGTAATTACAGGCCAGTCAGTCTCGCTTCAACGACTAGTAAAATTATGGAGAAGATTATTCTGGGAGTTACTGAAAAACACTAAAAAGACAATGCAGTCACTGATCATAGCCAATGTCGGTTCATGAGGGCAAAATCCTGTTTAACTAACTTAATTTGCTTTTGTGACAACGCTACCCATGTAATTGACCAAGGAAAACCAGCAGGCATGATCTTTCTCGATTTCAGCACAGGTTTTGATACTATTTCTCACAGTACCCTTCTGGACAAAATGTCCAGCATACAGCTATATAAATACCTAATATGATGGGTGAACAATATGCTGATGGGTGGGGCTCGAAAGGTTATAGTAAATGGGATTACATCAGGCTGGCAGCCAATCATTAGTAGGGTTTCCCAGGGCTCCATTTTAGGGCCAGATCTCTTTTATGTGTTTATAAATGGTCTGGATGTTCAAATGAATGCTAATTAAGCTTGCAGATGATACTAAATTAGGAGATGTCATCAAATCTCTTAAGGGCAGACAGGCCTCGCAGAAAGAGCTTGACAAATTAAAGGACTGGGCAATCACCAATTGTATGAAATTTTAAAAAAAAAGCAAGTGCCAGATTCCGTAAGTGGGCCTGGGTAATCCTAAATGCACAGACTGGAGGACGAAAGGCTGGAGGAGAAGCCCCATGGAAAGGGATCTGGGTGTTGTGTTTGATGGCAAGTTGAATACGAGACAGCGGTGTGCCCTGTCGGCAAAATGGCCAGCTGTACCCTGGGGTGCCTCAGGCACAGCACGGCTACCTGGTCGAGGGAGGGGATTGTCCTGCTCTGCTCTGTGCTGGTGCAGCCTCACCATGAGCACTGTGTGCACTCCTGGGCACCACAGTATGAGAAAGACATAAAACTGTTAGAGAGTGTCCAAAGGAGGGCTACAAAGGTGGTGAAGGGTCTGGAGGGGAAGACATATGAGGAGTGGCTGAGGGCTCAGGGTTTGTTCAGCCCCGACCAGAGCAGGCTGAGGAGAGGCCTCATGGCGGCCTGCAGCTCCCTCACGAGGGGAGCAGAGGGGCAGGTGCTGAGCTCTGCTCTCTGGGGACAGCGACAGGACCCGAGGGGACGGCATGGAGCTGGGACAGGGGAGGGTCAGGCTGGGGGTTAGGGAGAGGTTCTGCACCCAGAGGGTGGTCGGGCACCAGGACAGGCTACTAGGGAAGCGGTCACGGCACCGAGCCTGCAGAGTTCGAGAAGTGTTTGGACAATGTTCTCAGCTCTTTCACTTGATTTTGGTTGGTCCTTTGTGGAGCCAGGAGTTGGACTTAATGATCCTTGTGGATCCTTCTAATTTAGGATCTTCTGTGATTTTATGATTCTGTGATCTAAGGATGGAATATCCTGAACCCTAAGGTGAAGATGCTGTTTACTACTTTGAGGAGTATCATAGTATTAAAAAATCCATGACAAAATGATTTGAAATAAGGAGTTGGTTAGTGACATGGAGACATGCTACAGCTCACTTAGTCCTTAATATCAAAGAGAATTGCTATACTTCAGTCTGAAGGAAAAAGACGTTTTGTTTTCTTGCTGGGTTTGTTAAATAGGACCAAACAGATGTGATGGATTATATCGTTTCACTTCATACAGGAGACAAAGCATCCAAAGAATGCACTCTGAATCTCAGTAAATCATGCTTATGGCTCAGAAACAATGTATTCAAGAGTAACTTAAGTTGCAGAGATAGGGACTTGCAGCATAACTGGGGAGGTTCAAGCGTGCACAGAGAGCACTACTACATCTCAGGTGCTTCAACCTTGGTAATTCAATTCCTTCAGTGATGTATCTGTGCTATGAAAAATGGTGTCACAACACAATTTAAGAACATGTTAAATTGCCAAAGTAGTCCTGACTGTTTCCGCAGACTTTTGAAAACAGAATGAACTTTCTAAATTAAGATATACAAAAGATACAAAGTCTCCGTATATCTATTAGTAAAAAAAAAACAATCCCAATAAACCCCAAAACACAGGTTCAGCCCTGCCCTCCAGCACTTTCATCTTTAGGGATATACTTTACTGACTTGTAAATGGATGCAGATTAGGTACACCATAAAATAGATAACAGTCATAGAATCATAAAATAATTTAGGTTGGAAAAGATCAAGTCCAACTATTAACCTAGCACTGCCAAATCCACACCTGAACCATGTCCCTAAGCACCACATCCACAAATCTTTTGAATACCTCTGGGAACGGTGACCCAATCACCTCTCCAGGTAGCCTGCTCCAATGCCCCATATCCCCTTCAGCAGAGAATTCCTTCCTAATATCCAACCTAAACCTCACCTGGTGCAACTTGAGGCCTTTTCCTCTTGTCCTACAAACAGCCAGGTGTCATTTTGTCATATATATTCACTGAGTACAAGTAATGAAGTGTCTTACCTCTCTGCTTTGATGTTCATTGACAGGCTGACTCCTTTGTGGAACCTTCAGCTGTTGTTCCAGCTTCTGTATCTCTTGCTGGAACACATCTCTTTCATGTTCTCTGTCAACTGCTTGCTCCTGAAAGTTAAGGAATCGTGGACACACCATTTGATTTTAAAATCTACCAAAATTAAGTCTATTATTACTTCTTATTTCTGGTAAGATGAGGAAACAGTATGCCAATGGTTTTAATGTAGCAGAACCGCATGCAACTATGATTTTAAAAAGTTCTTTCAGATTGTGAAATATTTTTATTTAGGAAATAATACACAAGTGGTAGCATCCAGTAAAGGATCCCTTTAGAAGTCTGTCTGGTTTTACAATGTCATCAGATGCATTAAACTAGCTGAAGTATCTGATAAAAAGAGGAATGCTTCTGACAAGCAAACGTTTTGCAGAAATCAAGCAAACTGGAATAAAACATCAGCCTTGACAAGTTGCAGATTATAAGTTAAAAAAATAAATAAAATCATCTGCCCTTTCAGGGTAAACAGAAGATTTCTAATTCTGCTAATAAAAATGACTGCTCATCTTAGTAGTCCCTGATTCTCCAGTTCATGTTATTGATAATCCCAAACCATACCGAGTTTATGAATATGACACTTGTAACAGGAATTTTAACTTCTGAATCTACTCTTACACTGAAACAAGTGTTCCATAATAAAAAAAAAATAAAATAACCTCGACCTGAAGAAAATGAAATACGGCAAACACAATTGTACTAAGCAGTATGTGGAGAAGATCTTTCCGTTAATACAGCTTAGTAACAGTGCAGAGGTGGTGTTACACTGTTATATTTATTGAGTATGAAATTATTTCACTCTCCTAGTTATTGAAGAGTTGATTGAGAAGGCACAGAAATAATGGTATAAGACACTTAGAAGGAAAAAATGGGAAAAGGAGGAGTCAGGATGATGGTGTTTGTTGAAAAACAGGTACTGTTTAGAACAAAATCACTGAGACAGCCTGTAGGCAGGTAGAAACACTGTACATTAAAGAGGCAACTGCCACTGTAAATGTGGACTGGCTGGGAGGTGTAGCTTAATAACAAGAGAGAGATTCTTACAAAAGAAATGAAAGTAGTCTATAAAAGAAATTTAGAAAAATTACACTTCCACAACTGAAGCTGAGTACTTAATTCCAAAAGATCTCACTGAAACTCCCAACTATTAAAAACATAGAAATTCCACAAGGATTGTTGCAAATGAAATCACAAAAATGTATGTATTTGCTTCAAGTCTGACAATAGGAACATTTGCTGCTGAAGCAAACCTCAGCATGTGCCCACCCACTTTCATGAAACAAGCCTTCTACCATACTTACATCAAGGAATTTTCTTGTTTTCTCAAGTTGCTTCTCCAAAGCCTGGTTTTGCTGCCTTAAGTCCATTAGTTCTGCATTTTTTTCTTGTTCTAGCTCGATAAAACGGTTCACTTGCTCTTCCAAGTCTATTTCCAAGACTTTCACTTGCTTCTGAAGGTCATCGTATTCTTTTTCAGCTTGACGCTGTACTTCAATTTTTTCTTTCATTAGCTTTTCTGTTTCCTCCAGTAATTCTGGTTATAATAAAATCATCATACACTACTTTTAGATACAAATAGTTAAAGTTATGAAGAAAAACCACTCCCCAAGGTTGTATGTATCCATGCTGTAGTCTGCAGAAGGACATGAACTGGTTTGGGTTTTTACTATTTTATTTTATTTTTTTTAGAAAATGTATTTTCTTCTGAGAAATAATCAAGAGAACCACTACAGCAAATTCATACTAGAAGTACTATCCTTTAGATAGTCTTCAGAGAACTGCTAGTGAAGTGGCATCAGATCATTTCTCCACTCAAGTTTCATACAAATTAAAAAGTCCTTGCATAAGTGGCACAGAAAAGAAAAATGCTTTGATTCAAACCGCAGCTAGTCAGCAAACTGCAGCTAGTCAGCAAAACAATAAAAAAAAGGGTTAACAATAATCCTCTTCATTAATCAATCCTCTTCTCTTCATTATCATGCTTAAAATCAATCTCCTCCCACTCCTTGTCATTTAATGTGGTTCATATAAATATTTTGAAGAAAATTCTGAAACACTTAGCAAGGTGGCCAGGCAGAGAGGGAAATTACTGACCCATAATGGGACCTTTGTAAAGTCAATGACTGCATGCACAATTTTGTTTCCTCATGAAAGTGCCGGCACATACATAGTAAAGCCCCAAACCACTCTATTAAGATTCTTAAGCCACAGCCCATTGAATACATATTAACAAACCGTTAAGGCATCCCTTGAGGTAAAATCCAAACTGTAAAGTGCAATTACATTTGGAGAATATTTAAACCATGATTGATAATTAGACAGAATACAATTTACTTTCACTATAGAAGAAATACCCTTTAGGCACCATCATCTTACATCATATTTAACCAATTCTCTTTTTTGGGTAACTGTTATATGTCAATATAACACAGCGTTTAGTTATCATAATGAATGACTTCACTATATTTGGAAATAAAAAGAAAAAAACACATACAAAAATATCCCTGCAATACCATCTAAGTATATGTAATTCATAGGTGAATAAGATGATGGTTATTCATGAATTTGCTTATTATGCTTAGAAATTGTAGAAATGTTGTTAGCGAAACATAAAATTGAGTATGAAATACAACATCAAAGCTGCAGGCCAGTAAGAATTACAAGTAATGTCAGTAAGCCAAAAGCCCAATAATCCTGATTAACAATGTCAGTACATTTAAATCTTCCACCCAGTTACAGATTGGCCATGCAACATACAAACACACCTGCTTGGGAAGCTGCATCGACTGCAGCATCTACTAGGCCTAGGAGAATAGAGAGAGAGAGAGAAAAAACAAAAAAAGAAGCAAAGTAATTCACATGCCAGCTATAGTTTTCTTGTGGTGCAACAACGTAAGAGAAAATGAAGCCAAAGAAAGTGTGGCATTTAATGACAAAGTTGTTGAGATAACTTAGGGAATGTGGTAGGTTATTCTGGTATGCATGATATAAGTACCTAAACATACATTTATAGAATTGTTTACAGTTGTTATACATTATAGTAACTTCAAAATAATTAGAAATATAAAGCATAAAACTTAAAAGGAGTTCTATTTCTATGCAAGGATCATCTTTCCTATAAAGTAGCAAGCAACTGGCTGTTCTTAAAATTGCACTATTACACAAAATGGATACAGTTGCAAAAACAATTTACCAAACCAGCAACATTATAAATTGCCATAAACTTTTAAACATAAAATAAAATGCTAATTTCATGTAAGCACTGCAATCCTCAAAAGAGCAGTACTTCTTAAACACCATTGTCCTAATTTTCTTCCTCGCTCAAATATTAATTTATTAGTTTAAGGAAGAATTAAAGGACACATTTACTTCATCAAAGCAAATATTTTTATTCCTCAGTAAGCAGTTAGCTAGGTGAAACTGACACGATACTTATCTGAAACTCCCACCATCACTTTTTTGTTATTACTCAATTTCTGTATTTTGCTTTCGGGAAAACTGAGTAAGTAACTTTCATTACCGGTAACAGCCTTTCCTTATTATGCAGCTCCTATACCACTCTTACTCAACAGAGAAATTTGTTAAAAAAGCACATCTTCAGTGCCTAAAGTAAATATGGACATCACCTTCAATCACATTCAAGTAGGTAAACTTGCTTGTGTCTCTAGAAGTCTGTTTGGAAGCTATTTAGATGAGTATTTTTGTACACAGGTGTCAGCTTTGAGATACTGCATCTCCAGCAACAATATAAATAAAAGTCAGTTTTCATAGGTATCAAGGTTTTGCTGACTTCAAGAGCAACTGTGATTGTTCAGCCCTTCTGAAAATTCAGTCTTTTTTTGTTTAAATATCAAGAAAAAGTTATCTTGCTAGCATTAGGCACCAGGCATGAAAATATCACATTCTGTCACTTCACATTTTTATAAATGATTAAATAGAGAAAAGAAATCCAAACAATTTCACCACGATTACTTATTGTCTTATTTCAAAATATAAGAAAATCTCATAGAAAGATTGTGAGAAATACGTACGCTGCTCTACTGGCCCCGCATCTGCTCTCATGGCATCCTTCTGTCTGGCAAGTAATTCCTTTTCTTCCTGGATCTGCTGCTGCTCAGCCTCTAACTCCTGCAATTTGTTACCTGTACGCAGTAGTTCTTGCTCAAGATGGTCAATTACATCTATTTTTTCCTGGAGCTGTTTTTCCAGAAATGCTTTTTCATCTGCATAACCATCAATGAGGCCTGTAGCACATCAATTTTTGGGTAGATTTAATAAGAATTTGAACTTTTTGCATGGTCAAGTCACTACAGTAATCTCATGTAAATGCACATACACAATAGATACTCAGCACTTGAGAAATTCTGCTCCTGTTCTTGCTGTTCTTAGCTGATGAACAAACAATAAAAACAATAGCACATGACAAAATATAAAAATTGGAAAATAGTGAAAGAGTTTACAAAGGAATCTGAAGAGGAGCTCTGGTTTATCTTGATGAATGATATTACAGCAATAAGTAATGGTACCATATTGGAATGATACAGAGTGAGCACAAAGCTAAATTCTAAGGAAAAAAAAATCTTAGGGAAAAAAAAAAAAACCTGAAACAAAACTAAATTTCCTTGAGGGCTGTATAAACTAACCTAAGATGCTATAATGGTATAGGCCTCTGCATGAATGAGAAATTTCACATCAGTACTTTCAGAAACATCTAACCATAGAACACAAGAGAGGTTATTAATGTGCAACAGAAAGCACTAAATAAGTAGAGCACTCTAGAGAGGTGTGTTCTGTCTTGTCTGATACTGATGGTTCTAGAGGACATACAAGACATCTGTCATAAAATGCCAAAAAACTCTGCTGGACACGCAACCCTATCTTCCATGTTTCTTTGTACTAAACACAAAGAATCTATGTAGTGTTTTTTCCAATACTGAAGTAAGCTCTGTCAATGTGAAGCTACAGTCTTGAGACAGTATTAACATGGATTTAACCCTGGCTTGAGAGTATAGGAAAACTAAAGATGCTTCCATTGGTTGCCTGTGCAGACAATGTAAAATCTCTGTGTGCACTTACATCCACATCAGATGAAAGCTATCAAGGAGAAAATTAAGTAATAGTGGACTTTGCACATACTGCCTGCAAAGCATAAGCCTGGTCCTATGCATAACTATCATGCACTGTAGGCCAGTCTATTTTTTCAGACTTGGATTCAAAGTGCAGAGGTGCATAGAACTGTTGAAAAAAAGATAGTAAACTAGAACGCAGAATCATCCAGGTTGGAAAAGATCTTTAAGAATATCAAGTCTTACAGTCAACCTGACCTACTGAATCCCATCAATAAACATCTCCAGGGATCCAGGGATGGGATCTCTGCCACTTCCCTCAGCAGCCCAATACAAAGGCTGAGAAACAACATTAAAAGCTTTTCAAAAAATTGAGACAATGCGAATTCTAGTAGTTTCACTGTAACTGCTGATGTTCACAATGAGTACTTAGCAGACTGGAAGCTGAGAGGGCATTCCCAGGTTAAACGGAATGCCCGCATCCAACAAAAAGGTAGGAACAAAGAAAATAGTTACAGTATTTGTATTTATATTTACAGTATTTGTTACAGTATTTGTTCCTGCTTTTTTTTTTTTTCTCCTTGAAAGAGATGTAATGAAAGTTGTCAGAGTTCAGTGAACAAACTGGCATTAGCTTTTCTATCACATTCCTTAGATATGTCATATCTGATGCCACTAACACACCAGAGGTTTGAAAATGTCTCTGCTGCAGCAGTTTTTGTGATAAGAAAGAAATGATCACAAATGACACATTTTATCTCAAGAGAAGACAGAGTACCATCAGATGTATAATGAACTAAGACGTTGTTTTGCATGCTTATCTAAGGAATTTGATAATGGAATGTAGTCAGGCTCTGTCAGAGTATGCTCACAGCTTGGTTCAATGAGCAGGAAAAATTAGATCGAGAGTTCTACAGCATTTTTGTTTTGTTATATCCACACATAAAAAGGTGCCTGTCATTTAGAAGTGAGTTAATTTCTGAAGTTCTCTGAAAAAAAATGCTGAAAAAAGATTTAATGAATTCAGGAGTTATAGAGCATTAAAGCAGTATGAGGAAAAAATTAGCTGATTTTCTGCAAAAGACTGAACTGTATTAAGTCTCTGCATGTAATATAAATCTTAAAACTTACAAATTTAAATGTGCAATATATCTACTGAGGCCTGAAACTAAAATCAAGTTCTGTCTCTTATAATTCAGAACTCATGACAACACAGCCAGTAAGTCAAGTCTTATAACCTGACATTGCTATTTCTATGATTAAATTTAAATACCAGTTAAAACCTCTTGAAGATTTCCACTTTGTATGCTTCCAAGATTTTTTTCCAAATAAAACGTTATCAGATCAAAATCAGATAAAAAAATCAGACTGCAAGGCATAGCTTCATAGCTCTCACTAGATGTTTGTCTTTAATATACTTTTTTTCCTAGCAAAAATACATACTTGCCCTACCTTGCATTACATTTGTAAACCCAAAATACCAGAACAGGCTGCCCAGAGAGGTTATAGACGTTCAAAACTTGACTGGACATAGTTTTGGGAAGCCTACTCTAGCAGACTGCTCTGAACAGGGGGTTGGACTAGATGACGTGGCTTCCCGACTCAACCATGATTCCATGATTCTAAGTTGTTAATATTAAAGTTTGTCTGCACATAACAAAATAAATCAATTTTGAGGATAACAACATATCCAAACTGTTATTTTAAGTAGCATGTTTTAACAAGAAGTGATAAAAAAAAATAGTGAGACAAAGTTAGGGAAACAGAATCTCAGAGTGGCTGAAGCTGAAAGGCACCTCCAGAGATCATCTTGTCCATAACTATCCATTAAGTTGGTAAGTTTGCTAAGAAAAAGTTTGCTAAGAAATTTTTCCAATTTGCATTTTCTTTACCTAATTAATAGATTAGTGAGTTCAATAGCTCAAAGAAGTTACTCACCTTCAGCTTTACTAAGCTCCAAAGCCAATTGCTCTCTGGCTTTGGTTTCTTCGTTAAGATGCTCTTGCAGTTCCTCCTGATACTTGATAAACTCTGCAGCCTCTTGTTGCTTTTTGAAGGATTCTCGCATGAGTTCTGTCTGGGTAATTTTAGCATGTTCAAGCTACCACAGGAGAAAATTACACAGATTAGACAGATTAAAGATTTTATGATACTTAAATATGAGTGATAGAATGGCTATTTAACAGTGGCTAACATACAGAGTGATGAGATCCTGCATAACTTCACTGGACATTTGATAAGATCTTTACTGAACACATATTTAGACTGCAATAGAAAGACAGATTCAGTATAAAAGCCTAAGCAAATTGATATTTCTCAGAACAGTGAACTGAATGAGCCACCTGTCTAACTCTGAGTCTTTGTTCCGGTGACTCCTGCTTTATGAGTTTACACTAGATTCACCTTTATTTACGCGAGTTTCGTACTAAATATGCATGAGTGAGCTGTCATGCACCATATGCTTGGAATGGCTAAATATATTGCATAAGACTGGCAGACATTTTGATATAAATTGACACGTTTCATCCCCTTCTTTCCTAAACACAAAGATAAATGAGGACACCAAGAAAATGTGAATCCTGAATACATTGCACCTTTCAACCAAGAAGGCAGTAAAGCAATAATTCTTCCAACTGTGTTTGCCTAGCAGAATCATTCCGGATTTTTTTTTCCTTCTCTGCTCATGTGATTAGCACGTAATGCCTACTACCACAGACGTAGTGTAATCTCACTGAGTCACTCACCTAGACAACTGGAAAACCAGGACTGAAATACACAAAAGTGTATACTTAGGGCCCCAGTTTAGACATACCCAAAGTGATAATTTCAAAAAAAGAATTAAAACAAAAACTACAAAAGCAAAATAGTTAATTAATAATTAATGCTAGAATGAATGATTATATAAGGTGTTCATCTAACACAACAGCAAACTGAAGTCAAGTACCAAGAAGACTCATACTTCTCAACTGTTAACATTTACAGCCTACATCAATGTCTTCGAGAGACACAAATACAAACTGACAGAGCTGAATGGGGTACGAGTTCTTGGTGTGTCTGGTATTCAAACTAAGAGAACATTTCAACTTCAGAAAATGAAGTAACATTTCCTGCTCCCCTCTCATTTTTTCCCTTTCGTATTACATTTGTTAGCAGATATTTGTAAGAGTAACTTTCATGGCTTTGCTACAGTTTCTATTGAACATATTTTATCTGTCAATTTCTTTTAAAAATAATGGCTTTGTCACCATCTCCAGCTAAGTTCATGAGTACAATTAACATGCTTTAAAACCCCTGATTGGTGTTAGGAATGCTTTATAGAAAATTACACATAAAATTACCCACTTATAAATAAAAATTAATTCAAATAAAATTGAAAAGAACATCTGAAGTATCAATACATTCTCTTTTATAGTACACTGCATTTAAAGACTTGATTTGTTTTCTAGAGCATTCATTTTCAGATGGACATTATCACCCTGAACAAGAGTATTCTGACAAGAATTAAAAAACTGTATAAATACTTCAGGTGAATATCTGCACTGCTTGAAAATATTTTAACAATTACAGTCTTCTCACTCTATTCTTAGATTTTGAAATTCTATATGAAAGCCCCACCTCAGTTAAAGGAGAACATATGATAGATTTACTGTACATAGATGACCATAAAAATGATTTACTCAAATGCATGGAATGAACTCAAATGCAACTCCAGCAGAAACTTGAATAAAAATTGTTCACCAGCTCTTTTCAGTAATAAAATCTCAAGGTATTATTCAAAATATCAGAGGACAACATAAAAAAGAAAAGCAAATGTTCATAATCTTTCAGGTATAAACATTTCTTTATGGGATCACTGGAAGCATTAGCAAGCTTGTGCCAGTTAATGTTACTAGTTAGTGCATGAAAGCTATAAAGGAAAAACACGTGACTGCAGTGCCCTTCCTTTCTTCTTAAATTGTTTTTACAGAGAAAAAAATGTAACATAGTAAGTATAATTGAAGTACCTTAAAAAGTTATCTCAAATCTATATAAATCAATATATTTCCATGTCTGCTAAATTAATTTTGTTAATAAAGAACATGGAGAATTATATAACTAAAGATGTTTAATTGCCCATTAAAATTGCCTAGGAGAAATGCCTGTCAGTAGTACACAGATTAAAAATAAGGAGACAAGTTTACACCATTTCCATTGCATTCTCTTCCATTTAAGCAAGTTAAAATATTTATTTTTTTAAAAAACAACTTTTATACTTACTGAGTAGGGAGGTGTAGGCAAGGAGATTTTAGAGACAACTTTTAATATGTGCCCATTTTTTTTGTGTCTGAAGTGAAAAACTGAAGTATTTACAACTACAGAATTATTCTCATCCAAGTGTTCAGTGAAAGGAAAAGGATATGGTAAAGGCACACGAGATTCAACCTCATATGCATCTTCTTCTTGGCCTTCTGTCCACAAACTACTGAAGAGATTAGATGCCCAGTAGGTGCGGTAAGAATCCATTCCCAAAAACACTGCTGTTACAGTCTTCTCAACCGTCACATAGGTATTTTGCACTACCTAAGCTGGCTTCAGAAGTTTCTAAGAGCAATTTGTAACAGAACACACGTTTGACAATCTGAAAATGCTTATCAGTACTGTCAGTGACAAACCTACTCAGGATCGCCAGGAAGCCTCAGATCTCACACTCAGGCAGAACAATTCAGGAGCACAGTAATCCAAAAGAGAAAGAGGTGCATGATAACTTCATATGGTCACTCCTAAAAATCCTTCTTAGAGACGTTTCACATGAAAAAGCACCACAAATCTTCCAATAGCAGCTGGCAGGTAATATCCAAGGCAAGGAAGCGTAATTTTGCTTGACCTGAACAGGTACACTGCAGCAGACATACAAGCTAACAGAGAGCAAAAAAGTAATTTTCCACCTCCACTATAGCAAGTGAAAGAAATACAGCGATGTCACTGCTTGCCTTCATTCTCGTTCTCTGCGTTAATTCAACAGGAAGAGCTTTCTCAAACTCACCTGGTTTAAAGGTTTCCTGTTAGTATCTCCCAACTGAAAGCGAACATGGGAGGGGCGTGATTTATTTACCTACACATGTAACACCAGCAGGTGGAATTTGAATTAATGCACCCACTGAATGCCCTGCCTGAAAGGAGCCACACTGTGCTTCAGGTCTGAAAGTGTGTGTTCAGACAGGTCTCAAATAGAAAAACTTGGCAAAATCTTCAAAGAACTAACTCTTTTAAGTCTATTTTAAGAAATGTGTACATGCTTGTACCACAATATAGATGATTTAGAGGACAGGTTTAAAATCTTTTCTGTCTGTGATTTTAGGTTATTTTCTCCATTCTGCAGTATTTTATGAAGTATTTGTTTTCTATATATTTAAAAATAATTGTAGTCACCCTTGGTATATACAGGAACTGTGTATAATTTAGTAGCCACAGAACTGACTTTGCAAAGCAACGAATTCTTGCAGAGTACCTCTACGGGACAGCTAGAAATTATGTCCAGATTTATACTAAATACTGTAAGAAAACGTCCAAAGAGACTAGCAACTTATTTACTTAAAAACAAACAAAAAAAAACAAACAAAAAAACCAAATACGACCTTCAGGGATAAATTCATATTTGTCTACTTCATTCTCATGGGAAAAAAAAGTGCATGTATGGGTTTGAGCGAAAACATAACTGTTGCTGGTATTAGTAAAAGCTGCTATAAAGCTACAAAGGGAAAATAAATTTTCGTGATCAAGCGACAAATACAAATAAGCTGCTTAGAATATACTGATTACTTTTGCTGCTACCGTGAGACGTAAGTACTTAATATAAAAACATCAGTCATGAAAATAAAATAAATTAGGTTTATGTTACTGCTTTTAAGTTAGGTTACTGCTTTTAAACATCAGAAGCAAAATATTCTGAAGAAAGAAGCACCAACTGGACTAGATGTCAGTACTGCTGTAAGTTGCAGCATGAATTCTTAATTACTGCAACACTTTGAAGTTGTTTTTGTCTGCATCACCTGTTCTTTAAATGCAAGATGATGCAATACTTCCCACTGATGTCTAACAGTGTTTTTAAGGACTACATATATTACAGTTTCTGTATACTTTTTCAGTATTATGTAATGCTGGTACTTAAGCTAAAAAACCAACAACCCAACAAGAAAAGCACCTCAAAACACCAAACATCCCTATTTAACTGAACTTATGCTTAAACAGAAGAGATCTATTGAAGAAATCAGTTTGAAAACAAATGCACTGCAGAAACTGATTTACAAGATCCATCAGACTCCTTGCTTTAGTAAACTGTAGTGTGTGTGTGGGGGGGGGGGGGGGAGGGGGCGGAGGTGAGTTGAACTTGCATTTATATTATTTCAACTTCATTAAGTCACAAGTTAGCCTTTTATCTTTTTTCCTTAAAAAAAAAAAAAAGGGTATCAACTTAATTTTGAAGCATTTTTCAAAAGTAACAAATACTTAAATGCCCTTAACTTTTAAAGTATTAGACAGCTGAATTTTCATATTTCATCACTACAGCTTTTTTTTCCTTCATTTCCAGTAGTCATGATTTACATATTTTATATCCTGAGACAAGAAAGCAACAACTTTTAAATAATATCACTATTAGATTAACTAACAAACGGGTCTGTAGCATAAAACACAGTTGCCTTTGAATTCTAGTCTGAAGTAAATTAAAGAGCTGACTTTGAAGACTGAGCTCTTCAAGAGACAGTGACTTAAAAATAATAGTGAAATACCAAAATTTACTTAGGGTACATTCAAATTGAGATATGCATCATCTGAAAGTTAAGCACCTGGTATAAGCAGTGCGATTTGAAGTGTCTGAGCTAGGTACATAACTCCCGTTTCAATTAATAGAGAAGTACTCCAGAGAACAATTAAAATCCCACCATGCAAATTCCCCCTACAACAAAGAGGAATTACACTGCCTCATCTTTGGAGGCAATTCATGAACCACGTACCTCCCGTACACACCAGAAGGTTGGAGTGCCAATCCTTTTCTGATAGCAAGGTAGGTATGTGCTTAACTTGTCATGCTTAAATCCTAGTTGGAAGACACAGTAGGAAAGCTCCATCTTTTTGCTGAGCCAATTGACTAAAACGTCTGTCAAGAGAACTGGGCCCAGTTCCCTTCAAACCTCTGTCTTCACACGGACCAGCTCAATGTGCTCTGACACCTCCTGTCTCATCTCTGGATCATGGTAGAATGCAGATGACACGTATGAGGAATGAAAGAGTGCCCTAGATTGATATACTTGTCTAAATTCAGGCATCCTTTGTAGTCCTAGTCCAATTCACAGTGTGAATCTACATTCATCAGTACAGTAATGCTGGAGCAAACTTTTTTTGGTTTAGGCACCTGAAGCCTAAACTGTTTCAGCTTTCAAAAGGAGCCTACAGTTTTTAGGCTTATAAGAATACATTCATGAGGAAAATAAAGAAAAAAAAAAGACACAAAATTCAAAACACATTACTGTTAGATCACACTACCTGATTTGAAGTTTCATTGATAGCTTCCAGAAGCTTTTCAACAGCCGCCTGTAGTCGAGAACTGATATTCATAACTAGTTCTTCATTTTCAGGATCTAATTCCATTCCACTTTCTGCAAGATGTTGGCTCAGCAGTCCTTCATCTGTTGCTCCTGACCACAGGTTAATATCATCGTCTCCCATTCCACTACCATGATATGAGGAACAGGGCTCTGGAAAAAATGATAGTTATCTTTTAAATAGACTCAGAACTTCAATACATGAAAAACTATGTTGGAGTTACCATTAGAAAGACAAGTCATAGCATGATAAAAATATCTGTATTGATCACAAAGACTGAAAGGGAAATATTACATACTAAAATTTTGACAAACAAGCTACACAATGTGTTAAATAAAAACAAGCAGAAGGCAGAAAGAAAATGAGATATTAACAGAATATTTTAGACATCCTTTCAGTATGCTTTCAGGCTCAAAAAAGTTCTCCCTTTTTGCTCTCATCTTGCAAACCTTTGTTCCTCTCAGTTACCCTTAATCTTCAGAGTAACTTGCAGTAATGACTTGCCTGGTCTTTAAAAGCAAGACCAGGTAAAGAAAACCTAGACCATCAGCCACTGTTGGTTAGTGTGCTATAACACATGATCGTTAATAATTCAAGTTAGTAATTCAAAAACACAGGCTCAAGTGAGTAAATGGAATGACACACATGCAATTCAACTTCTCAGGACAAAGACCAGATACAGAACATCAACAATCAGCATTATCATTAGTGGCCCAAAAAACTAATTAAAATGGGTAGCTGAACAAAGCAAGTAACAATGCACGAGAACTGTAACCATCCCAACTGATGGGCAACATGGCATCTTCCTACTCTCAATTTTCTAAGTTCTGATTCACTTTAAGGGCCTTTATCTATTTTGTCTGAAAAGCGGGAAACACCAAATTTGCCAGTGGTATGGAACCGACAACAATTCATCTAGAAAACAGTAGATTTGCCAAATTTAGAATTCAGGGCTGCATTTAAGCCAGACAAGAGAAAGCAAAGTCCTGTTTTAAAATCACACTTTCAGTGTGAAATCATACAATAATAAGTCATCACAACAGTAGATGGCTATTGGTGATGTAATGTTTTAAAAATTAAGAATTGCTGTGTCATAAGGCTGTTATATTTCAAATGCCACAAATAAATGTTATTGTGGAAAATATTAAATGTTTATTTTCATAAAGTATTTTTAAAATATCTAAATATCTTATATATATATTTATATTTTTACATATATGCCTACACAATAAGATGTTTTTTCTCAAGTTTTTCTCCCACCAAAATACTTGTTTTTTGTTTTTTGTCTTTTTTGGAAACAGTGGTATGCCTACATGAGTTAAGATCAGTCAATGCCTGTTAAGCAATGAAGTTACAATACTACGTTATCTTTGAATTTAAGTTCCTGGTTACTCCATGAATTGTGACAGCTGAACTGGAACAGTTTGTTTAGCTACAGAAATTCAAATGAAATTATAATAGGTCAATTTTATAAATTGCCTTTAAAAATGTAGATAGCACTCTTGTGGGACCCAATTTCCTTATAATGCTCTCCTCTTAAACAAGCATGCAAATAACATCAGAAATGCAAGTTCTCTTGTTGATGCTGTTTGAACCCACCACAATTTTTATTTTTCTTTTAACAAGTTGCAACATGATTGACCATCTGGTTGACTTACTGTTAGGCAGCTGCATACATCCTGATAATAACACATGTATACATTTATTTCATTATGGATGTAGATGATACATGACCCACATACAACAAACTAATCTACACCAAGTTTAATTTAGAAAGGTTTAGTTTTGTTTACTTTTATCTTATAATTGAGAAGACTTTTAGACTTTTTTTTAAATGCAGACGTATTTAATAATTTTTTTTTCTTCAAGTTATATCATTACTGTTTCATATCTCCTTTTAGATACGTGGGATATAACTTTACAAAATCTTTTCACACTCCAAATTAAAAAAAAAAAAACAAACAAAAAACAGAAACAAAAACCAGAAAACTCACTATATACATCAATGGAATGAAGAATTATGACAGGATTTCATCTATGCAGGATTTCATAGCACTTTTGAGTTCTGAACTTTGGATCTTCAGTCATAAACTACTGTAGTGGAGTCACCCTAGCAGAGGCTGGCTGTTCTGCCAGCACACTAATAAACCTTTGTGTTTGAGGAGAATAAAAGTTTCCTCATAGCACCATAACATTCCAAGACCCTGCAATGTAAGGATGGCTGCAAAATGAATGATTTCATATTTTTCACTGAATAGCATTCTGATTTCTCAGCACCCAAACTTAGAGGACTCTGGGTGTCTCAACACATCAATAGTGAAGCAGAAGCTTTAATATCCTCAGAGTAGAAAGGACCACCATTTCAGATGGGCATCTGGTAGTGTAAGTATTTCCAAATGCTGTGTCGAAGTTGTTTTTTATAGTCTGAGTTGAGGGAAAACATTCCTTACTGAGCTATGAACACACTACACTTACTGTAACACCTGATGCTCTTGGGAGGTCACTCATCTTAAGTACTGACCACATAAGACCCTGCTTAGCTCCAGAGATCTCACAACATAAAGTATGGACACAGCACCGTAGCACAGCTATGAATAAGATAAATAAAACAACAACATATTAGAAAATGCACAATCTAGTTCTCTCCTAATGGAGCACAAATTATCTGTGTAATATTCCTGCACTACATGTCAGCTTTTATTTCTTAGGTAAATTAAAAAAAAACAAAAACTTTAAAATTTCAATTTCCCTACCTAAAAAACATACTGGCTTTAAAGACAGACAAACTTTGAATATATTTACACATGTGGGGAAAGTTTGGCTCTGAAAAGTGAATCTTAATGTACACAACTTTAACCCAGTGTAAAATTTGTGTTCTATAACGCTTATATTTTAGTGAATTATTTGGCTGATAGGTATATCTGAATTGTGCAATGAGTGTAGCTCAAATACAAAAATAAACATTATACAAAATCACTGCAGAAATTTTCAGTCTGTTGCAAGAGCATCTGAACTTCTGACTGTCTGGAAACTTGTAGAGAAAAATCTAAAAACATCAGTGGCTGCTCAGAATGAATGTCATTCAAAGACAGGTTTGGAATATGTCTCGTACACTAATAGCATCACTAATATTATTATTTCTTCTTGCCAGTGACCAGAAGAGTACAATTTGGCCTCCAACAAGTAACAATATTTTAAACTCTTCTCTTACCAATATCAATTAATTTATAATTTGCTACCATTTCTTCTAGATATAAACAAAATGAACCTATATTAAAGTCTAAAGTTGTTATATGAAAAATCTTACAATGGAACATCATAATTTCCCTGAAATAGCTATAAAAAAAAAAAGAGGAAGGAAAAGGAGAATTGTCATCTAAAGTATAATTTGGTATGTGGAAACTTCACAGCTTTCAAAAAAGGAAAGAGTATCAAATACACTCAAAACTGCAATAATTTTGTTTATACTGTGGGGTTGGCAACTCGAGCAGAAAGAAATCAATGACGTGATAATGCAGACACCCATAGTGTAATTTCTATTAAGTGACACTTTACGAACAGGAAGTTCAGTGTCTTGTAACTGCAAAGTGAAAGTCTCTGCATTTTCTCACTGACAATAGTCTTAGTGCACCGAAGTGTTATGGCACAGCATATTTCCAGAAAGGTTTCAGAAGCAAGAAACAGAAATGTTGTTAAATCTGATTAACCCCCATGGCAGCTGACCACCTGACCCCCATTTGTACTAACCCTTACAATGGCAGTCACTGCTCCAAGCATTACAACCAAATTCTCCTTCCCCAAATTCTTTTTTTTCCATTGACACAAAATAATAATTAGAATGTAACCAGCACAAATAAAAGTGCCATTTGCTACTGAATATTGTTAATTGTAATGCAAAATAAAAGGTTTACAGTTTTTCCTTTGCCATGAAGTTTGCAGTTCAGCATGTCAGATGTCACGGCCATTAGATCTTTAAAAAAACATACAGTGCTCACTCCGAAGTTTCAGATACAGATGTTGTTTATAAGCTGCCACCTGACATTTATGGAGCAATACCTAGTTCATTTGAGACATATTTCGTGTCACTTTAAGCTAATGCCTCAGTCTATTTCCGTGATTCCACCACAGAACTGTGCTCAGGGGTTACAAGCTGAACACAAACAGAAACTTGGTATTGTGACAGTTCAATGAGTGTAACTACTCACTACCTTGTTCCTGGTGCAAGGGAACAAGGAGCCCAGGAAGTAGGCGAGAGGGTTTCATGTTCAAGGGATGCCATAACCACACAGGCAATGTGCATTACTGCAGCCCCTCTACCCAAGGTAATCCATCTAAAGGGCTCGATCATGGTGATTCCTGGCCCAAATCTCCCTCTGCAATTAAGTCACTGGATTTCTTTGCACAAGTGCTGTTCACTTCAAGTTAAATGTTTTATGACTGAAATTTGAACTTTGCTCTTTGTGCTGCAAATAAAATCTTGTGTTAGCCCGTACCCTAGGCAAGGTCTCAGATAAAACTCTATACACTCTGTAAATGAAGTTATGGTTATAAGCATGAGACCTTAATGATTCAGCTTTGTAAAAATGCTAAAACAACTCAACATAAATAGTAGTCTGAGCTTTGCCTGTCAATAAATATGGATTATGTTCAGAAGGTCACAGAGAATTCACTTTATTGAACATGTTTTTTCTATTTTGTTACCAAGATTTTTATCAGTACAGATTTATTCCTACGAATTACCTAATTAAAAAGGAAGTTCTGTTTGGTCAGACATTGGAAAATACAGTAACAAGCACAGATTACAACATAGAAGAAGTATATATCTCTTTCTTTCTTCCAGAAAGCAGCGGTAAAATTTCTTAGAAGACTATGGTCTTTCAGACCATTCTGTGGGAGTAAGAGAAATGAGTAGCAACAGTCCTGTTGCTGAAAACACTAGGAGAATGTCTTCTATTTCTATTTGAAGCAGGTTTGAATGCTTCAGCTGATGCAACAGTACAATCACTACTAGGGCTGTCTGACCCTAGTGGCAGAACTATGCACACAGCAAGTATGCTGTTGTATTTTGAAAGAAATTAAAAACAAACAAACAAAAAACAACCACCCACCAACCAACCAACCCAAACTGTCAATCCTACATCTGAAATCAATGACAAGCTATGAATTCACCCATTAGAGCCACTGAAGTTTTGGATCTTCATTAATCCTTACTCTCTCCTTTGTTTTTTCATTTTTATATGATGATTTCCGAACATGAAAAAGAACACTGAAATAAAAAAATGGTATGTGGAAAGCTGCTATGCCAATACAGCTCTGTGCTAAGGGGGCGTTACAGTAACACCTGAATTGCTTTGTTAAAGAGTAGTAGATCCTTAATTACCTCTTCACAAAACACTCCAATGACAAACACAAGAGATAAAACAGTCTATCTTCATCTCTAGTGGAATGTAATACATTTCCATTTTATTTAAGAGAGTACTCTTTCATCAGAAAACTGTAAGAACAGGGTTTGTAGTACATTTAGATTATCATTATTATTATTATTATCACTAAACCTAGGCATAATTTCAAATTTTATCCACCCAAAATACCAAATAAAGACAGTCTTCTGCCACATATATGTGCTCTCCCACATATATGTAATGCGAATAGTCCCTCCCTGTTACGAATTCTTAATGACAATAATTAGTGACAAGTAAACACATGGTGGTGCAGAAGCAGGCAAAAAGCGTCTACGTTTTGTGTATTGTGCACAACTGCGCAGAGCAGACACATATGAGAGCCGCAAAATGCAGTCATGATGTATTAGCAATTTGCACATAGAGTTATGTATGTTTTTCTGAAAATGGAACAATATTCTCAGTACAGTACTAGGTAACAACAGAATAAATACAACTGTGATGGCCTGTAATCACTTGCCTCATAATGGGAACAAGTTTTTATTTCTTTGATCAATGTATGTTTTGAAAATCTCAATGCTTTTTACACAATATAGTGACAACATGCAGGATATGAAGAATATTTATAAATTACTGTTTTCAATATAGAAAACTGATTTAAAATGCAATTTTAAGTCTTTATATAAAGACTACCTCGTAATGCAAAGGGAGGTGATAAACTTTGAGGCCAGTTGTTGCTACTTTTACCACTTGGCTAAGAGACAGTGTGGAAGATAGCTAGTAGTGTTTTAAAACACTTACTCTGAACTGCTTCAACATATGTCTATCCCCTTCATTTCCCACCCCAAAGTAAAATGCAAAAATACTTCATTTTGAATGAAGTGATTCCTTCAATTCTAGTCCCTGGACAAGTACCAAAAATTTAGGCCAGAACCTTAGTTACCAAACCTAAAATGTAGGGAAGGAAAGGTAAAGCCTCAAAAGTCCTCAAAAAGTATGTTAATTTTCCTCACAATTAAATACAGTGAAACATGCAGAAAATAGAAGTTATGAGGCTTTTTAGTGAAACACCAGTACTATAAAACCATGAAAGTGCTGTTAATTGAAAAACTTCAAGAATCCTTAGACTGCAGCAGCTGTACACATTTCTCTGCAGATAACCTGTGGAGAAATTGACTGAAAGAGCTGCCACTGTGCCACAAGTCATATATCCTTTTTTAAATTGCTCCATGGCTTAAAGGTATAAGGAATCAGCAGTATTTAATGATATATGTTTGGGATTAAAGAGTTTAGTAAAGTTCATCTTTTACTATTTATATGATTACTCTGTAGTATATATTTTCTTAATACTGAAAAGTAGTACATAGTTCTTTTTTGCATTCACAATAGTTAAAATTTCAGACAAAACCAGATGCATGATATGTTTTAGTCTGAACTGATCTGTTGTATGTTGTCTGCCCTTAAGACCCAGGACGAACATAAATATCTTTACACTGGCTTCTCTTACCATGGGTACCTAAATGGCAATATGACAGAGCTCCTATTCTTGCCCAGAAGAGAAATGAACAGACACTACCTCAGCATAATCATAGAAAATTAAGCAGTGCCTGGGAAAATTCTTCGGCACCAGTAAGCAATTATCTACACCGTTAAAATGCTCCTTTAGGCTCATGCCAACTAGCACTCCTCCAAACAGTTGATGGGCAGGGCTTGGGAGTTAGAAAGTTCCTGAAACTGTTTCCAAAAGTCTGTTCGCATGCAACCATCCTCTTTGGGAAGTAAAGAAAGTCCACAAGCATAAATACAGGCTGTCCCATGCCAGCTGGTTTCAGTGACCAGCAACATCCCTATGTACACTACGTGTACTAGTAGAGGTACGTGCTTTGACACTAGCTTCCATTCCCCGTGCATATGGGGCGTTAAGTTGATGCAAGATTCCATGGACCTATCTTCTCTTTCTCATTCTCTTTCTCTTTTCCCCCTTTGACAGGAATGCAATTATTTTTTATATTTCTCCCTTTCCCATTCTGTTGCAGGCTTTGCAAAAGTCATGTCTGGGTCATACCCAAAACCAACGCCTGAAATGCTGTCTCTTAGGAAGAGATATCATATGTATTCAAATGACTGATAGTAAAAAATAAACATTATTTTTAATTAAAAACTTCAAAATGAAGGGTAGTTAAATATCAGAAAGAAAGCATGCAAATAATACTTGTTATGAAACAGAAAACCATACAATAAGTACCTTTTTCATATCCCACACGGACACAAGGTTTTACTGACTCCTCTGGGTCTGCGTCCCATCCAGCTGGTTTGGAAGGCTGGACCTTCCCAGACCTATCCAGTAACCCAACTATATGGCGACCAATTGTCTCCTCCGTGGCCACAGTTGTCTTCACAACTTCTAAAAGAATCTTCATGAGTTTCTGATTAGCCTTCTGAAAACCATGCCTGCAGGACAGAAATTAATCAGACCTTTGATTTTCCCCTGCTTTCAAATCGTGTTTTATCCCTTACACACCACTGCAACCAGGAAAATTTTGCAACTGAATTGGTAAAGTCGAGATTGCTTTTTTAAGACCAAAAAAACACATAACATACATAAATATTAAAAAGCACATTTGTGCTAAAATTCTTTTTTTTTTTTTTTTTAAACGAAATTTGTGAAAAATGAAACTATTTATCAAGATTTTAAATTATCTTGGTATTTTTTCTAGACTTTCTTCTAAAATGGCCAGAGATCCACCTTCGCCTGGTATTCATTAAATATCCTCAAATACAATAAGTATAAATATTTCTCAAATTGTTATTTACCCATTAAATACCCACACTTCTCACAGTGTGACAATTAAAGATTGCTCATCTACATAGATCAAAAAAGTTAGAGAATATTCAAAATGCATTATCAAATACAATTATATTCATATAAGTTTAGTTCATATATGTACAATGTGTTACTTATACACATCTGTATAAATGATATAATTCTATGTATGCGTGTCATATGAAAAAGTAAAACAGACTAAAATTTGGCTCATCCTCTATGCCATTAGAAAATTAGGTTTTATAAAACATAAGATTTGATTTCATCTTAAGTATGTTAACTTAGAAATATGGTTATTTAGAATCAAAAACACTTAAATATGGTTATCTAGAATTAAAAATTAGCATAAAGTTCAGTCAGAATAAAGCTATAAATATTATTAACTTAACAGCAAGAATATCACTCATGATTTTTCTTTAAATAATATTTTTTTAACTAACAGTTCTAAGCACCTTTCTTTAGAAAGAAGATCTGGAGATGTTTCGTCAGACTTTCTTCCTCCATCTTTATCCACCGAGATTTGCTCTCTCCCGTCATTTTGTTTTTCATTTTCATTCTGAGCAAGTTTTTGCAAAGGGAGAGAAGACAAAATAGAGAGAAATCCTGTCATGCCAGGAACAACATATTCTTCCGATAAGTGGTAAAATATGAAATTTAAAACTAAAATCAGTTGTGTTTTGTTAATAAAACTTCTGCGTGAAATCACAAATCAAGAAATACTTTTCCCATGTGGAAAAATTAAACTAAACCAAACAAAAACCAAAACAGGAAGTCCAAGGCAGGGCTTATTAGAAAGAACTTTGTTATGCTGATTAAACAGTCTGTGCTTGCTGTTGCTATAGCAATATGAATACGTGAGTTTACCTGAGCAAACAGCTATATTAATAAACCCCACCTACAAGCTGTTAAACTTGCTTCCTACTACCTGAAGTAAAAAACCTATGTTTACCAGTACCTTAAATTCTACAAGTTCTTAATCCTGCTCAAACCAAGGGGTACCCAACATCTTTTAGGAAAGTATATTACATGTAAAACATTTGCAGCAAACCAGATCTTACCAGTTTTATATGCCACAGCTGCCAAGACAGTCAAAGTCCACACTTACCTCAGTTTGTGTGCTGTTGTTTTGTAGCTCACAGAATTGCCTCTCGTTTCCAGGTAAGGAATGTTGCTTTAATGATTCCAGTTCTTCTAAAAGAATCCTCTCTCTTTCTGCAGCCAGGCTGTCATTCTCCATTGAGACACGCTAAGAAAGAAGTGTTGCAGAGGCACACACAGGGTTTTTAAGCTTCTGAGTATTAGTGAGTCCTGTCACTTCTAATTTTGTTACATATTTTGCACAATGAAAATTCAGTCAATTTCTTTAAATGGTTATAAAGACATTGAAAGCTTTCTAAAACTGAAATACAGCTAAAAAATTCTTTTGGTATTTTATAGCTGATTTAAGGTTTTCACAGAATTTGGACACTCATCATGAAATATGGTGGTCATAATGTAAACTGAATGTTTTACTTCTAAAGGTTACATGCCATAGTATGTAATTTTGTACAACAGAGAGTAAAAGATAAAAAGTTGTTTTTTTAAAAAAAGCCTACACACCTTCTTTTAGAATTGCTAGAAGAACTGATGGCTTAAACATGATGCACAAATTCCTATGCAGTACTTATGCATAAACATCCTTGACATTAAAAAAATAACTGGAACTTATGCTGCTGACATTTCTCTATCTAGTATTTTTCATCAGTTTCAGGAATTTGCTAGCTTTGACAAAAGATGCAGTTGCAATTGGCAAAGGGATAAAGGAGAAACAAATGTATAAATCAAAAGAAAGGATTATCAGGATAAATGATAGAAAGATGCTAAAACACAGCTAAGAGAAACAGACACCTGACACTGCTGGAAAAGAAACAGACAACTAGAATGCATGCAACTTGCTCTCTAGATTCCCAAGCTCCTTGAGCCCAAACTTAAGCAGAATAGTTTGGGTAAGGTCTGAAGGAACCCAACTTCCACTCCACAGTGAAATCAAAGAATTTTAGAATTCATTGATTACTATTTCCAAATATAAATATATATTGCTGAAATTAAATCGGAGCAAGACAAATTTTTCTGAATTCTATTTACTTTGCCTTTCAATTTGTCTTCAAGAGTTTGAAGAGAAGCCTGTAAGTGACATTATTTTGAAGGCTTAAATTACTGAGATAAATTAATGAGTTGCAGTACACACAAACATATATTCGAGTACGTGCACACATGCATGTGCATGCATATATTCAATGTGCGCCTGTCTCTTAAGAGATACACATGTATAAATAAACATAAATCTGAGAGGTAAAGTCTCTTCATTAAATCATTGTTAACTCACTATGCCAAGCACCATATTACCTCAGCTAATTGCACTTTAAGACTCTCAAGCTCTGCTAAGAGTTGCTCTTGATTTTCTTTTTGACGTTCCATTTGCTGCATATGCCCTTGTCTCAGTATTTCTGTAGCCTGCTGATGTTCCTGATACTGCCGTACTAGTTCCTGTCGCATGTCTTCCAAACGCTCCTCGTACAACAACAGCTGACTCGATGTTTCTGTGTCTGATGCTGTCACCACATTGTTGCACTGAAATATTGGAACTATTTTAGCATTTCATGTTCAAAGACAAATTCTAGAAAATATTTCAATACATTTAAAAAAATACTTTCATAAATTAAAATATCTATTACTAAGGCATTATTGTGGTGCCTGTTTCTTGAAAGGTCTAGGTTCTCCACTTGAAAAGACAAGCTTTTCAAAATAACTCTGAGCTCACTTGGATCTCAACAGAAAACAGAGCGGCAGATACACATGCTTGTGAGTGAGTGATTGAGTGATCCCCTGTGTATATACTGCAACAGAGGTTTTAGAGAACAGTATCACACAAAACAGAAATATTACAGTTCTTGATATAGTCACTATTGAGATATAGTCACTATCAATACAAGAATCAAATTTTCAACTGTTTCACAAATTTGAAAGTGTAATTTTTGCTTTGGCTAGTGTCAAATTCAATAAAAAAATTAACTAGGATTAAATCGTAAAGTCTAAATTTATGACTGCTTTTTACCATATTTATTCCAGGCCTTACACCTTCCCCCATGTTTCTGAAGTGCTAAACATTAGATATATGCTTTACATATTACTTTTGTAACTTTTTTCTTCAGCTGATATCATTTATAGAGAACAAGGGACTCGAAGTTTTGTTTAAAAAGTTCTCTGTTCCATGCATAAGCACTAGAAAATAACTTAATTTAAACAGTCTTATTAAAGCAAACTCCTATTTTTATAATATAAAAAAGTCTTATAAAAGTCTTATTAAAGCAAAAAGTCTTATTGCAAGCAAACTTATTGCTTGCAACACAGTTTCACCACAAAATGGAATAATGTTTTCCTTTAATCAGGGTTATATTCCTTTCCTCATGGCATACCATAATGCTATGATAATGAAGGAGAACATTGGAAAGAAGGTAGATAATTGAGACCTAAAGTTGCCATCCCTTTTAAAAGGAAACATTTCAATTGAATTTTGAATTTGCATCTTAATTTCTTTCTTTGATGTCTTCTTATGGAAATTGAACTACAAATCCATTTGAATGATTATTCAAATGTGTTATATATTTTTAAAACAAACAAAAAACACTTACCAATGTTTCCTCTGCCATATGCCCTTTGACATGGGAGAAAAGTTCTTCAGAAATCACTGATTCATGAGTGTTCTGTCCTAACACATAACCAGACTTGCCATTAGAACAAAGCTGTTTTCCAAGTAAGTTCATCTCACCAGATTCTTCGATGAGCTCTTTGCAAAGTGATTTCAATTCTTCTTCAGGCTTACTGCCCCTTTCTGTTGCTTTAAGGGGGCTGTCAACCTCTTCTTCACTACACTCCTTTTTAATTTCAAAATGTTTTCCCTGTTGATGTGCAATTTGTGTTTCTGTTTCTTCTTTCTTCTGCCTAGCAATTCTTGATAATTCACTCTGTTTGGCAAATGCTACACTCATTGACACAATTACCTGAATAAATACAAGAAATATGTATCAATTTATACTCTGCAATGTATTAATTTATACTTTGTAGAATTTCCTATTGCTGAAAAAAATTCCCTGCTTACCATGAATAATATAAATAGAAGTACTAAAAGTTCTGAACTATGACTTTACCATTTTTAAACAGAATCTAGAAAGGTAAGGGAATATAGAAACCTTGTCAATATCATGAACAGTCGTATCTTAAAATACAGACATGCTGTATTTAAAGTGGTCTAACAAACTGTGATGATATTTTCAAAATATATTACATATTTTACTATTTATTTTACTATTTATTATACTATTTAAAAATATATTATATAGCAGGGAATTATGTAATTCTCTTAAAAAAAAAAAAAAAAAAAAAAAAAGCCTAGATTCTACAAGGAGACTGAAAAGTCCTGGTATATTCTTCTAAGATACTGTTCTAAGTCCAGCCACGCTTAGCTTCCTCTATCTATCCAAGTATCATCCATAAATATTTCACTGACATTGAACTTCGGGGAAACAGTGCCATGCGCTTGATATTCAGCACAGGTATTTAATTCCTTAGAAAGAAACTTCTACACACATTAAATAGCTGCAGTTGTAGTTACAACAGCTTGATAACTTTTGCATTGCTAAGCATCTCCTTCTAACACAAATAGATCCCTTTTCTAATCATGCAAGCAGTCACTTGCTAGATTTAGAATAGACAGTAAAAATGTGTAATAAATACAGAAGTGTATTTATTACTTTTTAATTTTTTATTATATTATTAATACTCGAAAAGAAAACAAACAAAACCACACATGAAAACAACAACAACAAAAATAACTCTCCCTTCCCAAGCTTGTCTTTTGAATTTGAAACCCTCCATAACAAAATACAAGCCAATCATGTACTTTACTTTCCCATTTCCCATAAAGATGGATTTTCTTGGCAGCAGATGAAACCAATGGAACATTTACTGCAGCAATTTCCATTACTTACATTAATGTCATCCTCATTAATAACTGGCTATAACATCCTTCCTAACTCTAATAACAAACCTTTTGACAAAGTATTCATTTTTTTTTTCCAATTTTTAACTTACGTTAATTTGATTCACCTGTTTTGTGACCTGCCATGTTAATGGCATAAACACATAAAATGCAGAGAGAATTCTTCATTCCACAAAGAAATGAAAATGTTTTTGGAAGTCAAATAATAAGTAATACTAATACCAATGATTTAGTATACTCTTATAAATAATGTCTAGAAGTTAATTCTCATGTTTCAAAGTCACCAGATCCAATAAAAAACTACACATTTTACACAGCACATGAAAATAAACAATGAAATATGATCAGAAAATAACGTGAAACTGTTAACTGTAACTCCTTTGGAACCTGAGCATCTGTTAATCCTAAAGCAGCAAGAAATCCACCCTCTATGTCTCTAGATTCAATAAATAAATTCTGGTAGTGAGTATGGTTCCACGTTGTTTTATTTCACTGAACTTTTAAATGAGAATAAATACCACCACCACTTTGCCTATGAACAGACATTGTAACAGAATTATGAATAGTACATTAATTGAAGGACCGCCTGGTTACAAAAGAAAAGGTATAAAACTAGGCACTACAGGAATGAACATATATCCCACAATCAAAAAAAAAAACACCAAACAACAAAATGTTTCAGCAAGTTTGTTAACGAGACTTTCATATTAAAAATCAGAACAAAACAATTCTTTGTTAAAAAAAAATAAACTGTATACGATACGGCAATTGTCAGGAAAGGCAAACAAAAGTGACAGCATTTTTAAACATATTTTAAAGTAACAGAATAAAAGGAATACCTTTGCTATTTCTTCTTCTAATCTTTCTTGGTATTGCTTTTCTAGCAATTGAACAACATCTAGATCATTTTTCATTTCAATTTCACTAGCAAGCTGTAAGTAAAAAAAAAAAAGGAAATCTCAGATCATGTACTTGTACTTTCATTTCATAGATTTTAAAGGTTTGAAGAGATTTTTTCCCCTCAACTAGGTCACATTTATTTCTTTTAAATCACATATTTTTGAATCACAAAACTGGGTAAAGGACTTTGCCTCATTTCTGCACCAAAATTAATTTTAGAAGTTGAAACAACTGATCTCTCCGCACTATTTGAATTGTCAAAATGCAAAGAAAACAAGGGAGAACATACAGGACTGCAGCAGAAAATAGCGTCGCTGCTTTTCAAGTGCAGAATTTTGGAGTCAGCCTCCTAGAGGAGGAATAGAGTCTCTTCTATTTGCGTTTGGCTTCTATGATCTTTAGAAACTATACTTAAAAAAGTACTGGGATTTCACTTAAATCACTCTTCTTCCATAACTACTCTTCAAAGGAAAGTCAGAATGTTTTAAGGACTCCTGAAAAAATCCCAGAATTTGAACACTGATGTCTTCCTACTTTTACAAGAGGCAGCCCAACCTTTTTTTTTTTTTTTCAGAGAATAGTTAAAAAATAAAATTGAAAAGACAGGATCAATAAAGCATGTTTTATTGCTCCTAACTTCTAGAAATACTGTTTGGCAAAATTTATATATCATTCTATTTTCTCTAATGTGGTCTGTACAGCAAAGTATTAAGACAATTATTTAATTACTACCAAATATTAGCCTGTATTTCAATTTCATCTGAGAACCAAAAGCATCTAAATTATATTGGCAGTATAATGTTTGGCAGTTATAGGATAAGTATTGACAGTTATACCTCCATTTTTACATCTGGTCTCTGCTGATGAAGATTTTCAGTGCACTTCACTTTTCTGAAGACCTCTTTTAGCTTCATTTGTGAATCTGTGGATATACTAAAAAGGTAAAAGAAACAGGGAGCTAAGGTTAAAATAAATTCAGTCTTTCAATACACATTATTTTTTCCTCTGTTCAAATATGTACACATATGTATACTATGCATCATACATATTCAAAGACTGAATATTCAATAACTGCACATACTTTTTTCACAACACACCTTTCCCCATGTCATTAATTTCACATACTTGACTTCATAATTCATCTGCCTTCCATACACTAGCCCTTTCAAACTAACACTTAGCATCAGTTTTGCCAACCAACACACAATAATGTCTTTCACAGCTTCTTGAGAATATTTTGTGCTTGGTGACTTGCCACAATTAAGATGAATACTACAGTGCCTGTTTGAATCATTAGGATATGATTCCTCACTGATATGACTCAGTAAGAAAAGGCATACACATGAAAGTAGTATGAAATACAATGATTCATTTTCTGTTTAGCTGTCAACATGCTGAAATATATTCAGAGACTTTCCCCCCCCAACAAGACTGCCCTATATATTGCCCGCTGCAAATCAGTAAAAACAAAACACAACCACACACCACTGTTCCCCTTTCACTACATTTTGAAAAAGACTTAACAGAAATACACTGCCAAAAGGATAAGACACAGTACCAAACTACCCAGAAAACCCCCTGCTCTAGTCTTTGTGATCTGCCACCACAAAGAAAAAACACCTTGCTAAAAGACAGGGAGCAAAACAGATCCTTAGAAAGTAACTATTATCTATGAGACTTACAGTCTTTACCAACACTAGGATTTTAGAGAAACTATTAAGATTTTCTTTTGCTCAAATCTGAGAGCTGTTTTAGATTATTCTGAAATGGGAGTCCAGAATAATTTTATAAACCTTTTGACATTTGCATCTACAAAAACTAACCCGTTATTTTTAGCATTCATATTTAATTTGATGAATGAAGACCACAAATATATTTTAAGGAATGAAAGGAATACTGTTTAAAAGATAGAAAAACACAGATGGCTGAGAAAAGGCTGTGATCAAATAATTAGGGTAAAACAGCTGTTTGGGTTATGATAGGTCACAGTTGAAGAAAAATAATTTTATCTCAATTTCTCACAACCTCTAAGGATTTATCTCACCACAGTTTTTTTGCTTTTTGAAAGAGAGCTGTTGTAAGTGTATCAAACACTACACAATTTCTAGAAACATATAAACAATTCTTCCCCTCCACCCCCCCCAGGTTATATCTCTCATTGCTACTGTGTCTTCATTTCCCCTCTACTGTTGGCACTAGTCTGCCTACTAAACCCTCACAGCTCTCCCTCAAGTAAGGGTGAGTAAGGGAAATGAAAAACACAAACACTGAATGGTTTTGGAGTGTAGCAAATGAACAGGAATCCAGAGAGGACACTGAATAGACCACAATGAAAAGCACCCACCACTCCTTGAACACATCCAATGAGTCAGTGAAAGAATCAGCAACCAACCAAAACCAGGTTCCACAGTTGTCAGGATTCCCCCAAGAAACTCCCACCTCTTTCAGGCTTGCCTGGCCACACTGGCCAGGGCCAGGAAGAGGTTGATATGCAACATCCCATGCCTCGTGACTTGATGAAAGACAAAATCTGTTAAGTGGCCCGCAACTCTGCCACAAATATCATGCTACACATTCTAGAAAAGTTTTGATTCCATGGACATACCCTACATGAGCCATCCTTCAATGTTAAGTTTGTTGCCTGGAGTTTCAAGGTGGGTGGCGGTTGGTTGAGTTGGATTTGAAATTATGTCTGAAAAGCTCATGTACGTGAAGGGACATTTCCACATTATTCCAACTAACATACCCTCCTTTATTACCTATAAAAACTACATGTTTGACAACATTTCATAGTTCTAAATGCTGCACTACCTTGTTTGAAATGTTTGTCGTTTCTTGGTAGCATTCAACATCTTTTGAAAGAATAACAGAACGAGAGCGATGTGTTTATAAAGAATTTCACACATTTTAAAGTAAAACACATAGCTTTACATGAACAGTTATTTGGAACACTTCTGGTTGAATGCAGTACAACATTATAAGCATTAAAGGACTGATTAATACCTCGTGTAGTCAGAGGATACCCCAGCACTCCGAAGCTTATCCTGCAAATGAACAATCTCTGTTGTGTACCTCTCTTCACTTTCTTTCAGCTGTTGTTGGAAATAGGACCTGAGGTACTCCACTTCTTGAGTATGTTGTTCTTCAAGTTGTGTTTTCATGTTCTCCATCTCCTTCGAACAGTACTCATGAATTTTAGGATCTACACATAGGTTATTTGAATAGAGAAAAGGAGGGAAAATACTTAAATTACAGTAGTATAAATTCACCCCCCTCACAAACTATTAGAAGTGATGGAACTGAAGAATTGCAGCAGTTAAAAATTTCTCCTCATACCATATCAATTAGTTTGTCACAATAACTAACTCAGTCTTCCATTTTACAAAACTAAATAAAACTTCCATTATTTGATAAGGGTATCAAAACTCTTACCAGTGGAAAACTGGTAAAGACCAAACCAAAGCTGCTTAACAGAATGCAGTTCCAATATATTTTAGAAATTAAAGAAAATTATACTTATGTAAAATCTGCAAAAATCTCTTAAGTGCTTCAAGTTGCTGTAAATTATGAGTCAGTTAAATTTTAAAGTTGTTCTTTCTCTGACTTTCTCTGCCCCTGCCCTACCCCTCTTTTGAATTAAAAATATTAAAACATTAAATACATTAAAAACAGTATATGCATCTTTTTACCCATTAGACCCTGTGAAGGGAACTGCAGACATTCCTTTCGTGTTTCCAGATGGTTAGGTTCCTCTTCTTTCCTTCTCTCAGGTTCCAAAGATGATAACCATGGTTCTTTGACCTAAGAAATAATCAAATAAATAAAAAGGACAGCAACTTGCATAAAGATAATGCAAAAATATTAACCTTTTTTATAAATATATAAGAAAGATTGGTGGCTAATACATGAAAGAATGTAACTGGCCTAATAAATACATTTCAATATAAATACAATATAACTAGTTGATCAGCCTGTCTAGAATGTCCACTATTAATCTCAAACTCTTCTCCCTGGATATAAAATGTTAGGCCGTAATTCTGGTTCCAAACACACGCACACACTGTTGTGCACTTGGGGCACAACAACTGCATGCAATGCTACAGGCTGGGGGAAGAGTGGCCAGAAAGCTGCCCAGCGGAAAAGGATCTGGGGGAATCGGTTGACAGCTGGCTGAATATGAACCAGCCGTGTGCTCAGGTGGCCAAGAAAGCCAACGGCATCCTGATTTGTATCAGGAACAGTGTAGCCAGCAGGACCAGGGAGGTGATCATCCCCCTGTACTCAGCTTTGGGAGGCCGCATCTTGAGTGCCATGTTCAGTTTTGGGCCCCTCAGTACAAGAAGGACATCGAGGCCCTGAATCATGTCCAGAGAAGGGCTACGAAGCTGCTGAAGGGCCTGGAACACAAGTCCTGTGAGGAGGGGCTGAGGGAACTGGGTTTGTTTAGTCTGGAGAAGAGGAGGCTCAGGGGAGACCTTAGCACAGCTGACAATTATCTTAAAGGAGGTGAGGTAGGGATCGGTCTCTTCTCCTAAGCACCAAGAGATAAAACAAGGGGAAAAAGCCTTAAGTTGCATCAGAGGGCAGGCCTAGGTTGGATGTTTGGAGAATTTTTTTGCTGAAAGGGTTGTGTGGCACTGGAACAGGCTGCCCAGGAAGTGGTTGAGTCACCATCCCCAGAGGTCTTCAAGAAATGTGTAGATTTAGAACTTAGTAGCACAGTTAGTCCATAGTGGTGGACTTTAGTACTCTGTTGAAGGTTGGACCTGAGTGATTCTAGGATTCTATAATACATATTTTAACACATGTGTCCATCAATACATGTTACCTACAAAAATCTTTAGATTTAACTAGTTAGAGTACCTTATTTAATACATCAAAATACATTGTGAGGAGTGGTTGGTACACCAGATGTTTGTGCTGCCATTCAGTGAGACCTCAACAGGCTAGAGAGAGACATGAACGGAGAGGAGCCTCATAAATTTCAGTAGAGAGAAATGCCAGGTCCTGTGCCTGGAGAGGAATAATCCCCCTGCACCAGGAACATGCAGGGGAACGACCAGCTAGAAAGTGGCTTTGAAACAAGGGACTAGGGGGCCTTGGTGAATAGGAAGTTGGACAGAAGCCAGCAATGTTCCATTACAATAAAGTCCAACAGCCCCTTGGACTGCATTAGAGAGTTGTCATCAGGATGAGGGAAGCGATCCTTTCTCTTTACTCAGCTTGTGAGACACATCTGGAAAGCTGGGACCAGTGCTCTGCTATCGAGTATGAGAGATGGAGTGAGTCCAGCCACAAACGAGGTGAGTAGGAGCAAAAAAAAAAAAATAATAAAAAAAAAATCTCATGAGGAAGTGAGGCTTGATGTAATTGTCTTACAAGGAAAGTCTTAGAGAGCTGGGTAGCCTGGAGAAGAGAAGGTTGCCCAATGAGGCTGCATAGCCTCCATCCTTGGAGACAACTCAAAACCCCAAAACTTAAGTCTTAGGCAGCCTAGTCTGGCTACATCTGCTTTGTGTAGGGATCGGAACAGACAATCTCCAGAGGTGCTTTTCAACCTCAGCCATTCTACATTTCTGTCACATAGACAGCAGCCTACCCCATTTTATCTAACCTGCTATGCCACTTAACCAGGATGCATAAATGCAATTTCAAATACATTCTTTCCCTGATCCAGGAGGAATTCATGCAAGAGAGACAACTCAAAGGCCTATACACTCTAACATCATAAAAAGTTTACCTGTTTACAATCCTTCATCAACTGTGTTTGAAGTGCTGTCAGCCTACTGTATTCTTCCATTATCTTGTGCAGAAGTGCTTCCATATGTTCTTGCAAAGCTAAATTACATAGATCATCAGGAAATTAAAAAAAGTTCAATTTGAACATTCAAGCATAAATTTTAATACAATGTATTGTTCACAAGTTCTTCACTGAAGACATATTCAATAAGCATCACATAGTGATAGCACCTCCAAGTTTTAGAACACACTTTTATATAGTGTTGATTTTTTTTGGTATGTCTGCTAGCTTCTTCTACAGAAGAAGAAAAAAATAATCATTTTTTTCAACAATTTTCACTGTAATGAAAACAGCACAAGAAAATACAAGAAAAGTTATTCAGAAAAGTGAGAAATCTATAAAGCTGCTATTTAAGCACATGAAATAGCACCTGAATGACTAATGGTATAATTGTCAGTCTAAAATACTTGAAATCTTTATTTTATTTTATTTTATTATTTTTAAACCACTATGATAGTAGAAAGCCATTACCGTGAGCATGACCTCTATGTCTTGGTAATTCTACATTCAGCTTTTCTTTTTCATCAGCAGGTCTATGGAAAATATCTTGTTCCCTATGATCAGATTCTATACCAGTTGAAGACTGTTCATTCCAGTTATCACACAAATCCTGCAAAATGAATGAAGCAAAGGCAAAAAGTGAAGAATTGTTTATTAATGTAGCAGTGATAATTCACAGAGAAAAATGGTGACAGGAAATTATTATTTTATATTATCTTCTGTAAAAATGATGGCATAAGATGTTCCTAGACAACCTTTAAAACTCCTGTTAGAAGAAACATGCATGAAAAGACATTCCAGCTAAGACATGAGTATGTATATTTTGGCACAGCCATTTAAATTCATGCTTTTAAGTATTAAAATCTTGCATAGTAAGGCTTCCTTTATCAGTGCTGAAAGCAAACTTACATTGTGAATGTTTCTTGCTTGTAAATTTTGTAATTATAAATTGTTTCTTTCTGGTTAACTGCAGTTTTACTTGGAAAAAGGATTCCCTATGGCAGAAATTTTTTATCTTTTCAGAGCTTACCATTCATCTTGTCATTAAATATTCAGTAAATGGGATGGCAGCAGAAAAATGCAAGCAAATCATATAAAGAATGCCTCACATTTGTTGTTTCTATGTGGTCAGCAAAATAGCCACAATGTTTACAAAGAGTAGGTGAACAGAAGATTTACGTATTTGCTTTTCAGAAGACATATAATATTTGAAGAGAAACTTGGCCTGCCCAAGGCAAACAGTGGGATTCTTTATTGAAGCATTTTGGAATCAGAAGACACTAAATTCAACTTAAAAAATAAAACCGTAATTTTTCCAAAAGTTCAATATTGAATCATATAGTTTGGCAGCATTCTTCCTAGCTCTGAAATAATTTTAAAGAATTTCATCCACCTGCTACTTTCTGTGAGCTGTCATTAAGTCCTGCTAAAGTAGAATAATTTCAGTAATTCTAGTATCCACTTTTCAAAAAAGGTGTTGAAAATATTCCAGCAAAGAAAGAAATCCCACCAAACCCAACAACTGAATGCATTAAAGATTAGAAAATTGTGGCATACAGTGTTTATAGCTTAAACATATAGCTTAAATTATCCAGAAATAAATGTATTAAGTAGTCTTCAAAAAATATAAGGCAAAATAGTGTCACTAGTGGCTGATATTAGAATACAAACTAAAAATAATCTTCAATTTTTGATCATAATATTTATCTACTGAAAACACTATAGACAGCAATTTTGATGGACTCCTAAAACACTTGAAGACTTTGAAAGACTTTGCAGCTAAGAAATGTCTTATTGTTGCTATGAGAGGGTGATGTCCTTTGTGTTAATGTGTGATGTTTGACAGCTACTTAGTCAAAAAACGTACAGCCCAAAACTTTTTTCCAAAGGCAAATATACGTCAGAATGAGCAGATAATATAAAATAAAACAAAAAGAGACATTAAGAGACAAGGACATGAAATAGTTTAGAAAAAAAAGCATAAACAATTGCAACCTTATTTTAGAAGATCAGTCTGTATCTAGGGATCAAGGCAAAGAAAACATGTTGAAGATGATGCACAAAGCAGCTTCTGCTACAGCAGGTTAAAGATGCAGAAAAACATGACTCACCATACACATAATTCTTCATTTACAGAAGTTCCATAAAAAAAAGCTTTTTGTTAAGTCTTACCTGTGTGAGCCTAGAACATTCCACAGTTACAGCTTCATTCAGCTTTTCTATAAGTTTCTGAGTAGATGTGACTTCATCATCTACGAACACAAATTATTGATATTATTTTTAAATACTTGATACACAACAATTTTTCAAAGGCCTAATTCCCTGTGTCAGTGAGACTGCCTCCTCTTAGAAATGCATAGTTTTTTGTTCCCTCTTCTTGTTCCATCACAGAGCCAGATTCAATTATTAGAGTAAAACTGCATGTTCAACAGGAATAAGGGATAAGAAATGGCTTCATGTATCAGTGAGCTCTAGAAAGATCAAACTTTACTTAAATATACTGTAGGGCAAGGAAGTTATTATGCCAAAAATGTCACATAAGGGCAAATCATGGAGTGACAGAAAATGTACTGATGGAAAAGCAATGAGATAACATAAAAGCTGACTGAGGCAGAAGTGCAAAGAACAATACTCCTCAAAGTAGTATCAAAGAAGCTTACTTAATGTGGGCAGGAAGCCAAAGCAGAAATTGAATGAAAGAAGCTAAAAAATATTTTGTTAATGCATTTGTTTAATATTTCAGTAAGGAATACAAACTGATAGATGAATCTATCATACAGTTCTTTGGAATTAATTGACCTAATACTAATTATGAGCTATACAGCAAAACGTGAGCTGCAATACTTTCCATTCCTTTTCTCTCTCTCGCTATGTATTTAAATGTGTGTGCTATGTATATAAATGTGTGTGCAACACACACATTTTAATTTTTAAGTAACCAATAGACTACTTATAATAGGGAAATAATTTGGCACAAAACCACTTCAAAATACACTATAAAAATAATTTGTTGTACAGCTCCATACACTTCTCCCCAGATGCTTTTTTTTTTTTTTTTTTTTCCTATTTCAGTGCTTTTTTTCTATTAAAGATACTATTTTTCATACCAAGAGCTTTTCTCCTGTAATTTTGGTCAAGTTACCTGCTTGCTGAATTTTTAAGGCCTGCAGCTCCAGCTGATGCATTTTTTTAAGATCATTCATCTCTTGTAGATGACTATGTACAAGCTCCTCTTTAAGACTGCAAAGTGCACTCTCTTTTTCTGCTTTCAGGTACTCACGAACTTGATCTACATGAGCTGAATAAACCAGGGACAGGCAAATGCGCTGTGCTTCCATCTGTAGCTGTAAATCAGTCTTTGAATAAAACAAGACATTTTACAAAGAGTAAGAAACAAGAAAACAAGAAATGTCCGGTCTCTGTGAATTTCAGGAATTAATACTTAATATGTTGAATGGAATGCTGCATATATGTTATACGTTAAATAAAAGTTTAAATATACACATTTTAAAAACTTGAATCATAACAAAATAGTAAGACACTTCTTTAACTTAAAATGAAATAAACAAACTAAATGACAAAACACAATATTCTTCAGTTTCTGCCTTGGGAAAAACAGCTGCAAACAAAATGACCTTTAAACATTGCACTTAATATTGAGAACACACATCCTCACAGTTACCATATGGTTGGGAATTTGAATGCTTCAGATCATTTCAGTGCAGATTATATTCTATGGAGTCATTACAGCAAACCACATTTGCAAACTATTTTTGTCTTGTGAGGCACCTTATTTGCAGGTGTGAATAGGTGTCAAAGAGGACACTGTCTGCTTACTGATTTCCAATGAAACTTCACTGAAGAGAGGCATCTTAAATAGCATACACATCAAATAGACCAGAATTTTCTCAATCTATCTGCGAACATGGGCAGATTTAAAAAACAAAACAAACAAACAAAACAATTAAAGAAATAACTGAACTAAGTAGACCCTGCTTTGAGTAGGGTTGGACCAGATAACCTCCAGATGTCTCTTCCAAATTACATTATTTTGTGACTCAAAAGAAGCCTTGAGTTTCTGAAAAATAGCTTCTGCTATTATGGATACTGGTGATGCTAATTGCCTTGGGAAACAAATTTCCAAATAACTTAAACTGCTTCAGCAAGACTGACTACCAGTGCTTGAAGATTAAAAACAGATATCACAGAAAACGTGGCCTTATATTTGTTGAATTCTCAGCTGACTGAGGACCAGAGTACTTTGACTTAACTGAATAACAAACTTCCTATCAGTTAAGACCTTCTTCCCGTGTCCTTTAGAAATCCATATCTCTTCTTACACTCACATCCAAAAAGTGATAACCACACATACACAAAAACTTTGATAGTGGAATATTAGTATTTCACGAGTTTGGTAAAAGATGACTGAAGAAGTCAAGAGTCTCATTCTCTCCTTATACTGTTTACCTGAGAATTTACAGTACTGAAAAGCTAATCCCAGATGAAACAATGTGTCCTGCATAAGTTTTCATCTCAAGAAATTAAACTGTATGTTATACCAAAAGATGAAGTGCTCTAGATATCTTCTCCTTACTTTTTTGTTGTTGTTGTTGTTGATTTAATTAAGTGTAAATGAAGAGTATTTCTTTCACTGAAAATCAGCATCCTTATACATGTTGACTATGGTTACAAGGTCTGGTCATTCATGCAATCACTTCCAACCATTGGCCACTTTATGCCACAAACCCATCACAATACAAATGCACTTTCAAGCAGCTAAAAGGAAAAATATGAGACAAATCTCCAAGGGCAAGCTCCTAGAAATTTTTGTAGGCTACAGTTTTATGTAACATACCTGTTCTGATTTTAATGTATTCACTTGCTGCTGAAGATTATTATTTTCACTCTGTGTATTTTCACTGGATATTAACGATGTTTCATCGTGCAGCCTGTCTGGCATCTCATGCAAATGTTCTACAAGAGGTGGCTGTTCTGCTTTCAACATTTGCTGAATTTCCTTTCCTTTTGTTACCTGATGACTGGCATCTTTACCTGAACCCAGATTTTCTCCTACATTTATTCCTTCATTGACTTCATTGCTGGGACCAGATGTTTTACTTCTATTCTCAGATGCTGGAGGAGCAGTCTTTACAGCTTTTCCTTTAAAGCATTTTGTTTTAGGTCTAGTACTACTAATACTTCCTCTCTGAGCATGGCTAATTCTAACTTCTAGTTCTTTACATTTTGCTAGAACTTGTTCTTTCTCATCTTTTAAGGATTTAACTTTTTCATTTAAACAACAAATTTCACTGTGCTTTGACTTTAACTGTTCTGAAAGATCAGAAAGTCTCAGGGATAATTCCAGTTTCTCACGTTGGGTAACCTCAAGCTTTTCCATAAGTTCTGTTGCATCTTTCTCAACAACTTCTCCAGCCTCAAGTGTGTCTACCCTGGACACCTTTTCTTTACTCCCTTCAAAACCAGCAGTTCTAGTTTTAAATACAAGTGGTTTATTGCTTTGCAAGTGCTGAAGTTCTTCGCTCAAAGCTTTGAGTTTGACTTTATATTCAGCTTCCTGCTTAGTCTTGTTCTCTTCTAACTCAGTTTTTGCCTTCAGAAGGCTTGCACACTCTTTCTGCAGCTTTTTATAATTAGCTTCAAGTTCTTTCTCAGTAGACAAAAATGCACTCTTCTGCCTTTCAGTATCCTCCTGGAGTTGACTGTTCTGTTTTTTGAGTTGCTCATTTTCAGCAATCAGGTTTTCTATTCTGTTTTGCACATCCAAATTTTCTGACTTAGAACTAATACTGTCATTAACAATGTTATTTGCTTCAGAGATTACCAACATGTTTTTTAATTTCTCTTCCAGAGTTTTGTTTTCCCCCTGAAGAAGGCTATTTTGTGTTTCAAGTTCTGAACATTTGTTTTGAAGGCTATCTTCTGTCTCCCTCATCTGTTTCTGCATCAATTCAGTTTTAAGCTGCAGCTCTTGAATTTCTTGCTCAAGAGTACCTTTTTCTTTTTCTTCCTGCCTAAGCACTTCAATTTCCTTCTGCAACTCATGAATTTGAAGGGTCATTTCTTCAGATTTAGAATTTACAATAGACTGCTGTAAATCTTTTAATTTTGAAATCTCTAATATCAACTGGTTTTGCTTTGTAATTAAGTTGTCCTTTTCAAGCTGCATGACTTCTATCTTTTGACTCATTTCTTTTTGTATACCATCTAACTGCTGTTTATGGTGCATATTCAAGTTATCTTTAAGGCTTTCCATGTTTACCATGTGCTCTTTTTGCAAGTCTTCTTTAAGTCTGGTAAGTTCCTCTTCATGACTAAACAGAAGCTTTGTCCTCAGTCTCTCTAATTCTGCTTCTTGAGACTCTGCCATCCTGTCTAAAACTGCATCCTTCTCCCGTTCAAGCATTTCAAGTTTTATTTTGTAATTTGTGACTTCTGCATCATGTTTTAATTCCAATTCCTTCCTAAATTCAGAGGCAGAAGCCAGCTGAGTTTTTAGATCTTCAATCACAAACTGGTATTTTTCAGCTTCATTCAACCTACATTCCATATCCATTATAGTTTGTTTGGCTCTTTGAACCTGCTCTCTTGAAAAGTTCAGTTCTTGGAAAAGATCGTCAATTTTAGTCTGTTGAAGAGACTTCTCTGCTGAAATTACTTCCATCTGTTGTGACAATTCTTGCTTTATTTTTTCCCTTTCATTATCAGCATCTTGCAACTTCACATTCAATTCATTAATTTTAATATTCATTAAATGCATTTGATCTTTATTAATATTATCATTCAAACACAGACTTGAAGTTTTCTCCAATTCTACTTTTTGTTGTGAAAGACGCTGTTCAATTTCCATTGCATGTTGCTTAATTAATTCTTGCTTCATTTGGACAATCTGCTGGCCATGCATTTCATCTAGTTCAGCCTGAAGTTGTGCCAGTCTCCTTTGTGTTTCCAATTCCATTCTTTGCACAATGTCAGCCTCAGTCTGGCTGTCTTTATAGCATCGTTTCTGCAGTTCTTCTACAGTTCCCATTAATTGTTTTATTTCATCAGAACATTGTCTTTCTTTCTGTTTGTAGGTGGTAAGTTCAACTCTCATATTACTTATCTCCTGATTCTTTAGTGAAATCTGTTCTTTTAATTCTTCATGTAATTTACTGACATCTGATAATTTTTCCTTAAGCTGAAATGATTTTTTTTGTTCTTCTCCAAGTTTTGCTTCCAGCTCTTCAACTAATGCTTCTTTTTCTTGTAGCCTACTCATATCTTCTCCCTCGCTTTTGTGCTTTTCCTTAAAAATAAGCAAAAACATTTTTATTTTCAGTTCATTTCCTGAACATATTAGAACATTTATACACTTAGCTATTTAAACACAATGCCTTTCATAGGATAATGATCATTTATAAAAACTAAATAAGTTATTTCTTGCCCTCTTTTGGAGGTTTTCTGCACATTTGGGATATATGACTTCTCCCCATTGCCCTCCAAAGGAGAGAAAAAATCAAAACAAAAATTATTTCCTTTTTTTCTAGTTGTGCTCTGATATTTCAGAAGATATTTGGCACCATCTGCTGAAAACTTTGTCTTTTGTCACTTTTAATGACTTTATTGTTATTATTATTATTTTAAGCTACTTCTAAGAAGTCTACCATTATGGACAATACACAATGTACATGAAGAAATTCTTTCCTCAGGACAGAAAAGATTGTTCAAGCAGGTTATTTTTTTTTTTCTAATAAAATGATACCACTTTATAAAGACATTCTAATTCTCAGTATAGTTTCATCAATTGAAAATATTTCTGCAATTTAAAAAAAATTATGAACAATATTGAAATAGGCAACTCAGCTCTAAATTATATGCATATTATTTGTTAGTCAACAGACATGTTCTTACACACATTTAAAAATTCTGTATGCATCACATGTAGCACACTCATAATCCATGATCTGAGCCGTATATTTCAAAGGAACTACAAAATCATAAAAAGAAACAATAACAAAAGAGATCTTTTCTAATAAGGAACATACCATTTCATACGTTTTGATTTTGTCATGAAGATGTGCAATCTGCACTTGAAATTCTTCATTCTTCTTCTGGTAATTCTTCAGCAGACATTCTTGTTCTTCTAGCTGTTGCTGATGTGAAAGTATCTGTTGCTTGGCTTGCAATAAATCAGCAGCTGTGCAACTATGGCTGGTGTTCCTTAGGGCTTCACTTGCCTGTAACTTGCGTGTTAAAAACAAAACAAACAAAAGAAAAACAACAACAAAAATGTATCAAGTGTTTCAGAAACAGCTTGCACTACAGAAAGAGACAGCTATGGTCTTCAATTTTATGTTCCACTTCACAAGCACAAACAATTACAAAATTTTATAACTTCTTTCAGGAGGAACTGAAATATTGCTGTTTTGTTGGAAGACCGCTAAACAAAAAATATTAAAAAAAAATTAAATTGTTTTATGGTGAGCTAGTACAGTACAACAGTGTCTCAGAAAAATCCCTAGATAGTAATATGAACTAGTTGTAATTACTGGTTCCCAATCCAATTTTAATTAATTATCTAGGTAATCAAGAACACCACAAGAGGCAGATTTTATCCAAAAACACAGGGCTGAAGTGTGAAATGGTGGCCCAGCAAACTGATGGCTCGCTGTTTTGATTGGAAAGGTAACTGGATTTCAGCCCAAAGTTTTGAGAACTGTAATTACATGAGTGTTTTTCCCCCTAAGATAATTGCCATCATCCAGTATTTATCAGCAGCTATCACTACACATTAGGAAAGAAAACAGACTAATCTCTATTGTTTTATAGTGAATTAGTACAATAAACCAGCAACTATAATGATAACTGTAGGACTGTTAAATTGACTGCAGATAATATACAGGTCCCTATACCAAGGGACCAACTCTTAAAAAATGCAAAAGCATAAAATTCTTTATTTCTTCAGGAAGCAACTATTTATAGACCCTCCAAAGCGACATGAGTTTTCAAACCCAAATAAGCATTGTTAGTGCTGTAACTTACATGCTGAAACTGAATTTGCAGTTTTTGGCTTTGTTCTGTAAGCTCCAAAAACTCCCTCATAGTTTCATCCTTTTCTTTCCGTGCTTGCTGTAGGTTAGTAGTGAGCTGAGTGATAATATCATCTCTTTTTTTGATAGCAGCTTCAAATTCTTGCAGCTACAAAAAATAAAATTTAAACGATTAATATACATCAAAGCCACAGACAGAAAAAATACTAACTTGTTCTAGTTAAACAGGAATATATGTTCCCTAGCATCTCTTAAAAAGATGAACAGACATACTGGAAAATTCACTTTCACTAACTCTTATTTGTAAGCATTTCAGTGACATTTTTTGTCTTCATACAACAGTGTACAGGTTCTCCATAAATATACTTATCGAAAAAAAAAAGGACAAAAAAAATTGGAAATTTTAAGAAGATTAATTACTTAATTAAATATAGAATTTGCTTTTAAAGAGTGTGGCCATGTAAACCATACCATCATAATAGAAATCAGGATACCCAATTATAAAGCATCAGCAATTTTGTCCAACTATCCTTGTCCACACATTTTTCACACAATAAATGCAAATTACATCACCTGTCACAAAGTGCAATAAATTGCATTGATTATATTAAAGGTATATAATAGACACTATGTGGTAACTTACATTGCAAACCTTATTAATAACTACATGAAAAATCAGCTCAGGTTGCAAAACTGATGCAGTGTATTTCATAGGTTCATCTTCTATAATTTATGACAATAAAAAAACGATAAAAGGACAGAAAAAATTTTCTTTGCAGGTTTTTTTTTTTTTTTTTTTTTTTTTTTGTGTGTAAGATAACATTAGCCAGAAATCCTATAATACTAATTGGGTCCACATGCATGTGCAAATACATAAAATCGATATGTTATTCACTTTAAAGTCACTTTGTTGATTTGAACTCATTCAAAGCTAGTACATGCTTCATCTCTACACATCGGAAATTTCTAAAACCATCAGTCACCTTCTGTAACTGTTTTGTTTACTATGCTCTCAAAAAGAACTTTCTCCAGGTTACATGCTGATTACTGAAGTAAAATTATAGTGCTTTCAGAAAAAGACTACTGATTTAGAGGATAGGGACATTATTCAGTGGGACACAAAAAACAAGAGGCCCTTAAACACGCCAACCTGGGCAAAGAATTTGAGGAAATTCTTTAAAGCTCTTTTCAGAGCTTTAAAACTTACTTTAGAAAGTTCTGTTCAGAACATTTTTGTGTCAAAATATGGATCTAGTGGAAATACTAGATGCTTGTTATAACAAAGAAAATAAGGAACAGATCAGATACTTGTGTCATATTTTTCCTTTTGTGTTTGTTCAACGAGATTGAGTAAATTTATCTGTTCAAATCTACACACTTTTGTGTTACTTCTCAACTTTTTTACTCAACCTTTTTCTTTAACAAACAGGCAGAACTACCACACACAACAAATCTGCTGTATCCCCCGTTTTTTACAATTCTTTTTTCTTGTGAAAAATAAGCTGTATGCATTCCTCAGATGAGATAATATGCACTGTACCATTATCATAAAGAATATGCTGCAGCTAAAATGTATTTCAAGTATTACTGTACTGCAGCATGTTTTAATAGATTTTGATTTATTTTTAAAATATTAATCATAGTCACTTAAAAATGTAAACATTTTTACTTTAAACAGTAGTCACAACTGCTTGAAAATAAAATGATATTATGTTCTTTATTATGATATGACTATTATGTTTAGCACAATGGACATAAGTCACAGCAATTAGAAGATAAACTTGTCTTAAAGTGCAACACCAGACAAAGCAATGATAAACCATCTCCCTCCAAGGCAACCTCCAAGGCAACCACTTGTAGATCACTGGTAGTGGAAAACATAACATCCATTTTCACAGATAAAGTACAAATGGAAAACGCAAAGAATTATAACTGTGCAGTAACAATGAAGGTGAAAATAACTGAATTTTAAAACAATTTTCATATTCTATAGCTCTTTGCAAAACAAAGAAAAGCATACAGTGACATGGCATGTACCCAAATTAAAAGAAAGAGACAAGTGAGATGTAGCGCTTGCTCAAACTGGTAGTATTTAATATTCTTTACAACCTAACTTTATATTTGAATGATATTTCTAAATTAAGAAATATTTTGCTGTAATCCCTAATTATTATAATCCCAAATTATAATCCTGGCTCAGTTGCCTTGTATTTCAGACCGTGAAATATCAGTGAATTTTAGGTATACAGATACCTTTCTGGTTTGAGGCCCAACTTAGTAATATCATTCCTTAAGAAGTAAAACCTGATATTTTTTAGATCTTTGAGGAACAAGAAGGTATAAAAGAAATGCAGTCTTTGCACAAATAAAGAAGAATTACGACTTTTCTCGAAGAAAATCATCTCTCCATTCCTGATATGAAGAAAGTCACTGAAAAGAACACTGAAACTTTACTCACAAAATATAGAAAAAGGACACATGATGGAAATGCCATTCAAAGAAACAGAGCGCGTGGTATGTGATTAAAAGAAATTACATATAATTCCATATAACATGCTAACTGCATTCTGAACAACTGTAATTAAAGGTGAACTCTTTCAGGTGATACTCTGCATTTTTGCATGTAACCAAGTAGTAAGTAGAAAGCAACATAAGGTAATTATACCTGTTGCAATCCTTCTGTACCATATGCTGCCCTCATTTCTTCTAGCTCTCTGTTTAGTTCTTCAATCTCTTGTTGTTTCCCAGCCAATTCATTCACCATCACCTCTAGTTGCATCTCAGAGTGTTGCATTCCATGTTCTGAACAAAGCTCTCCAACTCCAAATTCTTCTTCCTAAATCAATCCAAGTTCCTTAACATGCCATTCTTATGCTTTATCAAGATAAGTAAACTCAAATATCAAATTCTGTATCAAATGCCACCTTAGAACATTAACATATAATACAGTATTGAGGATCTTATTACCATGGTAACCTCTTTTGTTAGTATAATTCACACCTTAAAAACACTGACATAAAGCATTTCTGCAAGTCTTGCCTTATAATATTAGCCTTAATACAAGCAGTGAGACGTTTTTTATTTTATCTTTAAACTGCATTTATATATCAAGCAATGCAGATACAGAGCACAGCATGCAAAACAAAGTATTAGTCAACAGCACAGCTTTTGTTTGAACAAATTGTTTGAGGTTTTTAGTATTCATTATTAGTATTACAATTCAATTTGCAATACTGTACCCTGATTAAGTCTGCAGGTATAGCTGTTCTTGTCACAAAACTGCAACCATTTACCTGTATAAAGACAATTTCTAAGTACATTATTATTTGAAATAAACCTTGATTTCTATTTTTGATTTGTTTGAAATCTTTGATTCCTGCAGACACACATAAATCCTTATGCCACAAAAAATTATTTAATTTGAAATACAAAATAGCATTTTAGAAAATAAACTGCGTCTAACTCTGCACAGGTAACAGATAAACCCCACAAATTACAAAAATAGATATTATTGTCTAAAACCAAAAAACGTATTAGAAATGTAATCATCTGGAGAAAACAAAGGAATTCAGATCTAAAGGTCAATGCAAAGCTTTACACAGTAAATTATTAAAATGCAGTAATACTCCATTTTAAATTATGTTTAATATTTCTATAGATTACTAGACATAGTAATTTCCAAAAGATATTATATACACCCCAAGATCTACTATTTCTAAAAATATTCAGTATCTCTATAGTAGATGATAGACTGATGTTCACAATCTGGAGGAATTTCTTATGATTAAAAAGGAGCAGAAATTATCCATTTAACATAAGACATTTGAAAATTTTCTCTTTCACTCACCTAATGCTGCAACCCCTGTCAGCTTCCAGGAGAATTTTGGTTCCACAGACCATACAAACCAATAATAATGTATTTCCAAAAGGTAAGCATGCGCCAAAATTATAGGTTAAAAATAAAATAATATTTTTTAAAAAATTGAGATAAAAATAACATACTATGTATTTGTGAGAAATCGTAAGACAGACCTACAGGCTTTTAAACCAACAGACGAATGTTTTAAAATGAGAAAGCAAGAAGAGCTGTATTTCCTCTCAGAGCTCTTTATCAAATGAGCCTGAAACAAAAATAATAGTACTACAGGTGGAAAGGTATTGTATCAGATCCAAATACTGTGTTTACATCAAAAAAGCAACTATATAGCTCTGATATCTGCTATAGTAAAGACTGGGGGTTCTTTACACAAAACTATCATGTCTGAGCAAATCAGTAAGTTACTCGACACAGAATCATACTGTTATAAATGGGATCAATATAGTTATCAAGTTTTGAATAATCTTGCATCAGACATGAATTGGCAGAGCTGACATACTGCCACTTCAACTCCTGACTTCCTCACTGAAAAGGAAGATGCCACAGAGAGATTACTACCTTATTTCAGAAAGAATAAATAAAATTGCAGCAAACATCAGTCCAGGCAGCTCACAGAGGCACTGCACATCATTTGTGTATCACCAGATGTTTGCTCTGCATTCAGCCATACAAGTGTCTACACAGAGCCTAGCACCAGTGTCTATTTTCTGGCTCACGTCCCAGATTAATAACCCTACTAGTTTAATAGAAGCTATTATGAAATAATGATTTTCCTTCTGTTTAACTGTTATTTTATTTAGGCTTAATTGCTAAAGATGTAGTGTTATGGTTCTTGTGAACTGCCACACAGGGCACCCTTCTCAACTGCATGAAGTTTAACAAGGCCAAGTGCCGGGTCCTGCACCTGGGGCGCAATAACCCCAAGCAGAGCTACAGGCTGGGAGAGGAATGGTTGGAAAGCTGCCAGGCAGAGAAGGACCTGGGAGTGATGGTGGATAGTCGGCTGAATATGAGCCAGCAGTGTGCTCAGGTGGCCAAGAAGGCCAACGGCATCCTGGCTTGTATTAGGAACAGCGTGACCAGCAGGGCTAGGGAGGTGATCGTCCCCCTGTACTCAGCTCTGGTGAGGCCGCACCTCGAGTACTGTGTTCAGTTTTGGGCCCCTCGCTACAAGAAGGACATCGAGGTGCTTGAGCGGGTGCAGAGAAGGGCGACGAAGCTGGTGAGGGGCCTGGAGAACAAGTCCTACGAGGAGCGGCTGAGGGAGCTGGGCTTGTTCAGCCTGGAGAAGAGGAGGGTCAGGGGCGACCTTATCGCTCTTTTTAGGTACCTCAAGGGAGGCTGTAGCGAGGTGGGGGTTGGCCTGTTCTCCCACGTGCCTGGTGACAGGACGAGGGGGAATGGGTTTAAGTTGAGCCAGGGGAGTTTTAGGCTAGATGTTAGGAAGAACTTCTTCACTGAAAGGGTTGTGAGGCACTGGAACAGGCTGCCCAGGGAAGTGGTGGAGTCACCATCCTTGGAAGTCTTCAAAAGACGTTTAGATGTAGAGCTTAGGGATATGGTTTAGTGGAGGGCTGTTAGCGTTAGGTTGGAGGTTGGACTCGATGACCTTGAGGTCTCTTCCAACCTAGAAAATTCTGTGATTCTGTGATTCTCTTCCTATGGATCCTTTCAGTGTGGAACAACCCATGACTCTTTGATGCTTTATAACAAGAGCTGCAAGGACAGACATAAAAGCCTCATCTCCTTAGATGTTCCAGACTCTTTAGCAGCTGAGACTTCTACAAAAAGATTTTATAAAATGGATTTTGGCATACACATTCCAAACAACTGCCTGGAACTTTGGAAATACTCCTTGCTTAAACAGAAGCCTAGCTCTTAGATATCACAGAAGTGAACCATACTAGCATCTCAGCCCATTCTGTTTCTCATCCCATACCTTCTCCTTTCAAATGTCTTATGCCTTCTTGCAAAGTGCAAGTTGAAACATGACAAGAAAACAATCTGCACCATAATCCATCAGAAAATCACAATGCCAGAATGCTCTCCTGACAGCAGCCATGTGAACAACCTGGCAACGTGAGGCAGGACAGGAATCCTGCTGCATCAGACCAGATTGATTGTTGTGGCTGGATATTAGTTTCAAAAATATCATTCCAAAATTATTTTTTCACTCAGCTGCAGACTGTAGTCCAGATACCAACTTTAGTGTTAAAGACACCTACATGAGGCCTACTGGACTCGTGTGGCATCTCCTGGGCCCAGTGGTTTACCTGTACAGAGCTCTTCTGCAAGCCCATACTATTGATGTAGAGTATTATTATTTCTTCTTTTAAAGCTTTGCAATTCACCTTTAACACTGAAATTGCCTTACGCCTTGATGTTTTATGATGTGCTTAGTTATATACCCCAGCATACAATTAAACATTTAAAGAAGCAATCAAACTACATAAGATAAGATAACGGAAGATAATGGGAACAAGGAGTAACAAACACTCTGAGTATAACTGCATAATCAATTAACCACAAAGCAAGAAAAAAATGCAATTTTACAGCACATTAGCTACTCAGGAGCAACTGTTTGGATGAATATAAGACATGAAACCAGCAACGGTTATGGAAGTCCATCAAAGTATGCTCTGTCTTGAGTTTTCTTTCTTGCTTGTATTTTCAAAATAATTCACATAATATTTGCTATTATAATAATGTATAAAATACAAATTGTATTGTATTGGCTAGAAACAAAGGTATAATCTACACTGTATCAGTAATACATATGCTAAGCAAGTGAAGGCAAGCTTCCTCCACAAAAATACAAGAGAAAACCAACTTTCACCACTAAGTAACGCAGCAATTTATGACAACTGCCACCAGAGGTCAGGATTAAATTTATGAAAACACTTCATTTTACGACAGGTTCATCACCCTCTCCCTTCCCCTAAGTGTTCCTCAGACCTTGGAATACTTGAAACTGTACCTCAGAAAGACTGTGCAGTTACACATAACATACTGTTACTGCTAACATTGATGTCAGTACTATAGAGACTTCTCTTTATGTATTGCAAACTCGTGCTCAGCATGAATCAATGCTTGCTGTTCAATCATTGGTAAATGTAAAAACACTCCAATACAGGAAAGCAATATAACCTATTATAGGCTGGCAAGAAGAATTACGGTTAAAAAAAAGTGCTTTGATTTGGTAGTACAAACATACAGAAGGGTCTGGAATAAATTAACATTTTTACCTCATAATTTTAGCTTTTTTCTTTTTCTTGTGCATTTTGGACACCCAATTAATTTACAAAAGTTAATACTTTGGCTTTCAACACTGCTTGCCTGTGCTCTTAGGAACATTTAGCCTTTCCTCAGTTTTCTAGTTATGTCACAATTGACTGTATGGAACTTAGCAAAATTAGCAATTAGGACAATTGGGGAAACTCAATTTTTTTAAACTCCATAAATTAAAATAATTTTCAGTTTCTGATGAAAATAATTACAATCATATAGTATAACTAAGTCTAATAACTTCTGAAGAATAAGAATTGACAGCCTTTAAAAATACTACAGTTTAAGATATTTTACAAAAAGAATCCTGTAAGACAAGAACATTGATATAAGCATTTACTGATTCCTTCAATTTTTATTAGAAAACTCCTTATAACCCTGTCTAATTAGTCTATCAAAGAATGAAATACTTATCACTGAATTTTATCCAAAACCTCAAGAAAAGTGGCTGACGAATTAAAAATACGTGGCTTATTTTACCAACTATAAAAAGTATATGATTTAAAACCCATTCCACTTTGAAGTGTGACAGTTTCCAATTCAATGTAATTTCTGACAAAAACAACTAAAGAGAATACAGATGTGCTAAAAAATAGGAGAAAGATGGATGAACAATCCTATATTTGTACAAATGTGTGGTTTCTTAGAATTCCAAAAAGGAGGTCATGTATCTGAAACTAAAGTAAGCCCACAATTTGACACAACTTCATAATTATGCTATTATATATAAAATTCAACTTATTCTCATGTTTCTCACCTGAAAAGGGCTCTGATTGTTTTATTTAAAGGATGGTCATGAACGTAAACAAAGTTTTTCATAACAGAAATAATATAACAGTTGATATGAAACACACTGAAAATTCAGTGTAATTCCTAAATATAGGTATTCTTAAATATGCCATTTCCTCATTGCAGATACCAACCAACTGCATTAAATTAAATTAAAAACAGCTTATTAAGGTAGCAACTCTCACCACTTCAATTTGTTCTTCACCAGACCCAGTACTACTTTACTACTCACAAATTTTGTGTTGCCTACTTCTGTTTTAGGAAAGAAGTCTCACAGAGGAAAAAAAGTTGTTTTGGAGGGATGACAATACAATATGCCTTGAAAAGTATTCTGTAGGAAATCTTTTTTGTTTGTTTGTTTTTAAAGGCACATTCAGAAAGCAGTCTGGTTGTAATTCTTTATTGTCTTTATTTTCTCTCTATAATGTCTTTAGTATCTAAGAATTTGATCCCTAACATACTCTGTAGACACCTGTGGAAATCTTTGAAGAATGAAGCTGGGTAAAAATTATGTTGTATTAAAGTATTTAGATGTGATAAGTCAACTAATACTAATAATAAAACACTAAAAACATTTCCGCATGCCAGAACATATCTGCAATTATGATAAGGCATTATGCCATATATTTTCTGTCTCCTTCTGCAAAGATATGTTTGCTTGAGCTTTCATCATCAATTTCCAACACTGCATCTACAACCTCAGAAGCGATCAAATTTTCTTACTCATATTCCATTATATATAATATATATATATATATATATATATATATATATAATACCTCACCTGTAAAGATATATGAACATCAATGCCATTGTTAACTTTTTTCAAAGGTTCATTCTGCACAGATTGCGTATTCCATTTTATAGTAATCACATACCGTGGTGATGCATATATTCTAAAAAGCTGCCGTAAGGTCACAGCAGTTGTTCAATAGTAGAGTTATTTTACTCTCAATGGCAAACAGTACTACATGCTTTCCTATCTTCTTTCCATACATAATAAAAACTCAGGTTCTTTTTGTTCTTTATTTAATTCCTTGGAAAATATGCAAAAACAATGCATATTTCATCTGTGAGAAATATTACATCTTTAATCTGACTTTTCCCCATGTGGAGTTTGCACCTTTCCACTTATCCCTCTCCGTATTTTTTTTTTCCTTTCTTTCATTTACAGCACTTTGAAGCTGCTGGCCTGGAATCTTCAATTCTACAGGTGCCTGACCTGGAGAGGTGTGTGTATATATGTGTGTGTGTGTGTGTGTATATTAAATTTGCATTACAACAAACATAGCATAAGAATGATTGTAATTGATCAGACCAAGGGTCCATTTGGTTCAATATTCTGTATATGAAAGTAATTAATAATGAATGTGAGGGAATGTTTTCACTGTACTCCCAAGTGCCTTCTCCTAACACACCAGAAGAAAGTGAGGGTGTTTATAAACAAGGACAGGAAGAACAAATGGGAGAGAAAGATTCAAACTGGGGAAGAGAGGGACAGTGAAAGGACTTCAACTAAAAAGACAAAGACAAAATCTGTGGGGGAAACTAACTGTGATTTGATGAGAAGCTGGAAAGAGACAGTACTGCTGAAATTGAACTTGAGCAGAACATTAGAAGACAGACATAAGAGGTGGAAATAAATAATATTTTTTCAAGGGAGAGAGAAAAAGCGTTAAAAACAAAAAGCTTATATGAAGCTGGAAAGGCTGGAAAAATAATCTGGGTTTAGGAATCACTAATGAAGGAAAAGGAAGGCCAGAAAGGGGCTATAGGAATGAGCTAAGAAACCAAGCATGTGGGAAATGGGGAAGGACAAGGAAAAGGGAAAAGATTAATATAAACTATTACAAGGAAGGTAGGAAACTCTTTATGAAAAAGCTCAGGAACAGAAAACATACAAGAATTGGTCAAAAGAACAGACTGGAAGAAGAAGTAATGAAGACAAAGCCTTAAAGCTGAGAAGGAGAAACAGAGGTCCCCCCAGTTTTCAGGGTATGCCTAGACTGTCCATTGTGGCAATGATTTCACTCTTAGACCATACAGTGTGCTAGGTCAGGGACACATTGTCTGGTGTGCACATTCGCTTAGAGCTCACAATAAGCATTTATTCGTTCCTAGTAAGGAACGAATAGTTATTCTAAGGTGTGTCAGCTTTCTCTTAGAAAGGCTGAATCAAAGGAGGCACAGTAAATATTCTAAACCAAATTTACTTCAGCAATGGAGGCATGCTTGATTACTTGATCCCCTCTTACTTAGCCAAGCCTAAGATTCTGGGGTGTGTTTTACAAAAGTGCTTAGCACAGAGAGCTGCAAACCAAAACAGCTACCATTTGAGACATGAAGAACTTGGTTTTTTTAAACTACTCTTTTTACATCAGATACTCCATGGCTATTTTGTGCACCCATGTTCTTGTCCCTCCGCTAAACGTGAGGTAGTTCACTCCTTATGAACATAATTGTTTCATTTGTTGAGACCAAATTTCCATACAGCCTACTTCCCTCTTAAGCAACATATATGAATAGTGGATGCCAATGTGTGGTGGGCAACTCTGTCCAGCAGCTAAGGCCCAGCGCAGTCGCTCACTCACTCCCCCACCAGTAGGATGGGGGTAGGATCAGAAAGGCAAAAGCGAGAAAAAATCATGGGTTGAGATAAGAATAGTTCAGTAAGTATAGGGAAAACAAACACACACACCAGCCAAGTGATGCAAAGGCAATCACTCACCACCTACCAGCAGCAGAGTGATGACCAGCCAGTCTCTGAGCAACAGCTACTTTGGAACTCATTACGACATAATCAACTCATTAAATAATTTTCAAAAGAAAATGAATTATCCCCAACCATAACTCCAATAGTAACACAAATCATTACTATGACCAGAACGGTGACACTGTTATAACAGTTCATAAATCTATCGTATTATCAATTACAGCAGCCATCCCATTATGTAGTTGACACAATGCTTGCTTTAATGGTACATGAATCATACCAGTAATGACATGCAACATCTTTGTCTATAACATCACGTGTTATTTCCTTCCTCCTCTTTTTGGAAAACAGTGCACAGCATTTCAATAAACGTGTAAAAGAAAAAGTTAAAAGGAAAGTTAGAAAGGAAGTGTTTCTTCAGTCTTACCTCAGAACTGTAATCTTCTACAGTAGTGGAAATTTCACTTTCCGGCTAAAACAAAATATTAAAATATTTACAATGATGGAATTCTAAAAGTATTAAACAAGACATATGCCATCTCTCTCTGAGAATGTAGATGGTACTAAAAAATATAACAGGTATCCATGATTGCGATTAGAATATATACAGTAAAGGCTACCTTCACTTCCTTGAAATCCCAGCTTTAAATAAAAACAAATACTTTGCTTAAAATCAGGAAAAACACATTGTTATTTATTTTCCTAATGCAGGTAACAACTATGTGGCCATATCATCCTATACTTTTTAGTGGGAACCATGTAGTTCTTCATCACATTTAAGTTGTGCATTATCTGCTAATAGCATAAATAATCTTTTAGAACTATTTGCTTCAATCTTCAAAACAATCAAGATTTGTTTTTCGTCTGTTAATATCAAGTATTTTTGCCTAGAGATTTATTTGAAAATCAATACAGAAAGATGGCCAAATGAACTCAAGTTTAATGGATATGTCTTCTGTACTAAGGGGTTAATCCACACTCTGCTGAAAATCAATTAAAAACATTTAAATCCTATGAGCTCACACATCAGTGTTTGCCACTGTAAGACTTCTGTGTTATTCTTTTGCTGTCACAATCAATTACGAGTAGTCAACATTTTAGAGGCACTCATCTTGCCCTCCAAGCAACTATGCTCTCTCCCAAGACCTGATCAAGCGTAATTAAAAATCCAGCTCCTTCCATTATTAAGCCATCCACTCTCTATGCTTCAATTGTTCTTTGATCAACAGAAGTAATTAGATTTTATGTAGCTCATCTGTCTGAACCACATGGGTCCAGTTTAAAAGGAAATAATTCAAAAAAGTTCATATATACAGATATTGTTAGCAACACATCTTCTGATAGGACAATGCCAATAAAGCTATTCATCAGTTCTCCCATTAATTTATGAGATTTGAAATAGGGATCTGTTTCACTATGACTTCAGGTTGTTAATTTGCACTTATTCTACCACTTATGCCACACAGCATTTTCTTGGTACAAACAGCTAAACTCTTCTGGCAAGATGTTTTTTATTTTTATTTAAGTTTCTTCACTGATAACATGGTTGATGGTTAAAATATACTGAAGAGACATTACAAAGGCCCTTTATATCCAATTATCTTTATCATCTATGCAGCTAGTATCTTAATGATAATGCACAAGAGCTAAGTACTTTTTAGAAAATCAGAAATACTTTCATCTGTGAACGTTATTCAGAGGAACTTACTGCAAGGTAATAAGAAAAAGGAGGTAATCTGCCTACAAAAAACAGGATGTCCATTTTCTTGTTTCTATATGCTGTTTGTTCAGAAGATATGTTCTTTGGTACTAGCTGTCCAACATTATCGCAGGACTCAGAAAAGAACTCAAATACTAAAATGGTCACAAGAAAGAGAAGTGATTATGTTCCTTTGAAAAACTTACGTGGATGATAATAAAAGTTTTTTTTTTTTTTTTTTTTTTTTTTTTAAAAAAAAAAAAGGGTTTCCAGTACTAACATACTCCAATTGCAATGGATGAGTACTAAAGGGAGAGAACCAAGACTATCAATGGAACAAAATTCTACCTAAATTATTGACTTTTTAAAAATGACTTCAGTGTAAACTGTTATACAAACATAACTACAAAATTCTAGGTTCATTTTTGAATATGGATTAATTAGTGGGCAGAAGAAAAAACAAGTTTATTTTAGCTTTGTCAATTTACAAGAAAATTATAATTAACAGGAAAGTAGCAATCAAAATTTTACCGTATTTTCTGATTTATAGGCTTCTGGCAGTCTATAATAATGTAGCTTCCAGTTTTTATAGAGTAGGATAAATTTATAAGAGCATTATTAATTAAATAAGGCCTTAGTCATGTGGGAAAAAAAGCAAAAACTTTCATATGAAGACAAAATTTTGCCAGTGGAACTATTACTTTATCTATCCTTTGTTCTCACTTGTTGCTGTTACATACACAAGTATGTGGCTGAGCTAACAGTTTCCAGTAGTGATAACTGAGGATCCAGCTTAACTTCTATTGCTCTCACAAAACTAATCCAAGCTCAACTATATACTTTAACTTTTGAATTAATGCTACATAGTCTAACATTTTTTCCTAAAATGAGAATGTATATTGACATTCAGCTACTGCTGCAAAGAATGCAGTATTAAATATGACTACCCTCTTCCTTACAGAATCATGGAATGGTTTGTGTTGGAAGGGACCTTAAACCCCATGCAGTTCCAACCCCCCTGCCATGGGCAGGGACACCTCCCACCAGACCAGGTTGCCCAGAGCCCCATCCAGCCTGGTCTTGAACACTTCCAGGGATGGAGCTCCCACAGCTTCTCTGGGCAACCTGTGCCAATGCCAGGTTTACCCCTCCCCTAGTAAAGAATTTCTTTCAAATATCTAATCTTAATCTCCCCTCTTTTACTTTAAAGCCCCTTGTCCTATCACTCACTCCAACAGCTCCATGTCCTTCTTGTGCTGGGGCCCCAGAGCTGAACACAGTGCTCCAGGTGGGGTCTCACAAGAGCAGAGCAGAGGGGTAGAATCACCTCTCTCGACCTGCTGGCCATGCTTCTTTAAATCCCACTTCTTTAGATCCTGTATTTGTGCTTGGGATTGCCCTGTCCCAGGTGCAGGACCTTGTACTTGGATGCTTTGTTCTAAGATTTCAAAGCACTGAAACAGGAACATGAATAATTCCTAAGTACTTAAATAGCTTTGAGTTATTTAAGTATTAATTCACAACAGTTCTGTTTCATTTATTTCTGTCTCAGAATACCATCTCTGTAAGAAAAAAGGCTACATTCAGAGTTGCTCAACAATTAAGGCCATCTTTTCCAGCATTTTTTTTGCATATTCTTTACTCAATGCTAAAATATTTTGGTGTTCCCAAATTCTTATTCCTCTCAGTTTACTCTGAGGGCTGTGCCAGACTTCTTACTTCTCACCTAGTTGGTCTTACTAAGGTACAGAGTGTATAAAGCAATTTTCTCTCTACACTTCCTTCCTTCCCACCAATAATTCCAGAGAACTTAATAAATTCTCTCTCAGAAACAATACATGAACCTGCTTATATCCCATCAGAACCACCAGGCACTGAGTGCTGTGGATAAATAAACTCATAAAACTCTAAACATTTACAGAGACATTGTTTTAAAAGCAGTTTTTCATTATACTTCCAAATATGGAAAAAACGTTAATAAAAATCCCTCCATACTGAAAATGACAGACGTTGAAAACCATGCTCTGAGTATCACTAGGTCAAGAATGACACATATCAACTTGCATGTGAGCTGCAGTCCATCTCTCATATCACCTTTCCATGGGTCACTAGAGATACACAAACGATCGTGACTTGGCTAAGACTGAATAACAGGACCATGACTAGAAAGAGAGGCAAAAAAAAATGTAAGCTGAAAAAGTCAATCAAACCCTCTCTTTAGGTCATCCTAAAGAAATGAACTCTTAATATTTGTAGAAAATTCTCAATATGAAGTGCTATTCTTATATACTGCCTAGTCATGCCTTTCTTTGTTTCTATTCCTAAAATTACTGAATTTAAACGAATGTATTCCCTGGCCATTAATGCCCCAAACCAACCGACTATGATCAGATTTAAATAGAATACATCTTAATGTATATAAAGCACTGCCAAAACTGAGCATGACCTGCAGTGAGGTACCCCACTTCTCAGCGTCTCCATTTCCTGTATCAGAAATCACCACCAACCTAGAGGTAACCTCAGCATTTAAGGAGGTTTCTTCTCTTTGGTAATGTAGAACTGAGCTTTATAAATTTTCAAACTAAAAAACAAAATACTCTTTATATCCTCAAAGACTGTTCTTCAATATGGATAATTTCAGTGTTGGTAAACTGAATTATCTATCATTATTTACAGACAGTTTGTTGTATGCACCAAAAAAAAAAAAAAAAAAAAAAAGGTAAGATCCTGGCAGTCCTTGATCTTTGTCATAACTATACACTGCTGAGAATCTAGTATTTCCTCTCATAGTGCACACTTTAACATCGAACAGATTATTTCCAAACATTAGTTTAGCATATGAATCTTCATTTTCCATCTTCAAATTGTTTTCATTAGCTGAACTGTCCTTTTTTTTCTTTTTCATACTACATTTTCTTTCATTTTCTTTATTCCTCCTCCCCTCTCCCTCCTTGCAGCCCTCCATCTTATTGTACATCCCAGAATACCTCTTCCCCAGTCAAAGCTTTTGGTTGATTTTTGCTTTCACACTTCTAACACGGGAGTGCCTTAACGACCTTCAGCAGCCACACCTGTTCCTATTGAGGTGCTCTCTGTTTCTCTATACTGCTTACATTTCCTTATTACTGTCACTTTTCATCCTTACTTCTCCTCCAGAATCCCAAACAGTGTCTCCTTACTCTGTACTTCTGTTCCTTGCCCATCAAAGCTGAGTGACTAACTAACAATTGGAGTAAGTTAGGGAAACGAAACAATGAGCCTGGAGTCTCTAGCCTCTGGCCTTTATCATCCACTTGAATAAACAGTTAAGATATCCTAGAACTACTACCCAACAGATTTGTCCTATGAAAAACAAAAGACGAGTTACTAATCCAACTGTAATCAATTAGCAGGTATTCTTCATCACAGAACTTTGAACTTTTCTTTTTTAAGAAGCTTTATTTAATAGCTTTTACTACTAAATTGACTCAGGGACAATTTTACTGTGCCACAGGTTAATTTCTTTTGCTCCTCTGGCACTGGTACATTCTTGCAAATCTGTCTGATCTGCTACATCATTTAAAGAAGTTGATCTCATCAATTATTTACACTAGAACTGGCTTTTCTTTTTTTTTTTTTTCCGTTTTAATTGCAAAACCAAGTAATCCTAAAACCAAGAGTTTCAATGATCCAATTTATTTCCTGAGTTGTCTCTTTATTTCCTACTTATCTTTATTTCTATATAGAAAAGAACACTGTAGATCTCAAGACCAAAAGACTCCTGCAACAGAATAATGACAAAAAAAAAAAAAATAAAGCCAACTAGAAAGTCTACATTGAAAAAATTAACATGCAGCAAGTTCAGACCCAGAGACTTAACCGAGAAGTACCAATTGGGATTTCTCCAACAAATCTTGTAAATAAAATATTCCTCAGACATAGGATGGAAAACATTACAGAAATTACAGGTAATTTAAGACAGGTGGTAAAATTGAATGGACAAGAAGGATACAACAAAAAGAGTTTTTCCCCAGAGTTCTTCAATTAGTTCCTGTAGTTTGAGGGATTGCAGGCAGATGGAGGAATTGACACTTAAGTGAGAGGAAAAAAATGGAAAAAACTGAGTTGAGGAAAAGGTATGACTGCAAAAAATAACTTCTATTCTCTAAACAGACTTTTGCCCTCTCTGAAAAGGAGTCATCTAACTTTGGATAAAGAATGAGCTCCAACAGGAGTACCTCTATCTCACTTTCCGTTATTGATAACGAGTAAGAGAACTCCTGGTGATTTGTATTTGGGCATGCTAATTCCACTGGGGACTAAAAATTCGTAGGAGAAAAGTTGCAGGAAAATAAGCTTCTTCACTATCAGAGCAGAATCCAGCCAAGACTTTTAGACAGAGAAGAAGTGTGGTCAGATGTTCGGAGTCTATTTCATGGCACAAAAAGAACAATTCCAAATATGAATTCTAGTAAAAGGTGAAGTAAGTAAATTGAATTGAAATTTACCTAGAAAGTAATCCTGCATAATGCCTCCAGTAATCTTGCCTTACTCTCCTGACACAGCAGCCTATAAAGATTTAACATTGGGTGAAAAAGCAAACAGCTCAAAGAAGCTGTCTTTAATTCACTGCAGGGATTAGCCTGAAACTGCCTGTTACATTGGCTGCCATGTCAACTAAGCGAGCTCTAATCCAATTACTGTAATACAAGCTCACTGTCCAAAGCATTGCACTTATAAGACTAAAAACAGTGAATTATCAGATTCACTAAGACTACTTCAGATTTTTTCCTCTTCTATTAATACTGCACAGATAGAGACTTTAGCAATTATCTTTCAATTCCAAAATAACAATTACTTATTTAAATGAATAAGCAGGCCATAAACAACACGTAGCAAATAAAAATGTTCTCCCAGTTGGGTGCAACTTGTTTTACTGGAAGTGAATACTGCTTCTGGAATCAGTATGTCATGAGCAATTCAGCAGAGACAAGTTACAAGTGAACAGCAATCACCATGCTTATTCTTTTAAAGCTACATTAATAAAACAAACCAAACCAAGCTAAGCACCTTCATATTTAGCTATTTTAACATAATAGAAGTTGATTTGGCCTTTTTTCATTCAAGCCAAAATAAGCCAGACATCAGAAAAATAACGCCCAATCTTAAAAATGTGTCTGTGCGTGTGTAATCTTTTGCAACTGCAGCACAATTTCTTCAAATGTAAAACCGTAACCACCTCGTACTGTTAATATTCAGAAGCCAACACAGGCTACTAGGAGCAACCTGATCTAATTAGACCTGCTTTGAGCATAGGATTGGACTATATGACCATGTAGGTCCCTTGGAGCCTGAACTATTCTATGATTTTGTACTTTACCCCATTTCTCCAGCTGCAATAGAAATATGTATGATGACTGAGGGTGTGTATGCATGTTCCCAGACACTACCGGTAATCATGAGGTACTTCAAAGCATATTTGGTTAAGAAGTTTTCTTCAGACAGTTCTCATATGTACATAGACTATACTACTGGCAAAACAACTGTTGAATCGTTTCCCTCTTGATAGCTCTCTGCTCTCACAGTCCTCTCTCCTTAGCTGTAGATAAGCCGCTGCATTTCATTTCTTCCGTCCTCACTAAGAACATACACCTTTCTCTTTTTCTTAAAAGACAAAGAAGTCTCACCTTTACCAATGCAAACAGTCATTCTGGTAATAAGTGCTCTTTTAAAATTTTATTACCTCCTCAAGGAAAAGCCATGAATTGAACAGTTTCACTGAATTACTACAGATAGTTCTGAAGCCCTGACATGAACTTTCTAAGAATGAAAGCCTACATTTCAAACGGCAGATATCTATGAAGTTCAATATACCTAGTGTACTACTGTACTGCAGGCTTAAAATCATAAAATAAATTCATCAATTAAAACAAGTGTTTAATTCACGCATGCAGTTTAGCTCCCTTCCCCATGATAACCTTTTCTTTTCCTTTTCCTTTTTTTAATTGGTGATTGTAAGAAATTTTGTTAAAGTGTCTATTACTTGTTGGCTATTGGAAAGGAGATAATGGAGCCAAAATAGTTACAAATGGTCCAACCTAGCACAGGGTTGATGAATCAAAATGCAGAGCTATCATCTGTATTGCCTATCTCAGGAAAGAGTGCATTCACATGTAGAGAACTGGGGATCTGAACTGAGCTGATTTCAAAGCGACACTCACATCCTTCTAGAGTCACTGCTTTCAAGAACGCAATAACCTATTTTGTAAATAGCATCTCTTGGCCCTAGATACATATTGGGAACAATACATTACGTTATGTGAATTCATGTCCCCTCAGAGCTGACCCGGCCTGTCAGTGTGTATCACACAGGGCATCTTACTACCTTCCCAGAGCACGTACTTTAAACCACTAGCAAGCAGGATTATATTTCATCAAGCAGTAAAAGTAGAGTATTTGTTTATTAGTTTCTTAAGCCATCCAGCTCTAAGTAGTGTTTTCTAAATTCATTTGTCCTCCTCATTAACCAGAAAGCCTCAGATTGCATTATGAATACAAGAAAGATGCTTAGCTTTGCATTTTGCTGTAGCCATGGCTGCAGTGATCAAAAATCCACAGCAATTTGAAAACTTCTAATAAAACAAAATCCATAAAATGAAGCTATAATATAAAACATCTTTTGCCCGTTTAGGGAGTACAGCAGTGCCAACTAACTTTCTGTAATCTACGGGACATTGAGTACCACACAAAACATGATGACAGCAGGCAATTAGAAAACACCTTCTCTGGATGTTAAGGACAGAAAGCAGAGGCAAGGAAATAATATCTACAGCCTCATATAACTCCTTTATTTATATTCTCAAATTTAATAGATTATTTTAAGCCCAAATTTTAATTTACAGTTTGCAACCTGAGACAAACTTACCTCAGTGGTGTAAGTCTGGCTGTGTGTGATAATTTCTCCACTATGCAAAGTCCTCATAACAGCAAACTCAGCGGTTGCAGCTGCTCCCCTTCGGCTGCTGCATGTGGATGTTTCATCACCTCGAGATCGATCAATATCAATCCCATCTTGTATTGATTCTTCATCTTTGATACTTGCTGTTTTCCTTTTCTTTTTCTGCTTCTTTGATGCATTCTGACCATCAGTTTGTGCTTTCCGCTGCCTAAATTGGGCAAGCTGTACAGAAGACAAAATCTTGTTAAAGGTGAAAGTTTTCCACTTTATTACTAATGATATCCCCTATAAAGGCTTACCAGCTGCTTTACATAAAGCTTCAAACTAATCACTAACAAAATGTTTGAAGTTAATGCTGCATATCTCAAGCCACATTCAGATTATTTTTTGTTCACATTGTTTTATTTCTTTGAAGTCTTTTCTATTTTTTTGAAGCAATCTATCTATTACTCTATTCCTTTTAGGATTCATATCAGCCAGTTACTGTTTCACAGACAGAAACCTAGAAATCAAAACATCCAAAGGTAAAGGTACCAATGTGATGAAATTACTATAAGAATTATAGCAGCAAATATCTCAAAATTTATAGAAATTACTTCTGATTTTTTTGACCAGAAACAGATAAAAGCAAACCTTTCTTCCACCAGGTATCAAATAAAGGTTTTTTTTTTTTTTTTTTAATTTTATGTTAGAACTTAAAAAGCACCTCAAAGTACTAAAAACATCACAAAGAAATAGCTGAATACATAATAAGGGAACAGTCTGAAAACAGACAGCGAGCAAATTACAAGATACACTACCTTGTAGCAAAACATGCTGATGAACAAAAAGTCACAGGTGAGCCAGACACACGGTTGAAAAACCAATTAGCATATAAGCTATTCAAATACTGTAAGACACTGCCTTTTGAAGAGCTTATTTCTTTTAATCACTTCATAGTGGTTTACACAAGAAAATCCATTTAAAATATTTTTTTCTTAAGAACAGAGTTTCTGTTCAAATAAGAAAAATGAGCATGGCAGATTTTTACCGATTAAAATTCAAAATTAAATAGATACAAACCAATAAAATCTGGTAACAGACATGAGTATTTTACAATAGAAAGTCCAATAATTATTTAGTGCTAGAGTATGTTTTGTAAATTTGTCTCCATAGTACATGCAGAGCATACAAAGAAAGGCCTTACAGCTTTAACTACTTTTTACATCAACTAATATCCAACTATAAAGTATTTTTGACAAATCTGCTGTAATTTAAAGAAGAAGCTATAGCAAAGAAGTTTGCTCATGATATTCACCACTCGAGAAAGCCAGGTGTCCATTCAACCTCTTCAGCACTGCTCGCATCAAGCCGGACACGAGGAGCGCCTTCCCCAGACACCGCTCTGCTACCGCGCCGGCTTGCACTGCTCTGGAGCTCCCACTTGGCCTCAGGAGAGCTGGGAGGCCATAATCGAAATAAACGGGTCGCTTGCAGATCAGGTCTGACTTCTGGCTAGTTTATGCTTTTACTTGCTTACTCCGTGGGTTTCTTCAGCCTCCTCTCCAGCCTTAGGACAACTGACAGCTTGGCATATGGCTCCTGCTCTGTTTACAGAGTACCTGAAGATTTGCTGAGCCAAATATGCTCACCTACGTATTTAATACTTACTTCCTCTCTAATTAGTTCAACTTCATGATTTTTTTTTCCTATTTTTAACATCTGTACGTTTCATTATTCCACAGAAACCTATTAAAGTTTAGTAACTTCACAAATTCTCCTAGTCTCCTCTTGACTTCAAAGTTTAAGAAAAAAATACGCATAGATCTAGCTTCACAGAAATAGGGCTTGTGAATGTTACAGATCTACCTTTCTTACAACATTACTATGTTCTCTTAAAGACTAAATTTATCTCAAAAAAGCTCTCAATTTGTAACCCCTGACAAGGTTGCCAAAATACTACACGGAAATGAAACAGAATCTGAATTTAATCTGACCAATTGCTTTTATTTATTTATAAATAAACAATAAAAGACACATTGTGCCACTAATCAAGACCTCTTTCTCAACTTGATTAACTTTCCACCACAGAAGGTTTCAAGTTGCCTCTTCTACAGCAGCCTTACAGTCTTTATTTGCCCACAAAATTGGATGTGTATCTCAAGGACAATTGAATTACTCCACATCTCCCCTCACTTACTTTGAATATCTCAGCTGAAGCACCTCGGTTGCACCATTACTTTAGCTTTTAAATGCTGATGTCCTGGCAGAAAAGCAGAGGAGAATCAACTGCTGCTAGGAACTAAATGCTCTTGGTAAAGAAGGGCACTAACCTGCAGAGTGGTAGGGATTACTTGGGTAAACCATGCCAATTACAATAACCGAATAAATAAATAATGCTGTTCTTTCAATTATAGCACTAAAATAACTATCTTCAACACACGCTGACCCCTGGCAATTGTGCCAGAAGTCTACGTTGGTGGGATGTGCTGTATTTTGATTCATTTTGAATATGGTCTGACTGAACTGCTTTGAGTGGAGAAACGCATGTTAAAATAAAATTTGTCTCAAACAGTTTGCAAAATATAATGTCTCCTTAAACATTAGATATATATATAAAACATCTGAACAAAAGCAGCAACATACGATCACTTCCAATATATCAGCACAAGAAAATACTGAATAAAATTTATGAAATTAAAAATGTGGCTATTTTTGTTTTATAAATCTAACTTTTTAGATAGAAGTCTTTAAAATAGAAACACATCAAGCCCCATTTACAACTGGTTGCTGCCTTAAGATTGCTTGTGACTCCTTAACGTCCTCATACCATGCACCAGGTCCAGATCATCTCATTTACAGAGTTACTGCAGTTAACAAGAACTGAAATTGCACACTGCCTCTGAAGAAGGCTGCTATGAAGAAAGGTAAATAATATTTGCTGAACTTATTGTTTAAAAAACAACTTACAGTTGCAAAGTGTGTAAGTTTATAGATAGCACACCCTGTACATGTATCGTTATATCATTATACCTCGTGTACCTACAGACAGCCATTACTGCTTTGAATTGTAATTTACCAACATCAAACACTTGTCTCAAATTCAGTGCTGCAAACACACCTTTAATGGAAGGAGCAGGGTCTGGTCACCTGTCACAAGTCTTAAGTACAGAATCTCTATTTATTTATTTTTAACGAACTTATTTATAAAGAAGCATAGAAGGATGAGCTATCAACTTATGGACTGGAAACAAAAAATCACCTCAAAAAAGCTGCTACAGGCAAGTAATTTTTCTTTTTTCCTTTTTACACTGTACAGTAGAAGCATGAGTAGAGAGCTATAACATGGCCTTGCATATCTACTATCATTTTGAAAGATGTTCCAGATACCGCTTTAACTTCAGCTGCATGTGATAAACTCACAGAAGGGGACGTGCCCTTAGTCAGAAGTTCTCAGTCTGGTATCCAGAGAAATGTATCACGTTGGACTACAACTCCTTTGGATCACTCAGTTGGTGTAAGAAGACAAGAACTTCTGAACCTTGTTGTCTACAGCTCAGAGTTGTGGTTAATGGCTCAAAGTAAAATTGGCAGCCAGGCACAAGTGGAGTTTCCCAGGGTTCAATACTTGGTCTTATGTTGGCCATTATCTTTATAGATAATCTGGATGATGAAATTGAATGCACCTTAAACAAACCCATGGATGACATCAAACTGGAGGAAAGACAGATACCCCAGAAGGAAGTGCCACCAAACAAAGAGACCTCAACAGGATGAAAGACAAAGCCAACAAAAACTGTAAGGAGGTTTAAGAAAGATAAACATCAAATCCTGCACCTGGGATGTAATTATGGCAATAAGAGGCTGGGAACTGGCACGTAGCCTGGCACGTAGCTCTCCTGAAGACAACCTGGGAGTCCCGGTGGAGAGCAAGTTAAACATAAGCCACCAAAACACCCTCGCAACAACGCAGAGAAACCACTTTGAAATGGCTACTGCCAATAGCAAATGATGAAGACAAGAATAGAATTGTCTGTACACTAATTTCGGGACTAAAATTGCTGTGTGGCCCCACAAAATCCTGTTTCGTAAAACAGGATTTCATAGCAATAATACCATTTCTTATTATAGAATATGATATAAAGGAAAAATGCCAAGTGAAACCAACAAACAACTCCTAGACGTGATGTTTTGATGTAAATGTTGCACTTAACAGCAGAGTGCGTATCTTAAACCTTCCATCTAGCAGCCTGAAATTCTCCAGCAGAGCAGCATCTGCAAATAAGCGTGTGGAGGGTAGGCAACACCAAAACAGCATTCTTTGGCAGGTGTTGCCTGGGACTTGCCAAAAGAAAAGAGCCACAAATTTGACTGAGAAAGTGGTATTTATTCTGTGTATGGGGTGAATGCTGAAAAGTCTGCTCTGCACTGTATCTGAAGGTATAACATGCGTTGCAGCAAGCTGTGTCATACAAATGATAACCACTGTATGTCCCAGAATCAAGACAACGCTCACTGCGAGTGCAAGATGATAGCCAGGCACATTGTGAGATCCACTGGAGATCATAAATGAACCTTTGGTTGAAAGGCCCTGGCATTTCCAATCGTGATGCTCTGAGTCCTCATCACCAAATGCTGACTGATAAAACTTCTGAATGATTACTGAGAAAGTGAAGCGAAAATATTTGGAATATGACTGACTGCTATCTGTTTCATCTTAAAACGTGAAGAAATGATTTAAGGTTCATCTGCCCTCATAATAAGTCACAACTTCCCTTCACCACAGGTAAGCAATTAGTGCTACAAAGGCAATGACACAGAAAGGTCAAAAAGCAGAGAGCTGGGTTGGGATTATGAAGCACAGATAAATCCCATAAAGTCTTGACTTAGGTGTCTTGCAAGCCAAGGACAAACCAGTAAGTCCAATCTGAATTTGACTTTTAGGTATCACTCAGAAGCTGGAGATCTGCTCTGGTTCAAGTCTCAAGTTACCTATTCCACCTTCCCCTGGATAAATAAATAAATGCCTACTGTCATCTCCCATCTGTGAGAGAGCTCTCTTGCCTGTGAGCTGACTTTACTATTCCAATATACAGTAACACTTTTATGTTTATGGCAGCAGACGAGAGGCCCTAAAAAGGGATAAAAAAGACAGTCTGGGAGACAGCAACAATGAGATGTAGGCAGTAGGGCCGTGCCTAGGCTGTTTAAAACTCATTGCCTATTAAGCCACCAAATCTTTAAAGGCACGACAGTTTGCCCCTAAAGAGGTGTTGAACGGGATAACCGGTAACTGCATCAGAGAAGAAAGTGGCACTTTGTCATTTTTGGTCATGTTTTCATGTTTGCAACAGATCTAAGCACTGAAGGTTGCATTGCAAAAGCACTCACTCATGAAGGATAGGCAAATTTACAGTGCTGCCTACAGCCTTCAGGTTCCTCCTATACTCAGGAAAGAATGACCGGGAGTGAGAGGAATTGAAAATAATCAAATACAGAGGATGAATAGACTTCTTTCTAGTGGTTGATTTGAAGTCACCCAAGAAATCTTTGATTTATTCTATTCCTCTAATCAACTAGCAAGAGTATCATAACTCTTTAGAATTCCTGAGATAAAAACCTACAGAAAGAAGATAACTGAGCAAGCAACTTAAAATTATGTAAAACATTTATGTCACATAGCTGGAATTCCGATAATTGTACTGTTTAGTATGGAATTAATGCTCTTTGTACGTTCCAATCTGGTAATCTTCTGAGGCAAATGAAGCTTTAGTTTAGTTGTTCCTTTCAACAGATGCTGAATTTACTAAATGGGAAAAGTTAGGCTGAATGAAGAAGAAAATAATCACCCAGGAATGAGGTATTTCCATTCATTTCCATTTGTATGCTGCATTCACAGTCAGATTTACCCAACTAACAAGTGCAAGACCTTAAAATGTCTTCTTAGAGACTTAAGTGGTTCATGAGCATTAGAGGATGCCAGTAAGACTCTGAAAACTTACAAAAAAAAGTGTTACAGTCTGTACCTAAATATAAGCTTGAGTCTTTCAGCTTCAGAGACAGCTGTTCGTTTGCAGTACCCTGCACAAAGCCAGCAGGACCACCACAATTTACAGTTATAGTCCAAGTACCACGGAGGATAACTCACAATAGTGAGAGGAACAGCAGGTAGAGTAATTCTCTCCATCTTTTTAGCAGTCCGTATTGAGTCAGACAGTACTGTTGCTGGTGCTAATAATCAAGGGCACTGAACTCGAATGAACCCCTCCAGATGGCTCCATGAGCTGGAAAGCCTCTGAATTAGTGTGGTTCTGATCTGGTCTGGTCTCCTCTGTCCCAAGAATCTAAATAGGAACAGACCGAGGAGCAGCTAAGTTAATTACTGCTGGGTTATTTTCTGGGTAAGCGATGAAAGTTAAGTGCATGAAAATGCTCTCAAGGCGGGTTACCATGACAGAGACCCACGTACACCAAGCACGTTTCAGTGCTGGATTGCTATGGGAAAAGTCCAATTAAAAGAAATTAAGCACTAACAAATTGCCCACGTGGCCTCTTTACTAACCCACTACTACATACATGTTGGTTTTTATATTGCTCCCATAAGCTTTTTATTGTTCTTGTGCTGAGTGCTATATGACTGCCTTGCCTTAAAACAGAAGCAAGGGGTCCTGTACTTACCCAGAGCGAAGAGGAAATAAGATTGGGCCAAGCTGTCACTGACAAAATGAGAGGGCAATAGAAAGCTTGTTTCATGCTGCTCTAAAAAGCACAGATCGTGTGTGCAAGAGGCCTGAAACACACAGGACGTCTCTGCTGCATCCAGGCCCTGGGAGCTGAGATAAAGCAGAGCCCCCCTCACCCCAGAGAGGGAGATGAGCAGTCGGGTGCTCTCTCAAAAGGCACTCTGTGTCTGTCCTATGCTTCCAACCAGTTCCAAAGGGTCAGTAATAATGGGCAGGGAAAGGGAACCACAGAGGAGGTTAGCAACACACTCCTTTTGTCCCACAAGGTTGATGCATAACACCAGCTTTAATAAAACACTGGATTCTGGAGCTTTCTTCAGCCAAGCTGAAACAACAGTGGCATAGGGACAAACTCACTCCTCAAAGTCCTACAACCTTTGAAATAACGTCTGGAGGGGAGGTGGGGAAAGAGAAGGAATTATCACATTGTTAACACACACAGAAAATCTTTCTGCCCTCAGCAAGGAAAAATTTTCCCTCTCTCTCCTCCCTTAAGACTTTTTAAAAATTATCCAGCTTGCCCAAGCCAAGAAATCCCAGGTAGAGCTAAAATCTGGTAAAATAAAATTTTAACAAAGGAGACGCAAGTGTTTCAGTTACATTTTATCCTTACAAAAGAACAACAAAAAAAGTTTTATTGCTCACTTTATTACACTGCTTGTCTCCAACATGAGTCATATAATTTTCTCACAAACTTTTTGAAGACAAACTTGAGAACTTCACTGTCTTGCCATACCGTGCCTTCAGCATGCATTCACACCTCATGGCAGTGTTTTGGAAACCTGGACCCATCAGAGAGGTTTGGATATCAACTCTTGAAAACGAATTTTAAAACGAAGATTTGGATACTCTAAAAGCATGAGTTGCTTTCCGCAGAGCTACTCCACTGTTCTTTGGACTGTATGAAGTTGGTATCTCACAGCCCTGTGGAAACAAAACCATCAATATAAATTCTAAGGCCCTAACCAACCTCAGATGTTATCATGGTCTTCAGACAAGTCGCAGAACCTAGTCACTGGCTGTACCATTGCGAAGATTTTTTAACGTGTCACCACGTTTATGACCACACACAAACCCAGTGTGCTTCAGCAATGTAATAAGTAGTATGTGCTAGCTGCTAGCAAGCCACAGCCCGACTGCCCCAGCTCCCTGGGGTGTGCTGGTATCTGCATACGGCTCCAGGTAACTTCAGCTGCGGCAGCCATTCGAGGACAGCACAGGGCCCTAAATGAGATGTAAATCTAGATGAGGGTCAGTTAGCTAAAACAGTTGCTGCTTTAAAAGCGTACGTGACAACCTCCTGAACAGAAGGCAAATGAGAAAGTCTACGTGCTACAAAAGTATTGAAATTATGCACTCAAATGAGAAAGTCTACGTGCTACAAAAGTATTGAAATTATGCAGTAGCTTCCAATTTTATGACTGTTTTTTGTTTTCTTTTCTACTGTGTTTGATTCAACAAAATTACAGTGCTAGGCTTTATGCTTATTGCAGTTAATTTCTATAAGCCCAGTGCAATCAACTGAATGATAACCAGGATTAATTCAACTCGCTCTCAACTACAGAGCAGTACTTTGTGTTCACAATAAATTATTTAATCAGGGTGTACAAGTGAATACCATATGGCACAGGAAAGGGAAATAAAGAACAAAGCAATGGACATTCACAGGTAAGTTTCGACCGGGCTTCCAAAGAGAACTGGTGTTACTGCGCAGTAGCAACAGAATGAACAAATACAGGCATCAAATAATTAATTCATTCAGAACTTGAATTTTTGGAAAGCAGCACAGTCAGACACATCAGTAAGCACGTTGCCTCTAACACTAAAAAAATAATTATCAACGATCTGAGCACTGCTTATGTAGTTACTTCTTAAAACAACTGGTTTAGCACCTGTTCGTTAACAAGCATATACTTACATCAGCTATTTAACTATATATAGTTAAATCAGCTGCTGGAGACTCATTTGATTAATCCCTTGGAATTCCTTCAGGATAACAATTTATTTTCAGAAAACAATTGCTATGCTCTAACAGGTTAGGCATTTATGCCTGTTCATTCAGGTCAAGAGAAAAGTCTCGCAGAATAGGAATAGTCCAAAAAGCATCCAGGACAACCACGTTACTAAATACTACATGCTAATAGTATCTTTTTGGCTAGTAGTAGCCAAAAACTTACAAAATCTCTGCCTTTCTCAGTAATTTTCTTCGCATGCTGCCCTTCCACAAAAATAGGCTTAGGAAAACATTCTTAGACCACTACGTAGTGAAAAACTGAGTCTACTGCCTGTGCCCTAAGTAAAACTAAACAGAAATCTACGTTTCTGTGACAACAGATGGAAAGAGGTGTTTCCTCCAGGTAAAAGGAATGTACCACAAAGAATGTACCATTTCACAAAGTACCACTGACACATTCATTTCTAACTTAGTGGAAGAACATCCTTCATTAACAGCAAGAGAAAGGTTTGATAGTGGCCAACCTGATGATTTTTTCCAGGAGCAACTTTAAAAAGTTACTAATATGACAAAATAACACTGTTGACTTAAAGAAATAACTTGAAAGTAAAGATTCAAATTATGCAAAAGCTGAACACAGAAGCCTTTTATATTATTAACAAAAATATTTAAATGGTTAGTTCCAAAATCCCATGCTATAAGCTTAGGGATTAAAATAAAAGAACTATAGAGCATAGTTAACACATGATATTTACATAATGCAATTTAAAAAGAACTGTACAAATGTTTTCTCAAATTCAGAAACATACAAAAAAATCACAATCTATGGCCATCTGTGCTTGCCAGTTAGAAGCCAGCTATAAAAATACAGAAGTATGCGAAAGCGACAGTTGCCAGTATCGCCACACAGTGCTTGTCCATCAAATTACTGGCAACCGCAAGTTATATTTGTGACACAGACACAGCTTACTAATTGTCTAATGCATTTAAGAATTAAGGCTGACATTTTACATTTTTTTAAAGATTAGTCTTCCAATACTATAAAGACAGCAGACCTAAAGCTTCATGAAGTAGTGATTCTCATGTTTCTATGTATAGGATCCTAAATACGAACTACTTACATGAGATTTGACTTCAGACCAGTACTGTGAAATGCACGAAGTATGCGGTATGCTTAGCAGTAACAAACATGCTTAGAAAGACTGAGTGTGGTGTTGGCAAGAGTCAGAACTTCTTCAGATTTGAATAGTTACACAGGCAGAGTCACAGGTGCATAATAATAGAAGACAAATTTCCTCAAAGTATTTTTTTTTTAAAGAATAACAAAATGATTGACTCTACTCTATAGACAAAAGCCTATAATGCTAGCAATAAGCATCCTATAAAAGACTGTAAGGGAAAGAAAAATGACAAGCATTGATTTACCAAGCATTAGACACACAAGTTCCTCTAGATAACGGGGAGATAAATTTGGCCAGCTGCATCACTCCCTGAGCACTGCCCATTTTGCACACAGAATACGGACAGGTTCTGCTGGAAACAATTGTTGGAAACAGAAGCTAAATCAATACCACCTCTGCATCCACATGAACTTCAGGCTGGTAGTTCTTTACATTAGAATACTTGACTTAGTAACTTTGTTTTAATTTCATTCTTAACGTAATAGATTAAATATTTTAAAAGAAATCAGTCCATATACTACTCGATCACCTTTATTTCCTAAGGGATGATATTACTCTAACCACTACAAGTCCTTATTTTAGGAAGCATGACCCTATTATAACTGGCCAGATTACTTAAACGTGTCACACCACCGAGATTTAAACAAACTCTCTCTTGCCAGATGTGCAAACCAGATGAGCAACAATCCTGAGCAATCCATTCCAACTGTGAAGCTGCCTCTGCTGTGAGCAGGGTTAGACCAGACGACCTCCAGAGGTCTCATCCAACCCCAAATATTCCATCATTCCACAAATCCAAGGCAGGTCAAAGAATGTATTTTAATGATGATTTATTCTTAACGCTGAATACAATTATTACTTCAGAAAGTTAAGAAGAATCTAACTGTAGGCTATACAAAATTGCACAAGTGATACTCATTAAATGTGTTGGTGTTTGTTAAAAAAAAAAAAAAAAAATAACATCACTACAAAAGAAGAACTCAGTGTAGATGCGGAAGCAGGGTGCTGGTGGAAATCTTTTCACAAAGGACTCGACCTTTGGCCAGCAAACATACAGAGCCTCTCTGTATGAGGCAATCACGCTAGCCCACTGGCAAACTCATTGCCAGCACAGAATATGGGCAGCCTGTCTTTGCAGATATAGCACATACCATAGTATTCTGCATTTCTAGCTCATTTCTGGAAAATGGTAACATCATCTCTTCCTTCCTTGACTTCAAATCATATCACACAACATCACATTTGTTTTAAATTCACGGAAAATCCCATAGACTACTGTTACATCCTAGTATCAATGTAAAAAAAATTGAAATTCCTCCTTCTTCCCACTGGGAAAGCATGCGAGCTTTCCTCTACCATCTTCCACCCTGCTCCAGTATCATCACGTCAAACCACTTCCTCACACTGTCCAGGTCTCTCTGAAAACACGTCCTGTGCTTCAGTTCATTAATTGCTCTGGGTAATTTGGCAGCATTCCCAAACTTGCTGAAGACACACTGCTTCCTGTTCTCCAGTTATTAATGAGAACATCAGTCAGGACTGGCCTCAGTTTCAGCGGGTGAGGAACACTACTGGCCACCAGCTGGACCTCATCTTAGCCCTGTGAGCATAGCAGTCCTGACAATTTTCTACCCACCTTGCAATCCACCTACTCAAGTCATCTATCAACAGGTTGGTTACAAAAAGCTTGTAAAAGATTGTATCAGATGCTTTCCTAAAGTCAAAATAATCAACATTCACTGCTCCCTCCCTCTCCTCTTAGCCACTGTAGAACTCCTTGTTGAGAATCAGTGTTCATTATAAGGACAATTACTTCACCCTTGATAAACTCCCATCACTTTCTTGTCCTTCATGTGCCTGAACATGGCTTCCAGGGGGATCTGCTCCATAATCATCCCAAAGACCACAGCTAGGCTGATCCCTATAGCTCCCCACATCCTTCTTTTGTCCTTCTTGAAGTTGGGTTTGATTTCCCCCTCTACCCTCCCTTTTCTCCTGCTTATTTTGATTCTCCTAATCACCACGACCTTTCAAAGACGGCAGGGAATAACTTTGTAATGATAGCAGATAGCTTCTATCAGTATGCTTGTATACATCACACTCAATCCCATAATTTTTTCTAGATCAGATTTGCTTAAGCGGTCCCTAGCTCGACCTTCTGTATCACACATAATGCTTCATCTCCTCCAGTTCTGCCGTTAGACTCAGAGAGCCAGAAAGCCCAAGGACAGTCCTCATCATTAGAGATGAACAAGACCTTGAATATTACTTACACATCCCTTTGTAACCAGATTTGTTAAGATTATTTTGAATTCTAAGCTTTTCACACCGTGCCACCCACTTCAGGTTAGTGCTGTATACACACAGCCCTGGATTCTTTCCACAGCCAATAATGACGACAGACTGACGCAGCCCCCTGACAGATTCTGCTTGAGATAAAGCCATTAAAACAAAATTAATCCTAAAAGCAATTTTTATTTAGTTGTAACCACCACACGATGACTTTATCTACATCAAGTCTTTAGTTTGTTTATAAGATCAGATCAGTGTCAAAAAGTCTTAACACCCCATTGAGTCTCAGAAAGGAGTTCTGTCTGAATCAGCCCCAGAGAGACACTCTCCTATCAACAATTGCACAGATCCCCAAGGACGTTAATATTGAATTTGGACTAAATATCAATTCATTTACACCAGCCTGCTTCCTCTAAAAAGCAATCTTTTCCAGTACTTTGAGACCTTCTGATGAATAGAAGCAGAGCCTTGCTGATGACTGCAGCCTTGGTTGTGGTTTGTTATCAAACCTGACTGTAGTTTCCAGGGAGTCAGGGTAGGAGGGAGCCAGCTGTTTCTCAAAAATCATGAATAATGTTTAGAAACCTACAAGAAACACAAACAAACACACCTGACTGTTTTGAAGAAAACTGCAGTCAGGCAACTGCTCCTTCGTATGGGATCCCATTCAATACTCCACTCCTTCGGCTCACACAATTAATTCTTCCAAAACACATTCTACATAGTCAATGGCAGATTCTAACTAACTTCAAAGACAACCATATCTTGAGTACAGTGCTTTAAAGATGCAGAGAGATTGAGGCACCTAAGGACACGCACAGAAAGAATCTGTTTCTAAAGAGGCTTTGTCCAGTCTTCTCAATGAGCTAATGCAAGAAAACTTAAATCAAAGAAGCATTTGTCATTTCTTGTTTGTGTTGATGCTGCAAGAAAGGGGCTGTAGTCTGCTGCATATTTTTCCTGAGCTGCCAGACTCCTGCACCTCACAGCAGTGCATGTTCTTCTTGTCTCCTGCACTCTAACATTTAGTCTATACGCTAAAGGAAGAAGAAGAGTTGATTAAAGCTTAGCTGAAAAGGGCAGGAGAGAGTATTTATTACAAAAAAAAACATCAATTATTGATTTATTTTGAGTAAATATCTACTGTTTATATTACCCTGAATCTTGTAAATTCATTTTTTTTCTTACTAAGATATATATATATATAAAATAGCAAAAAGCTTTTTGCATTTATGTAGAATGCATCTAGCTTTTTTCTTCTACTTCACGTTTGTTTTTAATTATCTGATATAATTTTTTTAAAAGATCAAAAGCCAAGCAAACTAATTTAAAGGTAGAGTATACAAAAGAATAGAATAAAGCACAGTAAGACCTACATAATTTTGCTCACGTTTACTTTCTCATTAAGTAAGAAATCTGAAAGGAAAAGGCACCTTTAGCATAAATGGACAATGTCTAAGTAAGTCTTTATTGATAACCAACACAAGCTTATCAGCTTTTTCAAGCTGACCAGTGACATGAAACTGATACCAAATTTGAGAGGTTACATCCTTGGCAACAAGACAATCAGCTTTACAGCTACAGAGCAGGAATTTAAATTCTGTTCAAGGTAACCAAGTAGTAACAGACACTTCTTGCTAATAAACATAAGTGATGTGATGACATCCAACCAGTAACCGAAAGCAGTCTTTTCACAAAGATTAGGGTTGAGACTTTCAAAAGAATCTGGAGAATTTAGATACATTTTAAAGAAAGATATTGGAAGAAGTTCTGGCCACCTCTGTGCTCTAACTCCGGGTAGAAACTAAGTATAGCTTTAATTTTTCTTTTTAAAATAAATTAAGGTTCTGTTTTTTTCTAACAAACTGAACAAGTCCCACTCAGCTGTACTTCATCATTTCCCTCCCCCAGTGTTTATATTATTTTTATATGAATTCATACCATGTGGCACGTCTGGTACTGAATGGACAGAGTGAGAATAAAGCCCCCAAACACAGTAGGTTTGTGAGAGACAGCTCTGCGAGGAGCCGAGCAGATGTAAGGGAGGAACCAACTGCACGAATTTCATGCTCAGTATGCAAGACTTGACAGGCTTATATTATTTTGACAGGCTTGTATTATTATTTATTTATTTTACACACACACTGTTGAATCATTAGAGAAACGTGGGCTCACAGAGGCATTGATATTGCTCCCAGGATTCCAGACTTTGTCTATGAACTTTGCTTTTTTTTTTTTTTTAAAAATACGAAACTGAGTTCTGAGAATATATTCCAAGTAATGAAGAAAATCTAGGAAACTCATCCCCCTTTGACGAGTCTTGTATCAGGTTTTCCATCCTTATAACACACCAAACTATGCTAGCTATTAACGAACATACAAAGACAAGGTTTTCTTATTGCTATGGAGCATTACTTGTATATAGGATAAATATCTGCCACTACCTTTTAAAGGAAAATACATATTCTCAATGTACTAACGTTAAGTCAGCTACCTCACTTAGACAACATCAATGGGTTTAGGAACATTTCAATATTTTTCTGCTGTTTTGTGGTTGGACACAGGAGACTTCCTCACAGTGACGTAAAAGTTCAAGGACGAGCAAAAGCTTCAGAAAACAAAACTAACACAAAGAGATAACCATTTCTGTTAATTCACAGCTTACCAGCAAAGTCAGCTTTGAGTAAGTTCTTTCACAACTTTGCTCATTCCCTGTAACACCCATTTTATCAATATTTGCACAGAAACATACTCAGTCCCAGAATCCCATCTCCTCTGCGAGTCTCCTTGGCTCTTTAGCTCAGGATTGTAGTTTTAGATATAGGCTGCAATTTTGCCCTTGCAGTACAGTTTTCATCAAGTACTTGTTCTCCCCTGGAAATATCACCAAATGGTATACAACCCCTTTAAAATTATTATTTCTCACTGTGGAGAGTCTTAAAATTTCACCAGGTTTTGAGGCTTAGGAGCATGGGCCACAAGACTCTTTGTTTTGCGATGATGCAACATCTTCGGGTTATTACAATTGTGGCTTGCTCGCTTCCCATCATGTTCCCGGGCTTGGTGCTTGGTTTCCAGACTCTCATGCTCTTCTGCCTGGCTGACAACTACTGAATGTGTTCTACCTGCAAGCTTCTGGTGGTCTCTTCATGCAAGAATGGAAAACAGAAAGGCTGACTGCATACTTCTAAGAAACCAGTAATTTTAAGAAGACATTTTTATGCATACCTCTTTCCTTTTTCTACTGGCTGTAGGAAAAAGTTTACAACATCACATGCTGGCCTCTCAAAAAAAAAAAAAAAAAAGTGGAAAATGCAGATTAAAAATTCTTTTAAGAAACGGGAAAACAAGAGCCATCAACACAATACGACGTGCCAGCACTTTGCAGTCAACATGCAAGCACTTCATCATGATAGATTTTAAGATCTCTTTGCTTTGTTTCAATAGCAAAAGACTGCAATTATCAGATGGGTTTTACAGAACTGTGATCCCATGTCTTTCCAAATTTGAAGCATCACATCAACTGGTACTAGTAACTAAATGATTTCGAAACCAAATACATAAGAAGTACATTGAAATCTCTAGCTATGGGGCAGAGATTTAAGACAGCCCTTTCAGCTCATAAAGTAGGATTCCCAGAGATTACGTTGCTAGTACACAACCTTATATTGTAAATAAGGCAAATTAACAAAGTTGGACCTACTTCAGAAGCCTCTATTCTTTTGTCCTCATTTTTATCAGATTTTTCACTATTATAAACAGTAAGGCGTGAGAGTAACCATTTGTTAATCCACAGTTAATATCTCTGTAAATGAATATTTAAAAGCACCTACCTGTTAGGGCATTTCCTGTTGGTGGGAAAAACAAAAAAACCACCACATAGGGGTTTTTGGTAAAATCTACATATGTCAAAAGGCCTTACTTCCCTTGAAATATCAGATGTGCTTTATAGAAAGCACTTTAGAAAGAATTTGTGGTCATGATGATCGTGCTTATTTCCAAACCAGTATAAACAAACAAACTTGTCTAGACACTGCTCTACCAAGGGAAACAAATGTTGCAGTCACCCCTGTTTTGCTTTTGCAACACCCCTACTAAGAAAATAAGCAGTTGGAAAGCAGACCATAACAACAAGGGAGAGATTAGTACCAAACTGAAGAAAGCCTTGATTAGAAGAGCAAGTTTGTGCTTTTTTTTTTCCCCTCTAATTCCTTCTCTTTACACATGAAGAAACAAGAAAATACTTGAAATTGCCTTTTTACAACGTAATTTCTTGTTTCATAGTGCTTCTAACAATACTGTGCTGTCTTATTTCTCAGTTTTTGAAAAATTCACTGGGCTTCTTGAATTAATGACCATTTTTCTCTAAACTAGGTATAGAACAAAGGTTATTTTGGAGAGCTGCTTTGTTCTGAGGATGTGAACAAGTAAGTGATACTTCAAATTCACTCTACCTTGCATCACTACTACAAGGAGACAGCTAGTTTAGAGCTCCGAATAAAAGGGTATAGCAACAATAATATTTAAAACAACCAACCAAGCCCTGTATCAAAAGCTAGTATAGATCTCTGGAGTTAGTGAAATGGGGCTCAAACTTAGAAAATAAAAGAAAAATTGAGAACATGCCTAGAAAAAGGAAGAATCCTACTAACGCCAACTGAAAAAAAAAAAGGAGCTCTAGTCCAAGATTTCAATTCAAGTCCTATTTTTATGAGGACCCAATAAAGTCCAGAAGAAATTTGAACACAGTGGAGAAATATTAAACTTACTTTTTCTTCTTAAAAGAAAGGAAATAAGGTGAAAAAAGACTGCAGAGCAGGTAGCTCTATTATCACAGAATCACAGAATTACAGAATCACAGAATTTTCTAGGTTGGAAGAGACCTCAAGGTCATCGAGTCCAACCTCCAACCTAACGCTAACAGCCCTCCACTAAACCATATCCCTAAGCTCTACATCTAAGCGTCTCTTGAAGACTTCCAGGGATGGTGACTCCACCACTTCCCTGGGCAGCCTGTTCCAATGCCTCACAACCCTTTCTGTAAAGAAGTTCTTCCTAACATCTAACCTAAAACTCCCCTGGCTCAACTTAAGCCCATTCCCCCTCATCCTGTCACCAGGCACGTGGGAGAACAGGCCAACCCCCACCTCGCTACAGCCTCCTTTAAGGTATCTGTAAAGAGCAATAAGGTCACCCCTGAGCCTCCTCTTCTCCAGGCTGAACAAGCCCAGCTCCCTCAGCCGCTCCTCGTAGGACTTGTTCTCCAGGCCCCTCACCAGCTTCGTCGCCCTTCTCTGCACCCGCTCAAGCACCTCGATGTCCTTCTTGTAGCGAGGGGCCCAAAACTGAACACAGCACTCGAGGTGCGGCCTCACCAGAGCTGAGTACAGGGGGACGATCACCTCCCTAGCCCTGCTGGTCACGCTGTTCCTAATACAAGCCAGGATGCCGTTGGCCTTCTTGGCCACCTGAGCACACTGCTGGCTCATATTCAGCCGACTATCAACCATCACTCCCAGGTCCTTCTCTGCCTGGCAGCTTTCCAACCATTCCTCTCCCAGTCTGTAGCTCTGCTTGGGGTTATTGCGCCCCAGGTGCAGGACCCGGCACTTGGCCTTGTTAAACTTCATGCAGTTGACCTCAGCCCATCGGTGCAGCCTATCCAGATCCTCCTGCAGAGCTTTCCTACCCTCAAGCAGATCGACACACGCACCTAACTTGGTGTCATCTGCGAACTTACTGAGGGTGCACTCGATGCCCTCGTCCAGATCATCGATGAAGATATTAAAGAGGACCGGCCCCAGCACCGAGCCCTGGGGGACGCCACTAGTGACTGGCCTCCAACTGGACTTGGCTCCATTCACCACGACTCTTTGGGCCCAGCTATCCAGCCAGTTTCTAACCCAACGAAGCGTGCGCCAGTCCAAGCCAAGAGCAGCCAGTTTCTTGAGGAGAATGCTGTGGGAGACGGTGTCAAAAGCCTTGCTGAAGTCAAGGTAGACCACATCCGCAGCCTTTCCCTCATCCACCCAGCGCGTCACTCTGTCATAGAAGGAGATCAGGTTCGTCAGGCATGACCTGCCTTTCATAAAGCCATGCTGACTGGGCCTGATCGCCTGCTTCCCCTTCAAGTGCTGCATGATGACTCTCAGGAGGATCTGCTCCATGAGCTTTCCTGGCACTGAGGTCAAACTGACAGGCCTGTAGTTTCCTGGGTCTGCCCTCCGGCCCTTCTTGTAGATGGGCGTCACGTTTGCTAGCCGCCAGTCGATTGGGACCTCCCCCGATAGCCAGGACTGTTGATAAATGATGGACAGCGGCTTGGCCAGCTCCTCTGCCAGTTCCCTCAGTACCCTTGGGTGGATCCCATCTGGCCCCATCGACTTGTGCACATCCAAGTGCCGTAGTAGGTCACCAACCAGTTCTTCATGGATAATGAGGGCCACATCCTGCTCCCCATCCCCTTCCACCAGCTCAGGGTACTGGGTATCCAGAGAACATCCGGTATTGCCGCTAAAGACTGAGGCAAAGAAGGCATTGAGCACCTCCGCCTTTTCCTCATCTCTTGTAACTAAGTTTCCCCCCGCATCCAGTAAAGGATGGAGATTCTCCTTAGTCCTCCTTTTTGTGTTGATGTATTTATAGAAACGTTTTTTGTTATCTTTAACGGCAGTAGCCAGATTGAGCTCCAGATGAGCTTTGGCCTTCCTAATTTTGTCCCTGCACAGCCTCGCTACTTCTTTAAAGTCCTCCTTAGTGGCCTGCCCACTTTTCCAAAGCTTATAAACCCTCTTTTTCCTCCTAAGATCAAGCCACAATTCTCTGTTGAGCCAGGCCGGTCTTCTTCCCCGCCAGCTCGTCTTTGGGCACGTGGGAACAGACCGTTCCTGCGCCATTAAGACTTCCCTCTTGAAGAGCGCCCAGCCTTCCTGGACCCCTCTGCCCTTCAGAACCGCCTCCCAAGGGACTCCACCAACCAGTGTCCTGAGCAGCTCAAAGTCAGCCCTCCGAAAGTCCAATACAGCGGTTTTACTGGTCCCCTTCCTGGCCTCGCCAAGAATAGTGAACTCCACCATTGCGTGGTCACTCTGCCCTAGACAGCTCCCGACGATCACGTCCTCCACCAGTCCTTCTCTGTTTGTGAAGAGAAGGTCTAGCGGGGCACCTCCCCTGGTAGGCTCACTAACCAGCTGCGTCAGGAAGCTATCTTCCACGCTCTCCAGAAACCAAAGCGAACAATTCAGTTCTATTAAAAAACCTAGTCATACCATTTTTCTTCTGCCAGTAGAAGTACAATTCACATCTTGAAGACTGTTTCACAGATTACCTTTCAGCTTGATACCTCCTTCAAGCTTATTCATCATCCCAGCAGCAATAAATTATCCAAAATGCATTTACATTTCAGATGTATACAAATCTTTCCCATGATAAAATGCAGAGATATCATCCACTGTGTCAAACAAAAAAAATGAAGTCACGCACAGCAAAGAAACACCTTGGTTTTTGTTCCTCCCTCTCTCACCTCTTGGCAATTTCTGCCCTCTCTGCTTTTACTCAAGAGCTTTAAAACAAGACATTTTTCTCTCCAGGTGACATTCAGTCCTTGTATCTGTGGTTCTCTGTGGCGCAAAAATCGGTCCTTAGGCTTACTCATGTTCATAATCAAAACACACAGAGGCAATTCTCCTGCTATACCACCTCCTACTATTTGCATTTAGAGTTGACAGAGATGCAGAGGTGAGAAGCAGATTGAAATAAAAGATTAAGAGGAACGAGGAAGTGCAAATTCAGAAGGCCCTAGGAGGACAATTATCTTCGCAACATAAAAGAGGAATGCCTACGAATTCGGCAGGATCCTGATAGGTTTGTGAGGACCTTCATGTGTAAGAAGAAGGTTGCCCCCAACTAAAGCATCTTAAAGCTCTTATCATTGTTACAGAACTTTTCCATAGCCTTACTGCACCCTCCTGCTTCTTTACAGATCCACCCACATCTGTTGAGCCAAAGCTCACCCACAGCTCTCCAGGTGGCTCCAGAGTTAGCCTAGGTTCTCCTACGGTTTCTTCCCCTCTCGTCCACTAATTAGTACACAGCGCCTCCACATACAGATCTAGCCCTGCATCATTCCCGTTCAGCCCATAAAGCTGCTCTCCTCCATAGTTTATAAAAAGGGAGAGTAATGCAAATTTTTATGGTGAAATTAGCACCTTATGATATGGTTGAATATGATTTCTTATTTTAAGAGAAAAGTTAAGGAAGGAAGCATGGACTGAAAAGGAAATCCTTCCTTCCAGGATTCTGCTTAATTGCTTTTGGTTATTGGAAGTTATTAGAAGCAGACAGACCATAAACAAAATGAATAGTTTGCACCTGAAAGCAAAAGGCAGAAAGTTAGTAGGCCAGCTCTTTAATGAAATGTAAGGTTTAAATGTATTTAATTTGTCTTCCATGATGAAAAGCTCATGGTAACCAGTAAAACACTGCCTTTTTTCCTCCTCCAGTAAATGACAGGGAATTGTAAAGGGCTGTTTTACAAACACAATCTGTATGTTAATTCTTCTGGAGGTTTGAAATTAGACCTTTAATCACTATGGTGTGTAATCATTCCATGTTTTGCTTAAGTCTTAATAAAAATGAAAAAAAGGAAAGAAAAACTGATGAACTGATGAGAAACCCCAAATTTCTCAGTCTGAAGAGCTCAGAGATGAGGATGTAAAATCTTTTTTTTTTTTTTTTGCCCTCAAGAGAGTAACGTATAAGAAAGCAAACAGCAAACATTTTCAGACACTTACACAACGCTGTTTTAATTATGCACATTGTTTTCATCTTCAGCCACCTGAAATATTCACATGCATGACCAGAAGACAAAATATGCAATTATTTCCTTTTACTATTCAATTTGTGAAGATAACTTCTCAAATTAGTTACACAACCTGTATTACTTGTCCACTGAGTGCCATCAGCACTTCCCAAACAAACTTCACCGTTCCGTCTGCTCAGTGATTCACTGGCATAGATCAAAAGCAGTCACACCGCTTTTTCTGTGCTCAAATATTGAACTGCACCAGACAGTTCCTTATTTCTTGGGGTTCTTCAACAATTGCATGGTTTATTCAAACACCGCAGCAAGAATGTATTAGAGACATAGAGAACTCTTGAAAATCAGGGCATTAAATAATGCATTTCTAACATTAGAAGTGAAATTCTAGACCAACCTGAAATTCAGAGAATTTACAAAGTAAATGAGTGTCTTTCCCTCACCCTGAAAAAGCATACAGCTAGGGAGCGTGTTCTTTCTACTCCCCCTTCAGTATTGTAAAATGGACCCTTCTTCAAAACTTGCTGTTGATAGCTTCACATCTTAGTTTCACCAGTTGTAATTGCTGGGTGTTTCATTGCGCTGCAGAAGTATGTGGTGAGAATGCTTCTGTCAAATTGCAAGAAAGTCTGCCTTCATATATAATTATATATTAAATATAAAATAAAATCATAATATTAAAACCAAAAGATTGCCAAAATAGCTACTTTCTCACAAGGGAATCTGAGACCCTGACATGTTCATTCCAAAGCTAGCTTGTTGATCTGGAAGTTGATCAAAACAGTGCAACATCCTGATAAGAAATGAGATACTAAGCTGCTAAATAAGTACATAAAATTAACAAACTCAGCTCCCACAAGCAGTATCCTCTTCAATGTTACATGAGATTTCCAAGCAAACTGATACACACACAGGCATGCACACATAAATACTACACCAAGATCTTCAACCACCATCCTCTCTTGTCTTTTGCAAAATCAGGTGCACATACACTATTTGAGGCCATCGACAATATCCCATAATCTCTAAAGCAAGGCACATAAGGTATCTGATTTTTAAGTTCACTGTGTTTTGGGGCACAGATCAGCTTGACAGAGTGCATCTGTATTTCTATGGCTGGCACATCTTCACTCTTCCACCTTCTCTCACAGTCAGCCCTGTTTCCCTCAACCAGCCGGTCTGACAAACACCTTTCCTGGAATCAGGCAAATACTTTTATTGCTCCAACATAATCAGTTCAGCATCCAAGACAAAGAAATCCACAGAGAGACCATTTTAATGGGCGAGGGAAACAGACATTTATTGAGGCTGGGTTAATATCCAGTGCGTTTATCTTGTGGCAAAGGACAATGGATGACTACAGCTCTGGAAAAGGGAGCATGTAATTTGCTAGGTTTGACTCCATGTCTCCTTTGCTTTTGTGGGTTTGTAACAGACAGAACAGCAATGCATGCTGCAACCGTTTCATAACAAAGGACTGGCATAGTCTCAAAAAGTCAGAAGGTACACACGGATGTTGGTGAGCCTATCAAGAGCTTATTCCATTTTCCAGATGATGTACTGGGGAAGTTGAGCCCCATTCTGCCAGCCTGGAGTACATTTAGCACCATTCGGTCAAGGTGAGATTCACAATGCAGCTTCTTATTTCCAAAAATACTACAAGAGGTCTGAAAAGAAACTGCCATTGCAGAAAACGTATTTGTAATACGCTTCTTTGTAGATCTGTGTAGGGAGACAGCATCTTAAGAAGACATCAGGAAAAACAAAGCTCACACAACCAAACTTCACAGCTACTACCCAACACTATAATCAGAAAATAACCGCATGATTGCTTTACTGGAAGCTCATATTGCTTAAAACACATGTAGTGAGACCTGGCACTACGTTTAGAGGAAAAAGGCCTAAGAATCCAAGTACCTTTTTAGAATAATAACTTCACTGTTAGCAGTGCACCTACCACCTCCATCATACCTACTAGGCTCTTTTACTGGCCTGCCTATTAACAACATTCATTCCACAGTTTATGCAGTGTCTTATTTACATTTAAAGTTTATACTATCATGGAAGAAGCATCAAGGTATCTGAAGTATAGCAATGCCTGTGCTTTTAGCACAGCAACAACACATTTTATTATTTTTTCCAGCTATTTAAACAACATTCAGTGGTTAGGCTCTAAAGTTTTTTGGACGCTTGTTGCTGTGGTTTGCAGAAAATATTCAATGGAGCCAAGCAATTTTGGGAGGCATACTGATCATGCTACTGTGAATGTGCTTGTATCCTTGAAAAAGAGAAAGGCAGCTGCAGGAGCAACTCCTACTTCCATTCTCTGCTAACACAATTTCTTCTTTTCTGCCTTTAGTAGTGACACTTGTCACTGGAAGACTGAGACCTAGTCTCCACAGTACAACACATTTAATTACACTATTCATGTGGGGGAAAAAAAGAGAAAGAAAGAGTGTGAAGGGTATAGAGAATGCCAGTGAAAAATCTGAAATACTAACAGTGCTTGTCATGTAAAGCACATATAGCTTTAAAGAGTTACAATGACTTCAACCACAAGGGAAGTTTAAAAGCACAGAACATGAAAGTCTTCAGGGATGTATTTATAAGAACATCCACACATTTCAGTCAGAAAAGGCTAGAAGAAGGGCAACAGCAATGACGGTATTCCTACTAACAGTAAGTAAAACATGCACACGTCTTTTCTGAAAGCTAGCAGGAATGCAACAGCTTCCTTCTTGAGCCCCAACTTCTGGTTCACTTTTCAGAAATTGCCACTAGTTTTCTGTGCTCATACCAAGCCAACAGGAACAGAAAAATGTAAGTTCTCTTGATAAATTATTCACTGTGGTTTGTAGTATTAGCAAATTTACTCCATCCATTTTCTTTGTGAACTACTTTCAAGTATTCTGCAGCAGAATTAATTTGTCAACCTGGGTGCAGCTGAACACAAGGCTGCCAGCACCGCTGATCTGTCCTGGTACCTTTTGGTAGCGCTGCTGTACGTTCCCTGCCCATGGCTGGGGGGTTGGAATTAGATGATGCTCGAGGTGCCTCCCAAATCATTCTGTGATTGCATGGTTCTGAGGATGCATAAACACCGTTCTTGCTCTAAGCGTATAAGAATGCCCTATATAAACCATCTACAAGAGTTTGCTGCTGTACGTTTTGAACAGTGTCTCAAAAGAAACAGACACACCAGAGTTACAAAGTTTTTGTGTAACACGACATAACATTTCCCTGCCCAACTACGTTCTTTTTGATGGACTGTATAGGCACGACGATTATGGTATTTCACACTTTTATTTCACAGCTTGCCTTTTCGCTGCTTTTACCACTGATGACCGCTTCCAAGCTGTGTGTCTCCTCAGCCTGGATTACAGGCTTACAGCGCTGCGAACCCTGCCACTGAGCAGTGGCTGCTGGAAGGAACCAGACAATAGCTGGCATCAAAAGGCTCCCTCTAACCTCACCTTACCACGGGTGCTGTTAATTACCTCATCTCCCTGACCACACCAAGGCTCTCTCTGAAAGGCAAGAGGAGGTTCTTACGCTGTGGGGTGGCCCCGTGTGCTGCCCGTGAGGCAGCACCTGTGGAGCCAAACCAAACCAAACCCAAGCCAAACCAAGCGGAGTTGGTGCGAGGCTGTGGGCTGGCCTGGGACCCCGACAGCCACCGTGCAGTGACAGTGGTTGTTGAGTTATACCCCTCATAACATAACCCCTCATGAGGGGTTGAGTTACACCCCTCATAACTCAACAACCACTGGGTGCCCCTCACCGCAGCCCTGGCAGCCCGTAATCCCCCCATCCTAAGAGGCATTAGCAGCACACTGAGACGCAGCTGCCGGCTCTGCAACCCCCCGGGAAGGCTCGCAGGGAGTCTCCTCGGCTTAAAAGGCTCGGGGGCGAGGCGGCGAGGAGCCGGGCTCCGCCGCCACCTGTAGCGCTCCCCGCGACGTGGCCGTCCCCGGCCGCCGGCCGGCACGGAGGGAGGGAGGGAAGGAAGGAGGGAGGGGGACCCGGGGCAGCACAAAGCGCACCCCGCCCCCGAGGCTTTGTTCGCCGCTGGTCCCCGCAGAGCCGAGCCGAGCCAAGTCGAGCCGAGCCGGGTCCCCCGCCGCAACCCCCGTCCCCATCCCCTCCTTGGGTGCCCGTCCCCGCCCCGCCGCAGCCGCCCCCCACCTTGGCTTTCCCAGCCTCCAGCTTCTTCAGTCGCTCCTCGTCCTCCATGGCGCCCGTGCGGGGACAGCGGCGCGTTACCGGCGGCGGGAGGCGGGCCCGCTCCGCCCTCAGCCGGGGCACGCAGCCTGCCTGCGCCCTCCCGTCCCGTCCCGTCCCCAACCCGCCTCACGGCGACGGCAGCGGCCGCGCAGGGGCCCCCGGCGCCGCCATCTTCATCTCCACGTAAACACGCGGCCGGGGAAAGTGACGTGGGGATCGCCCGCTCCTCCTCCCGCCGCCATCCCTCCTCCTGCCCTGCCCTGCAGGGTTGCGGCCCCCTGGCAGCCTCCTCTGCCCCGCACAGCCCCTCCTCCTCCTCGGGGGACAGGCGGGGGGCTTCCTCGTCTCGCACCTCAGAACACCCAAACACGAAAGTCTTTAATAACGAAAGCCTGAGCTAACAATCTCCGAGTTTTGCGGGTCTGCTGCCCTCCGCTGCCGCCCAGACCCGCCCCCCGTGGCTGCGATGCTCGTTTTGGTTGCTTTAAGTGTTGAGCCTACACCTGGCTCCTGCCTCCTCCAGCGTGGATCTAGACCCTGGAGAAGCAAGCACAAGCTTTCTGGGCGTGTGTCACATTGTGTGGGGATGCCAACAAAGGATGTGTAGTCCCCCGTTTAAATTAACACGCTCTCGTCGTGTCGGCGAAGTGGCAGTAGTTGTGTGAAAATCACCATGGGGAATTTGGCACGCAGCAATTAAATGCAAATACAAATTCTCTACCTCATCCTTAGATGCAAAGCAATATTCTTTGTGTTACTTAATTATTACAGGTTATTGTCTACTGAATGTGTGACTGGCCTGGCTAATAGCGAATTTGCCCTGGGTGTTCACGATGTGCTTTTTCTTTCAGTTACCCGCGAAGTCGATGCCATTTCTGGTGGGGTAATGAATGGCACCGGTTTACACATTCCTGTCAAGCCTTTTTTGGTTGGTGTCTAGCAGCTGCATGTGAACAAACACGTGCTTTATTCTGCATTTGGAACCAGTCTGCTTTAATAAATGCAAAATCCAAAATCTTTCTCAATGCATTTAGATCCCAGCCCTGCTGATCTTTTTAACACAGTTCACATTTTCCACTGAATATATATATATATATTTAAAAGTAAAGTGTATGTGCTCAGTTAGCACACATTCTTTCTTTACTTGAGCTTTCCAGCAGACCAGATGCACTCCAAAAAATGACAGAAGAAAACAATATTTGCACAATGTTACCAAGTGCTACCAAGGTGAAAAAATATTAGGGCTCCTAGCAGCAAACTTCTGTGCCCATGTTACTGTCCAAGTAAACTAAACCTACAATCAGAAATGTTTAAGGATTCCCCTCCTAAAAGGTAGAGCATTTCACAGAAAAACAAAAAACAAAAAACAAAAAACAAACAAACAAAAAAAAACAAAAACAAAAACAAAAAACAAAACAGTGAAATAATCTGTTAACAGATCAGTACATGTATTGTACATTGGTGCATCTAAAAAATGATGTCCCCAACCTGCAGTTGAAAAGGGAATGAATACCGTTAATGTCAAAAAAGGAAAACACCAGCCATGGCAGGGAATTACAAATGTCTGCACTATACTTTGTTCCATATTTGAAATAAGCGTGCGTTTCAGTTAAAAGTTCTCAGACTGCTGTTTCACTACGGGAAAAGCATGTTATAGAACAAAAAACAGCACATGAAAATGAAATTAAGAATTAATTAAAGAGGAAACGTTTTCTCAGAAATACAAATTTGAGTTCTTCCCTTAAAAATGTGTTCTAAGGTTAGTAAAATAAAGCACTTTGTGCAAAGTCCCTACAAATGTATTTTTTTTTTTTTCCCCAGCAATTCCAAAGGCCCAGAGACCCCTGAGGGAAAATAAGATTCGCTTTTTGATACAAATGACATTCCTCTTGGGAGATCGAGGCCACCATCACAGAACTACCTGTTAGGTGTCAATGAAATTTCACACACGCATGACACTATGATACTAATTTCTTAATCAGTAAACATGCCATTTATAAGATAATTACAAACTCCCCAAATCCCATAATTAAATGGGTTCTTGAGTTAGTGCTAAGGATTGATGGGCCTAATTTTCCTCTCACAGGCTTATATCCATGTAATTCTAATGGATTTTAGCTAAATGCTTAATTCATGACAATGAAAGGCATGAAATGAAAACTGACTAGCTATAATAGAGTACTGTGGAAATTACTACTGGATAAATTATCCCAGGGAATAATATTTCCAGATTCTCTCAGCATTAAAACAACTGTTTTTTCTCTTTTTCTCTTTCAGGACAAACAAACAAACAAACAAACAACAACAAAACACAAAACAACAACAACAAAACATGCTTATTTCAGCTGTGTTAAAATTCCTATTTTATTCTTAATGCTAGGCTAGCAATTCTGGAATGAACAACTTTCTAATAAGTGCTTTAAAATACTGATTGACTTTCTAACACTCACGAAATTTACACAAGCTAACCTTGTAAACTGCTTTTAACATTAGCATTTGTGAAGTGAACCAGAGTAATGAAGTAAAAATATAGATCAGATATTCTCCAAAATAGGAATGACTGGTATTTTGGCCCACGCTTATTTTTATATAAAAATATATTGATTATAGGAAAAAAACCTCTCTGAACTAACTTTGAAAATGCGACCTAATTTTTCATTGTGTTGCTCTGTAAACAATGGCAAAAGTCATTCACCTGTAGCATATTCCTGTAACAATGAAACTCTTCCTCCTGCCTGCCCATTCTGTTTGTTTTATTCACTGTTCTGTGAAGATATGCCTGGTGACGATCACAGGAGTACATCAGTGGACTGCAAAGCCAAAAGATGAAGCCTACAGATATGTCTGATAAAAATCATACAGCTCTAGTTAGGAAATTCCAATTTTGTCATTGTCCCTTGAAGCCAAAATCAGAGAGGGCTATCAGATTAGCATGTGCTGCTAATAGATCACGTGTAAATAGGATGTAAAAATTACAAAATGTCACACACCTAAATGGATAATGCAACCTCTAACAACAATTAAGAAGCTCAGATATTGTGTATTTTCAAGCATCAAAATTATCGGCAATTTCCACTTAATAATGAGACTGCCCAAATCTTTGTTTCATTCAACGAAAAATAAACAGGTCTACCTGAAACATGTTAGATTCCCCAAACTAGCTTGTAAAAATATCAGTCAAATGTTTTCCTAGCACCACCACAATAACCATGTCACTTTACATATCTTTACATTTTTACATCTAGCTACAAATCGCTACTTATAAATGCCTACAATTGGTTGTCATAATGTGGTAAAGGAGTCATCCTCCTGGTAGTGGATATGCAGCCTCTGATAACGTAGCCCGACAGCTCTGCTGTGACACCAGATCTGCTGTGCAAAACTTACCTGACAGGATAATGCTTTCAATTATAGAGAACATTAAATGGATTGAGTGGTGTGAAAATAAGAGACACCTCCTTCTGAGAGATGACCCTGCCAAAGGTTTTATTTGCTCAGGACATGCATCTGCTTTCACTGAATGTAATTAGAGTTCTATGGCTGATTTTACTGGTAGTGAGACAGAGCCTCAGTGCTTGCCTGTCACAGTGCTTACAAACCAAAATGATTTGGCTCCACCTCACTGGAAGCTTGAACAAAGAACATGAGATTGAGTTAATGACTATCTTACCTCTGCCTTTGCCACAGTCTGCTGTGCCAGCTCTGTCCCCTACCTCTGCAGCTGCACCGAGCATCATTTGTGCTGCAGTTTCCCATAGCATTGGAACTGCTTTGTTATCCCCATAGCGCTGTGGCTGCTTTGTTGTCATGGCTGCCGCAGGCAGGTGATTTAGGTAGAGTGTGGAAGTTCATGATTTCAGAGACCCACTGTAGGTACTGCTGAGGGAGGATTACAAAATTAATTTGCTGTTATCAAGTGCAAGTCAGCTCAGATTTCAGGTTGAACTTGGCCTATTGTCTGTCTGCATGTTACATAAACATTCTGTAAGAACTAGGTCACTGTCTCCTCAGGGGTGTTTGAGGTATGTTATTTGTTAGAACTACCTTGAACTGTCTTAGGAAAAGACAACTATTCTCTCCTTCAAAGCAGAGCACAAAAAATGGCATTACAAACAAAATAGTGAAGCTCGGTGGTTAACAAACAGAAGAGACAGACATGCAAAGAAAACATCTTAGGATTTAAAGAGGTGTTTTTGTTTTGTTTTGCTTTGCTTTTTCTTTCGTTTTGAGAATCACTGTAGAAGCATGGCTGTATGAAAAATTATCAAACAGGGTAATTGATGAATATACATAAAGTAAAGGTCTCATGTAACAGACCAAATTTCTGTTTTTTTTTTTTTTTTTTTTTTTTTCTTCATATATATTTTTAATGAAAATGTGAAAATGAAAGCCTATGAAAATGCATGGGCAATGAGGTGCCCAAAGTTTCAATATATGGAGAAACAGTTATTAAAAAAAAATAATTTAAAAATCATATCAGCGGTTAAGTTGGACAAATTTATATTAAGCATTGCAACCAGTGCCACAACAGAAGTCTGGGTTTAGTCACTACTTATCCTGTGATTTTTTTTTTTATTGACTTTTATTATAACAGGTGACAGAAGACATCAGATACGAGAAACTTCCCCACAGATATGTGATCCATTCAGTAAAGTCAGCTTGCTAACATGCTTCAGTCACACAGAGTCAAGTCCAACACACAAATGTGCTTTTCTTGTTTCCAAGAAAAACATTTTTACTCCGCTGAAAAGAGAGTAAAATAACTCATACAAAAATTATCAAGCACAGACCTCTTGCCATATTACAATAATACATACCTCCTGGAGATGCATGTCTTTGTTTTCTGAATCCTGGAGTAGTACAGCTTATAGTTTGACATATTGTAAGCTCCACATATCTTTTTTTTAGGCATATTTGAGCCTATTCCTTAACATATAATTAATTAAGAAAAATACTTCTGCATTTGGCTCCTGTTCTCATGCAAATAGCGTAGCTAAAAAGAGATAAGACTCTAGCTAAGAAGTTTTGTGAGATGAATAATTTATTCTGCAGTCATAATATACCAAGGAAGGTAATTTAAGTAAGCTTGTAACTAATACAATTAATTAATTAAGTGACCCAAAAGCATCAAATTGACATTTGAGATATGCATGAAAGATTAATATTTACCACAAATCAGTTATTTGTATTGGATATAATGTACAGCTGCTATTACAGAATCACAGAATGGCTGAGATTGGAAAGGACCTCTGGAAGTCACCTGGTTCAACACCCCCACCCCTGCTCAATCAGGGCCACCCAGAGCTGGTTGTCCAGGATCATGTCCAGGTGATTCCTGAGTATCTCCAAGGATGGAGATTCCATCACCTCTCTGGGAAACCTGTGCTAGTGTTTGGTCACCTGCATGTTAAAGAAGAGCTTTCTGATGTTCAGATGGAACCTGGGGCCCCCTAAATGATTAGAAGACAGGAACGCCTCTCCTATGAAGTGAGGCTGAGAGATGTGGTATTGTTTAGCCTGGAGAAGGGCAGGCTCTGTGGAGGCCTTAGTGTGGCCAGCCTTTCAATAACTAGAGGGGGCTTGTAAAAAAGATGGATAGAGACTTTTTATCAGGGACAAGGAGTAATGGTTTTAAACTAAGAAAGGGTAGGATTACATTAGACGTTTGAAAGAAATTCTTTACTATGAGGGTAGTGAGGCACTGGAACAGGTTGCCCAGAGAATCTGGGCCCTGTCCCTTGAAATGCTTAAGGTTAGGTTGGCTGGGGCTTTGAGCAACCTAATCTAATAGAATGTTTCCCTGCCCACACCTAGGGAGGGAGGGTGGAACTAGATGATCTTTAAGGTCCCTTCCAACCCCAAACATTCTATGGTTCTATGGTTCTAAGATTCTATAACCTCATGTTTCTCTTTGTTCTCATAGCCTCTTGTCCTGTCACTGGGCACCACTGAAAAGAGCCTGGCTCCATCTTCCTTTCACTCTGCCATCAGGCTTTTATACACACTGGTGAGTTCCACTTGAGCCTTCACTTCTCCTGCCTGGTCAGCTCCAGTTCTCAGCCTTTCCTTGTAGGAGAGGTGCTCTAATCATTTTTTCATCTTTGTGGCCCTTTGTTGGACTATCTTTAGAAGCCGTGTCTCTTATACAGGGAGCCCAGAACTGGACACAGTACTCCAAAGCGTGTCCTCTCCTGTGCTGAACAGAGGAGGAAGATCACTTGCTTTGATCTGGCAGTACTCAGCCTATTGCAACCTAGGATACCATTAGTATGTGTTACTATAGTACACATATTTCTTTAAAATCAAAGTCACAGTTGTCCAAATTTGCATAAAAATACAGAATATGATTCTCTTATTACATAAAAAATATAAAAGCTACTTATTTTCTTCCTTTATCTGTATTTTATATGCTCAACTATTATTCATGAAACCCCATTTAAAATGTGGAGGATTTTAAAACTATAACACAATGTCTATTTGCTTTGAGAAAAAGGGAAACTACCAATTTACCAGGACAAACACTAGCTTTCTTTTCAAATGTATTTGGACTGCTCATCTGACAGATAAGCATTCCTTGTTCTTTGAAGAAATTCAAGAAATTCTAGCAGTATCTGGGATGAAGTGCTTCATGTACCAGAATTTGCACCATAATTACAAAGTTCAAATAAGGTATAGCTTCCTAACTATTTTAATAAAATATTTGGGTACTAAAATGGAGTTGTGTCATTCGTATTTTAGCAAGTCTCAAAATACATTACAAATTTAATTACTTTCATAATGAGAATTAGTTGCAAATCATTGTATCATGCTGGGGGACATGCCTTTTTTTTTTTTTTTTTTTTTTTTTTTTTTTTTCTTTCATATTATTTATAGGAAAAAGAGCTGGCATGCTAGGTAATCCCATAATGACTGGTAAGTAGAGTGAATTTCCTGAGGCTTAATGTTGATACTTGTGAGGAAATCTTGTTCCACTGCCTTAAGTAAAGGCAGTAATTAAGTAAATGTCCCAGACTCAGCAGAGCTGGGAGAAATGTGCAGCATTTCCAGTGACAGTGTGTACCTCATTGACAGCCTGGCAAAAAGATTTATTATCGAACTGCTGTGAAAACATGCTGGGTGCCCTGAAAATATCGACAGACCTAATGCACCAGGCCAGCGCGTCATTAGGTGTGTCGGTGTGTGTGTGTATGTCTGTGTGGGTGTCTCCGTGTGTGGGTGTTTAAGATACACAAAATTTGGGGATGTTTTATCTTGTACTGCCATCTCCTGGCAAACATCTCAGCTACAAGTGAAGAAGTTTACAAAACGGGCCTGCCAGGGGGCAGCACTGCGAATGGACTCTCCGCCACCTAATGGCGGTTTCTGCCTGTCGGCCTCTACCTGTCGTGGCGGCCCGTGGGGGAAGGCAGGTTTCCTCAACGAGCCTGTCACACCGCGGGTGTCGGGCAGCCTTATTTTATTTTAAATTTAGAGGCTGCGGAGAGTTAGGTGAAAATCCTGACCCGTGGTTTCTGGTTAATGGATGTGGCTTGTACTGGGTGAGGTGAGAGCAGGTCCTTAGAGGGCTTTGATACAAGCTTGTAAAACAGTATGTGCTACACCCCCTCCCCCCCTCATGTGGGGCACATCTTGTGTGCAGGCACAAGGAACAAGGAGAAATGGGAAAAATCTATTATTCCATACATTTTATGAGGATGGCAGCAGGCTTGAGTACCTTCCTACAGCCAGCCCATACGTTGGTGAGGTAAAGAGGGTCGCACTGAAGTGGCCACTCCACATCTGCAATCATCCAGATCCAGTCTGTAGCATTTTTCATGTTTGGAGTATAACTTAGTGTGAGCAGAGTAAAGCACTTTGTAGACCTCTGTCACAGGTAAAGGTAAATTTTGGGAAGCTTATTTCAGGGGAGGAAGAAGCTAGTTCAGTATCCCGCTTCTTTCAGCTGGCCACAATGAATCACAGAATCATCTAGGTTGGAATAGACCTCCAAGATCACCTAGTCCAACCTCTGACCTAACAATAACAAGTCCTTCACTAAACCATTATCACTAAGTTCTACATCTAAACGTCTTTTAAAGACATCCAGGGATGCTGACTCAACCACTTCCCTGGGCAGCCTGTTCCAATGCCTAACAACCCTTTCAGTAAAGAAGTTCTTCCTAATATCCAACCTCAACCTCCCCTGATGCAACTTTAGCCCATTCCCCCTTGTCCTGTCACTAGGCATGTACAAGAATAGACCAATCCCCACCTCGCTACAGCCTCCTTTAAGGTATCTATAGAGAGCGATAAGGTCACCCCCGAGCCTTCTCTTTTCAAGGCTGAACAATCCCAGCTCCCTCAGCCACTCCTCATAAGACTTGTTCTCCAGACCCCTCACCAGCTTTGTAGCCCTTCTCTGGACTTGCTTGAGCACCTCAATGTTGTTCTTGTAGTGAGAGGCCCAAAACTGAACACAGTACTCAAGGTGTGGCCTCATCAGAGCTGAGTATAGGACTGGCCACAACATTTCTGGCATAAGCCAGGATGCTGTTGACCTTCTTGGCCACCTAAGCACACTGCTGGCTCATATTCAGCCCACTATCAACCAATACTCCCAGGTCCTTCTCTGCCAGGCAGCTTTCTAACCACTCAACCAATCTTCAGACTTCCAGATCTAGAGAAACACTTTGGTTGCAGCCTAAAAGCCATGTGTACAGAAGCTCCCCCAAGCCAGCCAATCTTCTTGCCACGACCTGCCAGAAAACAGCTGTCCTGGTTTCAGCTAGGATTCAGTGGGCAGGCTAGGGGTGCAGCAGGAGCTGGGAGGGGATGGACCCAGGGCAGCTGACTCAAACTGGCCAAAGGGTTATTCCATACCCTCCGATGTCATGCTAAACAATAGATAGGGGTGGCTAGCCGGGATGGGGGGGCCGTCTGCTCGGGGATAGGCTGGGCATCGGTCAGCGGGTGGTGAGCAATTGCATTGTGCATCACTTATTCCGTACACATTAGTAGTAGCAGTACTATAATCACTATTATTATTATTTTTTTCTCTGCCTTAATAAACTGTCTCTGTCTCGACCCACAGGCTTCATTTTCCTATTTCTCTCCCCCATCCCAGAGAAGGAGGGGGGAGGGTGAGCGAATGGCTGTGTGGTGCTTAGCTGCCGGCCACAACAACAGCAATGTAGTCATGAAATCAAATTAAAGCCAAAACTTTCAGCCCAGTCCTTGACCTGAATAGGGAGTGAGGATCCAGATCCTGGCATTTATAAGTGATAGTTTATATGCAGCCAAAGTAAATACTGTAGTCTGAGGTCATGGTGCTAGATTTTGAAAAGTCCTGCATAAAGAAAAGACAGCAATTTTGCCTTGAAGGTCATTTTCTTTTTTCTTTTATTTATTTCTTTTATTTATGTTTATTTATCTTATTTTAACAGGCTCTGTACTAATTTTCCTCAGAGAATGACTAAGAGAAATATGACCCTCATGCATCTTTTGTAGTTAATTCCTTAGGTCAGCTCTAACCACTAAGCCCCTTGTCAGGTTATTTCTCTTAGAAACAAGGAGCAATTGTCCTTACAACATTGAAGCCAGGTAGACGAGCCTATTCCATAAGGTCTCTTGGCTCCACCTTTGTTAAGTGAAATCTGCCAGGTGGGGATCATTTGACCTTTGCTATATAGGAAGCATGAGGACTCATAGGAGGAATTGCCTCCCCAGGGGAGTTTGAGGCTCAGGTTACCTAGGGTGCTTTTCTACTGTCACGGCTAAATGGGCTCAGTGTTCCCCAGCAGGCTGCTTTTTCTTCATGTTTTCTACTGTTTTTGTGAAATAGTTTTAGAGACTCTATGAGCTAGTTACATTGGTGGTGCCTTCTCAGTACAGTGAAACCCTGGTGGTACAACTTCACCATATAGTAATTTGGCAGTGACTCAAGTTCAGAAGCTGGCTGGTAAGTGTTGCTGGGTTCTACAGTTGTTTCATGCTGGGGAGTTTGAGTACTTCCTTCACCTCGTCTGTTTTCAGAGAAGTTACTTACATGGATTTACATTACATTGGAACAGGCTGCCCAGGGAAGTGGTGGAGTCACCATCCCTGGAAGTCTTCAAAAGACGCTTAGATGTAGAGCTTAGGGATATGGTTTAGTGGAGGGCTGTTAGCGTTAGGTTGGAGGTTGGACTCGATGACCTTGAGGTCTCTTCCAACCTAGAAAATTCTGTGATTCTGTGATTCTAAGCTTCCTTCCCAGCCCTAAATAATAATAATAATACAACCTCAGAAGCTCAAGTGCATGCAGGTAAGGTTGATGTTGAAGAGTATTTTTAAGTATTTGTTAAGACTGAACAACAGGTAGTCTGATAAAGGTGTCTTACTGTGAATTTGGGCCTTGCTTTGTGGTAAGAAGAAACAGATTTGGGTAGATACTGGTGGCGTTATCATTACTTTTGGGAAGAGTCAATTGTCAGAATGTGCTGTTCGTAAAAGAAATGCTGTTTTCGCAATATGCAAGTCAAAAGCCTTTAAACTACTAGAAGTTCCAGTTTCAAGGAGATAACTGGAAAGAAAGAAATGACTATTGGACATCTCCCCCTGACCCCTCCATAGACCAGATCCCAGAAGAAGTGTGAAAGGGGTCATTGCTTATAGTTTCTGAGGTAGAGTCAGGGGAAGATGTGTTTACCACTTGTTGGTCCCTGGTCCTGGGGTGTCCCGCTCGAGTGGGCAGCCGAGCTCCACCACAGCCGCTCTATCACTCCCCCTCCTCAAAGAGGAACAGGGAGAAAATATGATGAAAAGGGCTCAAAGGTTGAGATAAAGACAAGAAGATCACGCAGTAATTATTGTAATGGGCAAAACAGACTCAGTCAGCATAGGGACATAGTAATATTTATTGCTTATTACTAACAAGCTAGAGAAGTGAGAATCAAAGAAAAGAAACCAAAAGCACCTTTCCGCCCCCCCCCCCCCCCCCCCCATCCACCCTCTTCCACCTCCTCCCCCCGAGCGGCACAGGGGAATGGGGGTTATGGTCAGTCTACAGCACTTCTTCTCTGCCGCTCCTTCTCGGTCACTCTCATCCCCTGTGCTGTGGGGTCCCACCCATGGGATGGAGTCCTTGATGAACTGATCTGGCATGGGCTTCCCACAGGCAGCAGCTCTTCCAGAACTGCTCCAGATATAGGCCTGTAACATGGGGTCCATCCCTCAGGAGAAAACTGCTCCAACCTGGGTCCCCCACGGGCAGCAGCTCCTGCCAGGTCACCTGCTCCTGCGTGGTCTCCTCTCCACGGGCTACAGGTCCAGCCTGGAATCTGCTCTGGCAGGGGTCTTCCACAGGTGGCAGCCTCTGTCGGTGCAGGGCCACCTGCTCCACTGTGGTCTCCTCCATGGGCTGCAGCATGAACCCTGCTTCACTGTGGTGCTGCAGGGGGACAGTCTGCTTTACCATGGTCCTCACCACAGGCTGTAGGGGACTTCTGCTCTGGTGCCTGGAGCACCTCTCCCCCTCCTTCTTCACTGCCCTTGGTACCTGCAAGGCTGTTCCTCACTCCTCTCACTCTACCAGCTGCTGTGTGGCACAGTGTTTTTTTTCCCCTGTCTTAAATATGCTCTCACAGAGGTGCAAAACAACATCGCTTATTGGCTCGGCTCTGGTCAGCAGTGGGGCCCTTACCAAACATGGGGCAGCTTCTAGGGTCCTTCTCACAGAAATCACCCATACGGCCCCCTGCTACCAAAACCTTGCCATGTAAACCCATTACATTCCACTCCTCGCCTCTGTTAAAAGCATATTTAAGATTAATCACAATATACTCTTACTTTACAATTATCACAACCTTCACGAACTTCATTTATGTCAAAAAGAAAAAGAATTCACCACACCAAAATAAACATAACATCATCACAGCACTGACAAGGTGGACATCTTACACACACACCACCCCTTGTCCCTTCACCACACTAACATCTCACAGTTACTGCTTTCTTAAATTCTTCACAACTTGTGCATTTGTAACAATCATCCTGTCCATATTTTGCCCGTTACTTCTATCAACTATCATCCTTATCTCAAATTCCTCAAGCCCCACATTGGGTACCAAAAAGGATGGTGAGTGGTTTTCTCAGGTGGGCAGCCAAGCTCCACCAAAACTGCTCTCAATCCCCCTCTCCTGAAAGAGGAAGGGGGAGAAAATACAACACAGACATCTTGAGGTTTGAGATGAGAAAGGTTTAATTAAAGGGGAAGGGAATGGGGAGAAAAAAAAAAACAATAAGTCTGCGTGGAAGCACAGAGAGAGGGAAAAAAATATTCTCTACTTTCCATCAATGAGCGATGTTCGGCCATGTCCTGGGAAGCAGGGCCTCAAAACATGTAGTGGTTGTTCAAGAGGAGCAGCCCCCTCCCACATGAGAGCCCTCCCTTTTTATTGCTGAGTGTGACATCAGGTGTTATGGAATATCCCTTTGGTTGGTTTAGGTCAATGTCCGCTCCTCATCACTTGCCCACCCCCAGCCTGCTGGCTCTTGGGGGCTTGGAAGGAGTCCTGATGCTGTGCCAGCACTACGCAGCAATAGACACAACACTGGAGTGATATCGGTGCTGTTCCAGCTACGAGTGCAGAGCACAGCACTGTGTGGGCTGCTGCAGGGAAAAGCTCAGACAGACCCAATGCAGTCCCCAGTCCTGGTCCCCATTTTTTTTTGTGCCAGGAACATCATTCCACAGGGCCGTCAACCATTTGTTTAGATTTGAAGGTGCTGAAGTGGTCCCTGGCCTGAAAAGAACTAGTTCCCCGCCTGTCACTAAGAATCGTTGCTTAGGGCTAAAATCCGAGTTTATTTTCTGTTACGTGAACAGCCAGAGAGACTCTGCGTCCCTTCCCTGTGGAGTTCGGTGCTGCCTAGTCTTAACATTTTCAGTACTCGCTTGTGTACCTCGATGCCCTTCTTGTAGTGAGGGGCCCAAAACCGAACATGCTACTCAAGTTGCGGCCTCACCAGAGCTGAGTACAGGGGGACAATCACTTCCCTAGCCCTGATGGCCACACTGTTTCTTATGCAAGCCAGGATGCTGTTGGCCTTCTTAGCCACATGAGCACACTGCTGGCTCACATTGCAGGACCTGGCACTTGGCCTCGTTGGACTTTATACAGTTGGCCTCAGCCCATCAGTTCAGTCTTTCCAGATCTTCCTGCAGAGCCTTCCTACCCTCTAGCATATTGACCCTTGCACCTAACTTGGTGTCTTCTACAAATTTATTGACGGTGCACTTGATCCCCTCATCCAGATCATCAATAAAGGTATAAAAGAGAACTGGCCCTGGTACTGAGCCCTGGGGGACTGGTCTCCAACTGGAGTTAACTCCATTAACAACGACTGACTATCCAACCAGTTTTCAACCCAATGAAGCATATTCCAGTCCAAGCCAAGAGCAGCCTGTTTCTTGAGGAGATTGCTGTATTTTTCTACAATGAAAGTACCTTGAGTGTTTTTCTGTTTATTTTAATCAGTATTTGGAGGAACGGACTGCAACAATTCTGAGGATGTAAGGATGATTTTTGGCTGGGCTGTCACGAGCGGGGTTTACTTCTGACAACTACATATTAAAATTTTTCCTAATCTAGAGAGCTAAGCAGTACTGGTTAGCTAGCAAAAGTGTAGAGAAAGCAGTGTAGAACTTCAGGAGTGATGGAAGAGGACAATGCCTAATCAGTGCCAGAACTTGAATTCTATTTGCTAAAGGAGTAGTCTCAATCAGGCTTTTCCAGGATATTTCATTGCCTTGCATTCTTTGTTGCTTGTTCCAGGAAATGTCAGAATCTTCAGAGGTCTGAAGAGGCTCCTTATAAGCCCTTTGGTGTCTATGGAACTAGAGGTGGTGTGTGGTACTTTGTGATCAAGCAAAGCCACAGGTTTAGTGCTGCCAATTTTGGGGAAATTCACTGAAATGTACTGAGTGCTTACTAACTTGAGTAGCCCTGACACTGCTTTCATTAGTGAGTTAAGTAACCTGTTCTGGGTGTTCTGAAATTTTTTTCTTCAGTAGTAGGAAGGGATTGATGCATGCATGATTCTGCTACTGGAAGAAAATGAACGTGTTGTTTTGATGCACTCAAGGAGTCACAGGGGACTGTTAATTCTTTTCAGTCTGAATTCACTTATGTGGCTTAACTAGGTGAAGGTTCAGTGCCATAAGCATTACTTAGCACTGTTTGAATTGTACCCAACATGATACGGTCTTGAATGAAAAGGCTTGTGGAGAATGAAAGAATTCTTTGTTGTTGTTTATAAGTGGCCTCGTGTTACTTCGCTGGGAGTACAAGCTCCTGTCCTCTCTGTCTCATGAGTGAAAAGTTACTTTCAATAAAGTAGAAGAAAACTGGAAAGTGAATCAGCTTGCTCTAAAGTAAACACCTACCGGATAATCACCTAGACTTGACCTTAAGTTTGATCTCCACCAACTCTAATTAAATATAGATAGCTAGCTACACTTAGATTTCTGTACTGAGGTGTGTTTATCATGAACTGAAGTCTTTGCTAAATTGTTGATATGACACCTGTGGGAAAGAAGTAGCTTCTCAGTTTTCTGTTAATGTTGCTACAGTGCCTTGTTTGTGGTTCACAATCTATGTGTTTGCTGCCAATTATTTCAAAACATGGGACTAGATTTTATTTTATTTTTTAACTAAAAATGATCTCTTTTTGAAACAGGAATATTGCCAGCTGTTAATTCTGAGAGGTCCAAATCCATTCTATTACTCAGAAGCCTATTCTGTAGCTTTTGAGATTTTTTTTTTTTTTTTTTTTTTTTTTTTTTTTTTATCATTTGTAGCTGTCCTTATGGACATATTCAGCAACTATATTTTCTAGAGTTCTTAAAAAAGCATGAAAAAGCCCGCTTTCAGTAAATAGGACAAAGGTTTTATTAACTTCAGCAGGCTGTTTCTGTCACTGGCTGAGGGAGTGTGCTGAGATTTAGGACTTCCAACCTGATTTTTGGCACTAGGAAAGTGATGTCGTTTCCTGAGTTGTGTGACCATGCTGGAAAATTAAAAAAAAAATAAAAAATAAATGAGATTTTTAAATAACCAACTTTATTTGAAAATCTAAGAAATGACACGTTATACTGAAACTCATATAGTAAATTCTAAATTAAAAAATGCTTTTAAACAGTGACGAGAAACTCTGAAAAGGTGTGCTTTTTACATCTCAGGTAATTTCTAACTTATTGCCATAACAAGATTTTGTAAAGGGATTAGTCCTTATAAAATAAAATACGTCTTTCTTGTAACCATGAAACAAAAGTGTTGTGAACCACAAACAGGTGTTGTGATATCCCACTTTTACTAAAAAAACTCACCTCCTTTGGAATGAGATTTTTGGATATACAACAGCCAGATACTGTCATTCCAGGACAGCCTCTCAAATATTTGCTTAGAAAGTATATATAAGGCATAGCTGGCAAGTATTGCAGGGACAATTTTATGGGAAATTCTGGATGACATTTTAGCAGTCATAACTTACGCTGGTTCTCAGGACTATCTGCATGAAGCTGGGTACATTGAGACTCTCAGGTCATCCAGAGTTGGAAAAGTGTAAGACTCAGTTCATGTTGAACTATTCCTTCTCCGAGGGCTGGAGATTCTATTTTACTTTTCTTATAAGTTTCAAGTCTTTACCGTAACTTAATTTGGCTGCATGACAAGATCAAACATCCATATATTTTCTTTTCAATTTTGAAGTACAAATGGTCTTTCAAGTAGTTTGTGGTACTAATAACTTATAAGATTTAGTTTATGCTATTTGTTTAAAATAATTGCTTGCCTTTTATTATTTTGGTAAGATTTTTTTTTCTCTTTATAGCTAATTTAAATAAGTAAGCAAGACCAGAACTCTCCATAGATTCTTAGTTTTGTTTTTAATTTGTGTGTATAATGGTTTTTATATATTGTTTTTCTTCTTTGTCACCTTCAGATGAGGAAATGTGCAAGAAGAGCGTTATAAGGGTGTGTATAGCTTTTAATCCCAATGGCAATCTGGCTGATACACATGAAGAACACATTGCTTATATAACATGAATTATTTTTAACTATTAGATTTTCTTTGGGGGCTGCATTCAGACTAGTGCCTTCTGTGTCTTCAGAAAGAAGAGTAGTGGTGGTGCATAATCACATGAAGAGCAAGGTGGCATGCACTGCAGTGGATGTCCAAGTGGTCAGACAGCAGCTATCAGGCATTCTTAAGAAGCTGATCTCAAACAGAGCCCAAAATAATTTATGAAGACCAGTAATATGCTCATTGCCATCATAACCTAAATTAACCATAGGTTATCCTATAAGTCTCTTGAAAACACTGGGAATAAAGTTTAATGTGGGTAATATGAAAATTGAAAAGGCTATGTAAGGTTTCCTAGAATTCTTTCGTTAGTTTGGTATTCACAGCAATGTGGAGGAAAAAGAATACTGGTTTTTACTTCCTTGGGTTGACACCTGAAAGTCTTTGTGACAAGTTGAACAAATATTTAGAAGCAGAGTAGAATTGAATAGGTAGATGCCATGCCTTGTTCATGAGGTTGCCTGTATGTGGTGAAAACCAAATGGCTTTTTGAAGACCATTTCTAGAAAAGTCTTAGTCCTCCTATGGAGCAGAAAGTAAGTAATAACTAGTATTGAGCTTCTCAAGACATCTTTCAAAGAGAACAACTGGGAACTTCTTGACTTCATGACTCTTCTTCCTGGTTGTATGGCTGACATTTTAAACATACTTAATGAGCACATTGAAAGAACTCTTAACAGACGTCAACTGGAAACTACCTTCACTTGATTGTATTGAAAGAGATCTGGAAAACATTCTTGACTATCTGCAAGTTCTTTCTCTCATCCAGAAATGTCACTAATAAAATGAGTTTTTTCTTACAGTTATAAATCTACATTAAACTTACAACAGTAAACTCTCATATTCAGTGTACAAGTGCAATGCACAGATAGATCAAAGAACTGGAAAATCTTGTTTATAACTGAAATTTCTGTACTTGGCAATTTTACTTTTTAATTAAAAGTAGTTTTGAAGCTAAACTAAAAACGCTACGTGTTGATTAATCAGATACAGCTGTTACTCAGGGGTAGAGATCCTATTGTGTGAGATTTCCTTCCATATATTTTCTAATTAAAAAGTTTTTTTACATATATTGGTTTGAACTGTAAGCAAATCTTGTGACATTGGTGACCATAAGAAACTTCTGATACTTGATCTGTCAAATGTGAAGGTAGCAGATCCCAAGAGATGTACTGATGTGCTTCTGGTGAGGTTTTGAATGTAATCAGTGATGATACAGTGTGTAACGAATGACTGGAAGAAGTGTAAGAAAAATCATGGAGGGTACATTTTGATTGCAAAGGGAGTAAAACGGAGTGTAAGTATAGATCATTTGATGATTCCAGTTATGTAAACCAGAGGGGGAAATGGGAATGAGGAAGGAGAAGAGTACTAATTTATTAGATCCTGTGGAACTGGAGAAACATACTGAGTAGGGAAAGGGCTTCTTGTAAATGAAACTAGTTTGCTGGCATGAGTTTTGTGAAAATTGTGTGAATTAACTGCAGTTAAGCTAGTTGCTAAGGTATATTCAGGTGAAGTGATCATTTGTCATTATAAATTTTCTGTTAGAAGTTTGGTTGAAAACATTTCTGATGCCAGGACAAATTGGGTCATTTCACTGGAGTAATATTTTTGATCTTATCATAGATGACCAAGAGGCAGAAATCAGTGTTTTTGAGGTATACTTCTAAAAATCTGCTTATGTGAATGAAGTCCTGGCACTGATGCTCAAACCAGACTGTAGAAACCTCTGTTTTAAACTCCACATTAAACCTTATCTAAGTAACATAATCCTAATAGGATGGGCAGCTCTCCATGCAGTAGGCAGTCGGGGAGCTGAGAACTGTATTGTCTTTAGCCCCAGCATCTTGCAGACAGTTTCATTAAATGCTACAGAAACATCTTGGTGGGAGGTTTGTTAAATACTTCAAAGAGATCCCATTTTATAAACAAACAAACAAAGTGATGTGGTGCCCCTGAAGTATAAAAAGAGGTAAACTTGTTTTTCAGTTGCATTTTTTCCTACTGTAAAAATACATGGGCTTCAGATACATACATATACACATGTGTCTTTAGATCACACAACCAGTCTTTTGTCTTTTTTTCTGGGTAAAAGTAAGTTTCCATTACTTCGTTTCCTTCTAATTTTTGGGAGCACTGCGTAGTCTAAAAACACTTATTTTTTGGGTCAGAAATGTAGGCATAATGTAATTCAATATTGAATTTGTGTGAATGCAGGTTTTCAGTTTACATTTGTTACTTAATATTTAATATTTCTAAATATACTTTTAATTTCTAATAAGAAATATGTTGTCAATTTTTAACTTTCTTCCATGGTTGTGTTTTTGTAACTATTCCCATTTGTTCGGAATGTCTATGGAAAGTGCCTGGAAGGCTTGATCCTGATGCCTTTAAAAAAAGAAAGGCTGAGTCAGGTTGCTCTTGTCTTTCTGCACAAGTCTCAGCTTCATTTTTCTCTTCACTTTGGTTAAAAACCTACTATAGTTGGAAGGTTGGCTCTTCTTTACAGCAAGAAATGAGAGTGCAATATATATATGTATATACATATCTGTCTAGCTATTAGTGTTTAAAAAGATGGTCGATATAAGAGAAAATCAATGCACATCCCTCAAAATGAATAGGATTAACCTGCTTTTAAAATCCAAGGTAACTGGTATTTGTAGTTGGTGTATCATTAAGAGGGCCTTCCTCTTCTTCCTGAAGAGATTAGATTTATTTATCTCTGTGTTATTGTCCAGTAACTAAAAAAGTGGAGATCCTAGGGATCTTCAGTGAAATGTGTGAATGTAGTGACTGGGTGAATACTTCATGTTTGTTTGTACAATGCATTTGATTTTCTTTATGGTGGGCACAGAAGTTACCATGAAAAGTTAGTATAAGCAGCACTTTTAAGATAGTGTAAAATAATGAGAGGAATAGCTCTAATAACTACTGTAGATTAATGGTTGAAAACTGGTACTCCAAAATGTCAAACTGCATATGTATTCCTTGGCTCTGAGGGAAACTACAGTAAATGCTGCTTTTATAGAGAGTTTCTCTGACTGCCAACGGAAGAACTGTAACACATTTATAGGGAGTAAAAATTGGAATGAAACATGCCAGAGTAGAACAGCAATTACTTCCTTTTTACCAGTGGGAGAGAATGAATACAATAAATCATTAGGACAATAATGGGAGGTATGTTTGAAAGATGAGATAGTTATTAGAAGTTATAATTTAATTAAATGATAAATTACAAATAATGAGAAGTTTGCATGTAATTCACTCCAACCCAGAATTTCCATTAAGGAGTATGTCTTTTCTTCCTATTTAAGTAATAGAGAGGGTAAAACAAAACCTCCTAATTTATTTTTTTATTAATATGTATGTGAAAGCAGAAATTTTATGAAGGCAAACTATAGCAGTAGTAGCTGTTAAATGGAAAAATGACTGACCGTTGGTTACTATAAAGAGTAAAGCTCATTTGAATTTCTACATTACGAGTAGAGTAGAAGGTAGAATCCTTCAGGAAATAATTGATACCATATTATATTTCAGCTAATTTCTGTACCTATGAGATAGGAAGTTCAAAGCAGTCTTGACCTGTCTTGGTAAGAAAAGATAACCGATTAGATGCTTTTGATTATAACTTCAGAACACGTATCTCTGTAAATGCTCATACATCCCACCTTATTTTGTCATCTGAATGCAGTTTAAGCCGTCCTGGTAATACAGCTGTGTTTTGAGACAGTCTGTGAACGAGGCTGAGATGTTGATGAAATGGAGAATTCAGTGTAGGACCACTGATGTGGTCAGGGAGCTGGAGCACCTGACAGATGAGATGCTAAGGGATTTGGGTTTGTTTAGCCTGGAGAAGGAAAGGCGGAGGGGTGGGAACCTAACTAATAATGGTCTTCTACTTCTAAACAGGGGTTACAGAAAGTGGATCCAGACTCTTCCTCTGAGGTACCCAGTGAAAAGATAGGAAGCAACAAAAGAATTTCTGGTTAGAAACAAAAACTAAGAGTGGTTAAGCATTGCAACAGACTGCCCAGGGAGGCTGTTTAATCATCATATTTGCAGATTTTCAATACCTGGCCAGGCAGGGCACTGGGCAACCTGATACAACTTTGAAACTTGTGAGCAGAGATTGGATAAGATGATCTCTAAAGATCCCTTCCAAACAAAATTATTCTTGGATTGTAATGTCTTTTATTTGAACTTTGCAAGATACAGAAAAAATGTGTCTTGCCAATGTGACCACCAAGGTCAGCTTAATAGTGAATGTAAAAAACTTTGCAGTTGTATGTGAAATAACATAAGAAACATTGATTATTTTGTCATTGTACAGCCTTTCAAAAATTTTCTGGATGTGGTGTGTTTCTTAAGGTATCTTCAGAAAAGCAGAATTCTCTCTTCAGTTTTCCTGTTCTTGATTCTTACCTGGCAAAACTGATAGGGATCTTACCAGTAAAGTTGTTTAGCTTCTGTAACATTTTCTCGGTTACTGTCAAAAGTAGTGGATGCTAGCTCCCAGATGTTTTCTCCTCTTCTACTGTATTTTATCATCACAGAACTTTCTCGAGAATGTACTAGATGTGGAAAAACAAAAATAGTTTTGAAATGCAGCTATCTTTCATTACTCTCCTTTATACCCTATGTGACCACAGACAGCACAGGTATGAACTCTTCAATACTACTAAGATGATAGCTATTTTAAAGACTGGAACAAACTGTGGCAATATGTTGCTGGCACATCCAAGGAAAAAATTGGGTGATATAGGAAGAGGTGGTGAGGGAGTAAGAATTACATTGTTAAAGAAGTTGCAACATGAATAACAAGAAGAATTTATGTAGGCCCAGTTTGTTAAGCTCACTCTGCCTCAGAATAGTCAAAGATAAAATAAAATAAACAAACAAAAAAACCCTATAAAACCCTTTTATTTTATTGAAGAATAATTTTCACACATTACAACTAGCCAAATCTGGTAAGTGGAAATGTTCCCTTTCTACTGAGAAGAAATTTCTGGAGGAAAATAATTTCCTATCATGGTTCCTAAAGCAAAGGGATATTCAGAAATATCATGGCCAGCAGGATTGTCCCTCTGTACTCAGCTCTGGTAAGGTCTCACCTTGAGTACTGCATTCAGTGCTGAGTTTCTATGCATTCTGTGGGAGGTTACTGAAGACAGAAATGCTTGTTTCCGTTTGGTTGCTTCTGTAAACAACCAAATATACTAGCTTTCAGTATACTTTACATGCTGACCCAGGCTGGTCTTTGGACTTGCTCCTTTGTTGAAGTTTCAGTATTTACTAAGCCTCTTACATTGCTGATGCTCTAATAATGAGGTAACAGGGATAGTTAAAGAAAGATCTGTCTTATGACTATGCTAGAGCAGTACCCTTGGCCTTATCATACTGCATAGTGGGAGGTCATGTCTGAATTAATCACAAATAGGTGCTACACAATTGTATTAATGCTGTAGAGACTCCCAGTAGAGGGCATGTTCTTTGTATATTTTTTCTAATGGATGTCAATTTTTGTTTATTTCTTTAAAGTTGCATGATGCCAATAAATTATGCTAAAGATGCTGTTGACAAGTGAATGTGCCTAGTGAACTGTAAAATCAGACAAATCCATTAACTGAAAGCCTGCCCTTTATGAACCTAGAGAGAAAGTACTGAACAGGCCCCATTCTAGTCAACATCATATTGGAGTTTGAAATTTTTGAACCGACCGAAACGAGGCAGTTGGATGAGAGATGCTGAGAGCAGAGTAATTCAGTCCCTGTGCCCATTTTGGCCTTCAGTAGTGTATTCATATATGGAAAGTGTGCGGTTATGAGCAATTGGAGTACAAAAGCTGTCTGGTATCAGGAGATCTTGGATATAGGCTGAAGTCAGTCAGGACACAATTTACTGTACAAAGAGGCATGAGTGGAGAGAATCTTTTGTTCCCTCAGAAGGGAAATGATCATTTCACTTCAGTTTCTCTTTCTTCCCTCTCTCCACGCTAGAAAAAACAATAAAATAAATAGAAGGAAACAAGTAATCTCCATTTCACTAAATAACAGATGTGCTAAGCAGACAGTGATTGCTGTAAGATGTTGAGAGTAGAATACTTGTAAAAAGGAAAGTCCAAATTTCCTCAGTCAAATAAATTCATGGTTGGCTTTCCCCAGCCACAGTATGAAATAAGAAACTAAGAAGAACCCCAAGTAGAGTGGGCCAACTGAAAAGATGTTATTTACAAATACACCTTGGAAAGGAATGAGAGTCTAGTTTAAGACATCACTGGGATAGGATTTCATTATCTGAGAGAGGACCTTGAAAAAGAAGTTGCAGCAGTAGTAGAGATCCAGGTCTGCCTTCCTTTAAGGAGCCTGCATACAAATTGCCATCCAGAGGAGCAGGCAAAAAAGGTTCTAGATTATCTGAGATGCTGGCAGCCATGACAAATTGAGCAGAAGTCTCTATTAAATGGCTCCTGCCATAGATGACTAAAAGTCTGAGGGCAAAAGAAATTCCAAATATTTTATGTTGTAAAGCTGAAACACTGGCATGCAAATCCTGTATTTATGGTATCTTTGTAAAGACTTCTAATCATCAATGCTAGTTTTCTGAGATGAAGGAGGCAAAGAAAGTACTGCTAAAAGCCTCACACAATGGTTCTTTTGTATGTAAAGCCAAGATGAAATTTAAAAACTTTATTTGGCAGTCAAAATAAAAATTGTGCACGCCATTTGCTTTAAAATTATTTGTTTTAAAAGTTATTTCACTTGGAAGAAGCCTGGGACAGGAGGGGAACTGCCACCAGTTGGAATTTTACTCTAGCTGTGCAAGAAGCTGCAAAGTACTATTTTGCCTTCTTGGAACTTGCTGCTGACAAACTTAATAAAGTTGTATAAGTCTGCATGACTTCCAAGGGAAGGATGGCCTCTTCAGCTGGGAAGTGCACTTTTGGATAGACTCATGCTGTTTCTATCATTTAGTGTAGCTTCCTGGAACAGGGCAAGTATTTCACAAAAATGGGACCACTGTCACAAAGAATTTACAACCTTAGGTCATTGATATAACTTAGTATGTTAGGGCAACAAGCAAGAAGGAGAGAATGGGGTGAGGAAGGAATACACTTAGTTATGATAAAAGGTGGGTTTCTGATTGAGCTCCATTTTTCTGTTAAGGTGCTGAAATGCACATTTAAGAGAAAATACAGGGCACACTATTGATTCATTTTGCACAGGTATTGTAGAAGAAAGAATTTTCATGATGAGTTTGAAGCAGAAATAACCAGTGTTGAGGGAGTATGGTACTGTGAGTTTTTCATACATAAGGGGAAATGAGGCATTTAATGACCCCCTCTTGTTAAATATAAATGGTGCAAATTCATTCCTGATACAGATTGGAGCAACTCAGCTGGCTTTCATGGCACAGTATGCATAAGTAAGCTGATGTGGTTCAGTGTTGCAACTGTCCTTATTAAAAAAGAAGTTAATTACAGATTTTTTTGAATGATAATAGTAAAATTTTTGACTCTTTAGTCTCCTTGTAGGTGAAACTTTCTTGAAGCTCTGAGAACAGCAGTGCATGTTTTGTTCACTCGCTATACGGAACTCATTGCAGGTTCCTGGTTTATAGTCTTAATCTTCTTCCCTGATTTCCTACTCCTCTGGTCTCCCTCATTTGTACAGACCACCAGACTACACCCACTATCACATTTAAGGGCATTTCTTGAGATGTGACTGCTACAATTTGGCTCTGCTCTTCCTCACTGTCAGAAGCCTCTTTTTCTGCCATTGAGTTTCTGGATGCATTCCCTCCATTCAGCTTCCTTCCTGATTGTTTAGCTGTTTTCTTGAAAATAAGACAGAGTGGAAACTCCTGGTTAACAGCTGAGTCCATCTTAAATTCAGGCCACTTTTTCATTTACAAGAAGTTGAAAAAAAAATATCTCAGTGGTTTCTAGCAACAGAGCTGCATGTTAAGTTCCTCTGTTCTTTTACAAAGGGAAACCTCTAAGTACAAAAACAAAACAAACAAACAAATTTGATTTGAAATTACATTTATGGCTTCTTGACTAAAATCCTCTACAAACCAGGCATTTGAAGTTTTTTCTGTTAACTTGAATGATGACATTCAGCTGATGTGACAAGCTGGTCACAACCTAGTTGCCTTATTTTGAGCTGTCTGACACTGAAAACTAAACAACGAGAGAGAGACTTCAGAACTGTAGTTATTTAAAAAGTTATGTAAGTAGATTCCTTAGACATCCCTTGTGGATCCTAAGAAATCTTTCCACCGTCAGGACACAAAATAACTTGCAAAGATGAAAAATGCAAAGGCACCTTTTTCTCTTTAGTTTGTTTTAATTTCTGTATCTTGTGATGTGCACAGCTCAGTGAAGTTCTGGGTCCTGGTTCCAGTATGTAAGTGTGTGACAAAACTTGGATTCCTGTCAAATTTAAGAGTGTAGGTGTTTCTATAATAGAGCCAACCCACATCCTGTCTTTTACAGTAGGTGGTACCCTGTATGATTGTGTTAGATGGTTATGAAAGAACTTGGCTAAAGCTGCTCACACACTTTGTAGTTTGCTCAATAGATGGTCAAACTATTATTGATTGGTTTATGCCCTTTATGACTGGCCAGGATAACTTCTAAAATATTAATTCTTTCTAGCGTTAATGGTACATCTCATACATCTCTCACAATTTTGATTTAAACAAGAGAGTAACTCTGCTAAAGGAATGTCAACGCACTTGCACATCTTTTTTTTTTCCTAGTATTGTGTTTCACCAGTAATGACTTCTTCTTTATGCCATCTACTAATAATAATATCCTAAAAATCACAGCAAACATTTATAGCTTTTACTAAGCAGAAATAAATATCTAACCACTTTGTTTTGTACCTCAGCTCAGTGTCAGCCTACCCATTACTCCTGAGCCCCTTGGACATGTCAAGGCCTATTCCTGCAGGCATCCTAACTATGCTCAGTCTCAAGTCTTCTGCTGTGCTCTCTCCTTCTGCCCTGCTATGTATTAATTCATTCCCTTTGCACGGCTGTGAGAACAAACAGAACGGAAAGAAAAGGGCAACTCTACTGAATTCTTTTTAAGTAAGAAGCATTTTCTTTACATGAAAGTCTTGCCAAAATGGGCAGAGGGACCTTCCTCCTTGTGCTAGGGGCAAGGACTACGTGCTTCTCAAGGAGACTGAGATAGAGGACATGGGGTGTGCTGCTGTGTAAGCAGATGAGAATCAAGATGAACATGCTGTTGATCTGTATTTGGTTTGCTTTTCCATGGGGGAAGGCAGTGTATGATTATACTGATAAAAGTTTGAAACATAGTGCATGCATATTAAAGGGCTGAATTAAGTTCCCTGGAGGATTTTAGTTTCTACATTTCTCAGTGTCTCAGTGCTTGACTGTGCACCTTTAAGTATGCTTTCCTGGCAGCTTTTTGTATAAATTTCAGAAGTAAATGCCACAAATGTACTAGTGAAATGCAGTAGAATTTACTCTCTGTGGATTAATTCTGAAAAATCACAACTTGTGTCTTAAATTTTACTTCTGTAAAAAAATATCAGTTAAATCAATTTTATGTTCATTTTCATAAGGTCTTTGTCTAACTGGCCTTTCTGCTCTTTGCAGCTAGATGGGGTAAGTGCTACACTAAAATTCAGTCTGAAGAGCAGCTCGGAATTACAAAAACACAGGGTCTAATGAAAAGTCCAACGGTATATATCATATATGACTACACAGATGTTCAGTCATCTTTAGGTAAAAACACGCTGTGCTCCAATTTCTGGCAATTAGTTAAACAAGATGCAACTTAAAATTTGTTTTTATCAATATGAAATGATTTTACAACTTCACTGCAGCCTTCATATCCATCCTGGGTTATACCTAAACTATCAGATTGTTTCCTAGGCATTGTCTGTGCCTGTGTAATTGATGTATAGGGTTATATATGGAATTTGAAGGGATGGAGAGCATTGTTATTTCATAAAACAAATGAATTGAGGGAAAAGATTTTTTTTTCCTTAAATATTTATCCTTCAAGACCAGTTCATGAAAGTAACCACTAGATAATCATCTGTCTTGCTGGTTTCCTGCCCAATTGTTAGGAATTTTTTAACTGCATTTTTTTTTCTTGAACAATGGAGGACTGATCCCTCATCTCTCTCTTCTGCCATTCAGTTCATAAAAACCCTGCAATGAAAGCATGGCAAGGTTTTTGAGAATAAAATGCTTTTTAATCACAAAATCTTGGCAGCTAAGGGAAGGCAAAAGTTGGATGCCTAAAAAATGCTAAATAGATCCAGCTGAAATTTTTAACTTTTTGAAGTTGAGCATATCCATAGATTTTATATCTAGAAGATACAGATCCTTACATTTTCTATCACTTATGCTATGATAATCATATATAATCTATAAGAATTACTGTAGAGTTTTATCCGGTAGTTCTATTGTCAATCTCATCTGTTTTCACAGAATCACAGAATTTCTAGGTTGGAAGAGACCTCAAGATCATCGAGTCCAACCTCTGACCTAACGCTAACAGTCCCCACTAAACCATATCCCTAAGCTCTACGTCTAAATGTCTTTTAAAGACTTCCAGGGATGGTGACTCCACCACTTCCCTGGGCAGCCTGTTCCAATGCCTAACAACCCTTTCAGTAAAGAAGTTCTTCCTAACATCTAACCTAAAACTCCCCTGGCGCAACTTAAGCCCATTCCCCCTCATCCTGTCACCAGGCACGTGGGAGAACAGACCAACCCCCACCTCGCTACAGCCTCCTTTGAGGTACCTATAGAGAGCGATAAGGTCGCCCCTGAGCCTCCTCTTCTCCAGGCTGAACAAGCCCAGCTCCCTCAGCCGTTCCTCGTAGGCCTTGTTCTCCAGGCCCCTCACCAGCTTCGTTGCCCTTCTCTGGACTTGCTCAAGCACCTCGATGTCCTTCTTGTAGCGAGGGGCCCAAAACTGAACACAGTACTCGAGGTGCGGCCTCACCAGAGCTGAGTACAGGGGGACGATCACCTCCCTAGCCCTGCTGGTCACACTGTTTCTTATACAAGCCAGGATGCTATTGGCCTTCTTGGCCACCTGAGCACACTGCTGGCTCATATTCAGCCGACTATCCACCATCACTCCCAGGTCCTTCTCTGCCTGGCAGCTCTCCAACCATTCCTCTCCCAGCCTGTAGCTCTGCTTGGGGTTATTGTGCCCCAGGTGCAGGACCCGGCACTTGGCCTTGTTGAACTTCATGCAGTTGACCTCAGCCCATCGGTGCAGCCTATCCAGATCCTCCTGCAGAGCCTTCCTACCCTCGAGCAGATCGACACATGCACCTAGCTTGGTGTCATCTGCAAACTTACTGAGGGTGCACTCAATCCCCTCATCCAGATCATCGATGAAGATGTTAAAGATATCAAGATATTAAAGATATTAAATATTAAGATATTTTGCTGCTGAACTACAGACGGGGAGCTGGGGAATGGAAAGAGCCCTCGACTAACTCGAGCTCCTCTGGGAATCCATGGCAGAGCTGGCAGTTAAAGCCAGATCTCATGAATCACAGGCCAATTTTGTGCAAAAAATCAATTTTCTGTAGTTAGCACAATAAGGCACCACCTTTTCTCAGTGAATATTTTAGCTACGTAAAGAATATTGCCAAACCACGGTAAATGTCTTCAGTGGAGTCCAGTTCAGAAAAACTATGGATCTGCGGAGTTACACAGAACCGCTTCATTGTATTGTCTATGCTGAGCTGGGCTTTGGAGTATTTCTGTTCCTGCCTCTGTGGAAGGTGGCTCTAGCAGTTTTGGTTCACTTTTGTTTTTGCTAGATAACTGGGCATTATTAGTATTAAAACATTATTAATGATTTTTCTGCTTTATTACACAGTAACTTACATTTTCAAAGTGTGATATGAAGGTTCATATACCACATATGCACTGCTGCTATGTCAGTATAGTGGATGAAAGTGTATTATAGAATATTCTTAAAGACCTGACTTTCTGATTGCCTGTGTCATAGCTTTGGTGGACTTTGGAGCAGTAGTTAAATGTCAGTTGGGTTTTGCTGAAGTGAAGAATAACCTGACCACATATATCTCTTCAGATGAATCTGACAATAGGCAACAGTAAAGGGCACACTAGTCTAGGTGAAAATAGATGATGGAAGAGTTAGAACCATTGATTTGACCCTTCCTTCATGACAGTATGGTTCTCTTCTGGCCACACTGACTTGTTTTCAAGTCTTGTGCTTCCCTAACAAGAAAGAAAAAGGCCCCTGCTTCTAACAGAATCTGGAACATCATGTTTAAACTTGGGATATATTGTGTTCTAAAGTTTTCAGATATTAGGGCAGAACATTTGGATTCATTAACAAAACTTGGCTCTTTCTCCTCCACATGCTGCTGTAGTAGGGCACTAATTTCACTGAAAACTGGTAAGGGCACCTTTCCTGTCTTGGAAATGGTCTGACAGTTCCTGAGGTTATCCTAGCCTGGTGTATGCACAGTGCTGGAGAGAGTGCAAGGCAGAGCTCGGTGACTGACCTCCTCTGTAAACCCTCTGTTTTGCATAACCGATTACATCTTGGTCATAAACGAGGTCTAATAACCACTAATTATATCCCTTTTTGGTACTAACAGTGTTTTATCAACCCTCTTGAATCTGAGCAATGAAAGATGGACTAAGCCTCCAATCAACAAGAAGTAGCAAAGATTTAATTTTATTTATTTTATTATTATTATTTTTTAAACTAAAGCTGTCACCTATTATGTCTTATATGCCTCTTACTAAACTGGGCAAGACATTTCCTGCATCTCAGGTGGAGGACTTGCAGAGAGGGATTGCTTATGCCAGTAGCTATTCCTGATGAAAAATGGGAAGCAATGATTATCTTCAAAAGTCCATGAAGGTTCAGTTAAGGTAAAATATGAGGCATATGATCAAAGGACTAAAAACTACACAAATCCCAAGTGAAGGTCTGATTCTATGACAAATGCTCTGTTCAGCCTTTACCAAGAGACGTAAGGGCACCAGAGAAACCATCCTGGATGATTGAGGATACCCATCCCATAGTTCACTTTAGGAGGATTAAGAGCACATCTGCTTCCTTTTGTCAAGGCACATATTTCCCGGGCTGCTGATGGATTAGGTTAGCATCAGCAAGATGCAGACTGCATGACATGCATCTTTTCATCATCTTGAAACTTCTTTTTTCTTTAAAACTGGGAAGAACCCTGAAATAAAAACAGTTGAATGAAGTACTTATTCCCCTAAAGTTATGCTTAGTTTTTCCTGAAAAATTCAAGAAAGCTTTATTATGATTTAGCTTTAAACATTTTTTTCCAGTCTATTTTACATTATTGACTGTGAACTGGAAAGTTCACATTGCTGAACTCAAGTGATTTTATCTCCTAATTTGTAGTCCAAGGACCTATATCCTTATCTGGTGTAGATTCCCATTAGAGCTTTTAGTTTAAATAAAACTCTGAAGTAACTTTGTGTCTATATGAGAAATAAAGGGTTTCAGACAGAACTAGGAGCCAGGAAATCTTGAGTTTTTCTCTGGTTTTAATTCAGTGTATTTTTCATTATGTCCCATGTGCTTCTGTGTAGGAAAAAAAATGAGTCTATTTTCTATCATTCCTCTTCCAACCATTTGTTTTAGGACAGCCACAGGGCTGCTCTAAACTTAACTGCTTCCTAATTATCCTTAAAAGACAATTTCACTTGTGGTGATGAGGATAATAGATGAAACAGAGGGAGATAAAAGAGTAACCAAAGTTCACTACGCTTTGACCATCTACCCTGTCTCCTAACCCCCATCCTTCTTAGGCCTGGCAGAATTTGGCTCTTAACCTTTTCATGGCCTGGGCCAAGACAAATCTGTAATCTTGAATTTATTTATTTATTATTATTTTTTTTCCTTCCCGTTTGTAAAGTAGGAGATAATTGCAAAGTAGGAAGTTTATCTCTGAATGGAACTGAAATATGACTATGACTAGAAACTGCTCTGGTTAGCTAATTTGCTTTAGCTATAAAGCAATATTTCATTTAGTAATTTAATTAACAATGGGATATTCATTTATCAGGTAGGTATTGAAAAAGTTTTTTGTTTTTTAATGCATCATCATGGGAAGGATAAACATTTATAACACTGTTTTTGTAACATGCTTGGATTTGCCTTTCTCAGAATCTTTAGCTTTTTATTTGTCTCTCATTTTTTGACCTGGCTATGGGGGCTAGCCTAGAAGAAAAAAAGAATATGCTTTAACTGATTAGCAGTGCTCGGTGCTTAGCTTTCTTTTATTTTAGGAGGAAAATATATAGATATAAAAATATAAAATATATTTTATTTTAGGAGGAAAATACATAGAGAGTACCCACTGAATTTATAGTGCATCACTATGGTGATCACCATGGAAAACCCAACAGTTATAAGTGATTATCTCATGGAAATAGTTAAGAAAACACAAAATTTCTTACTATGGATACAACTGAAATATCAGCCTGTCATTCTGTTTTGTTCTTACAGGGTGACTCTGCTTGGGACTGTATGTGGGGAAGAGACAGTGATGTGGGGCTGCAGCTGGGGAGCTCCTGCCTACCTGCAGGGCTCTGGTGGTGGGATCTTGCGAGGCGCCAACCCAAGCATTCCTGTACAGTACCTGCTCCACCCTCCTTCCCTTTCCAGAACCCCATCTGCCAAACACAATTTGTCGTCAGTCTAAACATGTGTATCTGATATTGGATGCTGGAGCTGGCATGAAGCTGAGGAGCTGTTGTGTGGTCACCTGAGACTGAAGCACCGCACTGAAGAGAGAGGGAGGGAGCCAGATGGATGTCTTGTGCGTGAAGTACGAAGCTTGACAAGTCTGGCATTACACACTCTGATACTACATTTGACTGAGTCAGCTTTTGATCTGAGTTACACCATGATAAATCTATGTAACTCCACTGAAGTTTACTTAACAAAGTTAAGTATTAAGGTTTATGTTAGTAGAGTTACTCTGTTTTACCGGATGCAACTAAGATCAAAATCCTCTCCGAATTATATTGGTTTTAATTTTAAGCAATCAAAATTTAAACAACAAATTCTGCAAGTGTGTGGAATGTTGAAAAGACAAACTCTCTTTTCACTTATATCTGTCTAAGCTGAGCACTTAGAATTTGATACAGGTTCAGTCAAGACTGAATGTGTCCGTAGATGTGTATTTTAAACAAGACTCAAACTGTGGTTTGGTGAGGCTCACCTCAGACTATAGCTTAACAAAAACTTTTCCTCTCTTTTAGTAACCACTTTCCACCTCCTATTGCTGTCCACTTTTTTCCATATTAATGATTAATTACTTATGTTCCTGCTTTCTGACTAAAATGCTGAGTCTTCCACCTACTGTTTCCTTGTGTTTTACTTCTTTATAGCTGTTCCAGCTATGCACCATCTATATGCAAAGCATCTAACTGTTTATATGAAACATGTGGTTCTTATTTTGCTCTGCTCCAGACATGACGTATATGTGCATAGGAAGGAAGATGAAGTAGTTAACAGTGCTAACAGAAAAGTAGATGTTTTAGAAGAAAACTGCTTGCTTAAGTGAATTAAAAATATATAATCTTTCCAATTAAAATATTCTTAAATCAAGAAAAAAAAGTAAATTCTGGATTAGTACCCCAAAAGGAAATATCTTTAGCATTGCAGATTGTTGCTTCACAGTCTGCAACTATAGCAAGGTTTCCAAAGTCTGCTTTAAATAAGCAGTATTCTTAAAGAAAGCAACATTTAAAGCTTAGAATGTGGTGTTCCTTTTTCTTTTTTTTATAAGTTCATAGAAAACTTTCCAGATATTTTTTTAAATTGCCATTCAAGACATGGAAGGTTTTGTCTCATTTTGCATATATTCAGGAGGTCGTAGTACATTAAATCTTGTTTAACAAGGAAATAACCCAGAGAGACTCTACTCCTTTTTACAAGCTGACTCTGGGAAACCTTTTTCTGCACTCTATATAGAAAATCAATTATGAGGAATCCTTGAGAGGACTATTCTTAGCTTGACTTTGCAATGGTTTACAGTGAGGATTTAGATGCTTGAGGGCTAGATATTCAAGATCTTGCACAATTGTGCACCTAGAAAATGTCATTTCAGCACATAATTGTGTTTCTGAACTCCCATGAAAGTCTTTAAACATACTAAGCAAAATTCACTCTGCCTGGCAGAAAGACCATCATTTAAAAGTGAAGAAGGGCTATCTGTGTACGTGAGAGTTTAACACCTGCACAGAGCTGGAGTGAACTGGATTTTGAGGGGAATGAGTTTGCACGTAGGACACAGTCCTCCTGAGGTGTCTGTGTTGGAGTGGTGTCTCCATTGTCGTTATTTAAAAATTTATCAGGCAGTAAGACTTTGCATGAAGACTCTTGGGCCTCTCTGGGTGTGTTTCTAGAGCATGAAACCTTTGAGTTGCAGCGTGTTTTGGGAGCTGTTTTTTGCTGGGTGAGCAGTTAAGATTGCACCTATTGTCACAGCAATTATCATTCTTTTCCAAGCAGATGTAGCCTTTGGTTTCCATGGGGCAGAAAAATGTGTCTTGTTAATCAGAGGACATGGGTGAAGATTCAATCTATAGTGCATATTAATTGCAACACCAAGTTACTTTGCATCCCTCTGAATATGTTGCAGGGAATGGATAGCAGAGGTTAGACAACACTTGTAATAGATTTGCTGATTCAGTTCTCTTATCTAGTGAAAAAATAGCCTCTCACTATTCCTCTTTGCTCTGACAGTGTGTTTGTTCCAGTTTTTCACTTTTCTAAATCCTTTGGGACAAGGACTGTCTCTTTATTATGTGTTTGTATGGTATCTAGTATGGTGGGTCCTGATCCTTAGCTGAGGTAGTAATGGATATGATGAAAATTAAGAACAAAGAATGGCTGGTCTGGAACAAAGACCAGACCCACCTAGCACAGAATCCTCCTTCTGATGGTGGAAAATGTTGACTATGTGGGGTAAGTGTATAAGATACTGGGTAAGAGTAGCATGATGCTTATTCTGATTTACCTTCCTGGATTCTAGTACTCAGCAGTGTAGGGACTTGTTTAGCCAGAGGGTACATCTAGACTGTTGTATGTAACAGCCACTAATGGACCTATCCTTCTGCATATGGCCAGTTCTTTCTCTAAAACAAACTATAAAGTAAAGCTAGGTAAATACCACAGATGATATAAAGATTAGTGTGGGTGAAAGTTAATATTATAGGGAGTTGAATAATGTGGCCTAGGTGCTAATGCTGTTAGAGATTTTAGAGAGTGGTACAGCACAGCTCAGAAACCATTAGCTAACTCCTTCCAAACATATTTTTATTCCATGAGTAGGTTGGGGAACCACACCTAAATTCTACTGTTTAATAAATATATACATATATTAATTCTTTTAAGCTTTGTGGGCTTTGAACACAGCAACAATTTATAGGTATTATTTCTTAGAAAATTCTATTTTAAAGAACTATATAATCTATCTTTTGCTTTAGAAAGCCCAGCATACATCACATCTCATTTTTTCTGTGCATAAAAAATTCAGTTTTAGTCCAGAATTAACACCATTGTGTCATATTCCTTATTGGTCAATAACGTCACTTTCTCCAAAGAGGACATTATCCTATGATTGTAAGACTATTATAAGACTATTGATTGTACATACATCAGTGAAATTTCCTCTTAATAATAATGCTAATGGTGTTTCACATGGACATGGAAAGTTATCTTCTGACAAGCTGCTAGACCAAGACCTTATATACTTCAGAAGACAGAGTATGTCTCATGGGTGTCTCATTCGTGGTTTTTTTTTTTTTTTTTTTTTTCCCCACAACCTTTCTTTCACAAAATTCTCTCAGTTTCCTCACTGGGAGCTGCACAGATGCTACATCTGATATTTTAAAGCCAAATAGTTTCTGCATAAACCATTCCAAAATTATCTTAACAGATCTTCAGCTAAATAAATACCCTTACACTGTTTTATGTCTTGTATATGTAAAGGAATAGCTGGATATTCTTCAAACATGATGAGTATAAAAGATGGGAAGCATCAGTGGGGATAAAAACAAGGGTAAAATATTTCAGGATGAAGGTAATAGCTGAGGAAAGTGCTGAAAACAGGGACTTAGAAAGAAAGCTCTGTCTTTTCCATGGTGTGACTGAGGCAAGGCTATAGTACCCTTCAGTGCTCTCCACCTAAGAATTGGCAGGCTAAAATAAAATTCAGTTTACACCTCTATCCCTAGATGATAAGAAATTAATTCCAGGGATTACATTTATTCCTCAAGCCTTTCCTCAAGGCTTGTCAAAGAAATTTCCCTTTGACTTGAAATGAGCATTTGCCTGAAAAAGGAATGGCACGATACAGCTCATTAAGAAGATCTTGTATATCAGGTAAAAGGGAGAGATGTGAGTGAAGGTTACCTTTCAAACCATTTGGAAGACTAAACCTTCTATGTTGAGAAGAAACAACAACAAAAAATCAAAATAGTGAAGAACACTTAAAAAAACCTTGAAAAACCTTGTTTTTCAAGCAGAAATTCAATCTGAACCTTGTGCACAACAAGTTATGTTTTCACTTTTAAAATCATGGTACTTGTACATCAACTGGTTAGAAACAAATGTTTATTTTCTGTCTGAAAACCACACATTTTGCAGCTTAATTGCCTAACAGCTCTTTATTTGTCTTGGACATAAATTCATAAATGTCTTTTCAGGAATAAACTTGCCTGCAGATGGCCACTATATGTTTCTGGAAATCTTTTAAAAAATGTGTCTATTTAAACTAGCTTCAGTGGAAATCTTATAAATAAACAAAGGTTTCAGCTAATTCTTGCAAATATTCTGGAAAGAAAGCCATGTCAGGCCAATAACGTGGAGCTGTGCTATCATAGATTATGTTCTTACTGGAACTTTGTCACTGCGAATACTGGATGTTGTCTTTGATTTTGATTATGACTTTTAATGCATCTCCTACTTCACTATTTCTGGTAATATAAGTAGTTCCTCAGTTGGTATTTTTTCAAAGCACTCCTTGAAAAATCTTTGAACTTTGCTTGGTTTCACTTGGACATCTGACTTTACATCACGTATTAAGCAATTCTCTCCATTACTTTAAAGTATTCAAATACAGCTGTCCCCACTTTCATAGATGTAAAGTCAAATGTCCAATATACTACAGTGAAGCAGAAAAGAGCCCTTACTAATTGGTTTTAATTTTCTCAGTGTTAGAGGAGAACCTAAATCTTGCAGCCAAATTAAAATTCACCCACAGAGCACCATAGTGCACAGTCCCACAGTGCACAAACACATCATGATTTTCAGAGCAGATGGGTCAGGTCACTTGAGATCCAAAAGCACAAGCATGTTCTGTTTGAATTACAGATTGCTTCTTGGGTGGTTGATCATTTGTCCTTTACACAACCTTTCCTACATCCTTCTCAGCCCTTTAGAGTCACTCCTCATTTCTTAGATAATTTACACTAAGGATTCTCTGCCTGTCACTGTTGCATGTGGGTCCTTGGATGAGAAGTGACTGCATTTGCTGTTTGCAGTTTCTCACAGGTAAAACATACCTTGGGGACTGAGAAGTGCTATTTTAGACAGAGTCAATCATTTCACACAGATGAGAGAGAAGGGGTTATTGCAATTCATAACCTCTTAAGCAACTGCAGGAGAGCTGTCTGCTCTGCTGGAAAAGCAATGTATTCACAATATAAAATGTCTGTTAGGTCCATGTACGGGAGGGAGTAGTTACTCAAGGCCAACTTTACTACCAATTGCTCAAATCCTGGCTTTGAGGCACTTAATACACTGATAGATGTGCTTAGGTGAGCAGAATATAGTCCACTCCATGGCACCACCCCATCTATATGCAGTTCATTGTTAATATATAGCTAAAACAGGAAACTTCTACAATCAGATAAAGAAAACTCTACAGTATGTGATTATGGTTTGGTCAGATGTGAGCGCCTGTATGAAAAATAATACCTCAGGTTGAATAACAAAGAACAGCTTGTATTTGAACTTGGCTGTGGTGAATTAAAATGAATTCCCCAAGTCCCTTCGCTCATGGTAGCTTTCAATTTTGTAGCATTTTTCAACCCTTTTGCTCTTTCAGGGTCAGGAGTGATTAATTTTATTGACTTAATCTCAACCTGATATTTTTACTGCAAATCCTTCCAGTGTTCAGAGTATAATTATTGTTTAATGATTTAAATTCATAGATTCTCTTCCCCAGAAATAAAGGGCTACATTTCATATCTACGTCTTTAAAACTATTTTTCTGTTTCTCTTACAAAATGAGCAAAGAACACACATGGGGAAATTGAGAAAGATTGTTTGTTAGTGACGTATGAACCACTACAGGTCTGTATTATTGATTTTTTGGCCCTCAATTTATAATTTTATAATGAAGTCTCTAAGTAATTTAGTCTTATCCTTGAAGAGGATGGTAGCAAAAGAATCAATACAAGAGCTGAAATTTAATCCAGGAAGCACAGTAGTGTTTCATGAGCTTCAGTATAGATTGGCATTGTGCATTCTATGTACCAAACTGGTATTGATATTAATGAAAGTTCACTGTGTATAACAAGGGGAGAATATTCATCTGAGATTTCCAGTACAGCGGAAGGACCCACAGCATTGACTTTGTTCTGAATGTAGAGTTCTGAAAGATATAGATACCTAAAGTAACGGAGACATCTAACATTAAATCTAGCTATTTACAATGAAACAGTTATAACCCTGTTTAGATAGTGTAAGAAAGAAGTATTGCAAGTTTAGTAAAGGTCAAATTTTCACAGACCCAGTTTCATCTCTGTTCATCTCAGAGATGCGTGTCACTTGCTTGTGCTCTTTCTGTCAGCTCTTGTGTTAAAAGTTAATAACTTTTAAAGTTAATAACTTTTAACCTCAGTAGTCCTGTACTCTAATTGTGCTTACTGTTTGTTTTATATGGACTGACTGATGCTAATGCCATTCCTATCACTTTTTCTCTGAACTGCTACTATGGAACAGGGTATAAGTAAGAGATTTTGCTTTGCCTAAGTGGACACTGATTTGAGGCACATTTTGAAAATCTGGCCTCCAAAGGTGTTATATTCCATAGGCAGAATAACAACTGCTTTATATAAAAACAGTTAAGGCTAATCAAGTTGATTGAAATAAATATTCTTTTAGTGACTGATTTTTTTTTTAAATCTTCTCCTTGTCATTGCTTTTGCTCTGCCTCAGATATACAAAATAAAATGTGAAGCTGAGAAAACATGGCAAGAAACCAAAGAGTTTTTTCCCATCTTTTTACCCGGCTAATTACTTGCCAAACATCAAGCTGCCTCCTCAGCAAGTTAGTTCTGCGAAGTCTACGAAGTTGGATATCCAAAGTGCTATCAAGTTTTCTCTTATGTTCCAGTTACAATTGTTCTAATTGAGCAGTACTGCTGCTTCATTTTGCTGCATTCCAAATGGCACTGGAATTTTGTATCCTTTTGTAGAATACCGCTTCTGCCCCCAAATTTACATTTTGGGCTACATGTGGCTGTGGACACGCTCTATAGCAAAACAGTCAGTAGAAACCTTGACATGAGGCTAAAAGCAGCCTAATCAGCCCCTTTTTGAAGACAGAAAATTGTTCCCTTCTTCATTGCATCATGGCTGGTGTTTGGCAGATACCTGGCTTGTTCTCCTTTCTGGTGGAATCCTTTCTCTGTCATTCTTCAGGAGCCTGGGAAACTCAAATGTTCTTGCCAGTATAATGTATGTAATGGAGTCACAGTTAATATTAGCAGATGTTTTCTTCTGCCAGTACTCTTTAGGCAGATGCCCTGAATTAAACAAGTTCCACTAGCAGAGGGATTTTTTCTATTGTAAAACTACTCCTGCCCTGGGATTTTATGTAGATACAAAAGTGCGGCAGAGTCCCACTCTTACAGGAATGCTGTTTTTAATGTGTAAATGTATTTTGAATAAAGAAGAATGAAGTTTTTGTAAACCTCAAAGTATGTGCAAGACTTCACTCTAGAACTTTCTTTAAATTCTTTCTGATGCCCAATGCTAGCTCTTCCTAGCCAGCTATGCACGGTTCAGTTTGTAAATAGGTTTAATGTGACTATTCCACTTAACTCACTACCCTGTCCCCAAATCATTGTAGCAATATTTTTCATCCTTTCTTTTTCAAGAGGGTAGTATTCACAATTAAAAAGAAAGCAGGGGGCAACCTGTGATTCCTGGATTGCACAGGCAGTATATGAGACAGAACATGGACACTGGCTTCTAATCACAGCAAGCAAATTTTGCATATTTTGTACATAAGTTAACTTCTCAGAAAGTGAGAGTCAGAGCTTAAATTTCTCAACTCACATAAAATTCTTACATCTGAAGAAAAATCCTTCAGTTGGGTAAAATGAATCCAAACATTTAGGTTTTAACAGGCCTTGTTAAAAGTTTGGCCTCAGTCCTGTGTTCCATGGTACTATCACACGCGTTTTGAAGATTAGTAGAGAAACTATTAGTTTATAAGTATCTGCCTATTTATCTGTAGAAAAAGCTCATCAGATTTCAGCAAGCTGGTTGCATGCGTTACTGGATGAACTTGTAAGGTCACGTCCTGAATTCACTGCAATTTCCTGAGCAGAACTGAGGCTTTGGTGAAATGGGGATTCAGAGAGACCCTGGTTAGCAGGGCTACTGGCTTTAAATCTGTGTGAGCCGTAGCCTGTAGATCATTCATTTATGATGGTGGTCATTCATAACTGAGAAGGGGGCACCTTTTTCAAGTTAGTTTCATCTATGGATCAAAGGCAGAGTAAGAAAGCTGACACTGAGAGAAGAAGAAATTAAAAGAAAAAGAATAGTTTCAGAATTTGGAAAAATTGAAAAACAATGTTTAGATTGGACCAAAGGCAATTAGGTGTGAGTGTTGCTGGTACAGAGGGAGAACACATCCTGAACTTATCAGTTAATGGAGATAAAACTGAGATTTCCAAGCCAAAATTCAGGGACTAGATCTAAGACCACTCCAATCAAGGGAATGTGTAAACACTGGGAGGAGTGGAGAAGGCCTGTTTATAGGGATTATAGGGTCTGGGATTCACACATTCAGAAGGTAAGCTCCTGATTAAAAGGTAAGTCCTTCTATTGCTTTTGGTTTTTGGAAGGGGGCTCAGTCCTGTAGTAGGCTTGTACAAATTTTTACTTGGAAAATTGCAACAGTTTCTTATTAGTACAGAATGTGTTTTTTCTTCTGAAAATCAAATCCTCTCTCAAGATTATGATTTTAAATTTAGTAAAACATAGCATTTGTTTGCAGCTAAAAAAATTTTCACATTTTGAATACTCATTATATATGTTTGTGGAATGTCAAGTTTGGTGCTTTTCACTGTCTTTATATCACTACAGAGCTGGATAATAACTTTAAAAAATGTACAGAGGGACCACATGTTTGAAGAAATGAAGTCAACTACCCATAAAGATAAGGAGAAATGCTATCAATTTTAAGGGCACCATTTAGAACCACTGACCTCCCTCATACACTCACAAAGGTTCAAGTCAGCAAGCATTTCATACATTCTGTGTTTGGCAGGTACAATTTCAAATCACATTTTAGTCCTTGCATGTCCCCTAACTCACCTCAAATCTGTCCTGCACTGCCTTCTCCCTCCCTGCCATGTTACCCTTATGCAAATACTTGGTCTTGTTAGGAGTTCTAATTTTTCCATTTTCACATATAATTGCTGTCTTGTGTTTGCAAAATTGAACAGCCAAACACTTAAATACTGGAGCTGGATGATAGATTGAAAGTGTTTCAACCTTTAACCCCACACGTCTGTAAGTCCTGTCCACTTGCATAAAACTGACAAAACCACATTTTTATGGTTTGTTTTCTGTGCAGTAGATCCAAAACAGCTTTTCAGAGGACAAGGAAAGTTGCTCATATTCTGCTTCAATCGTTATTTAAATAATGTGAGAATTTTAAATTAAAGAAGCATTGTTATTGAAGAAAGTATAAGAAAGGGAAAATGCCTAGCTTCTTTTTGCAAACCTAAGCTGAGCAGAGAGAGCTGGCAACTTTGGAAAAATAATATTCTCCTTTCCAGTATTTATATGGGCCTGTGTGAATTGGTTAGAAGGTCCTTCAGCATAGGAATTACCACTCATTAAATTCTGCTCTCAGCTTTCCAACTTCAATTACTAAATCACAACTGAGAGATTAATACATGAATGAAGCCGGCTCTGAAAAAAAGTTTCATTTTTCTTAAATCTAAGTTTCACATCAATTGTCTGCTATAAGACCATTTCTGGAGGTCTTTTTTACCTGCCACTTTGGGCCTATATTGTGCTAGATAGACTGACATTTGAACTGCATAAGTAAAGATAGATCAGAAAAGGTGTCCTGAGATAGAGATAAAAATTAGATAGAGAGATAACTTCTAGCATGATCGTATACAGCTTACAATAACCCACAACACAGACTGTCATCTGTGATCTGTTTCTTTTCACATTTGTGAGACCCAGTCTTTCTGCTTCTCGTACTGTCAGCAATTCTGTTCATCTTTGATAAAAATAGCTAACTAAATTTGGAAAAATCTTAACACAGGAGAAATACTGCACATACCAGCCACCTTCAAAGAAGGTTGAGAAACCTCTTTGAAATTAATGTTGCAAGCGATGTTTTGTAACTATATATTACAAAGAGGTTAAACTGCACCAGGGAGAAAGAAAAAAAGAAAAAAAAAAAAAAGAAAAAAAAGAAAACTGTAATGGGAAGAAATAATTATTCCTATGAAAATAAAGAAGACTAGATGTGTATAAATTACTTTCTGTGCCAGAGCTAAACAGGCCCCTTAGGAAGATAATAAAGGCCTCTTGAACCTCAAAGGCTTCTTGCTGCTTTCATAGGCAGCTTCTTCTATAATACCTGTTTTGTTCAAATTAAAACTCACATTCCTGTTGCTGATACAGAGATCTTTTTAAACCCATTGAAGACATAGCTCTTGGGACCAGAAGTGGAGAAAAACATTCTGAAGAAATATATTTTCTTCCAAAGTGAATTTGTCGTTTCTTTAACCTCATCCCACAAACACAAACCATAGCGGGAACATTGATAAACATGTTTATCTTCAGAAGAATGTATGATCTGAATAAAATGTTTCTTGCTTTACTGCTCAGAATGAATAGACTTGTACTGTAATTGCAAATGATAGAGAATATCTGTGCTGAAATACTTTAGCTTATTTAACAGACTGCAATAAAATATATGTCTACACTGGAAGATCTATTTGAATAATGATGAAATCTCTGAAACTAATCACAGACAGAATGAACAAATGAGTCTGACAATAAATTGTCTACCAGGATAGCAGTGTAAAGTAAATGGAGACCAACTCTTTAAATAATTGAGTGCCAGCTGATGCTTTTGTTATAAGAGTTACAAATAGATCCCAGATTTCATTATTATTATTATTATTTTTCCTGTGGTACTATTAATTTTAAAATCTGTATCAGACTATATGATAATAATTGAAAGACAGCTGTTTGGTTTGAAGAGCACTTATGAAAATGAAGGATGGCATAGTTACCTGAGGAGAGGGTCTTGATCCCATAAAAAGAAAAATGAAAATCTGAACAATGTCTCTGAAAACTTTTCTGCACTGCAGGCTTATATCTGGAGGAGGAAAAAGAGGTCGACACTGATATCAAACCAATTAAAAACCTGATGGTGCAAGGAACACTGGAAGTCCTGTGGGATCTAGATGGGGGTGCTTTCTGGTACCACATTTATGTTAAACGACATTGTATTTTATAAGATTTTTTATTGAGATATTGGCTATACTTGAAAAATAAGAAAGAAAAAGCAACCATAGAACTGAAAATGATACTGACATAAGGAGACTGACTTAGAATGAGAGAGTATAACATTTCTGAGATGATTCTCAGAAGTGGAATGTCAGCAAAAGTGAGGATGTATCTGGAAGTGGTAAGAAGAATGAATAGAAGAGATGATCCTGCATTCCAGAAGTGTGTATAATTCCTCTACGGTGCAATTTGACAGCGCAAATATGTGGTGGTGAAATACTTTGAGTAAAGATAAAAGGAATAGAAACCAAAAAGAGAAATAATAATGACCATCTGTTACACATAAGAAGATCTGGAAAAGAGTGGGGAAAAAAGAATTCCTGGAGCTGTTCTTCATGCTGTGGGACATTGTGCTGCCGAGGAATGTTTACAATTCATATATTTGCTGGTTAGCAAGCCCAACAAGATGGCATCACTGATGAGGTCTATAAAGTATGCAGAAAACAAATTTTGGAAGCGGTGTTTAATTGTGCCTATAAAGTAAAAATCTACTGAGAGGGACTGATGAAGGTTCATTCTTTTCATTCAAAACCTCCATGTTTCAGATATAGTCCCTGTTCTGAATTCCACCCATTTGTATTCTTACTCATTTTTGATGACATGGCAGTCAATTTAGGAGGGAAGTGTGGTATGAAGAGATAAACATTTATAAAGTCTTTGTTCTTGCCAAGGCAGGGCTTAACCGAACGGTTTCTTGAAAGGCCCAGATCACCTGAGCCTGTCAGACTTTTCAAATTGATAAAGTTCAATGCAGGTTTGGCCTTTGTTGTATCACTATGGACGTTTGACTGCCCTGAAATGGCACACAGAAGTCAGGGCAGTGCACAGCTGGAAAGATGAACTGTAAATGGAATGAAAGAGTGCTGATTTTCCAAATATGCCCTTGAAAGCACTATTTTGCTTGGGTTCCAGAAACTGCTGAAATAGAGGTTTGAATTCTGTTTTTGCAAAACGGAGATTACTATTTCTGTTGGTTACTTTATATTAATTTCAGAGTTACCAGAAATCTGAAAGCAAGAGGTAAAGTTTTCTCTGTGTACTGCTAGACTTCCCAAGTTGATTTATATGATGACAAGCTGGCATCAGGTGAGAAGTGTTCGCTGACAGAAAGAGAAACATGCTGCTGTTTCTAAGAGAAGGTAAGGCCAGAGCACAAATATATTCTTTTTTGTTGTTGTTGTTTTTATAAAACCCTAAGCCACTTTGGTCAGGTTCTTCAGCCACACTAGGTTCTTCATTTCCTGCCCAAAGAATATTTTGCCCCACAAGTTATATGCTTCATTCCTGGCTGAGATTAGAAACGTCTCTCTTTGGAGCTTGGTCAAAAATAAAGAAAACTGCACACTTTGGTAAAGGCAGGAATAGCATATTCAAGGTACACCTAGAATTTAGCTCAGATTATTTCATAAGTTTTGGTTTAACAAAATGAATAAAGAAAACAAGTTAGTCTTGTCTTCTCTGGGAAGGTATCTTTTCAAATTCAGTGCTCACCATACTGGAGTCCTGGTTCAAGAATTTGCTGTAATGCAAACAATTGTTTACAGTAAAAAATAGCTTTTAAAAGGCCTAAATGGCCTACCATTGTACTTCTTATGCTTGACTGCTATGAATAAGTGTTGTGGTCATAAAAATGAAGATGAAACCAACATAGAACAGTAATGAAAAAATGACAAAATGTAAGAAAAATATAAGAGAACATTTTTTCCTCTCAGAGTCTGAGAAACCTATAAGCACTGCAGCTGTTTCCAGGGTATTCTAAAATACAAAATTATATAATTAAAAAAAGGATTTTTTTCCAAGTTAAATTAATACAGTGTGGAAACTACCATTTTTCCAGTTTATTCACATTTGTCTCAAAAACAAGGCATGGTCTTTTAAAAGACCACGTGTTCACCAAATAATTAATTCTTAAATGTACGTGAGATGTCTTCAAGGTTATTTATGTGGGAAGAAAACTCTCAGTAGAGGAATGATCTAGACTGCTGCACAATACTATAATGCATACACTTTTAAGAAAAACAAGAGGACAGGCACTGCATGTCCGATATTGTGCACTATACTCACAAACTTCATGATGAAGAGCACAGCAGAAAGGAAATTGTTCCTATTAAGAATTTGTTTAAAATTCTGCCTTATTGCACAAAGCTGAAATACTGGTTTGTATCACTAATCCCTCTCAGTCACTGCCTTATCACAGATTCCTCCAAAGCAGTAACCTACATAACCTTTATGTGAGTCTCAGATGACTCCAATTATTCTGCTGAGAGTGCTGATTCTTTTACACAGCCTACCCTTAACTTTAAAAAATTGAAGGGGGAGAAGGGGTCTTGTGAGAATGAAAGCCATGTCGCATATTGCGTGGCCTGACCACACTTTGTACCCTATGAGACAGGCCATCGAAATCTTGGAGAGAGAGAGGGAGGGAATTTATCTCCCAAATCTTTAGATAGCAAGAGGAACTGAGTTGCACCACAATGAGGTCAGCTGTGCAGACGCACTGTATTTTGACATGGTCAACTTGAAAAGTGATGGGAGAGCAAAGATAAATGAGAAGCAGAAAGTAGGTTACAAAAGGGAATATAAATGTGGACCAGGTTACACAAGAACAGAGAGGTCAAGGCTTGAAGAACCTTGAAAGTTATTGGTAAAATTCTACTCTCAAATCTCAATTTCATAGAAAACCAATATAGTGGCATGAACAAGGAGGGTGCCAGTAACAGCAGGGACAGCAGCAGTAGGATGAAGGTGGAATAGGCTACTTTAATAAAAAAATGTGTTGCTGATATAAACCCCCAGATCAATGCTACTTCTCTGTCAAAATTTGAGGCCAAATCTAGGTCCCACTGAACCTTGCACCAAAATTTAAATCCTCTTCAGCAGGATCAGGTTTGCGCTCCTAAATTTAAAATCAGATAGCAGATTGTTGTAAATCTTGCACTTTTGTGTAGATCACTACATGATCTAACCTCAGGATTTCTTCAGGGTTTCTGCACTTTCACAGAAACCTCAAAATGCTGCAAATCCCTTTGTGGCTAAAATCCCTTTGACATCATGGGTTAATATGTGGCTGAAGACACTACAGAATCACAGAATCACAGAATTTCTAGGTTGGAAGAGACCTCAAGATCATCGAGTCCAACCTCTGACCTAACGCTAACAGTCCCCACTAAACCATATCCCTAAGCTCTACGTCTAAATGTCTTTTAAAGACTTCCAGGGATGGTGACTCCACCACTTCCCTGGGCAGCCTGTTCCAATGCCTAACAACCCTTTCAGTAAAGAAGTTCTTCCTAACATCTAACCTAAAACTCCCCTGGCGCAACTTAAGCCCATTCCCCCTCATCCTGTCACCAGGCACGTGGGAGAACAGACCAACCCCCACCTCGCTACAGCCTCCTTTGAGGTACCTATAGAGAGCGATAAGGTCGCCCCTGAGCCTCCTCTTCTCCAGGCTGAACAAGCCCAGCTCCCTCAGCCGTTCCTCATAGGCCTTGTTCTCCAGGCCCCTCACCAGCTTCGTTGCCCTTCTCTGGACTTGCTCAAGCACCTCGATGTCCTTCTTGTAGCGAGGGGCCCAAAACTGAACACAGTACTCGAGGTGCGGCCTCACCAGAGCTGAGTACAGGGGGACGATCACCTCCCTAGCCCTGCTGGTCACACTGTTTCTTATACAAGCCAGGATGCTATTGGCCTTCTTGGCCACCTGAGCACACTGCTGGCTCATATTCAGCCGACTATCCACCATCACTCCCAGGTCCTTCTCTGCCTGGCAGCTCTCCAACCATTCCTCTCCCAGCCTGTAGCTCTGCTTGGGGTTATTGCGCCCCAGGTGCAGGACCCGGCACTTGGCCTTGTTGAACTTCATGCAGTTGACCTCAGCCCATCGGTGCAGCCTATCCAGATCCTCCTACAGAGCTTTCCTACCCTCGAGCAGATCGACACACGCACCTAACTTGGTATCATCTGCGAACTTACTGAGGGTGCACTCGATGCCCTCGTCCAGATCATCGATGAAGATATTAAAGAGGACCGGCCCCAGCACCGAGCCCTGGGGGACGCCACTAGTGACCGGCCTCCAATTGGACTTGGCTCCATTCACCATGACTCTTTGGGCCCGGCTATCCAGCCAGTTTCTAACCCAACGAAGTGTGCGCCAGTCCAAGCCAAGAGCAGCCAGGTCTTTCCAAGAGCAGCCAGAATTTTACAGGGGAATGAGCAATCCTGAACTAAGGTTTTAGTTGTAGTGAGAACAAATTTACCTGTTTTGTGAGAATTCTCAGTATTTCAGAAAGTCTTCTTTTCTAAAATCAGAATGGAAAATCAAAACTTTTTTTGTTTGTTTGTTTTCAAACAGAAATAATAGTTCAATGAGGAGTAATCTCGTGCTAGAGTGTACCAGCTGAAATGTTTCAGTATGTTCATCATGATTTCTTTTTTCTTTATTTTTTGTATTTTAACTAGAAATGAACTCAAAGTTTTAAATTAAAAAACATTAAAAAAAAAAAAGATGTTTCAGCACTTTCAAAACATTCTTCTGAGGTTTTCTTTAGAAAAGCAAAATCATTGAAACTTACTCTACTATAGATAAATATGCATTTACCATTGAAAAGCTTTATGCTAAAAATATTTTCACAGTCTCTTGAGTATTATCCAAAACTCAGACCTTAAAGCAAACAACAAAATTTGGGATTGGCTTTGACATACAATGGAAAACACTTACCTCCACACTTAAGCTGTTATTCTCTTACAGAAGAGCTACTCATTTTTTTGTGTGAATGGAAGGTAAGTTGCACAGCCGTGTGCCACATGTTGACAACTCTCCTTTTTCTAAAACAGCATATGTTTGTCTTGATTTTGATGGAAAGCATAGTTAGTCATTTCTATGGCTAAGCTACATAGAAGCTACAGCTGTCAGACATAATACCAATACCTGTCACTGGCCACTGTATGGCAAGTGGGCTCTAACCACCTTAGACTTGGTTCCCTAAATATTTAGATTAGGAAGTGCATCATTCTGGCTTGCACGGTCAGGTTTCTTTCCAGTGAAAGCCTTGGAGAGGAGGGAATGCCTTTGAATCTGAGTGTTGGGAAGCACTCTGGTCTAAGCAAATGTGTGTAGACATCACGTATTTGAATCTGCTTTTTGTTATTTCTCATAGTTTTATTTATCAATCCTTACTTCAAACAAAAGATCCTGATTTCACTAATGTTTAACTTAAATACAGAACTTCAAAGTTAGGTTTGACAGTATCTAATCCGTATTTTTACCCCATTTAAAATCATAAACAGAGCTTGCTTGAGACAGAGAATGTTTATTCTGGCTTGTCATATTTTACAAATAAAACAAATGGGACCAGATTGTGGTTCAGAGTTCATAGATGCTTTGGGGAAGGTGAATAAGATAAAAAGAAGAGTTTTCCTTGACTAGCAAAGCAGTCATTGTCAGTAAACTCCCCAAAGGAGGAAGAGAGGAAGGGTAATGAGGAGAGTGCACTGGGTGTGCGCTCCACAAATCCTCCCTGGATATTGCACTGCAGGTTAGCCTGTCTGCACACCAATAGCTCTGAGGTGATAGAAATAAATTCTGTGAAGGCAAGATTGCTGTCATCACAATCATCATTAGACATTAAGACAGAAATAATTATTTTTGAGGAATATCTTATTACATTATTATTGTTATTTTTTCCCCTACATTAATTTAAAACAGCAATGAAGATGGGACATGATTAATGGGGTGTACCATCCTTGTATTTTATGCTAAAGTGTTTAAAAATTATTTTTCAAACATACATGTCCTGGTTTCATCTGAGATAGAGTTAATTTACTTCAAAGTGGCTGGTATGGTACAGTGTTTCAGATTTAGGAGAAAGATAATGTTGATAACACATCGATGTTTTAGTTGTTGCAGAGCAGTGCTCACATTAAGTCAGAGACTTTTGAGCTTTTCATGCTGTCCTACCAGCAAGGAGGTTCTCAGACAGGGAGACCTAGAGCAGGTTGCCCATGACCATTTCCAGAAGTTATTAAGGGAGAAATAGAAAACAAAATAGAAACCTTCATCATAGAACTGCTTAGATTTGTGAGGTGAATACATCCTGAAGACTGCACGCAGTCCTTTCTCCTACATATCAAAAGGATAAAACGGAACTAGGAAAGGGTAACAGGATGTTCAAACTTATGAAATAGCTTCCAGATGAGGATTGACTAAATAGACTTGGAATCCTAAGTAGGAAAAGAGATGTCTGAGGAAGGAGGTAGTAGAAAGCCATAAATTATGAGTGGTGGCAGAAGCAATGTAGGACAAATAGGGACAAGGAATAGCAGGTTTGACAAACAAAAGCAGAGTTTTTTGCAAAAGGGGTAGATTAAATGTCAGTGGCATTAGCACAGGATTCTGAGGGTGCCCAAAGTTTGCATGGCTGAAAAGGAAGTAGACATATTCACAGAAGGAAAAATTCATTACAGTCTGTAAGACACAAAGATGCAATTTCTGGCTCAAAAAATCTTGGAGCTTGTAGAGTGCTAGAAACCTGGGGAGCAAAACTGCATTTAACTTTGTGTGCTTCCTGAGCTTCTGTTGGCTCCTTCAGTATCCTTCTAAAGGAAGGATACTGAAACAAAAGGTTCTCTGACCTAACATTATCATCCTTGTATCACTATGCCTACTTTCCCTCTGCTGCAGCTTGGAAATTCATGTTCACTTCTGTTGAGGTATGTGGAGCAGTTGTTAGCGCTGGGGAGGGAGAAGAGATGTCCATTCCCTGTAGCAGTCTTTCCTGTTTCCCTACTCTACCTGCAGGCACAAAGGCTGACTTTTCCTCAGGTCATCCTTAATAAGTGTAGCCCAGCTCTGATTCCTGAAATTTGGGATGGTAAGTTTCAGTCTGTGCTGTGAGAAGCTCTGAAGGAGCTTGTCCTTTTATTTCAGGCCTTTCAGAGGCATCAGACCTGACCTGTAGAATCATTTTCATGTGCATTTTAGCACTCGTCGTGAAACCCATCAGAAAGTTTCAGAAGTTTCCAGTCAAATACAATCCAGACACTACAAGATTTACTAGAATTTGGCTTGGTTTTACTCATTGAAGTAAAGTCAAGGCAAGCCAAGCAAATAACAATTATGTTCAAAATATCACCTGAGTCATCAGGTGCAAAATCAAACTCCAAAAAAAAAAAAAAGCTAAGTAGCTCTTTTCATTTTAAACTCAAATTGTGTGAAATCTGTTGAGTGAATCATATGAAACAGAAACTTTTAGGGGACTGAAACTGTCTGCAAATATGAATCATCTGCAATTAAATTCAGCTGAATAAACAGTAAAGCAGATATTATATAAAAAGAAGCATTTAATTCCTTGATTTTTCTGAAGAATAGAAGTATTTCATTTTAGAAATGCTAGAATGTTTACTTCTGACATTTGCAAAATGCACTTCTTCTTAATGTCTAAGAGTGGCCCACTATAGATAAAAAAAATTTAAAATGAAAGCAAAATAAAATGGTAGATTAGCTCAATCCTTTAAAAAATCTACTACTTTTCTCCAAAAATGAAAAAAAAAAATCCTTGTTTGTCCATCTCTGTTCTGGGTTATATTATGAAAGTTTTTCAAAGTTGTTCACACTGAATTGAATGCATTCATAACAAATTATAACTATGCTTTCCAGCAACAGTAAATACTGTTTTTATCTTTGTTTGCAAATAATGGTAACTGCCCCATGAATAACAATGAGGAAGGATGGAAAGGAGAAGTTCAAAAATTCAAATTTGCAGTTATTGAAGCTTCTTGTTTTAAGTGTTTAATGCCGATTAATGCAGATGCCACATTTTCCCTTTCTTCTTCATGATCATTTTGACTTCCACAGCTTAAGAAAAGCATTCAGAAGAAATGAGTTTCTCTTTTCTTTCCCCTCTTTTTTTTTTTTTTTTTTTTTTTGACTGGCTATGGATTCCCTAATTCTCTTTCTTTGAGTCTTTCAATGCTGATAAATTCTTTTAAAGTAAAATTTGTTTAATGACTTTTTGCATGGAAAATTTGCTTTGTTGATTCCTTCTCAAAAAAGACGGTTTATTTTAACAGAAGAATAAGCGACCTTTGGTGTAATCATTCACTTCAGTGGGTGCTTGCCAAAAGGACAGCACAAATGAAATGCTGTCTCTAATCTCACTCGACCATGCAGAGGAGTGAGTTCCCACATGCTTATTTGCAAGTTGATTTGAGGGAGAGCTGTGAGGGAAGACAGCAGTGGCTGCTGCTCCCCTGTGACAGAGTGAATCCCCCTGAGCTGGAGCTGTCATCCTTTTTCTCCTAGCCAGACACCTGGGATGTACATGAGATGGCGGAAGGCTGAGGAATGTGTTAGTCCCTACCGATATTATTAGAAGGGACTTTCTCTCCCGTGCAGTGTATGGTCCCTTTGGCTGGGCTGAGTTCCCTTTCCTGCCCTCTTCTGGAGCAGCAGATGTCACTCACTGCTGTAGGCTGGGTACTGTGCTGGTTTACTACTGTTATGTTGCCATTGCTAATTAGAGATGGTTTTCACTCACAGAAACCTCCTTGCCTCAGAAATGAAATAGGTCAAGACCCATCCTTTCACCCTGAGACCAAATGGCATTACACACACTGCACCCACTCTCTTGCCCAAACTAAACTCTTTTCCCACTCTAAACAGGGTGACTTCACTCCTGCCACCCATGCTGTTGTCCCTGGGGAATGCCCAGGCCAGCAGGTTTGCACCTTCTTGGTGGCAGGGCAGTGCAGTCTGCTTGTTTACATGCATAGATGCAGTCATTGTGCACTGGAAGACAGCAGCATGTGTTTTCCTTGAAGTAAAAGCTGGGGGTACTTGCCTAGATCACAAATACCTAAGGATATTTCTGTTACTAATTGCCATTTTGTTGTATCCGTGGAGTGACAGCTTCCTCCCAAAGGAAACAAAACCCAATCTGTCTTAAACAATTCATAATTTAAAGGCCCCAATCCTGTGCAGATTTCTGTGGTGTGTATAATATATATTTGCATTAAATCTTCACCCAAGTTTCACTTTAGAATTTATCAACCCTTGTCAGGTTGAGTGTAGAGTGTCCCTCTAAAGGCAGCACAGCTTCTAGAGAGAGATTTGGAGAGTTTGGTTTCAGGTTATTTGGTTATATTTTGTTATGTTTGTTATATTTGGTTATAATTTATATTTGGTTTCAGGTAAAACTTCTGAATTATCATTAGATTTTACACCAGCAAGCTTACTGTAAGTTTTAGATTCATTCATAACTCCTCCAAAATAGAGAAACATAGAATCATGTAAGATTATCTGGTCCTACCTTTAGCCTAGCACTGCCAAGTCTACCATTAAACCATGTGCCTAAGCACCACATCTACATATCTTTTGAGTATCTCCAGAGATGGTGACTCAACTGCTTCCCTAGGCAGCCTGTTCCAATGCTTCACAACCCTTTCAGTGAAGAAAATTTTCCTCATCTTTCCTTCCCTGGTGCAATTTGAAACTATTTACTCTTGTCTGTACTTGGTGCTTAGGAGAAGAGACCAGCCCCCACCATACTACAACCTCCTTTGAGGTAATCGTAGAGAGTGATGAGGTCTCACCTGAGCCTCATTTTCTGTAGGCTAACCAACCCCAGCTCCCTCAGCCGCTCCTCATAACACTGAAATTATTAGCACCTTGATGTCTTTCTTGTAGTGAGGGGCCCAAAACTGAACACATTTGAGGTTTGGCCTCACCAGAGCCAAGTACAGAGGGACAATCACTGCCCTTGTCCTGTTGGTCACACTGTTTCTGGCACAAGTCAGGATGCTCTTGGCCTTCTTGGCTACCCGAGCACACTTCTGGCTCATAGTCAGCCGGCTATCAACCAATATCAAAGCTTTAGTTACCATTACAAAGAGATAATAAGGTCTGCAATATGAAAAGCACTTTTCTTTCAGAAGACATTTCCAACCTAAAAGTGTCTGATAAAAAGTGGTCATTTTCTCTGTTTCTGGGCTATATTAATTTCTGGTGTAAGCATAAAAAATAGTAGAACTGCACCGAGAAGCCCAACATGAAATTTCAGTTCTGCTTCACAGAGCTATAGATTGCAGTGGTCTGGCATAACCATCGTTGGAAAAACTAATTGCTTAAAATTACATGTATATTATTGTGTTCAAGGAGGTCACACACTTCTACTTACTTTTTATGATTGTTTATCTTAAACACCTAAGCAGAAAAAAATAGACCATGCTATGTGCATAAAAATACTTAAATGACCCCAGCAATGAATGATTTAGTACAGCTTACCTGAAAGACATTTCCACATTTTTTGTTTTAAACACTGCCATGTTGTCTGAAAATACTGCGACATTTCTGGGAACATTTCTGTAGAGCAGTCAGTGTCAGAAGCACAGGAAAGTAATGGTAATTTGGAATAACAAACTCTAATTTTCAGTTTGTGAACAATGCTTTCTGTGCTTTATTGGTTATTATGTTATCATGTATAGTATAGTTAAGCTCAAAGGCTTCAGTGAATTTGGCACCTTGTTAAGCAAGGCAGGGTAGAAGCCCCTAGTAAGATACAATCTTTTCTGCAAACATTACTTACAATCTACAACACAAGAGTGAAAGAAAAATGAAATGTTCAGAAAAATTAAGACTGTGAAGACTGTGGTGTCTTCAGGATTAGTGGCTTAGTCAAAAATATAAGCCGAGTTTCCAGACTTGTAATTAACTGTCTTCTTATTCGGATGCCAATGCCATTGTAATGAGGTTACATCTAAGCATTGGGAACCAAAAGCTTAATTTTTCTGGAATCATAACAATCAATAACACGTGATGGCTATAAACGCAAATAAATTAGTCTAACCTTGGAACTTTCTGTATAAAATTGATTAATTTTGCCACTTTTAATCTCAACATAAGCATTCCTTGTGCATTACACACAATGTTGCTGCCAGCTACATGGAGAGCACAGGGAAACTTATACATGCATAGCTGAAGGAATTTCCACAATTGTTCCACTATGGTGCTGGCATTGTCATTTTTTCCCTGGGTTTAGTGGCATACTGAGGGATTCAGCCACAATATAAGGTAATTGAAAACATTCCCCGGACATCTGAAAAAAAAGTGCTCATGCTCTCATCTAGCTAAAATATCATTCCCCTGCAAGGAGTAGTGCAGTAAAAGCAGTGTCATATTACTTTAACAGAAACATTTAAGATTTTTACTGAAAGAATCTAAAGCATGATTATGGAGTGTGAAATCCTCATTAAAATTCCTCGAGGAAATTCAGTTGAATAAATAGCCAGTAATTGTCACAGTGCCTTCATTGCTGTAGTTTTACAATGCAATAATTGTCTCCATTGATCAGTTTTATTCTCATATCATATAAAAAGTTCAGATTCTTGTTCAGGAATTTACTACCTATCAGGGGCAATTATGGCTTACAAATGTAAATCTAAAGCTCTAGAAATATATTTCAATAACTGTAGGCTGGGTCATACTTGTGTGTTTCATGGAGCTTCTTTGTGCTATGCCTCCTTGGCACACCTCTTCCCCTTTCTCCTTCACGTGGTTTGTACAGAGAATACGGATGAGGCAAGTGGGAAGTCTGAATGAGCTGGTGAATTGGAACTGGGAAACACCATCAATCCCACCCTCTGCGTTCAATCCCCCTTTGCGATTCCCCCTTTGCTTGACTCCTTAGCAAGGTTTTCTGGAATTCCCAAAATGGGACCATGAACTCTGGGATTGAAAGGATGGGACACTAAACTGATACACAAGGAATGGGCACTCTTTATACGTGATCCTGGAACAGCTGAAGGCTTTAAGGAGAATTTCAATGTTTTGAAGTTAGTCCTAGATGGAAGTGCAGTTAGTCCTTCAGAAGTGGCAGAGAATAGCCAAATTCTGCCCATGCATTGAAGGGTACTGACTACATCTGATGAGAGTGTGTCTGGGGTACCTTCCAACTACTGACTTGGATAATCAATAGTGCTATCTTTGCCCTCTTTGTGTTGCTTTAAAGCACCTAGCAATTCTAAAGGAGTGAGGTATTGAATGTATCTTAAAAGACCTGATGGCTTTTCTGGTGGCAAATTGCTCCTATATATATATATATATGTATGGATACATATATATATATATATGTATATTTAAGCTGAAAAATATTTAAATCTTTCTTATCTCCAAGCTGTTATAAAAATGTCTCTATGTGTTGCAGAGTTAAGTTTGTAGCTATATGACTCCAATAACATGTGAGGCTCTCAAGAGAAAATTCAAAAAGGCCTAATTTTAAAATATTTTGCTGCCAAACTTAAAACGTTTTTGAATAAGGAAATATTACAAAAAATCAGATTGCTTATGAAAAGTGAGAGTGTTAAAATTGGAGGCCAAAACCAAAATCGTTAGTGTGCAAGCTTCTTGTCTTAAGATGCAAACCTGCACTGAGCTTCAGTCATTGAGTTGAAAAACTGTGCCTTCAATCTGGACTGTTCCAGAAAGATCAGTAGTTGAGATACAGTGATCTGTCAAAGAAACCAGTCCAAGCAATTGCATGTACGGTATTGTGAAATCATCCACAAAATGATTTTGTAAGCCAATGCAAGAATAGGTAAAAGTGTTCTATACCAAGCCAGTATACTTTTCATCACATTTTTACCAGAAGGTGGCATTATATCATGCCTTTTGCAGACAAACCATCCTGTATTTATTTATTTATTTAACTATTTATTCATGTATCTATTTATTTATTCATATGACTAGGGCTTTACAAACAACACTAGGTCAACTTTTTTTTTTTTTTTTTTTTTTTTTTTTTTTTTTTTTTTTTAATGGACACAACAAGTCAGCATTCATACATGGTTTCATCCACACTGAAAAAGCATTTTCTCTGTCTCCTCTAACTTTGCTGTCAGACTTATACTCGTATTACTGTTTTATTATCCAGATATGTTTCTGGTCAAAACAATTTGAAGAATTTTATCTAGAATACTATCTGTATTCATTCTGGTGTTAAATGCTATTTCAGTTGTCAGCTATGTTCAAAAATGTTTATAATGACGCCAAAAAAAATTATATATTAATTTGCAACAAGGACAATGGCATATCACTAAGTGTACAAATCTCTTATTTATGGTTAAATAAGTAGAACTGTTTTCTTAGAACAGAAACAGGGCCTGCTTGAAATCCAGAAACAAAAGCAGTGTGTGAGAGAGATTTATATTTTACAAACTACTGAAACTTGTATACCATTTTTCTTTTATGCAAGGTTAGAGAAAATTGCATGATCAGCTGAGTTCTCAGAGACCTCAGAGGTTTGGGCAGGCATGTTAAAACTGGTAGAAATGTCAGCTGTTTTTAAAAATGTGTGTGTGCATGATTTTTGAAAGGCCTGGGATTGTCTGTCAGATGTCAGATTGGCAATTGCATATCATGCTCCTGTAGTCCATGGAGCCACACAGATTCTGGGAAAAGATCTCCAGTATAGATGACTGTCTCAAGGATTGGGTCAGTCTCTTCAGCCACACATCACATGGACTTTGCAATGGTTTCTCATGTTGGCCTGTGCCCTTTCAGCCATGGCTTATGCCATACGGGCAACAGGCCATTGAAAACCACACAGCCACCAGCAACCAACCATAAGAGGGTGACAGTTGTTAATCATCTGAACTAGTTCATTGTCCTAAATGCTCAAGATCTACTACCTCTCCTAATCAGAAACGATACTGCACTAACCCTGCAGAGGTCAACATGGCTGCCAGGGCTTCTGACTTTCAGAAGCAGCAGCATGACTCACCGCAATGGGCTTGGATAAATACTTCTAGAAACAGGCATGATAATCAGCTTCTTAACAACTGCTTAGCAAACCACATTGACTATTTGACATAGAAACATCCCCACAGCACCAAGTAACAAAGATCATATCATAAAATTGATGGGTTCAATGTAGCCCTATGCTGTACATGGTTGCAAGCCATATATATCCTTTACAATGTGCAATCCACTAAAGATATTACACCAAAACAGTTAACAGATCTACTGATACTACATTTCATCAGCCTGAAAGTACTGGCATGATCTGTACTTCCTATTTTGAGGACCAAATACTGGCACTGCCATATCACAGAATCTGCATATCATGTGTTTTCATTGTATTAGCACAGACCCAAACCTTGTATCTGTATGCTGGAGCATACTGCATGCGTGCAGCAAAGACCTTTCCATTTCTAATTATATATGGTGGAAAAGGTCACAAAACAGATGAGAAACTATATTAAATCAATACTGAACTTTTTTTTTTTTTTTTTTCCCTTTCTGATTTTGGAAATTGTTTCCATGGTTAGTAACACCAGGACAGACAGAGAAAGAACAGTTAACTCATGTACCAGTAAACATATTTATTTGTCATTTTGCTTCACTGAGCATAGAAGCCGTCTGGCCAATCTTAATTTTTTTCTAAGGGACCATCACAAAAAGACCCTGTAACACAAAAGAAAAACAATCTGGAAATGCTCCCTTGAAATGTGGCCTTTCTTGCCTAGTTACAGAATGAAATCGATACACAGCTGTGTATTTGTTGACCTGCACATGAGATTGAAACTATAATATGAAAAAATGAAATTCTTCCCTGATGATAGATTTTTCTCCCTTTAGATACCACTAGTGGGAACAATATAATGACTGGAAGGATCTGCAGACCCCTGTATAATGTTAGAGAATGTCATGTTGAGAAAGGGCATATGTTCTCTACATCACTGCTCCTTAATCTTCTCAGATTTTCACAAAGAAATCATATTAATCAAATCTGCTTTCAGCTATATGAAAAGTGCAGTTTGAATGGTTCACAGCTTAGGAAGAAATTGAATGTAGAAGAAAACCTTGGATAGAAATAAGCCCAGAACTTAAAATAACTTGCTGTTGTCAGTATCTCACTTTATAATTCTGAATAGCTGCAACAATTATGCATCAGAAAGCTCTGAAACTGCCCCATACTGTGGCTATAGAGAGGTCCATGAAGGCAAAACAGGAGCAGAGGAATTGCCAGATGAAATCAGACTGATGAGCCATCTGCCACTGGCGTGAAAATTAAAAATCAAACTTAACAAAAAGCCCTACCCAGAAATATACCAGCAAGGGGCAAAACTCTGCCTGGCACTGAACAGATACACTGTTCTCTTACTTGTATGAAAATCTGCCTGGAATCTTGAGGAAGATTAGGCTATATATGAATGAGGCTCAGGGTTTTTGAGTCTCTTTCCCTTTCCATTGCCATGTTGGGGACAAATTAAGAGGACAGAGAGTGGGAACATCACTTTGGTTCCATGCAGTAGAGAGATGAGTATGGAGGGGAAAGGGGCCATCCTTTGTTATGGCTGGGAGAGGTCAGCATACTCCTCTGTATACAGAGGCTTTCCAGGGATCACCAAGGTTTCTTAAGCAGAGGACCCTTCTGGTGCTCTGTCTGAGGTGGAGCTGCCTCCTTGTTTTGGGCTGTTTTCAAGACAGCCTTGAGGAAAGGAGGCTGAGGAAATATATTGTTTTATTAAATGTACTAAATAAAAGCCACAACACTTGTGTGTGGTTTCCTTATTGCTATGTTAGTGTTTAGTGTTTGTTTGGCATCACTATTCTGTTTGGCACAGGACTATGGAGAAAGACCTGTTTCCTTTGCCCAAAAGCTGAGGACCCAGTCTTGCTCTCATTGAAATCACAGAGATCTTTTCTGTTGACTTTTGATATGAAGAATAGGATGGGCATGTAGCTGCTCCAGGAGCAGGACTCATTTTCTCTCTGTTGAATATGAATATCATACTGGTAGGTTGGTGACTGTATCACAAGGTAAACTGTGAGATATGAATGACAGCATGTTGGTTTTGGCAATAGGATCTAAAAGGTAATTCTGTGCCATTCTGTGCAAAAGTAACACATTTCATTTGAACGTAAAGTCTATTTAATTCTGGAAAACAACAACAACAACAACAAGAATAACAAAACAACAAAGAATGAAAAAGAAGCACCAACCTAATGAGAATTATATTTTAAATTGGTGCCAGAAAAACAGGATATTCCTGAGGTCTTTCTGAACACGTCTACTGCTGTCTGGACTCTGGAGAAAATCTACTAATAGCAAAGGCATGACATTAGATTACAACCACAAAATTGCAGTCTTAAGACTGTAATGAAAATGGGTTAAGTCTATACCATTTCCTATTCCTATTATAATCCCTGCCATAAGAATAGCCTTTCCTGGAATTATTGAGAAGGAAATTCTCCCTTGCTTGTAAATGTCATTTCATTTTTACTCTCACTATATTTGTAAAGATAGCTGAAAGTGTTTAGCTCACCATTTTTCAGAATGCTATCCAAATCTGAGGGTGGTTACTATAAAGGGAGTCTAGCATGGGCTAAGGGTTATTATACTGTGGTATTTGAAATCAGTACTGTTTAATTATGTGTAGACACATGGTAAAGTGAAACATCTGAGGAAGAATGAGCACAGTGATTTGTAGTCTTTGGGGCTTGCAGATGCTCAGGATCCAGGTGTAAGACTTCTGTCTGCTCTGGTTATTTTTGTTATTGACTGCAGTGCATATCCCAAGGCATTCCTAGCTTGTGACAGGAAGACAGCCTTCAGATTTGCAGGTCTTTCACTAGGTGGGATATGATGGATCTCCGTAAAGTGGGGGAATACATCTGTGCTTGAAAAGCTAATTCTACAAGAATATGGTCTTTTTTTCTTTCAGTAACTCCCTATTCTCATGTTGGAGATACCTACTGTAGTTAAGCTGAAAAGTGTCTGTAGATGGGTGTTGAGTGACATGGCTGGGGAGCGGGAGAGGCAGTGGGCCTCAGAGGGGTGGTGGTGAGGAGCAGCAGCTCAGTGCTACTCCTTGGGTACACAGTGATTCCCTGTTCATACAGAGGTGCCTCCACAACACCATCAGTCAGGAGTAAGCCATGGCAAGATGAAATGCTCCACTTACGGCCGGCAGAAGACTCATATTGCATGTGACCAATATAGCTGACTGGGCTACGTGCAGTTAAAATGACTCTTTTGAGGCAGGTGGGATATGTGTACATGCACTCCATGGCCTGCAGCAGCAGCACGTTAGGTCCTGTGGCCTGCCTTAGCAGGAAGCCTTGGCACCACTCACTTACAGCATGGTTTGCTTTGAAGGAATCACTCAGACATAAATAGCTCACTATGAGGTGTTGAAGTCATGCTGGTCGGTGTAGCATTCGGAGGTCTAACAGCCTCAAGCTCAAAAAAAAACAAAAAAAAAAAAAAAGAAAAAGAAAAAAAAGACAAATTTCTCACTCGAGTGGTAAAAAAAAGTAAAGAAAGGAGCATGCTGCTTTGATTACTTTTTTTTGATGCTATAGGAAATCACTCTATCTAGAAATTTCAATAGACTGTCTGAGGTGAGCTATGATATATTAAAAGCACTGATCGAAGGAGATGATGAAGTTTACTTGTATAAAATCAGGCTTGCTGGCATGTTAAAAAGGATGCCTAAACATACAGAAAAAAACATGAATTGTGATAAAATGTATGGTTTTAGAATTATTTCCATTGTTTTTATATTATTATTTTTATTTTTTCTAGCTCTTCGATCATTGACTGAATGGCCAACTAATATGCAAAGGTCTCTGGTGTCTTGCAGCTGAATAGAAGTGGTAATTTAGTAGAAGCCATGAATACCTTGGTGCTTGTGATTCAGTTCTACCTGACTCTTCACTTTGCATTTACCCAGACACATAGTTGGGAGTCAAAGCTGACTTTTAGAGCTGTATAGGACACGTGCTCTGCTGGCACCAGTGAGGCTCAGAGGGTGGTGGTGAAGAGTGAAGGGCTTGGGACATTCTAATTCTGGGCATACCACAGTGAAGTGTAATATGTATATATAGGTTCACCAGTTAAATTGACTGTTCTCCCAGGAGAAGAAGAAGCATAAAAGATCATTTTCTGTCTGCATGCTCCCAGTCTCATGAGAGCTATTTCTATAGTAGGGATGACTTGATTAAGAGATAAGTTCATTTCCTTCCTTGAGGCACCACAAGGCTCTTCATAGCTTAGCATAAACTTCCAGTTACTGGTATGTTCTATCTCATGGATGGACAGAAGAAGGAGTTGTCTTGTGTGGGCAGGCTTTAGAAGATGTTGAGCTCACTCACTTGGGTGTAGAAGTGAACTAGACATAAATCCAGAAAAGGAGAAGGTAACATGGCTAGACTTGAAGTCCGGTGTCATTTTCTACAGGAAGGGTACCAAATTCAACCCTTCTTACACTGGAAGTGCTCTGGAAATCTTCCCTCATTTGAGTTGTGATTTGTGACGTCTGCTTCTTATGGTAATAAGGACAAAAATGTTGATCTTTGTGAAAATTAGAGGCTGCTCCTCCTGATATTCTTAGACAGAGGGTTTTAAAATTTTGCATAGTGTATCTTCTTTTGCAATTCAGAATGAAAATACTGTTTTTTTTTTTTGTTTGTTTGTTTAATTTTGTTTTGTTATGGATAGCAAAATACAGTGTATTTAACAAGTGAATTAGATACAGATCCTTTCATGACTCTTAACTTTCCTCTGTTCTCAGGAAGACCTTTCTCCAAAGCAACTCTTTGCAGAAAGTACACAGTAGGTAGAGGTCACTTTATGCCAGCTGTCTTTCTTCTGCTTTTTCTCTAAGGAACTGCTATTAATCACTGTCAGATGCAGGTTGCTGTGCTGACGCGGTCTTCAGTCTCACTCAGTGATGTTCTGAAGTTATGTTCTTATGTATCCCAGTTTCCATACCAACTGCTTGACTTTGCAGGCTCTTGGGAACTGTTTGCTGCAGATACAGTTTTCTAGAAACTGAAACCTGAGAATCACTTACATAAACTTTATAGATCTGCCATTTTATAAATTTCTGCCTGTCTCCTCATCCAAGTCATCCTTCCTGCCTACTTTTTTTTTTTATTATTATTCTCTTCATTACATCCACCAAGATGCTAAGTGTCTTGCTCCTTCTCCAGATACATTCCTGAATGTTGATAATGTTTTCTTGTCTCTCTTTTTCCTTCACAATAAAGAATTCATTTGTATCTCTTGATCCTGTAAATCACCTACTTTGGCTAATACTACATTAGAATGTTTTTGGTGTCCCCCCCGACCAACCCTGATATTCTTGGACATCATTAGAACTAACATTAGTTCTGTTTCTTTCCTGTACCCAATAAACCACAGTACAGTTAGAACATTTTTTTTTTTTTTTCTGTATTCAGGAGCTTATAAAAAGGGCAGCTAATTACCCTAATCAAAATGCTAAAACATGTTATATTTTGAATGTCTCCTTACACTCCCTTTTTGTCACAGGTGGCCAGTTTTGTAAAAGAAGAGGTGAAAAACTTGTAAGCCTATTAAAATTATTGAATATTGAAAAGAACAGCTAGTATAATTGCTGTCTGCCTGTTACAGAATGGCTGTGGAATATCAAAAATTGAACTAGGTCTGGCTAGACCTAGGTAAAGGGGAAAAAGAAAGTTTTGACCTTAAACACAAAAATTGTCTGAAAATATGGAGGTAGGAACTTGATACCATTTCTAGTTGGGTTTCTCGTTGGTCTGTCATTTTCTGTTGCTCAGTTTATTCCATGATAAACCATCTCTTGCTGATCCATCAAGCAGGACTTACAGTCCATTTTGAAAAGCAGGCTTAAAAGGCCTACTAGGAGACAATGATGAAAAGCTGAGAGTCTTTATTGACAACTAGGTATTCAAAATAATTTATTTGAAAACCATGGGAAAATAAATGGATATATATGTCATAATTGAGACCAGTTTTCTACAATCTTAATAAACATTGTCATTTTTGTTTTCTCCAGTTGTGCCATAGCATGCTGAAGTAAATTACTGGAGGAAGTATACATACGGAGGAGAAAAATGTTTTGGTTATGATGCCATCTGTCCAATGCTAGCTGACTGCTGAGGCAGTGGAAATTTAAATTAATATAATTCAGTTTCTGTAATCTTCTTAAATGTCAAATTAAATTAGCATCAGGATTGGCACTTTTTAGACTGACTTGATGGCTGTGATTATAGTTCCTTCTTGCCTTTTCTAGTTTCATTTATTGTTAGTTGCTATTATATGTTCATTAAAAAGTAATTTAATAAATCATGGGATTTCCTGCCTATAAAACAATTATCAGAATGAAGAGTGAAGGCAATGGTTGGGGAATATGCTGAAATTGGGTAAGCCTTTGTGAAGGTGAAGCAGGACACAGAATCCTTTCCATTTAATTAAAAAAAAATATTAAGTATACAGTAACTATTTAGTATAAGTATATACTGCGTTCCTCTACTCTCCATAAATAAGTGAAGCAGGACTTGAGACATCTTCTGGGTTCTAATTCTGTCTCTACCAGGGGTGAATGTAAAAAGGTCACTTGTGTCAATATTTTTGGGAGCCAATGTTGAATTAATTTGTTGGTTATTCAAATGGAAAGATAACTTGGCAATATCATGATGCTGGGGACAGTAATTCACAATTCCCCTACACAGGTAAGTACTGAGAACTGTACTGAAATGATTTTAAGGAATCACCAACCAATTAATTAAAAAAAATTCAGAGATCCTCTGGGTACCCAAATACACTTTCTGAACTTCATTATGACATGGATGTTTGTGAAACCATTCAGGACCAGGTGCTTTTTAGTGGCCTTTCTGTACTGTTTGAATACGTCTATTCAAGTTGTTTAAAAGGTCTCCAATCACAGAGTGAGAGTGAGGAATGGTGGAGGAAGCAATGAAAGGTTGGTGAGGGGGAATAGGGGGAGCCTGAAAGAGAAAGAGAGAGATTGTTCATGCAGGCAGAGAGCATAGGAGCAATAACTGGGACTGTGTTTATACTGTCATGTTAGCTTAGGATTCAAGGTCACACTCAATGGTTTCCTCATTGCTTACACATTAATGTTCACCCTGGCTGTCAGACAGAGCTTGGATCTGACCATGAACACAGCTGCATACACAATCTGCAAAAGCCTAACAATTTTGAGGTCTAGGAAGGAGTCAAAGTGTATATGGAGAGAACTGAAAGAGGCAGGCCAGCTGAGGGATGCAGTGAGATAAATGATGGAGTGCTGGGCAAGGAAGGGTTAAGCTCAGGGGGATTCAGGAGAGAGCAGGATGGTGGCCAGGCAGGCTATATTCAGAGACACAAGAGGCAGTTGTCTTCTGCAAGCAGACTCTGTCAAGAGGTTTTTCCTTAACTTCACGGAGGTGGAGATCACTAGGAGCCAACCTTCTCATGTTGAAAGTGTGGAAAGAGCTACTGACAGAAGCCATCTTCTCCAACAGCTCCTCCAGTCAGCACACAGCCTGGGACACTACCTGCCCAAGGAGACTTGTGCTTCCCATTAGCAGTGGAGGGAACTTCTAAACAAGAAGATGCAACAACAGCAACAGCTGTCTTTGCAAGAGACAAAAATAAATACTTCCAGTTCATACAGTATCTCTTTAAAACAGACAAATATTTCCTAGTAATAGCCATAGTGTGCGGAATTAACATAACTGAGCACTCTCTAAGGACAATGCAGCCTTCAGAGCCAGAGAACACACCTACATTGTGTATGATGTGTGCCTATATGACTCAAAGATAATATTTACAGCTGTGGTGGTTTGGTTCCTCAGAGCATGCCATGAGCCTTCCTTTCACACTATGTTATCCCAGGCTGCATTGTTCTGTAAGGGAGACACGGAGTCTGGCTCCCTTCAGAGTATGCTGGGAATCCAGAAATCGTGCATGCTGCACTGACTCCTACAGGATCACGCACATTCATCTCAGAGGTGGCAGGCTCATTACAGCCAGTAATTTCTCTTTCAAAATCTGGCTCCTCACCATCTTCATAAACCCTGAAGCAAATATAATAGTACCCTCAGGCCCTCAAGAATGCTCATACGGCAGGAATTTGGCATCTTCCAAATGTGATTCATAGGCTTATTCATTATGTTGTGCACCTTAAAAAATCAAGAAGAGAGACCAGGTATACTGAATACATGAGTTCATTCCCATTTGATGAGGAAATATCTTTACTTGATAGAACCTAACATTTCTGATAAATTTGGGATTGAAGGATCTGGTGGATAAATTGTTGAGCATAAACGTGGAAGAATTAGGGAAGGTCAAAAACTGGAGAGAGGTGGACCAACTAGAGAACAGACTGAGATAAATAATGGAATGATAATTATAAATAAGAAGATTTAGAAGGAATAAAAAAGTGAACAAGGGACAGCAACCAGATAACTTCTGCAGTCAGGGGCAAGTACCATGGCTCCCTATTGAAGTTACATGGTGGAAGGAGAGAAAATATCCTTGTGGCAGTTAGCACTGTGTGGACAGTGTTATGGTACCTAAACGTCATGTGTTAGATGACTACTCAGATTTACAGTGGCTGAACAAACAGGTAAGAGCATCCAGGTACTTGCATATCAGGAACAGAGGACAAATTCTTGTTAACAGTTTAGTTTGTTCTTGTGTTGCAATACTATCTAAGCCTAGCACTTATTTTTAAATGTTGCAGCTTTAGTCACTTACAAATATGGGACCTGTCAACTAAGATATGATGTTTTGCAGTGATTTTAGACTTCTACTGTTCTGCAGCTATTTCAATGGAAGGCATTCTTCCATGGAAGATGTGTTGTCTTCAAACAAAAGTCACAGTAAAAAGTTACCTGTACTTCCTGGAAATCAAAATGCCTTCAACACAAAGACAAGTTGTTATTGAGCATTTGGTGGTTTACCTTATCCAGATATGCCTTTCTGTCTATCTGAAGGGGGCTGCACAATAGACAGGAGTTGTTTTAAAAAAAGGCTTCAAATGAGAGATGGGGAAAAAGAAATAAATGTAATGGCAAAAGTCTTTGACAGTATGCAGTACTGGACAAAGATGAGGCATGAAAAGAAGAAAATAGGGTCAGAAAAAGAAAGGGACTTTTGGAAGGGAGACCTTAAGGGTGGTACTGAAGAAGATTGGAAGCTTTGGAGGTCATTTGAGGTAAACAAAGATGACATGATACTTATAACGGAGAGAATTTTACGTCCAGCAAATACAATTCACAGCCTTTTTAAAGACTTGCATAAAATTTACTGGTGAGAGAGAAGCATTTCTTCTCACCATGTGGTCATTCAAACCATGCTAACACACTGGCACCCTGTGCATGTTATGGGATTGCTTCTTGGTGAATACCAAATAATTACTCTTACCACTGAAGAGATTAATAGCATGAAAATTAAGCTTCTCTAAATGCAATCTTTATTATTAGAGCTCTGAGTGTGTTGCTGAGAATCCATAGCTCAGTGTTCAAAAAGTGCACAGTATGTACTGTGTTATCAGTATTTTAAAAGTTAAAAGTATGATGGGAATTTCAGCATTAAAAGTAATCCCATATGAAACACTCTCCAGGAGCTAATCTATTGCCACTTCCGGTTTATATAACTAGATCAACCATAATGAATTAATAAAAATACATGGCAACTCCTCATGCACTTAGCAAAGCACGTAGCACTGACACATTCTTTAAAGGCTTATACAACACATTTCTTTAGCCTACTGCCCAGGCTTTTTGAACATAGTGTCTTATTTTGGTGCCTGGAGTTTTCAGGTTTCCAGACTTGAGATGGTGTCTGATTTTCAGGAAGTCTCACCTTCAGAGAGTAATAAAGAGCCACAGTCAGTGGAAGTTAAAATTGCTCAGCCTTTGGAGATAAAAGGTCTGATAAACTGATTGTATTTTTGGAGTTATTTTCATTCGGTACAAGAGGACTGCAGGGAGGGGTACGGTCTCCCCACAACAGAACTGCTCAAGGTCCTGCTGTGTTTTCACCCTTGCCAGAGGAAAATTCCCTCCTCCTCAAAGTGGTGTGTATACTGGCAGTGAAAGGCAAAGAAGGAGATATTGGTTCCTTTCATTTACTGAAAGCTATACTATTCCTTGAGAAAAGGGATGGGGGTCAGGTAGGGATGTGAATAACGGCCTAAACAACCTGTTGTTCACAGTTTATGCAATAAGCCCTGCTCTATCCTTCTATCCTCTTCCCCATGTCATAAAGAGTCATTCTCCTTCTTATTTGCACATCCTTACACAATGGTACAAGAAAAAACTTCTGTTCCTCTGTGCCTTTGTTTCTCCTCCTTCTGGTATATTCTTCTTGATATCTCAGTACCCATGTGAAAGATCTCTTCTTGTGTTTGTTAAGGTCCTTATCTGTATTTTTGGTAGTATCCACTGTTTACATCAATTCATCTCCTTAAATAAAAAGAGAACTGAATTATGCTGGGTAGAAGAGGCAACAGAATAACCTCCTGACCTTTCTCTAATCATTTGTGGTTATGTTCATGAGTATAAGCTCCACATGCTGCAAAATCTTTGGAAAGATAATATTGCTTCAAAGTGAGTTTCAGTATTAGCAGATGTCTTCCAGAGAAGTCAGTTCTAAAGCAAAGTTTCAAGGTTAACAGTAAACCTTCCATTTCTGTAGACAGCTTATCTGGGTTGTGATTTCGTAACATTACATTTATGGCAAGAAGCCAAAGTTGCCCATGGTGGAAAGCTATGGATGAGTACTTAGCTCAGGCACAGAGCTACTTGGAGGAGGGTGTACCTCTCCCAAGACCAACTTAGGTCCTGGGACAGTGCTGTTGCTTTTACACCTGCTACAGACAGGACTTTTAGTCCCAGTAGACCTTGGTTGGCTTTGTGAAGAATCAAGGATCTGGAGACACCAAGAAGAGACTCCACAGGGAATCAGTGAGGGATCGGCCAGTTTAGTACTTTCCCATTCACACCTTCTGAACCTCATATTGGGCTTTACTGATGGGCTTGCACAGTTTCCCATACTGTAAAAGGGATTTATAACTTCCTACACAGTGGTGAGTGAGAACACAGTGCCAGTGCTGATCCAGCTGTGTGCCCCAGACCCATGATCCCTCAGAGACCATGTGCAGGAATCTCAGATTTCCAGTTCTTGGGAGACTTCATGTTTACCTTGTCAGCACATGCTTCTCTTATCATTCACCTGATGTTTACTGATAACTATTTCTCCACCCAAATCTACAGATATTGTAAGGATCTTGTCCCAGCAGTACACACAGCAGGGACATTTATGGCATGGGCTGTCTGAGCTCTCAGCTTGCTCACGACATGCTTATTAGCTCTGTGTCAGCACTGGCCAAGTTACACTTGATCTGGATCTGTGGTTAACGAGCACTTACATTTCCTTGATTTTTCCATTACCTATAGTATCCTGGACCTTTTTCAGTTCAGATAATAGAGCGTTAATAAAAGTTCTTTTGCTATAATTTGCATTAAAAATGAGACAAATATGAGAATACATATATTTTTCCTCTTGCATTTGTAAAACAGATAAAGACACACATATAAAAATAATAACAATGAATAAGAAAATAATAGCTATGAAAAAAATCACATCTAAAGTCATTCTGAAGGAAGAAAGGACAGGGTAGAAATATCTTGACGTAACTGTTTCATGGCACCATAAGCCTGGAAAAAAGGGTCCTTTAGTTAACATTAATTGTTAATATTCAGTTACCCAATGTTTAACTAATTCCTTCGGCAAAGTTTTGCAGTCACAAACACTCTCTCTCTCTCTCTTTTTTTTTTTTTATTTTTTTTTTATTTTTTTTTTTTTTAAGGGCAAACCTCTAAAGAACTACATGAAGAACTGAAGAACTGAACTCCTAAGACAAAGTCAATCACAGGAACGAGAGACACTATTACTGCTCTGTGCATTTAGTCTGATAGTGGATTAGTCCTAGAAAAAAAGACTAGAAACACCCATAACTCTCTCACAAGTGGCCTTGTCAGAAATTTACTGTAAAAAAGAATTATAAAAATATTTAAATTCCTAATTAATAATGAAAAGGTAGAACTAAAATGACTTCACTTTCATGTGGCAGTTACAAAACAACCTCTTAGGCTGTTAATTACAAGTCAAAAAAGAAAGAGACATTTTCAGACTTGAATGTTTTAAACAAAGTCAATTTTTTTTGAGAAATGGGAGACTGCTATGAGACACAAATTGCAGGAGATGAAGTGATCATACAAGAATAATTGACATCCTTATGTGAGGGATCTGCTTGTTAGAAAAGCAATTTGTATTTGTCCACAATGGTAGTCATCTGTCAGCTAAATAACAAGGATTATAGCGTAGCTTCTGATTTCGTTCCAGATATTAAAAAAAAAAAAAAAAAAGCCACGTTTTGTCTAAAGTAGACATTGGTACAAAATTTTATACAATTACATGAAATGATCTGTGAACAGAAAATTGTGATGATGTGGTAAAGGGTTGCAAACACCAGAGGTTTGATTGGTGAGGTCTTGTGTACTTCTCCCTTCTTTTCTTTTCATCCTATGCAAGTCAGTTAGAATTTTCAGGTAAGTTTGAGTTCTGAATCATGTGTACACTTTCTGCTCTATGCAGTTTCTGCAGACTGTTCTGCAATGGGACATCTAAGGCATACAACATGGTGAGTAAGTATGTGAAACCAATTTTACTCTTTGGATATCTGGAGTTACAATCCTCCAATTCCTGATCTGGGGCTGCCACACAAAAAATCTCTGCTCCACAGATCATCCCTAATTGTGATATAAACAGAAGACAGGTAGAGGGGAAGGCAGAGACTGGAGGACTGTAAACTGATCACACAAAATTTGAGAAAAAAAAACAACAACCACCACAGATATAAACCATGCAATTTTCCTTGAAAGCTGAGTCTGGCAGTGAGATTATAAAAGGCTGTTTTTATAACCCTAACAAGGATGAGCACTGCTTTGTTCTGTTTGTTCTGTCCCCTGTCTGTCATGATTCTTACTTCTTCCTATTTTTCTCAAAATCCTGTGATGGATTGTATGTCTCCCCAGTTTTTATAACTATATTTATTACCATCAGCCTCAATATTTTTAGATAACAAATTATTACAATGGAGCTTTTTCTCCATTCCATGGCTTTTTCAGTAATTTTGGTTTGCTCTTTACTGCAGCTGTTTTCCAGTTCTCTGAATATCCCTGCATTTGATAGCACTCTGTTTAGATAACTACATAATCATTCCACATCTCACTGTGATGGCAAGTCTTTGGAAAGTCTGAGTTAGGACTGCCTCCGGGATTAACGCATGAAAGAGCTGCCAGGCTCTTTGTGAAATAGGAAACAGGAAAACATCTACCAGCCATGTCCTGAATATTGTCCAAGCCCTTGTCCTTTTGAGAGTGTAAGACGGTGTCTTAAATCCTAATAAACATTCTACATTAATTTGCACTGATGTAGCCCTAGCAGAGGTACTTCATTTCCATTACTATCACTAATAATAAACCAGTTAGATATGATGGTGAGGTTCTTATTTGAGTCATTGTCTATTACATGGTAGAATGGGGTGAAGAATGCTCTGGAATCTGCTGTTGGGAAACAGTGTAACAGTCCCTTATTTACCATTCTGCTTCTCATGCTCCAAAAATAAGACAGTGCTTTTTTATCTTCAAAGAAACGAAAAGAAAAAAGAAAAAAGAAAAAAAAAAAAACAACTTGCTAAATACTGTATTCATTTTGTGTGTATATATAATGTACATTATCTCCAGTAATTGCTGACAATTTGGAAATGCCTAAATCAGTATATTGACCATCAATAAATGAGAAGTGACAGTAAGTATATAGTTGGCTGCTCCACACATTTATGAACAAGACTACTATAGTTAAGACTGGAAAAATATGGGACAAAAGGCCAAGCACTTTTGGTGGGAAAACATCTCTAGCATTTTATTTACTCTTTAAATTGTCTTTTGATTAACTTTGTGGATCACTACAATCCTAGTGTAGGTTAGTCATTATTTAATTAGAAGATAGAGACAAAGAAGAATCCTGTTTATAACTCTTAATCTACTTAAGTTATTATCTAAACAGCAGTCCTGGGAGAATATTCAACATATTGAACTGATTCATGCATGCTTCATTAGCTTTTTATATCTTAACTGTACATAATCATTCCCAGCCCTGTCATGGTTATCGTGGTGGAATTTCCACTGAAGTCAATGAACTCTGAGCATAAATTGACTGCAAAACAGTTACTGGGACAAATTCTCTCTTTATCTGAAACCTTTGAAATGCCACTGGATTGAGTGGAATTGCTAGAGACATGACTGGATTTGGTTTAATTTTCTGGTATTTATTCAACTTACTGCCTTGAAGACCTGTAGTTCTCTCATTTAATTTTAATATTTTGAGCTGAACTTGACAAATAGTGATAAAAATAATGCCTACGGTGTTTGGTTGAAAAGCTTTTTTGTGACAACCTGAAAGATTTCTGTTAGCATCAGCAAGCCCTTGATTGAGCTTTTAGTGGTCATAGAGGAAAGGTAATTGAAAATATCAGTCAGCTATTAGGGTGCTTGGAAAATTGTAATTTTTCCATGGATTTTTAAAAATACGGCTAAAAATTTATTGCATTCAGATTTGTGCAAAACACAGACATTTAAAATATATTTGAAATGAAGTAATTTTGTTTTGTTTCATTCCAAGTTCAGGCCATATTTTCAGAACTTTTTTCTCTAGAGACAGGAGAAATAAGAAAACATGAAAATAAGCACAGGAGAACGGGAAGAGGGGGAGATCTAATGCAGTCAAGACTTGTTTTATTCACCTTTAAAAAGGGGAAATATTTGAAAGGAAATTATTCTTCCCTCCCTCCCTTCCTTTCTCCCTTCCTTTCTTCCTTCCTTCTTTCATAAAGGAATAGGTTTGAGGAAAATAAAGGTTTAAAGAAAAATCTTTAGGAGCTCTACTAATAGAGGCACAGAGTTTGCAATTGCAACACTGTTCAGGACACTGTGGCACCCTATACAGTCAGCTGAGAAATGCAATCACAAAGTCTAAAACAACCACCTAGCATGGGATTTGTTTTAGCTACATCAAGTTTAGATTTCTAGCCAATATAATAATTTAGGCTTTTTTTTTTTTTTTTTTTTAAACAATGTAGGTATTGAAGTGTTTTCAGAGAATTCTTCCAATTTATGTTGACATCTGCCTTGTGGATGTTCTTTCTCTCTCATACAGAGGGAGTCTAACTGACCAGGTTAGACCAAATACTTGTCTTTTGGAGATGGTTAATGATATCTGAATGAATGACAGCCAAGATGAATATGTCCATGTACACTTCCACCTGAGATATCAGAAGACATTAATTTTCCTCTAAAACAAGTTCAGCATGCATGAAGCAGGATCTATGGATCACACTGTGGTATACAGAATTTTTTGGATGATTCTGATAAGGAATCAATATTTTTTTCACTACTTGTTATTTTTAATAGCACTATAGAGATATTACAGACCAAATTTAATAAAGAGAAAGTGTATTTTGCAGATTTTTTGTGTACATCCTCTTCATGCTGTTACTTAGTTTTCATGCATAGAAAAATCTATTCTTTTTATCTTCCACAGATCATCACTAAGGAATTAATTTGAAATCTGCTTTGATTTTACATATTATCTGCATACAAGGTTTGCTCACCTGATTTTAGTGATGCTGTAATTTCAGTGTTATTGACCCAGCATGGGCAGTGATAAAAGGATGCTATAATCATTTGGTTTGTTATCTCCCAAGCAGGATACTGGCTAAGCCACTTGCATACAAAAAATTCTGCCATACTTTTCCACAAATCTCCATCTACATGCTTAGAAGACCATACAAGTCCCATCACAGTTCATCATGTGGGGCGAACTGTAGAAGCTTTCTGGAGCAGAAAATCACTGGTTTGGCCTCAGTATTCCTAACCATACGTGAGTATGAACGCAGCACCAGAGGACCAGCAACATAAAAAAGGCTGTACATAATGTGGTAGTCAAAGAAAATACTTTCTTTCAGCAACAGTGCATCTTTTAAAAGGTTCCTATAACAGGTTCACAGGTTGTTTTCTAATTATGCTACTCATTTCTAGTTGCACAGAATGGATGTATTGGATGCATTTCTCCTGCATTCTTTTTCAGGAGGAATGTTAAAATGTTATTCCTGCTTTCTGAAAGTAATGAACTGTACTGCAATCTTAGCAAAATTTGCAGGGTAAATAGACTCTAAATCATTAATACTACTTCCTAAAACTCCACTGAGGTTTCCCACCCACAGATTGACTTAGCCCAAACCCAGCTGGGCCTGTAGTATGTGATGAGATCACAGCTTTCATTTCTGGGGCTGTAGGTGTAAGCTAAGAGCCTATCAGCATTGCTGCTGTGAATATCTTTCTGAGGATTTATAATTTAGTTTTTAAATATTCATCAATCTGATTCTTGGCATAGGTGCAACATTTGGTTTTAAAGTGGAGAAAGCACTTTAGATAATCAGTTATTTTTCAAGTTTTGGGATATTTTGCTGACATTCATGCTGTAGCAATAGAAAAGGCACTCATTAAAACTGAAATATTGCAAGCTCTTTCTGTGGAAGATGTGGTATGTTAGCAATTAAGAAAATCTAAAGAACTGAGTCCTTAAGCAATACGCAAAGACACACACCTGGTTTTTATATTTTCATCATGTTTGCATGTTACGTCAGACAATGCATTTAAAACAACACTTTCTGTACCATGTCCAAGCTATATATTCCCATGACACATTTTCATTTGGCTGAATGTTGAAATACTGGTGGCCCCACTACACTCTGCTTTACCAAATGAAGTGATGAAGCTTGTAATGCTGTAATCCTGAGGTTCCCTTTCCTTTACTGCTCTGAACCTAAACTCACAAGAGAAAATCTTGCGCTTAGATGAGTCCCGGTATTTGAAATTGCAAGTGAGCCACTTACAGTTAAAATATTTGATTTATCTGAATATATATAGCTAAACTATCACTGTTGCAATGTACCCACATACACAAAACTTGAAATCTTGACTGTGTACCCAGGGCCAGTTATGAAGAGAAACACAGGTTACCAGCTGGAGTTCCTGATTCAAGACTGGGCGTTTAGACTTCCATTTAGTTTTGGTCCAACCATCAGTCAGTTCTACCCCACTGAGGGCAGCTTCTTTTCACCAGCTGGGAGAGTCTGTTTCATTGATTTAAGGTCACAAGGAGACCTGAAATTTCAGGCTTAACTCTTTATCTTCACTGCCCAGCAGGGTTCAAGACATGAAAGCCAGTATGTGTGCTCTAATTAGCCGACACTTTTAGCTCAGGTCAGGCCTGGTCTTGGAGGAATAGATACAGCTTTTGTCAACATTAATGCTAACTGCCTCTATGACCCAGATCTCTGTCTTTGCCCCTCTCATTCCCCTCCTCCTGAGGATATTAGGCATCTCACCTGTTCCATGCAGCCAGGGCTTCAGTCTCAATGAAGTTGAATACTTGTATACACTTGGAAACTAGATGAGATTAACTAAATGATGTAAAGTCAATGTGCAATAGCTGCTTTAGAACAACTCCATGTGTGCATAAACCCTGTGGGCCACCTTAATCTCTTTCAGCTATATGTGACATCCAAAAGGACATCTCTAGGCAGTTGCAGTAACAAGCTCTCTCACCACGTCCCCTCCATGCCACCTCTCTGGAGCAGAATTGCAGGGACCTCCACTGATCAACTTTCACCAAGCTGAAAATTTCCAATTCATTTATCCTGTTTGTTTTCTTTCTTTTAACCATTTTCTTATCTATGAGCACACCTTTACCTTTTTCTCCATAATCTCTCAGTTTCTTTTACAGCCTCTTGGGAGAGACTTTGCCAAAGACTGTTAAAAAATTAAAAGAGTTACATCATCCTGCTCTCTCATCCCTCATTTTGACATATTCAAAATATTCTCATAGATTAGAATGGGGTGCTGGAATTAGGAAATGAAAGTGGCAGTACCACTGAGTCCCTGCAGAACAATACCTTTAATAGAGCTTATTTAATGCTAGGTTTTGTATTTACTTAATTAGTTGTGGAATAACCTTTTATATCTTTTCCAGCTCTTTGTCCAAGTGGCAATCTTGTCTTGGCATTTTGCTTTAATGGGTCAAGAAATGAGTTGAACAAGGTGACTTAGTATGGAAAAGCTTTTAAAAGGTGAACAGCAATAGCTTTTTTTTTTTTTTTTTTTTTTACCAGCAAAATTTAATGACACCTTTACAGCCAATTACACATTTTTTCCATTCCATTCCATTTTCTGTTTTTTTTCTCTCTCTCTCTCCTTTTTTTTTTTTTTTTTTTTTTTTCATTTTCTGTTTCTTTTTGGTGTTAAAGCACTGGGGCCCATAAATGGGGAAAAGATAATGGTTTACAATCAATGCTTGTGGACCAGACAGCTAATCTGAACTTAACTAAAAAGTCAATATTTAGCTGTACCTTATCAGTGGAGAAATGTCAAGCACAGAGGTAGACATGAACAAATTTCCAACTCGTTTCTCTTTCTTATGCCTAAGCATTCAAAGTGTCATGGAAGAGTTTCAACATCAGATAAGACAAAACTGCCTTTGAAAAAAAAAAAACCCACAACGTAACAAGTGACAAACTTGCGGCTGCAGAGACTAGAGTTTATGAAATGAAAATACACGTCAAAAATTCATTCTAATCTCTCCTCACACATTCCATTGGTCACCTTCCAGTCTGTGTGATGCTAGCAGTTGATAGTTAGACGCTGCAGGCAGTCTTTAAGAGATAGCAGCAGGAAATGTTTTCTTGCTGAGTGAAGTCATAATTTGTTGCCACCCAAAACAAAATTGACATAAATCATTTTGAATTTGAAAATTGCTGCAGATTTTAATATGTGTGAGGTACTGACTTGGAATTGTGCTGTGCTGGCAACAACTGCCACAGAAAACAATTTTTGTAATTAAAAATGAGTTTCTTAACTTATCTCACAATGAACATAACTTTTACAAAATCTGCAAGTCATTTCACTGGTTTAATTTTCGTAATGGAGTTACACCAGGAAAGGATTTAACCCTTGGCTAGAAATTGGAACTGCTTGGTTTATTCCCATTGCCACTTACTTCACAAGTGATTTTTTCTTAATTTTAAGAGATGATGACCCACAGTTCTCAAGCAGTCATGGGGTTTGCTGCACTAAAACAGTAAAACGGTAAAATGGTGTTTTTGGGAATCTTCATAGCACACTGAACTTTGTGGCTGGGTAATTTCAAAATAGGTCTATTCATCTCTTTGTGAATGGGAGGATGAGGATGAAAGTGAGGCAGGCTGTGGTGTGAAAAATTGCAATTCTGGTCGTTAATGTTCTTTTTCAGTAGAATATCATTAGGGAAACAAGGAATTGGAGGAGTGGAAAAGTCCTGTTGGACCACAAATTGTTTCATTAAATGTTGTTAAGAATAAACCCATCAGGGAACAAAAATAACTGCATGACTAGTGCTTACTGAAGTTTAAATATTAAATATTACTGAAGCTTAAATATGGAAAAGGATTGCCAAAGTCTCTTCTAGGTAGAAATAATAATGGGAAAAATCAGAAATTAAGGGCTGTATTTGAATCCTCAGAAGTGGTCTTCATTGATACACAACATTCAGAACACCACTGTTCTGAACATTTTGGAAAGAATAATGGTATCTGCAGACTTTCCATGATTCCCAGATATTTATATCTTATGTTTAGTTTTGGAGGAGTTCCTTGCAAAATTTAAACCTTAACTTGTGAATACTTTAATTTTAATTGTCCCTCTTTTCTTCTTTCATTCAATGAACAATAGATATTCAGGTTGTGATTAATATGGGGAAAATAAGACTAAGATCCTTTTAAGTGCAAGGTGATCTGTACTTAGACATTGGTTATCAAAAAGTAAGGCAAGGATGCTAGTAGCAATTTGGAGATTTTATTTTTATTGGGTTATGCTTACCAAACCCATTTAATTAAGAGTTTTCCACTTCTAGCAGCATTCTACTTGCATCCTGGTACCCAATATGTATGAAGAATCAAAGGCTGTTTATGGGCCTTTGCTTTCCAGGACAAGACTTCCAGTCCTTCACATCAGGACAGTCTCAGTCCTAGTTCTGAAATCTTTTGTGTGCTTGTCAAGAGTGGGAGGACATGATTTCCCTCAGTGGGAATGCCAACACAAAAATTTTGGGTAAAGTTTTCACTAATGTTTTTGGAAATACTTCATTAATGAGCCCATTTCTTTTGTGAAAACATTTAAGATTAGTGGTGTGTATGTGCACTTTATCAAGGAAACATCTTGGAAATGCAGACACATTATATATTGTTACTTCTCCATTATATCTTCAAAAGTATTTAACCTTTGGCACCAGTTACCAGTTACCAGTTACCAGTTTTTCTCCATTGCCTGTTGAAATGGTGCATTGAAATTCTTGCATCTAATGAGTGAAATGTGTGGCTGAGATTTTTCTGCTGACCATGGATGTCTCCTACTGACTTATTTCAGAAAAGGTTGCATTCATTTGATATTGTATGTCATACAATATCAAAGAGAGAGAAAGGTTGCTCAATCAAAAAGTGATGAGCCTCCAGCTCTCTGTCTGGACTGGCTTCAGCTGCATTAGGGAAAACACAGCTAGTGTGAAAAAGATAATCATCTATATCTGCCTGATATACCTGTAGATTATTTTTTTTTCCTACATAGATGTGGGGACTTCACAGTTAAAAATTCATAATGGGACAACTTATTGTCACTTTTTGCAAAGCTGAAAAGTTGCTAATTTGATGTGATCAGAAGATATAGGAAATTTGTTTTTGATAACTAATTGCAATCCTGGTATAGAAACATATTTTTTATAGGTAGAATTATTGTATTGTTTTATTCCTTTACTATCTCAAGATTTTTTTTGCAATTGAAGTATAAATAAAGGAATTAAAAATTATTCTTAGAGGACTGCTTTGTATGAAAAAATGCACAATTTAAGGAAAAAAATCATATTTTTAAATAATTCATAATTCAGTCTTTAATGAATCTATTATTCATCTATGAATGTCACCCATTTAGACCTTTGGTAAATATCTTTGTCTACCTAGGTTTATTTTTCAGAAATGCATGCCTTAGAATATTCATAAACCCAGAAATAGGGAATCCTCCATTTTTCTTGGCAACTTGTTCCAAGGAGGAGCCACCTATATTCTTTTAAATAACTTGTTCCTAATTTTATTTCAGCCATCAGTCTTTGATCCATTTTTCTCTGGTAGCCTAAGGAGCACATTATTAACACCTATAGAATAATGTCAAGTAACTCCTGCATCTTCCTTTTGACAAGCTGAAGTGACAGACTTCTTTAAAATGTTCTCAGTAAAGTACTCATTTCAAGTTTCAAGTTTTTTTTTTTTTTTTTTTTTTTTTTTTTTTTTTTTGGCTTCTCTTTGTAATATCTTCAAGTTTCAACACCCTTTTGCTAATGTAGATACCAGAAATGAACTTGATATTCCAGAACTGATCTTGCCAGAGCTGCCCATAAAGGCAGAGATATTTCCTCACTCCTAGTTCTTCTTTCTTCTACATCCAGGGCTCAAAGAACCCTTTGGATGCGGCATTGTACAAAAGCCTCATGTTTAGTCTGTAATCAATCATAACTTCCAAACATTTAGCTGCTGCCTCCCAAAGGTCTCATCCTCTCCATGTATGACCTCTGTTCTTTGTTCCTGGCTCTATGACTTCATGACTTCTCAGAAAAAGGCTTTGAGACACAAAATATTTAGAAGCTGACAACGTGCTATGGGGAAGTGCCACCATTGCCTGCTTGTGCCAGGGTGCCACATGAGCAATGGGGGCTTCCCAGGACAGGGCAGGGCCTCACAGTCAGGGCCTGTCCCACCACCCTGGCCAAGGAGCAGAGCGGCTCTGGGGCAGCTGAGGCGCTCCAGCCCTGGATACCGGAACCTCCTGGGGATGGGCTGGGAATGTCAGGCCTGCTGGTGCCTTCAGCATGCAGACAGCTTGTCTGGCCCTTACATGTCTGGTGACTTGCAAGACATGACATCTCTGGGTGACAGAGTTGGCTGTGGCTGGAGGTAGGACATTGTTGTGGGTGTGCTTGAGGACTGGACAGGTAGAGCCAATCCTTTTTATCTGACTTGAAGTGGGCCAACATTAACACCCCTGCTGTACACCTCTAAGGATTGCACCGGTAACTTTAGCATTTGTGCTTGCAAGTTCTCTCTCCTCACTGTCTGTACTTAAACGCATAATGTTAACTTTAACACTATTGACTGAGATGACCTACTCCAACCTGCTGTGTAGGGTCAAGATATTTATGCTCTATCCCAGAATAACTTCTGTTTATATAATTTTCCCTTAAGGAACCTCCAGAAAGCAGATTCTATCACCTTCCTGCTTGTTCTCTTGCAGTGACTGCCTGCTTTTGTCATTTAGAAAGTTTTTCATCTCATCTGACTTTTATCTTCTTTACATCAAAATAAGCTGATTTGTTTTGTTCTTGCCCCTTCTGCACACAAAGAACAGTTGTCTTTCTGGAAGACCATTCTCATCTCACCTCTCATATTCCTATATATCTTAGATTAACAAGGCAAAAATCTTTTAACCATCCCTTAAAAGTTATACATTCTAAATCTCTTATTTTTATCCTGGCTGTTTCTAATTTGTCTAATTTTTTATTACAATGCAGTGCTCCCACAGGATCCTATACCATAGCTGTGATTTTATTAGCTCCAACAGAAATAATTACCACCTAAATCTTGCATATGACACTTTTATTAACACTTAAATAGCATTTAAGCATCAACTGCCTTCAATATGAACTTTTCTGAGGCAATATGTGAGTATAATAAATATATAGGTATGCATTGGAGTCAAGTGCAATATGCATTTTGCTCACTTGGAAAACTCAGTGAAGTTACGTTAATTGGGGAGAACAGTGCAGCAAATTAAAGAATGGGAACCTAAATCTTAGACATTTTTGGCTTTCGTTATTTTTGTCTTAGTGTAGCTTGTTCTATACAAATGCATGTGTAGGCTCCATTGTCTGTTTTGCATCATTCAGCTGTCTGATTTGGTATGCTGTAGGTCAGGTCACATATATATCATTTCTGAGCAAGGAAATTCTTTATTTTGGATGAAGTAAAATAACCTTGACTTATCACTAAAAAGAATAATTGTCTGGAATGTCTGCTTTTAAGTCTACTATTATGTACTGCAAATAAATTATTGTGTGAGTGTTACAATAAGCAGGGATATTCTGAGTGACAAAACAAGCACTGTGACCTGTAAGTAGTGTGAAATTTTGTGTCAAACCTCATGCTTATCATTAGTCACATAGGTAATAATCAGCAACCAGTCACTGACATCGGATAACTGAAAGCGGTATTCTAAAATATTTCTTGAAAACATGTCATGATGCTGGCTCCAAGCTTTTCTTTGTGCATGTTTTGGATTATTTGTTGAATAAGAGCCAGCTTTAAAATATAGTAAAAGGCACGATAGACTTGACTTTGACAGATGATGTCTTTTCCTCTGTTCAAACATCATCAGTCAGGAGTAACGTGGGTTTCAGCATTAACACACTGCACTCAGTGAACTAAAGCACTCACTATGCAGAAAATGCATGTTTTTCTTTCAAAACTACTATTAATGCTCCAACTAAAGAGAGATATTTTTTATCTTTTATGGATATTTACACCCAGTAAATGACCTTTCTTATCCTCTTAGGGATTTTTCTGAGAAAACATTTTTCTCTAGTGAGAAGACATTTTTACCGTAATCTTCATTCTTTAAGAAACACTGATGTGATGCCAAATATGAGGTGAAGTCTACAGAAGAAATGAAAGTATTCATCTTGTTGCAAAACCCTCTGGACTCCTTTGTTAAGCAGTAAAGCTAAACAAATTATGTGAACATTAATTTTTGACCATTTCATATATTTAAACAGAACTTTGTTTCTTCAGTGATACACATTTCCTTGGAATCCAATGGTTGCATATATAGAGAGTGGAAAAAAATCCTACTGTTTAAGGAATGCAATCTGAGGTTCATAATTGAAAATCATTAAAAAAATGCTGCTAGTTTGGGATGAAACAAAGTTAATTTGAAGCAGAGTTAGAAACAATTTGAGTATTAAGTTAGATCTTCTGTTAATGTACTTCCAATCATATTTGTTAAACAGTTGCAGTTAGCAATCATATCCTGTCTGAGACAATCTAAATAACCTGTCTGTGGAGGAAAATGAAAGGATATTTTTTCCAAACAAATCTATTATGATGAATTGTTTGCCAAATTTTGTTGAACAGAGATTACTTTGAAGAAAAATAATATGCAACAGCTGAATTTGATATGCTCTGTGTATGATAAACCCTTCCCCCCAGACACTCGAGATGAAACCTTTATGAACCCTAGGAATTTAGGACAAAATCCATTTTGGATATAAAATTTGTGATCCTGGGCTATTAGTGGATAACACTCCATTAGTGGATAACTAGGCTATTTATGAATTTTATGCTTTTTGATATGTTTATATACAATATTATTATATTATATATTATTATAAATATGTTTATAAGCATTATACTTATGCATGTTTATATAGACAAACACTGTCTTTTGCTAGACCAACACATCCATATCTTCAGGTTTGAAAAAGGAGAAATCCTTTAAAGATATTTGAAGGATTTCATGCTATAATTGCATATAATAATAGAAAGACAAAAGCAAAATGATTAAAAATAAGATCTTCACTGCAGATTTAAGAAATGGATTTATTTATGTCTATTCTGTAGGTTACCCGAGACCAAAAACAGCATCTCTTTCTGCAGCAAAGAGATTAATTTCTTTTCATTTGAAGGTTCAGTCCACAGTAAATGGGCTGTAATAATCACACATCACGTACCACACAATACTGGGTACCTTGGCAAACACTACAGCCTTGATCATCTGGGAACTTTGAGAAATTGATGATAGTGGTTCCACTCACAGAATGAAGAAAAATGGAGGGAAAAGTGATTTGAGGACAGACATTATCTAATGCAAGGAGACAGTGTGATTGTGTATTCATGTCTGTGTCTCTCCAGTGTGTTATCTTGGCAAATGTTAGCAGAGAGTCTTTTTTTTTTTGACATTTTTTTGACATTTTGCAGCACTGTATTGGGCATAGGGACTTTCTGTAGGATATGCATATTCCTGCATAAAACCAAAAGCAAAGTAAAATAAATAAATAAATCCAAACACATGCTATGTATGTATTAGACTGACTTTGAGAAGTAGCAGTGGAAGGAGGGGAAAAAGAATAAATTATTAAAAATACCCTAAAAAGAAAAGTGACTAAATGCATTTCCAAAATAGATTTGAAATGTTCTAGGTAGAATATGTTAGAGTAACAGAAGATATATCTATCCCTAAACAAAGAAGAAAGCAAGAGGTAAAACCTTATCATTAAATAGCCGTGTTGGGTATTCAGTTAACTTCAGAAGATGGAAGGGGATCTAAGTGGTGAGAGAGAATGTATGTTCTGGAAAACAAGAAAGGTGCAAACAAGTTTGACAGGAGAAAACAAATAACAGGAAATTATTTTTTTTTAATCAAAGGCAGGAAGTCTGTGAACTTTTATCAAAGCAGCCAAATCATTCTTGCTGCCTTCCTTATCAGCACAAAAAATGTGGGAACCACTCTCTTTTTAGGCTTTAAAGATATGTCATTTCTGTAAAGCACAATGAGTGAAAAAGGAACTCTCATAGTTGCCATAGAACTGAAAAAAAAAAAATAAAAATCAATTAAAATTAAATTAAAATTTAATTTGGACTGGAAAATCATAGCCTCTCTTGAAGGAGTCCTATGGCGCAACTCTTCAACTCCAAGAAAAATTCTGAAAGTGGAACAGGTTGCTCATGACCATGCCCAGTTGGTGTTGAAGACCTCTAAGAAGAGAGATTTCTTTGGGCAACTTGCTTCTTATGGATATTTCCCACCCAATCTTGTATTTAATCAAAATTTCCCTCACTACAAATTTTGCCCATTGTACATTGTCCTTTCACTGGGAAGAGAGTGACCTTGTCTTCTGTATGTACCCTCTATAGCCTCTCATTAGGTAGCTGCAGATAGCAAAAAGAAAGATCTCCTTTAGCCAGGTCTTTTTTAAAAAGAACAAACCTTGTGTTCTTAGTCTCTGTTAATGAACCTTGAACTCCAGTCCTGCAGTCAGTCACCTGTGTGGCTGTCCACAAGGTTCAGTCCAGTTTGTTAATGTCTTTCTTGTAGTGGTGAAACGGAGACTGGCCTCAGTGTTCCACATGTGCCGAACACAAGGCAACAAGCACTTTTCTTGATCTGCTAGCTAAAATCCTTCTAATACAGCCCCATATGATATTTACTCTTCCTTACTGCAAGGGTGGTTGGTGGCTCATATTCAACCCAGTGTCTACCAGGACCCCAAATCTGTTTCTGCAAAGCTGCTTTCTAGCTCTGAGTCTACAATGACTTCCTAGGTGCATGGAAGAGTTTGCATTTGTGTCTGCTGAGCTTCATGAGCTTCCTGCCAGCCCATTTCTCCAGTTTTTCATGGACCCTGTGCCTTCCCTTCATTGGGTGTGTCAACCACTGCCCCAATTTGGTATTGTCCACAAAATTGCTGAAGGATACTCCATCTCAAATTCCAAGGTTGGAGATTAATGATGAAGTTCAACAGTATGGGTCCCACAATTAATCCTTGAGGAATGTCCTTAGTAACCACGGGCCAGTTGGATTTTAAATTCTTGATCATAACCCTGTGACCCCAGTATTTTAGCTAATTTTCCACCCACCCTGTAAGTTCAATCAAATTGGCTATAGGGATACCATGGGATACCTTCTCGGAAGCCCTGAAAAAATCAAGGTAATTATTATCCACTGCTCTCCCTTTGCATGCTGAGCCAGTCAGCTCATCATAAAAGACAATTAGTTTTCTCAGGCATGGTTTGTCCTTAATAAATTTATTCTGGTTGTGCCCAGCCACTTTTTTACATGCACTTCTTTTGCACTAGAAACATATTCGTGGTTTTCTCCATAATTCCCAGAGACTCATGTTAGGTTGACCTGCCTGTCATTCCTTGAATGTTCCTCCATGCCTTTCTAGGATTTTTTTTTTTTTTTTACCAGCCATGAGGAACATTCCATGATCCTCATGAACTTCCAAAGATGATAAAGAAATGCCTTTCCATGACATCTATCAGCTCTCCCAGCACCCTGAGATGCATTACATCCAGTCTAATAGATTTGTTCATATCCAATTTGTATAAGCAGTTCCTTAATTTTAGATTTACCATATGATGATAAAAAATCATCTGAACTGGAAAATACTAATACATGTACTAATACTAATACATGAAAAATGAAAATAAAAATGATTGCCATTTTAAAATTAAAATTGTTTGCTCTACTGAAGAGTTAGACAGTAGCAAATATTTCATTGATCTTGAAAATAAAGCAGCTGGTCAAATTATCAAATTTATTGCAGAAGACCCATGTAATTACTAAATAAAATGTTATAAATCATTAAGAAGATATGAAAATATACATTTTCAGCATGACTATGGCAAGGTCAATTGTGTTTTCTGTGTGCAATTATGTGCTTCATCTCCTTGAGTAGGATAAAAGAAAAGTGATGAATGTATTTTATATAGACTTTCACAGTCTTTCAATAATATCACCCATATATTAATAGGAAAATAAAATTAATGACAAAATGAGAAGGATAGTTCTGTTATATCTTATAAACTGTCTAAAATGAAAAAGACAGTTGGGAAACATGGTCTGTTTTCATCAATATGAATTTTTTCCAACATGAATATTATGTGTCTTCCCTGTAATGAGACCATCTAAGTTAAAAATATTTTTAAACAAATTGGAAAACAAAATGGAAACTTGATACACTTTTCATATGGCAGAAAATTACTTAATTTGGCAGGATTATGGAAGACTGAGAATCTCACAACATTACTAAATTGGCAGTAGTATGGCAGACAGTTCCATATAGCCAACAGCAAGATCACACACACTGAAAAGAATATTTTTAACTTCTTGTGCATATGGCTGAGCTCTAAATTCATTGTAGCCTCATCTTACAAAAAGAACACTTGGAGTCTGCACTAAGACATCATTAAAAGTTTCTGTATTTTGAAAAAGGTCCTCCTGTGTCAAGTTGTGTTCATTTATAATTAAAAAAGAAATCAGAAGAGACATAGGTAGACAAAAGACAAAAGCTCTAGATGTAGTGAAAAAGAGTTATTAGAAACACAGGAAGGTCGCACATAAACAGTATAAATAACTATATAAATAAGTAATGAAAAAATTAAAATTATGTGTAAGAAACAATTTGACAATTTTCTAATTAAATAATTATATATAAAGATTCAATGATGAAGAGAAATGTTATTGAGTGCAAAAAGTATAAGAGCAGAGATACTGAATAAAATAGAAGTATAGGAAAAAAGAATATTTAAAAGAAATATTTTGCACTAACAAGAAAATGACCTATGACCTATGGAAATATGTGCTGCTGGGTATAACCAATACTAAGAAAAATACTAAAAGGAAAACATTTACAGGAATAAAAATAATAATTACAACGATGGAAGACTGAAATTATGAATCTTAAGATCATCATATTTAAAGGTGTTCACAATCCATTGAACTCAGTTGAGCCTGGGAAGCTTTATGTCTTGTGTCCAGAGATTTAGACCAGCTGTTTTCTATAGACCTTACGTGAGAGATTTGCTTTGAAAATGTCCCATTTTTTTAATCTTTATTTGAAGCTTTTGGTATTGGCCAACATTGGAAGTGGGACTTTGAGTAACGTAGTTCCTAGGTCTGATCCAGTAGTGTTTCTGTTCCTCTTATGCAATTGCCAAGACAAAGGACAGAAAGCTTCATACAGAGACTGATAACAGAGATCACTGTGCCCTCGAGTCAGTGCCTGAATAAGTGTGCTAATTTATGGCTGAGAATATTTCAGCAAGGAGGAATAAAACCTTCTGATGGTGATCTTATAGAAACACTGGATAAAAATGCCTCCAGCTTCTGCAAAACATGAATTTGTAAAAACATAAGCAGTGATTCCCTGATTCCCCCTTGTCATAGTGTAAAGGACAAGCCAAGAACTGGGTGGTAGTCCTTTAATGGGAGGATGGACAAGCAGACTGAGCTAAATACATATTGTCAGCTCTTACTGTATATTCAGTTTGGACTCGTTATTTGGATACATTTTTATGTCTTTATGTCCTACATCTTTTTTTTTTTCAAATAACCAATTAGAAAACAAAGATCAAATAAAAAATAAAAAGAGGAAACCTTTGATGCATAGAAGCATTTGGAAGTTAATTCACTTTCAGAACAGGTTAAAAGAACAGTTTATCAGAGGCGATCCATCGTTTACACAATTTGCATGATTTAAAATGCACTTACTGTCTCTCACAAGACTCAATATGATCCAATTTAAAAGACTAAAGTTTACAGTGACAATAGTTCGGTCAGTTAACAGGAACTGCTAGGCAATGTTTGAAACAAATGACATTTCCTACCCATTTGGAGTTACTGTGCATGAGGATTAAGACAGAATATTAAAAAGTGGAGGGGTCACTTGCTTCATAACAATTCTGATGGCTGTGATTTGTGGGACATCTACAACCACAAACGTTTGTTCAAGTAATAAATTTTTTTGAAATGCATACACATATACACGTGGATATTGGATGAGAAAAAACATGTTTTAAAACCTCGTGATTTGGAAAAAACACCATCACACTACTGGAAGTTAATTTAATAAAACACAGTTGTCAGGATTCCAGGTGCATAAATGTATTAGTAGTGAAAATTAATATAGGATGTTCCATTTCTTACATTTATTGCTATCTGAATATTGCGTGTTATGTCTGAAAGCAAGCCTTGGGCCAAAGCTATGCTCTTATCCACATTTGTATTTAATTTTTGCAACCAGATTTTCCATTTTAATTTGTATTTGAGGATGTAGTTTTTACTTCATGCAAAAGAAAAAGCGAGTTTATTTCTTGATAATCACAGGTCCACCTACTGCTAGAGGTAAACCAGTTTTCAGCACCAGGGAAAACATACACATTTTGCTGTTGTGTACAGTACATTTGCTGGTAAAGCAAAAAACAAGTCTTTGCTTCTAAGAGTATATTCTTTATCAAATGTACTGTGTACAGCTTTGTATCTTATACTAAAAAATTAGTGATAATTACCTCAGCTGTGTTGGTTTGCTTCTGTCATGTCACATACACCTTGACTTTCAGCAGACTGTTGGCCAGCTAGCAACAGATGTCACCAAGGCCATACAGCGAAGGCTTTAAGATAGAGCCATCTCTTTTGAAAGGCTGGAGGGACCCCTCAAACACTGACACATCTTATCTAGAGTCACATTCTCAGCTTCTGTGCTAGGCATCTGTGATAGGTCTTTACAAACAAAATGAGGAAAATGGGATATCTCTGATACAATGGCAGAAAGGTTTAGATATATGTTTGTGAGTGAAACATATATATGGTGACATTCTTCAATGTTGTTAATTGCACCTTGTGTGTTATAATATCTGTGAAGCTGACAAATGGTTTTGGTAATTTTTCATACAAGACTCTTGATATTAATTTCCAATCAACTCCAAGAAATATTACTGTGAGAATACATGTTATGTTAGTAGTAGATTTTCAAGTGTTGTTACCTACTCAGGTAGATGCAGATTTTTTTTTCCTTTTATTGTTTCATAGTACTTCAATGTGGTCAGATGAATTCAGAAATGGTTCCCAGGAAACAAACAAACAAACAAACAAACAAACAAAAAAACCCACATTATTTATCATTCACTCTGTATTACAACATGATCTTTTGGCATGCTTTGTGCAAAGAGACCCACTTTAATTGTTCATCAACATCCATCCACCTAGCAGTAAGAAGAGAATTTCTGATTAATCTGGACTTCATATCATTCCTAGATACGTTTCAGAGCACCAGAGAAGAACTATGTACAAAGCTTAGTGTTGGATCCCTGTTGTTATTTTGTAATATATGTTGTTATTTTGTATGTATGTTGTAATTGTTATTTATATATATATACATATATATATATAGTTTTAATCTGGTGGAACTTCACAGAAAGGTTGCTTCAGTATTGCAGCATCGGTGCTGTAATGCAATACTACTGTGAAGTTGGGGCAAGAAAGGATAATTATCATCTTAAGATAGAGATATGGAGTGACTTGCCCAGAATGGAATGGAAGAAAGGTAATGGCATGTTTTGGATGGAAGGTCTGCGGATTCCCTGCAGACACACCTTTTCATAAAGGAAGGGGCTAGATATCTGCAGAGTAGGGAACCTTTCATCTTTATCTCTTCCTTCTGAGCCCACTGAGACCTCCCCATGTGAAACTGTACATCTGGGCAGCTGGAGGTTTTTAGAGGGAAACATATCTGGCACACTGTCAGGAGGAAGTTATTTAGTAGGAATCAGTGAATTGGCATTAGTCTCCTGGCATTGGGAAGCATTGTGGGAAGCTGGGGTTTAACCAGTTTGTGCTTCTGGAAGAAAAGAGGAATCTGAAAGAAAGAAAAAACAAACAAACAAACAAACAAAACCACCTGGCATTGCAGAAGAAGGAAGTAATATTTAAATATTTTTTACAACTTTTTCACACATGTTCTTGGGGTGAGCAGCACCAGAAGATTGCCTTACTGCATCCACAAAAATGACAGGAAGCAAATACCTGGCTTCCCAAGGGGACAGTGCTATAGGAATAAGTTAGATCTGAGCTGTAGGGTCTAAGTGACATCTTTACCTCATTTGTGGAGAAGTAGGAGTAGGAAGGTATGTTGCCCCCTGGCAAAGGTGGAAAACAGGGAGGCAAGCTAGGACAAGCTCTGTTCCTCTCCTGGTTTAATAAATAGTGAAACTCCAGGATGAGAGGAGGGTTTCTCACATGTAATGTCCTGAAATACTAAATGGCTGAAACAAATTGTTATTGGGTGCTTTTTGGCTAACACCAAAAAAAAATAAATAGATTAATGCTTGTGGGCTAAGCACTTCTTGGTGAATTTGCACAGAAACTGTATAGTTAGTGCAAAACATAAGATTTTTTCGATGATGGTGATGACCACACCACCAAGGTACCATGACAGAGCCACTAAGCTTGGTGCTGAAGAGACTGTCTTATTGTTAATCTTGGAGGTTTTGCAAGAAAATCAGCTTTGGTTCTTCAGTTGGTCACAAGCAATGTAACAAGATTCATATGTGCAGGGATACAGTTCTCTTCAGACATGCAAGACGAACTCTCGTTCCTGGCACAACATAACAGATCAGAAACCCCAGGTCTGCTTTCTGTTTTCTGATGATGGTTTTGATTCACAGCTAAACTGTAATTACACAGGAAATCCAAATGTAAAGGTATGTAGCAGGGTGAGGTGCTTTTTCTTGTTCAAAAGCATCTCACAATTCTGTGGGTGGTCGTCTAATTCCAAAAACACCCACGAATGGCAGAGAGTTTTATCAGCCTGCTCCGCTCAGCCCAACGCTGGCTTGCAGTGCCATGGCACACTTCACGTAAACACTCTAGGGTGCTCCATCTTTGCTAGAAGGTAAAGCTGGCACAGGCAGCAACATTTCTAAAAGGATCACGTTTGAAAAAAAATAATAAATTAAACAGAACAAATAGCATGTAAATCAGGACTCTACTGCTTGCAGGAGACAGGGGTTTTAATCCTTACTTCCTTAATGAAGTACAAAATAAAAAAGCAGAGTCATGACAGCCTCTAATAGAAGATGATGGTTTAGGATTTTTGTAATTGTGTGTGAGTGTCTGGGAAGGAATAGTCAGAAGTTCTCTGTAAGCCACTTTTAAAATGTGAGTCAGTCTGCTTGGCAAGATCCAGTGAGTCCCTGTTACCCATATTGTGGACCACACAGTTTATTCCTATCTCTTTAAGTTCAAAATTCACATTGAAAATGAAATGTTGTTTATCTAAAACTTTGATTATCCCAAGGCTTATATGTTGTCTCCTGAGACATTTAGATAATCAAATTGCAGCAGTGCATGGAGAAAATGAACTGTGGCTGCAAATAGCTATGTAAAAGTGGTACCTTCTTCCCCAATAATATAATCCTGTTGTGCATCTGAGTCCAATCTGTTTGCTTTACTGACAGAAATATGGTTTTGGTCTGGAAAGCAAAGCAAGGACTCCAAAGCTGCAGCATACTAGCCGAATTTTAACTTCAGGGTTGCTGGTTGGGCTTCCAATTAAGTTGTGACTACAGGATGTTTATTATCTACCAGAGAGCTGCCTGTGTTAGGGTTTTGTTTTCCCCCAGTCCCTGTCACTAGCATGTCTGTGCTTTTTCTGCTTCTTATCAGGAAGGGATTAAGGCTTAAAAGGGTGCCCAGATTTACCAAAATTATTGTGTGCCCCCAAATGCTACTTTACTGTCTCTAGCCACCCAGCCTACCCCATGGGTCCCTTCCTCCTCCCTCTCTCTTCAATGTGCTATCTTGTCTTCCCCTGCTCCTGCTCCCTTGATGTCTCAGCCCAGGGAGGCCCCCCCCGGGGCGGCCAACTGGCATTGCTCCTGCCACCTCTGCCACCCCCTGGCTCCCATGCACCCCTGACTGCTGCTGACCACAGATGCAGGGCCCCAGCAGCGGCTTCACCCCCTCTGCTGATGCTGGGGTATGCAAGACCTGCTTTTCTGATGCAAGGGGGCATGCAGCAGGGCCATCTCCAGCAGTAATATTCCCAATAAAACCCCACTGATTCTATCTAGTAGGTGCAGAAGGAACATATTGAATCTCTGTAAAATGTCAGGGCTGCAAAATAATTTATAGCTGCACTTCGCACAAAGGCAGAACCGAGAAAGGATTAAAAATCAAGTCTTTGTTATTATTGTGTTGCGGTATCATAATAGCTGCAGTATAAACTACAGATGAGAACACACTGAAAATCTTTATTTTCAAGCACTTGCAATCATTAAAAAATAATGTGCTCAAGGGCATGAAAATTGTCAGACCAAAATGATTTTTTTTTTTTCCCATTTGAAAGTCTAGGAACATTGTAGCAGGCCATTTATTACACTGACATGCTGGGAGCCTAGTGCTCATGGGTCAAAATTATTTCAGCACCGCTAGCTTTTATGCATAGTCTTTTTTTTTTTTTTTTTTTTTTTTTCCCTTGTTCTTTCTATACGTAGGGCAGAGAGAGGCTGTCTGAAGATGTGGATGTGAGATTGCACAGACTCTGCCTGAAGTCCTTGGCAGGTTCCTGCAACTGTCAGGTCCCCTTGGTATTTGTGGCTCAGGGTACGATGGAAGGTTGAACCCAGCAGCCCCATGATGGTGCCCCTACAGTTGGGTTCCCATGCTGATTTTAAATAATCTGGTGGCTATTACTTGAGGGTGGGCAATATCACAGTTACATGGCAGCTATAGCAATCCATCACATTCTTTCTCAGTGTCAGCCCACCAACAGTAACCAAAATATGTGTGCCTGTGACACACACACACACACAGTTTGATACAGTCTCAAACGTAACCTGTGGCCATTTTTTTTTGGATCTCAGTAAAATCTCATCCAAGCTGACTTAATTTTATTGCTATCAATGCCTTAAACTCTAATCAGCTTGAAAAATCAGAACTTCTATGCTATCGTCATTAATAATGACTCTAAAAAATTGCTACCTGTCATCTTAAAGTACAACTGGAGGATGAATTACGGAAACCTCCAGGGAGTAAATAGCAAGTGGTTTGTGAACAAAAGGAGGCAAAACCATGATAGGCAAATGTCAAGATTTTAAATCAAGTTGATTATTTAATGATATGTTAGTCAGATGCTGTTTGATTTATTTTTAGATTTACACATAAATTCTTTCTTGCATTAGGGCTGTTCAATATAAGACATCTGTTCTATCTGAAATAGCCTAGGTTATGGTTTTGAAAAAGTGATATGGGCTAGGAAATCTTCCGAGTCTTCAGTACTGCTGTTTATATGATTCTGTATCTTTTGATCCAGATCAGAATTCTACACTGGTATTAAGTTTGGTTGAAAAGTATGGTTTTAGTGTGGCTTTAAGTAAGGAATGGCTGAGCATTTTCTACGGTAGGGGAAGGAACAATGCTGTATCTGTTGTGCTGCCATGTAACCCACTGCTCAGCAGCTCTGCTTGCTCCCAAACACTGATTTTCACCTTTTTGATAATTTTACTCCACATGCAATGTCAGTGCTTCTAGGTAGCCCTAATGCTGACCAACTACTTTATCTCACACAGTGAGTTGAACTAGGATGTTATTCTTGGCATCAGGCTGTGGCACATGTTTTGGGATATAGGAACTCAAAGACAGGTCAGGCAGACAAAATACAGTCAGAACCAAACAAAGGTAGCAGACCACAGTTGGTTTGCTGGCATTTTATTTATTCTGTTAATCAGTGCTGATAGTAAAGTCTTTTCCATGAAGACATTCAAGTTTGATATTACTTCTTTTTGAAGCTGTGGTTCATTACAGGCTATTTTGTTATTAGCATTAAGGTTGCCTGCGTATAAAGGCTCAGGCTCCAGGCTCCAGATCAGGCAGAAGCAGTTTAATAAGATTCAGATGGTATACAAGCTATCAGAGGTATAAAATTCTTCTGACTTGCAATAACAGCTCCTGTTCCTGGCAGACCATAATATCAGCAAACTCTGGTTCCGCTTTCTGTTTACCGTAGATGGTTCTGATTCACAGCAAAATTGAAATTACACAGGAAATCAAAATAGCCAAACTTAAAAATATGTGACAGAGAGGCTCTTTTACTCTTCTAAGACTATGTTATAATTCTAGGGAATTAGGGCATTTTGCAGCAGTGTTTAGTACACTAAAAATTCCACAGGAATAAAAATATGTGATAGGCAAAAAAGCAACATAAAACCTCACTGATCCTCACTCCAAAAATTGCAATGTGCTTTGCCTGAAGAAACATGATTGTAGAGACATACATTTCCTATTGTTTAAAGCATTGCTCCTGTTGTTTAACATGATGATACAGGAAGAGAAGAGAAGCATCCGATAAAACGTCTGCAAATGCATCTAGTTCATCAATAACTTCTTGTTTAAGCTCTGCTTGGAATTTTTGCATAAAAAATGAAGTTAAATCCCTGAATTGTTGCTAATCCCCTACTTATGGTTGTAAAATTCAGTGATGAGCAGTATTCATGTAAATGGAGAGAGTGAGCCTTTTTGTATGTCTTTGCATGTATGTATGCATGTATGTATGTATATGATACACCTGTATATGTTTTAATTACAGATTGCAGATCTTTAAAAAAAAATGTCTTAGAAATACTTGTATACTTCTCTTTTATTATTTGCAGATGATCTGATACTTCTGGCTTGACGATCTGCTATGCTGACAATGAAATTACAGCCTGGAAATGAGCCAACTTCACCATCTACTTATCTCTATTTATTTTGCTAGTGTTACTGGCAAATTGCATCAACATACCATTCCTTTCATTCTGAGGGAAATGGAAAACTTAAAAGATGTTCAATATTTTTTGTGTGAAATGTAGATACCAGTGAGGGTGATAATAGCATCAGCAACGAAGAGAAAAGAATGAAAGCTGGCAGAAATTATGTGTTTTTTTTTTTTTTTTTTCATGCTCTTTCAACTGCATTTTTGGACCAGTGTGGTTACAAGGGAATTATATGCTGATGAATATATATACACATGTGCTGGGACATCCAGACAGGCCACCCTTTAACAAAGCATGCTGTTCCTGGATGTGGTAAAAGGCTCGTGTTCTCATTTTAGAGATGTTCTCAAACTCACTAATTAATTCTACAACTCGTATTCAGTAATTACCACTATCTTTTTTTTTTTTTTTTTTAATAATGAGTTTAAATTCCACAGAAACCTGGCTTCTTTTCCTCCCTCTCTCTCCACACAGAAAAGCTGTTGAATAAGCACAATCTATTTCTTATCTTTCAGGAACTCAGCCTTGTTCACAGTGTAAGCAGCTAAGCTGAAAGATTTAATTCATCTTCTTCATTAAAATTCAAATAATTATAAAGTCAGAGATGTTAACTTTTCAGTTATTACAATACAGCTGGCAAACAGAGACTGTTGCACCAACTGGGAGACTTAAAGCCTCATCTTTGGTGGCCAGGTATTTTTATTTAACATTTCAGCATGAATTTAAATCAATACTTCTGAGAAATCTCTTTTATGAAATTATTATTATGAGCAATTGATTCAAATGTGCATTTCACAATCTCATGTTATTTCACATGATTATTTCCAGTGCCTGTGGTGTTTCTTGCTGTCTGTAAGTACTAGATAGTTTAGTGTTGAGAAGAATAACTCACTACCCCCGTAAGTTCTGATTTTGCAATGTTAAAGAGCAATTGCACTTAATTGTACAAGGTGGGTGGGACAGCTTGAAACGCATGTGCTCAGGAGACCACGCAGAGCGTGGCTTATAACTTTTGCTAAAACATTTTTGTTTCTTTTTTTTTTTTTTTTTTAACCAATTGTCTGGTTTCCTTCCTTGCAACATGTATGTTCATTAGCTGCATTTGCCTTCTTGGCTCAAAACTTAGGATGCTTCCAAGAATAACCACCAAAGTGACAAGTCTAAAATTAGCTATGAGACTTTGGCATTGCCACTCTAGAAGATGAAATCATAGAATCATAGAATGTTACCACCAAGGTATTTACTCTATGGTAAGCTGGTGCTACCAGTGAGATTTGTTGTGAATGGATACAGATTTACCCACCAACTGTAAAATGAGTATCTGTCCTTTGGGAAATTTCCATGAACTTTAGCAGTTCTTGTGTTCATTACACTGCATTACACTGCATTTTTCCTCAGTTATGTGCCAGAAAATGGACTCAGATCCTGCAAAATTTAAAGAACGGTAACAATGAGTGAGACAAAGGGAAGGTATTCATAGCATATCCAGCCTGAATCCTATAACTTTCAAGTTACTTTCAAAGAAAGAAATTTAAAATCAGCCTGGCCACTGCATGTCACCATTACACCATGCATTGGTGGAAGTAGTCATTTGGATGACTTGGGTGAGGAAGCTGTTTGGACAAAAGAGTGTGTGCTTTCTGGCAATCTGACAGTATTTTCTAAGATCAGAGTCTAGTAATGCTTCTGGGCAAGGGGATATTCTCTGAATCCAGACATAGAAGACATGAAAAGCTGCTGTTATTTGGGAGCTGAAGGTAGCTGTTCTCCATGCAAAGGGTACTTTTCACAATGTGTGGAGAGACAGTAAGAGAAGACTTTGTGTGTAATTAAATAGGAAATTCCTAGTGCAATCTTTGTGCCCCTGCTAAATGAATAATTCTCTACAGCCTTTTATATGAAGTGATTAGAAAGAGTTAAATGAGCATGATTGCCATGGAAATTTCTTAAGCATTAATGTTTTCTACTTCTGTATTGAATGCCCTTGTGATAGAAGAGAAAGAACAAACATCAAAAGTACCTTTTAACTTCACAATTCTTTCTAAATTTCTTTAAACTTATAGGCTATACTGCTGGCTTTCAAACTTCAAAGCATGCAGGAAGATCAGGGTCAAACAGAAAATTATTTCTTACAGTTTAATAAAATATGCATGTGAATTGTATGACCTGCCAGAGAAATTATTTATGTGTTAATGTAATGTTGTAACGTTAATTACACACTTTAATTTCTTCCTTAGTAGCTTCTTTACCAGTAGGGACAGAACCAGTTCTAAATTGGGTTTGAAACATGTTATTTCACCAAAGCTTACATTATTTCCATTCTGAATTACTTTTTTTGCTTCTGCAGGAAAGCAATCCTTTCTTTTAGTATCTGTGAAAAAGGAAGTAACTGAGATATTTTGCCTTTAACTCAGAGGATTCTTGATGGATCTTTTCCTGCCTCAGTCTTCCAGAGCATACTGACACACAGGTATACTGATCATTTATTAATAATTCCAAAAGTGCCTATTGCATGTTTTTTTTTTTTGTGAATGAATCACACAGCTTTCATTTATGGCCACTATTGTAATCTACTTAATCCCATAGGATTTGTCCTTTTGGATTTGATTCCTTAGAGGACTTCCTAGCTTTCTTTCTATCGTATACATGCAATTAAAATAATTTACCCGCTAACACAAGGGCATATTTATATACTGAGTCTTACCTTACCTTCTGACTTCCTGTTCATTCAAATATCTTAATACATACTGAAAAGTTGATTTTTTTTATTTTTTTTGGGGACGACGACGACGACGACAATGTCATTGAGGTTTATATTTTTATCTAGAATTCTTTATTTTTTGATAATTTCAAATGAATCACTGCTATGCTTCTTATTCTGCTATATAACCTAGATCACCAACAGCTACTGTTTTCTGAAGCTAATATGCCACCTTTCTTGTACTTTCCCCTGGCATCAATGCTAGGAAAAATGTAGGGAATCACGAAGAGGTTTTTCAATTGATTTTCCACCTTCACCCAACCTTCACCCAATCTTGCTTTGACTTGATGACATCATGATTCCCTATGAGTCTTTTTATAAAGAATATGAAGAACTTGAAGCCCAAATTGACTTCACAAACTTCTTAATAAACACATGGAACTTACACATAGCCAATTTTTGGACTGTGCTGGATTTCACTCAGTACCCTCTACATTCAAAATGATTTGGTATCTATTGATAGACTTTTGTGTCTTTGTAGTTACTAGGCTTAAGATGTGGATAGGGACCTGGTAGTCACCAGAAAGTGCAAGTCACCACCTACGTAAGAAAGGAGGCTTTGTTCTGTATAACATCCTTTTCAAAAAATGAATTGAGAAAATGCAGTATGTTTCTCTAAGTAGTGTGAAATACCAGTGCCAGAAGTTCAGCTGATACAAAGTGCATTGGCATTGCTACAATGTCATGGAGGAGTCAAAAGTAAAGATGCATAAGACATTTCACAGAAAATACCAATTAACTCAAGCCCTTCCCTGAAGCATAAATGAATCAAATATGAAGCTTTTTTTGAGGTTAGAAATGGTGTTTAATTTTACATTTTTGCACATGTTGGCATTTCTTGGAGTCTGTGGGAGCAAGCGTGGAATTACCAAAATACCACAGGTATTTTTTGGGTACTGCTGCTCTAAAGGATGTCAGGAAATACTGGAAACCATACAAAGACATTTTTTCTTGTCATTTCCTACCATTAGCATTCTTGAATGTTTTAGATAAATTTCCCGAAGTTTGGGGTGGATGTCCAGGTTTTTCAGTTCTTCACAAAATGTACTGAACTGCCAAACTTTTTTTGCAATTTATCAATTTTTGTAATTAAAAAAATTGCTCAGCCTGGAAAGACCTAACTCTATCCCATGAGTCTGCAACATACAGACTCCCTTAGCTCCCCTCCACTCCCTTCTGTTTGCTGACTTCACTGTGGTCCCCTCCCTGCTGTCCTGGTGCTACCACAGGACTGTGTGTTGATGTGATCATCACTCAGTATCTTCACAGCTCTCCTGCCAAGAGGTCACCTGCCTCTGCCTTGTGACACTCCAACTGCTCTCACAGGTACACTTGATAACTTGTCTCACGCTGACATCATATTTGTGGTACTAATTTCCCATCAGGGTGATTAATCCTGCTCTTCTCACAGGTCAATGTGCTTCCTTTGCTCTTTTGTGTTGGTCTGGCTTTGCCAGAAGAGGACTGCTGAGCATGGCCAGGGGCCGGGGTGTGCATAGTGGAAGACATGAGGAACAGCAACCCATGAGAGATATACCATATCCATAGAGCCAATCATAGAGCATGACCCAAAGCCAGGCTTAAGTTTCATCCCTTTTCAAGTTCCTCCAGAAATCATTTTCCCTGGTTCATGTCCCAGAACTGCTTTCACCAAGAACTTGTCTGCAGATAGCATGGAAGTCTGGCACACCAGGGCAGCCTCAAGCCTTCTCCTAGTTAACTTGATGTGCAATTCATCTAGTCATGCCCTTGGTTAGTAGGGCTTTCTCAAGGGTTCAATTTTATTTTATTTTATTTTTTTTTAAGGTGGTGCAGATGCCCACACAGGCATAGTGTAATCATGCTCTAACTTTTCAAGTGTACTGCGGTTACATCTGTACCATCCAGCCCTCATTATGGTAAACCCTTCCATATGCCCAGATGTGTGTTAATAAAAAATTTGTACCTAGATGGCATGGGCAGTGCTGTATTTTCTGCATATCTAGTCTGTTTTTTTCACTGGGAATCAAAAGTGCTATTCTGTTCCACCAGCTTTTCTGATCAAATCACTCCATTTATTAAGAGGACTTTCTGGTGGCATTTACATACAACACATTTCCTTCCGATTCCTCATTATACATATGTAATTATTTTTACATTGCATTCCCAAAGGTGAGTGACAGCACACAGATACCAGAGATGTTATTCTGCCTCCAGCAAATGCTCAGAGAAGAGTATGGTATTAGTAAGGACCCTGTTTCCTTGGTTACATTTAGCAAATTTGCATGCCAGCATGGTGCTATTCATCATCAGAGACATCGTAGACCTGTCCATGGAGAGCGGGTTTTGGAAGTGAATAACCTTTGCATTCTTAGCTTCTGTTTTGAATATATGGATGAGAAAAAAATAGTTGTCAACACATGCATAGTGGGAGATAGGCAGGCTAGGAAGCTGAGTCCTGGCAGGGCAGTCTTTGGAAATGAAATCAGGTCCTTTATAAGACTGGGTAAAGGAGCTGGGGCAGTGGTTGAAAGAACAGTTCATAAATTTGACTCTAGTGCCAGCTTACAAATGCCCACCAGATATTTAGATGATCGCATTCAGGGCTTGTGCCCTGGCTGCACTCTCTGATTATGCACTGTGATGGGGAGTGACAGGACTCTGCTGTTAAATGTTTACACAAACTTTTTTTTCTAAGGTGTGCAAAAGCGATGGATCTGGCACAGAGGCAGAACTAGTGAACACAGAGCAGTAGAGCCTATCCTGGAAACTTAAGCTTCTCCTTACTGGCACAGCCTCTCCAACAGATTATGGTAAAAGCATATCCTGCCTTCTTGAAGGGGGTGTGAGGTGTGTACCTTAGCTGGAAGTGATCAGCCTTTTCCTAGCAGACACACCTCCTCCATGTCCCCCAGATGTGATGGCTAGATGGATTATTCCTTCTATAATCACTGGAAATGGGATTCTCACCCAAATAAACTGGTTGTGCCACTGTATACAAATTCAGCTATGGGTGCAATCCCAACTGATGAGTTCAGTGAATAATCCCAAAACAATGTAATTCATTCGTTTAATTTCCATTTTCTAATTATTATTTTTTAATTCAAAATAAGTTTATCACATTCATTTACTGATCAACAATGAGTCTGTCACTCACTAAATAGAAGCTGTGTTAGTTCTTGAACTGGCCAAGGACAAACAGAATACTCAAGTGTCTCAGAAGTGGATGAGGAGTCAGGGTTTTGTGTTGCTCTGTCTGTGGTTGTCTGTACATGTGGATAACTCTACCTTGTGTTCATTTTCTCTTTTCCATAAATGTTTCTGCTTTGTAAAATGCTTTGAAATCTATAGAGATGGAGTGGTGAGTGGTAAGCTGTATGTGTGTAGCTGCATTTCCAAACCAGGAAAAATGTAAGTGCAGTTTCCAGTAACACATTATAAATGGATTGAGCAGTAATCCATTGATTCAGACATATAGGCAATCAGAAACGACATAAGCTGTGATTTTATGAAGTTATGTATCAGCTCTTTTCCATGTTGCTTCAGGATATAAGGTCCATGAGCTCCCAGCAGTGTAGTAACAGAGACAGGTCTATGTGCAGGGCCCCTCTCAGCCTCCAAATCTCATGGTGACACAATGTACTCCTGGGCTTTAGATATTGCTTCTCCTCAGACAACAACTGCAAGCTGTGGTGAGTGAAATGTTCTGAAAACTGCTTAAATGGGAGTGTTATAGTTTGAAATCTCTTATATTAACTGTGCCTTTGTAGTACTAAGAGGAAGATGGGATCAGCTGAGGGTCTGTCCATGCCCAGCTGGAAAAAAATCCTTCCCAATTCCCTAAAGCAACATCCTTGGGTCAGAGCTACTTCTGAAGGAAAAAAAGAGGTAACTCCCAGATACTCCAATGCAGATGCTTAAATTACCAAAGGAAGGGTAAAAGCCAGTCAACTCCCCTCTACTTCAAACTGGCTAATGGAAAGGATGAAATTTTACCTGTCTCCTCTGTAAAAAGCTTTCCTGCCCCTTGGTCTCCTCCTACCTCAGTCTGATTAAATCTTCCACTCAATGAAATGGGGAGAGGGGCTTTGAGATAAACGCTTTCAGAACAGTAGTTAAGGGTTTAAGTCTGGGAAGAGTGAATATATTTTCTCTTTTACAAAAGAGATTCTTATCAGTGTAGAAATGTTACCTTTCATAAGGGTTTGATATTTTTTCTCACACTGCAAATGAAGATGTGGGGAGATTTATTGTCACTGCACAAAGTGCCAGTGTAGTCTGGCTAGGGTTCCCTTTTTTTGGGGGTGCCCTTTGAACCGTCACTGCGGACATCAAAAACTAGTCTGGTGTATCCAATTTAAATTTAAAAGAAACTAATTTTAGGGTATAGAAACATTTTAAATCCTAGCATTTGGCTCATCTATGGCATTGCGTTGGCAGGTGGCTTGAATGATTGCTGCTTCAAGCAGCACTTGCTGTGGGCATCAGGGCATCCTGCTGTGCAAACAGAGCTGCAAGGCACAGTAATGATAACTGGTGCTCAGGGGACTCTCTTTACCTTAGAGAATCCCAAAGCATTTTATGACTGTTGAGGACCACAGCCAGGTGTACTGGAACGAAGATACTGATATTTGTGCTGCCAGCTGCTCATCCATCAGACCCGGATTATTCCTTCTGACTGACTCTGCCTCTCATTGGGTGCTAGACATCTTGCTTCCCAAGCAATACTTTCTTCCATATTATATGTCTTTTATTTCCTCGGTAGCTTATAGATTATTCAGACTAAGAGCCAAGATCCCAAATCCCAGATCTGTACTAATTTGTGGAGGTCAGAGCCAGCCTTGCAGCTAAGCCTTAACTGCTTGCAATAATCACCAGTCTGAAATTATAAGGGAGACTTTCAGACTCTGTTGAGACAGACTTCAAAATCAATTTAAAAAATGTACTCTTTTTATTTGCTGCTTATGTTTTGTTCCCAGTTTTGAGATCTTTGTGAACTTTGGAGCTTTTTTTCATTTTCAATGAAAGTGGAAGTTGTCATGTAATCTTCAGATGCCGGAAGAGACTGTCATGTCAGCTACAGGGAGGATCTTGATAAAATCATGAGAGTGGGCAGCTGGATACATGGGCCAATGGAATTATTTTAATAATAACAGAGTTTAAAAGCTCCTGCCAGACCCCGTGTGTTAGGCCCTTTAATCCCTAAAGGATTTACAGACGTGCATGCTGCTTTCGAGTGTCTCTGTTCTTTCCACATTTGATAAACAAAAATCAGCATTAGTGCATAGATGTAAATTCCATGCCAAGGAAACAAAATATGCTGGTTCTTGTTTCTTGGGGGGGGAGTGATGCTACTGGGTCTTGCTCTATTAAGGGTCATGCCAGTATTCAGTAGCACCTGGCTGTTTTATTCAGGGATGAGGTGGGAGTCTGTGCTTCCTGGGCCAAAGCAAGAAAAGAGTAAGGAAAACTTGAGGGATTCCAGCAAATGTTCTGAAATGAAGCATTCATTTGTTATTAGGGTTGTTCAAAATTCTACATCAATACATCTATTAATGTTCTCAACATCTGGACTAAAGAGCTGTTTAAAGCACTTGGCTTAACCCAAATACATTGAGTTAAATGCAGAAAGCCTGGTTCCACGTCTTTTAACTTTTTGTTTCTGGTCACACATGAATCTTTAGTTCCTGGCTGATAGCCCTGGTGTGAAGCCATCTGCTGAGCTGAGTGCTGGGTTCTTGAGGCTGCACATGTGCTCGTAGATTATACATTATACTAGTGCTCTGCAATCTCTTGCTTCCATATGTGACCTCCCTGGTGTCGTGTGTTAACAAAGAAGTTGGTTTCCTCAGACCTGCATAGGAGAGAAGGAAAAAAAAATAAAGGTACTTGTATAGATGGGATAGGGGGATTAAGTTACTGTGTGTGTGTGGGTGTGTGGGGGTAACACAGTAACTCATGTACTCCTGGAAATCTGAACTATATTTGGTATGAACTATATTTGATAATGAATTTTCTTGATGACAAAAAGGGGTGTTGACACAAAAAAAGATAAAAATGATTTGATTAAAGTTACATGTTTGAATGAAGTGCTGGAGGCAGAATCAAAATATCAGGTAATCTGAGTGCATGAACAAGGCCAGAACATGGAATTTAGTTCAAGGAAATTAAATGTAATCTATAAAGAAACCTGGTTCTAATACTTTTGCCAGCATGGGCAATCTTAAGAGCTAACTTGGGATAAAGGTAATGATTTGTATGGAAATCAGTCTTTCAAACTGATCTTTTGAACTTCAAGGCAATGGAAACTTAACAGTGAAAATCTTCTGGAACATGCTAACTATATTTCTTTCTCGCTTGCCTATGTCTCCTTGGGTGCATGGGAGTGCAACATTAGGGTGCTATGGGGAAAGCAGAGTGACCATTCTTTTAGAGTTTTGGTCCTCCTTTCAGAAATACATGTACATTCCCGTGTACCACTTAATATCCTTTTAAAAATCGCAGTAGACAACATAGGTACACTGGGATATATTTCTTTTGCATAAAAGAAGTATGACCAGTCTAGGTTTTCCCCTTTCTTCCATAGAGGCAGCAGAGAGCTACTTTTCTTTTTATCCTTGCAAGTCAGCCACCTCTGGAATATACAGAGTAAAAGAAATTTAACAACTGAAAGTCCTCTGTGTGCGTATGTCTGCATTTCCTAAGCTTTACTGACTTCTCTGAGTCACAGAACATCAGAAACAGAGAGCACATAATGGGAAAGTAATAATCTGTCCTATCTTTTTTATATTTTATATTAAGCATCTGCTTTTAGCTACAGTCAGAGAATAATGAGCTAATGGACCTTTGGTATGACCTGGTATGGCCATTCCTGATATATATAAATATAAATAAAAAGATACATATAAAATACCTAAAAAGAAGACCTTTTACCAGAATAAGAAACCACAATATGTACAACTTGTCCAGTACAACAGATTTATGACTGAGGAGTCTGTGCTAGCAGTAGTGAAGTTCTTAGTAATGTAGAAAGTGTGTATCTGTAAATGTGTATCTGTTTGCAAGGGAGTGCTAAGTACTTAGTTAAAGCAAAATCTATATCAGAGACTGGTAGAACCCAGTTCTTTATAAAGATCTGAACTGAAAATTCATCAGTTTAATCAAAGTTTACTACTCTGAGATACCAAGAAGCCAGATCCTATGGTAAACTCCAATGGCTCCATTTTTGGTTCAATTTACTAGGGGGAGACTATGGCCTGACACATTGAAGAGTGTGGGGGTCTGGTGGGGTCCTGGCAAATAAATATGTGCTCTGGGATGAGGGTAGGGCAGTCTGCCATTAACAACCATCTTGATTTAAACTTTGGATTAAGCAGAAAAAGATGGAGAAAAGTGCCTTGTGTGAGAAGGAAAAAAAAAAATAGAAAAAAAAATAGACTGTTAATTGCATACAATTCAACTGGAGTGATATATATCCACTACATGTTTCTTTCTCTGGGTATGAGTCTGGGCACTTAAACCAGGAACAGACATTTTTCATGTTAAATTCTCAAAATTCAACACCTCTATTTTACTCCCAGAAACACAGGTCTTTATGTTTCCCATTAAAAAATCAGCTCTTTGGGTTCCCATGCATTTTAGACAATGCTTTTTCCTTGGTCTCCATTAGCTGAGCTCACGTAACAGAATCCTCTTCTCTGCTTCTGTGTTTTACCAGCCTTCAGACACCTGAAGCAGTGTCTCAGCTTCTGATGGCAAAAGTAAATTCTGTTTCCAATCAGTTCTCTCAGCCCATTTGTTTGCTTGGTTTGTGATTAAGCTGAAGTGTTCACGAAAGGATCTGCCTCACTTTGTTGGACCAGATTTGCAAGGTGCTTGTGTTTCTACATTCAATAAAATCTATGGGAAACAGGAGGTGGTCAAGGTTGAGCGTGATGTCAAGGAGTAGAAATGTCCTGAATTAATATGGCATCAAAGTTAAAGATATTTGTAGTGAATATGAAGTTAATGCAATTAAATAAATATATATATATATTGGATTTTTTTTCCTTTTTTTTTTTTTTTTTTTTTTCCTTTGGGATATTTTCTTCAGGTACATGTATCATCAACAGGATTTGAGGGACAGCTGAGAAGTGTCATTTTATCATACCAAATTACCTGAAAAAATCCAAATTCAAAGGCAGGGAAAGTATTGTAATAAAAACTAGTAACAATGAAATATCTGTCTAACAATATTGCAGAACAACCAAATGGCTGGTTCTAAAAACAGAAAGGAAAATACTGTGGTTTTGCTTCAAGATAAATATTTCTGCTTTATGCGTGCTATAAAAATGTATCCCCTTCTGGACAAATTAACCAGTTCTAAAAAACTGACTTTTTTTGCACTCCCTAAATCTTTCTTTCTTTAATGACCTCTGTGCCACAATTTTTGCCTCCAAGCAGTAATTAACCACTCTGCAAGTCACCACAAGTAAGTCAGAAATGAATTACACTTTTAAAAAGTCTGTAGCATTACTATAGTTTAAACTAAAGTAATCAAACTTGTGCTGCTACTCTCTTGTGTGATTCAAGTACAAATGTTATGAAATTTTCAATAGCTTTCAGTGTCCTGCATAGCAACTGCAGATGAAAATACTGCAAAGCCTGAATCACCAAAGGAAGTCTGAAATGAGTAGAACTGTCCTTGAACACACCTTAAAATGGTTCACATTTATTATCCAGGCAAAGCATCTCTTGCTTTATGTAACTTTTTTCCAACGTCTTTCATAAAGTGATGGGAAAATATGCAAATAAGATTAAGCATCTTGCAGTGCATTTGATTGTATCTTGCAACATCTTAGGGGTGGAGAAAATTCAAGGAATGTCGTCATACAATTTTCCCTCAGGTTTTTAGTTAACAAGGAGAATGTCTAAATACAGAGCTTGATTATTTCACTTAGGCTGGTACCAGTTGGGAGTAAATCTATTCAAGTCAACATAACCTCCCTCAGGCATACAATGCTCAGAGAATTGAAGGCTACACATCCTATCAGTTTACAGCTGCAAATCTTTCAATAAGTTTATAGTAAATCTCTTTGCTTCTGAGATGTGATTTGCTTTGTTTAAGCATAGGGATATCTTGTTTAAGCACAGGGATATCTTAACTATGTTTACTTTGCATCAGCTCATACAGCAACAGCTTTTGTCAGGAACTTTTCCCTGACATTACTTTTGCCAAATGACATGCATTTTGCATGATCAAAATTGCTAAATCAGAATACAGGGCACAACTTTACCATTTTTCTGATCAATTTACACTGAAATGTTACATAGCTCATTGTTTAAATCACTGCTCATTTTGCTGGGGTAAGATTCATTTGATATGAATGCTGATATACAACTGTTCCCTTTTTACATCAAGGATTTTTACAACAGATTTTTCAATTGGAATTTTGAAGCAGAGCAATTAAAAACATTTTATAGACTTCTAAGCACATATTTTGGAGTCTGAGAATAAAGTCTACCTTTTAATTTGTTGTGCCCAAGTCCATGAAACTGGTAGAAAATAACTTAGTAAGAATAAACCTTTTGATCTATTGGAAGTTAAGAATGTAATCCATACTGGAGAAAAAACACAAAACCTGAGATGCAACAATGAAAATTTGACTTTGAAGATCAGAGAAATTAACTAAAAATTACTTTTATGGGCATCACAACTTGACATTACAGTCAACTTTTTAGATTACAGTATATTTGTGAATTCTGGAAATACTCCTGGGTGAAATCTTGAACAAATTCCCACCTGCTATTTACCTTCTTATTTGGAGTAGTAATATGTACCATAGCAAAATTAGCTAGCATCAAAATAACTAAAACTAGACTTTTGACTGCTTGGCCAATCTATTTTGAAGTGGAACACTGAGAATCATTGGAGTATGACATTCAAACAGAATGATGCAATATCAGCACTGCATTCTACATGTCTATGTATGTACTACCTTGTATGGTACCTATGTGCCTCCAATATAGGTTACTTTTACATTAGACAATTTTTCTCTACACATATCAGAAACCTTGTAGACAAAACAAGCAAACAAACAAAATGGATAATGAGTTATTACAAAAGGTTTTCTGTCCAGGAGAAGGGCTGAATTACATTCAGTATCAGTGGGAAATGACTGAAGAGACAGCGTGACACCTTAAGCACATTTTTGACCAAAAAAAAAAAAAAAAAGAAAGAAAGAAAGAAAAAAAAACAAAGAAAAAAAGATAACATCTGAGGTATTATGTTTGAAGGTGCAAAGGAACAAGGGGATTATATCAGCAAAAACTGTAATGCTTGAAAAGAAATGGGTGGGAGTTAAAAAAGAGGACTACAATACAAAGGTGGGATGCTTTCCTTCCTTCTTTGTCCCCCTTCACACAATTTTATTTGCTCTCCCCATTACTCCTTTTTTTTTTTTATTTTAATTTTTTTTTTTCCCTCACTTTTTGGTTCTTATTTCTTCTTGGATTTCCTTTTCCACCTGTTTTCCTCTCTTTTCTCTATTTCTCTCTCACCGTCACAAGTCTCACACAGAACTTTGTGGAGAAGTGCTGCTGTGAGCAGCCATGGGGTCTGCCTTGTGCAGCAGCCTCCTCACTCTAGTAAGTCTGGCAGTAGTGAAATCCAGTACCTGGAGTGTCAGGAGAATCGAACAAGCAGCAGATATGCATTTCCTAAGCTGAGCTAGTTATTCCTCTGGGAGGTCAGAGCCAACAAAGTGAGACACAGGTATCTCGAACTGCCTTTGAACACCATTTTACCTGGTGCAAAGTCTGGAGCAGGAACAGGAAGAGGAGCAGGAGCTCACCTGTTGCATCTGTTAGACTGGTGAAGCAGTCTGCATTACACTTAGAGTGACTCTGCTTCATTTGAACTTTCTCATGGTGAATTTTTGGGGTCATCCCTGCTTTTCTGTTGTCTGGGTAAGCTTGACCACCTCAGCAGTTGACATCTATATAAGGCATCTCTCAATAAAATGGTTTATTTCCAACAGAACATTGCTCTCATGCACAGCAAACAGTTAACAAAACTCATGAGGTATCAGGTTGGCTCTTACCATCTATTATAGTATGTTGCTCTCCTCCTACTTGTTCTCATTTCTGGTTATAGGAAGCAGCCTTCTCTTCTTTGTGGGTGCCTCTGTGCACGTGCTGAAAATCCATGTTCCCAGATCCTATATATCTCTAAGGATTTCAGTTTTCCCTTTGTTCTTGGGTTCTGCCTGGGAAAGGTAAATCTTGCTGGATTTCCGTCAGGCATATGTGGCCCCCCATTATTGGCTGCTCAGGTTGTTGCCTCCAAAGTTTCCTTTATAACCTTATCTTTGCCATTGTCTCATTTCCTGCTTGTTTTCCACTAGGACTTGCCTTTGATTTAGCAGGTGAACTTGGGGGCAGATTGTATTTAAAAAATATATACGTGGGTGCCTCATCCCCCACTGAAGCCTTGGGAGGGATGTACATGAGCCTCCCTGTACTGTTCATGGAAAGTTTTGACACTAATTGCAGCTCCTCCTCGGCTAGCTTGGCTGCCCTCCTGCCTGCAGCTGTCTTCCAGCTCTGAAAGTCAAGGATAACCTGGAAAAAAACAAACAAAACAAATGTTTTGTTGGCTTGTAGTTTAAAATAATTGCTTTGCTTAGACCTTGTAACGACCTCCATCATTAACTTTTGAGAGGGGGTTGTTTCCTTAAATCCAAACACGTGCTCATACACTCTCTGGGAAATTTGTGACTTTAACCCAGTGAGATGGCATGACCTTCTGCTAGAATGAATAATTTTTGAACAGAAATTCCAGTGGCACTTAGTGAGCTGTGCTGAGAAGGTCGCATAAATAGCATTACTCATGGTGATAGCAGCATCTGAAACTTTACCATTACATTTTTACATTCATAAATATTTCAGCAATAATTTGTGGCATTTTGCACTTGATTTTTTTTTTACATGCACAGGGCCAAAGACTGGTAGCAACAAACCATTGAAGAAAAGGGCAGTGAAGTTGTCATTTTCCATTTGGTATATGTATTCCATGATTTTGTATTCTCTGTGCATGCCAAGAAAAGGGCTGTTTTGGCTTGTATGTTAATGGCACTGTGAAGTGTGGCTGAACTGGGCTCTCCTGAACCCAAGGACCCAGACAACCATTAGAAAACACTTAAAAATACACTTCACAGCTGCTTCTTTTGTCTATTCAACAGTGGAATTGTTACCTGCTTACCTTAGAGTGGGATTGATGAGATAGCAGCCAAAAGGATTTGCAGAAAGGAGCTTTTCACTTTTTTACTTTTGAGAAAGCAAAAGCAGTACACCGAGAGCAAGAGCATGTAAATATACAGGAACAGTAGGTGAAAAATGAAATCCTGCCTGAAGTCATCTAGTAACCTTTATGTGTTAGCTTTACTTTTGATGTGTCAACCAAGAAGTTTAAGCTTTTATACTCTCTCCAGCCAAGAAAGTTTCTTGCTTAAAAAACAAACAAACAAGAAAGATTTCTTCCCAGTTGTAGTCACCCTTCTTTCTATGTTCTTCTTTACAGCAAACACTCCTGAGTGTTAATGGGTTTTTACCAGATAGTAAATTTAACATTTGCATGGTCCCAAGTTAAGTTTTATTCCATGAAGCAATATATCAAACATAATGTAGTTCCAGAGGTCTCACAATTTAATAGATAAGGAAAAAACAAGTAGAAAATATACAAATGAGCCAGAGTAAGAGTGCAGCATGGAGCTATAGTAGCATATGACCAGTTTGTTGATGTTCTTCTCATTACTTACTCATAACTAGGTTTTACCTTATTACTTACAGTATTGAAGTGATAACTTTTTGGAGAAGCTCAGTTAGGAATGACATCTTGGCTTCACAGTGTTTTTCTGGAAGTTCTCTTCATTTGTATCATGTGTTGTGTTGGGCTGGTGTGTTGATCAAAAAATAACTTTAGTCTGTGTCCTAAAATTGACAGATGTGAATACCTGTAACTTAAATACCTGTAACTTAACTGCAGAAAAACAAACAAACAAGCAAACAACAACAACAACAACAAAGAACCAACAAACCCAATAATATAATGTGTCTGATGCATCTAATTAAAACAATAAAACAAGTAATCAGAGATCAGCCTCAAATTTGTTGACACATGCAGTGGATTGCTTTTGAACAATCTGTAGACTAGTTGCATGAGTTGCTTGGTGAACAGTTTTGAGCAATGTTGACACCTAACAAGACTTCAGGGAAGAGATAAAAAAGCAACCACCAGAAAATACAACCTAAGAACACTGAATGCACTTGCAACCTAAGAACACTGAATGCAGCTTACTAGGCAATATTTGCTTTTTTTATTTTTACATTTTTCACTTAAAAAAAAATCCATGTTTGCTGTTTGGTAAGTGTTGTGATAGTGCATACTTCTTGTGTCACTGCTCAAGCACATATTTTGCTCTTTTAGGGGTTTTGATCTTGCTAGATTTCAGTGGAGAAGCCATTAAAGATCTTGTCTGCTTATTAGCAGTAAAGAAATAGATTAAGTAAAAGTGTAATGCTGACAATATTTCATTTTTATAACTGAGAAATGGAAGCCATTGAAACAAAGGAAAGAAGGGGTGCAAGGGCTACAACCATGATTGCAAGTCCTACAGACTCTACTGTGAGTCTCCGAATAGGTGTTAAATGACACTGTAAGACTCTGTAAGAGGCATACTATTTCTTAAAGTTTTCCATATCTACAACCATGATAGCTACTTTAATCTCTGATTAAGAAACAGGATCTACAGAGCATTCTACTCTGCCAATTGTAAAGTAGGCATATCATACGATGACAGAAAATCATCAGTAGCATTTGGGTCAACTTCACACTATGACTTATTAAGCCTTTTAGAAAATAAAGCTCAAAGACCTTATTAATATCAACAAGGTGTGTTATAGTCACTCTTAATGGCAGGGATTAACCTTGTCATGGTTTGCTGCTTTCGTTACAGTGCTAACAGTGAGCTAGGCTTATCATTCTGTTCACTATACTGTATCTTTAGTGAGTGCAACGAATAGCTGATTTGGTCTTATTCACAGCAATGAAATGATATTTCAGGATTTCAACTTTCAGGATATTATGAATTTCTTCGGCAAAGCATGGATCTAAGCCTTGAGATACTGTGGCTAATCAATTCTATTAATTTCTTGTTGAAGCAGTGAAATAAATTTCCTGACCTCTTATGTATGGTTGTGAACCAGCCAGGAGAATTGTGGGGACATAGCAGAGCTTCTAGCTTCTTTATTTATTTAAAAAAAAAAAAAAAAAAAAAAAAAAAAAAGAGAGAGAAAAAAAAAGAGGTGGAATATTGAGCTAACACTGTAAATTTATGGGTAAATTCAAATCTCAGTTGAGGAAGGCATTAGCAATTTATTTCGCTATCCTTGAAATCTCTATTAGTAGGATTCAGTATCCCTGTTAGTGGTCTGTATTGTATTAAAGCCAGGAGGGCTTGAGCAAGATTGGAGTAGAGTGTTTTGAAAGAGACTATTACTCCAGAGAAAAGAAAAAACAAACCCCCAACACTTACCTACAGTTTACCTACAGGCATTGATCAGTCTTGGCTGGTATGGAGTTGGTCACATAAAGCTCACCATAACATTTTAAAGCACAGAAAGTAAACTTGAACTGCAATTTACCAGAAAATTGGGTGTTTCCTTAAATCTAAGAGATTAAAACATTTCTGTATACCTTATCATTTTAGGCTTTTCACCTGTGAATCTTCCTGTTTGCCAGGGGAACATCTTAAGTTTTGATTCCTGCTTCCATTAAGCTAAATGGCAAATTTCCATAGGACTTGTGAATGTACTCAAGACCTCAGAGACTTAAATAATACTTTTCTTTTTAAAGTAGACTGAATGACTGGAGAGGAAAATCTGCTAGAGTAGTGAGCCTTAATGATTCTAATGCACATTATGTTGGAAACTAGGACAATTAACAGTTTAACATAATGACAGAACATGTAGAATGGTTTCAAGGATGGCTCAGTAGATTTACTTCAAAGTCAGGCAGAATCCACATCTGGGAAAAGGTAATGCCTTTGTCTGCAGCCTCCCTGAAGTTGGTACTTAAACATTATTTTTTTTCCTTCATAACAGCTGGGGGGAAAACTAAAGAGATTTGCAATGTTTGAACCAACTCTCAAGGTGATCTATTTCAATGGAGCTAGTAAAAGCTGCTGTAAATACAGAAATGAGATCAATGTGTCTTTCCATAAAGGAGGCAGGAGAGGTAAAAGAGTATTTCTTCCACAGGAGCACCTCACTGGTGTCTGCTGGCATGCCTTGAGGTGTGTGAGTCCAAACATATAGACAGAGCTACCCTCTGTCTTGGGGACTCACCACTTACTCACTTGTCTACCAGACCTGGAGGACAGCATTTCTGTGTTTTGATTAACTTGACATTATGTTTTATTTCACCCTTGTGTTTTGTATGAATCTATTTATTTCTGTCAGTCATTCAAGAAGGATTGGGGAATGGTAGTTCAAAAGGGCAGAAACACAGGTGTCTATATAAAAGGGAGAAAATTATGACCCTATGTGGCACCTAAAATCCCATCACCATGGATGTAGATGAGGTGTTTGTAGGTACAAGTGAAGAGCTGGACATTCTTCTCGTTAATACTCTGAATAACCAATAGGTCCACAAAAATGTTAGAATTTCACACATGTATGAGGTGGTTGTGAAACTGGACCTTCACAAGAGTTCTATCTAGTCATCTTCTGCTAGCTAAGCTCTGAAAGTGCTCTGAGTCCCTCCCCTTCCCCTTCCCTTCCTCTCCCCTTCCCTTTCTCTCTCTCTTTTTTTTTTTTTTTTTTTTTTTTTTTCCTGTCTGCTCCATTTCAATTTGAACCACTTCAGTGGAATAAAGGGGTGAGACCTGGGTCTGATTTCTCTAACTGAGTTGGAAAAACTGCCAGGGAATATAGGGTGTCTCTTGGTCTCTTGCAGTTCTTTTGCTTTCAGCTCCAGCCCTACCTTGCTAATACTCAAACTTTTCATCTATGCTGGGACTAGTGCCAACAGTCAGAGTTGGCCCAAACACAAGAAAACTTCAAATGAACTGCCCCCTCAGCTCACTTGTGCACAAACTAAAGGGAACTGTGGATCTGGTCCTGTTTTCTCATTTGTGGACATCCTTTTATAAGATTCATCTCATTTAGACACCAGAGACAGGAAAAAAGCCTAACTTGCCTTTGAAATATAACAAACTGCACTTAAAAAGGGATCTGGAGGAATGACTTATATCCCTCACAAAAAAAAAATAATAATCTGTAAAATCAGGTTAATATGGACACAGTGCAAACTGGCATGGTTTCCCTTGTGTTTATGTTTTGGCTCGGCTGTAGTTTTGGGGGCATGGTGTTGAGGCAGGATTCAGAGGGTGCCAGGCAGGTATCACATCACAGGTATAGGCAGCACGGCTGCTGCCAGGCCTGGTGTCAAGGACTGGGTTGTCCTGGCACTTCTGGAGCACAAGGGCAGTTAGCTGACCATAAGGCCACAACCTCACTGAGCTCCATTTTTCCTCCAGAGAAAGAGCTCAGGTTGCTGGATTGTTTGCTTAAGAAGGCAATTCATGTCCCAGATCTGAATATTCCCCAAAGGTTTAGATTTTGAGCTCGAACCCCTTTCCTCACTGATGACAAATTAGGAACTAAACTAAAAGTGAGTAATCAGAGATGTCCCCAGTGGAACTGAGTTATTTTAATGAAGTCCAGGAGTCTGAAAAAAATGAGTGTGTGAGTTGTGTGATGAGTGTGTCAAAAGAAATTTTAGGAGTGCTTTCCATTGTGTTTGGATGTAACTAACCCAAGTGAAAGAGACCGATGGAGCAGAGGTACCGAGAAACCTTGAATGGTGGCAAAATCCCTGCACTGGCTTTGCCTTGATTTTCCCAAGAGATTGCTCTTGTGGGCTACTTTACCGCAGCATTTCTCTTGAACAGATTTCTAAATATTTTCCTCTGAAGAATCCACAGGAAGATTTACTGGAAGCATCAGAAGAGCTGTAGCCCTTCTGGCATTATAACATGTGATGAACTTTGTGTCACTGGTAGGGAAAGCAGAGGCACCACTGCATGGCCTTCTCCTAAGTCCTCCTACCAAGCCAACCTGAGATCAGAGTGTGGGGTTTGCCAACCAGACCACCAAAATCAAACACCAAACTATATTCAGCTGGGACAAACAAGGGTAAAATGAAGGCTATTTGCTTTCCTTTATGAATATCATAAAGTTTAGAAAGTATCCTTCACTGCATATCCGCACCAGGTCTAGCCTCCCTGTAAGGGCTGGGGCAGAGAGACAGAGAGGACTCAGTATCAATGAGTGGATGAGTTGGGTTAGCTGTTTGCAAGGTGAATGATGCTGCAATCTTGTGTACAGGGCCCAAAAGCTGTCTCCTCAACATGTGCTCACTGGGAGACTCAGAAGGCAACTGAGCTGAGTCATCCTCACATCCATCTGAAGCATCCACTATCAGGCAGATCTGCCTCTTTAAGTTTTTTGAAGCCAAAAACTTGGTATCGCAGGAAAATTAAGAGACCTGAAGTCCCAGTTCCTATTTAGCTTAGTCTACAGATGAGTCTCTGTCTGGTTTCCATTTGTTGGCATGGAGAGCTTGCTCAGAGCTGCTGATGGTGATACCACACAGCCAGGCATTATTTCTGTGACCAGTCTCACACTGTGGTAATAGGGTTTGACATCATGTACATTCCTATTTTGTCTGTGTCCCTGCCTCTTTTTAATGAGGTTTGATGTTACTTCATAGAGTGAAGCTATTTCAATATAATAGTTGCTGAGTTTTTCCTGTTTAAAGGGAAACATTTGCTTTATTTAAAGTTCTGAGGAAATCTCTTCTGGGTCTTTTTTTTTTTTTTTACCAGAAAAACAATAAGTTCTGCTTGATTTCTTTTTCTTCTGAGTAATTATCATTATTTCTCCTATGCGTTTATAGTAAATCTAATGTCCAACCCCACTTCCAGTTGTAGAAAATGACTCCAAATCGTATAAACACGTGTCCCCCAGCATCACAATGACTACATTCTCAGAACTCCTCTGTGCAGCTGAGGAATGCCATTTTCCTCATTAGTGCTTCGCAGAAACAGAATTTGATGCACAGGGCAAGTGGCTTGCAAAGTCAGACAGAGCTATGCATGAATCTCAGATCTACCAGGTCCCAGTTAGGTACCTTGGCTATAAAATTGTCTTTCTTTTATGGACATTACAGCTGTGATTTGCAAAGAACCTTGCACAATCGACTTATTCCAATCCATAAGATTTGAGCACCTAACTCCTTTAGCACCTTTGAAAATCCATTTAAAAATATTTTTCTCTCTCTCTTTTATTTTATTTTATTATTATTATTATTATTTTTTTTTTTTTTTTTTTTTTTTTTTTTTTGCGGAAAACACTGTCTTCTCTATTCCCCATCTAGGATTATACCTTTTTGTAAAGGTGGATCTAAAGTATTAAAAAAAATCTGTATTTTCTTCTGACTTGGAGAAAGACCCAGCATTTCACTATTTAGTAGACTGTGTTTAACTGCCTTTCACTGTCATCACACTGTGTAATTACATTTAAGTCCCATACCTTGTCAGAGAATTAATACATTCTTGCATAAACAGTGTCACCTCTCCAAATCCTGCACTAAAACATCTGTTGTGTGAATATTTTAAAAAAAGAAGTTGGGATTGCTGATAAATATTTCCATTATTTACTCATCCAGTGTTCCAATGGAGAGATGCTGGAAACAACTGCTGTGCTACGTACCTAAAGGAAAAGGAAGGGAGCAAATCAAACAGAAAGCCTAGCTTTTACAAAAATCAAATGAGTATCAGCTGTTTTGTATTTTAACTTTTTGATTTCGAGCTATAAAAAAGCAAATTATTTTCTGTTTCACAGTAGATGGAGGAGAATTTGCTGGGGAACACAGAGGACAGACTGTAAAATGCATGCTTTTTAAGGCAAACAGCCAGCCCCCAAATTCTTCTGTCCCTGTGTATACAACCTGAGTTAGTTTAGTAGAACTTCAGCAAATGTCACAACCTTTCCTGTTTGCTTTTGCACTGCTAATATATTTGTGCATTGCAAAACCTTGCATCTTGTTGAAAATATCCTTCAGGGAGGGGAACGGGGAAATCCATATTCCTCTCTTCAGCAGAATCTCTTTGACGTCTCCTCTCCTCTCCTGTCATGCTTCTGTCTGCATGAGGATAAATGCACTGCAACTGGAAAAGAGAGATAAATAGCGTAAGGAGAAATCATTATAAACCCCAGTGCTTGAGAGGTGCACTCTCGGAAACACGCCAGTCATAAAACCTGACCAGGCCTGAAAAATAAAAATCCCTCAAATAATAATATGGGATCCCCATGGACCATTTTCTTATGCCTCTTCCATAAGCATGGAGCATTAAAAGATTGAAAACTCTTTTTCACTTCATTCCATGCAGCCTGAAAAACCATACAACATACTCCGCATGCATTTATAATAAAAAACTGAAATAAAAGAATTTTCCTTTTTTTAGGACTGTGTGCAAAATGAACCCTGCAAAATGAAATACAAATAAAAGGAATAGAGAAGAACTGTGGAAGAAGCCTAAGAATCCTTTCCCTCCCTCTTCTGAATGACAGGCTGGAAGAGTGCTGAAAACTGATGTTTTCTCCTCTGTTCTGAGAGGTGCTGAATCTATATATACATATATATTTATATATATGTACATGTATATGTATATTGAAGTGCATGTCATTTAATTTATACAGGCAGCAAGCCTCTTGCAGGCCCAAAGGCTTCCTTTCTTTTTTGAGAAAATTTCAAGTGCACAATGAATGCGAAACAATGTAAGAAACCTTTGGCCACCCAAGACGTCATGGGTATTGTTCTGCTGCACTTGTGGCCTCTTTGGAGCTGACACGCAACGTAATGAGTAACAGCACTCCTCCCTGTGGTGCTCCTGTAGGCAAGTTACACGACTTGTTTGCGAATCATTCTTCCTCCCTCTTATTAGCAACTGGCATAATGATTTTGTGACTGTAGTTATCTCCTCAAGGAAGCCTTGCTGATGCGGTGTTATACACATTACACTTTGCAGGTTGATTTCATCAAACTTCACAATCTGCTTTGATGGGTGATTTTCATGTTTTCGTGCATGAGAGTGATGTGCTTTTTTTTTTTTTTTTTTTTTTTTTTTTTTTTTTTTTTTCTCCAGAGATCATTCAATGGGTTGTTAAGGAAACCACATCTTACAAATAGCGATCACCACAGTAGAAAAGCCAATTAGCACAAAGAAGGTTCTAGAGCACTCCCTTGCCAACAATACCAAAATGATAAACTAGAAGGACCTATCATGAACAGCCTGCACTGGCATTCGGTTCCTGACTTGCAATCTGCTGCCTGAAATTCCCGTGTGCAGGACAGGAGGTATGCAGGGCAGAAAACAAGGCTTACTCCTTGCAACCTCCTGAGCAGCTTACATGAAGTTCATGTCCAGAGATCTTTCTCTGCACCGCCCCTGACCCACCTCCCACCCCGATGTACCCCAGGACATGAGGAGCTCTCTGCCAGCTCCCCAGTCCTTCATCTGGTGGCAATTTTCACCTGTCTACTTAAGCACTTTTTAACCACTGGTGAAAGAAAAGCACTAGAACTGATATAATACATTGATGTACTTCTTCTAAGAGAGGAAATGTAAGACAAGTGAGTTTTTGTGTTATAACTGTTTATCTGTCTTATAGGTAGGGTTTAATTACTCCCTAATTATGTTTTCACAAGTTTTCCCAACTTCTTTCTACAGTTTAACACTATTCAGATCACACATTTATGGATTTGCCACTCAAGACATGACAAGTCTGGCTTCTTTATTATTTAATTGTATCTTTCCTTCTGTATCAAGATTGCTGTTATTAACAGTATTTTTACTGCCACAGTTAATTTTGGTTGAGGATTAAGACTTTATTTTCTCATCTTGGTATAAAAACCTAAGAAAACAAGGTCTCCATACTGGGTAGTTTATCTGGTAGAGTGACCTTTCAGGTTTCTCATACATTCCTTTGGAACTGGTTTCCGTTTAGTACTGAATTATTATTTTCTGCCCATGCTTGAATCTCTGAAGCTATATTATTTTTATGCCCTCATCCTCCTGCTTCACTGCTGACTGAATTTATTAATACAACACATCTTGTGCCACTGTTCTAAGTACCTAGCTATATTGTCACTAGCAATCAGTATTCAGCATTCAGATACCTACATTCACAATGCTCCAACCCTGGCCAATTTTATTTCATGTTTTAGGTAAGGCTCTGCAAGATAGACTACAGCACAGTATTCAGTATAAATATTCAGTATCTCTGCTACTTTTTACATATATTATTATTATTTTTTTCCTTAAAACCACAAAGCTGTATTGTGGTGGACATCACTTTATATATGCAAGCACAAAAGCGTCTCACTTCATCGCATGTTTTTAATCTTCTCTCTTAGCTCTTGCCAGCTTTACAGATCACAGGAGGTGGCTAACAATTTACTTCCATTGTTCTGGAAGCTCCATTTTCTCTCCCCTCTCAGTTCTCTGCTGATCATACACTATTGGACTTCCTCAAGTTTCCTTTGAGACACCCAGAGACTTTTTAAAATCAATCATTCACAAGTAAAGTAAGTTTGCTTTTTAACTACTTACCAGGTAGAGAGTACTGTTGTTTGTTTAAGGACTGCCAGAATTTCCTCTTTAACTGTTTGTGAAGATGGTTGTATATCGATTGGCTCATTGATTTCTGCTCTGTCATCAAATCTCTTTTGGAAAGACCTCCAAAATTACTCTGTCTCTCTCAACAAAGAATATAAAATTGCTTTTTGGCATAGATACAGTTAGTTGGTATTTAATATGTTTCCCCTAGAATAATGTGACAATACTTTATGTTAATCCCTGATTATAAATAAAATCTGAGCATGAAATACTTCAAGAAGTCACTCCAAGAATTTTTTTTCTCCTGCTCTGGAAAAAAATCTAGCTACCAGTCCAGCTGTGTTCATCCTGGCTATGAAAATACTGTGGGTGGGGGTGAAAAGAATACCTGTTTCTAAATTAACTATGAAAAACCTCACACAGCTATGGGATAATGCAAATGTCACCAAACCTTTATTTTACCTTTGTCCTAAGTAACTTTTGTGTCCAAGCTCAGTATTTAAGATTTTTATTCATATTTCTTACACTGAAAGGTGTAGCTAATTAAAATATTTTCCCTTCATGAAACTAATTTTAAAATACTTATGGGCAATCACTGAGGTAAGAATTTATGTCAAAGCAGTTTAAGTAAAAAAAATAAATCTGCCAAATTACAGTTAGTTAGGAGTTGACGCTATAGATCTAAATCTAATTAGTATTTAATTAGCTAATGCTATGCAGCAAAATGTCTTGCAGTGTAGATATGGTCCTTTTGGAAGTTTGCGTGGCCATTCTGGGAACCTCGGACATTAAAGTCCAATATAAAATTGTCAAGAAAACAGGGAAGAGATGCACATAGTGGTAGAAGGATTGAGATACTAAAGTGAATACAACAGAAGAAAGCAAAGGAAGCTGTGCAGATAAGGATCAAGACAGGGAAAGAAAATGGAAAACTTAGACTTTTTGCTTGAGCTAGGCAAGGAATTTTGATTTTGAAAGAACTTCTAAGGGCGTATTGATTTGCATAATGACTAAGTGGTATGTCACTGCATAATGGCTAAGAGAGCTGACTCAGTGCAGGTAATAGCTGACCATGGTGGTACATGTAGGATCCTGCACATGAGACACAAGAACTTACAGCATAGTCTTGGCTGTCATCCTCACCATGCCATGGCACACTGGGCAGATACCACCCCTGTGAACTATTGTTTGTGGTAGTAGCAAAGTTTTGGTAGCACTCCTGAGATTGCAAATACAATTTTAAATGCATCTTTGACTTATTGTTACCTCTCCATTATATGGAGAAATGGTGGGGTAAAGAAAATGTGGTTGAAGAAAAACACCAGTAATGGTATACCTTCTGTCCTTGATCTGGTTCTCACAAAGCCAAACTGGGGTTCAAATGGCCTTGCACAACTTCAAAAATCCACATGTGGACTTGTAGTATGTGACCTGTTTGGAAACTATTAAGAGAAATGGGCACTTCAGAGACATGAGTCACTTGCTCTATTTTAGATATCTGTGCTAGGATGTGATGCACCTGTTTCTCTGCCAATAACTGCTAGCTTAACTGAGACAAGACCCACCTTTACTGTTTCTGAACCATGTTCTCTGTCATCTTCGGTTTTGTAGGGACTTTGTTTTCTTGGGTACAGCAGTGAAAAAACATGCAACTTGGGACCTAGAGAAGTATAGTCCCAACTCCTATGGAGCCAAAATCAAAGAATTAGAATGTTGCACTACAGCTTTCTCCAAATGGTGGCTGCTTCAATATGCCTTCACCTGTAAAGCAACCTTTTCACAAACCAGTCTGCTCACGGATAATGGAAAATTAAAAATATACAGTTATGGCATGCCTGCAGCATGAAATGCCACAGGGCAGGATTCAGCTTCCTATGACATTTAATGTCAGTAGATGGGATTTGGCATGTGCACTGTGTCTCTAAACTCTCATTAGAATTGATGGAGATCAAGTCAAGACAGCCAGTGCAGCCTAAAGAATGATTTCTAAAAGATGAAGAACCTGAAGTATGAGGAACTGACTTAGAGGAATTTAGAGCCATAAAAGGAGTCCCAAAATAAAGATGGGTTGCCTCTCTGGGGCAGCAGCATGCTGTGGTGTGAAATAGATGCGACCCTTCATGCAGGCATCCTGGTCATCCCAGCTGGCACCATGTACTCCCAGTTTGGTACTGATCCCTGCTGCAGTGACTTGTCAGCTGAGCCAGCCTTGAGATGCTGGTGTGAGATCCTGACCTGTCTACACTGAGTGCAGTGAGGCCTCAGACTCAGCTGACATGTAGACAGCTACCTGCAGACATCTGAATTTGTCTTAATCTGTGAGCTGAGTCCCAGTGTGCATGGCACTCTGTAAAGCATAGCAATGTGCTCTCTTCTTCAGCATCCATCTCATCTGACCCTGGGTAAGGGAGAACAGTGGTCATGATTAGCAGCCCCATGACGGCGAACCTGAATTTCCCTGATTTGTATTTGTTGTAGGAAGAAAAGCTTTTGAACTTTCTGGAGCTAACGTCTCTTTCATGCAAGCAAAGCCCATGTTCTAATTTCACACATCTGTGAGTAACCCTGTAAACTGATTTCTTTTGTCACTGAAAGTGGCACTTATTTTTACCATGGGGATGCAAGGTACCTTCAATGAGTCATTAGCTGTAGGTCTTGTAATACAAATCTCAATGACTTTTTACTCGTAATTAGATACATTCTGTGACTCGAAGATAAACACTCAGATCTGATAGTGTGCCACGGTGATTTATCAGCATTCATGCACCTGTAGGGTTGTGCCAAGAACATGACTTCACTAAAACCAGCCTCCCTTATGGGAACAATGTGAAACAGTGGTTGGTGTAAATGGGAAAGACACTAGCAGGCTGCGGATTTAAGCTCATCTTAGAAAGGATGAACTTATTCTATCTGACACATCCAGCTGTGCAAACAGCAGTACAGAGTGAGCTGTAGTTAACTTCACTAATACATGGGGATTAGAAAAGATCCTGTGTTACATATAAATAATACCTCTGCTTATAATGTACTTGAGTACCACAGAGGAAAAGAAGGAAATAGAAGGGGAACACAAGTTATTGCTCCAGCTGTCATGAAATAGGATTGAAAACCCTGTACATTTCAGAGCTTACTTCTTCTGCTTGCCAATGTCTTTTATATTTCTGAGGCAGAATTTACACAACATGAAAATTGCCATGATACATCAGCTGCTAGGAAAGACAATGAGGACCATGCCAGCACTATTTCTTCACTTCTCTAACACTGAGCTTCTAATAGTCTGGTGTTACTGTATGCCTTGAGTGACAGATTACTCTGGCTGGATTCTCAGTAAAAGCAAAGGGAACTGAATCTGTTATCCCTTTTGAATTTGAGAGTATGCCACAAATTGCAGTCAGACTTTGGAGATGAGGATGTCCAATGCTCACCAATGGTAGAGAGCACTGGAATCCTATTTTCCTGCAAAGCAGTTGTTGGAACCAGTTACATTTTAAATCCATCCAATGACTGTAGTTCAGGCCTGTAAATTTTTCTGTGCGTGCCAGCTGCTTTAATGACTTTCCTATGTCACAGAGGACTCAAAAAAAAAAAAAAAAAGAGTTAAATCTATCTATTCCAGTTGCCTTATGCAATGTCAGATGTTATCAATATTACTAAGGTTTCACATGATGGACATGGAGCATGCTGCTTCCACTAGAATTTCCCTTTTTCTACAGAGCCAAACCACCACTGACATCTTGTTAATTCACCCAACTGTGACTACTCTGTGTCAACATGTGTAGCTAACCTTTGTGTTCAGAAAGTTCACTTTGTGAAAACATTTTCTTGCTCTTAGTGTCAGACTCTCTCTTGCTGCTTTTTTCCATTACCTCACTTTTCCCTGTCAGCCAGAGATGTGGGACACCATTTCCGTTTGGAGTGTATCTCAGTGTTGAGCTGTTGAAACAGCAGGGGATGCTATAAATCTGGACAGGGAGCTGCTCTTCATACTTAGTAACTGAATGTTTTGTGGACATCTCAGACAACCTCTAACCTCTGTGATCTTGCATGGTTTCAGACCCAAACTTTCAGTTTGGAGTGGAAACCAGCATCATGCTAACACACCTCCAAATCATCTGTTACCGAGTCACCTTTTTAGACAAATATTAGATAGTAACATTCATTTAGGGCTTTTCAAGTGTCTCCTCATTACCTATTTGTACTACTTTACCTGCAAAGGCAGAGATAAAAGAAGAGTAAAACCAAAAGTGTATCTGAATGCAATATATAGGTTGCAAGGATTTATTCCAAAACTTATAATATTAGAGAATTTTGAATGCTAATTAAAAAATAAGCTGTTGAATTCTTTTACTCTGCCAAATATGTGATTCCATTGCCTCCTCAAAGAATGGCTACTGAAAGCAAAACAAAGGAAAGAGCAACAGCTGGGAACTTTTGTATATCTAGAAATGATGTTGATGTAACTTATGCTTTTTCACACCAGAGGTGAGCTAGAAATGGATAATTTATATTCTATAAATAGTTAATTTATATTTGTAGAATGGGATGCAGCTTGCAGAGTTAATGATGGAAGAACCGAAGATATTGTTCCCCAAAGTTTTGACAGTTCTACAGTTTAATAGTTCCTTCTGTATAGTAAATGCTTAATAATGAACAACAGTTCTGAATAAATTGTTCAGATTTCCCTAGAATAGGTCTAAGCTAAGCAATTTTCCTAATTTCTCTTGTTCTTATAACAGATACAGAGATATCTGATCAGGGAAGGGAAAAATGTGAAAAAAAAAAAAAAAAGACAAATAAAAAAAATTGTTCTTTCTTAGTCATGTTTTCATTTTTTATTACAACAAAAAAGTGACTGACTTTAATATCCTGTTTGCAACTCCCTTGAATATTGGTTCAAAGATCTAATAACCCTGAAGTAGCTGCCTCATGCTTAAAGCTTCACAATGCCCTATTTGAGATTATTATTATTATTTTATTTTTTTTTGCACTTGATAAGAACCACCATCCACTGTGACAAAGAATGATCTTTGTGGGAAGAGTTTCAAAGCTGCATTCCTGGACTTTCCAGGGAAGAGCAGAGAATTGATTGACTGGGGTTTTCTGCTGTAGTGTGGAATGTGAGACAACTGTTATTCTCCATATAGTATATAGAGAGATACTGCATATAGAGTATTTCTATTCTCTATGTTGTAGTAGTTTTTGATTACAAAATAAAAGTTGTTCCATGAAGAGGGACTAGCCTGTTCCCCGTGCTGAAGCCCCAGTAAAATCAGTCTTGTGATATTGCTATCCAATCTGCCAGTTTTAGGAGGAGATATGGAGAGTCCAAGTTGCCAGCTCATGGCCTAGGAACTAGAGAAATCTCTTGGGACTAAGAAATGAAGACTCAGTGAGGCTGAGAACAGTTTGGTTGGCACTCACTGTGTCAGAGCTCTCACCATCCGATGGGTATGTGAAAGGCAGACCCTAATGAAGCAGAAATTTTTCCTCTTCAGGCCTTATGAAGAGGCCTCTTGGAACTCTGTTTCATTAGGTGTGAATGAAATGGTCAGAGGCATTAAAATTGTTGTTATTTCCTATATGAAATAGAATTCTAAATTAACTGGACTGAATCAGTTTTGAGGCTTCTTGATTCTCACAAAGTCAAAGGAAAGAGGGAAGTGCCTAACCTAATCAAACAGGGTCTTAATCTGCACTCCTCTGGGAAATTTATCATTCCTGTCACCTCTATGGGGAGTGAAAGTAATTAATTATACTATGTAGAATGACTCACCAGACACCAAAATTTCATTAAGTTCGAGATCTGAATGAGTAAACTGGATTCCACCCAAGAGCAGTGGATCTGTTACCCTTAACATTTTTCTTCTCAGCAGGCCACTGGTGCTTAACCAATAGATCAAATCCAGACTGAATCAGTGGAGTGTTACACATTCAGACATGATGAAGATGAGAAGCTTGGGAATTATGTTTCATACTTGATTTTTGGTTCATCTAATGTCTTCTAGTTTGTATACATCCCCTGTTCCACAGGACCAGCTTTTGCTGGTACTGTTAACAAACCCAGACCTGAGAATAGTTTTGATTGAAGGGAGGGGAAAGTGTTCTTATTTTCTGTCTTCTTTTCATTGTCTCATAATTACTTTTTGAGCTGATATTATTTTTTTACCATCAATCTTTCTACAGAGATTTTCATGTTTTGTTATAATTCTTAGATAACTTTGTCTGAAAATACATTCTTAGTCTTTCTTCTGCTTTTTTGTTTTTGTTTTGTTTTTATTTATTTTTTTCTAATTTCTCAAAGTAGAATGATTTTTTTTTTTTTCCCCAAAAAACATACTTTTTTAGAGGTTTGCAGTAAGTGTCACTCGGGTTGCTTGTATTGTAGGATTTGTTGTGTCTCATCAGATGTCTAGGTATGTCAGTTGTAATATTTTGGTGATGATCCCTGTGATGTCTCAAAACTTGTACTGATGATAGTCTCAGCTGATTGATAATGTCCAACCTAATGTTAAGTAGAGACTTGTTTAATATAATGACAAGATTATTTCCTGGAACATACCGAATCCTTATGGATAAATGTCACACCAAAAATATCTCTGTTTGGAAAGAAGGATAATTGTTGTCTTTGCAAGAAAATGGCAAATGTCAGCACAAATGAGCATCAGATCTTACTATATAGTAATTTCTAATCAGCATATGGCCTGCATCTTTCCATTTATGTATGGCATTGGATATGCAGTTATCTAATGGATAATGGATAATGGATAATGGTGTTTGAGCTAAATGATGACAATGCTACAAAGGATAGAAATAATGCCAATATTTTGTTTGTTGTTCTTGGATGAAAAAATGCCATCAAAAGCTTTTATGAGGTAGTGTTGTATGGTGTTCATTTCCCTCAGTATGATGAGCTCATCATGCCGTGGGTTAGACTATACCCTTGCTTCCAGTTGCAGATTGAAATAATCGCTGTTGTTATTTGTTGCTTCTTCAGTAGCAGGCTGTATGTCTGTGCAGAAAACTGAATCTGCTTACATATAAAATATTACCAGATACAGAATGTCACATTAAAAATGGTTTCTCTTGAAGCACGGTTAAAGGATAAGTATTCCATTTATTTCTCAGGATTGCAGCAATCCTGTGTCTTCCATGAGATACTGAGAATTATTAATGAATCTGGTTCTGATAGTTCTGACAGCTCTAATGCTTTTCCTTTTCAGTTGTCTGTCTAAAAACTCTAGATAACAAATATTGTTACATGGCAGATTGTTTGGATTTCACAGCAATTCTCATATCTGCTAGTATTATAGATCTCAGACTTCTCAATGGTTTCTATTTACAGCCTCTCTATGTTTATCAACAGTGGATTTTTTTTTCTTTCTTCTAGTAGGTATGTGTTGACCTGTGCCTATACTCTGGGTTGCAGCTTTTAGTGAGTGTTAACAATGGGAACTAACTAGTTCAGCTGATGCTCAGGTTGTGCCTCAAAGTGGTGCAACATAAGCTGCCTTATATTTTAAATTCTCTTTGTTTCAAAATAAGTAATATTATCTTTGTTTTCTGTTAAGTTCTGAAGACCCTTACTGATTGATTCCTGACTTTTGTCTCAGATGAGAAATGCTAGTAAACAATCAGGTGACTGACCTGTGAATCTTAGCACAAAAGAGGCAGAGACAGAATGTGCCCCACTCACACAGAGAACAGATCATGTTAGAAGAAAGTTCTATTTGAAACACAGCCATTGCAGGAGAACAGAGCTAAGACAAAAGTCAAGAACATCATAGCAGAGGTGACGTTTTGCTTTTTCTCCTTCTTTATTGAAGGGGGAACGGATTCATTGTCAAAAAACAAACAAACATTTATTTCAGGACAGGTATATTTATGAGCATAGTATGAAATATTTTCATGTAGGTCCCAGTCCTCTCCCACCAAAATAGATAGGGAAATTTCTATTAAGATCCATATAGGATCTTATTCAACACAAGTAGGGGGAAGATTTGTTTCTAATAAATCCCTTTGCTTTGTAGTGGAGTAGAACTAAAACTACTGCCTTTTGATGTTTTGGGACTCAATGGTCTTCTCTGATCACTACAACACTTTGGTGTTGTTTTATAGACTCCACGGTTTTTGAAGTTGCCAGATTTATAGAGTCAGGAGTCCAAGTTCAGCCATTTTTAGTTTAGCTTCCAAAATCATGTGCACTTAAACTTTTGGAGTATTCCTGTACAGTGCATGTGGCTATAGGGCTTCCACCCAATGACAAGTGTATGGAAGTCTCCTTAGCAGGGAAAAAGAGAACTAGGTATTTAAATGTTTCTCAGATGCAGGTGTTCAGAAGAAAAGCATCTGTTAAACCTTCCCCTCAAATGATACTACCTTCCACAGCACAGGAAGTGATGGCTCCTTTGCCTGCATGGCTCTCAAGAATAATTTAGCTCTGGATGTGTTCAGTCTGAAAGAAGCTAATGTGCAAATAGAATACTTGTATGACATTCAAAATCTGCTGGAAACCTTGTTAGAAATAAAAAATTAGAGCCCCCTTCTAAGCACAGTAGGGCTGTAAGATTCCTGGCTGCTAAATCATGGAAAAGAAGAAGAAATGAGAAACTCTTTGGAGGATAAACCTGTTTAAGAAGGATTAAAATATATAAACTGATTCATTCAATTGGGCATATCTACCAGCTCTGCATGTGCTCATTCTATGCCAGTTAACTATTTCTGGCTTCAAGAGATACATGTGCTGTGCATAGGCAGCGATAATGGTAGTTCTGCATTTTGTATGCTGTATTCTCTTCTCCCAGGGACAAAGCCTATACTGAACCTGTGACTCTGCAGGCAGTACCTGCCTTGTCCTGTGAATAATCTGAGATTTAGGACAATCCCAAGAACTTTACTCCAGTCTGCTTTTTTTTTTTTTTTTTTTTTTTTTTTTTTTTTTAGCAATTTAACATTACGTGTTGATGTCCATAGTTACTGTTTGTTGAGAGATAAGTGATGTCAGCTTCTAGCAGGAAGGGCTCTGTTGACAGTGTTGTTTGGCAGTGGTTAAGGATGCTGTAGGTTAACGTGCATTCGGGGAATATTTGGAAATTTTTTCCTGAATGAAAAACCATTAATTAACCCATTAAACTTCACTATGAACATTACCATTTGAGATTGCCTGTGAATTTGCCCTTGATACTAAGGATCTGCCCTTTAAATATATGAAACATACCTGAAATCCTATTCACATCATACACAAAAATCAAACATGAAGTTTCAAAGTAGAAGGGCAATGGGAGCTCTGGAGTACATATGCAAAATCTTGGACAAAGCAAACATTACTGTCAGCAGGTACATGATTATGGCCTGGGCCATCAGGTCTTGTCTAGCAAGGTCAGATACTGCTTCATGGCAGGCAAGATTGAGAGCAATAGTGGAATCACAGTTGGCTGTAGATGTAGATGTAGATAGAATATCTGTTGCTGGAATTGCAGTTTTAATTTGGTGTTTGTTTTTTGTTTAGAGGAAATACAGGTGAAAAAAGCTGCCAACTGACTATCTCACAGAGTGTCACAGAGACCAGTCTGACTTCACAATTGCATTTTCTAAAAGCAAGGCGCTTGAACTTTTTTAAAACTGGGAAAATCCAAACAAGTTCTGATGTCCAGAGAGCTTTCTCATCCTTCATGAAACCAGATTTAAGAAGCTATTAGGAAGAGCTCTGCCTGGCATTTATATTGCACATAGTTGGGGAAAAGAGGATTTTGGCAGCATTTTAAGTATTGTGCCCTTGGATCATAAAGGCTGTCCTTATTCTTGAGGGAGAGGATCACAGTAACCAGAGGAGGAAATAGAAGGCAGGTCTTCACATGTCTTTCACTCGCATGCTGGCTAACAGGGAGGGCTGGCTATCAAGATATCCATGGAGGACACATGACATCCACATCCTGCATTTGGTACTCATCACTGCCTACACATCTTGTTGCCCCCTTCTACTCATCCCTTTACAATTGGCTAAAGGCAATTAATGCAGTCACACTGAGAAGAATCACTTCAGTCTGATCCTGATGTCTTAGGATGCAAGGAAACATCTTCAAGCTGAATGAGGGGAGTTTAGACTGGATGTTAGGAAGAATTTCTTCATGGAAAGGGTGGTTAGATATTGGAACAGGCTGCCAGAGAGGTGGTTGGGTCACTATCCCTGGACATATTTAAGAGACATGTAAATGTGTCAATAAGGGACATGATGTAGCAGTGGACTTGTAGTGTAAGATGATGGTTGGATTCGATGATCTCGAAGGTCTTTTCCAAACTACATGATTCTATGATTCTATTTTTTTGCTGGTGCTCCACCACTGGCTCGGTGTTGCAGAAGATACCTTGTACGTTCTTTGACCGACAAAAGTGAATGCCGTGTATATTTAAATTGCTATTCTGCACTGGTAATATTTTGCACCCAATTTTCTGGATGGCTCTATAATATACTAGGAAAAGATGAACAAAGCTCTTTAGTCTAAATGGAGTCCTTCTGATTTGTATCAAGGAAGTTGAGAGAACACTCAAATCCCAGATCATTATTTTCTGAACCAGTACAGAAACAGAAACACTAGGCTGTAAGGCCCTGATTCAGGGAAGCATTAAGCACCTGCTTAACTTTGAGCAGTGACTTCAATGTATTTAAAGTTAATCAAGTGCTTAAGCTTTTTCCTCTATAGGGATTCTTCTCTGCATAAGGGCCTAAGAGAAAATAGATAACTATAAAGAGCAACTGTAATGAGCCTGCATATGGGCCAAAGAGAAGGGGATTATTAATGCTTTCAGGTTCAGCGAGGACTAGGGTTTAAATATCAGCCTCCTACAGTGAGACATGAAAGACTCTCATAAATGTGTTAAATCGCATCAGGTCCATTTAATATCATTATGTTTAATAAAAGTATCTTTGCACTATAATAATCACTGAGGACAGTAGATGGACCAGTCAGGCTATTCTGGAAACAGAATCTATTCCTTTTGCTGGGGTTATGCTCCTTTCTGCTGCACTCTGTAGTGTAGGTCTCCAATAAACAATAAGCTTCTAAGTGCTTTAATCTCTGGGAAAATCTTGCAATTGCCTTGAGGGTGGTAACAACATAGCTCCATGACACAACTGAGCTAGGCAATGAAGAATGAAGTTCTCTGAACCAGAATAGTAGAAATGAGTGTGGGAAAAGTTTTTGTGCAACCTCTGTTTTGTTGGCAATGCTTCCAATAATTGGTAAGAAAGACCACAAAGCTGCAAATCAGAATATAACAGTGCAAAACTACAACCAGGGCTTTTATCAGAAAGGCCTTTCAACAGTCTTTATTGTTGCTCCCTCTCTCCTTCTAAGCCTCTTACTGTGGACAGAGGAAAAACACATCACTTTTTGGTTGTTTATGACCCCAGAGGGCAAACTGAAGTTGTTGATTTAATTGGAGCATTTAATTTTAAACATAGTTTATGATATGTAAGTGCTGCAAAGATAATTTGTACAAGAACTTTGGGGAACTTGGACACCAAACCTCAACAGCTTTATGATGACTAAACTTTATGATGACTAAACATCTTATCAGCGAGTCTTTAATAGAGTGCTCCTAGATTTTGTATGAAATTTGGAGATAGTCGATGATATTTTTTATGTTTGAAAGCTTATATGGGATTTTTTTTTTTTTATTTTAAATAGGTCAAAGGTAAAATATTCTGTGCAGGAAACATAATGGCAGAATTTGAAATTCCCAATTCGCATTTTACAAAGTCAAAATCTAGTTGGTGAACACTTGCAAAAGAGATTTTTTTTCTTGTCTTGCAGAATCTTTAGCATAAACAGAAGCTCTCTGTTCAGTACTTCAGACCTCCTGAACTTTCAGGCATTTAATGAAACTGTGTTTTTTAGAAGAAAGAAAATGAACTTTATGCAATATTACTAAACAAAGCAAGAAGGTCTGAGCTTTTTTAAGATATTTGCAGTTTATATCATCTTTATAACAGTATTTTTTTATCTTTTATGTTAGCCAATAAAGACCCATGTGGATAAAATTTAAACAATTACATTAATATATAATGTGACATATTGTTGAGCACAAATACATCTTTCTTTACCTGCTTTGCAGCCATGACCTTTGATTTCAGAAATTTTAATGCACTGATCATTGTACCCAATCTATAGTTAACTCGTGGAACTCATTACTATAGGGTACTAGGGTATTGATGTGTTCAGAAAAACAGACAAATTAATGGAAGGAAGAAACCCATATCCATGAACATATGGATATGAGTGCTGGCTGAGAACTGCTCAGTGCCAGAAGCCGAAAAGATACACTGAGAGAAGGATCATGATATGCTTTGTCTCATTTTTGCCTGTCTCTTTCCATAACATCTGCAACTCTGACTACAGTCAAGGATGGTCTGTAGGCCATGGATCTGCCAGTATGTCACAGAAAATATTCAGAGTCATAGAATCATTAAGGTTGGAAAAGATCTCTAAGGCCATCTAGTCCAGCCATCCACCTACCACCAATATTGCCCACTAAACCATATCCCTAAGTACCACATCTACATTTTCCTCAAACAACTCCAGGGACAGTGACTCCACCAGTTCTCTGAGCAACCAGTTCCAATGAATGAGTTGTTTGCCACTGCATTCACCTTTCTTCAGAGTTCACCCACAAGTGTTGTAATTTAAATATTTCTCATTTAATTGAAAGGCATTATAGGGCTTGTTGCAGAAAAAAGATGTGTGGAATATCCTTCCATCTGATCAATACTCTTCTAGGATTAGGTGGTATATATCTGAGCACCTTGAAACCTCTGCTTTTCAATCCCCAAAAGGTGCAGAAATGAACTCTGGCCTGGAGTGAAAGACGACCCTATTAATCTTCAGGATTAAAGTTGCTTCTTCTTCAGGCAGGGTTCCCAGAACTGCGCCATCATTTCTGGCCACAGCAATGGGAAGGAGTAAACCCTTGGGCCAGCCCTATCTGTCAGAGAACCCCCAAGCTTTGGAGGTAATGTTATAAACTGATATATATATATACATATATATATATATATATATCAGTGAATATAACAGTGATCACATCTTACCAGGCAAGAGATGTGATCAAATTCACAAAGAGTTTTCCTGACCATCCATGGGTTTGTGCTGACTTGAATAGTTAATAATAGTTTTCCAAGCAGTAGTAGGGAACAATACGCAAGTCCAGTGGGAATACGGAAGGCAGTCTGTAAGGCAGGTGACAGAAAGAGATGATTACATTTCATAGGATTTCCATTAAAGTTTCATCAAAGACTAAAAAAAGGTACGAAGCAGTTGTCCAATGTTACCACATTGTTGATTTAACTGATGGCTTGTAACAAAGGTAGAAGAGCATAATTCCTTTAGGTAAATAGAAAATTAGACTTAGTAGTCCTTAGCATCCTTAAATTGGATGCTGCTGAACACTTAAATCCCTCATGTATGTTTGAGAGCATAGAGTTATCACTGAAGGATACTTAAATACAACTGCAACACAGACTGGTTTTTCATGCACAGCACAATCTGTTTATGTTTCTTATGTTCATCCCTTTAAAGACCTGATGGGACCCAGTCCAACACAAATGCAATGAGCACATCAATTAAGTAGGGAGATGGTACCTTGTGATGACTGGGCTGAGGACGGGCTTCAAGATTCTGTGAAAGGGAAATGAACAAAGGGAGTAGGAAAAGGACTAAGTTCAGATAGGAATGACACCTTTGTGGAAGGATTGTCCAGGTCAAGAATTGCACTTCTGTCTTTTATTTTATTATCCTTTTATTGAGGCATTACTTTTTTTTTTTTTTTTTTTTTTTTTTAAGCTAGCAAAGTATCTTTCTTAGACTGTATTATGAGCACAGTGTCAAACATGGTAGGGTGCCAATCTACAGTCAGGGCCAAGAGCCCTTACTGAAAACTAGGTCAGCCTCAGAGGTTATATCAAGTAACCCCCTGGGTAAGTTGCCTTGTAAGACTTTACAGTAAAATATGTTATTTTTTTCCCCATTTTTATATTTTTTGAATATGACAGAAGTTGGGAGCAGAGATCCCTCAGCTGTACCAGCACCACTCTCCCAGTCTGTACTGCAGGTGTTCTGGGACGAGTGGCTTCAGAAACAGAGGAATACTCAGGGGACAATAACTGTCTGCTAGGAAACAATGAAACGTTTCTTATTTTCTTTTTCAATTTTTTGAGAGCCTGTGCTCCAAATATTCTACCTTCCTTGCAGAGTGAAAAAGCATACAGACTAAACAGCATTGGCTGAATGTGATTTTTTGGTAATAATTTTTTAAAACAAAAACCAATCCTATTCATATTTAATGACTTTTTTTTTTTTTTTTTTTTCCTCACCGGTTAGCCAATGAAAAGTAAATTGAGAAGTTGCTCATCCTAAAGGAATCCAAATCATTTAAAATGTAATAAATTAGGCATATTCCCCCAGGATCAGGGCATATTATCAGTCAATAAGCAGGATTAATTTAGATTTCAATATGTTATGCTCTCCATAATCTTTGCTTCTGGTGCACATTAGAGAGTATTTTGCCCCACAAGATTAGTCCAGAATAACTAGGCTTTATCAATGTTCATCTAGCCTCTGAGAACAATTTAATTTTCTCAGTACTTTAATAATGAAATGATTTTTTTTATCTGTTTATGTATCTAAAAGGTGATCCTCCCATTTTGAGTAGATGATTATGTTCCTAGTTTTTAAAAAAATGAACATATAAATAGGATGGATCAGTTTAAGATATTCCACCATGCTCGTGTTTCTCAGCACGCATACCTGAGTGACAACAAATATTTCTTTCACTTGATTGTCAACAGGAATTCAGATCAGACTGTCCTAAGTCTCCTAGCATCTTTCCAAGACCAATTTCATTCCTTAGATTTGACTTCTTTCATTTTACCTAACCAGAGATTCTCCTTTGAACAAATGACAACGATCAGTTCATTTCTACCATATTCCTCTCATTTTGCTGTATTAAGGTAACAATATATTTTATTTCTGTTTTACAGATTAAAAAAGGCAAAGGAACCTGCCCAGGATCTCACTGGAAGCTAAAGTCAGAAAAACAGCTAGAGCCCAGGCAAAGGGAAAAATATCTGCAGTCTTTCCATCCACTAAATATGTTGTTGCCATTGCTTGTAATAGGCATAGCTTTGCACCAAGCAAGCAGTATGGGCCTCTTAGGGTTTGTCTGAACTTGTTTTGACCCAGCTGGAAATTTGCTTCAGCTTGTTATGGCAGTTACCTAATGACCATGGGACTGTTACCTGCTTGGTTTTAATTTTGCTTAGCTTGGAACAACAGTGTGGTGTAACACCAGGTATTAAAGTTTTGTAACTAATAGATAGTGGAAGCAAGACATTTCTCTGTTCATTACCATAGAAGAAAATGCAGCAGAGAGGGGAGAAGGCATAGGATGAAGGCAGAGGCCTCAAAAGCACAGGCAGAAGAAGATATGGGAGTCCTGGGGGCTATAAACTGGGGACAGTCACTGGTCATCAAATGAATGCAACCTTGGGCACTGTGTGACCCATTCCTATGGGCAGCAATAAGAACCAAGAATCATCCAATTTACATCAAACACACCATATAGAGTACATGAAGATACAACGTGGACTTACAGTCTGATAAAGAAGAAGCAAGGCAGGTAGCATGCCAGCAAACAGAAAAAAGGCCCCAGACAAATCCCAGAGGAGGAAGAAGGGAAGAAGCCAACACCAACATCAGGATCCTGGTGATCACAAGCAATCCTGTATCACAAGCAATCCTTTATCACAACCAAGGGCTTGGGATACTAAAGACTCATGGTAACTCCTTCCTTGTGCCTTGTAGTGATGGACACCATCAGCCTTAGGACTCTGAGGGGCAGTGGAAAGATGAACACTGGAGATGGAGGAAAGTTCTAGAAAGTTTATGTATAAGTCATTTTACCTGTGTTACACAATTTGAACTGTGTAGTGTCACTGTAACTGGGCTAACAATGACTTTTCAATGAGACAGTTAAGACTGTAATTAGAACACCAGTAAATTACTGACTTTGCATATGTGGCATGCTTCTTTTGCCCGTAACAAGGCTTTGCATATAACAAACCGGTGGGAAGCCAAACAACTTGTTCTTTAACTTGAAGATAACTGACAACATAAATACTGGCATAAAAACAGGCATAATCCAAACAATATGAGGTGACAGGGAGGTTAAAGTACTCTTAGTTTAGCTGAAGGAATAACAGCCTGCTGCCACACTAGAGGTTATTTTGCAGACAGGTCTTTCATGATGTGAGAGTTTCCTCTTCTTTTCCTGCTTTCCATGAACCCAGCCAGGAGCAGAAAACCAGGCAGGACCTCTGAGCAGATGCATCTGCACTTTCACCTGTGGTGAGCTCCAACTGCTCAGTCACTGTAAGGGCAAACACCTCATGCTGTTATTTGATAGGGCTGTGAAGCCACACATGGCCTGTATAAATTAATGGTGAAAACCTAGTACTTTCTGAATAACCCTGATTGCAGAATGATGGGAAATACTATTGAATTAATGTATTTGAAAGACACTTCTTTTTTTTTTTTTTTTTTTCAAACACAAAATATTAGGAGAGTGCTATATAGTCTGCATTTTCTATATGTATTTAGACATTAATATTGATAATAACCCCCCCAAAAAAAAGAGGAAAAAAGAAAAAGAAAAAAAAGCAATCACTGGCACACATTCCAGTTTAATTATTTTGATGGGTTTGAAAGGTTTTCTGAATCCACAAGCTACCCTTGTGCTTCAGTAACAGGACCCTAATAACACAAAGAGCATTCTGCAGACATACATATGTACAAAAGGTGAAATACAATGAAGGCTGTTCCTAAGCACATTAACTTTCTAATATTGGACATATTAGAAAATATAATCTAACCTCAGATTCAGCAAAGTGGCTATATGTGTGCTAGCATGGGACTTCACATACAGGGCAATTTTTAACTCACACTGCTTTGTAAACAGGCTCAGACAGTGTAGAAAATTCTGGCCCTGCTGTGCTGATCTCCAACTGTCTTCTCTTGCTCTTTATAAATCTCTTTCCCTGTCTGCTTTCAAAATGTTATCTTAACTAGGATTAATAAAGATACACTGGGGAGCTTCTTATCTCTTATAGGAATTATGATTATAATAATAATAAAAAAGGTTTAATCTTGGAAGAGCAATGGAAGGAGAGGGAAGCTAGAAAGAAAAAACTGTGTGTGGGGGAGAATAGACAGGTAAGAGGTGAAGCAAGGACTTTGGAGGTCATGGATGGGCCCACACCAAAACCTGAGATCCAAGTACCCCTGAACTTTGAGAATATTGGGAGCCAGATAAAAAATGTTTGATCGGGACCCCTACCTTTCTCTCCGAATTAAGGATAAGCTGGTTCTGATAAAAGAAGATCCATCCTGAGAGTTTTTGAAATTCAAAAGAACTCAGTTTACCTTTTAAATTAAGTTCTGAGCAGCTTTCCTATTTCTTGTGTTCAGTCAGGAGAAGATGTGGAAATATCAAAACACAGCATGAAAGACATGCCTGCCCAGCTTGAATGAGGGCGTACTGAAAATCTCCTCAGGCGGACTGATCCTCTGAGATTTCCAGAGCTAAGAAGCCTGGATGTGCTTCAGAAAAATAGCTGAAGTTTTTAGGCAATTGACTGAATGAAACCACAACATCAAACAAATTGAGGTTCACCATGGCTTGCTGCTTAACTGGAATATAATTGCATTTATTTTAGATATATGTGATTCTCCTATTTGTAACTGAAGACCCGTAGAGTTCACTGGCTGCCATGCCAAAGACACCGGTGGCTACTTTTGCACTAGGAAATTAAGCACATTCTGGTTCTCCTCTGGCCTGGAGGCACAGTGACATAGCCAGGCTCATGCCCACAGGACTGAACTCTCTTGTCCCCCAGGCCTGGGTGGCTACATCCTAACTTCCTGCAGGGAATGGTTCTTGGCCCTGAGAAGCATGCTCAGGACCTGCTGGGGAAAGGGCTAGCTGCCATTATCAAAACTGTGCCAGATATTGTGGCCATGTTTAACAGTGTGGACAATCATGAGGCAGTAGTGGGCTCATGCTCTGGCACTGTTTAGTTAGTAATAGAGACTGAGTTGATAGATGCTGGCTATCTGCTGCTTGACTGCAGTCTCCCTTCCTGGCAAGGAGACCATCACAGTGGCCAGTTTTGTGTATCATCACTCTTCCACATCTTGGTATGATTCAGCATGTCGGAAAGATGGTCTTTGTGAATTAACTTGTTTGTCTCTAGTTGGAGATTGGATATCCTTGGTCCTGTGCATCATCCTACTTGATTTTGGTCCTATGCTGCATGAGTTAATCAGAACCAGACACCCTTTTCATTGAGGTGTCAGACCCACTGTCAGACCTTTGTTGCTGTTCTGAGAACCAGCACCAGAAACTGCATCAGGTTCATCTGGAAGCGGTGCATCTCTGAAGTGATACGGACCAGTGAGAGCACGTAAAGGCAAATAACATCGTTGTCTCATTAATTTAAAGTTGTACTTTAAAGCCTGGGAAGCCAGCTACTGCTGGTAAACTATTATACTGAACTCATGAGCCTAGTGTATATCATGGACACAGCTTGAGACCATGTTGGAAAGAGACCTAGATGGATAGACCTACACTTAGTCTCCCACTGCATGCCCATTTTCCCATCAAAAAGAAGCCTAAACCTTACCAACAAAAGGTACCTTACAGACATCTCCATTCAGGTGACAGAGAAAAAAAGGTTGTAAGATATGCCATGATATCTAGCCGCAGTGTTGCTTTTCATTATTTCTGCAGTAGAAGTATCTCAGGTTATATACTTAACACTGCCTCTTGATCCTGGGTAGGCTATCACTACAACATTTTCTCTTTCTGAGTGAAAGATCAGTTTTTCTACATATGCATTACTCAAGTAGGATGATATAAAACCATATTATACTATTGAAAATGTATAAACCCTCAGTCTTATCTCTTGTTTTGACATGTCTTGAAATCAGCCTTATTAGACATATCATATGGTTTGTCTAGGTTTTATATTGAGATATTGAGATACTGTTCAAGAACTTTGACGAGTGAAATTCACAGAATCACAGAATCACACAGAATCACAGAATTTTCTAGGTTGGAAGAGACCTCAAGATCATCGAGTCCAACCTCTGACCTAACGCTAACAGTCCCCACTAAACCATTTCCCTAAGCTCTACATCTAAACGTCTTTTGAAGACTTCCAGGGATGGTGACTCCACCACTTCCCTGGGCAGCCTGTTCCAGTGCCTCACAACCCTTTCAGTGAAGAAGTTCTTCCTAACATCTAACCTAAAACTCCCCTGGCTCAACTTAAGCCCATTCCCCCTCGTCCTGTCACCAGGCACGTGGGAGAACAGGCCAACCCCCACCTTGCTACAGCCTCCCTTGAGGTACCCATAGAGAGCGATAAGGTCGCCCCTGAGCCTCCTCTTCTCCAGGTTCTGAACAAGCCCATCTCCCTCAGCCGCTCCTCGTAGGACTTGTTCTCCAGGCCCCTCACCAGCTTTGTTGCCCTTCTCTGTACCCGCTCAAGCACCTCCATGTCCTTCTTGTAGCGAGGGGCCCAAAACTGAACACAGTACTCGAGGTGCGGCCTCACCAGAGCTGATTACATACTTAAAATTAAATTTTTGTATACTCATAATATTCTAGTGTCTGTTTAACTTCCAGATCATTAGCCAGTAACACCTCCATACCCATCTCTCTGTTTACTGAAGAAATATCCAGTTTCTTTTATTTTCTGGCTGACTGGAGTATTTGAATAGGAATGGAGAGATGGTTATAGACTGGTAAAATGGAGAACAAATTGCAGAAGAGACAGATTAAAGAGGTGAATTTTGTTTAGACTTCTGAATGTAATGAGACCTGCAGCAATTAGTTTCTGCTTCAAGGGGTCTGTGTCTGACTCTAGTATAATATCTGAGTACTGTACTCATGCTTCCCATGCCTTACCTCCCCCTCCCCCCCCCCCCCCCCCCCCCCCCGCCCTGCCTCCCCATTGATCATTTAATTGCTTCAGGACATTGTTATCCCAAGAGATCCAACATGTGAGAGTCCAACATGTCTCAGAGCCACCAAGGGCCATGAATAGGATCTGGATACCATCTGCTTTAATTGGACCTCATGGTCAGTGAGAAACCAAAATTGGTTGCCAAGACAAAATAAATACAGTGTCTCTCAGATGACTGTCTGCTATGTTCTGTGAGAGCTGAACTTTTGGAGTGAGGGGCAAAGCTTCATTGTTGGGTACAATGAGTTGCAGTGGTCAAGTCTGAAGGTCACTAATGCAAAGATGTATTTTGCTGGAGCTGAGCCTTTTTGAAGAGAGTGTGGCTTTCTAGCTAAGGAATTATTCCCTTTTGTAAAATAAGAATTGTGCTTATGTGCATGTATTTTTTTTATGTCGATAGATGTTTGTGTGATCATCTGTGTCTGTGTGGAGGAGCTGGAGCACAAGAAAAAAAATATCCAAGCATGCAAATGAAAAAAACCTGTTATTTTATGAAGAAAATGGGTCTGTTCTCTTTTGGTTGCATTGCTTACATAGTTGTTAGTTTAATCTTTATAATAAAGTTTTTTATTTATTTATTTATTTTTAATGTGTGGCAAACTAAGCAACTGGAACATAGGTAGAAATAATATATTTGGGTTACAGGAAAAAAACAAAAAACTGGCATGACTTTAAAGGCACACATTTCATAACACCACATGTGCAAAGTATTATAATAATTGTACTGTGCACATCTGTAACAGACAGAGTGAACAATGAGTATTAAAAACACATTCCTATAGCTGGCCCAGAAGCTTGGCAGTAGATTTTTATATGGGAGACCTGTACTAGAGTCCAAATGCTGGATTTTCTGCATCCAGAGCTGGTGGGGCTTTGGCAGTGGCTAAGGTGATGGGCTCGGGTGCAGGCAAAAGGAGTGGGGAGGAAGATGGTGAGGTTGTTCCAGCTGCTTCATTCCCCAACTTTCTACCCCACAGAAGGTATTTTGCTGAGGAAATCTGGCTGGAGCCATCAGTGGCTGCTGTTCAGAGCCGTTATAGTGCCAAAATGAGGAGGAAAAGGGATGAATGTGGAAGCAAATCAGCAACAAAAAAATGGACAGAAGGCTATGCTGTGTACACCTGGGCTCTTGTCCAAGCAAGGGTTCAGAAACACTTAAATTTCCTGAGATAGAACTCCTGGGCAAGATGGGAAAGATAAGTACCCATACCATAGTTGTGTGACTCCTGCTAACTGATTAAATGTGTCATTTAATTAGTGGGCTATACAGCATGTTGAAGGCATTTTATGGGGAAGTACAGTGGAATATCATTCAATAAAGACACTCCTTGCAAACAGTGGAGAATGCAGTAGCCACCTCACAAGGAAGAGTTCATCTGTCCATCCAAGAGCCAAGTCCAGAATGTTTTGAATGTATTCATTTTATAGCAATAGAAGACATGACATGAAAAGCCCCTGAAATGCCTTCCACAAGCATGGGAGAGTAAGCTTCCTGCCAGACCCTAAAAATGGGATGGATGTCAAAATGTCACTTCACTGAATCCAGTGGCTTTACCATGAGAATTCAGCTGTGAAAGCAACACTCAAGATTTCATTATGTCCTGTAGGAGAAGGAACGTGGAACACTTGGTCTCCAGGCCCAAATGGTAATCATTTATCAGGGAAATGCTTTTATTTTGTCTCTTTACATTGAATTCATTGTATATCCACATTATTTTAGTGAGTAGGACAATTTTCTTCCCTTTCTTTTCCTTCTCTTCACATGTTAGAACATTTTAGATGCCTAAGAAAATTAACAGTTGTAATATTGCTGCTCTATTATCTATCACACTCATCACTATTTCACTGTTGCCTTTTACTTATGTATCAGTCAGTCTGTATCACATAGTGAGAACATAAAGCTTTTAGAGGAAAGGCCATCCTTACTTCTGTGCTCATGTAATGTCACCCTGACACATTAATTTGTCATTAATGTTCAAAACTGCTATGGTAATGCTCCTATCATTATCACTACTAATCCACCCTTAACAAGTACTATTTAAGGTACTGTAAAATGTTGGAAGACTGTTTGGGACATCAACAAAATAACATCTCATTGTCTTGAGACAGATTTAAAAATCATACTATTAAAAATAATAAAAAAGAGACTTTCTGAGGCAATGCAAAATAGATATATTTCCCCCCCCCCCCCCCCCCAGGAAAGTAGGGATTTGCCTGAAATTCTATGATTTAAGAGCAGGAGATTAAAGGAAAAACAAATATTAAGAGATTAGCAATAAAGTCATAAGAAATGAAGACATTGGATACTCATAAACGAACAGTCACAAAAATCAGAAATGCAACAAATTGCAATAGTAAACATTTCAATCATCTAAAAAAAATAATTATAATCCAATTTCCTTTTCTTTTCTTCTTTGAAACACTTCTCCAGTTAAATGAAGTTGCTTAGCCCAAACGTGTAATATCTTCAAAGACAATTTAGAACATTCAAAAATGCCCTTTGATGTGAAATTAGGAAAAAAAAAATATAAAAAAATATATATTTGTATTTTGACTAATTAACCTAGTAAAGAGACATTCTGAGATGGAGAGGTAGAAATAAATCATATTCCTTAAACAGAAGAGCCATAGTTTGTCTACACCTGAGCAATGGGTCACTATGTATTACAGCTAAATTCAAAGAGGTTACATAGAAAAAATACATAAATAGTATGCCAGTCATCTTCATTATCAATATATCATGTACAGCCTCTATCAAAAACCAACAGTGCCGTAGACATTAGGAAGTTGAATGAGAAATATTGAAAAGAAATACTTCTGATGTTACGTGATTTACAAAATATTGTAGCTTTTATGAATTGTTGTAAAGAGCAAGAAAGCCAGTTGAGATGGAGGAATGTGCTAATTAAGGAATGCTGTAGGAATGTAAACACAGGTAGGCTTCCAACAGGCATGTGGGGAGAAGAAATCTGAGCCTAGCTAGCAGGGAAGAGGGAGTCATACTTCATGTAAACCTTAAACCTGAATTCCCAAGAGCTGGAGATAAAGTGAAAGGAAAGCAAGAGAAGTGGGAGGGGATCCATCTTGGAAAGAGAGAATGCAACCTGAACTGTCTCACTGATGTTGGCAGTCCTGAGGTTGTGGTGAGATTTTGGATGCCTGTCTTTCTTTCCTTCCCTCCCCTCTTCTATTAATTTTGTAAGTCAGCTCTGTAAAATGGTATTAGAGACAAACAGCCATTGAGCTGCTGATTTGGGTTTTGAGGCTTACTACAGTCTCAGAGAATATGCTCTGAAATACAGCATCCTGAAGGAGAGGCTAAGCAGGATCTACTGCTGTATATTGCCACAGCTGGGTAATATCTCAAAGAAGTGATGAATGGCGGTTTGGAGATGAGACTAATCCTGGGTGTATTTTAAGTTATTGAAGTGTTGCTTTTTAAGGATTCACCAAACTCAAGAATGGTACAACCCAACAAGCAGGAGATCAAGAAAAGGTATCAGGAGTCCTGGAAAGATGAACAAGTGGCTCCTGACAAACCCAAACATAAAAAAGGAAGTGTACAAGAGACGGAAGCAGGGTCAGACATCCAAGGAGGAATATAGACATTATCTGAGCATTCAGGTATGGAGCTAGGAAAGTCAAAGTCCATCTGGAGTTGAGTCTAGCAAAGGAAATGAAAAATAAGAAAGGATTCTATGGGTACAGCATTAGCAAAAAGAAAACACAGGAAAATATTGTCGAATAGCCAAAACGGGCATAGCACCTGGTAGATGGAAGGTATCTCCTTCATCTCTTTACCTGAAAGTTCAGTCTTTAGGAATCCCAGATTCCCGAGTCAAGTGGGAAAGTCTGGACCAAGAAAGACTTACCCTTAGTGGAGGAAGATCCGTAAAGAGAATATTTAAACAAATAGGACATGAACAACTCTATGGGGCCTGATGGAACGCACCTACAAGTACTAATGGAGCAGGTTTATGTCATTTTAGGTGATAATCTTTGTGAGTTCATGGAGATTGGTGGAGAGGGCTGAGGACTGGAAGAAAGTAAATGCTACTACTCTGTCCAAAAAGGGCAACAAAGAAAAAACAGAGAACTACAGACCAAACAAACTCAGTTTAATCACTGAAAAGTTGAATAAGCAAATAATTCTGGAAACCATTTCCAAAGTCATTAAATCCAAGATGCTTGAGAGTAGTCAGCAGAGGGGATATCATGCATGGACAGCCTAATAAACCTAAAATGATGAGATGACTACCTTGGTGGATGAGCAGAGAATAGTGAGTATTGTTTAACAATGTACTCAGGCAAGACTTTCAGCACTGTCTCCCATAGCACCCTAATTGACAAATTGATGGAGTACAAGGTATATAAATGGACAATAATGTGGATAGAACACTGGCTGAACTGCTGGTCTCAAAGCATTGTAATAACTCTTGAAAGCCCAGTTGGAGGCCAGTCACAAGTAGTATACCCGAAAGGGGCCAATGCTGTTTAACCTCTTGATTATTTGCCCAGATTTTGTGGCAGAGGACACCCTTAGAAGATTTACAGGTGATAGAAAACTGAGAGGAGTATCTGATACATCAGATGGTTATGTTGCCATACAGAGGGACCTCAATAGTCTGGAGAAGTGGGCTGACAAGTACCTCATGAAATTCAACAAGGGGAAGTACAAGGTCCTGCACCTGAGGAAGGATAGCATTGTTCATTGGTATACACTGGAGGCTAGCCATCTGGCAAGCATCATTGCAGAAATGGACCTAGAAGTCCTGGAGGGTTACAAGTTGAACATTAGCCAACAATGTGCTTTTGCAGTAAAAAAGGCCAAGAGTGACCTGGGCTGCATTAGGAACAGCACTGCCAGAAGGTTAGTGGAGGTGATCCTTCCCTCTAGTCGGTATTGGTGAGACACATCTGAAGTGCTAGACCCAGTTCTGGGCTCCCCATTACAAGGGAGACATGGACATACTAGTGTGAGTCCAGTGGAGGGCCAAAAAGATGATTCAGGAAGGGACTGCCACAGCTGTCAGGCAAGAAGAGGCTGAGAAAGCTGTGACTGTTCATCCTGGAGAAAAGAAGTCTCAGGGATTTTAACAATGTGTATGAAAGCCTGATGGGTCGACTAAAGTAGACAAAGACCAAATTTTCTCTGTAGTCCCCAGTGACAGGAAAAGAGGCAATGGACACAAACTGAAATACGGGAAATTACATTTGAGCATAATGAAAAGCTTTTTTATTGTGAGGTTTGTCAAACACTGGAATAGGTTTCCCAGAGAGGCTGTACAGTCTCCTGTCTTGAACATATTCCAAACCCACCTGGATACAGTCCTGTGCAATCTACTCTAGCTGGCCCTTGTCTGAGCAGGCAGGATGACAGAATCACAGAATGGTTGAGGTTGGAAGGGACCTCTGGAGATCATCTAGTCCAGCACCAAACTGGTTCAACCAGATAATCTCCAGAGAGCCCTTCCAGCCTCAATGATTTTCTGGTTATGTGATTGTGTTTACTTTACTTTTTTTTTTTTTTTTCTTTCAGATTTTGTGATGAATTGTTTAATATTATTTTGCTAATGTAATACTAATTGATTTGTCTCTAAATTTATCTGGTGCTCAGTGAAAAGTCAGATTAATCTAACAGTCCACATATATACATAAATCCAGCTTTCCATGACTGACTCTAAGTTTGGTTATTGGGGTGTCTCACATTAATGTGTCAATTAAAAGTCAGTATGAGTTTTGGCACCACCAGATGGCAAGTGAAGTGTAGTGGGCTGTCCCTAGCTGACATTTCCAGTGCCTCTCCAACAGACAATAGTAAAGCAAACTTCAGTTATAGCCAAATGCTCTGTCCTCATGTTTGTCTTCTGTACATCTTATGGAAGAAATAGACTGGGTGGACAACATACGAAGTAGAAAAAGTCTCATTCTATTTCCTACTATTTTTTTCTCGTGGATCCAAGGGGTCACAGTCATATTGTTCTGAAATCCTAGGTGTTGCAGGCAGGAGGAACATGGAACTATAAAGCTTATACGAGAAGCATCCGCTGCTGCTACAAGAAGACAGTATCAGGGAGGTAGTACAGTTTTAAATGGGGATATTGGAAATTTGCCATAGTCAAGGTCTGCAGAAGCCAGGAAAAAATCAGAGAAGCTCTAGTCCAAGAGTTTAAAGAACAATAGTTGATGGTCTTCTTACCTAGTTACCCATCTACACTGTGCACATTTTTGCAAGAAAGACTTCCAATACAGCCTCATTGTACACCTGAAGCTTGGGAAACATGTCAGCTTGCACTAATAAATATCTATGTTGATGCATATATAATGCATTAAAATAATTAATGTATTTAAATGAAGTGTCACAATTCTGAATATGCTATATAAAATCTCTTCAGCTGTCTCACATAGTTTTCTTTTAAGGACAGAAAACAAACACATTTATGTTGCCTTGGGGAACAGTTTGCTTAATGGTGATGTCACAAAGTTCATATAGCAGGTATCTAGGATTCACCTACAAGTAAATGACAGCTTGCTGACAAGTCTGTCTTCATTTGCATACATAAAGTCAGGAAAAAAAATTAAGTAGTAGAATCTTTAAGATATGTTCTGTTTGAAAACAGTCTTAGATGTTGCAGCGATGTAGTTATGTGAAAAAAGAGCTTGATAATAGAATTCAAAAAAATGTTGTTATCCTTTTTAGCATAGCTGATTTCCTTGGAAGGTCAGATAATGAAATCTAGCTCTCTTCAATTGCTGGATAACCTTGAAACCACATTTAAGGTATGAGGGATGCATGCTAACATCAGCTAACCTCTCTGATTGCAATTCTACACAAGAAGTTATTTTAGTCTTAAGTTATGAGCCTTTTCCTTATCCAAAAGACAGATTTAAAGTTATTTAATTCTATAGGGAGTAGGAGAATAATGCAATATATGACTTATTTACTTATCTACATTAAAATGTTCCAGTACATAAAATCATGTGATATGTATAATCTGTATCTTCACCTCTGCACTTTGAGATACAGGGATAGATTAAGATCTTATTGTGGCTTTATTTTGGATATAAAATTCCATTCATTTCAGTAGAGTTGCTCCAGGCTTACCTCCAGAGTGAAAACAGATGCAAGTTCAAAAAATAAAAAAGATATGGATTTATTGATAATATTTGTGATGTTAATGGCTTGGCTGCTTAGAACTGCTTGTGTGAGAACTCCTCTTAGAGGAATAACAACTAGCTGTAGGATTTCTATGTGTAAACACATACCCTACCATAAATAAACATTTTTTTTTCTCTGAAAGATATGCAGAAAATCCTTATCATTACGGTAGACACATATAGAAATTGTTCCAACTGTAGTGAACAGAGCAGAAAAGAAAAGAAAAGAAAAAAGAAAAAAGAAAAAAGAAAAAAAAGAAACAGAATGGTTCAGAAAGAGGTCACTTATGGCTCAATTCATGGACTTCACTGTAGCATCAAGATTCTTGCTCTGGAACATCTGGAAACAAAATAAATGGAGAAAGGAGTAAGGTTAAAATCAGAATGTTTTGACAAGTGACAATAGCCTTGCTTATATGCAGATGCAAAGGTAAGGTTTGGGCTACCAAAAATTCTAAATGACAAACAAAATTGTCCACTTTATTCTAATCCTGACCTGGTGAAATGAATAAACAGACTGATACAATACAGAACACAGTGTGAAACAATTATTAAACATGTGGGCCTGATGCATGTAGCACTAAAATAGTGCTACAAATTGAAGAGATGTGCAAAATAACTAGCAAAGAACTGTAATTTCACAAAGAATGTGTTGGGTGTTTTTTTTTTTGTTTGTTTGGTTTTTTTTTTTTTTTTTTTTTGGACATATAAAATTTCTACTTATAAACTCATGGGTTTTATCATTTGGCAGGGAATAATAATCCATTCTGCCTGTGTTGTTTTCTGAATAAGTCCACAGATTTCCTTTCAGCAAAAATACTTTTTATAAAAATAAACTTTTGCAACTTTTACGGCATTGCATTGCTTTATTCACCTGCTGGTGAACTCTATCATATCAGAGGAGTGATGGAGGGCACAGACAGTTACTGAAAAAAATATCTTAAATTAAATGAACTCCAACCTAGGAATCATTCTTCTTCTTCTTTAATATTTATATTGCAGTAGTGCTCAAAGGCTTTGTTATTGTATGTGAGATACAAACATAGTGGTACAAATGGACTCAAAGTGCGTCCAATCAAAGAATCAAAAAAGAGAGAGAGAGAAAGAAATAATTGGGAAGACTTCAAAAAAAAAAAAAAAAGATTTTTTTAAATAGAAGGATAGAAGGACAATAGCTTGCTGAGCTTCTAAGAAGGCTGCTTCTTCACTCTCAGTTCTGACTTCTTTCTGACTTCATATTTTAATAGGTCTCTGTGACAGATGGAGTCTTCAGCATCCTCAGCAAGGGTAAGACTACTTTACAAGAGACCAGAGAATTAATACTAATCTGCAAAGAACTGAGGCCACATAGAACATAATTTGGATTCCTCCTTTTGCAATTATTACTCCAAGTTAACTGTCAATTTTGTAGGCAATAAATCTAGTTGATCAGCACATGGAATGCTTCCCACATGGAAACAGATTTTTTTAGATTAGACAACAAACAGATAGGATCATGCCACATCATAAGCCCAGGGAAAAAAAAGTCTTGAGTGATTACCAAATAATTTACAGCTAGTTTTGCACTGCTGTCTGGGAGAAAAATGACTGGAGAAAGGGGGAGGAAGCAAACCAAATATCTGCTGACATATAAATGTGAGAATTAAAGAGCAAAAGAAATTAGGTTAACCTTCAAATAACTGTGCCAGGTAAAATCAAATCTGCACAGCTGCATTCATTTTTGTAAGTACTGAAATTGGGAAAGGATGTTTTTAAGGTAAACTGCTAGATTTTGTGAAGGGAGGACTAGATGGAGTTAGAAAGAGGTTGTTTTCAGTGATGGTCTCGGTCTGGGGTCTGTAGAGAGCTTTGAAATTATTTGTAAAAGGTGACTGTGAAAACCAAGGTCATAAATATTCTAGACCAATCCACATGTGTTAATTTTCACTGGGGTTTCCACTTCTCCAAGTAAATTAGTAAGGGGTCCACAAATCAAAAAGGTTGAAAACCACTGGGCTGTGGGCTAACCTCGGTCTTTGGACATACACCCAGTTCTCATTGCAGACCCTGGGAATGGCTCTTGTGTCTGAAGAATTGGCTCTATTCATCCAACAGTCATTAAAAAAGAAAAGTTGTCCCTGGCCAAATACTGAGCAGGCACAGGTATATATCAGATAATGGACAGCCCAGAATGCACAGAGGCTGTAATTCAACCATGGAGTCCCTGCGAGTTCATGTGCTTTAACTGCACAGCACTTTGAATTCAGCCTTGTGTTTGCACCACGGCCATCTGGTGCTATTTAAAATATATACTTTTCAACTTTGACCTTTTAATCTTTCTGGTTTGAAAACATACACCAGTTCAAAGGTTACCTCTCTTAACCTTGAGCAATTCCCTTTCAGGAACAACACTGAAGGGTTATTATTATCATCACTTTTACTGGTGTTAATGAAGGGGTAATTCTCTATTGTGGCTTGTACACACCTTTCGAAATAAACCAAAACACAATTGTTATACATTTAAAACCACATTTTCCATAAGTGCCCTGATTTTTAGGTGTCTCAGTTTTGGGAAGTTTAAAATAAATGGCTTTCTCAGGGGTCTAATTATCAAATGGGCTGAGAACTTGTAACCTCTCCACTACTCCCCAGACACCAGAATCTGAGACACCCTGAGTGGAACTAATGTTTTAACTGTTCAGCCATACATGGCCATACAGATGCACACAAATCACTGTGCCACCAGAACAAACATACAAGGACTGTGTTCTGTCTGTGACAATGGAGAAGTTTAAAGTCACCAAAAAGGTGCTTTCTGCCCAAAAGCCACACAAAATTTCAGTTCTTTTCCTTCCCACATCTGACAGTGAGAGCAGGACTCCCTGTAAGTAAGGGAAGCTACCACAAGGGACATAAAAATCTTTATCTGTCCAGTATTGAGAGAGACCACAGGTAAGGGTGGTGCTGTGATATCCAGCTATTTTTCAGTGCCTAAGAAGTAGCCTTAACAACCAGTTTTATCTGTCCTTTTGAGATGACTAATTGTGTTGAAATCTTATCCAGATAGTTTAATGCCACATGAAGCTTTGACTCAGACAGGCTGATGAATTTGTAATTGGGATCCCTCTCTCTGGGACTTTTCTTCTTTAAAATTTTATTTAAAAAATAATGCAAATTTATAATATTACTTGAAATGAAACAATTTCCTGAACCACCTAAGAAAAGAGCTGCCTCAAGGGAGTGGTAACAGACTCCGTAGGATCCATTTGAAAGATCTGAGACCTATCCCTCCTGTATTATCCTTAGATTTATGTTTGGTTTTCCACAACTGCAGTACCTGTTACTGATTATTTTAACAGGGTTCAAGATCCCCTGGGACCGAGGGTGAAGTATGAAAAGCACACCTCTCATTTGTCCCCAGTTTTGAGCCTAGGGTTTGAGTTTTTCTATCACATTAGATTAATTTTTATTTGTACCGGATTTGATTCATAAACCCATAGTCATTTCAACATCAATGTAAAAAATGATATAGAATAATCTGGGGTGGGGGCTGTAGTTTTAACATTGCATAGCAGATTTTAAATATCACACAGAGAATTTGAGAGGAACTGATTCTTTCTCCCTTACATTAAAAAAATATTGGAACTTCTAAAAAGGATTTACACATATTGCTTCAGGCTGCTAGCCACTCGCCTACAGGTGGGTGGTGTTTGTTTAATAGTTGAAATACTTTTTGACTTGACTTTCTGTTTTCCTTGTTTCCCAGGTGATTGGTTCTGGTGTTTTTAGAACTGTCTACTGCATCCTGAACATTTTCCATGCATCACTGACTGGGAACATTTTAAGCTGGCGTCAAAGATAGAGTCTGTGGGGAAGTCTGCACACAAATAATACTTCTTCATTGTTCTTGCTCAGCAGTGTTCATGTCTTTTGCAAGCCGCTTCACCCATTGCAGCAAAAGAATATACTAAAAATAATCAATCGAATCTTTTTTTTTTTTTTTTTTTTTTTTTTTTTTTTTTTTTTCCTAAGCAATCCATATTCTCCTCTTCAGAGCCAATGTACCACTGGATGACAGAAAGAGAAAGTGCTCAACTCCATTAGCACCAGCCATCCAGTGGAGCCCGACTTGGCAGGCATGTGATAACAGCCATGTAAGGAAGCATAGGAGAGGCCACACAGGAAGATTATATAAATGCGAACCACAATTGTAGACAAATAATGAAATACAATGAAATGAGCTAGAGGATACTGGCTGTCCTTTGGCATAAGGAAACAATCTAATTTCTGTAAGCATTTATTCATGAAAAATGCCTTGACATCAGCATATATAGACTACAATTTGCAAGAGTGGCATAAAAGTATAGCTCCAAATCCTGAAGTAGTCTCCTAATCGGAGACACTTATGAAACAAGGGTCACCTTTGAAAGTGCATATCTAGCTCCCCTTGGAGTCAAACCTTAAGCATCCTATTTCATTGTATTTAGCTGTGAAGGAGGGGAAGGGTTTGAGCTTGGAGATTTGGTCAGAGTCATTAAAATTGTGAAGGATGTATACATGATACAGGCCAGAAGAGAAACAATGAGATAAGTCTCTGAAGAGGTGATGGAAGGAGCATTTGCCAGGACTTTGTAAGACGCCTGGACTTATATCCACTCTGTCATACTGGAGATGGAGGTATCACAGCTACTGTAGGCACTACCCCAACTATTCATACATGTTCTGTTATGAGGTATTTCCCAGCAGCCCCAGGCATGGCCCCAGGCTACAAAGATCTCCGCAAGACAAGGAACAAAATGGTAATTGCTGTCAATGACTTTCTCCCTCTGTTTTCTGGTTAAAAAATGGTGGGAGAGGAAAAGGGAAAGTAAAGTAATCACTGTAAGGGTAAAACACTGAGAATTACCCAGGTATAGGGATTTTACCTTGGAAAGCAGTCATCTAGAAGAGGTTTAAAGGAGGGAATTTACTGATGAAGAAAAGGCAAAGGAAGAGACTAAAAGTTCAGGTGGAACTTGTTGTTCAAAGCAAATCCCTCTAAGAAGTAGCTCCTTTGGGAAACAGTTAATTGCCACAAATAGAAAGCTTTAGCTCTCTCTTGGAGCTCTTGGAGCTGCTACTTCTTGGGCCACAAAATGGGAAATTTTACTTTCTGGCCACATAGAAGCTCTGAGGTGTCCAAAACAAGATATTCACACAGCAACCTGGTTTTGCAGAGGAAAAGAATGTAAGTCTCCACAAAAAGCTCATTGTGGATGTTTTTATGGGCAAGGAAAAAGATTACAAAAATCTGCCTGAAACTTCTAGACCTTCAAGTAAAGGCCAGGGAATTTCAGCAATGTTACAGCTGGATCCTAGAGGGGCACCTAAGATGAAGCCAACAGAAGTGGAGAAAATGATCTCTGTTCCAGAAAATGTACATACAAATCTAACGTAGGCTCCATACATTTGGAAAACAGCTTCTCCATGGATGAAAGGGAGGTTCTGTACTGAATACATCCTGTAAGTCCTCTATCTCTTTCTTTTTTTTTCTGAAAAAGTCTCTACCACCTGTATTTGGATACTTCAGAAACAAGATACTTCTACTTGTCCTCACATTTGAATTCTGAGTTGGAAATACTGTTTACCAAGTTACCACTTGCCTGGGTAAAGAGTTTCTTTTCTAGCTCTTTACTCCTGGGACACACAGAGCTCTGAGGAAAAAGAATAATTTGCAACACATAATTTATTTGGCAAAGTTAGCCTTTTGCTATTTTTCCATGAGCGCAGCAGCAGCATGGTTTCTTCAATGTACTCATTATTCAAATATATTCTCTGAATAAACAGCTGAACACTCTGTACTGTCAGATTTTGCCATGACATGTTGACTGGTGATGCATCTCTCTGAGGGCTTGGCTGATCACTCTGAGATTGAGAACATTTAGGCAGAGAAAATATCCCGCTGTGGTTTGTAATTTGCCTCTGAGCCCCTCTCCCCCATTCTGAAAGGCTGATCTGTGGGACTGTAAGAGCTAAACTTGGATGTGGGTGATGGGAAGGGGCATCAAAGAAAAGCCTACTAGTCTGCAGCTCTACATTGTAAGATAGGACAAGCAGCCTCATCATATCAAGGGTGTTACTCTCTATTTCATTATTCAGTAGGAATTTCTGGAGAGATCTGAAGTGGAGTGAGGAAAAGCAGCAGAGGTTTGTCTATTCCAGAGCCTGACTGACTTGCTGTGGAGGGGTTGTGTTGTCTACCAAGACAAGACTTCCTCATCTGCTTCTCAAGTGAAGCCACTGTCGCACTGGTCCAGTGCGGAGTGAATCTGCCGACAATCTCTTTGAGCAGTGCGGGGCAGAGCTGGGAGGGCCAGGATGTGTGGGAGGAGTTGGCAGGGTGCAAGGGAATGAGGTGTCCCCATCCGCACAAGGCACAGGAAGCAGGTCGGTGGGGGAGAGGAAACCAGCTGAGGCCGGTTCTTTGTGATAGAAAAGGGTGGAAGAATACACATATTTCCTCACCTAGCACCTACGCTTTGCAAGCATGGGAGGCTGTGTATCATGCTGTTGTGTCAGAAGCATGCTGGCAGCCTCATTGTCTATCACGTCTCTACTCGGTCACTTTGATTCAAACCTTGGACAAAGCAAAAACATCAAATACATGTGGGACGTTCCACAGTTTTAAGATGTCACCCGTCTAAAACATCCAAAGCAAAATCAACAGTAAGATAGATATTTGAACATAAACTTATTTAAACTGGCGGTTCTTTAATTTCACCGTTCTGAAGGGAAGTACATATTTTCCATCACAACTTGAATTTAGAAAAAAATTGCAGTTTCCTTTAGCACAATTTTTTTTTTTTTTTTTTTTTTTTTTTTATGAGCCTTATAATAGATGCATCACTTCCCTTTCTAGCTAATCTCCCCATAATCAAAGGCAGAACATTTCCCTGGTGAAAGTGAAAGATGCTACCAGAACTCAAATCCAACTTGGCACACCAGTTGTTATCACCTCAAATCGTCAGATGATGGTTATCAGTGTTCACACTGGGTCTGGATCTGAAAAGCACCAAGTAGTTGCAATCTACAGGGGCTTCCCACAGGGTAGTTGCAGCTTTTCAGTCACTTCTATAACTGGGTCCCATCACAACAGGAAATCTTAGAAGAGTTGGTTATACCAGTGCCTGTTTCAATTCTTCAAGTGAAACTCCTGTGTAATATAAACAGCTCTCTCTATCAACCACAAAGATTGTGGAGTGTGAAGATTAAAAAAAAAAAAAAAAAGTAAAAAAAAACAACAACAACAACAAAAAACAAGCTCATCCAGAGACATCTTGATTGCAGATGTTACTAAATGATTCTCTGGTGCTGGAAATGCTCATCCTCGCTACGTGTTGATCATAGAATACATTCCGTTCTCATGGTTTTCTGACACAAAGAATGGAAGAAATGCCTCAGAATGTAACAAGGGAGAAAAATACCTCTGTATGTGGTGATAGCTCTCCCTATCTTTTAGCCTCAGAGTCAGATTCCTGCCTGAGGGGGCCTTCATGAGGGATGGTGAAAGTAATTATCCTGTCAGTTTAAATATGATTTTCTTTTACGTGTGTATTTCTCGTGATGTCAGTTGATTAACCTGTCAGTCATCTTTGCATGGCATGTGGCCACATGATGTCATGTGCTGAGCTACATGGTTTATTGTGCTAATCTAACATAAAATTGTGAAAGGCTCCAGTTTAAGCCTTATTTCCTTATCTGTGTTTTGCATTTCTCTTTTGTTTCAATCTTACATGTTACTCCTTCTCTTGTCTCCACACCTCCTTACCCAACATTTTTCATTTCTTCCTGACTCAGTTTTTCCTTTAGTTTTACATCTTAGTTCATCTCACCTTTTCTCTTCCACACTCCGCTTTTGTTCAACTCTTCTCACACCCCTCTGTCCCATCTCTTCATTGTTTTCACACTGGAGCAGAGAAATCCATGACCATAGAGACAATTTTCCTGTTGTCTCCTTTACTGCACCTTGCTCCTCTCAGTCTTCCCATGATGCAGCTGAGCCACTCTGAATAAAGAAGAAAAAGAAACTGAAAATCAGAGGTCTTCACCTTAACTGCCCTGGTTATCTCAGAAAAACAGGGAAATCTAGAAGGTGTTATGGATTAGTTGTAAACCCTCTCTGTACTGGTGAGTTTTATTCTTTTCTCATTGGTGTCAGAATTTCATCTTAAAGGACTTCACTTGAACATCACCAAATGGTAGTAAAGGCAGCTTTGTTTGTAACCTCAAACTTCTCCATGGCCTGGTATTAGAACTAGAATTTTAGAATTTAGATTCTAAAACAGGCATCATCAACATTTTTTGGGGAAAGGATATGTTAGCTAGAGCCCAGCTGCATGAGAGAAGGATTAAAGATGAAGGCCTAACATGAGAAAGCTTGAAAATCACTAGGAAAGCCATCATATTCCTCTAACTAAAGTCAAAGTGTGTATCATATATATTTTGTTAACTTCGGATGCAGGGAGTGTAAAAATAAAAATAAGTGTATTATATCACCCACTTCTGTTTTGAAGGCCATGCCAAGCACAGGGTGGCCATTTGAGAGACTTGGACAGGGGCGTTCCCATGTAAAAAATTCAGAAATCAGCACAAGTTTACATTAGCAAGCTAGGGAGGAGATAGGGAGAATTGATTTCTCACACAGACCAAATCTGTTCTTCAAATTTCACATGGGCAATGTGCTTTTCCAGCCAGGTGGAGGACATTTCTGCATGAATTATGCTCTCAGTGGCCAGGAGTGGAGACATAAAAGAAACTGTTCAGTGTCTCTGTTTGCAGAGATAAGTGAAAGAGTCATTGGCAATAACTCTGTAGTAATAGCAGCAGTACATACTGGGCATGATTTGAATCTCTTGATAGTGATACTGGGATGCCAGAATATTTATCAAACCATTAGGAGAGGCTGTGCCTAGCTGATAAGATGCCTACAACTGATGAAGTCCACCTGAAGACTGATGGTGTTGGGGCAGATTTGCAGCCAACAACAGTGTATAGCAGGCAGCACTCCCCTTAAGAGCATCATGTGCAGTTCGTCAGCAAAATTATACAATCTCCTGCCAGTGGCAAGCTTGAGGAATCTTTAATAAACAGAGTTAGAAAACATCATCATGTATATGTTCCTCATGACTGGGGATCCAGGAACAGCCTGCCTTGCTGAGAAATGGTTTCAGTATTGGTGGCAGAGGGAAAGGAGCTGGGAGAGGTTGGGAGAAAATTGGTTCCAAGAGAGATTAATCCAGGGCCTCATTTTACGCCCTCCCTATTTCAAACTGTGCCAAACTTGTGATGGTTCTGCCCTTGGAAGATGAAATTGCCCAATTTATATCATTTAGTGTCTCTTAGTGTCATCAAATCAAAAGAGCATTCTGTCATTTTGACTGGAACTAGATTAGGAACAGATTTTTTGCTATAATCGTCTGTAAGCAACATAAATGAGGAAAGATTTCTCTCTGCTTTTCTGATGTTTAATCAGCACATGTGCTATATCATGGATAAGATCAGGTGCTAGCACTTGAGTTTAAGTTGAGAAGTGTTTTTCTTTGAGTGTCTTTTGTTAGTCAAGCCTTTAATAATTGTAGGAATATTTTATTGCATCCTTCACCTCAGCTGCCCAGGTAAAGCACTGAAGTTAATGCTGGCACTTGTTTTTCCTTCTTGTTTTGTTGTGGGACCCTCTTTCTGCTACTGACAGGAACACTCTGGATCATGGGAACTGTGGTCTGCCCATCAGGTCATTCAAGTTCGAAATACCTTTTATATATTTCTATATCTTTCTGTGTGTAGAGGTATAGGCAGAGAGCTCAAGACAAATAGACAAGTTTTCCCTTAAATAAGTCTTAAGGATTATAAATATAAAGGGCTTGCAAATGAAAAGGCTTTGTGCTGTTTACTTCTAGTAAACAGAACAGTAAATAGAGGGGAGGAATGGAGAACCAGTTTTTTTCCTGTCCACAATGAATTAAGTGTATAAATCCTTAACAATGAATAAACACTATTGACAGACAAAAGTAAATACATCTTAAATTTTTCTGGCTTTTAAAACAAAGACTATCTATAGCAAAATTGTGCTTTCAAATGTGTTTTGAATTTGACAGTGTCTTTTTGACATTTATAAAGTACAGCGATGAGTATGTAATTAAAGTTCTTTGCTTGTTTTTCAGTATTGCATTCTTAGCCCTCCAAATTTCCTTTAAGCTAGAGAGGGACTGAACAAAGGAGGAAGGGTTGCCAGCAAGTGGCCCGTTCCCATGCACGCCGTGCTGTGCACCAGCACCGAGCTCCCCTTTGAACCCCACGCTGAGCCAGCCCATCTGCATGCGCTGAGGAGCATCCATTCTCAGCATACTTGGGGTTTTGTTTCAATTACCACAAAAGGGCTAAGTGAAGAATAGAATGCTTTTCTAAATTTGTTTGCCTTCCCTTCTGTCTAAATATGAAGTATAGGAAATTTCGTGGCAAAGAGAGATGTTTTCTTGGGAGCTCACATATCTGGTGTGACTGCAGATAAAATACTGAACAGCATGTATAACCCTGGAACATTAGCACTGAATCCACAGGTAATGAATTTTGCTGTAGGCTGTTTTTCAATTGTTGTTTTCACTCCTCATTCTCAGAGTATGCTTTTCAGCAGTAAGTATCCTGTTCAGGATTACAGCACCAACGCTCCAGCCTGGGAGGGTTGGAGCAGACTTAGCTGTGTTGGTAACACAAGCCCTCAAGCCAACAAACTCTGTCACAAGCACACAAAAAAGGCACAGCACCAAAGCTGTCTAGACTCTCTCACTGTTTCCAGCTTAGAAAATCCTCATTTGGACAGGACCAGTGATAGAGGTATTTATTTACCACAAATTACTCATAAAATATAAATTGCTATTATAAAGCCGAAGAATGCATTAAAAAAACAAATGTAGGACAAATTACACAAAAGAGGTATAGGTCAGGGACAGCAGCTGGGGTCTGCCCCTTTCCTTTCCACTTGGCTCCAGCTTCATCCTCACTCTTACATATACTCCTATATACCTTTCTAGTGAAAGAATGGAGTGAAGCTGATGGCAGACGTAACTGTTACATAGGTGTCAAATTGCCTGGTGGTAGCAGGCAAAGGCAGTTCATGGCATGTCCAGAGACACAACTTGAACAACTGGAATTTTGCTGGTATGAAAGTTTTCACATGAGATATCCCATTCTTTTTGTGAATTAATTCTTCCCAGTGAGTTGCTAAATTCATATAGAAAATCGTCAGCAGGTGATGGGATTGAATACAGGCCTCCAGAGGCCCAGTCCAGTAGCCTCTGGCTATGCTTTTTTGAAGGTGCCAGAGGCTGGATATCTAAAATGAATGCATTCAAAACTATTTAGATCTTTTGAGATTACAAGCCAATGTAACTATTTCAAGCAGAAGGCTAATCCATGACTGGATACCGAATGACCGTGCCAGGAAAAGGCAAGCAAGAATGCTAAAGGGCAGTTGCTTTAGGAAAAACAGCAGAAGGTTTTCTGAGGGACCTGTATGAGCTGCTGAGAGGGTGAGGCATGGCAGAAGAGCAGACAAATGTGGCTCAGCTTGATCAGCAGCAGACAGAAGCCACTTGTGAACTGAAGCATGAGATCTCCACGTCATGTGAATGTCGCTTCGGTCCTGTCTCAGAAGAAACGTGGAGCATGGGTCCTGTACGCGCTCTCTGTTGTACGCAGTTGGTTTACCCTCAGCAAATATTGTTCTAACAGAGCCTGCTGTCAGATTTGTATCTGTTGAACAGACACAAAACACTGATCTCAGTGGGAGGCAGGTACCTACTCTGCATAAGCACTTTTGCAAATCCCAAAAGGCATTTCTCCATCTTCAGGCACTTCAGCATCTTTGAAAATCTTGCCCTTTGTGCCTAGCTTTACCTCTCTACAAAACAGAGAGAAATCTGCCTCCCTAGGAAGTGAAGCAGAGTTAAATTTATTCATATTTGCTTTAAGCTGTGGAACCACAGAGAAGATGTATGGCACAAAGGTGCACTTCTTGTTCAGCATATTACATGATGAAGCACCTGTGTATTCAGTTATTGTCCATGCTGTCGTTGGTCTCATTTTTAAAGATGTATCCATGAATCAGGAGAAGATAAGGTGCCATGTTAATGAATGAAAGATATAGAAAGATCACAGTACAGAAGCTGCAATTTTTTGTGATGGCCTGGCTGTTCTTTTATGAGAGCAATCGGATCTGCTTCAGGTGTCCTCCTGTGCTTGAATGTCTTGCAGGAAAGAGGTAGAAAGCTACTACAGGTGCTCATTATGGTAATTGTGTAAGATGTTTGGTGAGATGAAGTCAGAAAAGATGGCTACATGTCTAGATCTTCAATTTTGGTGTCTAAAAGAGCTCCCCAAAAGGAGTCCCATGCTCTGTGTGCTGAGGTCCTTCTGCGGTGAGCTCCACAGCAACTTCATTGGGGCTTCCAGGTTGCAGAAGTCCTCTGGCCCTCTTTCCAGTGTTTGCTCCTCCACTTTTGCCTTAACTGTAAACTTTACAGGGTTTCCAAATCTGGCCCAGCACTCTTGATAACCTTAATAAAAGCAGAGTTAGCATTTGTGCCCTGAAAAATCCTTTTGCCCTAGTTTCTCAGTGGACCACCTGCAGCGGAAATTATCATCTGACTTGCTTGCCTTACTCCCAGATAAGTGAGCTCACACAGGCTGCCCTGTTACTACTGGTTTCACCTTGAGATTTTTGTCTCCTGTTCTTTTGCTGGGGCAGCAGCAGTGGAACTATCCTGTCCTTCCTAGGACAATCTACCTTCAGTCTGATTTTGATCCGTGGCTGATAGCTCCTTGTCAGGTAATGGCCTGTCCTCTGTAGCTCAAAGTCCATTTTCCCCAGGGGGAAATTAAGAGGATAAGTTCTGCTTTTTTTTTCTTCTCTTGTTTGCTTATCTGTGCAGACAATACCCTGCTCTATGAATGTGATTTTTTAAATATTATCGTTTACTTTGTCCATTTAGGATTTGGGGTATATATTTATTTATTTATTTATTTATTTTTAGTTGGGGAACTTTTTGGCCTTTCCAAGTGAAAAATGATGTAGAAAGCCATACCATTACATACTTTTCCTAAGCATAAGGACAACATGTCTTAGCTTTCAATAGCTGAGAGGCAAACAAGACAATTAAGTGACATGGTTTGAAGCCAGGACTCTTTGTTTTAATGCCTGGCCAGACCAGGCATTCTGGTGCTCTGCTTGTAACTTTTCCATTTACTGCTATGAAGACAGAAATATGATCAAAGAAAATAAAAAGGGAGGATCTGCAGAAAAGTTGTTTAAGCTTTACTGAAACATTCTACGTTAGCAGTGCCAAAGGCTGAGAACCCTCTCAGTGTGTTAAAGCCTTTTAATAATTTGAGATCACATTATAATCCTCTTGTCCAGAATCCTTATAATTTATACATGGTTTAATGCTTGGAATAAAGTTAGAGTTTCAGTCTTTTTTTTTCTTTTTTTTTTTTTTTTCTTAAACTCTTATGCCACAGTCAAGGATAATCATTTTAAACGCTGAAATGTGTTAAATGCTTTAATTGCACTAGTTTAAGTGTTTTATTTTGAGTTAAAGTCACTCAAAACTTTAATATGACAGATAAGATACAGAGTAATAATTCTAACTGTGGCTCAGAACAGGAAACAAATCCTGACTTTGATCTGAGTAATAGCACTTCTCTTCCGGATCGACAAGGTTGCATTAGTGCCGTACTCAGCCTGCGGTTGAGGCTTAGCCCTGGGAGCACCTAAAGAGTGGCTGGCTCCTGAGTGCTGGTGAGCCCCGGGCTCAGCCCCACGTCCTGTCTGTGCAGATGGGAGAGGACTTGCACAGCTTAAGTGGGCGGTAAGCTTGGGATGTCACTCTCCCCTGCCTCCAAAGTGTCACAAGGGGAAGGAAGTAGCTGCAGATGTCTAAAACAAGCCTGTCCCCAGCTGGCCCATGCCTCTGTCCCTCATTGCCACTGGCATCCTGGAGAAGATAGGAACTGCCTGCCCCCACACTCTTAATCTGTTTCAAGGCAGTCACGGCAATTATCTTAGACCACTTCTGGCACAGAAAATGTGTTTCCTCTCAGTTCAGATTTTTGAAGTTGAAGCATTTTATGCATTTGGTAGAGTGGTTAAACAAGCAAAGCAACAGCCATAAGACAACAGAAAACTCTGAGGAAAGAAGGGGCAGCTGGTGCACACATTTGAGGGACAAGTGTGGAGTGACAGTAAGCCACAGGGCCTCCCAAGGAAGAGGGTACATTTGCATGGTTCCCAGCCCTGCTGGAGAACAGTAGGGTGGGCTCAGCATGTACTCCTGTAGCTAACTGGGATATAAAATGTTCATGCTAGCAGGAAATCTTTGAATGAACCTGGGATTGGAAATTTATTCACATTTCTGTGTTGCTGAACCCTTGTGCTAGTTCAGCTTAGGCCTGCTGATCATCTTTGGGGATACAGACATACTATTCAGAGGTGGATTTCTAACAGCATGAAAGGCAAGCTGCCACGTCAGTCCCACTCTAAGGCACCTTGGGTGTCTTAGATTTAGGTGCCCAAACATATATGTCCAGCATAGTGTAAATATACTATGGTGTCCTGCCTCACTGCAGAAGGCCATGGATTTCCTATACACCCATCATCCTACATGGGTGCTTTCAGTACCAGAAATCATCTGATTGATTTTGAAATTTTGAAATCATCTGTTCACCTATGTTTAGGCCCTTGAATATCTCCCCTAATGCCACATTGTCCTTGCAGCTATTCAAACTTATAACAGAAAGAAGGAAAATCTGTTCAGTTCTCCAAGCTCATTTCAGTAGGTCACTTCCACCTATTTTATAAAACCACAGTGAGATGGTGGTCTCACAGTTTGTACAGATTTTCCTAATTTTTTAATGTTTAGATTGGGAAGAAGTCATACTTCAAAATTTTGTGCCTAAAGTTAATCTAGCATTATTGGGTTTCAGAGTTAACTTGCATTTGAAAGATCCTAACTTCTACACCTCATAGGCCACCATCTCCACTGTGCCAAATATTTTGAAGGAGTGTTGGTCTTGGCAGCCTGTTTGGAAAGTTACAGGAATCCAGTGAAGCCAGATCATGGAGGAAATTTTTAGAGTTGCGGGACTTTCATAAAAGATGTGCTACCAGAAGCTCTCTTTTCACCCTGAACTCCTCTGGTGATATGGAGGGATGTACTTGTTCGACCTGGTTTCAGAATCTGAAGGTTGTATGGCACTGATCAAAAGCTTACCTGTCTAAATACTACACATCTTTTTAAAAGCAATCTCAGTGTATAACACTGTGGCTCCATCAATCTGGGCTGTCCACTGACCCCCTGAATCTCAGTCCTCTCTGGCTTCAAGTCCAAGAAAATTCCCATTTTTGATCACTCTGCTGCCCTTCTGCCCACGAGAGTTAATGCCTAGCTTGGCTAAACAATTCTGTCACTTGTCTTGTTTCAGTCCTCCTCAGTTCCTGTTCTGGGTATTTTATAACCAACTCTCCTGCCCATTCCAGGAAAATTCTCCCCAACTAATTCTGTTGCTTCTTCAGCCTTCCCATCTCTTCTGTGTATTCATTACACCAGGTGTCACACATGGCACCCATTCAGCTGTCTCAGATTAGAAAAAAATGGTAACAAGGCACCCTTATTTGATTTAAACACTAAATGACTTGCAGTCTATACCAGTTTTGGACGAGATGATTTTAATGTGATAACAAACTGTAAGGCCCAGCCACGGGACATCTTTGTCCCTTGGGAAATATCTGCTTAGCTGCTGACAAGGCTGCAACACTCAGAAATAATGCAAGAAATTTATTGTCAGGTGGTAACATTGGAGGCAAAAATTCATAAAAAGTATTATGGCCTATCCTGTGATGAACACTGTGATTCTGAGTGACCAACTTGATTTTCCTTCAAACACTTTTATTTTCCAAAAAGTAGTGGACATCTAATTCCTCAAAATCAGAATCATTCCACTTATGGAATTCAAGCCCAAATATCCAGGTTATGTATTGTTTTGAATGAATGCATATAAACCCTCAAGTATCAGTCCATTAAGATAGAAATTACCAGAGGTCATGAATAAATTTTGTCAATGAACAGGTTTAAATTTCAATGACTGTTTAAGGAAAAATTGTATTTTTGCCTTGCTTTAATTGCCACATGCTACAGTTTCAGAGGAAAGAATGACTGGCTAAGCAGTCAGCAAAAAAAAAAAAAGATACTGTTAGCACATGAGATATGGTGCTATTTTCTGTGCCACGGATTCTCCTCCACATTGCTCCAACTTACCCAGATCTCACAACAAACTCCAATCTGTCTGTCTGCAGCCTGGCTGTTATTCCAGTTAAGATCAATACCTCCTGGTTGGTTGTAGATATTTAATTGTCCCCAGATGTGTAATGTACAGACTGGAGCCTTACTGTACGTATAACACTGAGGATAAAGGGTCCGTGACCAAACCTTTCTCTGAGCAAAAGTCACTTAACACATTTTTGCATTACAAAATATCCCACAGTGAGATCTTACTGGAACCAGATGTTCATAGCAGAAAGCATATGGCAAGAGGATGTAGATCTATTTTTCTTAAATCCTCTTGAAAAGTCATTGTATCATAGCCCAAATTCTGCTCAAATTCATGCTTATAATCCCCAAAGCCTTTTCCTTTTTTTTTTTTTTTTAAAAAAAAAAAAAAAAAGAGTACATCTCTGCTTTCATTGCTTGTGAATCGTTTCCACATCCATTGATTTCCAATGGTTTGCAAAGAAAGCAGCTGAGAAGAGAATTTGACCCACAGTGTACAAGGTGTGCATGAAGCTTGAATGAATGGAACATGTGTGAAGAATTACTGAATGAGTGCTTGTCCTGGAGAAACAGAGACAATAGCCAAAAAAAGTCAGCTTTTGCGTGTTCCATAAATATTTAATCTCAACCTGAAGAGATAGAAGTTTCCAAACAATATGCATGCTGTTTATCATATCATGTCATCTCATATTATACACTGCCTGTTGGTGCACGACAGCTGCCTAATCTGTTTATGTAGTTGGGTTTAATCAGGTGAGTTTGTTCTTATTGCATGGATTAAGGTGTCTGACAACAGCCCTCTTTTTAAATTGAAAGTCTCTGCCAATACAGACAAGAGCAGGGCCTTAAAAAACACTGTAATCCAATGCCTCAGGCTAATGAGGGCTGAACCAGCACTTCAGTTGTTCATTTAACCCCCTCAAGCCCACAGATACTGCATCTGCCAGAGGGGTTAATCGTTATGTCCTGCCCCTACAAGCTATGCCCAGGAAAAGGCTAGTTGCATGGTCAGATACGTGGCCTTCATGCCAGAGGTGAGAAGAGCATTGTGAAAAGTGTGTAGCAGCTAGCACAGGAGAGGTGCTGCTCCCCCTCCTAGCAGGTGGGAATAAGAAGTGTGGGGCTGAATGGTGACTTCCCTGGTGGCGCAAGGCCAAACCTGCAGTGGCCAGTACAGGTCCCCTTTGCCTGGAAGGCTGGTGCTGCTGCCAGTGCTACTCCTAAGCATGGCAGGGAGTACAAGAATCTCCTAGCATATGAGAAAGTGTATGAAGAGTCACACTTCAGGCCTTTCTACATGAGATGACCTTTATTTGCCATCCTTAGGCATAATCCAAGCTACGCAGGTGCAACCCAAGTTACTCTAAGTGGAGACATTACCATTTATTGACTACAGGTGGACTTGCCAGTAGTAGGAAAATTGCCTAACATATTTCTAAAATAATCTTCCCCATTCTTTGTTTGCTTTGCTCTTCACCTGCAATTTTTCAGGCAACTGCATTTTAAAAAGGTCATTAGGTGATGGAAATGCTTTCAATAGCATTTGCAATAGGTAGGAAATGGTAAACTGGACAGGTCTTGACGTTTTATAAACTCTGAATGTATCAATCATTTACAAAACTTATATTATATGGCAGCCGATGCTCAGAAAAAGGAAATGTGGCTTTTGTCTGTAGGATAGACTATATTTTTAGTTTTGACCTGTCTCTTCTACTTAAAGAGATATATGTTGTCTTGCTGAATTTCCACATTCATACAGAACCAGTACTTGCCATATATAGATATAATAACAGGATACTTTGAAATACTTGAAAAGCTGGTCCAGTATCACTGAAGAAATTCTGTAACATCAAGTGGACAATTGAAATTTTTAAACTGATAAATATTTGACTGATAGGTATTACATAGATTTGATTTTTGACACATTAGTAAACCATCATTCTCAAATACTCAAAGCAGCCACATTTTGTTTGCAAGACAGAGCCATTTTTCATTCCGTGGTTTTGTAAAGCTATAGACCCTTGAAAGAGATTATATAATATTGATAATCTTTTATGCAATAGGAATTTCTCTGTGATGATCTAAAAGCAGTTCTCATCCATTGATGACTGAATTCTCAGCACACCCTTTGTTAGGGATTTATTTTGCCATTTTGGAGATGAGTGACTGAAACACAGGTTGTATCTGTACTAGGAGTGCTGGTATAGGTGTTCCTGTGCATTATGGGAATGAAGTACACTTAGTATAGACACAGTTGGACAAGCAGAACTACTTTGTACTGGCATTATAAAATCCTTTTACCCTTCAAATGAAACAAGCTGTACTAGTAAAAGCACAGTTTTCCTAACGTGACTGCAAACCTAAATTCTTCTGGACAGGTCTTCTTTATCTAAATGAAAATCCTGTCTGAGCAGATTTTTAGGATTTTCTATCTTTGTCTGGACTTTATGGGTGGATGCCTCGCAGCCCTCAGGCACAGCTGGTTGTGGGAGCAGCTCTGGCTGTGCTGCTGCTGTCAGACATTTAGGACACACCAGCGTGAGCAGCGAGCACTGGGTTGGACCAGTGTGCTGTGCAACACTGGTATTGCTGTTGGGAATCTGTGCACAACCACCAGTGCCTCGGGGTTCGCTGTGTGAGGGGGGTACCACTGCTCCACGCCAGCACCACATCATTGCTGCCCATATGTTCCTGGCAGTACCAAAATTGCTGTGTATATATTTCCATCTGGGAAATCCTGGGTAAAAAGAGGATGGTTGTATGTTTGATGGTCTAACCTGAGCCTTGGGATGTTGTATCTGTGTCAGTCAAAGATCCCTTTCCATGCTGGACCAATACAGGTGCTGCCAAGGCATTGCCAAAGGAGGGCAAAGTGTCTTGCCTATTCTGCCCATGCAAATCAGTCGCAATACCAGAAGTTTATCCCATTAAAAGCCAGGCCATGCAATCAAGTTCAATTCCCATTGAGTTCCCTCAGCAATAATAATTTACCTTCTTTTCACCAGGGCAGCTTTACTGCTACATATAATTTCTGGGATAGCAGTGTGTTTCTTTGTAGCATGCAGTACACAAACACACATAAGTATGTATAAAATGTAGGCCATGCTCACATAGTTGCTGGACCTTCCCATATAGGTGGACAGATATCACTCGTGAACAGGTCTGTGATGTCTATTCAGCTTGCTTAGTAGTATGTGCCTTGAAAGGTACAGATGACACTGGTAGCTCTAGAAATGCCTAGAAAATACAGAAAATATTCTGAATTTTTAGACATAAAGAGAGGAGGTTAATGCTACTGTAAATGGATTTTCTGTAGTCTTCTGGAACTTTTATAGGCAACATCTTATTTTACTTTTCTTTTTTCTTTTTTCTTTTTTTTTTTTTTTTTTCCCCACTGTATTGGTAGTGGTAAAAATGCATCCATCAATTTTAACTTTAGTTCTGTAGCAATTCTTTTACAAATAAAACATATTAATTAGAGACAGAACCTTCTTTCATTCTAAAAGTTTGTAATTCCATGAGGTTGAGGGAAGTGAACAGAAAGTAGGCCCTTAAATGGGAAACAAGGAACAATTGCTTTTAATGTGGAAAAATGAGCCTCGTTTTTTACCTTTGGGTAATCCAGGCTGTTACACATTTGTTTTTAAATGCTAGTGAAAGAGCAGAAATTAATCACATAAAAACTAGTATAACATCTACAGACTTCAAGACAAGGAGCCAAATGTTATGCAACCTGTTTAACTGAGCTTCATATGGAATTAAATCACTGTAACCATGGGGGGAAAAACAAACAAACAAAAACAAAACAAAACAAAAAAACAACGAGGAACAGGTTTATCACATTGTTTTTACAGTTGCCAGTTTGATGTAGAAATATGTAAAATCAATGAGACCTTTCAGGACGGGCTGTGTATGAAGCACTCACTATCTGTTAAGTGTTGTCTTTCCTTCCACCTGCAAAAGCACACAGCTCAGCAAACCCTGTCCTCCTGAAACTTGGTCTTGGGTGCTTTACACTGAACAACAAGTGCTCCTGCCAAAAGGATTTAACCAGCAGGACGAGCACATTCCTTTGGTTGGGATTCACTAACCCCGTAACCCCCAGTCAGAAGACTGTGTTGCTTAAGAAAAAAAAATCTTCTCTAGCCAAAAAGAGAGAAGGAATGAGCTCCCAAAGCAAGCACTGGCACATTCCTCTGAACCTTGAAACAAACCTTCCCAAAATGTTGGTCCAAAACATATTATTCTCAAGGTGAATTTACAATTACTAATGCACTCGTCACTGATTTGGAATAACTTTTCTAAGAGGGGAGGATTGTTTTTGTATCATGTCTCAGAAGCAGCATTGCTGATGTGTGTTGCAGGGGTAGCTTTAACATCATTCCATGGACTGGCAAAGGACTCAAGAAAATGCTTTCAAATACAGATGCATAAAGTTACTTGCTTTTATTTGATGGCGCACACTTGAAAACAGGACCTTTAATCTCTTCATACTGCATTTTACTCAGCTACACACAGCTCCACTGGGAAGCTTAATTAATGCATGTGAAGGTCTTTGTGGTCCTTCAAGAATGATACAGCAGAAACACAGGATTTTATCACCTCTAATTCTCATTGTCCCTGAAGGATAATCAGCACAAAATTTCAAGTGATGATGGCTGAACACATCTTGTGGTAGATACATGCTAGATATGCATCCTTCATTTCTGTCAGTGAAGATGTGGCATAAAAAAAAGAGGGGCAGGAGAGGGGGGACTAACCTTGGTTTGTCTCTATCTTCTGACAGGCTTTGTTCCTCAGGCAGACCCTAAAAAGCAATAGTTCCCATGGCATGGGAAGCTGACAAAGTGAGGTACGGAAAGAGAGGGATGCAGCTGAGAGAAATGCTCCATGCAAATAAATACCAGGATAATATATTTCTCTTCTTTTAGCTTAAAGGAGTTACTGTTTTGCAATCCAGCCTAGTGAGATTGAACTCCTCATGGCATCCTGCAAAAAGTCTTCTGACATCAATGGATATTTATTACTCTATGTAGCTGGTGGAATATCCTCTTTATCTTCTTATTTTTTATTTGGTTTACATTCTGGAGATGTTAAAATAAATACAGCTTTGTGATTTTTGGACCAAGAAAGCAAAAGCCAAGTGTTATTGTGGAAAATGGTGTGTTTATAGAAACTGTATTTTGTCACATGATCCCTAGTGACACAAGAGTCATAAAAGTTGAGGGGAAAAAAAAAAAAGTATTTTAAGCATAACCAAGCATTCCTTCTGTACCCACCTCATTCATTAACCTCAGGATCAGGTGAAGGTCTCTGATGTACATGTGGGGAAGGGAGTATCTTGAACCAGAGTGGTACCAAATAGGGTAGGGAAAGAAATTGCACCTCTCCTCTTGGTGAATGGAAAATGGAGTAGTGCAAGGATGGTAACCCCAGCTCAGAGAGGAAAGTAATGTATAGCAAGAGAACGGATCAGTCTGTCTTCCAGTACCCCTGTACTCCAGCACCATGCTTCAGGTGTATCAGAGAAAAATTGTGATTGTCCCCCTGTACTCAGCTCTGGTGAGGCTGCACCTCAAGTACTGTGTTCAGTTTTGGGCCCCTCGCTACAAGAAAGACTTTGAGGTGCTCAAGCAAGTGCAGAGAAGGACAACAAAGCTGGTGAGGGGTCTGGAGAACAAGTCTTATGAGGAGTGACTAAGGGAGCTGGGATTGTTCAGCCTGGAAAAGAGGAGGCTCAGGGGTGACCTTATCATTCTCTACAGGTACCTTAAAGGAGGCTGTAGCGAGGTAGGGGTTGGTCTATTCTCCCATGTGCCTAGTGATAGGATGAGGGGGAATGGGCTAAAGTTGTGCCAGGAGAGGTTTAGGTTGGATATTAGGAAGAACTTCTTTACTTAAAGGCATTGGAATGGGCTGCCCATGGAAGTGGTTGAGTCACCATCCCTGGAGGTCTTTAAAAGGCATTTAGATGTAGAGCTCAGTGATATGGTTTAGTGGAGGACTTGTTAGTGTTAGGTCAGAAGTTGGACTAGGTGATCTTGGAGGTCTCTTCCAACCTAGATGATTCTGTATGGTTCCTAGATGGACCTAGGAACCTAGATGGACCTTGAACCTAGTTGGTTCAGGGACTGTGTAAGCAGCATGGATGAGGTCATCATGTTTTGTACTGTAATGAGGTACAAAGACATGAGGTGAAAAAGAAAAGTGATAACATTCATATGATGCATAGTTGATTCCAAATGAAAGAAATGTGTCACTTCTGTTAGACCAGATAGAAACATCAGAATGGCATTCTCAGCATTTACAAACAGTGGTACTAGTAGGGGAAAATGAAAAAGAAAATTGGGTGCAAAATAAAGGGGTTTCTTTAAACCTTGTAAGATTCCTAAGGATGTATTTCGAAAGCCATCAGATGAGGATCTGGAGATGGCTGTGAAATGTGGGAAGGTGAGTCTTATGGTTATGGATATAGGCTGCACACTTCCAGCCGAACCCAGGCACTGTTCATGGCCACACAGTGAGGAGTGTCTGCTCTGATGCATCTCCAGGTCATGCAGAAATTACCAGTCCTCTCTGCTGGTAACTAAGACCATGAAAGTTTATGAAATGCTGCTGTGTGAAGTGGCATGATGGATACCCTATAGCCTACTGGCATCCTCAATTAAGAGTTGGGTGCCCACCTATTGCAATGAATACGGAAAGCTAGGAGGCTAGATAAGAGAACCTCAGAAACCAGCTGAGCCAGGAGCTGACTAAATCAGCTTTGTGAAGTGTAAAAACAAAAATACGTTTATAAACACACATAGACACACATATGTTTAAAGAGACTAAAACAGGTGTTCAGGTATCTCTGATGGCTTTGGCCTTTTGTACCTCTAAAGAATCATTCAGGTACTTTAAATCAACCCAGGATAATGCAAGAATGTGACCACATACCTACAATACATATATTTTGTACATGTAATATCATACACATATACATATAATATATATTATATACAAGTATATAATACCTGAGCTAGCTACTTGTCTTCTTTCATAATCAGAACAGAAAAATAAGCACTTTTAGACACAATAGATTTCAGTCAAAAGTAAGTGTCTGTTAAAGAAGAGACGTTATGAAAACATAGATTTCTCACAACCATGACAGACATGCACAGGTGGATGAGGTGAATTTCTTGTCTTTGTTTCCTGTGTGTTAAGTTAATGGTAACTACTTCCATTTTCCCCATCTTTGTTTAACTTGTCACTTGAAGTTTGCTTTAGGGGAGGGGGTGTTATACAGCCTATAGACATTCTGGTAGAAGTTGATGGTTTGGAAGAGGCTCTAGACATCACTGTGATATTGCTATTAACCATGGTTGGCTGCACAGTTCATAAAAGGAAGGGCAAAATGCTGTCTCTTTCATGAACCAGGTGAGGTCTCCTCACTCTGCCTTCACAAGAACAAGCATGCTCAACCATCACAATCAAAGGGTAAGTGTAAAGGCTGACTTTATTGTGCTCCATCTATCCCCTATTTCGAAGATGGATGTTCTAGACTTCTATATCTTTTTTCACATTCCTCCGACTGACCATTAACTTCTCCTTGGTGAGATGGAGACTATAATTAACACTTGATTTCACTTGAATCAATGGCAGCAAGAATCTTACATCCTGTTGTGTTTGGAGTTTATTAGAGAATGGGTTTGAACTGGGGATTTTTCTGAGTTGGGGAACTCCTCTGCTCTCATTCTCAGAAACCCATACTTAGAAATTTCTTGTTCTGCCTTAGTTTATTCCAAATATTTCTGCACTTCAGAGCATCTCTTTATTCACCTGGGTGTTTTATATGTCAATGTGTTATCATTACCACATTTAATTGAATAATTCCATATGATGATATGGCAGTCCATACATACCATGAAAAAAAAAAAAAAAAGTCAGTGCTTCTTTGACTCACATTAGTTTTAAAAGCTCTCTAATACATCAGGTTATTTGAAGAACAAATATTCCCTATGTTTGTGAAAGAGAAAAAGGAATAGAGAGTATGCAGAAATTCCTACAGGCATACCAAGTCAAAACACACTGTTATACATTTTGTCCCCACAGGATAATGGTGAGGCATCCACAGTATGTGGCCTACTTTTCTCACAGACCCACGATTAAAGTCTTGAGAACTGACAAATGCACTAAATGTTTGTTCTGTACTCCCTTGTCAAGCTCACATGCAAATCCTGATGTGATAGTTACAGACTGTCCTTCCTCTGGCTGTCTACAGGACCATGACCTAGTGGTCCTAGTGGGAAGGCTCTGATCCATTTTTGAAATGAAGTCTATATAGGACATTTTTGGAAATAATCCAACGGCTGTTAGAATGAGTGATGGGGGGGAAAAAAGAACAAACCCATCCCCAAACCTTTCTGCAATATTTCTGGGAGTAGGTCTCTAAATAGTAACATTAGGTTTTTAGTAAAGTTGTTCAGATATTCTCGACAAATTCCATTTCAAATAATTGCATTTTATTGATTTACACTTACCTCCTATTTCTGTAGAATTATGCTTCCCATACCAGTATTGGTCTAGGATATGGAATATGTCTGGCTGGTCCTTTGCTGTCCATATTTTAAATCAAATCTGATTTCATGTTGCCTGAAACACTGAGTTCCAGTGAACTTTTAAGGGAGACTGACACTGCACAAATGTTTGGGGAATATCATTTCTCCATATAATTTGAGTAGTCTAATGCAGCCTATTTTTATGACTGCTATTATTGTGATAGCTGGATGCTAAATGTTGATTTGCTTAGATTTTGATTTCATGTGAGGCTTTGCCCACTTGCCTTGTATTTGAAAACATAATAAAGTAAAAAAATCCCTCAGAGCAGTGATTTCCCAGACACTGTTGCTAGGTGATCCTCCAAAGCAGAATGAATTCTTAAACTCCTGGGGCTCCAGGCACCCGACTAATAACCAGTAACCACATGTTCAAGTGAGGAGGGAGCATCACCATTTTCTGGTTGCTTCTCAGTTTTGCATCTTTCTTATGCAGACTGAGATGGGCACCAGCTGTTCTGGTCTAATCTTTTCCTCCCTTGGAAACTGGGCAAAGCATTTGCAAATACAATCAAGATTAGATGAATTAGTTGGGTAGAAAAGGAACATACAGCATGTCGGTCTGCACCTCCTCACTAACTCTTCTGGCAGCTAGATATGTAACAATGTTTATGTTAAAAAGAAAATATATGCTTTTATATGAATAAATATTCAGTCAGAGGTATTCATGAACTCTAGAAAAGGTGAAATCTTATTTTGGTTGAAGAAATACAACAAAATCATTTATTTTTTTTTTAAACAGCGGCTGCAGAAAAATATAGACCCTCCTAAAATTTAGTCACTTTAATTGGAGCTTAGCTCATAACTGGTTAATTATGTCCTTTAATACAAACTATTATCCTAAGAAGACTTTCAGATAAAACTTAAGATTCCCTCTATTTTTTGGCTTCACTGACTATAATGTATATCCTTCACAAGGCTTGAATAAGCACAGGCTGACTTTGCAGCAAATAGTCAAATAGTGTGTACTGTATCCCTTGCAAACAGAATTGAGAATTCTGTAAGAGTATTTTATATGAATGTGATATAATGAAATTAAAAATGAAAATACAGCTAGAAAATGTAGATTTTTTTTCCCTTGACTTTCTTGCTTCTAGGAGGCTACTATGACATTATAAACCATGTGCTTGATATACACTGCCAAAATTCCTCTGGAAAAGGAGGAAAGTTTTAGCATTTCATAATGTTCACAAGCTTCCTTATCTCCTGATAAGCTGAAAATCCTCCTTCTTTCTCCCTTGAGACTCCCTACATTAGTCAGAATATTCTCTCACATACGAAATACAGATTGTTATCTTCCTCTAAGCCTAGATCCACATCTCAGCTGTAATGAGTATGTCAGTGCTCAGCAGGGCTGGCTGAGGTGTGACAGTGATGGCACATGGAGAGGACATCTTTCTGAAGGTTCCTCCTTTCCTCTACCCCATGGGAGAGGCACACCAAGACATCCTGGCTTGTGAAAAAAAAAAATAAATCAGACTTCATTTCTGATATTAGACCAGCAAATTTCCAGCAGTGCTGCAGAAACACAGTTACCTCAGTATAATCTGTGATTGTATAGTTAAAAGCTATTATAATGAACACACACCACAGATACTGGATTAAGTATCTGGCAGCTCTAATACTCATACTGAATTATTGACATTGTAGTCCTAACAAAACAGTCCTTTTACTTTGATTCTGTGTATGATTTTTATAAGTGTTGTAAAAATGAAGTTTGGAAAAATAAGACTGAGCCATCCCATTATCAAAGACTTTCATTACATCTATATGGATTATTAGGAGTGTTACTAATGGTAAAAAAGAAAATCAAAATAAAGTTTTCAAAATATTTTGTGGAGATATTTCTTTTTTTCCTGTTTTCACATTGGACCTCTTCATGAGTCTGTCTGAAGCTCCCTCTTCAGCTATGTTGGGAAATTGTTGTAAATCTGCTTTCATTAGTTCCTTGCCTGTCCTGCTCCTGGGAGAGCACATTAATGCCTAACGGTGACCCTGAAAGCTATGTGAATTCCTGCTCCCCACCTTCCAGCCCATGTCCCATCCCATCCCAGCATACAAATTGGATAGCCTGGGCCTTGCCTGCCTGGCAGATGACCATGGTATGACAGCTCTCAGGCAAATGAAAACAAATCAATAAATGTCTGAGCTGTCAAGTGAGACCAGACCCTCAGTACTCCTGCATGTTTTCCCATGAAAAGCTACTGTAGTCAGTGCTGCAAGAGGGATCCCTTTCAACATAAAAAAAAAAAATACTCTCAAAAGTCCTCTTTCCCTAAATGCGCAGAGTCAGGGAGCATGCCATGGAGATACTTGGGTTAGCTTGGGTCTGACTGAGCTTGTGAGTTTATGGAGCCCAGGAAGGCCCTGCCTACCAGAAGCCTTCCTGGGCACCGTGGCATTCATTTTGTATGTAACTTGAGAAATATTCAGCAAGGCACCTAAGGCAAGACCCAACTCTCCTAATTTTAGTTATCTGTAATTTAAGTGTCTAGTCTAAGCAAATTATCTAGTTTCTTTGGATGGAGCCTATATGGAGATACACATCTTCAGAGTGTTGTTCATCCCACCTACTCTAAACACCTATAATGAATTTTAATGACATGTACTGTGAAAGAGTCTATCTTTCTCCATTGTTTATCAAGGAATTCTGATGAAAATTTACATTAGTCACCTAGATGATAGATAGCTAAAGTTAAAGAATCCCATTCAAGTGTTTCAAGGCAGATTATTCTTATTTCTTGTACAGGGAATTTCTGGGTCGTTATATGGTTACTATCAGATTCTGTCATATTTCTATCCAGTACTAAGTAATGTTTTCTCTCCTTTTCTTTGGGTGTAAATCTTCTCAGTGTTTCTGTGCCCAGAGAAAACAGGTGGGGAGATGTATGTAACTCTTTTCAGTTTGGATGCACATGATCATGCTTTCACACTGCAGACACAGCAAACTGTGTAAGCAACATTAGTGTACCTGCTGGGCACAGCTCAAAAGGAGACAAGGGATATATATGCAATTATCTAAACATTTCCTTTAAAATAGATAATTCACCTGAGGATGACACTGCAACTGGGTGACATGAGATCCTTGTCTCTGGAAGGGAGTGCTTTACAAGAGTAGATCTTTTTATTATTTTTATTTTTTTATTTTTTATTTTTTTGGGTTGGGGGGCGGAGGGAACAGAGCAGAAATTAAGGAAAGGAAATCTGAAATATCTCAAGTATAGAAATTATAACAAAATTTCCAAGAGACGTGTTGTAAGCGCTGACTTATGGGTTTTGTCCTCGACATAAAAAGACCGAAGCCTTCATTTTAATGTTCTCTTGGACAATATCATTTGAAAGGAGGAAATTTTCATGTGTACAGATATATTTTCCTAATTATGGAGCAAAAATAGTACCAATACACCCTTACTGCACATGACAGGTCATCCTGAGTTGCAAGATATCTCTAAAATATTAATTGAAAAATAAATATGGAAAAGAACAGAAAAGAACTAACATCCTTTTTAAAAAGAGGGAGAATTCAATTAAGAACTTATTCGCTGCAAGAAATATGCCTCTCTTTTTTTACTACTGCTTTCTATTGTTATTCCACTTCCTTTTATCTAATCTCCAACTTTCAGTTCTCAATTTTTGGAAGTTTGTTATTCATTTCTGACCAAATAGTGACAGCTGGCCTGATTCATTGTCTGAGTTCTGCTGGTAGATCATGATTTTTTAGAGATGAACTTTTTTTTTTTTTTTTTTTTTCCTAAATAGGCTAAGAAATAAACAGAATTCAGAAATGGATTTCAGATAAGCCTGAGGACCAGGATTCATGCACCGGGGATTTCAGACCAATGCATCAAAATAGGGACCTTTTGAGAAAGGATCTGAATTCAGATTTTGGGTGGTGGAGACAGGTTTGGAATTGGTTTAGGCTTATGCCCCTTCCTCAAGATGGCTATAAATAAGATTGCAGTTAATTAACCTATTTAGAATGCTGGTCTATGCTTACAAGTGACAATGAACAGGATTAATATTCAGAAAGAAAACAGAGCTCCGTGGCTGATCTGTCTAATTATTATAATTGCAGTAAGGGCTGAAAATGCTAGCTCAAACTAAATACATGTACCAACCTCTCACAATATTTGCTGTACAGGTCACATTGAGCAGAACCAAGACCTCAAAGGAGACAAGTATTTTTCAACCTCCCACAGGACTGGCTTGGTATTTTGACAAAATGTTGAACACAAACACTATTACCTCCAAGATAATCTCTTATCTGGAATTGATCTTTTAGTGGCTGGGTTTTCGTACTGCTATCTGTTAGTCAAGTCAACCAGTCATAAATAACACTGAAGAGACCGGAACAGTAGCTTAGATTACTGGTGGGAAGAGTCACTGGCAGCCCTGACTTTAACATAATTTTCTTGAAATCAGTTACCTATCTCAGATGCTATTCAAATAACTAAGTGTTGTAGATTCTTGGATTACACAGTATAATTCTGTCTTAAATTTATGAAGATAGACTAGAGCAGGGCATCTGAAGTCTTTGTCTCATACTCATTCTCGTTCTTAAATCAATATGGTTTTGAATTAAAAAATCACAAAAGAAAACAAAACAAAAAAAAAAACAAACAACAAAACAAAACAAAACAAAACAAAACAACACTAATTTATTTTATATATTAGACAGCAGGAAAGTTACTTGCTGCCTCATTGACTGCATATTGAAGCACAGGTACCTATCATCTGGTTCTCACTCTGGAAAATGACATAAGTTGCCTAAGTTTAAACACCAGAAAAAAATTCTAAATAAGAAATGCTTTTGAATTCATACTGAGAAGATAATGGTAGGCAGTAGGCCCAGGGCAATTACCTGATCCATACAGATGTATCAAAATCTTTGACCTTACTGCAATGCTTTATTTTTATGTTTATTTCTATCTAACATTTAATCTTAGTAGGTTCAAAACAAGGAGCTGCCTTCTATTCTTGGTGCTGGATTTAGTCACAGGAACTGGAAACTTAAAAATTTAACGAGTAGAACTAAAGACAAGCTGAATACATTGTGAATATACAGATGAGTCTACATTCATTTAAAACTATATATATTGTTATATATATGTATGCTGGAAATATATGCATAGAATCACCAAAAATGAAATTATCACTTTTACTATAAAAACCCACCCTCTTCCCATCATGCAAAGACAGAGAGCCACAAAAGTGAATCTTACTGGAGGTCTAAGGCCAGGAGCAGTTTTTACAAAAATCTCATCTGACCCCCCAAACAACACAGGAATCCTGCCATCAAGGCTGACTCTGTTTGAATGTGTTTTAAAAAAGACATCCTGATTCTTTGAAAGCCTTCAAATGAGGGAGAATCCATAGCAAGTTGTTTCAATAGTTAATTGCACAAACTGTTAAAAACTTGTACTTTATTTCCAGTCTTATATCTTCTTTTTTTCTTGAAAGGAAGAAACTAGAAAAGAGAACAATTACTCTGCGAATCTCATCAGGCTTGTTCCACATTGTTCATCTTTATTCCCTCCTGTAACTGTTCCTGTTTGCTCACCAGCTCAGAAATGAACTGAAGCTTTAGATGAGTCCCCCACACAGAGACAATGCTCTTATCTTTCCAATTTAAGATGTACTAAATAAATGATAATGTCTTTCAACTATATGAATCCACAAGCAGAACCACCTCACTGGGAAGAAAGTGATTTCAAAGAGAGCTGGCGGCACATTCTGTTCTACTCAGGTTCCTCAGCTGTGCCCATCACCATGTACACAAGCTCCTTTCTGAGCAACACTGGCACAATGCTACTTACACCAGCACTTGTGTTCCCTAGACTGTAAGCAAGGTAAGCCTTGCCAAAGGAAGACACCAGAGAGGACTCCCACTTCTAAATTTGTAATTAAGTCAAACGAAGAGGTTCTTTTGTTCCTTAAAAAAAAAAAAAAAAAAAAAAAAAAAAGTTATTTAATCATTACAGCAATCTGGTTTACAGCATGAATCCATAAACAGTTTCACTGGCACAAGTGATGTAGCAGCAGCACAGAGGTGAAAGGGAGTAGCCAGGGAGTGTGAAGGCAAGAAATTATTGTGCTGGTTTTGTCATCTGTCCCTGGAAGTTTATGAAAGTTTAGGACTCCTGGAAAAATATGTAGAAACTCAGCTCCAATGATTTGTAAAATCAAGACTGCATGTTTGTTTAATGGGCTGTGGTCCAGTTTAGACAAAAGATATTGAAGGGAAATTACTGGAAGAAATTGCTTTTGTGGTTCCTGTCCCTCAAATTCACAAAATCTTATTAAGGCTTTTCAAGTCTGAAATCAGACAGCCAGTATTTTTCAGTAAGAACAGGAGGAAGGACAATGCTTTTAATACTTACACAAATTGCATTGTTTATCTAACTGTCAGTATTATATCTCTGCATTCAGTGGGGGTCAGGAGCCTCCTGCAGAATGGCTCTGCAACATCAGTTGTCTGACCAAAGGGCTGTTCAACCAAGCATTTCACTGCTCATCTGTCACTGGGGTTGCCAGTAATAACAATTAGCTTGACTTAATTGTGTATTTTAACAACGGCTTAATATTACCCAGATCTTTCCTTCACTCCTAATGTAAGATACCTTTCTGCTGAATGTGGTTTTAATTAAGGCTCTGTTCACAACTTCTCATGAGCTGTTGAGAAAATCCTGCTCTGTAAGAAAAGTGATGATGCAGTAAATGCTGCTGGGGCAGAGACTGACTTTATTAGATGCATGTTGAGTCCCTATGAATCCATGACTCTAGATTAGCATATGTGGATACCAAAGGAAAGACGGAAGAGATTTAACAATGGTAGTAATATAATGGTGTAAAATATGCAGGTGATGATACCAGCACTGTTGTACATTGGGAGGGAACATATCCTTACAGTAAGTGGTGGCAAGCTATGATGTGAAAAGCAGAGTGAAAAGTAGGTTGACTAGATTTCCATGTGGTTGAGTAGAAGTTACCAAGCTGATGAAGAGGACCATGATGGAGCAGTAGTGCAGCATTGCTTATGTTTAAAGGCTGTAGTTTTTGTTACACAAGCAAAAATAAACAAAGCCAATTTTTTTTTTTTTTCCAAGCATGTTGCAGGAAACAAATGAAGCCTGGAATATCTGCTTCAGCATAAGAAAAGATCTCACATATCTGTGTGTGTGTGCCAAATAGATAATTCTTTGCAAGATATTAGCCACTGAACTATTATTCTTCATCTTCACAAAGGGAATTTTAATTCCAAACTCTCTTAACAATCCCATGCTATTACACTGACAGTCCTCCCCAGATGCCCCAGACAATTCCTTGGTAACTGCAAAAAGAAGTTAAGGAAGTTTTTATATATGTGGAATTACGTTCTGAGGACGAATCACTTTCATCTGGAGCAGATGTCATGTGTCCTTAGCTTGGCTTCTACTCAGACATGGAAGGCATGACATTTATATATCATTATAAATGGGCTGGGATTTGGGTCTGTGCAAACTTTTGGATTACAGACATTCAAGAGTACAGTCATCACCCTCTCCTTTTTATTGTCCAGAAGCAAACATTTTATAAAATTCTCTCCTCATATTCTGCCAATAAACATTTTAGTGATCCTAGCAACAACCTTTAGATGTGCTGTAAATATACTTGGCAAGCTAATGGATGCCCTTAGCCACTTTAAACAGCCACTTTCCACTTATTTTATGAATTTTGCACATGTGGAGAACAGCAAAGGAGGGTGGAGCAGCGTACGCAGGACCCACAGTATTCATTTGTTTGGTATCTAGGAAGGTGAAAACACTCTGCCTGAAAACTTTTGTCAGGGCTCTGACAGGGTCTTTCTTTTGTAGACAGTTCTTTAGGTAACAAATGATCTTTGAGGCTTTTATCCCATTGTGAACTTGGCTGAAATATGCAACATCCTGAAAAGTTGTTTTGACAAGGCGTAGGTCTGCAGAAATCCAAGAAGTCATACAAAGAGTGATCCAATCCCAAGCCTATTTCTCTATTGGAACCTGGACTACATATCAACAACCACCGCTGAACAACTAAGTCAGAAAAATGTCAGAGCATAGAAGCCACAGGTGACCTTGTCTTTTGCTCATCCTCCTTGTGTTAAAGTCCACATCAGGGTATTGCCCAAACAGCCAATCCATCTGCTGCACAGGGCTCCAGCATCTCCCAGTTCCTGAGGTTTAAAACTGAATGACTTACCAGTAGCTTTTAATAGCATAACAATTAAATATTCTATTTTTTATTTTTATTTTTTTAAAAACTGGGTTGTTCACTGGTGCTTTTCCTTCAATACAGGCAATAATGTGATCTTTCATATCAAGTGCTACCTATTTTCATACAGCTTGTAGGAACTTTATAGACCTGAACCAAATTCCAGAAATTAGGAAGTTAAAATATACATAAACAGATACACTTATACAAGCAGCAAAGCCATAACTTACACAAACAGCAAAGCCATATGAAGCTCATTTTCACAGGAAGTCATATTAAAAATTAACCCACATTATGTCCTTTCATGCTGGCCACACAAATATGTCAATTCAACCACATAAACCCTAATAGCTTACTAGCCAGGGGAATGGCCTGCTTGCTGTAAGAAGTGAGGTCTCTGCATGCATCCCAGTTTCTAAACTAGTTTCCCCAAAATAGTCCCAGAACAATCTTTCCTCATAATGGTCTTTCTTGATTTAAAGACAATAAAGGGAACAGATTCACAGCAGAAGAGATTGTTCCTGCTTTGAATCTTTAAAAAACTCAATGGGATTTTTATAGGATGCTTTTACACAGGTGAAGGTGAACCAGTTGCTGTGTTAATGATCCTTGCTGAGTTTAATGATGAAAAGAACTGCCTGGCAAGCTGATGCAAAAGACTGGGACATCTGAAAGTCTTCCTTGGGTGCTTCCAAAGCAGCAGCTTGAATCCCTTCCTTGGGAATTTAACAGCACTGGGGAGTTGTCTTTGCCGTGTTATAACATCTCTTTGACTATTGTTGTGAATGTTGGATCAGTGGGGTACCACTGTTCCTAGTTATTCAGAAACAAATGCAAAATGCAAGATGTGGATCAAGATCTGGATCTAGAATTCAAATGTTGCAGAGTTTGGATTTGGGGTATTGGTCTCAAAGTTACCAACAGAGGCTAAAATCTAGATATGTTCACTTGTTTGCATTCGGGTTTATCTCTGTTTTAAGACAGTGTATCTTAAAATCTGCAAAGTTTGAGCACAACTTGAGGGAGCTACCCTCTTCTTGGGCTGTGGCTCCATGAGGGTGGTGGGGCTTACATTTTTACAATGAAACACCTAAAGCTTTCATTGGACCAGGCTTCCTGTGACTGAGTGTGTTGCCATCATCACGCATTCACAGATGCCCACACCTCTGTGCTCTGGCTCCCACACACCCAGGATGAAGCAGATAGGACAACAGGGTAGAGGAGCCAGCATGCTCCAGATGTGATTTTTTTGGAAAGGCCCTACAGGCTTTGCACAACATAACAAGTCTAAGCAGGTAACAGGAGAACTAGTGTTTTTCCCAAACATCATGATAGTCATAATTACAGTCATATAAATCAATATGATGAAAGAAAAATCACATATTTCCAGATGCCCATGGTAAACCTACTTACTGTAAATTAGAGCCAGAGTTAAGTGTGTGGAAAACTCCTATAATTTGGGCCACAGCTGCAAGAAAAACTGTAAGAAAAGGCTCTGAGCTGTGACTTTGTTTTCATCACAGCATTTTGTTATGTCTTTTATTATTGCTTTATCAAAAGAAAGCTGGGGTAGCAACATTCTTTTTTACAACAGACCTATTTTTCATTTGGGAAAAAAATACCAAAAAAAAAATTACACTAAATGAGTTGAATGATTATCTTTAATTACCATTCACTGACTATGCTATGTCAGATAGAAAGATTCCTATATTAAAATGAATGCTTTTGAAAAATACATCAAGAACATTGCTGTGATTTGTCCTGCCAGCAAATTCCAGCATTAATCCTTTCCTAGCATTGCAGCAGAGAACTGAGCTCTCACCGGAATTTCAATAGCAGTCACTGCACAGAACTAAATGATTAATTTTTTAAAATATATTTATTTTCAGAAAGCATCAGTATCTCATTCATAATATTTTGATTCATAACAATAAATTGTTTCTTTGAAACTTACTGTTTAATACCAGATGATTTGATATTATATTTGTTATTAGTATGCTTTCTTAATGATAAGTGTTGATTCATGAATAAGTAAAGTCATCACAGATACAATTTTTTATTTTTTACCCAGTTTTACAACCAAGATTCTGCTTTACTGATAGGTATCAGTAGAACAATATTGATATTGATGGTATCTTTTACATCAATGGTTAGCATGCAAATGCCTTAGACTTTTTTTTACAGCTGCTAACCACATACCCTCTAAAGATGGGTTTTCTCCACTCATTCCTGATACGTGCTTAGAGGTTTTTTTCCTGAAAATTTCCAAAAATGAATTCTCTGTTGGTTACCTCCCACTCCTTACCCCCCATCTTGCAAATGCCTTCACACAGCTCAGTAGAAGTTCCCAAACCACTGTATGACAGGCTGCCGTTCTGGCCCCAGCATGTTGTCTGTGCTCTGTGCTAAGCTTTTCCAACAGGGACGGAAGTTTTGCTTTACACATCATGACCTACAATTTGTTTCTCATTGTTGTGGCAACATCTCCAGCTGTGAGGAATCCATCCCAACCCAAGCCACAAGCCTCTCGGCTCTGCAGTACCTGCAGGCCATTGTAACTAAACTAATTTGACCACTAACAATTTTGTTTTGTTTTGCTTTAATAGAATTGTTTTTAGTGATAAATTGATTTTAGACTAATTTTCTGCTCCATCTAAATTGTCATCATGGGATGGCAGACTGCAAACTCCAGAAAGACCTTGCCTGAGCAGATTTCCTGCTAGAAGGGAGCTAAGCAAGGTCTAAAGGAGCAGGCAGATGCCCAGAAACATTCCACCTGGACCCTCTTTTCCCACCACTGGTGCCCTGGGACCAGCATCTCCACCACCCTGTTGGTCCTGGACTGCTGCTCACAGCCTTCCAGCCCAGAGGCACCCTTGGGTTTGGGGGACTCTGCTGTCCTGTCCAAAAGAGTTGGTGCTGGCAGCCCCCAGGGACGTTTCAGCCAGGTGCAAGGCACAATCACAGAGAAACCTTAAAACAGGGCTTTTTGCATCTGCAGCCGACAGCTGCAGGTCGGTACCTCAGCTTCTGAGGCTTTCTGTGCTGCAGTTTCTGTCAAATGCAGTCCCCAGTGCCTTCCACTTTTAAAGACAAATATGCTTTTCTTCTAAGCAAAAATAATCTGAAATTATTTAAAATCTGTGTCTTATTTTGCCTGTCTTTCGCTTAGAAAATGTACATAGCACATCATTTATATAGAGTAAAAGTGAACCTATTTTCACAGCCATAGGTTCAAGGGCACAGCACACACAACTGTATTTAATTCTGTTCACTTCCATTATTAAGCACTCCTGCCAGATCAGGAGCATTAACACTTTTGCATCCAGGCTACAGAAAGCTAAATTATATAGCCAATATTTTTAGGCTATATTTTCAGTGTCTATCAAAACTCTAAATTCATCCTTATGGAAAAGTCTGCTTAGAAGAAATGGGAGACCATTGAAAACCTGAAACATAGTTGGGTTCTATAAATGACACCTTCAAATTCCCCAGATGTATTGTTTTGTTTCAGGCAGCCTTTGATCCTATAGCTCATGTGCATTCTATTTAGCTTTATTGAGTAGATTCATAAATTTGGCTCGTTTTGTTGTTGTTTGTTTTTTAATTATAAAGGGGCACTCCATTAGAGTGCATTTAGGGATGTGGAGGAACAGGTATGTTTTCTGTTAAGGGGGCCAGTCCAACTCCTGTTGAAGATATTTTATGAACTCCTCCTGGAATGAACTGAGCCATTTGCCTTGGTGTCTAGATATTGGTTGACAGCCTCAGACCCACTCCATTCAGAACACTACCAGGATTTTTGATGTACACTGTCTCTGGATTTTCAGGTCCTATTAAAAAGGCTGAATTTTCAGCAATAAAGTCTGAAAAGTTTCTTTCAAAAACACTTTTTACCCTTGAGCCTTAGCTTCAGCAACACATTATATCCAGATATCTACAGTTTGCATTAACATTTTACTAATCTAATTAATCTTAATTAATTAATGATGCTACTTACATTCCATAGTCAGTTCTAGGAGCTTAATCCTGTTCCATGTACTGAAGTAAGTAGCTTTTTGGTCATACTCATATTGAATGTAAGCAATCTGCTTACAAGAACAGTAGTTAATGATCAGCCTTGTATCTAATAATAGATCTACTAATCTGTAATTGTGTAGTAGCTGGCATGAGTAAAATAGGATATTATATCCTCATATGTGCTATGGACAGCAATGAGTCTGTTTGAGGGTCCTTTTCTCTTTTTTTCTGCTGTCATAATTATTCATGCTGACTACTGAATTTCAGCATTTTTATTTGAATAAGTGATTCATGGATATAATTTGTGATTGTTTAACTATCCTGGAAGAATAACAATCAAGATAATTGAATAACATTCAGCCAGTAATATATCAGTTGATTTTTATTCCTTCTCATGATTCTATCAATTGAGACTACAATTTTTTCTTGATTTCTTTGATCTTTCTTGGAATTAATGCAGAAAATGGTACAAAGAAGCAAACTGCTTCAAAAAAGTATGAAAAAATAACATCATTTTTTCTACATTCTCCCTCTAAATTGCTTATTGTAGTAAGAAGCACTTAAAATCAAACACCCCATACTATAATTAGAGTACAGTCCATGAGAAGGAGCATGCTTGGCCTTATGTTTCCAGAACTATACTTTAGGCATGCAATAACAGCCAAACCAATGTCGTATTTTATCAGATAAGAGTCACAAAAGTAAACTGAAAATCTTTGAAATACGTGTTTTTTTAATATATGTTTTTACATATTTTACAGGTGGTAGGAGATTAAAGTGGGTTTAAGTTGTTCCACAAAAAACAATTCAACTACACAGCTTGAGCACAGGCATGTGCAAGAGGCACAAAACTATTCTGTGTTTTATTGCACTAGTTACAATGAGCATTACATTTACAGCGTTCTTTTGAATTCACATTAAAATGATATTGAACAGAAGCAGGTAAAACAGAAACCTCAGTCTTTAGGTCTCCTGGCTTCCAGGACAGTTTGAAAAAGAAGGAAAGAAGGAAAGAAGGAAAGAAACAAGGAAAGAAAAGGAAGGAAGGAAGGAAGGAAGGAAGGAAGGAAGGAAGGAAGGAAGGAAGGAAGGAAGGAAGGAAGGAAGGAAGGAAGGAAGGAAGGAAGGAAGGAAGGAAGGAAGGAAGGAAGGAAGGAAGGAAGGAAAGAAGGGAGGGAGGGAGGGAGGGAGGGAGAAAGAGAGAAAGAGAGAAAGAGAGAGAGAGAGAGAGAGAGAGAGAGAGAGAGAGAGAGAGAGAGAAAGAAAGAAAGAAAGAAAGAAAGAAAGAAAGAAAGAAAGAAAGAAAGAAAGAAAGAAAGAAAGAAAGAAAGAAAGAAAGAAAGAAAGAAAGAAAGGGTTGTAACAAAAGCCTCGAAGCGGATACAGAATCTGAGTTAATGATATCCTGTAATCTGATCCCGAGCGGACACTGACAGCTGTTCTCGGGGCCCTAATGAACCATGCACATTTACAGATCACTGATTAGCAGAACTTGATACTGGTGGGCACAGACAAGTCCTAACACTATTTGAAATAGCTCTGGTGGTATTAAATAACAGGGATCTGTTATCGTGTGATTACCTGTCTGTAAAATTCCTATTTATCTTCATTATGCTGCTGCTTTTCTCAGAGATGAAAGTGGGAAAGGCTTGTCATCTTTGATACTACACCTGTTGCTTTAACTCTTTGTGCTGCTTTGATAGATGAACAGATTCCTTGGTGTCAGGTTGCAGAGGGTGGCTCTGGGCACAGCCATCGCCCTGCTGCCTCCTGTGCTGCTTTGCAGGGCAGCAGGGATCCAAACCAAAAAAGACAGAAGGATTCCTTCATGGTTTCTGACAATAGTCATTTTAATTGTAGAGCTGGGAAAATATGGTCCCATGCAAATAATAACGCAGGCAAAGGCATTCATGATGCCAGTTATCCTATAAGACGCTGATTATCATAAAATGCCAATTATCCTATATAGCAATCCAATATGCTTTATTTATGTATCCAATGTCTGCATTTCCTTGATGATATCTCAGGTGTTTAGCCCTATCTGTGCAAGTTAAACATTGAATTCCCATTAAAAAAAATAAATAAATAAAAATAAAAATGACACAGCTGATTCTAATGACCAACACATGACACTCAATGTGTCTATCAGAAAGCATCCGCTGCACTTATGACCACTGACTGTACGGGGAAAATGCTTTGCCTCTGCAGGGTGTTCCTGACTGCTGACCTTAGACCATCACCTCTCCAACTAAAAGCAGGTCTCTCCTGGGAGGTGGCAATGCAGTAATTCTGTGCAATAACAGCACAGAACATTTGCATAACAGTCAGAGAGTAAAGCATGCATCTGTCTGCATGATGTTTGCATGGTAGGCATTATTTATGACTGGTCTTCAGTTGATGAAGAGTCTTGACAGGTAAACAAATACTGCTAAACCCAAGCAACCTTTCGAGGGCTGTGAAAACAGGGATTCCAGCCATGTCAGATATTCAAGGATGAAGGGTGGAAACCTCAGTATTTAAAACCTTTTTATCTCGGTTTTTAAACAGTGACTAAATTAATAGTGTAAAACACCTTTTAAAAAAAAAAAAAAAAAAAAGTGTGACTTTAAATTAGTGCACTTTCCAGGTACTTTCCTTCACCTGTGTTTCCTCAAAATTAATTATTCTGCAGCATTTGTTGTCTTTAAACCATCAGCTTCATCCTGTATATATGTACAACCTTTTGCATCCCAGAAAAGATAAAAGTCATGTTTCTAAGCAACACAGAACACTGAAAGTGAGCTCACTTGCAATATCATCTGCTGGTTCCTGAATCACCATTTCCCTCAACTTCGCCATTTCCTATCCTGGCAAACAAAATGAGCAATACCTGTACTGACATCTTTGCGATAATGGTTAGTCTGAAACCAGCAAAAAGAAGAATGTAATAATTATGGCTGAAATCAAACCTGTACAACAACAGCACATCCCAAACTTATGTTTCTGTTATTCTGTTACTTTATTCACTATGAGAGGTTCAAATTTTTCAATATCCTTAAGTAACACTGAGTGCTACACAAGCATATTAATTACGTACAGAGATTAAAACTTCTTTTCCTGGGTTTATTTACCTGCATTTGCTTTTTCTTCAGAACTTGTCCTGAAATATTCAGTGTTTACCTTTACAAATTGCCTGTAGATCAATCTGCTGCTTTTTCTGATCAGGTGGATGGAAGGGAATGAAATATGTTTTTCAGGAGAAATTACTCTTCTGTGGCTAAAAACTCCACTTCTGGGGGAATTTCGAAAAGATACCCTACCACAACTTGGACTTCTACTTCATCATAGAGAAGAAGCAGTTTTGCTACTGTCCAGCAGCTCCATTTCAGTCTCTCTTATTACACCTTTCACAACATACCAAGATTTATTCATCATCTAGCCCCTTCCAGGAAAAGAACATAATCTTGTGCAACAAGGCCTTATTGCTAGGTGGAGGATGCCCAGTAGTTTGTGATGTGAAATTAAAGTTTTGATTTCCACGATTTGTTCATTATTGTTGATTTCATATATAATTCCAAAAGATTATTTTAGTTAATTCTAATATAATCCTATCACACAGTTAAAGGAACCTCATAGCAGTCAATACATACAGTTTGGGGTTCCTCCTACTGGCAGCTACTGAATTGTATTTAATGTTCTCCCTAGGATAGTCTTGCTTGCTTTCTTCTTCCAAGGCACCAAAAAAGCAGTGTTTCAATTACATTAGTTCTTAAAGAAAATAAGCTTTTCTCTTGATGACGTAAAGTTTGGGGACACTAACGTTTGTCTGGAGTCCTTTTCTGGTCAGGTAACTTACACAGCTTAGGTGAAACAGTCAGCTGTCTATTTCTGATAGGATTCATTGGCCTTCATCTTAGACCTCTGAAGTTAGGCGTTTATTCTCTGCCAGTTATTAGGGTCCCTCAACCATCAATGGGAAGAGACAAGCACTTCCAGAGAGTGATTTATTCCATCCTAAAACAGGAGTTTAAGATAGGGAAGATGAATTGCCCTGTGGAGGTCCTATCTCTCCTCGATGACTAGAACAGTCTGAAGTCATTTGTTCCTAGGATCTGTACAACAGGACCATGAAGTATGCTGTCATTAATTTCAGAATAAAGGAGTCATTGAAAATGATGTGGCTGGGGTGAACAGAACGTATAGCCAGGCTTTTCAAATCATACACAAGGAAATTTTAAACTGTAGTCAATGAGGTACTTCAGAAAACGGTGACTGGAATCTAATTCTGAGGGCAGACAATGCTGGGGAGTGCTCAGCGCTGAGCTGACAGAAGTTGAGCCTTTGGCTGTTAGAAGCATGGTTTCTTCTTTCTGATAGCTTTAATTTTACACCTTATATCCTGAAGAGAGGCAGTTAATTTTTGTACTTCCCTCAGTCACAGCTCATTTAGGAAAACCTCCACGGAACTGCAGAACTAAAAAATGCAGAGAATACTCTGACAAATTGAAACCCTCAGCTGTCCGCTTGGCATAATCACTACTTTTTAACCACCATTCCGGGGGAAATGTCCAGAGTGGTGCAAAGTAAGAGGTGACTGCAAAGGCAGATGCCCCCTTTTGTGCTCTCTTTACACAAATGCTCAGTTCCTCATTTGCTCAGAGACTATGAAATGAGAAGAAACTGAAAATAAGAGGCCAGGAAGAGGAGTTTTGATCAATGCTGAGGCACAGTGGGACCGAGCATCACAGACAGAAGACATTTTCCCAGGCACATGGAGTGGAAACCCTGTTAGCTGAGCCAGAGGAAACAGGACCTCCTTCAGCAGAGACCTCCCATGCATGGATGGCCACCAAGGCTGTGGATGCCCAGGGGATGAACGCAGCCACTTCCCAGGGATGGCTAAGAGCACTGTGAGAAGGGTAGGGTAGAAGGACAAACTTAGTATTTGAAAGACAAACAATTATTTGGTTTCACTTTACTCACACATACTTCCTGGTTTTTATTAACCAGTTAGCTTTGGTAGAATCATATTACTTTAAGAGGAACTTTAGAAGAGATCATCCAGAGTATATGGTGCCATTTCATGTAGATATACGTGTATTTTGTATTACACAGAAATTACCTTACACATTCACTTAGGAGTATATCTTTCAACATTGTTGTAATCCAACTATCAGATCAAAATATTGCCAGTGAAGATGCTTGAGATGAAAGAAAGAATTTTCTAGAGGCCATAAAAATATTTAATTTCTGATTCTCAAGGCAAAAGAGATTTTCTAAATTTTTGGTATTAACTTTAGCAAAGTAAAAGGTACTGATACTTTACCAACCACATGATTTCAGACATGGGAATAATAAAAAGCTATGAGGTATATCTAAAGATAAAAATAAGCAATAAATTCAGTATATCCAATCAATAACACAATTTCTCTCACCAGGTCTGAACCAGTCTACAGACCCCAGGAGCAATATCTGAATCTCACTGTAACAGTCACATAGAGAGAAACTGGTGTGTGATAGATCCCCACATTATCCCCACGTTACTCAAGGCAATGAAAATCCCAAGATGTGCATACCCCACCTCAACAAGAATATATTCTTTCTCTGAAATCTTCTGCAGTTGAAGCACGTGCATAAGAGAGCTGGTCTTGTCCTGCTCCATCTTCGATCTGGTTGTATCTGCAAAAAAGGGCCAGTGCACCAGAGAAGGCTGAGATTAATTCAGCCTTTCTCAGGGTAACTGTGCTGAACCATGCAGGTGACTTTGATCTACTGGATACAGCAAGTGCAAGTGAGGGGTGGAATCCATTTGACCTATATATTGACATTTATGTCATGGTTACATTTGTCCAAGACCTGAATCTTGATTTATAGTCAATGTAGATAAATGGCCATTTTATAGGAGCTGTTTGAAAGCTTTAGAAGGAAAGCAATCATGCACTGATTCCACCGATATTAATGGCATAGGTGACCACCTCAATGTAAACATTTATCTTAATCAGATAATATAATGCCTCTCACTCCCCATTTGTAGTAACCCCAAGCCTTCAGGATGAGGATACTATGTTTGCCCTGTAGATGTGTTTTAGATGCCTTCTCTGGCATCAGTGCAAAGGAGCTAGAAAGCTGCTATAACAGGGTGACTGGTGATAACAGTTATCTGGAAAACTCCCAGAGCCTGAGTTGAAAACGTGAGAGCTTCTGGCTTGGTTACACTCTATTCTAGTGATCTTTGTTGAAATGTAGACCTTATAGTATAAATGTGAACTAGCATAAGCTGTCCTGAAATTGCTCTGACTTTTTATGGGAGCCAAAGAGGCCATCTGTTCCCTAGAGACTGCTGAGTTGTTTTAAACTGTTTTAAAGCAGGTCTGCAAGCAGCACGTCTACTACCAGTGAGATCTGGTACACTTTAGGAATATTCTAAATCAACAATTAGTCTCTTCTTTAGCAGTCCTCAGGCACCAAGACATCAGACTCTTTTCTTGCTTTCAGGGAAGCCCTAGAGGAGTGTCCCTAATTGAAGTCTAAATGAGAAGTTGTCATACTTTCCCTTGAATGAAGTCTCACATGTCAATGAAAAATCTGCCCTTTTATCAACCCTGTAGAGAAATTAAAGTCATGGAAAGAACTATGAACTACCAGGATCTTACTCTTAATATTTAGATGTTATCATTAAAACTCATTGTGTTGCTACCCAAGAAATCTTTGTGAACAACCCCTCCAATTCAACTGCTTTGATTGTGAAGATATGCAAAAATAAGGAGCAGAAATGAATCAAAGATGCTGAAAAATCTCATAAAGAGTGTCTTTTTTTAAACCACTGCCCCTGGGTTTTAACCTATGCCCATTTGTCAATATGAAAATGCCACTTGATCTCAATAGAAAGGAGAATAGCCCATAAACCAATCTTCAGATCTGAATGAAAACACAAACCACTGCATATTTTCAACTTTAGACCAATGGCACGGCCATTGCAGAGTATCTGATAATGGCATTTATGTTTATATAGTCCATTGTTTTTCCTGTGCTGCAAACTTTCCACTCTTGACAGCCCTGTTTCCTGTTTCCCATTATGGAAGTCTCCAAAGGGGGTTTCCTTCTGTTTTTCTTATGGTCAAAAGGAATTTCATAAGTACAAGTCAAGTTTCTTTTCAGTGCTACACGTGCAGAATGGAATCTGAAAGCTCCCAGTGTAATCATCTCCAGCATGTACATAGTTAGTGTTACACATAATCCACATCTGGGTCACAAAATCTCTGAAATGCTTCCAGGAATATTTAGACAGCCATAATGCAACACGTTGCTGTATAAGGGAGAAATAGAGCTAACCTCAATGTCAAGGTTATAGCTTTTGAGAAACACAGCAGCTCCCCTTCAAAACCTTGCAGTTCACCTTCTGGGTCCCAACTCTGCCATCAGTTTGAGTAGCATTAATATTTTCCTTTCCACTCAAGCCCATAGAAACATCTGAAAACAGTTTACATCCCAACATGCCTTATGCTGCTGATGTTTAAGTCTAAACTGTGTATAAAACTTGGTGCATATGTAACCCATATATTTTAATACAAGAGACTGTCTTGGCACCTTTTTCTGCTACAATCAGCTCAGAACCCCAGGAGATAAAATATGGTTGAAACCAAACTAGCAGGCAGTCTGCATTACAGTATTCATTTCAGAGTTAAAACACATTTCAAGATTAGATCTGGGCTTGGCACTATGCTGCAGCACTGCCTTGTGTGTAATATAGTATCTATAAACTACTTTTTAACCACTGCTTATGACACAAAACCCATGATGATATAAATGCTATATGAAGCCCTTCAAAGACTTCTTTTAAGCATAGTTTACTTAAATAGTGCATTAAGGATGATGCATCAAGGAAAACAACAACAGGCATTACCTGCAACCATCAATCATACTAGCTACTGTTATAATTTCTTAAAAAAATAATCAGGGGAATAAAGGTAAAAAGGTAGTTTATTTTTGGTCTCCTCTTCATGCAACTCTGTGGCTGTTCTACAGATTATTTGTGCCAAAGAAGTCCTTTGTTCTGATGTTTTCAATACCCCAAAGGATCTAACCAAAAAAGATTATCTAGAATTGCATTAATCTGCTCTGTCTTGCCACTGCCTTTGAATTTTTAGTTGAAAATATACCTTATGAATTGCTTTTCCTACAGATGACTCTGATTTTGTGTCACCCGTATATGTCCCTTGGTGGAAGGGTGTTCCTGCGTGTCCCTGTGCAGTCTGTCCTCTGCAGAGCATTCTTCAGCAAAAGTGATTTTGGGTTCAATCCATAGCCAAGATGGTGGGAGTCACGTTTAATGAGCAAATACAAGAGTGCTTATCCACGCTCCATCTGTGTTGACCTCTGTTTTCACATTCCTACAATAGCTTGTGAGGAGCAAAGAAAGATATGGCCCTTGGAAGGGGCCCTTGGAAGGAAAGCCTAAATAGGTATCCTAGATGAGATACTCCACCTCATTTTCTTTCACTACTTTTTGTCTTCATTTCCCTTGTCCTTTGTATGCCAAATGGTGCAAATGCTTCTTGGGGGACCAGGGAGAAAGACTTTTGGCAGTTTCTCTCTCTCTCTACTATGAGAAGAAATGCTGTGGTATCAGAGGTAGCACTCTGTTTCATAGTGGCTTCGATGGGGTAGAGGCAATGTCACTGTTTACTTATTTATTTTGCTTCTTGCTAAGCTTTGTGTGTTGTCAGTGCCTCTGACACTGACTACTCCACCAGCAGACATACTTTCAGAATCTTTTCTTTTCTGAATCTATTTTTTTTTTTTTTTTTTTTTTTTTTTCTTTCCCTTTTCTTTGTGTAAAGGATATGTACTGGCTTTGTGGAATCCCTGTAGCAAGTTGTGAATGATGTATGAACTGAAAAATCTTTGCCTGGTACACAGTAGGAATACAGAAAGTGCTGTGCAGTCACTGCTGTGCTCTGCTTTTTTCTATATATACAGACACACAGTAGTCATCTCATATTCATTTCGACAAGCCCTTTATGTCCAGACACCTTGGGATGGGATGGCTTGTGTACCATTGGCCTGTAATGGAATATATATCAGAGAGATTTTTGTGCATAATTGTTCCCTGTGCTGTGCTCAAAAGAAAGTGGTGCCTTTTGCTTTTGCTAATATGCCAGCCTGAGGTTTCTCCTCAGTTGAAATTCCAGACAGCAAGAATACCTGGGAAGCATTGCTAAGATGTCTGTATTTTGCAAACATGTGCTCAGAGAGGGACTTAAATCCTAGATAGTGAGCTATGAACTTGAGGACATGCTCCTTTTGCCTAATTGGCATGAACCCTGTTTATAGCGCACTGTGAACTCATTCATTTTGTTTCCTTTGGGCATCCAGTCCAGCTTAGATCGTGGAAATAGTACAGAATATACAGTAGAAATGCAAGTGTAAATCAGAGAGGAGGTTTTTCCCTTCTATTTTAATGGCTACAAGATTCAAATTCCTTCTCAGACACCTATTGCTAACTTAGATTTTTGATTTCCCATGCTGCCATACCTGAAGGATATGACTTTGCACTAATATATTTCTGCAAGACACATACCATCAAAGGAAATCTTATTTGATTTCCCCTGATCATAGAGGGGTGTCTTCCTAATGTGCAATGGCTGACTGTTTTTCCTTCTGTGGTCACATTATCAGATGGTTTAACCTGTTTGAATCTACCTCACTGGAGAGATTTCATTTTTTGGGCATTGGCCAATGAGGCTGCAAGGTAATTTTAGCCTTTCCCTCAGGGTAGGTTTCTCATTAATAATAAATATTGAAGTTAAAGCAGAGGCTCATTTTATTAAAAGAGGGGAGCTTAGGGAGGAAGCAGAAGTGATTGAATAAAGCACCAGGATACTGGCTTATGCCAAATTAATCACATCCCTGCTCTGAGCCTCAGTTTGCTAACTTGAAAATAGGGATAAAACAGATAGCTCTTCGGCTTTGGAGACTGGCAGGTGAACAGCACTGAAAAAAAAAATTATGGACTTGTTTAACATGTGACTAAAAAGAGAAGCAAACAGATAAATGAAACCACAGAGGGAGAAGCAGTAGCTGGGAAGGGGGATACACCCAGGTTACTTCAAAACAGGGTGTCAGAAATCCTCATGCATGGTGAGGTAGGTGGTAGGAGTTGGCTAGGGGAGGATGTGCACAGCCAGCCTAGCCACAGATGGCCCAGAGAAGATAGGTAAATCTCTACACTCAGAGTTTCTTTCTTGGGAAAAGAAGATGGGAAGACAAAAAAGCTAGAATTATTTGCAGCTGAGCCCAATGCTTTGCCCTAGGCATCCTCAAGCCATGGAAGGAGAGGAGAGGAGAGGAGAGGAGAGGAGAGGAGAGGAGAGGAGAGGAGAGGAGAGGAGAGGAGAGGAGAGGAGAGGAGAGGAGAGGAGAGGAGAGGAGAGGAGAGGAGAGGAGAGGAGAGGAGAGGAGAGGAGAGGAGAGGAGAGGAGAGGAGAGGAGAGGAGAGGAGAGGAGAGGAGAGGAGAGGAGAGGAGAGGAGAGGAGAGGAGAGGAGAGGAGAGGAGAGGAGAGGAGAGGAGAGGAGAGGAGAGGAGAGGAGAGGTGCAGTCCTGCTGTAGCCAAGACTATTGGGGTTGCACGGGGAATTGGCAGGAGACTGTTGTTGCTACAACAATCAGATAAAATGTATCAGCAACTATTATGTTATTGTCTGTCTCTGGTTCTCCCTAGTTAAACAGACATTTTACAGTATGCCCGAAATAGAAGGCTATTTATGACTTTTTTTCATAATTGTGAATAATGAGTATCCTTGGCAACATTTCTTTCCTATTTTTAGCAATCAGTTGTTGAACCCTACCCCAGAGCATGCAGTGTCTGATATTCCCCTGTATTCATGTCTGGACAAATGAAGCTGATTCCTGAGCCTGTGAATGCATTGAAACTCTTGCTGCATTATTGCAACCTTGGCAGAGGTAAATTGGGCTGAGGCTACACCCCTGGCCACGCTTTCAGTATAATCTTTTCTTTGCACTGCAGAACCCTGACATCATCCTTCCCTAACCTTTCTTTGAGCCATTTTTCCTGCTGGGGAAGTTAAACAGTGAAAAAAAAGGTTGCTGAACTTGCTTGAATTCAGCAGAGAGCAGCTAATGAGCCCTCCTGGTCCTCCATGCTGCCAGGGTGCATGGGCAAGGTGCCTGAGCTGTGGGGCCCCGAGCTGCCCTGGACAGGGGGGCACACATCTGGCTCAGCTTCCAGATGTTGCAGACACTCTTGGGCCCCTCAAGCCACCCTGGCAGTATGTGCTGCTTTACACAGCAGGTGTGCCATGTGTATATTTTTGTAACGATGTGGCTCACTGTATATCTTTCAGATTTTTTATTTTTCACTGTGTTATGCTTGTAAACTAGTATATTATACTCCCTACCAATTGCATGATTAAAGTTTGGCTCACGATTAACCTATAAATTGTTTTTGGATGCTTGCAGAGCACTGATGTAAAAACGTTTTGTAGATAACTGGAATGTTCTAGAAACATGATTTTTGTTATCAAAATATGTTAAAGTGGACTAGGAACATATTGTCTGCATTTTGTCAATACCTCTGTGGTTTTCTCATCATTCTACTTTTTGAGAGTTTAAAACTAATACATCCAAGTCTCTACCACTCAATTTTTATTCATAGACTGAAAGAAGAAAGCAAACTTTCCTGTTTATCAGTACCCAATCAGTTTCTCAGCTTGAATGAATGACTCAAATAAGTCCAAACATAGAAAAAAGAAGACTATGCACCTAAAGAGAAGATACAGCTGGCAAAAGCAAACAGTTTTCCAGGTGTTTAGTCACCAACTTCCTGTTCTTTAATGGTCATACTCTCTTAAAATCTCAAGAATAAATACACTCAGCTCAAGAATTATTTTTAATTTCACATAAAATAGCCTTGAGTTATTTTGCTAATCTTAGGCCTTCATGTAGGTTAAGCTAATTTAAAAGTTAATTTTAAATTATTTAAATGCTTGTATGTCAGTTTTAGCAACACTTAAATACAGACCTTGCATTGTTATTTCTGAGAACTAGTTTTTGTACCCTTTGTCTATAGAAAAAGTCAGTTAGATGCTTCCTACTTCTAAATCATACTGAGATAATAACAGTTATTCTGTAACTTGTAATGTAAGAAAAGCTGTGATTACCAAATAAATATGATGTAATCACAAACCAGAAAGGTTGTGCTCAGCAGGCAATTTTGTTAAGACTCAGATCACTTTACTCAGAAAGTTTGAGCCCTCTGCTCCAAAGCAAAAGCCTCTTTGGACCAGTGCTCCTTGTTGGGCTGGGACTTCTCTTTCCCAGGTTCTCATCACCAAGCAGCTGGAGAATAATGATGTATGGAGGGAAGCAAAGGCTACCTATACTTAAATGACCTTCTAAAGCTGACACAGGGCAATATGATATGTCTTTTCTGAAAACTGCTCAGCGTACTGTCAGTGAGGCTGTCACTAGCAATCCTAATCACATTCCCCTGGTTGTCTGAAATGTTCTCTTACACACTTGATTTTCTTGGTTGCAGAAAAATAAAACATTGGTCTCTCTGCAGAGAGGATATGATCAGACAGATTCTGTAATATGCTGTCTTGCCACAAATAATACCTCAACAAGGGAGTGCATAGAAAAGAGGTGGCTCCGAGGCCATGTGTTGGGCTGATACATGGTGTTTGGGATCTTTTCGTGTGCCCTGGGCTGATGAGCAAGGTTCCAAGGGTGAGCCATGCCCTGTGGTCGGACTGTCCCCTCCACAGCCTTGCTGCAGCACAGCTGCATGCCTTGCACGCTGCACCATAGCCTGCACCCAGCACTCATGTTGGGAGGCACTTCTTTGCAATAGTCTTTAGTGATTACTTACAGATATTTACTTTAGCACATGGCATATAGAACATTCAAAGGGTTTTGAAAATCTCTCAGTTTTTCGACTTCTGAAGGATTATTAACTTCAAAGTCTGAAGAAATGTCGGCCTTCTATGTTTGGAAATGCCAGCAGCCTTTGCATATCCCCACCGCAGTACCAAGCAACCCCCAGCAGAGAGGAACGATTACTGCCTTGGTGGCGTAAGGATGGCTTTTGATCTCCTAACATATTGGAAATTACTTAAAGGTAAGCCATCTGCTAGCTGAGGAACAAAAATAGATTACATCACACCCTGCTAGAAAGATCGTGTTAAATCCTGTGTATCAAGGCTTTTAATAATTCTATATTAAGTCAGCTAATAGGATTAGGTACACATTTTCCTTAGGCTTCTTTCACCAACTATTAACAAAAAAACTTTTTTTTTTTTTTTTTTTTGGTGGAGATCTGTAAAATTCACACATCTTCCATTGTGAATAAAGGCGTTCTTTCAGGAACAAAATATTTCTTTGCATCACAATTGCTCTCCAAAAGTAGTTACAATAGGAGAGCAGGACAGTGAGTGGAAGCTGGGAATAATTTAACACCTTTATCTTTTGTTAATACAATAGTATTAAGTGCAAATGTTGGAGTGCAATGCTAGAGTATCATAACTAGTTATATATGATGTAATCTCTCTTTAAGAGGTAATTAAAGACATTGCTACAAGGCTTTAATTAATTAATTTATTTAAAGTACGTAGCCAACTAAGAAAGGTGGTTCAGAACAGTTATGTTTAAGCTTAGAAGAGACTTTGTCTAGTATTTCTTGTGGTTAGTGGCATAATATAACAGTCAGAGTAGGAGAGCACAAAGCTCATTATTTTGTCTTTGTCCAGCAAAATGTTTGTAAGACAATCCTCTTACACTGCTGTCACTGGTACATCTGTCTGGTCCCTGGCAATCTGAAAATCATTGACTACAAGAACTGGAACATAAATCCAAGTCATTGGATTTAATAGCACTTAGTGGACATTATCTTCCATTAATTTGTGCAATTATTTTGTAAGATCATTTATAGTTTTGGCTTCTAAAATATCCTTTGGCAATTAAATTCAAAATTTAAGTCTATGTCCTGTGGTAACTACTTCCTTTTGTTAAAAAATTTCGAGCTCATAATTGTATAAGGGTGGTTGTTTATTGACTGTGTTTCTTGCCAGAGTTAAAGAATTTGGAATTATGCTTGTATGCACAATAAGATGTTTACATCCTGTTTAGAATTTGTTTTTTAGAATCAGTCATAGAATGGTTTGGGTTGGAAGGGACTTTAAAGACCGTCCAGTTCCAACACCCTGCCATGGGCAGGGACACCTCCCACCAGACCAGGTTGCTCAAAGCCCCATCCAGCCCAGCCTTGAAAACTTCCAGGGATGGGGCATCCACAGCTTCTCTGGGAAACCTCTTCCTGTGCCTCACCAAACTCACAGCAAAGTATTTCTTCCTAATATCTAATCTAAATCTACCCTTTTAGTTTAAAGTCATTATCCTGTGTGCTATCATTACACTCCCTGACAAAGAGTCCCTCCCCAGCTTCCGTGTAGGCCCCCTTTAGATACTGAAAGGCCGCTACAAGGTCTCCCCAGAGCCTTCTCTTCTCCAGGCTGAACAACACCCACTCTCTCACCCTGTCTTCATAGGAGAGGTGCTCTAACCTTCTGATCATCTTCTTGGACCTCCTCTGGACTTGCTCCACCAGGTCCATTTCATTCTTATATTGGAGGTCCCAGAGCTGAACACAGGGCTCCAGGTGGGGTCTCACAAGAGTAGAGACCTGCTGGCCATGTTGCTTTTCATGAAGCACAGGATATGGTTGGCCTGGATGTTGAGCTGTTGACCATAATACTTCAAGTTATTCCCCCATAAAATAAAGCTATACGAGTCTGGAAACATATCAGTTAGAACCATATCTTGAATATATATTTTCTGAGCAATGCAAGAAAAGGAAGCTGATGCCACTGATAATTTCACAGAGCTAAACCTCTTTTAGAGACCTCATTGCCTAGAACATCGGTTAGATCTACTGCTTCTGTTTTGGGACAAAGAGATAACTTTGGTATAGTGCTGCTCTCTGCTCGTTCTACTCCTTTCCTAAAAATTAACATTTGAATTAATTTTTTTGATCACTACTTCACATTTATATGACATCTATATTGAATTGTTCACCTAAATCTCACTCCTGTGTGTAAAGACAACCATAAACCCATATTTTTTCAGATAAAGTTAGGATTTTCCCATGCATATCACTTTAAAATTTTCAACACTAAATTTCTGTCATCATTTTATTGTCCAGTTGCTTAGTGACATAAAGTCTACCTACAATCCTCCACATTTTGCCTTTGTCCTTTGATGTTCTGGGTACCTAAGTGTCATTAGCAAGCTTGACTTGTCCCTTTTCCAGGATATTTTAACAGTCCTGGAAATACTGAACAGTCTCTGTAGATTTCCCTACAATGTGAAACTAAACATTTACTCCTACCCTTTATTTTCTGTCTTTCATTCAGATATCCATCTAAACAAAAATTCCCCTTCAGGCCACAGATGTTTAGGTTTCTTAAAATCTTTACTGAGGGATTTTGTAAAAAGCCTTTTGGAAATCCAAGTAGATGGTACCTAGCAGATCACCCTTATCTACATGGCTTTTTATTTTTCAAAGAACTCTAAATTTATAAAGCAATACTTCCATGGACAAAGACATGGAGTAGTTCCAGATGTGCCTTATTTCTATTATTAAACATGCTACTGATGTGTCCTGTATAGATGTCAGTCTCAGAGGCCTGTAGTTCCTCAGATCTTCCCTGGAATCATTTCTATAAACTGACATCCCATTTGGCAGTCTTCAGTCCTGTTACTAAGGCAATTTCAGGCAAGAAGTTACACACCCCCAGCAATAATTCAGTTATTGCATCCTTGCATTGTCCTAGAACAACTGGCTGAATAACATCTGCTCTTGGCTATTTTTTATTGTTCAACTGTCCATTCGTTCCTTATCCCTTTTCTGCAGTCATTTCAATTTCAAAGAGATACTCTGCTCAGTACTCAAAAACAACAAAAAATACTCTTGAATGTGAATGTCCTTAGTTTCTTCTACAGTGAGCACTAATTCATTTAAACTGTGAAGTGATCTTTTCCTTCTGAATCATGATCAGCAAGAGGCCCTGAAGACTCTTTTAAAAAATATTGTTAATAGTTTTGTTGACCTTAGAATATTTTCACATTTATGCTTCCAGAATTTATGATTGCATTCTCCTTGTTTGGATATGACTTCAGGTTTCTGAAGGACACCTTCATGCTGTACAAAATAGTGTTTTTCTGTTAATTGAAGTACTCAACCAGAATTTTTACAAAAACTGGTCTTGCACTGAAAGCAGCTGGAGTGTTGGCTTTTTCCTCCCTTTCTGATATTTGAAAGCAGTTAAAATCAGTATATGGGAATGTAGGAGACCTGGTCTTCATTTATTTCTTTTATTAAAATAATTCAAGCCTACCTCCATACCCTAAAAATGGGCAAATAAGACTATATTTGGACTATAATCCATGTTGTTGAAGATGTTCCTTTTCTCACAGCATTTGTAAAAATATTGTCTAGGTGGCAGAACATTTATTTTGGAATAGAACTCTCGTGTTAGGTCTCAGGACCTGTGGCTTTTTCTGTTTTGTGTTATACAGCCACTGCTTAACACAAAACTATGTTTGGTATAGAGAGAGGACTCCATTGTCCACCATTCATGGTATATGTGTGTTAAGCTGTAGAGCTATTCTTGTAGCTCAAAAAATCAATGTAAAGTAGAACTTCACAAAAAAAAAAAAATCAAGTATTTTTACATTTTCAAAGTTCAAAAGACCCTGTAATTTGGTGTTTTAGATACACATTGGGAGGTACAAACTCACTGTGGTCACAAACAGAATTGAACCTCGGTCTCCCAGCTTGTGACTGAATATTGTGGAGTCATCAGAGATACTAATATCATCTGTTACCCACACACGCATATTTTGAGAGAAAGAACTTTAACCTGAGTCCTCTGAAAGAGTTTAAATTTCAGTCTTCAGAAGAGTGTTCAGGGTCTAAGACTGCAGCAGGGTCTGACTGCCTTTGGTGCACTGTCTCTTGGGCTTTGGGAGCCTTCTCTGAGGTACCATAGGGGGAACTGGATCTCTTATTAAAAAGTGTGAATTCTGTTATGTGACTGACTTCAAATTTGGACCAAAGGGATGAATCTATCAAGAGATTTATATGACTAACTGCTACTTAGGCACCTAAATCTAATGTTTATATATCACTGAGACTCTCAAAACTCCCACTGAATTGCTGCTGACCATTTTAACTCATTAGTAATTTCAAGATTTATATCTCCTAACTTTAAACACTTGCAATGCAGGTATTTATATCGGAGTTAATCATCCTTAGCTCCTCTTGTTCTCCCTGGAAAGAAAAGGGAGTTTTTAAGGAATGATTCATCATCAGACCCACTCCAGAGGTCTACAGGACATCCCATGGACTATACAGTGAGCCCTCAGTGACAAGTTCAGATGTACCTGCCCGTGCAGTAGGTGAGTGCATTTTCATAGATTAATTGAAACACAGGTGTCAGCAGAGCTACAGATCATTTGTACACTCTGTACTGCCATAAACCACCTGTGCATAGCAAATGCCAGGCAATGTAAGCCATTTCAAACCTCAGAGAAAAGTCACATTCCAAATTGATATAAACTAAGAGCCAGCCCGTGAGCAGTTACCATGGCTGACATGCAGGAAATTAATAAATTCCTTCATGTAGTGTGGATGCAAGATGTCCAAGGTCATCCTGTACACAGAGCCATTGTCATCTTCGTGCCTCACCAAGGTGGTGGCACTAGGTGTGACCACATCTCCCCCGAAACACACTAGACAGCCTCCGTTTGCATGGTGTTTTTCTTATAGAGTTGGAACAGAAGCACAGAAACCTGAAGTTTCAGAATGCCTAAAATTTAATAGGTTCTGGTGTACACTGACTTTGGTCTGAACTGCAGCAAAAGGGAACAAGTGTACTAAAAACTGGTTAGAAATTGGGCTTAGGGCTTTTACAACACTACTGTATGCAGATGATAATTTACTGAAGGTAAAGGAATAACCTGAGTGGTTGAAGTGATGTGCAGGACAAAAAGGAGTTGCACAATGAAGCCTGTACCTAAGCAAATGGTTAGATAGGATGCAATACTTCAATTGCATATTATCATTAAATACTGATGGAAATATTAATAACCCTTAGTTATAAAGTTAAGAAGGTTTGTTTCAACGACCACTGGAAACCACTGGAAACTTATGTTGGCTTTAAGTAAAAGAAGCTCAGAGCTATGCCAGTTGCCAAGCCATAGGTTTTGCAGATTTTTTTTTAATTTTATTTTTTCACTTGAACGAATGGACTGGAATTATAACTAAAGTGTCAGCACACCCAGAGCAGGCAGAACAAATTCTCTGAAAACTTGCCATTTTAACTGCTGGAAACCTAATACTAATTCATCCTGGTCTTGAACGACATGGAAAATGTCTTTATTCTCCTATATCTATAAGCTAATTTTGAGATGTATAGATCACTAATGTATCTTAATACTAAATTGGCTTTCTTTTCTGAGCTATTTTTTTAAGTATCTGTCCCAAATGACTTTTATCTTGTTACACTTCACAAGCATGAGTAAGACAATGGCAAGCAGCTAGTGCCATAGTCACTATAGAAGGGAAAGATTCCCAATAGAATTTTATGAGAACAAAGGTTGTGTTGCTTTGTTTGTTATTTTTTTATTTCTCTTAATTCTTCACTGAGGGAGAAATTAATGTATTTTTAACATAAATGTTATTAATTATACGTATCTACAGCTCTCTCTAGTGACAAAAATTTAATAAAAACTATAGCTCTAAACATTTAGTAGCTGTCTGTTATTGTTTAAATAATGCAAATTACTCAATTTTCTCACTTAAATTCACTTAATTTCACAAATCTACATAGTTATGACCAAACCATGCTGTACTGACTCATTACATACTCAGTACTCCCAGTGATGTCAACTGAAATTGCAACTAAGAAATGATAGAAATATTTGCTCTCTAATCAGTAAATATTGCTGGTTTTATAGCTCATGATCATAGTTCAATATTTCTTCTCCCACAATAAGTTATCCAAAAGTTCAGCACATGCTCAGCATCTCATGGCAGGGGTGTTTAACCTGTTTTATAAGGCTGTCATGCCTGGAAGGGGCATGAATCTTTGCAGAAACAGAAGATACATGTGAAGTGGGATTACGCCTGGCCTGAAAACTATTGCTAAAGTGGCATTAGCTAATATTTTTGTTATTGAGAGTATTTAACCTGAGCAGAGTCAGAGATTTAGTTTTATTTCTTCATGCCCCTACAGAAAGCTAATCAATGCAACTTCTGAAGCACTTAATGAAAACTCTAAAGTATTTGGCAGTGCTGTTGGCTTTTATAAAACTTCTCTACATAGCTCTGCATAACTGTATATTCCTTTCATATCAAGCCTTGCCAACAATGTGAGTATCCCTCCAGAAGAGTTGGCCAAGCCATCAAACTTCAAATGTGTTGGATCACTGCATCCCTGAGCTGTGGATACTGCACAGTTTTACATAGATGTGTCAGTGCTACCCCTATTTGGATTCATTTGCTTTAGGGCGCTTTTCTCCCTTTGCCCCAAGACAAAACAGCATGCAAACTGCTGAAGCTCCCATGCCTTTTGACCTTGCCAAGCTTTGTTAGAGCATCTTATCTTTACACAATACCCACAAGCATGCATAGGACACTAGAATCAGTGTACCAGAAACTCAGTGCAGTCTTGAGTCACAGAACCATAGGCTAAGAAGATGTGACATATATTTCCATATCAAAACAAGAAAAACCTTTCTTTCCCCTCTTCACCGATGCATAACATCCCAAAAGGCAAGAATGGCCTTCAGCTAACACAGATCAATTTTCTTTCAGCTTCAATCACCATTTAATTACTGTTGACTTCTTTAACCTTTTTCTCTTCCTTTATGGATTAGATTCCTTTATACTCTATTGCCATTTACTTTCTCTGTGACATAATAAAACTTAAAATGGTATGATAAAATTTCACATTTTTCTTCTTCTTTCCTACTCTTTATGTTCAATTTACTTCAAAAAACAAATAATTTCTTGAGGATGAAAATATTTTTAATGAATTGTCTTTTAACTTTATCTTCACTATCTAGATGTCATTTGCTTTAAGCAAATAATTGCTCAGATAACTGGATGGCATGCTGGATAAAAGTACTAGCTTTTCACCTCTTAGCATTTCAGGAGAAACACACTCGCATGGCAATGTATTTTTGATGCAATGAGTTTTTTTGTTGACTCAACTTCCTCTTCAGCAGATATTCCACATTTCACTCATTAAACCAGTCAAAAAATAGTGCAATTAGACCTTTTTATCAGAATAAAAGCTATTGCTCAGTAGACACAGAAAATTGATGATTTCTCTACTAATGGATGTAAAACAAGGAGAAAACTGGGCAGAGGTCCTCCCAACAAAAACAGATCATTCCTTCTTTGTCACCTTCCTTCTGCAGATCTACATAGGCCTGAACAAGTGGTATAATTCAGGAGAGAACAAGGCCCCCAACATCCTTCAAACTTTAAATTCCCTTTATCTGGACATGGAGTGAAGCTGGTCTTTTTTTCTAGCACCCCAAATTTTGCACTAGGACTCTTAGACTCAGCACATGTACCCAGTTCTTGGTGGATTTGCGAATACCTAACATCATCACCTTTACAGTGCAGTGGTAGGAGCAGGGCATTAGGGAGCAGACTGAGTTTTGGTTTGTATATTTCTAGGGCCCAAATGAAGGAGTGGGGCTTTAAGTACTAGCAACTACAGTGTAACTGCTGGTGAATCATTTACCATAGATTGCCTTTTGTGATTTTGGTGGTTTTTGTTTGTTTGTTTGTTTTGCTGTTTATTTTATTTTTTTTCCCCAAAAACATTTCTCCTTGAACTTCAACTTAAGCTGGAGCAATTCAGTTCCAATAAATACAGAACAGAAGGTTTTAGAGAAGTGAGGATGGTCTGAGGTATTACTGACAGTAACTTTGACTCATGCATCCTTTAGAAGTCACAATTAATAGAGCCAAAATAGCTTTATTTTGTGGGATCTTATCACTGATGTCCATTATTCAAACTATTTCTTTGTTTTTTCTACATATCTTTTGTGGGTTGTTATACATATTTGTGTCTATGTCTCCTTATACATCCATCCACTAAGAATGAGATCAATTCTTGAGGGCAAAACAAGATAATAAAAAGCATAATTCTTATTTATATTATGCAACATAATACTTATTTTTGGTTAATGATTAAGCAGTTAAAACTAATTTTATGTTAATGATATATTACTGCATAACTGTAGATAGTTGTTGATTCACTGGATAAACACATTTTACTTGCTGATTCCGTTACAGTAAAGTCAATGAAGAATCACAGAATCACAGAATTTTCTAGGTTGGAAGAGACCTCAAGATCATCGAGTCCAACCTCTGACCTAACGCTAACAGTCCCCACTAAACCATTTCCCTAAGCTCTACATCTAAACGTCTTTTGAAGACTTCCAGGGATGGTGACTCCACCACTTCCCTGGGCAGCCTGTTCCAGTGCCTCACAACCCTTTCAGTGAAGAAGTTCTTCCTAACATCTAACCTAAGAAAATACTTTCAATTTAATTTTACTGAAAGAAGAGTGTGGAGAATCCTAAAACATGTCAAATACAGATGAGAAACAAAAATTATAATCCTTTTGGGTCATCTAGTCTCTTCTTTCAGCCAGAAAAAGCTTGCTTTTTTTTTTGGTGTTAGTTCTTGCTGTCCTGGATTGTACACTTATATATACACACATATATTTATAGAAGATGGTGTAACTTTCACATAATTTTTAGAGTGAGGATGAGCTTACTCTGAAGCACAGTGATCTACCTGCCTTAACGATTGGTAATTGTGACCTAGCTGATTTAATTTTCTGAAAGCACTATGCATATCCTATGACATTTTGTATAAAGAACATAATTTTCAAGCATACACGTCTATAAACATCCAACACGAAGACAAAATGCACATATCTGAGTTTAAGAACATCAGTAAAAAGGTCTGGCTGTTATGCATGTAGACATGACAGACTGGACTTTACAAAAAGCCATCAGTTTTAGCTAAAACAGTTGGAATTTGTTGCATTGGCTTATAAAATTTAAACCTTTTTGCAATGAGTCATTTATTTATATAACTCGGTCATATTGTCCACAACTGTAAAAAGCCTAGTAAATCAGACTTTCTGCCATTCCATTTCATTCCATCCTCTCATACATATCTTAGGATAAACAGGAAGGGACAGCTATTGTTTACATATTTTAGAAATAATTTTATTTTTTTAGTTTAGCACTGGAAAATGTTAAATGAGTTGCTATCAGAGCTGAAGGATTTTATCCTCAGAGTGTCAATATAGTACTCATAGGCACTACAATACCTGCTTGGAATCATTATGCAATTACTCTAAACTCTGGAATTCACAAGTTTACTAGACCCTCTGTGTAAGTTAACAGGTTATCTTGAGATTTCAGCTAAAAAGCCTTTAACTATTAAAAAAAAATAATCCAAAAAATATGTGTGAAGTCTTCCAAACTGAAGAGTTTAAAAGCAACTACAATTAACCAAAGCTCAAAATTTTTGGGAAAAAAAAATCAGGAATGAACTAAAGGAAATGACTGGATCTTCCTGTGTTTATACAGCTCATAAAATGAGCAAAAGTTCAAAAAACATGACTCATTTAAAAGATCAGTACAAAGTCTAATAGTGCCAATTAAGTCTCGGCATGATACATTCAGTCCTCTGATATAGACCAGGCAGTTATTGCACTGTAATTGGACATTAAATATAATTTATCTCACAGCTATTAATATTTAGAATGTAAATGAACTGAAAGGTTTTCATCTGATGTTTGCAATATTTATTACTTATTTTTAACTGTCATTTTATCCAAGCGGGGTCTGAACATCCCACATGAATCTGAAATCTAACTTTTTGAAGCCCTGGAGTAAGAGAAAATATAAGAATGATCTGATAGATAAAGTTCTGAGGGATAAAATTGTCAAAGAGACAGAGGGCCAGATTCTGAGGCAACACAGTGCATTTTTCACCATTCTCTTTATAGAAGGAATCATATTCAGAAAATATTCCAGTATGTAGGACACTGCTGTTAGAAACTGACAGTGACTATTCCCTGGAAAGAGAGAATTTACTGTGTATTTGTGACATTCCTGACATTGTGCTTTTTCACCCTCGTCATGACTCCACAATGCTTTACATTTCCCAGTCTTCATGCTTTACACTAGTGTAGGTCAGAAGACAGAGGCAACATCTTCCATTCATCCCTGGGCCATGTCTTTCTTCAAAGTAGGTAAAACATGATAGCAATGCAGCTACGGAGAAAATCTGGGGCTGCACTACAGATCTAAGCCAGAGTAAATTCACAGCAACTTCACAGTAAGCACCTTTTAATTCCAAACAGATTTTATATATTAGTCCATTAAAAAAATGTTGGTGTTCTCAGTCCAGATAGCTCAGGGAAAATTAAACCCAGGATATGAAGCAAGTGAAGAAGAAGAAAAAAAAAATCAGCTTAAAATTTCATCTATTCAACCACTAAAGTTGTTGCTTATTGTTAATTTTTATGTGGAACATGAAATTTGCATTACTGTTGTCTCCTCTTCACAGTTTAAAACTCAATTATTTTATGATTAGACTATTTCTCTTTCCTCATCACCAACATAATGATTTGAATTGAAGAAGGACTGGTATTAGTCAAATCAGTCAGACAGTAATGCCCAACTGAAAGAATTAAAAAATAAAAGTTGCTTGATAGAAGTCAAAATTAAGGGTGAAAAAATGTATGAAAAAATCCTTTTAACACTTGGTTCTCAAGATGGCAGAGATCATTAAGAAAATAAAATATTGTTCATGAATACCATGTATTTTGAAAATATTGCTGAATTTTAAAGTACAAGAAAATATTATTGTCCTATGGGTATCACTACATAGTAAGTATTAGCAAATACAGATTAATAAACATTTGGACAAGATATAAGCATAGTAGGTTGCTGGTAGTACTGTTTCTTATGACCGCGTTTTTACCTGTCCAGAAGTACTGTTCTTTTGCCTTCATGCCACTGAGCTGTTTCTTTCTCCTATTAGACTATTTATACTCTTAGATAATACTTGGGGATTCTGTGTATAATCTTTATGACCCACTATCCTACAGCAGAATAGTCACTGAGAAATAGTCAGATGTTTAGTATGTACTCCCTAGCTGTTTTGCATCATCTGTATGGTATATGATCTTATTTTGCAGATTTCTGTGGCCTATTCTAATGCTGACTCTTTCTAACCACTTCTTGAGCTTTTCAAGCAATCAAATATGCAATCAAAACATTTTATTTCCTCTGTTGTGCTTGATAATACAAATATTCATGCAGTTGTCTGGAATTCCTCTGTTTTAGAGAAAAAAAATTAAGGAAAAAATCATACTTCCATGAACACTTCCCTCGTCTCCTTTTCAGAAGCATTGGTGCACACAAAGACACAAATACCTTTGCAAACCTATGTTCCATAGATCTCTCTAAAAGCCACCTTCTTATCTCATTTATAGAATATGATATACTCCAGTTTGACATACTATGCCTATTTTAGCTATTGACTAGGTTACACAGTGTACAGAAGAAGCAACATTTAAAAGTGCTTTTATTGGGAGCTTCAGGTAACAACACCTGACAAACCTCTTTTGATACTACGTACTAATTGAGTTGAAAAGCAGCACATTATTCATGAACAAAGAAGTAGCAGATCTCCACTCAAAGAAAGGGATTGAGGGGGTAGGAGAACAGGGTGAACAGGAGGGAGAAAATACAAAAAGACACCTGTTCTCATTAATTCAATGACTAGTGTCAGCACAGTCCTATTACAAGGAAGAATAAAAACCATAATGAACATGCCTCAAACTAAATTTACCACGGGAAAAAAAAAAAAAAAAAAAAAAAGAGAGAGAGAGAGAGAGAGAGAAAGGAAATAATGCCATTCTGGTTGATGTAGCACAAGGTTTGGAAAGTTGGTGCACTCACAAATGAGAACTGATATACTGCACTGAGCATGAAAGCTAAGATGTGTAATTGGAAATGCTCACATTGCCAAGTTCATGCTTTGTATGGAATCTATTTTCAGCAGTTGCTAAAGATCAAATGCTTTTAAATACGAGGTCATACACTGAGCTTGTCTCGTAACAGAAAATTAAACAGCTATTTTCTTTGTCTGTTCACCATGCAAATAAGTTAGAGATCTTCATTGGTCATGCAGGAAACTTCCAAATCTACATATTGTAAAGCTGTACTAGCTAATGGACAGCACATTGGATGGAAATCCATAGCCATTTCATTAATGGATTACTCCTACTAGAGCTTACAAACACTGATTTTTTTCTTCAGACTTTTAGGCATATGACTCACAAAAGGAGAATATAAATATTTCCAAGACATAGCATGAAGCTAGGGAAGACAGCAAAATGTTAGAATAATAAATCTCTTAATCATATACAGGATAATTTTACAAGTACCCTTTTGAAAAGAAAAAAAAAAAAAAAAAAATAGCTTATCCATAGGCTGTCAATAAGAAAACATCAATTCTGTGTAAATGAAGACAGAAACTATTGTCCTGTAAATCCAAATTTGACTTTGAGTTTCTGCCTGAGTTTCTGCTTGAGCTGAGAAGGAAGGAACAAATTACAAAATACAAAGAACTCAGTACTCAAGTATCCACATGAGATTTCGGAAGGCTCAGCTAAAAGCACAACATCAAAATTTTCATGGTCTCCACTTGGAAGCTCAAAGGCTTCCCATTATCTGTCAAAATGAAGCCACTGCATGTCACACAAAAAACACAGTGTATGGTTTTTAATATGACAAAGATGTATTGCTTAACCCAAATAGAAAGATGGTAGTTTATTTTGTTTTCATGTTATTTAAGGCTAGATGAGGAAAGGATAATATTTTCAGCTGGACTTCAAAAGCATGCCAGCAAAATATGGTAGGAACTGCTTTTTGCCAGATTAGCATCAATGAGTGTTTATATGTAATCTGTCATTTACTTGTACAAACCCATATTTAGCATGCAAATAGATACTTGTCACTGGGCTCTATTTCTATAGTTGGTCAAACCATAACCCTGATGTACATTGTGCCAAACACTGGTGCCCAAAAATCTGCATTCAAATTCAAACCTATTGCTCAAACCTATTTCTAAATAAAAGTAGTGCAGTTTTCCAAGAAGGTCACTCCCAGTAAAAACTGCAGTTGTGCTGGGATCAAGTGGAAGACTTATAATTTTTATTTATTTATTTATTATTTTCCTCTCTGGCTTCATTCATATTTTCTTCTTGGACTGATTTCTTGTAATTGAAAAGATTTCTTCTTTTTCTAGGAAGATTTAATCACTACTTCTAAGTGAACATCAGCAGAACTAAACATGGTTCAACAGGATGTGCCAAGAAACAAGGAACCAGTATGGAATATGTTTCTTTAAACTTGGATTACAGGAAAGGCAGGAGGAATCTCTGTTTTCCTCTCCTATAAGTACAACTTTGTTAACTGTTATTCTGTTTTGATATTGTACTTTCTTTGTCAGTATTGTCTATTACTTTTAAACATCATTTAAATGTGCGGCATATACTAGAATGTTACATTGAGAATGCACACAAGTTTCAGGGAGAATTTAATAGCACAGAGCCTGGAAGATTTGATTCCTTGGAGTTCTCTGCTATTCATCTCACCAGACTCTGGAGGTTTAATAGCCATGTAAGCCTTAGCATCATCACTACCTCTAAAGTCAGTGAAGAAGGCATGAAAAAGAGCATCTTCCAATAAACATAAAAATAGTTGGGATCTATGCACATTATTCTAAATTTAGTATAGTGATTGTTTTTTTTGTTTGTTTGTTTGTTTGTTTGTTTGTTTAATAAGGTAACTATTAGATGTCTAAAGTCAGGTTGGATTAAAGTAGCCAATGAAACCATCTAATGTTAAAAATGGAGTTTAAACAGTTCAGGGTTAGGTGCTCTGTATCTGAAGAGTTGTAACCACATCACACAAAGTAGCTGTGATTTTGAACTGCAGCTTTCAAATGACTGTATTTGGCACAAGGAAGCTGCATTTTTCACCTGACATCTTTCTCAAGCATTTTTTTCCTACTAATTAAATAACATTAATACATTAAATAAGCTACTGAAATGTAAAAATTATCTGGAGGTGCTATCACCTGTTGGGTATCCCCTGATGTAAGTGGAACCCTGGAACCTTTGCAGCTGAAAGCTGAGCACTTAAATGGAATCATAGATGGAGTGTGAGCAAGGCAGGAAGGTGGAGGAGATATTCAGGGTCACCACTTTGTCCCAAGGGCAAAATATGCGTATGAGCTATAGGCACGCCAATGCTAATGAATTTAATATACTGCTTGCCTGCCCGTGGGAAGCAGCCAGTGCCAGTAACAAGAGCTTGGGGAATCCTCATTGTGGGGAAATAAGACAGCAAGGGAGCAAGAACAAATAAAAAAGGATGTTGGTTGCGGGTTACAGAAAGATGCTAAACAATCAGGGTCTAACACACTCATTAAAACACCTTATCTCTGTGGCTGTTCAGGGCTGTGGTCTTTTGTCACCAGAGAGGACTCAGCCCTCCAGCAGAGGTGGGACTGCTTGCAATGTGCAGGGATGTTGCAGCCACCCCTGTCCAGAGTGCCTGGCTCTGCCCACCAGCTCCCTTGCAGGGGGAGCTGCAGGCTCCTTTACCCTCATCTGCTACCCCGGCATGTCTGCCCTCCTTCAGTTTGATCAGATGACTGCAAGCTTAGGAAAGACACGTTTTCTGAAGCTGCTTTTAATGTAACTTTTCGTAACGCCAGAGAATGCCAGGGACCCTGTTTAACACTATGCTGCTAAAAGACCTTTTTAATTTTTGGCTATTATCTTAAAGGGTTCAATTCTGCAGTGTTATGTAAAACAGAATTACAGCTATCTGGATGTACAGCTGTCTTTATCTGCCTTCAGTACCACTTATAAGCAACTTACTGCCTTATTACCAAAACTGAAGCCAGAGATTTATTTGCACAGGGACAAAATGATCATGCCCAATGTCAGGTGAAGGACATTTGCTTTCATTATTTTCCCCTTGTCTCTTGTATTATTCACATATTTCCTCTTCCTTAATGTCTCTCTTCTTGATTATTAATGTATGAAGAATGCTGGCTGCACAGTTCAGAACATGACAACACCTGAGAAACCCCAAAGAAGCAAAGCATTGCTATGTGTTATTTATAGGATTTCAGGTTTCTCTGTATTTCCCAGAATTTCTGGGATTTTATAATTAAAGAGAGAAAGACTACTAACTCAGATTCAGATGGTGAAGGAAGTTCCATAGCTCTACATTTGACCTATTTATGCCAGAATGTCTCTTTAATCACTAAAACATTCATGTTGTAGGGGGTCAGAGGCTTCATGTATTAATGCACAAAGTCATGGGAGAGAGCTGAATAATTTATTAATTGCTTTTGTGCATCACACCTAAGGCCTTTTTGGGAGAGAGGTAAACTATCTGATGAATTAAAACAAGTCTATCTGAGTCATTTAAACTTGGTTTAAGAATGAAAAGGCAAAAAGACAAGTGATTCCTTCTGTGATTTTAATGCTTAAGAATTTGAACTGGTGCTTTGAATTCACCAATAGCACAGACTCCCTGTTTTAGCTGTGTCCAGCATTAGCATCATACTTCATGACTGCAGTGAAATAGCACCATGAAATAGTCTACAGAGGACTAATACTCAGGATAACAGGATTGTCTTCACCACTTGAGCAACATATGTGAGCGTAAGTAACTCACACTCTGGATCTCTCTTTTTTTTTTTTTTTTTTTTTTAAATTTAAAACATTTTCTTGTGCAAATATATAGAGGGGAAAGAAATTACTTGTCTTACTGTTGGAAAGTGTTTTGAAATCTTTAAGTGAATAATACTACAAGGGCAGCATTTAAGCTCAGTTTGGACAGCCAGGCAAGATGCTCCACGTCTCAGAAGACTTTTGAGGGTGTTTCAGGTGAACAAATCCTCATTGCTCTCAGTCCTTGGGTGAAAAAAAATGACCCTTGGAGTACTGAGCACTTCATTTGGAAGGGTTTTTCCACAGGCTTTTCCCCACTCTCTGGACCTGGTTGGCCTCCCCAGCCATTATGGGAGAGAACTGCTCCTCACTAGCAGCTGGAAAAGACCAGAACAGCTGGGAGACTGCAGTTACAGCTCAGTGTCTGACTATACCCTTGATTTTAGTGACTGCAAAAGAGATTGTCTTAGAGGATACCTGCAACTTTTAGTAATTGTGTTTGCTAAGAAAATGCATTCACTTTATACTCTTTCATAGCCCTCTAAAGCTACTTTTATGAAAATGCCATTTTTATTTTAGATACTGCCATCAAAAATAGACAGAAGAATGTAAAATGTATATACAGGGCTGTGATTGCTGAACAGATTGTTTAAGTTAGAGAAACTCTATATTTTATAGTTGTACAAATAACTCAGAATTGTTTGGATTATAAAACTAAAGATAACATGGAAGCTGTAAAAAGACATTATGAAAAAAAGAGTGATTAAAAAATACCTCTCAGTAGTCTTCCGTATGCCTTAGAACTTGCCACCAGAAGTGCAAAATTGTGTCAGGTTTAATTTCTAAAGAGATTTTGAAATCATTCTGTTTGCTCATCTTCTTATTTTTTCTTATAATGCTTTGCAATTCATTTTTGCAGAAGAGTTTATTTATTAAAAATACTATAAAAGCTTTTACTCCTGGTAAGAAATTGTTTGCCAATAACTCACAATATTTACTTATTTTTCTATTATCCTGAATTTAGGGAGGCTTTGTGTAAAGTATTTAACTCTATAAAGTAATTACAAACTATTTGCACAATACTTACAGAAACTTGCTATTGAGCTGTGTGGTTGCTTGCTTTAGCCCTGTGGTCTTGTTTCTTTCCTAATCTGGATGACTCTACCTCAGAAAAATGTAAAAGGCCCTTAAGGATGAGCTCCAGCATGAAGACTGGAGTTATCTTCTGAATGGTGTCAAAAGTGACAGCAAGCTCCAAAATCAACCTGGAAAGTTGCCACTTCACCGGATGAAGAACCAGTCCAGCAACTGGTATGTGTCGTGACATATTTAACCGAATGGGGCCCTCTAGGAGGCTCTTGATATGGGCTTTTGGAAGTTATATTCCTCTCTGACATCTTACATTAATATGATAATTTTCATCCTGTTATTACACATACAGCCAGGCCACACTGTTCATCATTCCATGCTGTCTGATCAACTGGACACCAAACAGAAGAGGAAAGAGGTACCTGACCACTGGAAGACAAAAGGGGCACTGAAATGCAGTCAGAAGCTTTAAAATTCTTTTTGTGTGTGTGTGTGTGTTCTGGTTTCCTTGTTCATTTTAGTAGCCACTTTGAATTCATCTTAGGATGACTGCAATTGTTGGTAATTTTCTACTTAAGGTCCCAGAAGTGGCTTGTAGCTGTAATTAGTACTTACTTCAGTCAGAAATATGGAGACCAATACATTTCTTTTATTTCATTTTCTTTTTTCCTAATGTCATGTACTCATTGCACGATCAGCTAATCTCTCTCTTCCATTGCCAGCCTATAGCAGGAGTCTGTGTTATGTCAGACACAACTTTGCATTCATACAATTTAATTTATTCGGCCTGTCTTCATGACAACATTCATTTCCTGCTTCTCAAACCTGAGCTCTTCTTGTTCTGTATCATTCATCAACCTATTCTACTTAGTATGTCAAAATGATTAATGAAAACATTAAGTAAGATCAGTCCCAAGACTAAGCCTTGAGAGGCACATCTGGCAGCTACTTATTGGTACTTCTGTTTGCAGCAGGACCCTTTGCCATCTCACTTTGAGCCAGCTCACTATCTATTTCAGAATTTGTGTGCTATCTCTATGTTCGTCATCTTAACTAATTGTTTTATATGTGACATAATGTCAAATGCATTTTGAAAACCAGATAAATGAGTTCTACTGCAATTCTTTTTTTTTCTTTTTTTCTTTTTTTTTTTTTTTTTTTTCTTTTTAAAGCAAACCTATTACCTTGTCAAGGAAAGATATAATGTTATTTCAGCATGATCTATCTTTAGTAAGCCTATTTTTTCACTTTATACTGTCTTCAGTGGGAGCGGCAAATTGAAAGTGAAAAATGTAAACCTTGCTCCTTTGGAAAATATTATATCTTTATTACTGATATATTTATCATTAGAAACTGGATTTATTATATTCTTTATTTTCAGGTTTCATACCTGAAGAATTTCAACACAAAGATCCAGCTGATTAAAGTCTTTGACACTTCCTGCTGTTCTTGACTTCTTATCCCAGGAAAATGAATGAAAAAAACATGTGGTGAGATGGGATACAATGTTAGATGGTTTTAGTGCTCACAGAGCTTCCAAATGCTGATTTGTAATGTCAGAAACAGCTAAAGATTAATGACAAATGTATTTCCAATAAGTTCATATTTGCATTTCCATAATGTGTTACATGAGGAAGGTAAGGATCTAAGAGACGAGCAACATAGTTTTGCCCTTCAGAATGTTTCCATTATGCCAGCTGGACATGCAAGGTAATTTCCCCCCTTGCACAGTCTTACACATCCAGAGCTTTTCTCCTTGGTGAAGGCAGCACAAGAAACTGCTTCAGGACCCTCAGGCAGTCAGCAGAGCCTGGGCTGTATCCTTCCAGCCCGGTGTCGCTTGTGCCTTGATGGAGAGCAGGAGGCAGCAGCTGCTGTCACCCAGCCTTGCACCACCACCATTCACAAGTCAAGTTCACAAATAGAAAGAGAAGGGAGCAAAGAGATAATCCATCATGTGCCAGCTGAAATGAGCTACATTTCAGATGGAGCCTTACAGGAAGATTTCTCTTTTTCTGCCACTAAATGAGAGATAAATGTGGTGAGAATGCTGACTGCCTATGTATTGCATGTGCAAGACTGAATAAATGTTTTGCTGTTGTTCAGCCACAATGAGAATATTATAACCAATCGACATTTTTGAAACAGAAATTAATTGTACACTTCATTGAGATGACACTGATAAGGTAAGTGACTGCTTCAGGCACTCAACTACTCATCTCTATTTTTAGCTAGATAACTGAGGACAGAGAAAAAGGAAGTGGGCGGGAGAGAAAGTAAATCCCCAAAGAATAGCTATTAATTGCTTCGCAGTGACTCACCATATTCTTTATCATAAGACAACTTTCAGCAGTTCTATTTTTCAGGTTTCTCCTCACCAAATGACACCTCCGAGGCAGCCAGCCTCAGGGTCTGCCCTGCTGGCCCTTCCTGAGGCCAACCTCAGGCCAAGGCAACTGTGGCCTGGCATTGGCCTGGCAGCCCGTGGCGCTTGGCACAGATGTGGCTCTGACCTATTTTAGGTGTTTACATCAAGTGAGTGAGTCACACCCAGTATCTTTTGTTTCTGTAATTCCCCATCATAAAGTGACTATCGCACATGATCAAAGGCAGTTTTTCTGTCAGCCCTTCCAACATGAGAGGTGTGCCATAATGACTGACGAGATAGAAGAAGTCATGAGTGCAAGAGAGCTAAAAGTGGCTTTGTACAGACAGGTGTTGCAGTGAACCTAAGACAGCTCAGGTTGACAAATTCAGTTCAGCTCACTCCAGAATCTGTAAACACAGATATTGGCCCAAACTTCATCTGACTTTTACTGGCAGTGAAGTCTTGGAAAGGCATCAGTGTGTTACTGGAAACCTCCTGGGAGCATTTCAGTGCTTCTGGTTCAAACTCTAACTGGGAAGTATAGAAAGAATAACAACAAAAAGCTTTAAAACAAAAAGTTTTAAAGCATCTGAGGCACCAGCTCTGTTGCTGCAGTACTGAAATGATCTGAGCATGATCCCAGAGGGAGCGAGCAGGCTTGGCTTACCTGGGCACACATACATGTGCAAGGGGAGAAAGACAGCATGAATGCTGTGAATGAGGTTGTATTGCTGTCCCACTTGCAAATGCAGTAGTTTTTTAACACTGTGGCAGAGGATAAATGAACTGATAGAAGAGCACCAGAGTTTTCTCCCCTTGCTTTTGGTCTGTTGGGGCTCAAAGTTGGATATCCTCATTATATGTCATGATCCACCTCACGCTAGCTGGTAACTCAAGCTGGTACACATAGTACCAAAGGGCAGGAGGCCAGGACCAAGACTGCTGCTGTGACCTGGCTGCTTCACACAAAGCTGCAACCATTGCAGTGGCAGGGGAGAGCTGGAGGAGGATACCGATGGGCTGCTTTTGAAGGACATTTTGTGGGTTGCTTCGCTCAGGGCAGCACATCTCAAGGCTTACAGAGTAATTGTCAGGTAGAAAGGACTGTGCTGCTGAACACAAGTCAATGTGGCTGGAAGAAAAAAAAATCTTTCTGGCAATCAGCACAGAGGTCACCCCTAGTGATGGAAAAAAAATATATCTAATAATAACAATAATGAAACACTAGGTCTGCAGGGAGCACAGAAAGACCCCAGCACCAGGGATGACACACACACAGCATGCTTTGGGGGATGGAGGGGATGGAGAGATGACTGGAGTATTTCTTGAATTCTCTTCTCACCCTGTGGGTGTATGATTTTAACAAAACTAGTCTTCATTACTTTTCCTACATTCACATAAACATTATCTGAACAAGAATGTAAACAGCTGTAAAAAAGTGGAATCTTGGAAGCAGGACAGCTCCTGAAGAGTGCCTGCTTTCTGAAAACATGCACGTGCACACAGTCCTGCAGCTTGGTGCTTCTGGCCTGGCCACTCTGCCAGTAAATTACTGGCTAGCATGCAGGGGGATGAGGGCCTCCAGTGCACCAGCATGGATGTTCCTGGCATCCAGGCTCTGATGAGAGCTCAGGTACCACCATAGCTCCCAGTACCTGGTGCCTACAAGTTTTTACATGAACTGATCATGTCTACATGATTCATCTTTTTTTTTTTTTTTTTTTTTTTTTTTTCAGGCAGAGGAGTCTGCTTTCTGCTGATTTACAGGAAGCTGCATTAACCTCTCTGAACCTGTCTCTGCTTTCCCCAAGCTTTGCTGAGGTCCAGGTTGGTCAGTTCCAGCACAGAGCACTGCTCTTGGTTAGTTAATTGTGTCTGCCTGCTTTTTAGCCAGGATTCTTTCTGCACTGGGATGAGCAAGGATTCTCCAGAGGTGCCTTCTTCCATTCTTTTTTTCTCTTTCCCTCAAAAGTAACAGGATGTTGACATGGGTCCTACCTGTCAGGGTGAAGGAGCATGGGCTGTGGGAAGTGAGGACAGTGAGAAGTGGTGGTTGTTATTTTTCTGGTTTCTGTGGAAGAACAGGTGAAGTATTTCACTGCCTCTATTTGGAGCTGTCATATTGAAAGTCTCCTTTCAGAACTTGGACAAGGTGAGGGTAGGTAGTTATTTTTCATCTTTTTTTTTTTTTTTTTTTTTTTTTTTTCTTTCTGTTAAATCCTTGGTATTTCTACAGTATCCAAGCAGTGAATAGGTGGTTACTGTTGACCTGGGCTATCTAAGTGTGTCCTGTTGTTTTTAGGTCACAGAAGAGAAATTCACTGGGCTTTCAGAAAGCATAAGAGATGAAGAATATTTTAGGAACCCTATGGAACATGATGGGGGCAATTACAACAGAAAACACATTAGTGATGTGGGTAACTAAAAATCAAGTAAGACAGTGATTTAGAAGATCAGATGATATTATTAACCATAGTAGTCATCTTCAGATATCACATCTGACATAAAGAGCATGACCATCTATACCAGAGCAAAGAGCAAACTGGTTATGTCTTCTGATGCTAGAAATTTAATACAATGTTTCCTGTACCTTAAATTGTATTTTCAATCTGCTGTGCAAATGTGCAATGCCTTCCACAAAATTAATTGTGTTTTTCCATTATTGTTGGGAAAGGCAAATGTTCATATTGTCCTATTCCTCTTGCTTTGTTGGCAATTCCCTACCTATATATTTTTCACTCACATGCAGGCTTATGCTGGGAAATGTTCCCCAGAAAGAGTTCACTGCTGAACCTCTGTGAGTTGTGCCTAGTAAAATGCTGAGATATGACCTTCACAAGACAGCACTATGATGAAATAGCACAGAATATATTCTCTCAGCCCTCTTTGATGATGGTAGTAAACGTTCCTCTTGATAAGTTCTGAAACCTGCAACTTTAGGCTAGGTCTTGATTGCACAAGGAGGCAAATGAATGAAGATTGCACCAAGTTTTCACAGTGCTCTATAACTGTTTCTTGTTAAGGGATGCTAGGGCTGTCATGGAAAAAATCAAGCCTGAAAGGAAGGGCACTGTAGAAAGAGACTGACTAGGAATCAGACCAGGATTAAAAATAGAAAAGAAAAGAAAAGAAAAGAAAAGAAAAGAAAAGAAAAGAAAAGAAAAGAAAAGAAAAGAAAAGAAAAGAAAAGAAAAGAAAAGAAAAGAAAAGAAAAGAAAAGAAAAGAAAAGAAAAGAAAAGAAAAGAAAAGAAAAAAAAAAAAAAAGAGAGCAGTGAGGTGAATCTTCTTTCAGGAACAGAGAACTAAATTATTGCAGTATACAGTAAAATATATATAGTAAAAATGTTTGATATGATCCTGTTGCAGGAGGAGAAACTACACAAACTGATACTGGATCCATTGCCTTCGACAGCAAATATGGGTTGGTGGACACAAACCTGTATTCAGTTCCTCATACTGGGTAGGTAGCTTACAATATGCCATGACATATCTCAGCAGTTGCTTTAGCAAATGTTTTGCATACATCTTCATTCCTTTACGTGGCACCTTGAACCCTCCTCTTCTCTCTGAGATGGAGTTCACACTGACGTCTGCTTGGCTCCAGTCACAAGCTACAGCACAGCACTATGAATGCAGCCTGGCAGAGCTGATTTCAGGATCCACCAGTCAAAGAGGATGTGATGTTTAAACAACAATTCATGGCTGAGTGATCCAGGAATCAACATCATAATGTTTCACATGTGAGGCTCGACATTTACTAAAAAAAAAATGAGAGCAGGTGTGGGGTCACAAGTAAAGAGGCTGGTCCCTATTGATGGGATGCAAAGGGGAGCAGGAAGTCCCACACATGACAACGAAGTCCACCTAGTTTGTCCACCAGGTCTTGTCCTGTATCCCATTGCAGTGTGGCCTCCAACTCATTCATATGAAGGGAGTGTGACAGTGTAGAAGAGGCACTGTGCAGTGCTGCTGCTCCTGGGGGTGGTGGGGACTGAGGCTATTTTAACCTCTACCAAGCTACTTCAGGAGTGTGAGATGTGTGACTTGATGCTGGTCCATGAAACTCTGACATTATTGTAAACAACCAAAAAATTTGGGAGAGAGGAAAAAGAAATCTAATATTAACCACAATCAGCACTCAGAAAATTCCTGTTGAGTATTGTATGTGGCCATGGTGCTAATCAATATTAAGATCTATTTTTCACTTTTTGAAGAGAGTTATTTTTACTAACACAGGGGTAAACAGTAATAGATATCTGCGTTTTCCATCTTAAAAGCAGTTAGTGACCTCATTATCTATCAGAAATATACCTTTAAGTCTGTAGAATGTATAAATGAATAGTATTACATTGCATTTTTCTTTTTTTTTTTTTTTGTTAATTTGGTTGACAGTCTATTGTGCAAGAATGCAGTGCAGTGATTAGTTTTGACTATAAATTGTTTCCCTCATCAGCATATATAAACACCTAAATATCCTATAGGTATTTAACTTTGTTTTAATCTGAATATGCTTTTCTTAGTATTACATACCTACTCACAGATGAAATCTAGGAGAAAGGAAAAAAAAACCTTACTGTAAAAGGTATTTGCTGGAAGGTTTTGTAGCCTGTTTGGTAGCAGGTGAACAGCCATCAATATCAGCTGGAACAAAGTCAGAAGACCTGCAGCTCAGCAGCTGGCTGAGAGAAAGGGCAAGTCCTCATGGCTCAGAGTTTCCACTCCATGTCAAGCTCCTCATAATAAAATCCTTAGAATCCACCTGCTAAAGCCTTTGGTCTGAGAATCAGGCTTATAAAGCCTCTGACTTTGAGGTCTGCTTTCTGGGACTCAATCATATTATTTCATCCTCTGAAGGAAACCTAACATTAGTGAGGCTTGGTGGTGGCTGTATTAAAGGACAGAGTGTGACCCCCTGGCTTAAAAAAAAAAAAAAAAAAAAGAGGGAGGACTCTAAGGTTCAAGTCCATGGCACCACTTGACACACTGAAAGGAATAAAATCATTGCCTTATGAAGTGAAATAAAAATTAGAACATTTTCAGTGCAAGACCTATAAATCCATGTCCATGAACACATGCCTTATATTGAGGACTTACTTTGCAATAGTCTAGCAGTCCATTACTCTTGGACAGGTGAGATGTGCCCTCACTCTCTCAAACTTCTTGTTACAGATGGCAGATCTTATTTGCAGCTGCTTAAACTTCTACTTTTTAGCCACCTGTAAGCATCGAAAAAAATCATGCTGGGTGTCTGATTCTGGCTGATTTTCTAGGAGAAACTTCCAGCAAAAGAAATTCTCCTGGCTCCAAGAATGAGGTTGGGGGTGAAAAGAACACATTGTATTGCCCATGTGGGCCCAGGAGGGACTAGTTCAGGTAGGGACTGGGAGGCTCAGCAATGCAAACTGCTCCAACTGCCAGCTCTGCAACTTTAAAGCCCCAGCATGAGAGAGCATACTGGATAAAGAAGTCCTTCCCACGACTCCAGCTGCTGGCTGTATCACTTCTGGCTAATGAGAGGCAGAAGCAGAAGAGGAAGACAAGTGGCAGGAGATGGCAGCAAAGGTGCCATAGATAAGCAGGGGGGAAGGATGAAAGGGGAGCACTAGTTTGTAAGACACTTTCCCCAGCATAGGGCCTGAGACCTGAGCCTCAGTCTGCTATCAGCAAATACCTGTGAAACCACTGATAAAACCAGCATGGCAGTCATTTCAGGAGATGGCTCAAACACTGCACTATTGCCATCGGTTGCTTCAAATCACTTACTATCAGAGACGTGGAGCTCTCATCCTTTCTGAGATGGTCAGGAGAGACTGTTCTCATGCAAATGAACATGTTCAGCTTTGCATTGTTTAAAAAGGGAGCCCTAAGAAATTAAAATACTATTAAAAGTACCCTAAGATTGCATAGTCAGGCACTGAAAAGACAGGAAATACCAGACTTGGGTTGTGAGGTGCACCTGCCTTTGTTCTCCTTGTACCCATTTAGTAGGATATGACTCCAAAACAAAAGACTATGTACTCATTTTTTCTGTGGGAACCCTGACTCATTCAGAGCAGAGGATGGATATTACTCAGAGTATGAAAGCTGGTGAATGGATATGTGGCTGTGTGGGACTGCTTCACCCAGATGTGGGAAATGTGTCCTGGGTTACACATGGGGCTTCAGGATGGTTTCAGTCTATGGTTCTCATTTTCCACGTCAGGACTGGCATGAATCACAAATGCTTTCTATTGCAAAAGAAGTTACAGAAAGCTGCTTTCTTCACATATGAAATTTTATGAAAATGTTAACTGTTGTATAAGCTGGTTCCCATGTTTTTGTAGGGAGAGGTGAGATTTTGGTGAGATCAACAGAGAGAGGTGGCAAAACATCATGAGATGTTCAGGAATACAGATGCTTGCAGCCTGAAACAGGAGTAGTAGAAAGTAAGTAGAGCTGTGATCTAAAGGGGAGAAAACAAGGAAGAATTACATTGTTAAAGACTGTCATGGGGAATACTGTCAGAGGCCAGGTTAAAGTCAAACGGAGCATAATCTGGCATTGTTTTTTCATGCCAAATGCTTGACCTTATAGGCACATAATTTAGAGATCAGCACGTTAAAGTTAGGTATAAGAAAATACTGGAGTCAGATACAGAACCATCTACTTTCTATTCAATCACTTTTTTTTTTTTTTTTTTTAATTCAGCTCAGGTTATAATGGCTGAAATACATTGAAACATTGATGAACTCCATATGGCTTGCTCTTTGTACAGAAAACAGCTTCAGCTGAAACTGTTTTCTACCCAAGAAGCAAAGAGCAGCTGGGAACTGCAGAGTGCTCTCACCTCCCATTTGAAAGATAGCTCTTTCTGATCAAGATCAAAAAGTTTTGGTAAGGGAATTTAAAAATGTATAGTTATTAATCCTACTGTTTTTTAAAATAAAACAGACTTTCCAATCTTATTCTTCTAGCATTTTTCTGAAGCTTATTAATTTTATTTATTTATTTATATATTGCATTTATTTATTGCAGAGGAAGATAAAGAATCAGGAGGAAATGCCAGTGAAGAGGCAAAATGGAGGAAGATAAACATTTTGCCTGTAAATGTTCCCAAAGTCTAGACCCTCACAAAAACTTTAACTTACCAAATCAGTCTTAATTGCACAGTTTATAACAGAGAGCATTTAAATGGTTTCCAAAAAGCATGAAAAGGACATGAAACTGTTGGAAAGTGTCCAGAGGAGGGCTACGAAGATGGTGAAAGGCCTGGAGGGGAAGACGTACGAGGAACGGCTGAGGTCACTGGGCCTGTTCAGCCTGGAGAAGAGGAGGCTGAGGGGAGACCTCATCGCAGTCTACAACTTCCTCGTAAGGGGTTGTCAAGAGGCAGGAGACCTTTTCTCCATTAACACCAGTGACAGGACCCGCGGGAACGGGGTTAAGTTGAGGCAGGGGAAATTTAGGCTGGACGTCAGGAGGGGGTTCTTCACAGAGAGGGTGGTTGCACACTGGAACAGGCTCCCCAGGGAAGTGGTCACTGCACCGAGCCTGTCTGAATTTAAGAAGAGATTGGACTGTGAACTTAGGCACATGGTCTGAACTTTTGGGTAGACCTGTGCGGTGTCGAGAGTTGGACTTGATGATCCTTAAGGGTCCCTTCCAACTCAGGATATTCTATGATTCTATGATTCTATGAATGTAACACCCAAAGTACTGAAGAGTCTTCTAGACCCTGTTCCTAGCTCTCAATCCTGGATCTCGGAAACCAGAGCATGAAAAGAAAGCAAATGCAGGAACACTAAGCTTAAACAAACAAACAAACAAATTACAAGCCATGTGCTACTTTCTTACTCTACATACCTTGCTTCTGTCATACAAATATAGGTAGTATCTTGCTAATATCTGCTAATCTTGCTAATATGTGTGTGCTTGCATTCAAATAAAAGAACAGGTCATGGAAAAAGGCCCTAGATATAGGAGGCGCTCTGATTGCTAGTGTTATTTCTACAATTGTAGTAGCATTCATTTTAGTATTAAAGTTTTCTAGGTGTAAAATAATTTCATCTGCTCTCTCAAGCCTGACAAAGAAAAAAAAAAAAGACAAAATCAGAAATCTACCAATCACTTTTTCCTAGCACTTTCACTTAGAAAACATTAGCAAGGTGTGTTATTTCAGTTTTAATTGGGATTTTTCTAAAAACAAAAAACAACAAAAACAAACAAAGAAAAAACCCACAAACCCACACTTAATATGCTTATCCCGAAAACATATTAATTTGTATGACTTGGATTCTTTCTGCAGCTGATATTCTCTTTAATCAGAAATACTGCACAGAATCAAAGAAAAAATGCTGATTTATATTTTATTGCTCATGTTTTATCTTTCTCACTTGCATAAAAGACCTATTTTCTACACTTTTAACAGATCTTAATTTGAATATGTTAACACATAGTTGTATGCCTATTCTAAATACAAATATTTTGTATAAGTATAGAACAATGCCTACACATATATGCATAGACATAAATATGTAGATATACAACTTTCAATTATTTTTTAAAATACATCAAAGAAAATCACTATTGTTATCCACCAGCTGTGACCAGAACTGTCTGTTTAACATGCTGCATTTAATGAGACATTATGTTAGTGTTTCTTGCTTTTTGTGTTTCTCAGGGAAGAAAAAAAAAAAAAAAGTTTAAATCGGTAAGGGAATTATGTAAATAACGTACCAACCCTGATGAAACAGCAATTATATATCTCAGCAGCTGCGTACATCCATTTATGATAGATGATTAACTAGCAAATTGTTGGCATATTTGTTTTATGGAGCATTTGGCAATTTAACTATTAGCTATGAAGGTTTAGCCAAAAGTCATTAAAATGCTGAGACTAGTATAGATCACAGCTGGTGCTGTTTTAGCGAACTTATAAAAACATCAATATGTAAGCACTACCTTAAAGTGAAGGACTCCATCCACAATGGGGAGTGCAAGTGGTGTGACCAGATACTATGCTGGGCACCTCATCCAACCATTCCATGGTTTGTGGAGATGCAGAAGACCTGAGTTTTGGATTCTTGTTCTCTTTGAGGGTGATTTGAACCCTAGCACCTATGTCACAAAAGCTATCTTATCCATTTATCCTGCTGATACTCTGCTAGGAGGAATACCTCTGCATTAGACCAGAATGCAGGCACAAGTTTAGAAAGCCCTTAGAGCTTCACAGGTCTTGGCTTTTACAGGCTTCAATTCCAGTTCCACTTTGATGGATATCTAATATAAATCTCTTGCAATGTGGGTTTAAATCTGTTCAGAAAGGAACCTGCATCTTGGATCCCCACAGTCTGGGTAAGTGCAATGACAAGGAAAGAAGAGCAGACAGATAACCTCTTCCAGTAATGACTGGAGTGGCTGAAGACATTGTCGTCTTACGGGTAGAATTTAATTGTGAATTGTTCCTTTCTGTTTTCAATGCTAAACAAAGAGAGATTCAAGCTGTAGAAGCAGACTTTGCACTAAAGATGGAGATTTATAGGTATTTTCTTATACTGCATGCTGTTGCAAGCAGCTGAAAAACGTTATCTATCAGCTGTAGATACCTGAAAAGATTGTGGGTTGCTTTGAAGGTAGGTAAGTTTAGGTTCTGGAAAAGACTGTTAACTGAAGTGAGCATTGCTACCCATCTGGGGGTTTAAGACTTGTCTGAAGGCTTTTCTTTTTTTTTTTTTTTTGTTTTTTTTTTTTTTTTTTTCTTCAGGGGAACAATGAAGATTCCAGTTCTTCTATTACTGTACTTCATGCTTTACATAAAAACAGATATTGTGCAATTTTTAAGTTAACCACGTGTCCCCATGCTTTGATGTAGGAGGTGCTGATGCCTTGTCATCCATTCTGTTGGCTTCCATCTTCTCTCATCCCTGACTCCTCACTGGCCCACTTTCCCAGAGTCACTTTCTTCGAGCACTATGTTGCAAATACATGTACAACACTTGTTGCCAGACACAGACCCGCAGCATGCAGGAGCAGAAATAAGGACAGGAGGCTTTCCCCCTGTCAGTCCCCTGCATGTCTGCCCTTTATCTGGGCCTAGTCAAACCCAGAGCAAATGTTGATCTGTTGGTGCTGCTACACGGGGATCATGTAGCTATAGCTGTTAATTACAGGCAGAAGACTCACTAGTTAGTGGAGAAAGACAAGCATCAGAGTAACTTCACGTGTAGCTGCAGCTGCACTGCTGTGCATATATATGTATACATTACAGCTACACCTTGCCTGCTTCTCCTCTGCTGTCATTGTGCCTACTCTCCCCTGCCCTCTGCCCACCCTGGTCTCATCCCTCGAGAAAGGAGCCATGTGATCTCCTTTTTAACATTTTGAACTTATTATTTTTGGAGGCCTGAGACAAAACAGAAATGAGCTTATGGTGCTGAAGCCACGCTGGTTCACCAAATTAGCCCGCTTCAGCTTAATTTTGCTGTGAAAGTAAGCAGAGGAGTTTAAACAGCAAATTGCACCTTGCCAAAAGTCCACTGTCCTTTTTTATTTTTTATTTTTTTTACTTGAAATTCCAGATAGAAACCATATTTTTCCTGTGTTCTTCACTTATTTCATCATCAGCCTTTCCAGAATCAGAGTTAACCTAGAAGATTAGTGAGGAATTAGATAAGTATGTTGTTTTCTGTTTGTGAAACACTCTTTCCAGGAACAGTATTCCCTTCTGTTTCTGTTCTCTCAAATTTCCTTTTAGCCTGTTGCTATGCTTGTGCTGTGTGTATGCACTCAGTTTACACCATAAGCTGCTTACAGCAAGGAGGCATTACTTGTACTCTTCTATGCAATTTTGTCACTATGGACGTAGCAACCCACTCAAATGATCTTCATTATACAAGCTATGAGGGGAGATGAGTAATGCATCACATCAATCATAACTCCCTAGTGAGGTGGGGGCCATGCTTTGGAGACAGGCTATAATCTGTTCAAGTGAACTTGATGATATGTGGCTATTGTTGAGAAAAAGGGAAAGAAAAATGAAAAAGAAAAAAAGAAAATGAAAAAGAAGAAAGAAAATAAAAAAGAAAAAAAATGGGGGAAAAAAAAAAAAGAAAAAGAAAACTTGCATAAATCACACAAGCTGTGACGGGCTTCTATTTTTTATTTTTTTCTGAAGGTGGAAGAATAATTTTCCCCTTTAACCTGCTGTGTGGCTTTCTGTGAGATTCATCAGGTAAGACGTCTGTCTCGCATGGTGCAGGGAGGTTGGAAAGCACTGTGGGATACGCTGCCACAATAGATTCATCTAAAATGTCAGATGAACCAAGTCCGGGCTTTCCCACATTCTCATTTTTCCTTACTCAGTGCACAAGAGGATGGTGAGGAAGAAAGCAGGAAGAAAATCTGCTTGAAGAGTTGCCTTCCTAAATTAAGTGAGATAAAGAGGTGACCTGAATTTGTTTGCTTGTTTTTAAATAAAGAACTCATGAAATCTTAAAAAGAAGCTTTTGACTGTAAACAGTGACTTTGCCTATTTAATGCATCTTAAAAGACTTACTCTGCCTCCTTCCACCTCCAGATGACAGGGAGGCTTCCCAGGGAATACATGCAGGGATGTTGCCTTCCTCAGGCTCTGAGCTATTGGTGGCTTAAATAGTTTCTAGCTCTTCTGGCTAGAAAGAAAACCCAAAATATAAAAGTGTTCTCATGTTTTCTCAACAGTTTTAATCTACTTGTGCGCTTATGGGGGCTAAATGAAGTGCTGATTAAAGACATTTTGCTCCTAGCCTCTGCTTTTGAGAGAGGAGTGTTCACATCTGAGTCACAACTCTCCTGCAGTCATACCCACCGGTTGCCCATCCCTGGCTCTCCCCTTGCCACCCCATGAGTAGGTGTGCTCTGAGCAAAAGGTGCTGCTGGTTCACCATCTCCTGCCTTTCTTTGCCTTATTGTCACAGTCTGGACATTTACCTCCACAATTATGGGAAAATGAGAACCTGCAAGTGGGAAACATTAGCACTACCTAGCTATTGTCTCCCTCTCCCTCTTCTCTCTCCATCCCCAACCCAGCATGTTATACTGCTTTGTCAGATGGTACAGTCACTGGCACCAAAGATAGCATGAACTGATTGTCTGAACTTGGAAGAGAGCCCTAAAACCTTGTTGTTTCAAAATGGCATATTTTGATGCTTTTTATTTGCCTTCTGGGTTTGAATTTTTAGAGTCATGCCAGTGATTGCAATCATGAAGCCTGCATTTTTTTCCTAAAACAGGACCTCAGGCTGCCATTAATAGTTTCTTTCCACAGATGAGGCTTTAAGAAAAATATCAAACATTTTAAGACTCATAATAAAATCTTGAGAACTGTCAACATTTTATGTCATTGGCTCCCTTGCTCTCCTCATCTCTTCCTGCCTTGAAAAAACAGTTCATTCATGTCAGATAAGAGAGCCAGGATTCATGATATCCATCCAAAATTGGAGTGCAGAAACACATTTTGCAGCTCAGGCCAATCTCATCTCACAATCTTTAATAACAGTTCCATTTTAGAGCATTTGGAGAGTAGAAAATTAAGAGTAAACAGCAATATTTTCTCATGATAAAAAATGCAGCCAGGGCCCAAAATATATTTTTACTTTGGAGGGGCCTCCTTTAATGCACTCTAAAGCTTTGGAGGTGACTACATGGTAGAGTGAGCTGTAGTCCTAGTGAGTGAGGTGCAAGATACCAAAGACATCATTTTAGTTTAAATTGGAAATATGGTCGAGGCCATTAGTTACTACAATAATAAAAATAAAAAATCATATTGCTTTTGACATTTTTTTTAAATGAAATGTTGTCTTTTCAATGAGAGATTTTTTTTTGTAACCTGAAATTACAACACAAAAAAATATGGTTTTGAGAGCAGCCATCTGAATTTTCCTTGACAGATCAAAATTCTGAAAACCAAAACCAATTTCACTACATTTTTGTGAGAAAATCTTTGAAGTGTGTGAGTGTATGTATACATGAGTGTATGTATGTGAGTGTATGTATGAATTGATCCTGTTTGCCATTTTATTCTGCAAATAAGAAAAATAAAGCATTCCTTTATTGCTGTGATGGGAATGCCACAGATCTGCAACTGAAGCTGAGAGTCCCACCGTGGCAGTCACCGAAAGAGAAAAGTCTGCTCCTGCTCCAGGACACGTACAAACCCAGATGTCAATTACAGGAGAGAGAAATGAGTCAGGGTGATGAGGTCACATTAGAAAAACAGAGTTTAGCAGAAAAACAGGAGTCTCAGCCTGCCACAAGAGCTTTTTTCAGGGTGATGTAATTTCTATTAAATGGCTTGAAATTAAGTTATTATCCAGTACTGTGCAAACCCCAAAATATTGACATGTATGATGTTACGTAGTTTTGCCAAAGAGAAGAAATATTCAAAAATAATTATGATATCTCAAAATACCGTGATTTGTTTTAGTGGATACAAGTACTGTGGTTTCCAAGGTTTTCAATATTTGAAAGAACATTTGCAGACCTTTTTTGAAATAACTGTCCTTGAGTATAGAAGACAGCCCCCTCTTTTTTACAATTAACTGAATATAGCAAGTACATCACCATAAAACTTTGAAAGCATTGGGATCAACTTATTGTTTGACAAAGCTAAAGCAAGAATGGTAATCAATCCCTTGGCAATGGAAATTTTAAATTTAAAATAAGCTTTAACAAAGCCTTTGAACCTTCAAACACTTTATCCTTAAGAAATTAATGGGTCCCTGTAGAAGTCTTATTGCCTTTTCTGTTGCAGTTATATATACTTCAATTACATTAATCAACAATGCAACCAAAAAAAAAAAAACAAAAAAAAACAAAAAAAAAAACCAAAACAGATAAGAGACCAGGCTCCTGAAAAAAAATCTCCCATGCCTCTTTGCTTCTTCTCCCCCTTTCCCCCCCTTTTTGGACTGGAGTTGCTTCTTGGAGTTCCTCAGAAAAATAAATAAATAAATAAATATGGATGTTCTCCTTTTTAAACTCTGTTTATTTCAGCTTCAGTCTGCTGTCATAATTACACCTCCCTCCACTCCGACCTATTCCCCTTTCCAGCAATTTGTGTTGACTGCCGCAACACCTATGGATGAAAGCAGCCCTACGTGAGAGGTTTCATTCTGCTGCACTTGGAACAGCACTGAAGAGTCCTTCAAATGTTTCTCTCTTTTAAAGGCAATTGCAACTTTATGGAACATTTTCTTTTTCCTCTTAGGAACAATTACAGTTGTGGTCCCCAAGCTGCCATGCCAGCCTCTGCCTTTGGGCAAAAATGAATATATTTTTCATGTTTCACTACATCAAAAACTCCTAGAAGTGACCTTCCTTGTTACAGGTATAGCTTGTGGCTGCCTTTTTTGTGTCTACTCTTAAATCCCATCATAGTTATAGTTTCAGTCCAGCTCGGCTTCTCCCAAACATGAAAAGAGAGCCTGTGTGAACTGTTGACACTGTTTTCCCCTCTCAGTTTCTTTGCACTCCTTAAAAACCTAAAGCCTAAAAATAAATGTCTTCAGCTTCAGCCCTCCATTTAGTGTCTCCTCACACAGCTTTGTAAGGAGCTCATACTCACCATCCAACATTATTTTGTTATTCCTGTGATGTTTAGCTGAGCTCTCTGCTAGCATTACCTGGGAGCACCGCCATGTAGAAACTGCATGTCTATTAGTATTTGTACTATAAACGTCCTACTTAAGGGGTTTATATAACTCAGAAGTAAGAATTTGTTTTTGGCTGAAACTCATTACCTCTCAGCCAAAAAGCAGAATTTTGTTTAATTTGACATAAATAAAATTGATGTGCTGTGGCAGGCCTATTTATACCAAGGGAAGGGCTCCTGTGTTTAGATCAGCTTCTCCAGATACCACGTGAGGATTGCTGTGCTGGCAGAAAGTCCACAGCATCGGGTTGGAATTTGTGTAGTCTCTGACACAGATAGGTGAGGAGGTAACTAATGCAAAGTGAGGCAGAGAGACCAGTACAGAGTGATTTACCATATCCCTCCCTCCCAGTTCTACACAGGCTGCAAGAAGACCAAACAATCACATGCTATGCCCCAGTGCAGTAAAGGCAAATTTGGCATTTTCTTCGTCTACCATATAGAAATACTTATTTGTTTGTAATTGCAGATAACTAGCTGGCAAGGTGGGCTGGTCACTTGACAGCAAGTCACAGCACAGCCACTGAATTGTGAATAGCAAAGTGCCTGGGAAGATCATGGAACAGATTCTCCATGAAGTTATGTTAAGGCATATGGAAGACAGGAAGGTGATTTGAGACAGCCAGCACAGCTCCACCAAGGGATGAATGAGGCTAGGGCACTTCTCCTATGAAGACTGGCTGAGGGAGTTGGGGTTGTTCAGCCTGGAGAAGAGAAGGCTCCAGGGAGACCTTATAGCGGCCTGCCAGTACCTAAAGGGGGCTACAGGAAAGCTGGGGAGGTACCTTTTGCAAGGGCATGCAGGAATAGGACAAGGAGTAATGGCTTTAAAGAGAAAGAGGGTAAATTTAGATTAGGTATAAAGAGGAAATTCTTTACTATGAGGGTAATGAAGCACTGGAACAAGTTGCCAAAAGTGTTGGATGCCCCCTACACAAGGGCAAAGATCCTCCGAAGGGATCTCTAAAGTTTCCTTTCTACCCAAACCAGTCTATAGTGCTGTGATTCTATGAACTTCAGCCTCGGCTGTAGTGGGTACAATCACCCTGAAGCCAGAGAGTGGGGGGAGAAGGAAATTCCTCCTGTGCTGGGATTCCATTTGTATAACTGTGTACAGTACAGTTTTGATGATTTTGAAATGGCCCAATTTATCTGAAATTAATGCTTGAATGTACAGAATTCTTACGTTTCTACCTTTCTGTTTTCCTCTGCAATAAGCTTACATAATTTGCTTTGTAAGTGTGTTCAACTTTTGGAGATGTGTCTTTACTGAATTTGTCTAATGTTTAATAAGACATGCACATACAAATGTCTTTTAAACCATGATGAAAAGACCTGTTAATACAGATTGTTAAGTTAGTTCACTGAACTCATTGAAAATAACAGTAACAGACTGGTTGTGAAATGAAATAGCTTGTTTTGCTTCCAAGGAAATTGCAGAAACAATTTTGTGGTTGAAATAATTATGGATATGGGTGTGTTTTATATAACATGGGTACTTAATTGCTGCATTTAAAGCACTCTGACTTTTTTAAAAGTACTTTTATTTATAATAAACTTCTGCATGTCCAAAATTGGTTACAGCAGTTTCAAAAACTGTAGACAAAATACATAAGACAGAGCCTTGAAATTCACACCACTTCACAAATGAAGCCATCCCGAGATGACTGCTGATGACAGTTCTCCCAAGTTCATTTGAATTTCTGCAGCATTATAAAAAATTAAGTAAAATTCTTGGCCTCATTTTTATGCCTTAGTATAAAATTTCTGACATGGTAGTCTGCTCGATTTACAAGCAGAAACCAGTGGCTATCTGTAAAGAGTAACCAATTTCTGGTTTCTGTACCTCTTTCTGGATGTAGAAAATAAACTATGAAGTAGAAAATAAGTTATTAATTAAACACGTAATGGAGAACATCGCAGGTAACCTAAATCCTAATGGCTGGAATGTCAAGTGCTGGGAAGACCTAGGCTTGCTTGGTGGCGGTGAATTACTGAATGTTGTCCAGAAATCTATAGAAGAAGCAGATAATGCAGAAAAAATGTAGGCCAATAAGGACTCATGCCATTTGCAGCAAAGAAACATTCTGAAGCATTAACATTGTCATGGACATCAAGAAACAAGTTCAGTTTTACTCCATGGGCATAACAGTGAGCAGAAACCTCCCAAAGGAATTGACATCGAGAAAGGTACTCACCAGTAACTAATTCCCCCAGCACATGATACACAAAGAGACACAGCACCTACATGAGGCACAGTTTTTGATCCATTGCAGAGTTTCTTGGGGAGCTCTGGAGTAGCAGATCAGACAAAACATTCAAAAGGAAATTAGATAACTGACAGCGGGATCACGAATGAGTAAATGGAGCCCAAAACCTTCTGGGAAGAACCAGAGAGGAGAGCAATGCAGTTCCTGTGCTTTGTAACAGAGAGAATGTGGAGCAGGGTAGAAGTGAGATCTTTGTGCCTTGTGGCTCTGTCTGGGTTTAAAAAAGAAGTATTAACCTGTCCAGAAGGTGAATTACAGGCAAATCAAGAGCTCACAGAGCATTCACTCATCCTGGGCAATATGGGGTAATTTGCTAGACCTTGACACAGATGCAAGACTAGATTCTGACCAGTGCAACTTCCTGGGACTTTGATGCAGTAATTTATATGACAGATTTATGGGGGAAGCAAAAGAGCAATTTAACATCTTTTCTTATCTCTCTCCTGCTTGACTGGCATTGCACACATCTCCCCCACTTCTCCAGTTCATCTGAGACTCAATCCATCACCAATTATGTGTACATAAATCAGGGATGAGATCAGAAGCAGAGCCTTTGTATAAAGAAAAATCTCCTTTTTACTGCTTAAGCAATAACAATAATTAGCAAAAAGATTAACCCAAAGGTATATGTACAGATTACAATAATATTGTGAAACACAGATTTTGGATCTAAAATTTGAGAGTTATGATACCAAATCTACTAGAGAAATAAGAGTCTTAAAAGAAAGGACAATGGTGGTTTAAGCTACTTCTTTGACAGTTCCTCTGTCTTATTAGAAAGCACTGGAACTGGTCAAAGAATGTGATTTGACCTTCTGCTTTCTTCTGTGTAGAAAATTTTCTTTTAAAAGGGAACAAACTCTTTCCTTCCCCCAATGCCAAAAAAATATATATATATCTTTTTTTTTGTTTGTGTTTTCTGTTTTGTTTTGTTTCTGAAACTGACAGTTATGCTGTTGTGCATTTCTACTTGCTCCCATTTTTTGCCCTAGACTACCTACCATTCAGCAATTTTTCAACAGGGTTTCAAGAAAGTTGCAGAAAGAAAGTTGCAGAAAGAAGAAAAAAGAACTGCAAATGCTTTGGAAAAGTTTGTGAGTTTTTGTTTTGTTTTGTTTTGGTTTTGGTTTTGGTTTTTAGAAAGGTTTAAAACGGCACATCAACCAGCTGTGAATGACATGGCACTAAATATAAGAAAAATATGGAGGCAAAAAGTGTGGAGAAAAACATTAGTACTGCCTAGAGAAGGCAGGCCATATGACCTTGTGACACAATGGCCATATGACACAACTTGCAGCCTGGAGTTTGCTGCCTCTGCATCACTCACCCTACTCTTCCTTTGGCATTCTTGCTGATGAAATTGGCAACACTTCACCTCTTTGCTGGCTTTTGTGTCTCTCACTCTGCCCTTGCCCCACTGTGGGGATGATGTGTTCAGCCTTCTAGTCCTCATTAGTAGCATGTTACCTTCTGCAGAGAGGCACACTGCATTACCTTTCCTTTTGGCTTTCCAGCACAACTGCTCTCCTCCACCCAAGCAGTGTTTTTAACTTCTCTGCTGATATAAGCCAGGGAAAACTCAATTGGTTCTTCTGCCTTTGGTGAAATTTGGGATACAGTTAGATCATCCTGACAGGTATTGTTTGCCTGTAGGAGTGATTCAAGTCCTGAAAGTGATTTGGGAACTGAGGCAGTCAAAGCTTAGTCAGAAATTCATGGTTCCCTTAAAACATTGTCCTACAGAAGAAGAGAAGTTGCAAACACTGAAAGTTACATCTGTGCTAATTAACTAGTCATGACAAAGGCCATACTAGAGCCCTGTCATGCCATCCTTTGTACTGTGTAATAGTTAGCACCTTTCTTGCCAAATATCCCTCTTCCAGACAATGCCTGGCCACAGATTAGGGCTGTAAGAGAGCCCAAAGGCTATTCCCAGTAGGCGAGATGAGAGAGGTCCCCTTGTTTGAGGGGAAACAGAGCTCAGGGTTATGGACACAAGCAGTGCTAAGTCAAGGACCCAGCTGCTTGTCCCTCTTCTGTTTCATTCACTAGTATACATGTAGTAAAAATATTAGTAGTGGAGGACTGGTATATGGAGGAAAAATACTTTTTATCTGTAGGATTATCTGTAGGATTATATCTAGGTCAGCTGTTTGCAGCACAGCTGGTAGAAGAAAACAACTGAAAAATCTGGAGCTTGTGGCTCTTAGCTGGCACTGGGCCAGCTTTGAACGAACATGGAGGTCATGGCACATGGTCCAGCTGGTGACCTTACTCCGTGTTAGGGCTCTGATACTGCTCAGTCCCACCAGCAGAAACCCAGGCAAATACAGCCACTATTCAGATGCCACATAACCCTGAGGGTGACTAACAGAAGAAGCTCTACAACTTCACCTGAGAATTGGCGCAAGGCTTCTTGGGGGAGAAAAAAGAACAGCTCACATACTCTTCATTTTGAGAAAAAAAAAAAATCCTCAGTATTGAAAAAGATTTCTACAACTAGTTCAAAAAAGTTACAGCTTCATTTGGAAGGGCACACATTATATAATGTTCCACAGCAGAAATACAGCTAAGTCAGCTTTAAATAGTAACCATTTCAAATAATGCCTTCACAGATCATTTTCAGAGTGTTATTTTCACAGCAATAATGTCTGCATTCATAATTACAGTAGCAAGTTCAAGGCTTCTGGAAAAGGAAAGTGAAAAGATGGAATAAAAGATTGCATGTGGGGAAAAGAGATTGAGAGAGTTACTCAAGCACTGAAGTGATAATATATTCTTATATTAATCTGAATAATTTCCTAGTTCCTATCTTAATATGTAGAATAGGGAATTCTGCGTCCCTCATGTAGTGATTTGGTCAGAAAAATCACCCATGCTGTTTTAAACAAAACACTGAAACAGACAGAACCAATTTCCATTAGTGTTCACATTTTTCCCCCAAAGCATCTACTTACCATTAATGTAACTGCTCTACATTGTCCTCTTATTGTCCTGGATATGAATAAATCATTAGCCTTATTTTATTAATGAGGCCTAGCTAACAATATTCCCCAACTGGCTGTGCTCTCATATCTTTCAGTGTTACAGATAGGTGTACGCTGTACTTTTGTTCCTCTACCAGAAAAGTCTGGAAGCTTCACTGAGGTGATTATGTAGCATCCATTGACAAATGATACCTGTTCCAGGCAAAGCTGGAAGGAAGAAGTCAGGTTCAGTTTCTGATTTATTTTTTTCTTAAACACTGGAAACTTTTTGCTGATTTTACATGTCATGCTTTGCATCTACAGTAGATAGCACCTTTTTATCTTAAATATTATAACAAAAAGCCTTAAGCATCCTTGAACATTAATAGGTAATCCTGAAGCCTGTCACAGAGGGCTGGTGTTTTGGGAGCTGCTGTAACCTGACTGGTGGGGATGAGCAGGGGCAGAAAAAACTCTGAAACAGTGCTGGGAGCATCTGTGGTTTCATCTGCGTGAAGGGAGCATCTTCTTATGCCCTCACTACCCCTCACATTTAATATATAAATCAAAATTTAACTCGGGCAATTGCTGGATTTATCTGACTATATGAATCTGGAGCCAATGCTTTTTTGGGGGACCTCTGAGTCCAAAAAAACTTGCATCTACCCCTACTTGGCTATAGAGACAGATCAAGTGTGCTTGATAAAAGGGTCAGTTTTGTGGTTTTTTTTTTTTTCTCCTAAAGATCAGTCGAAGTAAGAAGATGTAAGCAAAGGAATTTCAGTCATCAGTTCTATACTGGACCTGTCCTTGCAGCTCGTATTATTTCCTTGCTGTGTTAAGCACCATGCATGCTTCCCACCACTTGCCCTACAGGCCAGTTCTACCAAAGGGAAGGTCGGTGTGCACGTCTCTGCTCAGTCCCAGCATTGGTGCAGATGAGATTCTGTGCCCTTTGGCAGCACACAGAAGGAGTCGATTCATCACTCTCTCCCTCAGCTATGCTGCTCTGCAGATCTAATAGGAGCATAGTGGGGAAACATTTTTGTCTCCAAGTCACCAATATGAAGATGAGTATATCCAGGGAACAAATACGCTGAGAAAACTGCGGGTTTTACACAGCCCTACTGCAGGATAGACCTGTGCTTTACAGTGTTTTTCTTTATTGTTACCACTGATTTGTTTAAGGGATCTCTTATGGTGCAGGCTGCGAGGAGAGACTGAAGGGAAGTGAGTGTAGGAAAAGAATTAAGATAAAAGCTGACATAAAGGGAGTGAGGAATGGAGAAGCATTGAAGAGGAAATCATAAAAGATGAGAATTGGGGTGAGCAGAAGATGCAAAGCTGATGCAAAAACTACAGTACTGGGACAGCTGCTAAAGAGACCACATGAAACTAATAAGTAATAGGTATGGAGACGAGAATTTTAGTTAGACTAGATGAAATGGAAAGCCAGGAGTTTCGCACTAATGGCTGTGCTGCTGTGCTTGCTTCTGAAGATTCCCTACTTGAACTCTGTAACAGCCATATCCCAACATATTTAATTCTGGCTTTTGGCCTCGAAATTGATTTACCACAATGTTTGCACCACCTGACTGGGGATGGAGAGATTATCTTATAAACAGGACACATCATCACAGTTGCATGGTTGAATTTCTCTCCAGCTATAACTCTCAGCTCTTTGCATATTTTTGTGTCAGTTGTTGTTGTTAAGAACAAAGAGCGTTCCGTATATATTTTGTGCCTTTTCACTATGTTTTGGAAAATTATCATTGCAGCTATTTACTCCAGCTGTGGTGAAACACACTCGCAGGAGATCTTTCCTGTCTATCTTACTTTATGCACCTTATTCCCATAACAACAAATGGTCCCTCTTGCATTGCTCACTCCATGAATCCAGATACTCTTGAGAATGGTACTATATAAATACATGGATGGGTAAACCAGCAAGATATTTATTTTCTCCGTACCCTGATAGGAAAGAATATGGGGAATGTGCATTCCTCAAGAGTCTGTCTTTGTTTTTGTAATAAAGTTTCTTTTCTACCATGCCAGCAAGAGAAGACAAGAGGTGCCTGGTGCCAGTGAACTCTTGTACTTGCTTAGAATGCTAGAGTGCTATTGTTTTTAATATTTAAAGCTGCAATGTTGCCATGTAACTGGGGAAATAGCTTTTTGTATTTAAATATTTCATGGCTTGTTGGAGTCCAAGTACAAGAAGAATTTCTTTAGTATGTTAGAGGCCCACCCTGCCTGAAAAGTTTTTTGTTAACCCTTGAATGTGTTAAAATTAGTCTGTGTTGCAGGAATATATTAAGCATGATTTGACTCATTCAGAGACCTTGAAGGACTGGAAAGTAACTTTTTTGTTTTCACTTTTCTATAGACTTATGTTAATCTTTTTAATATGTCTTTCGATGTTGGAGAAAATCTTTTATTCTATATTGGAACTGTAATTTAGCATTTTATAACAATGACATTTAAAGTATATGTTTATTTGTAAATCCTTCCATCATTGCAGACTTCCAGAACCCATCAGTATCAGAAATAAAATCTTCAATGTGGATATTGGCTACTATTTACTAATTCAGAGTTGCACATATTGCTCTGAGAGGTGCTAATGGTCTTGGGGAAGAGCTACAGCCCACTTAACTCCCGTGAGATTTATTCAGGGCTACTCTAGCTAGAGACACAAAAATTTAGTTGATCGCTCCTTTTTCGTTCTTTCTTTATTTTTTTTTCTTTTTCTTTTTTTTGGTGCATGATTACACATTTTGTTTACTTGCTAGAACAGGATTGTGCATGTGATTTCTTAGATGAAATTAACTCCGTAAGCTCAGTGTTTTATCTTCAGAACAACCAAAGTTCAAAACTTTCTTCTGATTTCAGCTGGAAAGAACTGAAATTTGGTGTCTTCTGGAAGTGTGTTCGTACACTTATGATTGCAGTGGTTAGATCAGAATAAGAATGAGGTCGGAAAAATCAACTTCGGATATCAGTGATGAAATGAACTCTTTTGAATCAGTTCCTCTATAATTTTCTGCATGTCCCTTTGTCCTCTCAATGATTTTTATTGCAAATACAATAAACACTTTCCTCATCTGGGAGATTAGTTTTGCCAGCTGCTTTGCATAGTCATCCAGAATGGTAGGTTTATTGTGAAACTGAGGAGGAGGGGTGGTGCACAGTAACACCCTGGGAACACTTGGGAACGGTGACAATGCAGCAGGACAGACATAAACATTTCAGTGTAACAAACACAAAACCTTTTAAAGCTTGGGAAAAAAATCAAACTCTTCTCATAAGCTTCTCTATGTGACAAGAATATTTGTCTAGAATCCTAACATCAATGAAGTTTTTTAGGGAAAACCATAATTAACATGTTCAGAGATGTAAAAAGAAAACTGTATGGTGGATAATCACTCTGCTGACAAACACGTTTGTTTTTCCTTTACATTAAAAGTTAATGATGTGTGCTGGCACGGAGAATGAAGTACAGATGAAGGTTTGAAAGCACCCATGCCAGATGTTCAGTCAATACTTGGAGTAGTTGTATTTCCACGCTCTGTTGCTCACATATCTCTCCCAAATGCTGTCTGCAAGGCTGGCCTGAGGGATCCTTGTGCGGGATGTATGCTGCCCGGGTGCTCAGCTCCTGCCTTGCTGCTGCTGCCTGCCTGCTTCAGCCAGGAGCTCTGGGTGCCTCAGCCCATGTTTTTTAGGTAGGCCTCAAAATTTGTGCTTGAAAAATGTTATGGAGAGGAGACCCACAGGATGTAGTGATAGCACCAACCAGGCACTGGGACTTGCAGTCCTGGACTGAGTGTGTTTTATCTTTATATGATATGGGGACACCAAAGAACATCTCACATGCAACCAACGAAAAGGAATGGGCTGAGTAAAGAGAAACCTACGGTCCAAAGGGAACCCAGAGAGCAAAATCTGTGTGCTTTCAGCTTTAGTCTCCCAGTTTCTAGACATATAATTTATTCTTTCCCTAAACACAGCGAGGATATACCTGTTCCATTTCACAGCCATAGGTTTAGCACACTGACCTAGGATATAGGAAATCCCATTCAATTTTCTTTTCTGCCTGAAGGGATGTGATTCAAAATCTGCACTAGTGACTTCACCATCAAGTTAGTCTGGGATAAACGTGTTGAAAAATTGCTCTGGCTGCTCCACTGTATATGGAGAAATTCAGAATTATTTTGGCTTACAGAGGAAGTGAATCTCAGAAGGTCGCTATATTCCTGTGACATGACAAGGCAAGGTTGGCTTGCTAACTGCCCCCAGCTTGGTGGGCGATAAGAAGACACCCCAGTGCTTGGTACCACCTGGATTATGTATGTTTAGGATTTTGTTGATAAAAGTGAAGCTGTCAGATAAAAATTTGGGAGGTGAGAGGGGGTGGAAAGTGTGAGAATGAGTGGGAGCTGCTTCTGCAGAAAGTGTCAGAGAAACAAGCGTGAGGGGTCATGGATGTAGGGCATTGCTAAGTGACTAAATACCCAAGAAAGACAAGCTTAAGGCCCATTCCTCTCTCTTGCCTGCCTCCTGCTTCTCTGGGATCTGTGAAAGCCCCAACAGCACTCTTTTCTTTCACTGGGTTACAAAGTTCCTGATGCAAAAGGCTGTGCCTCGAATTTTAGATGATCCCAGAGAAGTATGAGACAAACATATACATCTGAGAGTAATATTTGGCCTGTTGTGCTTTGATCCTTCAGTGAATATTGAATTTTAACTATTAAAAATACATGAAAAGTATTCAACAGCAATCAAACATCACCTTCACTGTGAAAAAGTAAACCTTCCCCAGTTTTGTTGCTTTCTTGAAGTCATAAATATACCAGGCTATGTACTGAATTCCCCACTCTGAAATAGCTGGAATTTCACTTTCCACTAACAATCTTCTTCACTATATAGAGACTACAAAAATCAGTATGCCTTGGCCTAAGTTACCTGGAAGTCCAAGTCCAAAAGTGATGGTTGTAATATAGAAATGGCAAGCATTATTAGTGTTTAGCTTAATTTCTCCAGTAAAATAACAGTCTACAAAACAAGGGAATAATCACCTGTGGTATAAAACTGGCATGGGGTGGCAAATTAGCAAAAACTCAGTGAAACAACAGAGACTGAATAAAAAATGACAGTTCACGCAGCAGGCTTTCATTCCTAATCACCATGTTTTGGTGATGGTACATGTCTCCATCTGCCAACATTATTTTTTATGAGTCCAGTTGCCATATGTTCCCATCCTTGCAAACCCTAAAGCAGGCCACTGTTTCAGTCATGCAGGATGCAGTGAGTCCTGGGATATTTCAAGTTCATACACCTCCTCCTCCCATTTCGGAAAGGAAAAGGAAAAAGGAAAAAGGGAAAGGGAAAGGGAAAGGGAAAGGGAAAGGGAAAGGGAAAGGGAAAGGGAAAGGGAAAGGGAAAGGGAAAGGGAAAGGGAAAGGGAAAGGGAAAGGGAAAGGGAAAGGGAAAGGGAAAGGGAAAGGGAAAGGGAAAGGGAAAGGGAAAGGGAAAGGGAAAGGGAAAGGGAAAGGGAAAGGGAAAGGGAAAGGGAAAGGGAAAGGGAAAGGGAAAGGGAAAGGGAAAGGGAAAGGGAAAGGGAAAGGGAAAGGGAAAGGGAAAGGGAAAGGGAAAGGGAAAGGGAAAGGGAAAGGGAAAGGGAAAGGGAAAGGGAAAGGGAAAGGGAAAGGGAAAGGGAAAGGGAAAGGGAAAGGGAAAGGGAAAGGGAAAGGGAAAGGGAAAGGGAAAGGGAAAGGGAAAGGGAAAGGGAAAGGGAAAGGGAAAGGGAAAGGGAAAGGGAAAGGGAAAGGGAAAGGGAAAGGGAAAGGGAAAGGGAAAGGGAAAGGGAAAGGGAAAGGGAAAGGGAAAGGGAAAGGGAAAGGGAAAGGGAAAGGGAAAGGGAAAGGGAAAGGGAAAGGGAAAGGGAAAGGGAAAGGGAAAGGGAAAGGGAAAGGGAAAGGGAAAGGGAAAGGGAAAGGGAAAGGGAAAGGGAAAGGGAAAGGGAAAGGGAAAGGGAAAGGGAAAGGGAAAGGGAAAGGGAAAGGGAAGGGAAGGGAAGGGAAGGGAAGGGAAGGGAAGGGAAGGGAAGGGAAGGGAAGGGAAGGGAAGGGAAGGGAAGGGAAGGGAAGGGAAGGGAAGGGAAGGGAAGGGAAGGGAAGGGAAGGGAAGGGAAGGGAAGGGAAGGGAAGGGAAGGGAAGGGAAGGGAAGGGAAGGGAAGGGAAGGGAAGGGAAGGGAAGGGAAGGGAAGGGAAGGGAAGGGAAGGGAAGGGAAGGGAAGGAAAGGAAAGGAAAGGAAAGGAAAGGAAAGGAAAGGAAAGGAAAGGAAAGGAAAGGAAAGGAAAGGAAAGGAAAGGAAAGGAAAGGAAAGGAAAGGAAAGGAAAGGAAAGGAAAGGAAAGGAAAGGAAAGGAAAGGAAAGGAAAGGAAAGGAAAGGAAAGGAAAGGAAAGGAAAGGAAAGGAAAGACATCAGCAACAAGAAGACCAGCAGCACCACCACACCTGTTTCATGGGAGAAGTTAAGCAAGAAATTTCAAGATCTCAGGCACAAAGGAAAACTAGGAGATGTAGGATACAACTGTATAATTACTTAACTTCATTATTCATAGTAAAGTCATTGGAGTAATAAACTTCCCTGATTCAGAAGTATGGATTCATTTTAGTATTCATTTATGATTAATTTCTGAGAAACAGAAACTCACTGAATTAGAAACAAGAAGAAATAACCTGTGCCATTTTTCCAGAGAGTTTGTCAAAATCTAAATGATTTCACAGGAAAAAGAAAGTCCAGTTCTGATCTACTGATGATATAAATGCGAGCATAATTAAAAGAATTTGTTCGTATTTTGAAATATACTGTTGCAAAATGAAAAATATTTTGAAACTGGAGTTGTACAGTGGACAGAAGATCCATTTTCTAAGCAGCCGTGTCAGAAACTATAAACTAAAGTGAAATTTAATAGTCTGCTTTTATTGAGACAGCCCCTGAGTAATGCAATCCAAGGAGGCTCAGTGGTAGAGCTGGTCTGGAATTTTCTGGTGAAGCTTTTTTGATCTGAAAATAATAGTTCCATCTAAGCGGAAGAGTTTTGTGGAAACTAGTCAGCTGAGAAGAATTTCCAGTCAAATAAAATCCAGGGCGCATCAGAAAGTTGCCTGGCTTTATGCCAAATTGTCTCATGGTTTGCCTGAAGGACAAACTTTGGTAAGTGGCTCAGTTTCTTTATCGTGCAAAATTCCTCATCCCAGGTACTCCAGAGCTTTTGTGACCTTTGCCCCTACCGCAGTCCCATCACACAGCTGCTCATGGTGCACAAGAAGTCCCCCAAACCTGCAGCTCTTGATTGAGCCCATCATCACTCTGCTTTGAATCAATGAGGAGACACAGGTTGAGTTGGAAATGTGCAGACACTTCTCTGAACTCTCATCTTTATGGGATGACTGTCAGCTCATCCTGGGCTGGGGGTCTTTGAATACTGACAAACCTGCTTCGTTGCTCACTCTGTGTCTTACCCCTGCTCCCACAGAGATCTAGGCAATTGTTTCTCTGTTTTATTTCAGAAAAACACAGAACTACTCACTTTTACGCAAAAGAGTGGCATTTTTCAGAATGACTTTTACATCAAGATTTTCTACTTTTCCTACTATGTAGGAGAAAAACCTCTATTGACCTCTATGGATTTGGAATGAAATAGAAATCCTGAGTTTTAAACACCTTTGCCTTATGGTCTCAGGGAAGAAATCAAATCCCATGGGATGCAGCCTCACCCAGAGGAGTTGCTACCTATTCCAGGCTTTTCTAACCCAAGAGTTTCAGTCTTCCAAGAGCCAGAACTAGTCACTATTAATATCAGCTATTGATAGCAGCATCTTGCAGATTTATTAAAGCCCTGTGTTGTTAGGAGCATAGAGTCAAAGTTCATCATGAAGACCACCAAATGCTGTGTGAGTTACATCACCAGATTGACTCATTTCTATTTCAGGAAGTCAACTTTTAATTTTTCTTGCCTGTAACAGAAGAGATTGCTGGAGAATGATAACAGAAAGCTCAGGGGCTGTAGGACTGGGTGCAGCTGTGTTTGTAATTGGGAAGCTGCATGACCTGCAACTTTTTACCTTAATCAGATTAATCCTCTTGTTAGTTTGAAGCTGACTTTTGCATTTGATTTCCTCTCCTCTTTCTCAGAATTATTGAGTAAACTGAAATTGCTGTCTACAAAATATCCATTAAAGCTGAAATAACGAAGCAGCATCTGTGAGATCACCCATAATAATGCTTTTGTTCTCCACTAATAACAAAATTGAACTCTTCCCTTTACCCCACACAGACCTTTATTGACATTTGTAATTAACAATTGTTGCTGTTTGTTACACATTAAAATAAAGTATTTCCATAGAAAGATTTTCTTTGGCTTGACCTAGGCTTGGACAAAGTGAGATTTATTGCTAACTATATGTAGATGTGAAAGAATATACCAGTAAAGAAATTCTGTAACAGACCTTCAAGCACGTGCTCATGGATCATATTAGATATATTTAAAATTAAATCTGAAATTAGCACGTGGGTGGTAATTTATCTTGGGGGACAAAGACTGAAGCAGGCCTCTTACCACAACACCTGCCAGGAATATCTAACCCAAAAATCACAGTTTTCCATCTGGAGGGAATAAAAAGGGGTGGGAAGCAGGCAGCAGGCCTAGCCAGCCCACACAGACAGCTCTTGGGTTCAGGGCAGAAAGACCCAGTCATGCCGGCTGAAAATCCCCAAGCTGTGACTCCCTGGAGGTCCAGCCGGGTGCTGGCAATGTCTGGGAGCACAGGAGTGTAGGGAGGAGCTGAGGTCTTGCAGCAGATGTACTGGCATACTTGCTGCGACGCTGCAGAGTTGTATCAAGGGAAAATTATTTATCTTTGGCTTTCTGTCAGGATTTTCGGTAGCTGAGACTTTCTGCTTGTGAAATATTTCCTTGGTGCATAAACTGTCCTCTTGTGCTGCTCTTCTGAGCCTTCAGATGCTTCATCCAGTACAGTCTGACAGACTTCACAAAAGCTCAGTAAAATCAGATGCACGATGCCAGACAGTGATTTGCCAAAACCCATTTATATGAAAACTATCTCAATATGGTTGCTGCAGTGGTGATCCAAAGCAGAAAGTAATCTTATATTCATGAATACACGTATTCATCTGCTGTACTTGTCTTTGATGGCTAGGTACCAATAATTTAGCAAGTGACATGTACTGACATTCACTCCAGAAGTTCAGCCTGTCTCAACAGTATAGCAGTACCAGTAATATAAAGTACACTGGCTTTCTCTCTAGAGCAACATTATTTATGCATGACATGGAATAATGCCTAACAGGAGCAATGAAAGGAAGAAAAGTGCAACGAGCTAGTGTGTATATGATATGACCTTGTTAACATTTCACCACAGCATAATCTTTTTGTACTTTCAAGCATGATAAGTTAATGCATGCTGCTGTGAGACGTATTGGAAGTGACAGATAGACATGCATTTTAAAAACTTGGTTCAGGGACTGTCACTTTACCATTAAGCAAAACATATAATGGACTGAAGAATGTAGATGAGAAACATTCCAGAAACAATACAAATCCTTCCTTGTATTCCTGTGAATATGCTTAAATACCCTGCAGTTTCCATCTGCATAATTTGGTCAGATAAATCTAAATAAGAAATATGCATTGTGACAATCAACAGACAGTTTAATATAGAAATCATGAATATTGTCATGAAAGACTACCAATTGCTTGTGAATCTGAGGATGTAGTAGCCATAGAGAAAACACCCAGATGGAACTGTGAAAGCTGATCTTGGAAAAGGTTATATAGCTCAAGCTTTACTTATATATAATGCAGGATCTCCTCTAGGAATAAACCTAAAAAGAATGAATGGCCTGTGAATAGGATACATATTTAAAGGCTATCAATATATAAACTTGCTTAGCTTTAGGATTTTGAAACTGGCAAAGCAGTTTCTTCACTGCTTACAAAACAGTGCGATTTGAATAAGTGGGAAATTGTGAGCTGTCAAGTGGATGTCTAATGACAGAAAGCAAATGACTGGTATCAGTGGCCTAAGGACTGGTGAAAAGAACTGGAAATGATGTGGCACTTGAACAGAGCTACAAGACTCCTAAAAGTTTAAAAGATGAGCAGTTAAATTTCTAAATAAGGCCCTGAACACTACTTGAAGTTTTTATGCACGCTAAGGATATAATCATAGAATCATAGAACGGTTTAGATTGGAAGAGACCTTAAAGAGCACCCATTTCCACCCCCCTGCCATGGGCAGGGACACCTCCCACCAGACCAGGTTGCTCAAAGCCCCATCCAGCCTGGCCTTGAACACCTCCAGGGATGGGGCATCCACAGCTTCTCTGAGCAGCCTGTGCAAGTGCCTTACCACCTCACCACCAGTCAAGGATTTCTTCCTAATAACTAATCTACATCTACCCTTTTTTTTTTGTTTAAAAACCATTACCCTGTGTGCTATCCCTACACTCCCTGACACAGAGTCACTCTTCAGCTTTCTTGTAGGCCCCTTTTATGTACTGGCAAGCGACTATAAGGTCTCCCCAGAGCCTTCTCTTCTCCAGGCTGAACAACACTGGAGCCCTCATCCAGTCTTCACAGGAGATGTTCTCCAGCCCTTTGATTGTCTTTGTGGCCCTCCACTGGACTTCCTCTAACAGGTCCATGTTGGGGCCCCAGAGCTGAGGGGCAGTACTCTAGGTGGGATCTCCTGAGAGCAGAGTAGAGAGAGAAGCCCCTCCGCCCTCCCCCCCCCCCCCCTTACCCTGCTGGCCACGCTGCTTTTGATGCAGCCCAGGGTACAGTTGACTTTATGGGCTGCAAGCACACATTGCCAGCTCATGTTGAGCTTCTCATCCACCAACACTCCCAGGGCCTTCTCCTCAGAGCTGTTCTCAAGCCATTCTCAAGCCATTGACTGCAATTCTTTGAGTGCAACCTTCCAGCCAATTCCTTACCCACCAACTGGTCCATCTGTTGAATCTATGTCTCTACAACTTAGAGACAAGGATGTTGTGCCAGACAGTGTCAAATGCTTTGCTACCAATTCTATGTAGACGTAAAGAAAATAAAAGTCATTTTCCAAAAACAAATTTTCTTCATTCTTCATTATTTTTTGGAAAATGGAAAATTTGAGGAGCAATTGAAATTTATGCAGTAGCTTCTTTTTGGCTTTAATGATGAGGAATAAACCAATAAATTTGGTATGTGTGTAGAATATACATAAATATACTTTTTTTTTCTTTTTCTTTTTTTTTTTTTTTTTTAATAGTGAGAAATAGGACTCCAGTGGAGAGAGAGTTTTGCTATCTTTCAAGGAAAAAGTAATTTTCCTTGACAGTTTCTCTATGAAATGGAAAAAAAAATAAAAATGGAAAGGTTATCTATACAGGTCTGAAACAGATTGTATCTAGAGTTCTAATACAGAAAAAAAAAATCATATTTCTAGATGAAAAGCTTGAAAATGTATGTGACATCCCCATATATACTTTCAAGTAAACATAATGAATGCAGTGAAGTATTAAATGTTAACAGTAAATTTGGCGCAGAATATATTGGAATTATAGTTGCATGATATTGTAAAGTTTAGTTACAGAATAAATGCACTGGAAATACCTAATCATTTCACTGGAAACACTATTCATTGTTGAATGTGGTTGAAAGGGCTGACATGAAGCAGTAAATGCAGCATTAAAGTAAATCAGTAATAACATCTTTTTAGACATTATTTCATCCTTTTTTCTTTCTAAAGCAAACAATTTCCTGTAATTTTTCTTCTCTCTTCCTCTCCTCCCCCCCCCCCCAAGTTTCAAGTTTTTCCATCACAAGCCTTCCAAAAGAACTGAAGGATAGGGTTATGAGGTTTTTTTTTTTTTTTTTCTGAACGTCTTTCTCTGACCATAAATCATGGAAAAAAATTTAAGAAGTCTGATGGGATATACTGTTTTCATACCAAGCATCATATTTAATTATTTAATTCTTTCAAGACAGTCCTGGATGGGGAAAAGGTACAAATAAAAAAAGAATGAAGAAAAAAATAAGGGGGAGAATGGGGGGGAGGGGGGAAAGGGGACGAATGCATAGCAAATCATCACCAAATCATCAGGTGAACTGCACTTGTAAGCTTTGTCCCATCAGGCCATCCAAAATGAGGCAAATGCATACTGCAGATCTGGATCTAGATCTTCTCTATCTTTTTGGTATTTGGATCAAGGTTTTCTTGTAGTCACTTTATGGAGAAAGAGATCTGTTGTAAAATGTAGATCGCAAATGGAAAAGTCCGAGACTTCTGATGATGATATTCTGGGTTTGGCTTCCATCTGCAAACCTGAACCCACATCTGACCTTTAAAAGAATTTGGGATGGTCTGGTCTTTTCTTCCTTTCTCCTTTTTTTTTTTTTTTTTTTGGATCTTTGGAGGGTGTATGCAACCCTGTTGCAACCACAGCTGCAACCATAGTACCTCATCTCATGGTTTCTCTTACAATACGTTGCATCTTTCATATTACTGCATGGGATATATTTAGTAATGAGGGGAAAGACTTTCTTTTTCCAATATTCCTCAAGTAATCCTCAACCTTAATATAACCTGAAGATTTTTCTAGCTCATTAATCACACTCATCCCAAGATCATTACTGAAAGTTGTCAAACCCTTTAATAATGAATTTTCACTGAAATGATGTCTTCTAAAAATGACAGAGACATTAAAGAGTTTACAAAAATAAAACAAGTGTTAGGGCTCCACAAATGTTTTGAAGTTTCTCATCATTATTATTTACTCAGTGAAATCAGTGTACTGAATGAGAAATGCATGTCAATAATTGTTTCCCATGGAGTGTTTTGTTTTGAGAGTCTGTTACACCAGTGATGGATAAAGCTTTAAAGGTTTGGAAGTTTGGTTGTTCATATGAACAACTACTTTTTCATAAGATTGAAAACAGACCGAAAGAGGAAATCTATCTCTTCGGGGAAACTGAGGAGTGTCTGTGCTATAATAGAGGGCACTTGGTTAAAAAATGAGACTGATATCTCAATAATCTTTGGGACATGTTTCTGCAAAATTAAAAGCAGGATTCACTATCCATATTTTTATTCAGAGCAAATTTGAGCCAAACCTGCCTTAATCATTTAAGCTGAGCTAAGTTTTGATGGCATATGAGAGCCATCATGAGACATAAGTTCCTTCCACTTTATTCATCCTGTACCAATTCTCTCCAAGTTCTCCTTTGTTCCCTCCTGCATCTGGTTCCATCCAAAAAAATCCCAATCTTCACAGGCATTTTCTTCACTTCAGCACTTCCCTTCTTGTCATCCAGGGCGCCTTTTGCCGTTTCATTTCTCTCTATCCGCCTTGACTTCCCCGCAATATGATGCTGAGCTGTCCCCAAAACTCAAGGGAGTTGCACTTAATTTTAGAAAGAGGCCAAAGCCTCTCAGATCAAGATCCAAATCTGAAGTTTCCTGTGTCTTTGGCCTTTTTGATACAGCTTTCCAGTTCTGGCACTCCCATGCTTATTTCATATGTACATTCCCAAGTGTGTGGGAGTGCTGTTGTTTGGGTCAGAGAACTGGAATCCTGGAGTTGGGAACTCACATCCTTATAAATTACTCCCTCCATGGTCTTTAGGACTAGTTGCTAACTTGTTTATTTAAATGACACTGACACAGGGTGTTTCTTGTTTTTTTATGCCAACTTGACACACAGTTGACATAATTTTTGGAAGCTCTGTTTATCTAATTTAGAAGCCAATAGCACTTTGAATCTATGAAAACTGGCATAGAATTTCCTAAGTTGGCCTCTGTGAAACTGAAGCACATTAACTCAGCAGCAACTTAGGAAAATTAGATGTTAAAACATCCAATTTATCAGTCATCTGCATAAACAAAAGGCATATTTAGTGACCTCACAGGATGGGGTTCTGTTGCTTTTTCTTGCAGACCCAGCTTCCTTCCCAACTTTCTTATCCTCCTGATGTCCAGATGCTCCATTCTTCTGATCACCAGCATGGTTCCCAAAGGTCACAGCCTGTGGATCACTGAACTAGATTAACTTTTCAAATCACTGTGATCATAAACCCTCTTGTCTTAGCAGCAAAACATTACTAACTTGGTAACGAGATTTTTACCAGTCTACTATCTCCAAAACTGCTGTTGTGAGTCACAGCACAGTTAGCACTGCTTTTAGTGCACTTACCATGTCCTCCAAATTTTGCAGAGCAATGCATGCTATTTTACAGGAGCTCAGGAACTCTGCATTAGACACAGCATGTTCTTCACTTTGACTTGTTTTACTTAGCAAAGAACTTTGTCACAATGATTTTCCCTGCTTATAGGATGAACTATTGATTCAAACCGTCACTGTAGAGAAATATTAACATTCTCTCAGTGAGTGCTGGAATTTGGCTCTCAAAATGTACTGGAAAGACAGAGATAAAATTTATATTCAAGGCAATTTCTGTGCTGCACATTGAGCCAAGCATCTGAGTTTTCCTTTTAGAAGCGCCCAAAGATGTTATTGCCAAGTCTCACCATTAAACCAGGAGACATGATTTTTGGTCTTTAATTTTGTTTCTCTCATGGGTTTGCATTTTTTCCAAATCTAATTTACATTTTATTCTACATCTGCCTTCTTAGGAGATCAAAGTGTTCATACACTGTACAAATGTAGGTTTCCACACCCATTCCTATTTTTTCAGTTTTAGAAGGCACATTATAACATGTGAAATCAGTTTTTCACAGAGCCAGTAGTAACAGAGGCACATATTTCTGCAGATTAATAATTCTCTTTACTGTAGATCTCATGAATTCTTCTCCTCCCTTTTCCTTCTTTCCTCATGATTTGAAAGTCCACCCAGTGATTTCAGTGATCAAGTCACATTTATACAATTATCTGCTTCAAAGACATTTTTAAGGAGAAAATTAAAAAACAAAATAAAAGATGAATTGACAACATGAACAATTTCCTCTTCTCTTTAATCATTGCCATAACCATTAAATAAATAAATAAATAAATCCTTCTGATTTGAAGTGGAAAAGATCTTTTCTAACTTGGTGGTAGGCACCACCATAAAAAAAAAAAAGAAGAGTAGGAACCAGAAGTGCAGGAGTCTAGACCACTCAGCTTCACAAAATGTGTATCTCCTATTCTAATACAGATGAGTGCAACAGATAAGCCCCTGGAACTGGCTGTATCTCTCTACGGGCTTTAGAGGGGACCTACATGACTGACTTAGAATAGATGATAGCTTTCTGACAGGTAAATATAGGTGAGGTGAATCCCGCCCTCCATGTTTTCCTAATGATGGAGATAAACTGTTGCTGTCTATGTAACCTACAACTATTTGTGCATGTACATGGATATGCACATACATGAATACACCTATAAATGCATATAATACATGTATACTTATATATATATATATAAAGAGAGAGAGAAAACAAATGCCATATGCTAGATATACCACAGTTGGATTGATGAACTATAAACACCCTGTTCAGGATGTTTTCTTGCAACCAAACATTAAATTGATATAAATTGCTTTATTCAAAACAATGAAGCACTTCTCTTTCCAACCCTTTAAAGGAATGTAAGCAGAAAGAAAGAAAGCCATAAACTATATTAAGGTTGTACAAGTATTTCTAAACCTCCTCTGAATCCCTTTAAAGCTACTCATTCCAAAAAATGATGGTGAAAACATTCAATTAAAGGTATTTATTTTACTATGAGAAAAGGTCTGCATTGTGATGCAATACTGAATTCATAGCACAGCTATGGAGTTGGCAACCAAGATCTGTCATGCGTGTATAATACAATATGATATAATGATTGGTTCATCTAGGTAAGATATGGAGTATATAGAAAATTCAGTGCCTGTACAGCTAAATATTGGGGCCTACACAGAGCCAAGGGGGCACTGTGGCATGCATTCATTTTCCCTGAATCTCAACAAAAATGGTAGCCCTAATTACAGTCTACCAGCCTCTACAATTCCTCCTTCATGCTGGTTTCATTTTGGTTTGTTTCAAATGATACATTTCTTCCCTGGTACCACAAGGACAATAAAATAACAGCGTGAGGCTTCTGTTGCTACAATTTCTAAACATGAAGCAAAATAATATCTATGGGTGAAAATACTACCTCATTTTATTTTTTAAACACTTAGAGGCTTGTGAAATGCCATATATCCCATACATCTCTGTGGAAATTAGTACTAAGTAATGCAGAAAATGACCTTGGTTTGTGTCTGTTGGTGGAACAGTGAAACAGTCCTTCATTTTATTTTATTTTATTTTATTTTATTTTATTTTATTTTATTTTATTTTATTTTATTTTATTTTATTTTATTTTATTTTATTTTATTTTATTTTATTTATTTTTTATTTTTTAAGTCAGCTGCATAATTGCATGGAGGTTGAAGTTTCCAGCTCACTTCTAATGAATGAGACATTAATATTTACAGGTGCATATGTTTGACATAGCCACATCCCTGTTTTGTTTTCATTTTTATGGAGTACTTGTAATGCTCAGTGCTAGTAAGTGAGTGTGCAGTTACCACTACATTTTTATGAACTTGCTTTTCAGACCTCCGGCAGTCTCTGCAGTGAGAGGCATGGTGAACAAGGTGGGCAATGTGTGATACAAAAATTGTCAGTACAGTTGCGATCATTTGGAATGCATCCATTTTAGCAGATTTTTCCTTGGTTTATTATACTTTGCCTATTTTAAGTTTTTAAGTAGAAAAATGTGGTAGAAAAATTGGCTGCGTTTTTTGCTCCTTTGCACACTTCACTATTTTATAAGACAGATAAGTAGGGATGAACATTATAAAAAAAACCAGCATGTTCATAGTAATGATCTCTAAAAATAAACAACAACCATCCTCTTACAAAGCTGGTTGTCTACAGTAGCTAATAAAACACTAACAGAAAATACTGTGTTCCAGTGAGAGCATCTTTTCTGTATTGTTGTTACACACTACTTGGAATTTCTTTAAAAAGGTGGAGTTCTGGAAAAGGAGACACATCCTGGCAGAAGCACAAGTATTTCTTAGAGGGAGTCCACCCACTGGGAAGTTTGTGGAAGCAGCTGTAGGCAGAAGAATGATACCAGTGGGATCTGAAAGCGATCCTCACAATCAGTGAAACAACAGGAGCACTGGACTCATTTCCAATCTTACTACACCCAAAAGAAAAAAAGTAATGCTTCAATATTTATAGCTGGGAAGTGTGTTGTACAATCCTCAGTACTCCTCACTGATCTATTTTGGAAGACATTTTAGGTATTATGAGCATTGGTAAAATGATTAGAAAAAGTTCTTTTTTTTTTTCTTTTCTTTTTTTTTTTTTTCCAAGATCATTTAGTTGCAATTGTAGATATCCACGTCATCTCACTTTAAAAATACAGTTAACAAAAACAACTTAAGACTGAGGTTATAGACCCCAGTAAGTTCCCAGAAGTCCAGCTGAGACTCTCACTTGTTTCATTGTTAGCACTTTTTGTATTCTCCAACATGAATGCATTCACATCCATTTTATATCCACCTGTCCTTGTGCTCACATTGCCCTTCAGAAGAAAGGACCTTTTCCTCCTGGAGACATACTTAGAGAAATAAACTGTATCTTCAACGAGACTTTCTTTCACTACATGAAACTAGCAAAATCCTTTTAACTTCTGTTATGTGATGGGTTTCCCATTCTCTGGTTATTGTCCTAGTCCTTGCTTTCACTTATGCCAGTCTGAATTCACCTGTCAGTGGTGGAGGTAAATCAAGACCACTCCAACAGTACCTTGTGTAATCATGTCAATAGCTCTTTCTTTAACCACAAAACATACCCTAAATCCTTGGTAAACCTTAAAAAAAATGGCTTATGGGGATCACATGGACATGAAGTATTCTGACTGGTTGAAACCCAGACCCATGGGTCACTAAAGATTTGAACATCCTTTACTAGAGTCGTGTAAGTAATGTGCTCGTTTTTTCAGCCAAAGGACATGACTGACCTTCTCAGCATGCAGCTAAGCATAGCTCTTTCTTAATGATATTAATAAGAGAGAAATGTGGTAAGGATGGGACTTGTGGGAGTGGCTGTTCCAGGCCGAGAAATTGTACATTAACTTTAATAATACTGTGATAAATCAGTAATAAAAGCAGAAACTATTATTTGTATTTTTGGATCCTGAAACCTGGTGTCGACTTCAGACAAAGAAGCCTGTGTCCCTGCCCATCCTGTCCTCCCCTGACACGGGAGGAGCCCAGGATCTCTGCCAGCCATGTCCTCCTCTCGCCTTCGGTTTTTATAAAGCACTTCACGTACATAAATTTTTGCTTAACCTTTCATATTCAGTTATGTATTTTTTTTATATATATATTAAAAAACACCTACCCTGGAGTTGGAAGAGGAAACTGCAAGATGGTTTAATATTTCTCGCAATTCAGATGTGCCTGTCTGTTGTGGAGGATGCCAGGTGCTTCAAACACTGCCAAACATATGGCAAGGCTGCGGTGCAGCCGCCTCTGACGGGGAGCTGAGCTAATAGCCCCACATGCGTTTCATTTAAAAATATGGATGAGGATTCAATCAAAATGATTTTTGTCATCTTGGTCAGGACTGCATTCAATCTGCGTCGAGAGACATGAAAGGATGCTCTATTGCCCATATTTTATAACAATGACTCATTCAGCTACTATAATCCCACTCGGCTACAGCACAATACTATTCCTTGCCTGTTTCTTTTCTTTCAGCTGTAACTTTTCCTCTGCTACACACAAAACTCAATGGTTGTCAAGAAGGTCTTGTTAGCACTTGCTTTAGGGGCTACCTACTTATATCCAAGGCTTTGCACTTTCATACTGTTTTTCCCCTCCAACTCTGACCCTTTTTCTCCAAGTAAGAAAATGTGTCTCATCTTCCCCTTGCAGCTACAGGACAGGAAAGCAGCTACAGTCATAGATCTGTATGATACAACCTTCTTGCCTGATTTGTCTGATGAAAAATGTATAAGCAAGTAGAAAACATTATTATCCCAAAGCAATTCGTACACAAAAGCATTACAACCCTACTCACCCCAGCAGAGGCAGCAGACAACTCAGCTTTATTATTGTTATTTTGTTTAAAAGGGATTTACCTTCTATCGTGTTTTCCTAGACTGGTTCCAATGCTCATTAAAAGAATTGGATCAAAAAAAGCCTTAGTGAAACCCTAGACTGAGTGAACAGTGAATATTCTCACAACAAAATCAGAAATAATAGTAATTGGGAGCAATAAGCATATAAATTAATCTGTGGGGCTCGTTAGGTAGCATCGAGAAAGATATTCTCTGTCTCAAGAACTGGACTAGCTTAGATATTAAAGACATGAAGCAATTTTAGGAGAAGCAATCAGATTGAATGAAAAGGCTTTTCTGACCAAAAAAAAAAAAAAAAAAGTCATTAAATAATCAAACAGCCAGAGCCAGGTTGCACTTGTATCAGGATATGCAATTTCTCCTAAGTCAGTGGGAGAGAAAAAAGATGGAAATAATGATTATGTGCAGCCCATAAATAAATTAGTAAATTGTATTTTTTTTTTTTATATCTGCTACCTACCTCCCTGCCTCCTACCTTTCCTCCCACTAGTGCTGGGTGGGTGAGCTGCAGGATGTTGGCCCCCCCCGTGGGAACCCCCAGCCAAGCCCTTTGGACCCCTTTCTCCCCACCTAGCAAGGACAGGGTGGCAGGTGACAGGTCCCTCATGCCAGCTCCCTCTTGGCCTCAACACGGCGTGACAGCCTCCCTCCCCTGGGACATCCCAGACCTGAGAGGGGCAAGGCGATGGGGAGCACCAGCCACGGGCTATAAAGGCTTCCAAAAACAGAGCCTGGGGTGGGTTTCTTCAAATGGCTCCACACTCAGTTCTTGTCAGGCCGAAGGATGAGCACTGAACAGGATTATTTCAGCTAAATAATCAGAAGGCTGAAGTAAGTGGCTAGACCACAGGTATTTGGAGACAGTAACTGTAAACTTATTGTATGCACTGACTAAAATAGCTTCTCGGCAGCTGTAAGTTATTACATAAATGCTGGAATCTTACATCCCTTAATAACAGCCACCAAGGAACCAGCTCAAATTTACTTTTGTATCACGCACAGCTTTATGAAAAAATATTTTTAAAAAATTCCTCAGCAGATTGTTATAAGTTTTCTAAAGACACAGCATGTTACAAGAATCCAAGCCAGTAACACCAGGCTAGAGTTTATTAAAAGTCCAATTTTGATTTAGACCTATAAAATGTATTAAGAATATACAAGAAGAGGAAATATTTCTATACCTTTGTATATGCTCATCTCTTCCTTGCAATCAGAGCAGAACATGTGAATCAAAATGCTGATGTTTATGGGCAGTGGATGTGGCTCTTTCTCAGGCTGTGTGTGCGTGCAGGGAAGATATTCCCCTGGTTAGGGAATGCAGGTCTCTTGGGTCAGAAACCAGCTTGCCTCATGTGCTCTGCTTCCAAGGCAGGGAGAGGGGTGCCTCTGAGCCTCGCATCCTACTGTGCTCAGCGTGGGTGGAAATACAGCAGCTGGAGAGTGTTTAACATGCGTGCTTGTGGATACAGGCTACCTCTTACCAGCTAAGCCACTTCTGGGATCCTCCAATGTGAATATGTCTACTTTTATAGAAGCAGATCACTAAATAAAACAGGTGACAGTCTATTTCCATGCACTGTAACCAGCAAAGTACATGCTCCCACTCAGGAACAGCATGTTTTGAAAAAAAATAAATAAAAGAAGAAAGGTCCTCCTTTCTCTCTTGAACTGAGTAAACAGGACTGACACTCTATGATGTTCATACACCTAGCAGAATTACTTCTGTTTGAGATTATAATAAACAAAATGCAAAGCTGACTCAAACACTACAGAGTATACTTTCAAACTGAGGAACAGAGATGAGCTGAATACTAGAGGGACCAGGAGAGGCAGAGATGCTGATCAGATGTAAAATAGAAATCTGCAGCTCTATGAAGGGGACCAGGCTAAGGATGAGGTCCTGATATCAGGAGTTTAAGCCTGTGATGAGCCCTTTTGTTGTTTGTCTCCAGAAGAAGAAGGTAAGGCTTGTTCATTGTGTTCATTTGTATCTCAACCATATAATCTCATGCCTCAAGCTTTTCTGGGACTTTTAGGCAAAGAAATAGGGATTTTTTTTTTTATTTCCCTTCTTCCCACAGGCTTGAACTCTGATTTTTTTGGCTCCTATCTGAAGCATCAGATATAAGGCTCACCTAGAGCCTGGACAGGCTACATTGCTGCTTCTATTGAAATACAAATGTCTCAGGTGCCTGCAAGGTGTACATAGAAGGCTATACACACCACCTGCCAGATCGGGGTTTACAAAGGGATTTTCTTTCAAAATCAGATTGGTGGGAATGAGTGAATGTTACCTACCTTCCTCTGTAGGACAGAATGTGGTATAATTGTTAGGATCATCTGATAATTAACTAAGAGCATGAATGCTAATGAAAACTCAAATCAGCAGTGAAGCCCTTGACCCCCAGCTGTCTCTGCAATATGTGACAGTGTGTTGGGTCTTTTGCTACAGACCTGCCTGTTGTTACAGGGAGTTGGCAAACTTTCTTGGCTCTTTTGTGGCTGAACATCTATTGAACAGTCAAATGCACTAACAGGGGGCTGGGCACAGTAATCTAAATGGTCATTTTCAGTCCATGATCATGTAGTGACTTTACTTTTTTGCACAGGCTGTGCAGCTAGGTGGGTGATGTGCCACAGCAGGGGCATCATGAAGCAGCAGATGTTCAGTATGCTCGGTTTCCAAATGAGTGACCTGGTGGTCGTTCGCTAGGAGCTGAGGCCATGAGCATGTGTGCAATGCTACTGGGACAGACCTCCTGAACTACTAACAGTGATCTTTGCTAAAAAACAACAACAACAACAACAACAACAACAACAACAAAAAAAACAGTTTGAATATTCAGTATCTGCTTCACAAAAGGTTCTATTTCAATATGTCTTAAATATCGTATTAAAAGAATTATTCTGCTATTATCATTTAATCCAATGTGGTATGAACATGACATATGATGGCCTATGACTGAAAATTCCAGCTGCCTTTCTGGATTACCAGCATAAAGTTTTACAGCTGTATGTGGCAAGCTAGTGGGGTCAGCAAAAAAGAGCCTGAATTTTCTATGCAGATCAGTAAAGCTGCTGCTGAATTGTTATTCTTTCCCTTAGTGGGAGTCTCAAGAGACCAAATGAGCTGAATTATTTTCTCTTCAGTAGTGGACCCATTTCTCAAGGGAAAGGTCAAAAATAAGACATGGCAGGGAGTGTAGGAAAAGGGTTGGGCACACTTTGAAGTCTTCAGAGCTGTGTGGCAGTCGATAACTCAGGCATGAGGGTCCAGTTAAAGGGCCGTTCTGTTTCCCACTTTACAAAAACCCTTGCATGAACCTTCTTCCCATGGAAATACATTTTTAGGTGATCAGGCTGAAGCAGAATGAGGGTTATGCTTGGCAGCAGGTGGTTTCTTTGTAAATTAGCGACAAGAAGGAAGTTGTGTGTGTATCCCAGAGGACTAAACTCCTGCACAACCCAGCCATCACTGCCCTCCACACAAGCAAGGACCATCCAGGTTATGACACAGCAGAGTGCTCACAGCTTACTTGTGAGGTAGAGAAGCAGGTTCATAATACTAACATTGGTTGGTGAGAGCTTGGGGCTTCAAAGCATTACGCTGCATAAATCCAGAACAAAGAAACAGTCACTACCCCGAAGATTTGCTAAGTAGTAATTTAATCTGAGTAACCTCATCTAAGTGATTTACATTTTAATAAATCAGACTAGCAAAATGTGAATAATATAGAAGGCACAGACCTCATTTCATTTAATTTATTTATTCTGGAAAGGGGGAAGAGTATCCATTTAGGAAGCAGACTTTGGGTACATTGCAATCAGGTATGGTTGAGAGATATTTCACAAAACTAGGAACTGATACAATTTTTGTTGAATGCATTCTTTACAGTGATTTCACTTTATTATATTAGTTATCCATGGAATATACTAAACACTCTCTGAATAGTTATAACTGTTTAGAATTTTGAGCTAGAAAAATCACAGCTTGTGATGAAGACTGAAAAACTTCAAATGTGGAAAATATAACTACCCTCCCAACACTGAATAGCTTTTTTTTTTTTTTTTTTTTTTCTGAAAAACAGCCAGCAAACCCACCCTAAATGGCTTTAAAATTACATTGAGGAACACAATCGCTATATATTAAAAAGGTTGTCACGCACAAAAAAAATCATTCTTCTCAAAAAAGGCCAACTTCTGTTCAGACGCAATGAATGGTTCAGCTACAACACAACAAAGGGGGCAGGAGTCCGGCCCTCCTTCCTTGGGCAGCACTTTCACAGAAAACAAATGGGTTGTTTCCTGGGGAAGATCAGGCGACACATGAAAGCTAGGCAAGGAGTAGATGGGAATAGTGAAGAAGCACCAGGAAAGGCAGGAAAGAGAGGACTTCAGCCATGAAAAGCCGGCTGTTAATAAGCAGTAGCAAGGTAGCCCTCTAAACGTGATCCTGTGTAATTAGGTGTGGAGCTGCAGGGAACCTGGCACAGAGAGGTACAACTTCTCAGTTTTGAACAGTGAAATGAACCCAACCACTCAAAGTCTGCTATTTTCCTTCTCTTTCAACTTGTACTCCACATCTGTAAACATGCTCATGTGGGTGAAATATTCTTCCTCTCTGAGCAGTGGTCCTCACAGATGCTTTGTTTCTTAGTGGGACTCTCTCCACACCATGGTGTCATCGCCAGCCTCCCCATGAACAAAGGGAATGAGGGAGAGAGAAGGGAGGAAAACCATGATTTGCATCACAGTCGCTCCTCAAGGCCCCCCATAGGCCGGGCTGGCCCAGCAGCTCTGCCACGTGTGGGGCACGAGCAGGGTGCCAGTGGAAACAGGAGAGATGGGGAATGATGGTGAGGAAAGGTGGTGAGGATGGGGAAAAGGGACTGAACAGGCTGATCTGGTAACTGGAGGTTCATTTAAGCAATCTTGTTTAAAGCAATTTAAGCAATTTTGTTTAAATGACAGATGGGCCTTCTGATGGGAGCCTCTTTTGTGGCCTGGCCAGTCAATGGCACAGCTGGGGATAAAACCCAGGGGTGAGATGTCCACCCCTCCTCCTGTGTGGGATCAAAGGGCTGGAGAATGGGTAAACCTTGGCTGCAGAATGGCAGGGCTCTCAGGCAGGTCATGCAGGGACAGCCAAGTGCCGCCCCAGAGGCTCTCTGGATGCTTCCAGGTCTGGAAGTGTGCGGTGACCTCCTGGTGGGACGGTGCCTGGGCACAAGCGTGCACTGGGATGCTGAGCAGGGCAATCCAGCAAGGACAGAACAAATCACTCTGACCTGGAGCTGCAGGGGAGCCTCTACAAACCCAGAACAGGAAAGGATTTAAGCCACTTTCCTGACCTGACCTCTGTGCTGAGCTTCTGCCAAAGTTATCACAATTCAAATACTTCCTCTGTGTGTGTGTCTGAGTGTCAGCACTGGGTATTTGACTCTTTCAGTAACAATTTCTGCTCAGACAGCTTTTACCATCTCAGCTTTTCTCACTCCTTCTGACATAAAATACCTTATTAGCAGCCCATTAATTACAGCAAGCATTTGAAGGCTAGGGATGAAGTAAGAACAGCTGAAGCAGCCATAGGAATTTAGGGAAGCAATACAAATTGAATTATCCCAACTGCAAGCAGAGGTTTGTTCTCTGGAGTGTCACTACCACAGAATCGAGGCGATCTGTTCCAGCTCCCAGCTCCAAAGCAAGGCTGCTGATGCTCAGCCTCTCCTGGCAGATGTTCTTCTAGGTGGTCCTTAACAGGCTCAGTGATGGAGATCCTGCAGGCTGCCTCTGCAGCCTTGTCCTGATGGTGAGAAGCATTTGCTTCAGAGGCTCACTGCTCCAGAGGGTCCAAATCTGGCTTTGACCTTAGGCCATCTTGAAAAAAGTACTCCTATGTTTTACCTTTTTCTTTTGCAAAAGTGAAAACAAATAAACTGTCTCCTCCCTGATAAGATGTGTTTTAATGATGATGAGTTTCACACCCTTTTGATTGCTCTCCCAAATGTCTTCTGACACTTGTTCCTACCTCCTGTACCAAAGGAGGAGGTGTGATATAACCAGCAACCCAAAAGAAAGCAGCAACTGTAGTTCTTGACTGAATGCCCTCTCTTTCTAAGCACTGTTTTTAAACCTTTATTTTCCCAGGAAGAGCAATTTTACCAAGTGCTTGGTAAAGCAGAGGAGTATGAACTCCTCAGCAGTGAAGTGAGTGATCTATCAGGTGAAAAACAGCAGGGATGGGATTTCTATTAGTAAGGCTGATTCAACCTTTCCTACTCATGAAGATTTTGATGGATTATGTGATATCAAGTCAAGCAAATGTACACACCATTACATTAATGCAGTAAGATGTTCTTTGGCAGCTTATCCCTACGGACCTCTGCAGGACTGTGAGGGTGCTAGCAGCGCTGTCCAAGTCTAAAGAACTTCGATGACAGTAGAATGGAGACATCTGAAACTATTGAAAAAGTATGGGTTCAGCTGAGTGGAGCACATCACTGTCCAGGGATGTGTCTTCTTTATACCCACCCAAACACTTCTGAGTGGAAATTAGGTAGCCAGCATTGTGCTGAAAAAGCACTAATTTTGCTGCTCTAGGGACATGTATCTCCCTTTTGGGAAGGAATGCATTGCTACATTCACCAGTCTTGAATCAGATGTTGAGACTGTGTAGATCTGATGGAGAGGGAACATGTTACACTCCAAATGAAACAAAATCAAACAAGAGGGGTTTCTGTCTTCTGCAGCCAGAAAGACAGAGCCTGCAGAAATTATAATAAGGCACTGCTGTGGCTCATTGTATCAATAATAATTTGCCCAGTATCTGGGAATCCTGCTGGATTTATCTGTTGTTTCTTGTCTTACATTTAATATGCAAGAAATCTGGGACAGAAATCATCTTCTCTGTTTGGACTGGAGGCATCAAGCTCTGAAAGTGCTAATTGCTGCCCTAATATAAACTAATAAGCAATAATAATCACCACATAATGACTGGATATTGGGAACGATGGCAGGGCATGCTGTTCTCTCTAGGAGCAATTGATGGTGTAGGAAAATTGGGTAATCATCATCTACTACTGCTGAATGGAGCAGAAAAGGGTACGTCCTGTATTTATATTGGTTGGGGTGCTCACCAGTTTATCTATGAAGTCAGGCTTGCCAGCTCTTGAAATGCAATTTGGGAGATAACTGGATCAGTTCTTCCCAACGGATGTAAAGCAATGAAGGCTCTGATGAGAGACAAAGGGAGAAGGATTTGGTCAGAAGAACATAAGTTCCAAATTAAACACAAGGAGAAAAAAAAAAGAAAAAAGAAAAAAAAAAGCTCAAAGAAGGGCTTTAGGAAGGAAGGGGGGAGAAAGACAGAGATAAAGAAAAATAAAGGGATACTGTAGAGCATGGTTGTCTGTTAGAGTGCATGTCGTTGGGCATGGAAATGAAAGGAAGATGTCGTCATCCTGTTTTCTGTGCACTGAATCTTTAAATTGTAGATGAATCTCTTTCCCTGCTGTGGGGGCAGCTCCGAAGCAGCTGCTGTCTTGTGCTTCAGTGCAGAAGCAGAATAGTGCCAGAGCAAGGTGCTTTCTTCCTCTTTGCTGACTATATCTTCTTTTAAAAATATTTTATTTGAATTTATTCTTTGCAATCATAGAATCATAGAATATCTGAGTCGGTAGGGCCCTACAAGGATCATCAAGTCCAGGTCCTGGGTCCCCAAAGGACCACCTTCCCCCCCCAAAAAAATAATAATTAAAAATAAAAATAAAACCATGTGTTGTCCAAATGCTTCTTGAACTCTTCCAGGCTTGTTGCCATGACCACTGCCCTGGGGAGTCTGTCCCAGTGCCTGACCACTCTCTGGGTGCAGAACCTTTCCCTAATCCAGCCTGACCCTCCCCTGTCCCAGCTCCATGCCATTCCGTTGGGTCCTGTCGCTGTCCCCAGAGAGCAGAGCTCAGCTCCTGCTCCTGGTACCCAGGGCGGTACCATGCACCAGCAAGGCTGGACATCAGCACACGTGTACATCCATGCTGCAGCATCACATACACACACAGCTTTCTCTCACCCCTGTTTGGGTTATCTCCATCCCTACTCAACCTGAAAATGTATCATCAGTAGTCAGTTCAGAGCATCATGCCCTTACGCGTGGTCAGAACTGCTCAGATTGCCGCTTTTCTTGTTCATCTCCATTTTGACAGAGCCAGAAATCAGTGGGGTCATAGGCTTAGCTTCTGCCTTGGACTCCCTGGAATATTTCTCCCCATACACTGCATGCTGTACAGTACACATGCCCCATTTCTCTATGAAAGTCTCTGCCTTCTGCATAATTTCATGCAAATGGAGTCACTGCACCGCAGACCTTTAACTTGTATTAACCCCCTCAAATATCACTTGCAGTAGAATATCCTAGGGGTTATTCTCATTCCACTGTGAATTTACCCAGAAGCTAATATTCATTCATGTATTTTTTTCTAAAAATGCCATAATAGCCTAAGTGCACACTTTCATCCACTAACCTCATATTGATGGAGACAGCACAAAACTCACAGGGCTAAATTCTAACCTGAGTTCAGCTTGTAGACCTCAGTGCAGTTGTATGCATAGAGCTGAGCTCCAATTTTGACTCATACATGAGAAACAGAAAGACTGTAATATGTACTTGTTGTGACTATGCAGGAATTACACATATGAAAAATTACAGTGGTGCAAGTCTATCCATCAAGAAAATGACAGCCTAAGGAAATTGTATCTTTCAGCCCTTCTTCCCCATCAGCAACACGAATTGTTTTGAAAACATTAAGTCTGACTACTCACTGCACTGGCTCCCTATAGGGCTTCTCTTCAGATTCATGTTCCCATTAAATGGCTTAAAAATTGTGGAGGTAAGGAATGCACTTGACTACTGAATTGCTTTGGCATGAGGTATTCCTCTGTAACAAGAAATAATGACTTTTGTGCAAGATAGAAAGCTTTACAGGAATCAGAGCCAATGCTGTGGATGTTTGAAGTGGCCTGCACATTTGACAAGGTCAATAATCCACTCTAATTAGTAAAAAGAAAAAAAAAAAAAAAAAAAAAAAAATGAACAAAAAAAAAACTAGAAATTAAAAAAAAAAAAAAAAAAAAAAAAACAACTAGAAATTAAAAAACCTAGAAATTAAAAAAAAAAAAAAAGCATGGAATTTTTAACCTTCTAGAAATGTCTATATGCATGCAATAAAAGTAATACTATTAACGGCACATGCCCTTATATTCTGTGCCCTCAAAAAGCATTTCAATGAAAGCATTCAATGACAGTGGAGGGAATATATATGAGCTTGAACAGAGTGAAAAAGAAGATTAGCAAATGACACACAAAATAAAAGGAAATGTATGGTCTTTCAGCCTCCAGGTCACTGGGTTAAATCAAACTTACATGAGCAGTGGTGGAGGTCACTGCTATTTGATGGCTTGGTTGTCAATATGAAGTTGGCTTCTGAGCCGTGGGCCATCAGGACTGTTCCTCCTTCCCAAGAAATGAAGGTACAATCTTGTTTTTATAATCCCTTATCCTTTGCACATTTAAATTCCAATAGCATTAATATTTGATAATTCCTGGTACATGCACATACCTCTTGAATGCTTTATTACCTTGCAACTCACACAGAATCATTACAAAACAAGGGTGCAGTAAAACTGCATTTGGTTTTACAGCATCTAACAAATTCTTTTCTTTGGTGGAAATAAGCATGCAGGAAACAAACTAGTAGAAAATCAGACCATATCTCTAACAAAATTTCTTAATCAACTGAAAGATCTCTGATACCTTTATCTTTAATTAAAAACTCTGGGGTACACTTACAGTGGCAGTAAAAATATACAAAATGTTTATGGAAAGAAAATGATACGTAAAAACTCAAGTGACTAACAGAACTTATGATTATAGTTGTGGAGGGGTAGACAGACCGTCCTTCAAACTTTCTAGTTTTAATCCTATCATATTGTAATCCAATTGTCTATCTGCAAAGTATGATATTTTTTCACACCTTGCCTTTAAAAAGCAATAATATATTTTCAGCTACAAAAGACTTCGCAAAAGTTTACTGAGAACATTGAATTTTCAATGGGTATTTTCATTTTTTATGAGATTTTTTTTTTTCAGTCATTAATTTAAGCCAGCAGCATGCAGGCTGTCTGCAGCAAGTAAAATATTCACAACTACTAAGTGGAAGAAAGGTAACAAAACTTCTCAAAAAAGCAAACTTCAGTTTGCCTCTGCAAAACCCATCTATGTCACACATGCAAAAATGACGAGTGGAATGAGCTTTTATTATTTTTCAGAAAATAAAATCCCATTCAATGGCACTCCTTGTCAAAAAATACACATTTAGTAATCGAGTTGGAGCCCAGAAAGCATGAGAGCAATATACTTTAAAAAGAAAGGCTCTGCACCATGCTTGAATAAAACATGTTTTCACTAGCAACCTACTCATGTCAGCAGGACAACTCTTGCTTCTGTGGAGTCAGTAGAGGATCTCTGCAGTCAGGCCCTAAGTAGTCAAATCAGTTTAAAGAGTTAAATAAAGGGAATTTAATGTTTTTAAATGCATTCTCCTGTAACTTCTTCCCCTGGGGGAGATGCGAGCAGGGCTGCTTCAGGCCAGGCAGCAGGTGGGCAGGTGCTTTGACCTAGCACGGTCTTGACCTAACATCTGCAGCTATTTATCAGTGGTATTTTGTTGCCTGTCATTTACGAGAAAGTAAAATATGCAAAATGACCTTATCTCCTCCCAGCCCATGCTCTTGTGCTTTGCCTTACACTCTCCTGCACTCTTGCATTTTTTTACACCTCTGCAAACAGTAGTATGGCTTGGTCACAGCCCAAAGCCCAACATGTGCTTGTTGACTGCCCTGTTCAAAGTGGAAAGTTGAGAAACAAATTGTCCAAACTCTGGTAACCAAATTCAGGCCCGGCATGAGCAGGTGAAGCAGGCCTTGAGGCCTGTGACCACTCACTTAGCTACACAGGGCCTGGAATTGCGCACAACCAGCTGTGAGCCTGCCCACACACTAAAGTGCATTTACATGACTTGATATGAGATAAAAAGGCCTTAAAAGTAAGAGGAGAAAGGGCAGAAGGGTAATTATTCATTTTTAAATGCTTTTAATGTCATTCAATATGATTTGGACTCATTTCTGATCACAGTCCTCTGACTACAACTGTGTGGAGAGTAAACTCACTGTCACAAACTTCATAGGGTTATCCCAATGCTTGGATGGACATTCTGCTTAGACTCCTACGCTATTTTTTTTTAATATATTTTACCTTTCTAATTTATCCGTAGTTATGGCCACTCTAAAACCAAGGTGAGTGACTTTACATGATTTAGAGTTGCGTTTCTACAGACTTCCATATAACCTCAGGCTGTGACCTCTCCTTTGGTGTCTCAGTTCCACAAAAATTGCTTGTATGAGCAATATGGGCACCAGCAGGGTAGCAGCAGCGGGATTTTGTTGTCAGACATTATCAGATAGATAGCTTTAGGCCAGTCTTAGTTAATGGAAGAGTGACACATACATGCATACAGTCCACCCAGTGTCAGACTCCGGAAGGAACCAGCAAGACAGGGACTGCATCTCACTCTTCAGTTTGCTGCTTTGCTCTTACCTGCCCCTACATCAAATATATCAGCCTTTCAATACCAGACCTGCATACAGCTTTTTCTTTTCCTGGCTCCTCTACTCAGAAGGACTCAGCATTCTTTCCACTCAACAGTGAAAAGGGCTAAGAAAATACCCAAAGATGCATTAGATTGCACAGAAAATTATGAGCTGAATGCATTCTAGTATTTCAGGAAACAGGAGGACTTGTGAGGAAAACTTTCCTCGTGATTGTTCACTGCTGGATTTCCAGCTCCTTTGTCCAAGGCATCTGCACTTAGCTGTTAACTGCCCCCCGATAAGCCCCATCACCCTGCCCAGTGCAGCAGATCCACATGCTAGCTGCCAACAGTTGCATAAAGACTTGTGAGTGGGCAATAATGCCAGCTGGTGCCAAAGTTAACATTTTGCAGCGGGGCTGGAGATTGCACAAAGAAAAGGGAAAGCAGTCATCACCACCCCGTTTTACAGACCACAGACCCAAAACAAGGTCATGGGAGAGATCTGTATCTCTGGCCAGAGCAGCAGCAGGATTATCAGGCTGCCCTCTTTATGTATTACCCAGAAAATTCTCCAAACAAACCAGAATTGTACAGGAACATGATGTTCTCTTATGAGAGGAATGGCCTTAAAATACTTACTCATTTTGCTTGGCATTCTGTTCTCCCCAAGCAATTTTATTGTGTGGAGTATTTTAAAAAGATTCTTCATACGATGGGAAAAATTCTCTGTTTTCAACAGTGAGAAACCAAGTGAACAAATTATATACTTTCATTTCTACAAACAAACTGCCTTTAGTACCTGCAGTTGGGAGTACTGCAGCAATATTGGGATGAATTGATCCATCTGCCCTCTGACAACGATCTTTTCTATACAATGCTATATGCTGCAAAATTTTATAAGCATTTATTTTAAATATGCTTTGCCTTATAAAAGTTTCCTTGGCACAGGATTTCATCCACATATTTTGAAATGTCTTTAGTAATTTATTCTTAAGTCCATCCATATCAATGTTTAATTGTGGATTTTAGGGGGGCGTATAAAGCATTTCAGACACAGTCAACTTTAAATTCACTCAGCGTGGCTACACATTATCTATGGGAGGATAGTTGTGAGGAGGAAAGTGGAGGTTTGCCAGATATATATTGCTCAAAGAAGGTTTAAGTTTGTAAGTGATGGAATTCACACAGTCTAAGATAACGTCTTGAAAACTGGGTCATACAGGCTTGAACCTGGCCCCTCTTACAGAGTCCACAAACTGCTTCAGATTGCCAGCCAGTTTTATGGTCAGCCAGTCTGGAGACTTATAGGTACTGTAATGATGATGATCAGAAACCATGAGGTCAGAAGCCCGGCCCCACAAGGAGGTCTGAAGATACGGTTCCTACATTCTGTGTTAGAAAACACATCAAAGTGACTTGGAAGAAACTCTGCATCCTTTCAGCCACCCTGGAGATGATATTGTCAAGCTTCAGTGTGATAAATCCAATGTGAAAATGCTCAGCAATGTAAGGGCTCAACAGCCCTGCCCTATATTCTTGTTTCTGGTAGCCATTTTTTAAATCTGTCTGTAGATGAGGGAGTTAAATGTTAAATTTCACCTCCTTCCCGACTCACGTTACAAAGCTTATCTAATTCACATTTATGTGAAGTCTGATTCCCCTGCTAAGTGCTTTTACTCTCCCACCCAATTTGGCATACAACGAACAGTGCACAAAATAGCTTTAATTGATTTGTACAGGTATTAAAACAGATTATCATCTACACAGATTTGGAGAGCAGTCACTGTGTGTTAGCCAAATGGATGATGCAAACTATAATTATTTACAGAGGGTTTCTGAGAGCTGGGTATTAGCAGACAGTAGGCCATGTTAGACAGCATAAGAATTTCACGTTTACCCATCAGATGACAAAGAAGGTCCAAACATAATCAGGAGATGAACTGAATATCCAGGAATTAATTATTTAAAACATCAGCATGGTTATTAAGAATAAAATTTTCATACAAAGGCTCTTGATCTTAGCTATTCCTGCAAATGGTATGCATGATGAAATGCATACATTTCCAGTGCAGACCAGAACTTTCTACCCAGGTGCAAAATGAAGTGCCTTATGCAGAAGGCACAACCAAGCATATGTGTGTAGCTCTAGCTAGAAATCCCTGCTTTAAAATCCATGCCTGCCAATTTCTGGTGGTGAATATCGACGTACTGGCATATGGCTGATAAATACGCAATGCAAATTGCACCAAATTCCCACCTTCAGCATGCAATTAATAAAGGAGAGGAAAGCACAAGAGAGGTAACCCCTCTCCTGGAAGGGCTGTTGTCCCTTATTTTGGGTCATTATTTTGTCCCTTATTTTTTATTTTGGAATACTATCACCCATCCATCCCACCCCACACCACCAGCCTGGCACGGGGATGGCAGGATGGTCGTGGGCTCACGTTACAGCTCCAACCTGATGCAGTACCAGACCATGCCAGCTGCCCGTGGAAGACGACAAAACCAGGACAGGCACGCAGTGATCTTTCTGTGCAGCATCCACAGTGGCCGCGCTTTTATAATAAATGAAATTGTGGAAAGAAAATGAAAAACCTTGCCTGGAGAAAAAGGAGGCAAGCTGTGAAGATGTTGAGTAAAAGACTCCCTTTTGTGCACAAAGGGGGGAGGTTGTTTTTCCAAGGGCACGGGACGCTTTTACATGATCAGGGCTATAGAAACTGCAAAAGAAATTGTATAGTGTGTTCTTTAATCAAATGCCTATGACAGCTGAATTAAAACATTATTTAATGGAGTTTGCTCTGAGATTTGAAGTTTGTTTCTCTTTGTTCCGCAGCCCAGGAGACCACTCTTTCTTTATGTCTCCCTGATGTATGAAATCACTGCAGTGTCCCTCACACTGCTTCAGGAATAACGAAGGCTGGAAAAATACTTTTCTCAGGTAATAAACTCATAGCTGGCCTGATTTTTTTTTCCCTTTTATAATGAATATGCAGCTGAACAGTCAGTCTCCTTATTCAGCAATGACCAGTGCACAGTTCTGACCAAAACCCTGTTGTTTCAGCTGATTTTGAAAGGTGTCTGTTCAGAAAAAAGTAAACGCCACAGAAACTCGCTCCTGTGAGTTTTATGCTATTGCACAATAACAGACAGAGCTTTTAGGCTTTGACTAAATAATAAGTCTTGAAAGATAACTAGTGAAAAATACTTACGTTACAAACTTTAAGGGGACTTTTCACACATTGTTAGCTGCTTACTCACATCATTGCACAGAGGTCTGAGGACAAAGTATTAGTGATAATTATTGCTCTCTAAAAACATACAAAAACATTCAGGAAATGTTGGGCTTGATGTTCAAATGCTGAATAATTTAAAATATTGATTATTCTATGGTATCATTAAAAAGAAAGAAAGAGAAAGAGAGAAAGAGAAAGGAAGGAAGGAAGGAAGGAAGGAAGGAAGGAAGGAAGGAAGGAAGGAAGGAAGGAAGGAAGGAAGGAAGGAAGGAAGGAAGGAAGGAAGGAAGGAAGGAAGGAAGGAAGGAAGGAAGGAAGGAAGGAAGGAAGGAAGGAAGGAAGGAAGGAAGGAAGGATGGATCAAACACTTCCCAGAAAAGTTCTGAGAAGTATTAACCAGCTCTAGAAAGGTACCAGGATGGGTTTCATAGTTACAGAATTTATTGTATACCTACATGATTTTTTCATCCCCAAGAACCTCAAAAGGCTTTATAAACCAGGAACGAATTTTATCTCATGGTTATAGAAAACATGCAGTTTCTGCTTTCAAAACCCCATTCTAGCTTCTAGGAAATGTCTCCTTGAACTAAGGTCGGCCACTTTTTCTGCAATGCATGGGCTGATGTATCGTGTGCAGGTCCGGAACAGTCCTCTCCCATCCTCTGGCCTGATCTTCCTTATTATATTATGTTCCCTCCTTAGCTAGTGGAATAAAGGAAATCTGATCAAATTTCAAAGGCTGAAATACTTACCGTACAAATTAAAAGTGTAAAATTAAAACTGATTGTAGTAAACTCAGATTTTATTCAGAGATGTTACTGGTACTAGTTTTAGAAATCAGTGAAACTAAAAAAAAATAAAATAAAAATATTGTCAAATAAAATCTTACAGTGAAATTAAAAATTTCTGCTGAAATTGGAAAATAACCTATTATTGTGTAGTAACACAGTTTTGAAAACAATGCCATATAACCTTTAATTACTTCAGTTTAAATGTATTTATTTATGGTACTCACCGCTGACCTATTCTTATCTTACGATCTTTTTATAGGCAACTGTTTTTTCCACAGTAGCCCTTCTTCTGTGGATAGAGAGGTTTGTACTTTTATTATGACTAAAGTGCAGGTATAGCTTTGTCAAGACAAAGTAATTACATCAAACACAGACCTGATCTAGTCTAATAATGACAAAGCTACACAGCTGAAATGCATGCTCCTCTCCTCCTGGGAAATCTAAAACCCACAGAGGTGTTGCTTCAGGTAAATACATCTTAGAGGCTTTCTGGTTTCGTTGCTCACTGTCATTACTAGAAGAGGACGTCATGGGACAGAATTTAAACTTTTTTGGAGAGCAGACGACATAGAATTGGCCTTATTTTGTTTTTTCTAAAGTTACTTGGCACTGTGGATCTCTAAATAAATATAAAGTCATTCACAATCAAACAGGCAAGCAAGAAATGACAAGTGTTTTGACAGTGCTCAAAATACTTTGAGGTATTTTTAGCATATTTCTGAGTCGTATTAGCTTAACCTGTAATAGAATATAAATGAGCCCATATGGCAGAGATGTAATTATGTTCCATGTGAGAAATCCCTGTGGTAGATTTGGGGAAAAAAACTCACCACATGTGCCTTCTGGAGGGCACGATTTACACATGATTACCTACTCATTTGCATCGAGAAGAATATGAAGTAACACAATGCTAACAACACTGTAATGAAAAGGGCAAGCAAAGACTCCAGATCCCTGGGGGTGCTGATCCCTCTGACTGACATCCAGTTAGGAGCAGGGAATTCTTCCCTTTAGGGAGTACATTTTATGAAGCGATCTTTGATTATGTGGGCACAGTAATCACGAGTCTTAATTATTATTACTGTGAGAGAATGGGCTACAAATCTCCAGGGAATGTCTCTGTCACAGATACTTTGCCGGCGATTGCTGAAAATGAGTGTTTTCCCAAGGATCATTTTCATTCCAACCTGATATTTAGCTGAAGTTTCTTTGACTACTAGTCATGAAACATTAAATATAGATTAGAGGCAGAGAGATGTTGAAAGTTAAAATTCACCGGAGGTGCACACCCGTGCACTTGAGAGACAGCCCCAAATGTTGTCCAGATGTTGTAGCAACAAGGCTGAGGGTTCCCAAGCTGCAGCACAGCCACAACAGAAGAGAAAGTGGATGTTTAGCATTCCACCGGCCTTCTGTTTAGTTTACTTGTAGTGTATTAATTTAGCAGAAAGTCCTAACAGCCTGTTAGTGGTAGATGTTACCAAGTGTACACTACCCTGAAAGAATGAAGAAATTCTTTTATAGCAATAAAGGGAGTAATTCAAAGCATGTAATTGATTTTCCACATTTTCAAACTGTGATAAGACTAAGCTTTAGCAACAGAAACATATGTTTGCAGTTTTGTCAATGTTCCTCAATGAAAAAAAAAAAAAAAAAAGGACCTATAACTTATTGGTTAGATTGTTAACATGCATTGGGCATTTCAGTGGCTATTAAAGCACTTGCCAAAATAATATCATCTTCTCAACAGACTCAGAGGTGGTAGGGATTGTTTTATGCCACAGGACATGTTTTCGTGATTATCAAAACTAATTCTTTTTGCAGAGGAACGTGACAGAAGAACATCACGGCTTTCATAATGAGCTATTGTCACATTGATATGCCATCCTTCCTTACCTCCTCCATCCTTTTCACTCCAGAATGGCTTCACCGCACAGCTCCTGTCTTTGCTTACCCTTGCAGCATCCTAGCCCACCTGCTGAGCAGCGCGGTGTCTGATGGCCATGCTGCCGCCCCCCGTCTTCACACCAGGCGTTAAGGTCCACTCTGAAGCTCCCTGATAACATCCACCAGAAGAACTCAGAGCAGAAGCATTTGAGTAATTTCCAAATGTCAGGCAGTGCACTGCACGACAGCAGCAGAAGGCTCAGGTGAACTCCTGCAGCTGTCATTTCAGATAGAGTTTAAGTCCAGAAGCAACATTTAGATTTATTTAACCTGGCCTTTTGCCTCAAACAAGCCTCAGAATTGTATCAGGAATACCTGCATCAAATATAATAATTCGATGATGTGAAAGAGCTTATATTTTGGAAAAATAGACTCTCTGAATTCAAAGTCAAGTAACAGAGTTTCCAGCAAAACCTTTCAATGTATCTCTCATTCAGCAGTTTTACTGTTAAAAATACATGCTTACTTACATATTAACCATGTCAACATTTATCAGTAGAATTCAGAAAGGTATTTGTGTTCTCCTGACACCAGAAAGAAGACAGTGCAGAGTGTTATGAGCAAACTACAGAGCCAAGCCCCAGGCACTTGTCATGATGTTTTAGCAAGAGGTCACTTTCCTGTCCTTACAGGAAACTTTACAACTTCAGTCCTCTTCCCATCTTGCATTGTGAGAAACCTAAGATGCTTAGTAGCTCCTTTGTGGGAAGAAAAAAAAAAAAAAAAAAAAAAAAGACACAGCCTCAGAATTACCTTATTTATCAGAACAAGCAAGGAAGGTATGGTAAATTTGAGTCCTGAGTCCTATTCCTGATCTCTTGGCCTTGGAACTAACATCTGAACACAGATTTTAAGTCCTGCTAGGCATGCTAATCCCTAACATGCAGCCTTAGATTCCCCTTATATTTCAACAAATACTCGTGGAGACCAGCATAGGCTGAGATGGCAACACTCATCGGGACCCACCAGAGAGCTGCGAAGCTTCCAGTGGCTGATGTAGTTACAGTGGAGAAAAAAACAGAGGTTCATGTCACCACATGTCATTTGCCCCGACTCTCGTGATAGAAGATTTGCCAAAGCAAGAAGGAAACAGCTTGGAGGGATGCCTGCCCCCATTTGCAGCATGGGGGTAAGAAAACCATCTTTTGGCATGGTGAGGAGTTGGCAAGGCTGACTGAGAATCAAACAGGGCAAGGGGGAAAAACCCCCAAAGACTGGAAGCGAGCTGGTTCACGTTTACTCCCTCAGGACAGCACAGAGCATCCCCCACAGTGGATGACTTCACAGGTTTTACACCAGGTAAGCAGGCTTCAGGTAATAGGAAATGGGGATACAAGACCCTTTAAACTGAAGTCTATAGGTTTGAGTTTGGCAGATGAAGTATCCAAGTTTGTCACTATCTCATGACCATTTGGTGCCAGGTATCAGCAGATGATGCTCTTGTGTGACGACTTCACAGACAAACACAGTGGAGATCAGCATCTGAATCAAGGCAGGTACCTGGAAGTGAAGGAAAGGGGACTACAGAGGCCAGGGGTCCCCTCTGGGCCTCCATGGGCAAGGATGGTTCTTCTAGAACTATGGTGGGCAATGAGTTTGTGAAGCCAGAAGCTGGAGCTTCCAGCACAAAGAGGGGTTTTAAAACACATGAAGTATGGAGAATGTCTGAGTGACGTGCTTGCTGCCCCCTTTCCCCACAGGAACTGGTATTTGTAGAGTCACAAGGCTTTTCTTCTACAAAACAATAAAACTAAAAAGGCAAAATGCCAGTGAATTCATTCTGCTGTTTAATCTGACAGCCTGGAAGAAACAGAAAAACAAACAAAATCCCCAATGGTTGCTCCATCCCATCCCTCCTCCATACGTGCCTCCTCCCTTTCAAAAGCTATGCACAGAGAAAACACAAAAGGAATGCTGCTGACTTCCCCAGGGTTTAGAGAGCTGTTTGCAGTGACCACTGCAGGCACTGTTGTTTGTGTGGATGTTTTAACAGAGACAGAAGGTAACTGCTCAGCTCCAGGTTCCAGCAGGTTGTGAGGCCTTTGCCAGTAGGTGTGTGAAGTGCAAAGGATACTGTAGACTGTGCAAGGCTCCCTACACAGGGACAATGGGAATGGAGGGGGCTCTGGTCTCTCTATATATAACCAAACACTTGATAATCTCTGCTCTTGCTGGTTTTTACTTTCAGTTTGCACTTAAGAACTCCAAATAAACAGAGCCTTCATACAAGAACCCTCTTCAACAGAAAAAAAAAAAAAAAAAATTTGCTGCTTTCTAGCCTCTTTTGTTGTTGTTGTTGTTTTGCTGTAGTTTAGAATATAACTTTAAAAAAAAAAAAAAAAAAAGAAAAGAAAAGAAAAAAGGGAAGAGATACAGGAACTGCATGTGCTTCACTGCAAATGCTGCTGATGTAATTCTCTTTGAAGTGAAAAGCAAAACTCCTTTGGAAGTTAATAAGAACAGGATCAGGCCCTCCACACTGAACATGCACTGAGAGCAGATAAGATCTCAAATCACTCAGAGCCAAGCATGTTATTTGTGCAGCATAGGCAGGCTGAGTCAATCTCTGAATATTTTTAATGGGTGTCAACGTGAAGTGTTAATTCCACAAGTTATGTTGTTTTGCAGTTTGCCTGTGCCTGCTCTCCAGACTGCCTCCATGGATGGTACACATCCCCTTACTGCCTGTGAAGAAAAGCTATTTCCAGAACTGCTGCAAGAAAAAAAAAACAGTTCTGAGAAAATATAAAATGGAACTTTTACAAAGAATTGGAAAAACAAATGATGGTAGAAATACCTTCTAGACATTCATGTTAGCAGTATGCATGGAAGTGAAAGTAGCTCCATTTCAAGTAGGGATGACAACTTCTTTTAAAAGACCCCAAAATCAAAACAAGCATTTTGCAACTGATCGTTTTTGAGAAACTAATCTTGTTCTCCTTTTTTTTTTTTTTTTGACAAAACAGAGGAGAGAGGTACTGAAGAGTCAAAGATCCTTAGAAAATATCTGCCCCTGGATAGTACCGATATACTCTTAATAAACAAGATCAGAAAAACATCGAAAATATTTTTAAACCCGATGAACTGAGCTAAGCACTGTGAACAGCTTCTGAATGAGAAATTTTTATTTGTGCCTTTACGTTTTTCAGTCCCCAGGATCTCAAAGTAATTCCGAATGCATCTTGAACCCAAGAAGAAATTATGGCCCTACCGAGGCCAACGGGAGACTTGCTATTGCCTTCTGCAGGATCAGGATTTACCCTTACTGTAAAGGCATCTTAAGAAACGCTGGGCCCAATTGCCCACTTCTATGGAAAAAGTCAGCTGGAAACACAGCAAAGCCTACCACACAATTTCCTTTTCACTCTCCCCTGAGGGGAGATTTTTAATCTCAGAGTGGAAAACAGGATCCAGGGAAAGCCAAAGGAAAGCCTGTGGTTGCCATCCAGAAGGAGCTCCCTGACCCACCACGGCCGCAGCCCTGTGGCCCACCCCTGCCCTGGCCCCAGGCCTGCCCAGCGCCCCAGGGCCAGTCTGAGGGGGAGGCTGGGCACCGGAGAGGCTGCTTGGCGTGAAGCAATCAGGAGGATTTTGTCTTGCCATGATTCAGAAACACCCAGGCAAAAGCTGTTCTGCTGGCTCTGGGACATGTTGCTGGGGGAGCTCCCCATGGTTTCTGCAAGCTCTGATGAGCCGTTCCTTTCCAACATATGAGTTATGGTGGCTTGCAGCTACCTTTGGCAGGGGAGGCACCAATCCTGCAGTTTCCAATTCATCCCAAACCTGGCCTGTTCAGATGACCGTCTCCTGTTGTAACCCCACCAGCGATCCCTCCTCCTCCTCATGCTGCTTCCTTTACCTATCCTCACCCACGCGCTGCGGCCTCCTCCCTTCCCAGACCCCCATCTCTGCTTCTCTCTCTATCCTCAGCACCGTGGGACAGGAGCCCCAGCACGATACCCAGGGTGACAGGTCTACCAGCTGATGTAACCATTGTCACATTTGGGCTTAGGACTCAAGCTTCACCCCTCAGGAGCTACTAAACTTTGCCTTTACATCAGGAAGCAAAGACAATGCTCAGCCACCATGTTACAGCAATGCCAGTTGCAGCTTGTGACTGGCATGGGACAGATCCCATATCCTTACCTTTGTGACTGCACACCATTTGTTTTTAATAATTTCACTAACACTGAAGTACCCAATCCTGTAAAATACTAACCCCTTGAGCACGTTCCAAAATTTTCTTTCACTTCTCTCTGAATTACTAGGTTATTATTTTTTAATTAAGAAATAAATAAATAAGCTTTTTGACTTTTAACTGAGGGCTACATGCTAAGAAGTGACTAATTCCCCTCTGTGTTCACAGAAAATAAAAGTGAAGCTTTTACCATTACAGACAAAGAAGTACTGAAAAGTTAACAAGAGTCACAGTAAAATCTGACTTTGTGATGAGCTGTTTCTTCTGCAATTTTTTTCAGTTATGTAAATATTTTGAGAAGCCCACCTGGAGGTTGTTTTATTTTTTTTTTCTTCTTTTTCCTTTTTATTTCCTCTTTACATGCATTTGTACAGGAGTAGGCTATAAATGAAACACTCATTTTCCTGAAGGCAATCATGAAGGTGTGATTGCACCCTTTTCTTCTCAATTTTATACAGAGCCAATTTATCATAATGCAGTCGTATTTGAATTTGAGCAAGTGGAAAATCCTTATTTGCTCACACTACGCTTCCTGTATTAACTCAAGATCAGCTCCTTTCAGATAGTATTTGTGCTTGTACTTCAGAGTAAAATGTTGTGAATAAAGAAACTGTTGAACAACTCCAGAGCAAGTTACTTCTCTGGCCAACAATGACTTTGTGATGAATGCTGCACTGGTCAGTCCTCGGGAATAAACTGGTAACTGAATGAGCTGTGTTCTGGCAGTGGTCAGGGCAATACAACTTCCAGTGGAGTCTTCAGGGATGGCATGGGTGAGCAAGCAGCAGAAGAGGAGCCACAGAAGGCCAGCTAGGGATGTTGCAATGGAGTGTACTGCCGGGAACTTCCTCTGTCAACTGCAGGGATTGAGGGCAGCCAGTTAGCCTCCACCCCAGGTAGGTGGGGGAAAAACAAAACAAGAGCCAACATGGAACCTGGTTAGCCAAGGAAACGGGCCAATTCAGCATGCCCTCGTTAGTGCTTTTGCCAGTAGGACACCCGTGGAGTTCACAGAAGAAACAAATGTCACCTCTGAGGGAAGGAGGGTGCCTAAGTGCCCAAGATGGAGCAGCAGGCATTATATCAATGGTGAGCAAGCTACCGGGGAGATCTGACATGCTCTTGTCTTTCTAAAACAGACTGCCAACTCCTGTGGCTACCGGGCTATCCCTCATTTCTGTAGTACTCTAAGCATGGTAGTGGATGTCAAACAAGTTACCAGTGAGAACGCAATAGTAATTAATATGAAGAAGGCAACATGACAAGTCACGCGGCACTGATGAGTCATATTGTCAGTCTCAAATACAGCAATGTGACCAACACTGAGTCACAGAATGTAAAACTGTCATAAAAGATCTGAATTATACAGACAAGTATGCAACAAAACAGCATAAAGACATCCCACCTCAGGGATACAGGGCCACTTTTATTTTTCTTGTAATCTTTGTCATCAAAATGTCCCATGACAAATGACTGTTTAAAATTGAGCTGCATTAAGTAGCTAATATTAGCAAAGTTCTATTAGACATAGACTAAAATACTGTTTCCCTTCACCCAAAGGGATTCTGGTGATGTAACACAAACAATTTAATTTGATGCGATGCACTACTGAACTGTGGCAGCCTTACATGCTAGCCAACATCATCTTAATAGATGTTGCAGACCATTGATAATGAAACTATCCCAAAGTCAGTTAATTGCAGATAAGAGTCCATCTCTTTTGTGTATTTTTGAAAAAGTTATTTCTAAGCTAGTCCATCAGAAGCACACCATGGTGGCTGATGCAACCCTCCCAACACAAGTTTGCATTGTAGTTTAACAGTTAACCATGAACATCCCACTTATGTGCAGTCACGTCACATCCCGTATTACGAGTATGGCTACAAAGCCTTGGGATATGGGGAGAAGGCAAGGCTTGTGGGGTCTCCCAACTGCAGCATTTCACATGACATTGATGACTGAACACGGGTCTTCATTAAGCGTTGTCTGACTAGAAGACTAGAGTTTATTTATTCAACCTCAAGATAAGCAACTTAATGCTGCTGATTTGAATGCAAACAAGGGCAAGACCTCATGCATGGAAGACTCTCTGATGTGGTTACACTGGAAGTTTAGACTAAACACAAGTTGAGATCTGAAACACAGTTGTCAAGACCTACAAAATCAGGATGTTTTCTTAAAATATTTAATTTTTTGTAAGTGTTTTCTACAACTAAACTGTCAAAGTGGTATTGCTCTTATCTGCAAGTTGTTGCACATGCATATATTGCTTATTAGGGACTATTTTGCTAATTCACTGAAATCCCTCTCATGACAGAAACAGTATTTGCATCTCCATTCAGTGTTCATATAAGGAGTTATTACTGACCTCAAATGACTACGTAAATGCAATTAAGCCTTTCTTCTTTCTTACAGGACATAATATTATCTAGTCTGCTTTAATAGAGCTGTTGGGCTACTCTCAAATCAATATGGGGTCTCAAATGCTTGTGATGTGTTCAGGATCCAATCCTTGCGTGCTTAGTTTGTCCTTACACAGTTATTTCACATCTTAAAGTGTTTGGGGACTTCTAAAAACTGAACTGTGCAAAGCAAAGCCTAAGCCTAAACCACCAAGCCTTACTTACTAAACCCACTCTAACCTATTTTTAAAATTATGGTACTACTATTTCAAAACTGATCAGGAACTTCAGAACAAAGCCTTTCCCTGGTGACATTTCTGTGTGGTAAACACACAGGCAAGGGGCTCAATCTAAATCAAGAAAAGCAATATTCCCTCTCTCCATATGAATGTGAATCATTGCCTAAGCCTTCCAACTCAACCTGTAGACTACAGCAAGTCAGCTATGTGTGAAATTCCCACAGCTCCGGACCAGAGAATGACCCTCAGTAATGGAATCATGCAGCAGAAGGACTTAGATTTTGAATCAACTTTCGCATTCGGAATCTATATTATCTATTTGTTCTACATTTGCATAATATGCAGAACAACGGCGCTCTGGTTCGGCAAATGCAAACAATAATTAATAAAAAAATAACAGAAAGTAGGGTGGGGAGAAGGAGGTGTTTATATTTAGGGTTGATTTTACACAGCATTGCCACATACTCCTGTGGTGCTATCACTGCAAACTTCTATTAAATGCACTGCAATTCCAGTGTTTGAGCACTAGAGGGTCAATTTGTGATGAAAATGGAGCCTTACCTCAGTTTCCTTATTTTTACAGGTAAGCAATTTAACCTCGTATCACCTATTCAGCTGTCATGAGAAATTCTGCTTCAGCTGAAGCTTTCTGATGCCATGCAGGACTGGGATGGGCAAGTTGATACACAAATGCAAACTTTTTTTTTTGCAAAAGTACTATCAATAATTGTAAGGTACCCATGTCACACCAAAACCATGACAGATTTCCCTGTTTGGCTGCTGAGTGCACACATTTCAAAAGGATCATCAGGTTGGTTTGGAAATTGTCTCTTGTGACTGGGAGGGACAAAAGACAGATGAGGTATTAGCCTGTAGCCCATTTTCAAAAATACTCATCCTATGCATTTACAGAAGCCTCTTTCCATACCTTTGAATACAAAAAATGCAACTACCATCCATTTGAATGAAAGAAATCCTCAGCACCACCTGTAATTTCACTTGTACCCAACAAGAATTACTGAGATGGCAGCAGAAAGGTGGGCACCATTCATGGGGCAGAATTTAGGCCCTGCAGACTGCAGCCTTTCCATTCAGTTGGCAGGGAGGAAGGAAGAAGCAACATTATGAAAAATACATGCATGGACTAGAAATTTGGGGCATTACAAAATGAACTAACCAGAAATCCTTCCTCTTCCCAATAGGATTTGTTATGGAAACAGCATATAATTTCATTCCAATACCACAAATTTGCCACTACATTAAAGAGCATTAGTGTTACTGAAGGATGAACAGTAAATCAGCATCCCCAGTTCTCCAGGCTATAGCTCTCTTCGGTGGAATGGATAGAGTAACTCGGTAATTCCCACTGCCTCCTCATTTCAGGCTATTAATATATCCTGTGAGGGACAGCAAAGTTGTTGACTAAGGAATGCCTTAACAAGTACTTCTAAACCAAGAAACTTTGCTATACTACAGTTTTTGTTCTTACATTATCCAGCTCATCAGGGACAAGAGGAGAACTGGGCAACACTGCTTCTTTTCAGACAGTGATACTATCTCAGGAAAACAAGGTACATCAGTTATACAGATGGTGTTGTAAAAAATCCTATCTAAATTCCCCAGAGCAGTGGATAGATTTGGTTTTAGAGAGCGGTAAAGCATCAGAGATCACTGCAACATGCCCATGCAAAGGACACCTCTGTACCATATTAGTAAAAAGGCTAAAATAATGTGTTGAAAAAGAGAAGCGTAAGAAAGTAGTGAAGTCTCACAGATGGCACCACTGCATTCAGTAATGACTGTGAGCTTTGCAAATTACAGCATTGTGAAAGTTCATAAAAATTAGCAAACAAAAAGCGAGGCTTTCCTGCTATATGAGTCAAGCCATTTAAATGATTATACTGTGCTCTCTAGTGTATTTACCAAAATAACCAAAACTTAGCACTGAATTCAGCTCTGCAATCTACGGAAAAATTCCCAAGCTTTGAAGAGGGCCCATATTTGTTGCAAACCATGAACTGCAAATATTAGCAACATTTTACTTCATAAATAAACTATAATTCCATTACTGATCTTTCAAAAGTATTTTTTTTTTAAATTGGTCCTCCCATCCCTACCACAAATGCAAAGTCTCTATTACAATTTAATGTGTCCTCCCATGCATAAAGAAATCACATACATTCAGCTGCAAGAAGACAGATCAGTCAGAATGGCTTAAATGTAATTATACATTGACCAAAAAGAATTCCATTGCAAATGAAACTGAATGGCTTGTAGTTCAGGTTATTAGCTGCATGCTGACCAGTACAAATTTAAATGCTAAAATATTGAAGAAGGAAAAAAAAAAAAAAAAACTTGTAAAAAATGTGGAAAACAGGGAAAGCAGGAACTACGTTTATGTAAAACAAATTAAAAAAATAATGAAAAAAATTCCATCCTCTTGTCTCACATCATTGGAGCAGAATTTTTTTTTTAAGCTTCCCTTACTTCTCTACAGCTGTTTATGCATCACAATTTGAAAAAAGTAAACGTGCCAAAAGTCATTTACATCTTTCTCTAGCTCTACAGATTGAAATGCTGTATCATCTTGTAACACTTGAAATCAGAAATCAAGTGTCATAATTAGCCAGTCTTTCCTCAGAAAACCATGCTTCCAGAATGGCACTTGGAACAATGAATATTTACAAAAAAAAAAAAAAAAGGCAAAAAAAAAAAAGCATTGCATTGCACTGAAACATTTAAGAATGTGTTTAGTTTTCACAAAGCTGAAATCCTTCCATGAACATATTATTTAACTCTGGATTTACCAAACAGTTCAAATTCAGGAAAACAAAACTATTTTACTCATTAAAATATTCTGACAATATTGCAACATAATCTGAGTGTCATTTTTGAGCAGTGAGAAAATCTTTTTTTATTATTTTAGCAGCAAAGGGAGAAGAAAGGCTAAGTTTAGCGGACCCTTTTCTTTAACAACAACAAGAAAAAAAACAACTGGTGAGCTTCTTTCTTCTCCGGCCATATAGCAGATCTCTTCTTGGATTTCACACCACCAACCATACCCTGTCAGAGATCTTGAACAGTTTACATTACTTCTTTTGAAGGATTAATCTAGACCAGCCCAGAGATAAAAACCAAAATGCACAATGAATTCCTACACTGAATTCCAGCTTGTTACTGTGAACTCAACATAAGAAAAGAAAAAAGGAATCCCACACATCTTGTAGTATACACACTGCTTTCACACAGCATTTGAGTTAGTCAGAGGAATACGTAAAAGGACAAGATAGTTTTGTACAAAACCTCCATTTATTTCAGAGAAATTAAAAATATGGTATTTAATATATATAAATTTCTATTCCTCTATAAATATAGATGATCTTGTGATAATGAACAGAAATAAATGCATACCAAATTCAAATAATTTTGCATTTCAGGGTATGGTAGCCATAGATAATGTTTATGAACCTAAATACAGGCATTTGTAATATAAAAAGTTTAAAACAATACAATCAGGAGAGAAGCATTCTGCTGGTTTTCATACAGAGGACTAAATATTCAAATGCATCTGTTGAAAGTTACATTTCATTTTTAACCTTTTTTTTTCTTTTGTAACAAGAAGTACAATCCCACACACCCAGGAGAATACAAGGCAGTAGATATACTGCACACATGATACCAAATCTTTGTAGTATGTGATGTTATTACTGAACTCAAAAAAAAAAAAAAAAAAAAAAAAAAAAGACAGCAGAGGCTCTTTAAGGACTAACATCCCACCAGAGTACTTAGACATTCTGGTTTTCTGTTTTCCCTTCCTTTGTTTTTACTACTGAAAAAAATCATCACACCCTCATAATGTGTAATGAATTAAATGTCAATGAATTAAAATTCAGAAGAATGGCAATGGCTCAAATGCTTCCAAAATGAAGAGCCAGCTTATGGATTTAATTAAAAAAAAAAAAAATCTGAATGCTGCATTTTATTCTGATGAAGCTCTCTTTACTGAGCTCATATTTCCTGATCCTGTTTGCACTGAACCCTCTGCTAACCTCAGTAAACACCAGCAGGGCAGCAAGGCGTTCCAGGTAGTTCTCCCTCAACATTTTCGTTACCAGAAGAATGTGAACATGCACAAGCTGCCCTGTGATGACAGCAGGAGCTGCAACTGACTCCCGGGTTCAGATTCACAGTCAGGCTCTATCTTTTTCCTCCAAGAACTATGCACCTTGTGACAGACAAGACCAATAATCTCATTTCTACGGGAGAACCCAGAGCGGACACCTCTCAGTTTGATGACTGGAAAATTCATTAGGTGGGTTTAAAAAAAAATAAATAATTTTTTTTTTTAAAAAAAAAGGAAGTTTGGTATATCTACGTCCCCGTTCACCTCTGAAGCCATCCAACATGCTACAGGTGCAGACGGTATTCAACCTCAACTCCTGGCCAAAGCCAAACAAAACCTGCCAACTCTTTTTCAACTATGTGGTGCATTTAAATAAATTTAAAAAAAAAACGAGAAAGGGCAGCCAGCAGCCAGCCCCCATTCTACAGGGCACTGCAGCGATGCTCTCCATCCAGAAAAAGGCCGGACACACCTTTGACCAGGGCAGGCCATTGTTTTTCCCCCCTCCAAAAGAAGGGCCTGACTCGGGCGTGCAGGGCTTGGCTTTACTGGGGCTGGCCGAGGCATGGCGAAGCGCGGTCCCACAGCGTGGCCATGTCCCCACGGCGTGGCCGGGTGACTGTCCTGGCTGCCCTGTCCCCACCGTGGGGCAGGGAGGCCGTCAGGAAGCGGCGCTCCTCCCCAACCCCACCTCCACCTCCACATACCTCTGGCAGGCTGGGAGCAGCACCCAGCCCGTGTCGGGAGGCGCCCTAGGCAGTCACAGCCGCCTCAGTCCAGGCCCTGCTGCTCATGCAACTGAAACTCCAAGCAAAGCCATTACAAAACCTGTGGGGGGGAGAAGAAAGGGGGTTGTTTTGGTTTCTTTTGCCGGTAATTTTTTCCCCATCCTGCCCTACAAAATAAAAATCCAATGCCTTTTTTTTTTTTTTCTCTCTTTAAAAAAAGGGGAGGGCGAGGAAGCAAAATCTGCAAACGGGTTAAAAATGTCCTAAATAATTAAAAAAGTGAGACTTTTTGTAATTTAAATACAAATATACTTACAAAATCTTACAGAGGCTATTTACATCCCTCTCCCCCAACCTTACAGTACGTTCAGTTCCTACAGGAGACAGTGAGAGAGAGGAGAGAGGAAGAAAAAAAAAAAAAACAAGTCTGTCCCAAGCGCAGGAGTTTCCCACCTGACTTTTTCCTCTGCTCCCCGTTGCCTGCAGGACGACAAGCAGTCCGCAAAGTTTGAAGTTTGCTGGGGCTGGATAAGCGCGAGCATGCGGCCGGTACCGGGGCACGGCAGGCGCTCTGCGGGCAGAGCCCGGGTCCTCCGCCCGCCCGGCCCCCCGGCCGGGGGTCTCAGACGGTGGTCTCGCCCTGCTTGCTGTTGGTGAGCCTGGTGTAGAACTTCCTCCAGGAGTTCAGCGTTTTCCCCGACCAGATCCAGAAGCCCGAGGTGATGCCCACGATTAAGGTCATGAGATACTTGATCATGAAGACGGTGAAGTCAGGGCTCATGGGTGGGTGATGGCTGCTGTGGTTATTAGGACAGGGGATGGCATAGCTCTTACAGCTCTGCGTGACCCAGCTCCTTTCCCACTGTTCCCTAAAAGCTTGCTCGTAAAAATAGCAGGCAATGACGATGGTGGCCGGCACCGTGTAGAGGACGCTGAAGATGCCTATCCTCACCATGAGCTTCTCCAGCTTTTCTGTCTTGGTGCCATCGTGCTTCATGATGGTCCGGATCCTGAAGAGGGACACAAAGCCGGCCAGCAGGAAGGAGGTGCCGATGAACAGGTAGACAAATAGGGGGGCCAGCACGAAGCCCCGCAGCGCATCCACGTTGTTGATGCCCACAAAGCAGACGCCGCTGAGGACATCCCCGTCTACCTGCCCCAGGGCCAGGATAGTGATGGTCTTGATGGCTGGCACTGCCCAGGCGGCCAGGTGGAAGTACTGGGAGTTGGCCTCGATGGCCTCGTGGCCCCACTTCATGCCGGCGGCCAGGAACCAGGTGAGGGAGAGGATGACCCACCAGATGGAGCTGGCCATGCCGAAGAAGTAGAGCATCATGAAGAGGATGGTGCAGCCCTCCCGCTTCGTGCCCTGCGCCACGGTCCGGGAGCCGTCCTCGGCGAAGCGCTCGTTGCAGACCACCCTCTCCTCCAGCAGGAAGCCGGCGATGTAGGCCACGGCCACGGCCGTGTAGCAGCCCGAGAGGAAGATGATGGGCCGCTCAGGGTAGCTGAACCGCTTCATGTCCACCAGGTAGGTGAGCACGGTGAAGAGGGTGGAGGCGCAGCAGAGCACGGACCAGATGCCGATCCAGGTGCGGGAGAAGCGCAGCTCCTCGGGCCCGAAGTACATGAGCCCGTAGAGGCGGCCGGGCTCGCAGGGCGCCCCGCAGTCCTTCTCGCCCAGGAAGCGGTAGTTCAGGTAGGAGGGCACCTTCAGCGCCCGCGGGCAGGAGAAGCGCCCGCGGGGCTCGCCGGACCCCGAGCCCCCAGCCCCGCCGCCGGCGCCCCCACGCTGGGGGTTGCTGGTCCAGCTCTCGGGGTGCAAGGCGGGCGTGGGGGTGCCTCGCTCAGAGGCGTTCTGCCCCACGCACAGCTCGCCGGCCCCGTGCACCGGGAACTTCTCGCAGCGCAGCGTGTCGGGCCACTGGAAGCCGAACTTGTTCATGAGGGCCTCGCAGCCCTGGCGGGCGCGCTCGCAGAGGGAGCGGCAGGGCGGCAGGGCCTGCTCCAGCACGGTGCAGACGGGCGCGTACATGGAGCAGAGGAAGAACTTGAGCTCGGCCGAGCACTGCACCTTGACCAGCGGGTAGAACTGGTGCACCTCCAGCCCCGCGTCCTCCTGGTTGGTGTGGCCCAGCAGGTTGGGCATGATGGTCTGGTTGTAGGCGATGTCGGTGCACAGCGGGATGGAGATGGGCTGGCAGTACCCGTGGTCCGGGATGGAGATGCCCCGCTCGCCGTTGTACTGCGGCGCGGGCGGCTGCCCCCCGGCCGGCAGCGCCGCCGCCCACAGCAGCAGCAGCGGCAGCGGCACCGGCAGCAGCCACCGGCACCGGCACCGGCCGCCGCCAACTTCGCCGCCGGCCGCCGGCCCGCGCCGCTCGGCCATGCTCAGTCGCTGCCGGGCTCCCTCCGCCGCCGCCGCCGCGCCGCTCCTCCGGGCCCCGAGCTGCGGCTCATGAAGGGAGCGGCGGGCAGGGACGGGGCAGCCCCGGCCGCCACTCGCTCTGCTGCTGCTGCTCCTGCTGCTCCTGTTGCCGCTGCTGCTGCTGCCGCCCGCCCCGGCAGGCAGCGCCCGCCGCCCTCTCTCCCTCCCTCCCTCCCTCCGTGCCTCCCTCCCGCCGCCACCGCCTCCTAGCGCCGCCGCCGCCGCCCGACCATTTGTGCCGGCCCCCCGAGCCCGCGCGCCCTCCGACCGGTTTCCAGGCGCCCCGCAGTCTGCCTGCCCCGCCGGGGAGGGGCCTTGAAACCGACGCCGAAGTTTCCTGCGCGAGGGACCGGCTCCAGCGCCGCGCCCGGGGGCGGGCGCAAGGCGGCCGCGGGGCTGCCCCGCGCCGCGCACAAAGGCGGCGGGGCGGGACGGGGCGGGACGGGGCCCGGGGGGGGCCGGGCCGCTTTGAGCCCCCGCAGGGGGGGAGACGAGCTCGGAGGGGCTGGGGGAGGACCGGGGGGGGTGTCCCGGGGAGCGCGGGCGGGCGGCACAAAGGGCGGGCGAAGCCCCTCACAAAGCGGCCGCCGCGCGCTCCCCTCAGCGCGCCCCCCGCCGCGGAGCCGCAGGGAGGGGAGAGGGGACGGGGATGGGGAGGGAGAGGGGGGACAAGTTGTGGCCGGAGGCCGGGCATCGCCCCCCGGGACGGCCGCCCTGCTGCTCCCGGCCCGGCCGGTGATCCCGAAGGGGCAGGGGGCGGCGGAGGGGTGGGAGGGGAGGCAGGAGCGGGGAGCGGTAACGGGGTCGGTGCGGGGCTTGCACCGAGGGGATGCGGTGGTTGCAGCAACTTGGGCCGTGTGAGAGCTGAGCCGCCTCAGTAACACGCAGCTGGTGGTGTGAGGCGGCCAAAACCCACCTCCCTCCCTCCTTCCCTCCCTCCAGAGACATCGTGCGGATCTCGCTGCTCAGTTATTGTCAGTATTTCACCTACGTGTCCCTCCTAGAGCCTCTACATTTCTAGCCTAAAACACAAAACTACCACAAAAATGGGGCTCCCGGCCCCTCTTCCCCCATCTGCCCAACGCGCAGCTTTTTGAGCTTAATTTAAGGTGAATGCTGCGTGACTTGAAGTACCACCCGGCAGGTTTTTTTAAAGTGCTCGCTGTGTCCTGAGAAAGGGGGGTCTTGCCAAGTGAATGGGCACACAGTAATTGACAACAATGGCCAGTTCTTTTCGGCGTGTCGAAGGCGCGTCCGCTGGTGCAGAATGGCCGTTCTGTTGGTTCTCCCAAAGTGCGCAGCCTGGAAAAATGGTGTAGGCTGAGCGGGGGCTTTACTGGGCTCGCTGGAATTCAAGAAGAATGATAAACTGTGCTCCTGGAGGTGAGGAGGATCCTCGCACGTTTTCTAAACACGCAGTAACCCAGCCTCTGTGTCATGGACGTGAATGTCCTCGTATTTGTCTGACTCTTAATGCTGCCTTTCAGAGCAGAACCAGGCATGAAACTTCCCTGGCCAGCTGTCTTGGTTCTCTGTGGCATGCTACCAGCCTCTTCGCTTTATGGGCTAATGGGCTGCAAAAATCCATTAGGAATAAGACAAGCCTAGCGTGTACTTCTAGCTGTCACAGGTGGCAAGGGTTAATAAAAGACATCCGTATTTCTTGGATAGCTGCAGATAAAATTTGGGCCTGCTATTTAGGCCACTTTCTTTCTCCCAGCAGTGCTGTCCCACATTCAAACTAATTAAGAGCAAGATCTGTGCTGTGTAACGACTGCCAGAGCAGGATCATGTTTAGAAATTGCCCAGCCTTAAATATGTTGATTGCTGATGTCCTCATTTACTGAGGTTCATTGAGTTCTGTCAAGAGCTCTCTTCTCCGAGGACTGTAGTTCAAAAGTGATGAGTACAAATGTTGTCTTTTTCCATCTCCTGCTGAAAAAGGTTTGATTCCTCATGTAACATATTTACTGTTTTAATCTAGAGATTTTCCTCCTCACGTCTGCCTCAGTAATTAAAATTACCAACGCCTTCCTAGCACAAAACCTAATTTATATTCATCCCTAAATGATAGTATTGTTTTCCTATTCATTCTAAAATAATTGAACACTGAATCTTTGGAAATGAACAGATAGTATGCACACTCTTTCACAGAGAACATAAGCGTGAATTTCCAGCCAGTGTCAGGAAGACTCTGTGGATTTCCACATGTGGTTTCCACACCTGGGGATGCATCACAGAATCCAGGAAAGGCAGTTAAGACATGCAAGTCCATCCTCAGTTGGCTTAAATTCTCTCTACAGGGGTCTGCATTTGAAATATTTATGAAATGCTCAGTTCTCAAACACAGGGAAAAAATACACTGAAAAGTCACTAAGTTAGTGTGTGCAACAAGCCAGAAGTGTATTCCAGTAATAGGATCAGTGCAGACGGGACAAGATTTGTATGGAAGGGAAAATAGACAAATTTGGGGGTTTATAAACCATTTTTGCAGTTTTGAAGAAGTAGCTACAACACTAAATACAACTTGGGAACAACTGCTTAGAGCTCAGATATGGATATATCAGGGAGACCAGCTTAGAAAGGAGAAGTAGAAGCTGGAACAGATGGGATGTTCGGGGGGGGGGGGGGGGGGGGGGAAGAACAAGGACTGAGAGCTGTTAAGTTCCTAGGACGTGATGGTTTTAACTGTTTAATGATTTTTCACCTAACAGAAGATTTCCTGTGTGGAAAGAATCTTCCCAGAAGCACTTGTCCTACATTTCAAGCACCCCAAACCACAAAACTCATAATTAGGAACATTATTCTCTGTGGCCCAAAACAGCAGGTCCATTTAAACCCTGCCGAGCAAGAAACAGAAAACGTGTTGATGCCTATCTGCTACTACTGCAACAAATACCCCCTGCCACCAACCCATCAGCATCCTCCGATATTCCCTTTGTAGTTCCAGGAATGTAATGTACTTTGTCCTGTGCATCATCATGCTGTCAGTGAGTGAAAGTTTCCCACAAAACAAAAACATTCTGCTCCTGCTACCATCACCCACTTCTCTCTCTCAAACAACAGGCCATCAGGTAATTGTCTCTCCTTTTTGCTTAGCTTATAAGTGCCATTCTTCCTCCCACCCACCTGTATGATTAACAGCCTCTCTATTCTGCAGATACCACCTTCTTCCTTTGCAAGCTGGCTTAATACCTTTAGGAAATCTTACCTGAAATTAGTAAATCTTAAGCAGTCATTCTTAAGTGAAAGCTGCAGCTTGCATTTGTAACCTGAAGAAAAGCTTATAGCAAAAGCCAAGATACTGCTCCTTCTGTATTATTACCTACTACTCCAGTCCTGCACATCACATCCACAGGAGAATATCACTGCGTATGTCTTGTTCCTGAAGTGTTCTTGAAGTAGGTATTCACCAGGAGTGACTTAGAGAGAGGAAACAGGACTGGATGCTACCTTTGCTTGGTTCAGAACAACAGTCATCATGTTTTTACGCAGGCGTATTGAGTCTTTGTTGAAGGCCAGGCACTCTTCCCCTTTGCCATGGAAGTTCCATGATAAAAGAAGTGAAAACTTAGACATTAAAGTCATACCTTAAAATGAATTTAAGCTTTTTTACTTCAAAACAAAGTCCTATTGTTAATTAGAGTTGCCACCAGAGGAAATTAGGAGCTTGGCAGGAGGGAGGAGTACCAGATTTCGTCCTCAACCCTCTGTGTGACTAGGCTTCAGAACTAGGATGATAAAACACTGGAATTTTGCTTTCTGCCTATTGTAGGTGCTTATGGTCTCCATCTTGCATTGGTTCTATCCCAGTTGCATCGTCACTATGCTGCTGTCAGCAGGGTGCTTTTTTGTGCTTTTTTACTTGTTATAAGGAGGGGAATGAAAACATAAATATTTGGGGAAAAACAGAAAGAACCATGAAGCTGTCAAATTATTAATTTAATTATGGGAAGAAATGAAGAAAAAAGTAGTTACACTATTTTCTTGTTTTCCTCTAAGTGATTGGCAGAAATAGGATAGAGTAAAAGTTTCCACAGCATTTAAAGAAAACTTATTTTTCTAGAGGAAATTGTTCAGCTTTATATCACAGACCTATGCTGCATACAGCCAGAAATGCAATACAACCACGAACTGTATGTGTGGTAAGGTTAGTGGCCACCCAAATGAATGAACTCTAAAGACAGATGATTACATAAATGTATGTTTGTCCACTAAATAAAAGCAAAAGATATACTCAGCTAACTACCTTTTAAGTTGATGATTTGAATTTCAAATGAGGGTTTAGAAGTCTGGTCATCCTAGTATGATGTGGCAAGTTAAATGTTGAATGATTTTTGTTTGATGCTGACCATGAATCTTGCCTGATAAAAACAGTTAAGATTTTTTTGATTCACATTCATGAAACCTCTCAGAGTGACCTAGGGGATTCCAAGTGAAACAGTACAGTTCCACAGTTTCAGGTACGTCTCATTACAGCATCTCTCTCCTCAGTGCTGGCAACACATATCACATCAAGCCCTCACCGTGCACAGACAGGGATGCTTGCTGGAGAATCAGTATGAACAATGTAAATGCAGTGAAATGAAGGACAGGTAATTACAGTGTCATACACCTGAAATTGTAACATAAAACAGGGTTCCTCCTTCCATTGCCATATTAAAGCTACCTTATATTTCTGATGATAAAATCCTTAATCCAGGTAATACAGACTCTGTAAACTAAGTTGTGTGATCCTCAAAGTTGACACAGAGATCTACAGACCAAAATTCTGGAGAAAAATTATCTAGGCAAGACTCCCAAGCAGCTTTTACAGTTGCATAGTAAGATATATTTCACTTTGCAACATGCCAATGACATAGCCATCTTCCCCAAGGCCATGAGCCATAGCATCTCATAGATTTAGTCTTGCCAGAAGAATAAAATCCTGAAAATTTAAAAGCCTACCTTGAACATTGACTGTTTCTTGGAACATCTAGGAGGCTCTTGGAAACATGCCCGTGCTGACAGAAATAACAAACACATGCAGTAACTGGCAGAGAAAATCGGTAGGAGCTGAACACGAGCCCTAGGTGATGGTGCTGCCAGAGTACTTACTGCAGCGAAGCATCTCTTGGCTCTACAGCCAAGTGCCCAGAAAGTCTTTGCAGTGCAGAGGCAGTGGTTATTAACAGGCATTTGACAAGATACAAAGTAATTCTCTTACCAGCAGCTGGCCCAGGTCATCTTATCCTCAGATTTCTCCCAGATGCCTCTATATGTGCCTTTTATTAATTGGCTGTGTTAGTTTGTGATTGTCAATTTAGGTAAAAATTGTACTGTATTTGTACTTGGGGGTTGTGGAATGGGAGAAAGAGAGTGGAAATGCAGCTCTAGCACTAAAGTCGGTGGTAATTTACTCCTGCTGTGTGACACCTATTGTAACCCAAACTAGCATGGGCTAGGAATAAAGAGCAATCTCTGACTAGCACTTGTGTAAATCAGACCCCCGTAACAGTGATTTTGTGTGCTCTAAAGAGGCACAAGGAGAAACGCTAGGCACAGTCAGAGCGGTCTACAAAGAGTCTCTTCCTCCCAATACCCACAGCATTTTTTCCTTAACACTGTTTATTCAAGATAGATTGAGTATGTGGAGATTTGATTTTGTTTTCTTTTCTGTTCAGAAGAAATGTAGATGATCCCTTGCAAATTAAAGCCGCATGTTGCCTGCCTTTCCTGACATGTTCTGCGTCTGGGCGAGAGGCTCAGGGGCTGCTCTCTGCTGCTGCAAGAAGTTTTCCGGAGAACGAGACAAAGTCAGAGCTCTTAAAAGGGCAATTGCAGAGCACAGCTCGTTTTGTTCAGAGCAAATGCGAATATTTTTACTCTCTTGTCGTTTCTCTTTCTTAGGTGAATTCTCCTACAGTTGCGTACAGCGTCTGAGAACAGCACAGTCTCTCCCTTGTTCCTTGCACACAGAGATGCTGATTTAAGGGCCTGAGCCTGCAATCCTTACTCCCAAGAGTGGACCTGCTGCTTTCATCGACGCTGGGGCAGTGAGAAGAGCTTTAAAAGGCTGGGATGCAAGGAGGAATTACATGATCAGTTTTAACTACTTTTCCACACTGCTTTTGCCATGCTTTAAGTACCATTCTTTTAATGAAATTACTCCCTATTTACACCGATGCGAATGAACTTAAGACCATATTTTCTGAATTAGTATTTCAAGATACACAAATGTAAAAGGTTTGTGTGTGAGGTCGGGGGATAGAGCAGAGGAAAGATTTTCTTCTTTGTCTTTTAGGTGTGCATGCATTTTCCATGAATGTTACTGAGAGAATGAGCAGGATGAGGTCAGAGCCGGGAGTAATTCACAGCCTGCCTCTGCCTTTATCCATGGAATGTGGCTTGGTACAGACTAGAAGAGAATCTCAACTTTCAGTTTAAAAGAAATCTTTTGGGCTTTTGCTTTACTTTGGAAAGATAGTTTTAAATATTTAACCAGTGTAAATAGAGGCAAACTGCCCAGAAAGATTGAAAAGTCCGAGCCACTAGGATCTGCTTGTAAGCATTTATTCTCCCCTGAATACATTTTTCTCCATATAAGAGGAGTCAGCTGTATTTTGAAGTGAATTCTTTTCAGAAACTTTGGGCTGGTTTTGTGAAAGGAATTTTCCTCAGGATAGAGAAGAGCAGTTTTCTAGGCCTTCCCCCAGTTCTGCAGCTGGCTTTTCCAGTTAGAATTTCATCTGATCCTGGCTGCACAGCCACTGCTTGACACGCCAGCACCTCCAGGAGTATTTAGGATATCACACATGGGCCCCATATAAACCATCCTTAGCCTGATTCCATGGTGTTCAAGGAGGAGAAAAAGAAACACTTCAGAAAGTCTCACAGTTCATGGCAGTGAATGTTACCTAAAGGATGATGAGGTCTAACTCTCTTGTCACGGGTGGTCATTCTGTACAGCCTCCATGTGCAATCACAACATACAGTCCAAACGCAAAGCATTCAAGCCTCTCATCCTCCAGTGCCTCTATCAGAACATTAAGCCATTGCACATCAATGTGCATCTGGACTCTTTCCTTCTAGATTTCATGGTAACTCTGTTTTCCATAGTGAACAACCTAATTGTATATTTTTTTAGTGGATTTGGATTTGCCTGTGGAAACCCACACATTTGCTATTTGCAGGAACGATTAATGTAATTTTAGGAACTTTCATACTGCACTGCTAGCATTAAGAAAACTATCACATAGTTCCCAGCATGGTAGGCTAACAGGACAAGCCACGTCATCTCAGTGTCCCAAGCGTTGTGTTCCCCTCTGGCTGAATGCAGGATCTGAATCAAGTTTTTTGTTCCATGCCTCAGACTTGGATCCAAGTTGCCCTCAGCTAGGGCAACTGCTGGCTGTATTACTCTCTAACATCCAGAAGATTCTGGTCTGCTTCTGCACCTCTGTATTTTCAGAGGAAAACACCTTTTTCCCACTGGTATTGTTACTGGAATACCACTTTTTTTGGGGGGGGTATTCCAGTAACAGCACTGCAAGGGAAAGTCCATCCTTACATACTCTACTGGGAAAGTGAGGCAGATGAGGAATTCTTGTTTGTTCTTCAAGTCTGGACACTCATGAGGAATGATGTACATAAGAATAAGAGCACTGGACGGAAAGTGGGGGAGGGAAAAGAAGGATTTTCTACATCATGACTCATGTGTTATCCTCAATTATTTTTGCATTTATTAAAATTCAAGAAGCACTTTACTGATGTGAGTCTTTCAGATGTTTTCTGTTGCTCTGCCATTTTCTCTAGATAGACAAAGACATAGTATTTCTGCAAAGCCATTGATATTTTATATTTCTATTTATATGTTTTTGTGATTGTATAGCTTCTTCTTGGATACATCTTGTCTTTTAAAATGTGCAGATTCTGATTAAAATATGTTAATATAATGTTTGCTTAAAGGTCTGTAATAGGATGCACTGTGCCTGCATGTACATCCTTCCAAATACATATGTAACTGCAGTTTAGAGTTGGAAGTCGAGATCTTCCTTTTGGAGGAGAAAGACTGGCAGCAGGTTATCCTGAACTTTATCTATACCACTGCCACAACAAGCAACAGGGTTTGCTAAATGGGTTTTGGAAGCACCATTTCATTTCTTCTTACACATGATGCATCGGTGGCTTCCAAGTTGCATGATAAAAACATTTCACATTTGATTTGCAGTAACAGTTCCATAGGCTGCTGTGAGACCACAGCCTTGAACCCCTGTCTCTGGGATATGCCAGCCAGTATTATTTCTGCCATTAAAAATGTGTGTTCCCACATGAAGTGTGACATAGCAGCAGATTTAAAGATGCTTCAAATCTAAGCAAGCCTCATTCTGAGACAATGCAGCACTCAGAATGCCAAGGAAAGGATGTTTCTTAAACCTAATTGTTTTGCCATGTCTACTTTGCCACTTTTTTTTTTTTTTTTTTTTTTTTTCCTTTTGAAATGCTCAGCACTAGGGATATGGAGCTTAAAGGCTTGTCTGTTTCGGAAAAAAAGTGCCAATATTAAACTAACCCCCTGTGTAGACACTCTTATTTCAGTTTAAAAGTGCCTTTCATGGAATTAGCAAGTTGATTCCTTGCTGACATAAGCTTAATCAATATGAAGCACTCAGGCTGATGCAAATTTATCTCCATGATGGGGTTGCACCAATTTCTCTAGATCTCTTTCAAAAACCATTTAGTTAAATCGGTTGTTTCTTCAAATGGACAAGTACGCACTCATTGAAGATGTGCAGTACAACATTGTTGTGGGCTAAAAAATGAATTGTTTTAGTAATATGTAAATAAATCTTTGCTTTTGTACAGTGCTGCCCATTAGAGTTCATTAAGCTGCAGATATCAATAAACTTGGAGCAGCTTCTCATCGGTGTTCTTAATCCCCATTTTCTAAATGCAGGAACTTAAACACAGAGAAACAAAGCGTGTTTCCAAGGTCAGGGAAAAAAAGTGTACGGTAAAGCCAGAGAGAAAATGGAGGCACATAGTTTTAAAAAGAGGTCAAGGGACCTTTCAGGGACCTTATACTTAAAAGGTGCTGGTGCCCATGCTTTCTGGTAATTGGCCCTTTAAAGTCAACTCACCAGAGCTGGACTGATATATCCCAGAATAACTAGTCTGTAATCTCTCATTTGAGTTTTGTAAATACAAGACTGACTTCTTCTTTCTGAATGATGATCCGCCCTTGTAATAAAATCACCACCTCAATAAATATTTATTTCTAGTGGTATCCTCATTTAGCTATAAATATAGACACTCTAATCTCAAATTCTGAGGCAAAAAGGATATTCTACCACTTGTTATGGCTATGCCAAGTATATTTTTTCTAGAGATAAACATTTCAAATATTACTCTCTGAGCAGGGCTTTTTAGACTAGGAAGAGGAACACAATGACAGTATTTATATAGTATTATCATCCATTTCTGGAAAAATGGTCATGGTCCAAACAACCATTCCATCTGCTCTGTATTAAAGCAAGTTTATTAGTCTGAAGTCCTGTAAGTGATGGTTCTGGTCACAAACTAAACCATCCATTAGCTCTGTTGGAAAAAAAAGATGACAAAGTCAGGTCTGATGAGCTTGAACTGATCTCCTCAGATCAGGCCTAGGTTCAGATGAAGAGAATAATGCTATGGTACAAACGATTGAAAAGTAACTGTGCAGTACAAATTGTGCAGTACAGATGCTGTATTCAATTAATGCAATTAAAAAAGGGAAGCTTGAGACAAAAGCAGTTTAAAAATATTTGCAGATCTGTCAAGTCTTCCTGTGCCCCTGCTCCCAAAGCACCCAGACACATCGTCACCTCAAAATCTCTAACGTATTTGTTCTGAAAGATAAAAGCACTGCTCTGTCTTCATTTTGGAGAGGGAAATCTAAGGCAGAAAGAGATGAAAATGGCCTGTTCAAAGTCAGGTAGGAAGTCTGTGTTAGCAAAGGGAATTTAACCTAAAGCTAGCACACACAATTCTTTTTCCTTAGGCCTATTTTTCCTGCCCAGAAAGCTTTGGAGGGTTGTGAATCACAATTGTTTTAAAGTCCCTGATGGTCCCACATTTCATCCCACTCCCACAATCCCAACCCCTGCTGCGTGCTGCAGCACTGCCGGGTGACTCGAAGAAGCAGAGCAGTGCACTGCCCCGGATTAAGGCTTTACACTAAACCTAGTGCCCTTCCTGCTGCACCAGTTCCCTTCTCCAGCTCTGGGCTAGTGCAGGGGGCTGGTGCCAGCAGAGGGGAAGGGGAAGGCATGAGCTGGAAGCTGGGAGGGGATGGCTCCAACCAGCAAGAGCTAAAGCTTTAGTGGGTTCATGAAAGTGGGCGATAATGAAGCTGCAGTTTGGGCTGCACCTTCAGAAAGGAAATATAGTCATTAGTTATTCTGAATTGAAAAATAAATAAACAAATCTGGACTGACACTGAGGTGATAAATATGGGGAGCAATCCCTCTGTTTTTTCTTCCAGTACTGCAGATGAAAGCGGCAGGTTGAGGGGGACCTGGGAGTGGAAAAGGAGTGGAGTCACCTTGATGCTGACTGCCCTGAAAAGAGAGGTAACAGGACTGGAGGCCATCATTTATCACCTCTCCCCCGCTGTGTATGGCAGGGCTCTTTAGAATGGATTTATTTAAAGTCACAGTCTTGGTCTGTAGCCAGGCTATCACCTATAACTGTATTCTCTCATAGTAGCATGCAAGCTTCTTAATGTATCTTCTCTTATCTTAAAAACAATCAATATGACAGATGGAAGTCCTGACTAAGCATTTTTATATTCATTTACTTGCTTTGCTGCCAGTTTCCTCACCCTACCTCCCTTGTAGGCTCTAACTAACAAATGTTGCTCTCGGCATGCTGTTGTCGATAGCCATTTAAATACCCACCAGGCTGTGTAGGCAGCACAGACATTGCTGGTTAATAGGGAGGGAAGCCCCAAGGACAGGGCTGTGTAGCAGACCTGCCATCTCCACTGATCCAGGTAGCAGAGCACTGCTTTTAAAGTGGCTGTGCCCCTCTGTTGCTGTGATGGGATAGCTGCTAGACACTGAGGCATGCTGGACTGCACATCTTGGCTCAATTTACATGCCAGATCAGATGTGATACACCTAAGATCAAGCCAAGATCAAGTAGTGCAAGAGGAGTCCCAAACAAACAAAAAAAATTGATCAGCGCTGATGATCACCAACATGACAACCCTTCCGTAGGCTGATTGTTGTCATCCTCGGAATTCAAATCTGAAATGGATTTTGAAATGTTCTCAGTAACTGTGCAATAAGAAACTTTTAGAAATGAAATTGCTCAATTAAAATAAAGGCTGAGAAAAAAAACAAAACAAAACAAAACAAAACAAAACAAAACAGGATTTTAATGTTGCTGGTTATTATTTTTGCTACCTTTATTTCTCTATTGGGTGATTTCTTAACTGAAGTCAGTCTGAGAAGACTTCACCGGTATTTGATGTGGAAATTTCATAGTTATGTAGCCTTTAGTGTGTACCCAAATATTTCACCTCCTCTTCGTTTGTCCAGTACATGGGAAGTGGTACTGTGGATACAACTGACGGCACATGAAAGCGAGTTTTCCTTCAGTGTTTTTGTTGCCTTTAAGAGACTCATCTCCTGCTTTTTTATATGTCCCTTGGGCTCAAGAGCCCAAGAGAATTGGTTGATCTTTTAAAAACAAGAAGACAAACTACAGGGAGGGTAATCTACTACAGAGTTTATGATAACAGTCATTTGGCTTAGGTAATAGACATGACGCCTAAAATCAGCAAATGCACTATTTTGTGGAGTACCAACCTAATCAATAAATCCTGTATGCATACACAAAGTTTTCATGATAAATTATCTCATTATTCTTACTTTTTTTCTTTAAAACTTCTGTCTCTTTTCTCAAAGCAGAGAAGAACCAAAGAACTCATAACCTTATACTTATGCTAACAGCATTTGACCCAAGAAACATAATCCGCCTTTATATTTTATCAAGATAAATTCCAGACGTAATTAATTTTCCCAGACCCAAGACTTGGCCTGTATTTCTCACAAGAAGATAACCACCCAATAAAAATAAATACAAATGTCACCCTTCCAAATGCAGAAATTGAGGGAATATCTGACACTGGTCGGAGACCCTTTTCTCATTTGCAGAGACAGCCACGTCTTTCTCAGCTCTGCTCCCCTACCAATTCTGTGCAGCCAGTGTGGCTTCTGCCTCTGAACTATACATGTGTAGCCTTCTCATATTGCTGTAGGCTAATGACAAGGGAATTGGGTGTGTATTTTAGGAGATTCCCATGCTGTAACCAGACCGACAGTGCTACACAATTATGGTTTATTTCCATGCCATGCTGGAGGATAAGATAGATCTGAGGTTGAAGGTCATAGCATTTAAAGAGTGAACAAATTTCTCCTGTAGGTGCTTGTTTTAGAATTGGATAGAGCCTCTTTATTGAGGTTTGTTTGTCATTACAAATTTCCCAAGTTATTTTATTTTTTTTTTTTTTTAGTCTGGGCGTCCATCTACTATCAGTGGATGTCTGCATCCATAGCCAGGAATATGCCCCCACTTCTGGCCTCTGATTTGAATTGCTTTTGCTCTGCCCTGGCAAGCTGCTGGGCAGGCAGAGCAGTAGGGAACAGGCAGCACCCCGGGTGATAAAATGTCCCGTTTCCATTTTGGTCTGTGGAAAATTTTAAGAGCTTTGATGTCTGAAGGCATATGCACTCCAGCAGAGCGAACTTCACATCTCATCCTCTCCCTAGCCAAGAGTAGATCTTTCCTATTATCTCACAAGCTGCCTGACAACACAACACATATAAAAATTGGAGCTATCACCATATCAGATCATGAAACAGCTTTCCTGAATGTTGTTATTAAGGCAATTCTTAATGAGATAAAAACTAGTAGTTTAATAACTCTCCTTAGAAGGATGCTCAGTGTGCCCAGAATAAGGCTCAATACAATTAATTTGACTAAACAATTCAGAAGAAATTATCATATTAATGTGAAAAAGTATACTGGAGGAATTACCACATGAATGCTTTAATTGCCTAGATTCCAAAAACACAGAAGTGTATCAGGGCAGACACTAGAATCCACCATTTCCACTGTTGAATGTTTTTGTAATAAAAAGTAGAATTAATCAAATATTCTTCACTATTTAATTAAAGCAAGCCACAATTTTACAGATAATAGTCTTGATACTGAAATAGAGAGCACAGCTCTGTTTGCATGCTCATAGCCAAGAGACTGCTAGCATTTCCTCCAGGAAGTATGCTCAGGTAGTTTATCACCTTGATGCCGAGCAGGTAAATATGCTCTCTGCAGGGCTGCTCATCCAGACATGGAGGCAGACTTTGTTCTCACATTATGCGTTGCCTTCCAGTCTTGCATGAGGACCATGGGGTATGAATAGACCTGGGCAGAAGATGGCCCAGTTCTGGCTGCTAAGCACCACAGGAGTGCTAGGAGCAAGACGGAGCTGGCCAGAGCTTCTCCCCACTTGCCTCAGAAAGCCTGTCTGTTCTACTGGTTTAGGGAAATGTGGCAGTTAGTGAGTAAAAAAAGTCAAGAAGGATTAATAGAAACATGCTTTCACCAAACAAGGCTTCATGCTAAACCGTGGAGATCCATGGAACAGACCTGATGGCAAGGTTGGCCGGGATGCTTCACTGCACTGCCCGTTGTAAGCAAGGCTTTTATATCTGGCAATGCATATTGGTGCACATGGGATTGTTTCCAGAAGCTAAATCGTTATGTCCTGTGAAGATGGTAATTGGATTTGGGCACCATCTTCGAAGAAATCAGACCTCAAAAAATGAGCATAAATACGGATGTGTTGTCCATGCATGTGATAAGCTGTGCCTTGGTCTGATAATACTGGTCATGTATATGTGTTAAGAAAGCAAAAAATAAATTCAGAGCAGTGACTTGAAAGGTTCTGGTAGCTGTGCTGTTTGTCATATTGGTCCCACTTATCTTTGCAGAAGAAGAAAAACGAGAACAGTGGCGTAGGCAGATGTGGGATGGCTGCAGGCCCAGGCAGCGCAGTGGCCGGCTGTCAGGGCAAGCACCAACAAAGCAGCCAAAACCAGACATGGGGATGCACAGGAGCACAAGGAAGTAGCCGGTGAGCAGCTAGAAGCAATCCCTGTACCAGTTTTGGAGAAAGGAAGATCCTGCTGCTCCAGATAATTACATATGTTTAGCCTTAGTCACCAGTGGGAGAAATCACCCTGAAGGTAATTATCGACAGATTAAGGGCAGTTTCAGGGGACACAGTGGGCCCTTAACGGTAGACTTTACAGCAGACGCAAGCTGTCCTGATCAAATTATAGCTCCTGACAACTGATGGGGGGCAGCAGTAAAGACAGGTCATATGGAGTTTCAGATAGCTGTAATTAATTTCAGATAACCATGTAATTTCACCACTATAGCTGGTGCAATTATGGATCAGTAAGGACAATACACCTAATATTCATATGTTGTTTTTTTTTTTTTTTCCAAACTTATTACATCATGGGTTGAAAGCAGCTCCATTAAATGAGATAAAATTGCAAAAGACTGGAGACAGTTGAAAGCTGATATCAAGTATTGATATCAATGTGGATATTACATTAAATTAAACTCTGTTTAATAGTGCAATAATCCCTGAATAGGAATGAGCAGCCATAGTACAGTCTTCCCCACATCTGGAAGGGCACTCTAGAACAGCCAGATAAAGAAAAGGACCATTTGCCTATTTTGAGTGATAATTAAAATACCTAAGTTTTCTAAAGACCCAAAATTTATCTGACTGGATATAGAAATAGTCAGGAAGAAGAAGCACCACCATTAAAAACTTGTAATAAAACCACAAATTCAGAAGTCTTGCCAAATGAAGAAGTCAGTGAAGATTCATTATCTTATGTATTTAGCACACACACACATGCAATATGCAAATTTGCACAATATGAAGAGACAACAGAAAAATCAAATACACTGAAACTGCAGAAATATGATGTACTTGCCAAGACTCAGACACAAGTCTTTACAGGAGTCTGCTTGTAAGCCAATGCATATTTGAATAATTGAAACGACATCTAATGGAAATTAAATATACACCAAAAAATATGTGTGTGTATTCACCTTTATGACAAAAGTATTAATACAAAGGTACAATATTGAGATTGTCTAGGAAAACATCTTGTCCTAGAAAATGTAAGAGCTTTGTGTTCAAAGGATTTAGAAAATAAACTCCCTTTCTGTGGAGCCCTGCCCCTTGGGATTTGGCATAAGAAAGAAAAGAGAATTTCTAAGAAATATCAGGTTTTCTTTGCTGGCATTTTTTTTACTTTGTTCTGAATGGAAACAACTTGAGCTCAAAAGGTAAATTTCATTGACTGTAGATTTTACTAAGTGTGAGTTTAGCAGAGAAAGCAAAAGAAAGTGAAGGATGTACTAAATATGACTGCATTTTACAACCCCTTTCTTCTTCTTCTTTTGATAAGCACTTAACAGAAGACTATTCAGTGAGAGCTGCCAATTCTTATTTTTACCATATGTACAGATCGAGAATGTCAGAGGAAATGTGTATGGCAAATTAGGGTGAACTCTGTGGCCTGAATGTTAAATAAGAGGGCAAATTATGCAGGATTTGTCTACTATTTTACTGCTCTCATTTGTGATTTCTTTGGGCAGGGCACCTTTATAAGACTGTCCTAAAGATATTATCATAATGGAATGTTTTGCATAATGGAAAACAGTCACCTCAGATCTTCTTTTGCATGACAAACCCTTGATTAGAAAAATAATAGGATGGAAATGGAATTTGTATTTGTACAGGCAGGCATCAGAGCCAAGGAGAATGGAAGCTGACCTCAATACACTGGAGAACTGACATAGGCAGATGCAAAACCTCTCTCTCTTTACAGTAAATTTAGCCTAGAAATAGACTGGGAAACAAGCGGGAGTCATATAAAAGCCTTCCTATGGTGAAAAGTTCCTTATTCATGAGGAAAGTATCTGTGATATACAAAAGATATAACACATTTTCAAATGATTCATGGCTGTTTTTATACTGCAAGAATCACATTGCACCACTGTGAAAACAAGAATGTTTTGATATGGAACAAAACTCTAAATGTTTGAAATTTTACAATATACATCTCGTTCAGCTTTCGCGGCTTCGAGTTTCTTGGTTCCTTGATGTGCAGTTACAAAACAGAGTATAAATATAATGGCCTAAATCAGCACAGCCAGCCATTTACATGCTTAGGAGCTGGATTTTTATTTCAGAATTGGATACAGACATGGTCCCATAGTCATCCGGATTCATACTCACATCTGCATACACATTTGTAGGATCATTGGTGATGCACATGTGTCATAAGACCCATTGTATTCAATTATTGAATCTTAATAAGAAAGTTTATTTTGCAAACGGAAGAAAGGAAATAAGATCTCTAACGCAGACATTAATTTGCAAGATACTGTACTTTCAGGGAAATTGTAAAATCAAAAGGCAGATTTTGCTAACCATAGTTTTCTTATTAATCTGAGAACATAATGTGCTTTCATGTGACTGGAATTAACATGTGTTCAACGTAGAAGTTAACGAAATAATTTCATGACTGTTGACGATTTTGACAGCACAAAACAGTGTTGTTCTCTGCCAAGTTCACACTATGCATAGGTCTGACATTGATTTTGGTTGATAAGGATTCCAGCACAGCTGGTTTACAGAAGACCCTAACACAACTTCATAAATGTGCTTAGCTCAAAAAATGCCATCGTCTGTGATTGGAAGATAGTGTTGTGATAGTGGGAGTTGTACATGCTCTGAGAGTACCAATCACAAATGTGCACATGCTCACTTCTGCAGTGAGAACTAAAGTGCATGGGCCAGCCAATATGATATAGGTTGGGAAAAGAACCAGTATATTACTCTGAGACGCCTCACCTTAGCCCAATAAAGATAAAATCTTCACCTGTCTTTGGTTTTCTGATAGCCATGTCCTTCGTGTCTCCCTCACTGCAATTTGCTGAGATATTCTTTGTGTGACCCAAAGTCTCCAGAACTGCCTTTAAAAGCAGTAAGGATGGGTGTATCCAGCATCCCTCAGAATCAAGCTTTAGCTGTAAATATCTGTATGACCACAGTACGTATGTCAGCTTTGAGATAATGTCATGATTTCATTGTGGTCAAAGATCCTGAAAAAGCAAAGCATGGCTGATCTCTGCACAGCACCTGTTCATGGTATTATCTTAACAGTAAACTCCCAGCTGATTGCAGTTTGGCCCTTATCAGTTTCTCCTTCTAGCAACAGATAAAATCATTTCAGTTTTCTCAGGAACAGACCCACCTTAAATAAGACACATCCTTACAGACAGATGAAAGGTAATAGTAACCTTTATTTTTCAACAAAATTGCCCTTTCAGTATAAAAAATGACACAAAAGTAGCCACAGCAATTAAAAAATGTATATGAACAATGGCTAATGAAATCCAGGAATTCAGCTTTTCAGTGCCTGAAGAAGCAGATTGAATACCTGGGATTAGTACTGCAAATTGCTTCACCTGACTTCAAGTGAGCTGTAAATGGACTAGTTGATTAGAAGACTAAAAAGATAACCCAATTTAATGATCATACATAGCTTGCCTACCAGGATCCCCTACCTGAACAGCGGTGTAGCAACTTTCTTTGAGGAACAGTTTGCAGTATATCTGAGAATGAATCTCCCATCTTCATTGACAGCAAGAACATGCAAGCCAGACAACCCCCTACCAGCTGTCTGAACCCAGAAGCACATCCATCTGTGCTCCGAAATGCTGCTTAAAGTCATGAATTCACCTTCTCTAAAGTGCTAGCAACAGGTCCTGTACTGAGATTGCACACTTAATGTATATATTTGTTCCTACTCTGCTTTCCATTAATCGATTGCTGTCACAAAGCTGCACTTAATCCATTATGACAATAGTTTAATTTGTTAAAAAAAAAAAAAAAATAATAATAAATATATATATATATGTATATATATATGTAAAATTCTCTGAAATAAGAAAGCAAGTTTTACTGGAGTCTGTTCAGCCCAGCTCAGTGACAAGCCTGCTCCTAGATTACAGCAAAGCAAAGCCGAACCCCGTAATGACACTGCTTGCAAATGCAGCAGTCAATTTTTGTTTCACTGCTCACTTCCAGTAAGCTGATGCTGGATGCTGTTTAGCCAGCTCCAATTTTGGTGTCTCCTCTATCTGACCCAGTGAAAAAAACAAGCAAATAAACAAATCCCGTAAGGAAGGGCAGGAAGTTGTGAGAGCTGTGACATGGTTATTGTTACTAGGGAAACCACTTCCTTAGTATTCATGTGTTCAGCAGATCTGTCTGGCTGTGTCTCCGAGTCTCAGGCAATGTCATGAAATGAATGGCAACCGGGAAAATAAACCCAAACCAGCACAAAATTACTACAAGTGTCCATGACACTTCAAATGAAAATCTCATTTTGGTAACTCAACCCTAGGCAGAAACATCTCTCTGTAATATGCTTTTTTATCAAGAGCGTGTGTGTTTGGAAGAGGTGTCACTCTTTTCATGGGATTTGCTTCACTCCTCTTTTCTACAACATTTATACAATATCTGCAAAAACAGTCAGCACTGATAGGCTAGCATCAAAATCCTAAGACCAGATACATCTATTTTTTCAATGTTGACCCTAACTCCAATTACACAAGCAGCTTGTTCACCCAAGCAAAGGAAGGGTAAAGCTAGGATTTTGCTCTTGGGGTGCCTGAAAACCAGGTCCTGGTGTTGGAACTCACCTCTAACAACAGACACAGTTGTATTTTTTGTATCTGCTTTCACAGATTCAACGATAGGAAACAGTGCTGGAAGGTCTCTTAAGAAATCAGCTGTGCTAAGCAGGTTGTAATATATCTAGCTTATACACAGATGCTCACCAGTTCCTTAATCTCGGTGATGGAGTTTCAACGTATCTGGTCTTCAGTGGGAATTCCACAGCTGATAACTTGATTTTGCCTCTCCTCCATCTTGCTGAGCATCACAGATGAGTGATAAAGCCTGAAGAGGGTTACATACACCTTCTCTGACCACTTTGAGCCACAGGCTGTCAGTTCCTCTGCTAGCTGTATTGCAAAACCAGCTCAGTAACCCCAAGCAGAGCCACAGCCAGCCATCTCAGCCCAATCTCACTCTAGCTTTAGAGCAGAATGAATTGCAATGGGGAGGTAGTGTGCAACATAGCTGAGTATTTTAAACTTCACTTTGAAAGGCGGACTTTTTTAACCTGACTTTTCAGAAAACAACACAGAGTCAGAGTTACAGGCAATGCCATGGGAAAGATAGCAGTGCATGGTTTTCCAAAGAAAAAAATAGGGAGAAAAGCAGCAGAGAATGAAGAGAAAATGCCACCTGCTAGAGTAACCAGATGATCAACAGCTATTTGAGCCTCACTGCAGCAGTAGGCTCACAAAGGGTAATGTAAACCTCAATCCGTATATTGAGATAAAAGTTAACAGAGCAGATGGATAAAGAAGATCCTTTTGACTCTACCAAAGTCATTAATATGGCAGAGATACATGTATTTAAAAAATAAAAATAAAAAGTAGTTCAAATACAGAAGGGCGACAGCTCATTTTTCTCTCTATGCGCTTGTGTCTTTGCATGCTCTCCAGCCTGAGCCTCAGTCTATGGTGTGGTGTGGACTTGCCTGATCTACAGCGTGACGATATAAAACAGGCAATAAAGACCACCAAGAAGAGACTTTGCCAATTGGAAATATCCAGTGCAAACCAACAGTAAATAATCTGTTCATTAAATCACTGATGACATTAAATAAAGGGAAATGTGTGTCACAGCATGTAAAAGCAGTGGGGGAAAAAAAAAAAAAAAAAGTACACACAGATAGAAGCTGTTGGAGGAAGGCAACTGATGAATGCAGGCAAACCCTCGCCCATGTCCTAAACAAAAGATGATCTAATAAATATGAAGAACACATCCAGGTTTCTTTCAACAGAACAGCACTACAAACAGTTTCAGCCCTTCAGCCTTCTGGATGTAAAGGACATGGAGGATATAGGGTTCAACACAAGCAGTTTTTACGGCAGGGCTAGTCAAGACACTGAGAGACAGGCATGCTGTAGTCAGCATTTACTATGGCTCCTTCTGGCTGTTATTTCACCTAGGTTGCTACCTCATGGGGCAGTAAAATGACATTTACCAACCCCTGCCAGGCCCACCACTTCCAGCACAGGATGTACTTGAGCTGGATACCATTGAGGGCGAGGAGACTACTTGGATGCAATATTGCTGTGGGCTTGCTTTATTCACGTACCTTTTCTCAGGCGTTGGATGCCAGCTCAGGGGTTCTGGTCTGGAAGGCTTTTGTGCTGAGAATTAATCACAGAATCACAGAATCACAGAATTTCTAGGTTGGAAGAGACCTCAAGATCATCGAGTCCAACCTCTGACCTAACGCTAGCAGTCCCCACTAAACCATATCCCTAAGCTCTACATCTAAACGTCTTTTGAAGACTTCCAGGGATAAAGGACCTTTTGATGAGGCAGGATACGGCCATGGCACACAATCAGCTCTGCAAGGTGCCAAGTAATCCCAGGGCCCACAGCACAGACAGGGGATTGGTCTCCCAAGAGCCCCACATAGCGGCAGGTGAATTGTTGGGGACATTCATGGGTGCCGAAGTGCCCCAACTGCAAGTCTCCATATGGCAAAAGTACCCCACACAAGGAAGCTGCCACTTCAGTTTCATGGGAGCCTGCAGTCACAGAGGAACAGCTAACAAAAGGCAATGACAAAAGGAGAGCCCACATGTGGTGGTACGGACAAAGAGGCAGCCTGGGGAGTTGAGGCAGAAAACCTGCTCATTTGTCAGATGAGGAGTGCAGGCAGCAGAACTGGAAACACCTCCTGTGGTTCCCTGAAGCTGTAGCTGCTGGAAGAGGGCAGGGGCCAAATCACCCGCCTCTCTCATGCTTTGAGATGTGCAGTTTGTAGCAAGTCTTGGGAAAGGAGACAGCCTTGCTCCAGCTGAGCTCACACTTCCTGCAGGAACTTTAATAAGGAGCCTGGTTGGCAGGAGAGGAGGGGAAGGGAAGCCACAGAACAGCCCTGATTTACCTGTAAAAATCCTCCAGTGGGACCTGACATCTCAGTGAGGGTGGAGAGTGCTGTGGTGCAAGTGAAGAGCCTGGCTTCTTTCTTCATGGCTCAAAATGTGCCCAAGATCCTGCGCCCACAGCTCTGCACTTCGAAGATGACTGCGTCTGCCTTTGGCCCATCTCTGCTTTTAGTTTTCTGAAGAGCAGTGCAAACCAGTGAAGAAGTCCAGTAATGGATATCGATGGCTGTTGGCTGCAGTTTGATCACAGGATGGCTTGCCTGTGACAGGCCACGAAAGCAGTCAATGCAGATGATGGCATTTCCAGCCAGGAGCTGCAGAGAAATCAAATCTGCTAAAGAGACATTTATACCCTCCCAGTGAAAACAAAGCAAAGTGGCTGCAGCTTTTAGCAAACTGCTGAGAGATCAGTTCTTAATGTTTTCTACAGATTATAGACTGAATGAAATGCCTGCCAGGGAAGAACATACATAGGCAACAGTCACTTGATGGGGATTGTGGAAGGGGAGGACTGAAGCCATATTTCTTTAGCACTCAGGTATTTCTCATGGAAACCAGTTAGCTGGAAAAGTCGATGCAACCACAAAGCTAGCACATCCACCCATCCCTGTGGAGGAGGCTGCAGCTCCACGACTTAAGTTATATTAGATGCTCCCAAAGCAGAATAAGAGGAGGATGAAATAACAGCAGAGCTCAAGCTAGAGCTGAGCATGGGGTGTATAAGGAGTCACTTAGTTACTGAAAAATGCATCCTCTTGTAATGTCAAGATGAATTTAGTCCATGGTTTCACCTGAAATAAAATGTCAAAGGGAGTTTGTTGGTGGTTTTGCAATATTTTTTATTACTTTGACATTTCAGGCAAGACTTACAAGCTGACTTGAAAATAATTTCTGAAAGGGTTGTGGGAAAAGAGCATCCTTATGCCATACCAAGTGAATTAGGTGATACCGGAGGCAACCTACCAACCCTCTTTCATTTGGTTGAAAGCTAGGTCTTAAAATCATGGGCCTCCTACCATTTCCTCAGTGACACTGATACTGAGTGGGACACCTTCAATTTTTTTCCCTTTGAAGATGCTTGGAAGCAGACTGGAAAATTCAGGTGCATGTGCTATACACATGATGATAGCATAATCCTCTCCTGTTTTCTTCCTCAGTGAATATTCAAGTTGGACAATTCACCCTTCTCCACTCTAGCTACTGTAGGGGATTGTCTCCACTCCAAGTATGAAAGCCTTCAAGTGGTCAGGGGCTCCACAGTACACACCATGTCTCAGAGAATATGGAGTAGGGCTGGGCTGGTGGCAGAGCAGGGATGCAAAGGGCAATGCCATAACTGCACCTTCTGCCATGGTACTTGTCCTGCCCTGTGGTGTACAAATTGCCCAGCAGCCTCAGATCCAGCAGAACCACAATCTCAGGCAATGTTGACAGGAGTTTCATTTGATCTGCCTGTGAGGCACGGTTTGGGCAGCTAGCCCTACAACTTGGCATTCAGGATATTTTTGTGAGAGGAAAACCTGGGGATTGCAGAGCAGTTGGAGTCTCCCACATAAATATTGGAAGTTTCCACTGTTGGGTGCCAAGGGGGATCTCCTCTGAGTTTTGTGAACACTGTAGCAGTTACCCTGCATGAGTTTATTTCCACATTGCTTTCATGTTCTTCAGAAATGCCCAAAATCGGTATGAAATGTTTTATTCAACCTGAAACAAAACTTCTCCCACTTGCCATGCAGTCTGAAAAATTCTGGTTTCATGTCAATCCAAAACGTTTTAACCAAATTTATTTATTTATTTATTTTTAAATTGCCAGCAGAGCTTTCTTCCACATAGGATCATTCATTCATTCATGCAGCTCTAGTTAAAATAAATATCTCTAGCCCATTGCTTAGAACATTAGCATGGATGCTCGACTTTCTAGGTCCAAAAGCTTTACAAAAAAACACAGGAGATTGATTTCTCAAGCTGGAGCACACACACATATCCATTCTGCTTTGTGCTGCCATTTGACACCAAAAGCAAAGGTAGATTTGGAAAATGCAGGCCAGAGAGCAGAAAGTCCTCCAGAATGGACCAAGTTCTTTGAGCTCAGCAGCATCAGTGTGTGTTACTATCAGCTTGTCCTTTCTCTGCAGGCAGGGAAAGAAAGGTCTGTGGGCTGTGTATTCTACTTGGATGGGCACTGAGCATTTTCTATCTACAGCATCTGCCTAAAATTCATTTTATGACAAATTCAAATCAATTGTGCATTTCTGCTGCTGCCCAGAGCAAATGGCCACACTTTGTCCAGCAGTAGTTTGCATTCTTCAGAAAATTACCAAATAAACCATCTCCACCATAAAAACTGCCCTAAAGGGCCAAATTCTAATCTCAGTGAATTAAAGTCCTATTTCAGTAGGATCAGAATTGGGCAAAATTAATGAACTTCATCTGTCTCAGAATCCTGTGGTGTCTGGATTAGAGATGGAGTAAGACAGCACATTTGCCCTCTTATCTTTACACCTAAATGGAGGATTCAGCAAACTGAGCGGAGGTGTGCCAGTTGATGCCACAGCCACTTTCCTCCTCACACATTGAGATGAAATCAATGTTTTCCATTTATCACCAAGCTCAATCACTTACCTTGATGATAACTTTAAAGGTGATGCTTCCCTGGAACTTTGGAATTGATGATGCACAGAGTTTTAAGGATCCCATGTCACAGGTGAGCAGAGCTGAGATTGGGCGTGAGTGTCTTCAGAGCAGGATTCTCAAGGACAAGCTTCACACTTTGGCTGCCACTACAAAGGTTCCTTGGTAGGAGCACAAAGTAGCCCTGGTGCCATCTGGAAACCCCCTTCTTTTCCTTTGCATAATTTATTAAAACATAAATTATGCAGACAATATAAAGATATAGGAAAATATATGTGCATAAGTGTCTAATTCCCCAGAGTTACCCACATAATCAAAGGAAAATCACTATGGACTTTGCACACAGTCATGCAGGAATACATTGCTTCTTCTTTATTAATGAAGCACGTGATGGAGCAAGTAGCCATACACAGGTAAAGAAAGTAGACTGTTTATAAAGATAAAATAAATATATGGCATCTTCTCTATAGCAAAATGAGAGTATCCAGATCTTCCTACTTTCACAATTGTTGTTCAACATTATACTTAAGAACAGTATTAAACTAAAAAGCACCTCATTTCACTTCATCTGATTTAAAATGCATCGTGGTGCATCTGAGTTACTGTCTAATCCTTTTGTTTGAGATGTTCTACATTAGTGAGCCACTTTTGATTCATGTGCTAACAATCCCCCTTAAGGCAGGTAATTCACAACGATGTTCACGATGTGAAAAGTGGTGCTCTGGTTCCCACAGACAAAAGTCAGTAAACTTTAAATCCCAGAGAGCCTAAACTTATTTTGCATAAATTGCCCGCACAGGAGGGGAACTGAAATCTCTTTGTATGCATGTCCTGTATCAACCTAGAATTCAAATATTATTTTTTTTTTTAGAACAGTGGGAATGCCGATTAGAGACAATCACAGTAGAAAGCAAAGGTTGCAACCAATTATGAGTACAAACAAAAGAGAAAGCGAATTACATCACTTTAACCTTTATCCACCCAGCCACATCCTACTGCAACATATTTTCAATTAAATATTTCTTAAAGGAACAATTAACAGAATGTAAATATATATTTTATTAAATATTATTCTTCCGCAGGTGACATTTTTTTTTTTCTTGCTACAGTAGATGTAATTTACTTCTGTAGAAAGAATAGGTTTTAAACCTAAAACTGTTGATTTTTCCAACTGTAAATTGGACCTTCATGCTATTGGGAACTAAAATTTCAATCTTTCCACTATTAGGCAGGGTATGTCCTTAAAACTTCTTGAGATAACTATAATGATTTAATACTGAACATAGGTAAGTGTTTGACTTTCTTTTTTTCTGAACTGTGTTGCTTAGACAATCAAATTTCTTTTTCTCAGTAATACATGTAGCAGTAATCATAACAGAAAAAATAATAATAAAAAAAAAAGAAGTCATCACATAAAGGTAAAAAGATGACCATGAACCAATACTGCCAGTAACGTCTGCAAATATGTTTAAACAGGACAAAATATAAATTCTATCACCAGTAATGCATGTAGCCATTGCAACCTCTTATATAATTAACAAATTATAGTGCTATGAAGTGTGACTTCCCACTTGCATAAGCCATTGACATTCACAAAGTGAAATCTAGCCTCAAGCTCCAATTTGTTTTTAAACTGAAGTGTCTATCTTAGCACATCATATGAGATAAAGTCCTAACACTACAGAAATCAACACCAAAATAAAATAAAATAAAATAAAATGAAATCAAGATTGCCAGGATTCCAACTGATTTCAAACTTGATTAAAAACACACCTCTCCTGCATGAGTGGTACTATGGCCAATTAAGTCATTATTTTCTTTCTCTATATATCCTATTTGTAGTCTGAATTTACTTAGTGTCTCCTACAGCCAGTGAAGTTTGTATCCTCTTTGGTTACATTGCTAATGATGATCAGTAATTCATTCTTTCATGGGGAAATGTTTTCTAGATACTTAATTATGAACTAACAGCAAAAGTATGAAAGTGTTTGTGGACTTGAAATACTGTGTCAAAATTGTGAAATATTGGAATATTTGAGGATAGTAGTTTGGCCAGTTTCAAGTCTAACAACAAGCCTATGGTGTCTGAAATCAAAATAATCATACTAATGTCCAGCATCTGCACTGCCTTGTGGCTGCACACACTGGAAAATTACATTGGCTCCCAGCTGTATGGCAAAGAGATGAGAATCCCTGAGGTCTCCAGCCCCACAGTCATTCAGCTGGAGATGTCACAGAGCTGAGAAACTTCAGCTCCTGGCAATCCACAGGTGAAGGGAGTTAATTGAAAGTTAAGTATTTCTCTCCTGATAAATCAAGGTTTTTCAAAGATATTGAATTATCTTGTGTCGGGGAAAACTTCCAACCAACTCTAATTAGACAGTGCAAATTAAGTTAAGGAAAGCAATTTAATTGAAAGAAAGTACGAGGAGGTTTGGGAGATTTGGGGAAGTGCTGAGGGACACCTCAAAAGAAAAAAACATGCACACGGCTACAACACTGATTTTTCTGTTGGGAAACTGCAGTACTGGGGGCAAGTCAGAAAAATAACCAGTGTGAATTTCATTTTTTTTAACCTTCATCGCATCCTGTAGCTAGGGGTGTTGCAGGCTGATCCCTCGTCTGTTAATCACTTGTTTAGAAGACTGCTACTAGAGAACACAGAAGGCTGTAGGGGGGAGGGTAAACCAGGTAGAGACTGAGGATCACGTGAGAAGAGATATTTAACGGCATCTTTTCCTTCTATTTTTGTAGTAAATGTCCAAGTTAAAAAATAAAATAAAACAAAAAAGCCCACCTAAGGCCATTCCTCTAACTCAGGCTCCAGAAATATGTTTAAAATAACTTGGTTGCAATTTGTTTTTTCTCTGTATGGAGGAAAATAATAAAAGAACCAGGTCTCAGGCACGTGTAGCTTTGATACTGTGTTTTATGGATGGCATGACGTCCAACTCCAGTTTCAGGTGCTCACACACAAGCACAAATGCCTGTTACTGCACCAGCTGTTGCATGGATGTATTTGAATATGTGTTACGGATCTGAGGCGGTATCATAAATATGACTGAAGGTGTTCAAATTTATGGGTGTTGCACGTGAGCTGCTGGGTTGTAGCAAAGTACCTTCAAACATGTGTTGAGCTGGTAGAAACCCTGGTCTCGCTCATGGGTAACAGTTTTTGCATGGAAAAGAGGAAGGTTTTTTGGGGGGGAGGAGGGAGAAGTCCCCTATGGCTCTTAGCACAAGCAGCTTGCTGCCAGCTTGCACCTGCAGAACCTCTCTGCCATGCTGTATACATTTCAAAGACACACTTTTGGGACAAGGTAGATGTGAGGAGCACAAGGAACAGGGGCTGTCTGAGCATACGGAGCCCTGTGTCTGCTCTGCCCCTTGCTGCCATGCAGGTCTAAACAAGCCTGGAGCCGCAGCTGAGGCAAAAAGGGCCCACATTCACAGAGGGATTCTGTCAAATGTTCCAAAAAATGTCAGTGAACATTTTTTGCAGGTGTGATGGGAGTGGGTGGGCTGGTTCTCCCATCGGGGCCCCCTGTGAGCTGGGCAGGCTGCGGCTGCTCGCCGGGCCTGGGCTGCGGCCCAGCTGACAGACAAACGAGCAGGGTCTTGGTGTTGCTAGTAACGGTATCTTCTGGCACAGCAGACTTTCCACTCAGAGGTGCCATTTTCTGTGGGATAGCCCCTGAACGTCGCTTCAGTTTAAGGTTCTTTCTCCTCGGTGGGCCTCCTTCATGCCTTGTGTGCAACATTTCTGTGGCCTTCCCACCGTGACGCTGAGCCTGCGCCACTGGGCCTGAGCCAGCAGGGCTGCTGAGAAATGGCTGTTTGTTCAAAACAGGGCACCTGAAGTGATGTTCAGCAAGCCCAGCAAATGTAAATGTGCTCCTTGTTTGTTACTGGCACATTCTTGTACCAGACAGATTCCTGCAGTCAAAATATTTTGGTGAGAAGCGAGTGCAGCAGCCAGTTTTACAGATGTAGGAATTCACTGAGCTCAATTTTTTGAAGGGCACTGCAGGCTTCTCTTCATAAAGTTACTTTATACCTGGTACATTCATATCAGGCAGATGGGATGAGAGAAAACAGAAGTGAACAAATGATGTGCTGTGTCACAGAGGTTGTAGTTTGATTTATGCACAGTAACAAACACCACACTAATAAGTAGCAGCTGAGAGTCCTGATGGCAGGAGGCAAAGCTGGCTTTAACTCCAATTTGTCATCAGTCCTCCAGTAAGAGGCTTGTGTCATTTCCAGACTCTGGCTCCTTTCTTTCCCTTGTTAAGTTGGTGTCTCCTACAACCTATGTAGCACTGCTGCTTCCCGCAGAACGGGTGCTTGTCACCAGCCTCCTCTCCCCAAAACCAGGTATTTTTCACATTTTTTTTATTTCTGCAGTGCTGGTGCAGGTAACCAAGCTGACTAAATATTGCAGGAGCATGCTGAAGTGTTCAAAGCTCTGCATTATTATGGAAGGTGAGTGTATAGCACTCTTCCTCATATTTAGGGACTTGTAAGGGCTCATCTAAAACCCTCTTAGACTCTTCCCTTTCTTTTGATCGTCCTAATTGATTGTCCTAAATCTAAGTTACAGTTTCCTTGGGGAAAGGGTTTGGAATGATATCCAAATGTCCCCTTCTCACGTGGGGGTCAGAAAAGAGCAGCCCAGTTAACAAACAGGAGGGTGAATATTCAGCTGATTTCTAAAACAAGGAAACTTGCCTGTGACCTAAGGACTACCAGGTTCATGGCCCTGTCCCCAGATAGCACACACATCTCTGTCTAGTGCCCTCTCTCCTGCTTCCTCCACCTCCAGTCCTGCTGCACCGACAGATGTTGTGTTTGAGCGGAGATCAAAAAAAGCAGCTGGAGCTGAGGAGCAGCAAAGGGCCAGGCTGCTGCATGCTGCCAAGCAGAGCTCACTCATGGCTGTCTCTGAGCTGGCAGAGGAGTGAGATACCTGTGACTTCTAATGGAGTTGCTCCAAAATTACGGGTTCCTGCTAAAGGATTAGTCCCTTGGCATGCACGAGTGCAAGCTGAATAACAGCCAGTGGGTGAAAACACTGCCATTTCCAAATGCATGCAGGCATTTCTAGAAAGGACATAGTTGATGTGGGAGAGCAGAAGTGCAGGTCTTCCATGATTCACGTCTCCACCGAAGAGGCAGTAGTATTCCAAAATGTGCTGGGCTGCACTCTGAGGGCTCAGTAGATAGACAAGCACTTGTGGCAGCCAGCAAAGTACATAAAAAGGGCATGTTAGGGCTATACTAGTTTGCATGTATTAAATGTAATGGGCCAGAACAGCACACTGCGGGGGGGGGGGGGGGGGGGGGGGGGTGTCATTTATATAGAAAAACAAATAAATAAACAAAACCTAAAAAGCAGAAAAATCACTTTTGCTTTACTGTTTGTATTGCATGCATATAGAAGGGCACCTGAAAGTCTCTAAAAAGCTTGACAGTTTTCTCTATGTCTCCTGATGCACCCAAGTGGCAGTCCATATTTATAGTATTTCCCAGGGAAGCTGACACGGTGGTACATGCAATGTCTTCTGCTTCCCACTGACATGATGCCAATCAATGGTCAATGAACAGCTCTTTGTAGTTGACCAGAGCATATTGTCATATAATAATATATTGATATCTTTCCATCTGTCTTTACTTGTTTTGAACACAGAAGTTTTATGCTTTTCTGCTGTGATAAACCATTCTAGAAAAGTATCTTAAATGCTGTCTTCACTAAACACTAGATAAAGTAATCTGTTGGCTGCTTGTGCCCATGAAAAGCTTTGAAAATAGAGAGCTGAATCTGTGCCTTGGTTTTGGGGGTTGTTTTTTTTCCCCATCCACAAAATGTGTATCTTTCTATCTTCACGGTATATCCCAGGGCTGTGTGTACAGCTCATTTCATTAATGTATGAGTATCTCTGAACTCCTCAGGTGGAAGCTGGGGGCAAACTATTATAATTAGCTGGATTGTAAGCTGCGCACCTACCCTTTTGATGGTAAAGTAAATCTACACTGCAATCCTAATTCCAGTTGAAAGGTGAGGCTGCAATGTTTCTATGATAAAACTCCTTAGGCTTCAAGACGTTACTAGGGTGTATAGCACTGCAACGTTTTGTTGCATAGCCCTTCAAGCTGTTAGGTCTTTATGTGCATCACCATATCGATCCCTGGAAAATTAATTTAAAAATACATTTGATTTTAGTTTAGCAGTTCTTTCCAGGCAGTGCATCCCCAGCAATCACTACCAGGCCCTCTGGGAAACAGGAGAAAAGGAAAAGAAAGGAACATTTTTTGGAATCCCTTTCTCTCACCCAACTCAGTACCAGCCAGCGCAGGCAATAACGAAGGGGCTGCAGGACTGCTCTCTGCTATTATTGTGCCTGGCTCGCTCTCAGCATGACTCACTGCAGACAATATGTAGCACCACTCGCAAGGGGAATGAACAGTAAATACTGGGCCCTGGATTTTTTTTAATCTCCTCATTTTTTTTTTCTCTCTGATTTGTATCCCTTTATCCTCGCCCATGTGCTATATAAGCTTCTCAAATCTAATGTCCATAACACCACCCCCCACTGGTAGCAGCAAGTCCTTCCGCTGCTGTAGGGTTTACTTTGCAAAGGTTTACAAGGAAAGACATTATTTAGAAACTGTATGTGTTAACCTAGTGGCACAAGGTTGCTCCAGCAGCTTCCCCCTTGCTTATTTTTTTTTTTTTCTTTTCTCAGGGGAGGGGTGGCTGCTATTGTAGCAAGTGCATCTCTTGCTTTGCTGCAGCAGCCAGGCTTGCTTAGAAAGAAAGCCTTGGGGCTAAAAAGGCTAGGAGTGCAGCCAAGGGGGTGAGGAGACGGTTTTAACAATTAGACTACATAATCAGCAGCTCACTCTGAGTATGCTTCCTGGTACCCAGTGCTCAAAAACACAAACCTTTTAAAGTAATAATTCTCGGTCCTCATTTGTATCGGAGAGATTTGTAGGTTAAAGTTGCCACGGAGGTAGTGCATCAGGAATGCCAAACAAATCAGCTACCTGAGACAAACCTTTCATCTAGGCTTGGAAAAGGCACCACCTTTCCAAATTTGACCTGGCCAGTGAGAACTGGGGGCAAACTAGAAATAGATGAACATGCATGCGTTTCCTTGTTTTGTTTTTGTGCAATGCCTCTGGGGTGCAGCTGATGTCATTTTGTGGAACCTTTCTGTATTCAAATGTGGGAATTAACCTCTTCAAGAGTTTTGCCATCAGAGCTGGGCCAGAACATGATTCTACCAGATAAAGCCCAGGACACTGCAGTCCTGTGATCAAGCTATATTGTGCTAGCTCTAAAAAAGACCATTTTATCTTCAATTACTCCTAGATGGACAGAGACAAGACCAGAATTTACGTCCTCCATTATCTATATTCCAGGCAAGTGGCTTCCCCATCAGCGTAGGCAGTACAAGCACTTGCTCTCCAGCCATCTCCCATCCCAGAGAAAAGTGATGTTAAAACCAACAGATTCCTACAGACTTCTGCATTTGCTAAAATAGCATATTCTGACATTTCAGTCAAATATTCTAATCAAGTCTGTGCGAGCTGCATCGATTTAACTTGCATCGTCTAAAAATAGGTCTTGGCAAGTTGTTGGTACCCAAAAGCTAGAAGCAATGGAAAGGAAGGAAAAATACTGAAGGTGCATATTGATTACATTCACGGTAAGTGAGCACTTGCCTATCCAATGCTGCAATGCACAAATAAATAAATTCCTGGTTAACAACCCAAGCAGCACATAAATACTTATGGAGATAAATAACCGAGTATGAACAGGTGCAAATCCAGCTCCCACATCAAAGTTGTGAAAAATGCAGAGCATGTGTTTTACATAATTTTCCACCAGAATTATCAGGTCTTTATTTCAAAAGAAATTGCAATAAGCCAGAGTTTATTCTCCATACAATGATATATTGAAATCAGGCTTTTTTTTTTTTTTTGTCAGTAAACTGGCCCTTCTACCACTTCAGTTAAATCCCAGTGTGTTGTAAAGAGGTCCATTGTCACACATACATATAACAAATGGAAAGAGACACCAAATAATGTACTTACTAACTAGTACAGACAGAAACACACTGTGCTAAAAACCTTGCCCAGTGTAGCCAGCAACTGCCTTGTAGTTTTGATTAAGCTCATGTGTTTGGCTGATTCAATGCCTAATCTTTTCAACTAATTACTGCCTAAGTGCTTGCCTGCTTCTAAGTATTTTTCTTTCCATAAAAATCTGTTGTTTACAAACATTTCCTCGTTCATTTTCTGGAGAACAAAAAAATAAAAGAAAGGCTTTATTCCCTGATTTAGGGATTTTATGTGGTCTAGATCACATATATGAGGGAGAAGAGAGATTCTGCTACACTTTATTCAATATGATGTTACAAGAAAACAACAGTTACAGCTGACAAACCATTACATCTTTCATAATACAGACAAATTACAAGGTGTAACAAATAATGCAACATTTATTTTACTGTACTGCTTACTATGCTGTTCTTCTGAAGTATATATATATATATTTAATTACATTAACATTGTTTTCATGTACCAGCCCTCCCCTTTTTATTCGTTAAAAAAAAGAACACCTCTTAGTGCACCATACAAAAATCCACGTGGAAGCTGGCAAGCTGGGATTTTGTATGCAGCACCATTGAAATGCATCTGGGGGGATGGGAATTTTTAGTGCATCCTTTACTTTTAGATTTTTTGCTTATGTGAAAAATGCAAGGCAGTAACATACGGTCACTCCACCTAAACGCTGGTAGGGGAGAGTTTTGTTATGCTCAGTAATGCAACATAATTCTATTTATATGGGGTGTCAGTGTTTTGCTCCCCAGTCTGTACAGCCTAAACATTTTATATAACAAAGATTACAAAATCCAATAGTATTCACAGATGAGTATTTTGTGTGTGAGCATACCAGAGCACTGACCACATTCAATTGCGTGCACTGACACAGAGTACACAGGAGTGGATGTCACCCACTAGCCTACAGGGAATTTATCACCCTAACTTCTTTCCACAGGTGTCTGAAGTCCAGAACCCCTGCACAACAAAGACAACATGAAAACCCCAGTGCCTCTGTCTACTGCAGATTGAATTTTCAGTGTTGCATGTACTGACGTTATCCTAAAATATGGTTCTGTTTAAAAACAATAGTGAGAAACGAAAAAACCCAACCGACCCGAGACACCACACAAGAATGTAATGTTGGCAGCGTTGGTGTGTCCTGACTGGTGCTGTGCCTGCTGGGCATGGGTTAGAGCTGCTCTGAGCCTAGCACGAGTGGGGACAAAGCCATCTCCAGATGGCTGGCTTTTAAAGTCAGGTTCTGGGAACCTGAACTCGTAAGGAACCTCCGTACCATGCAGACCATCTCTGTCACCATCTTCCCTCCCCAGTCAACTAATATCAGGTATCATACGCTGTTAGAATGTGCCTCCCACTTCTATCTGCCTGCTGTACCTGCTGCCCTGTGGCTGCTCTCCCCTCTGGCAGTTAAGCCACATCCTCTCAGCATCATCAGGAAGGATCTCCTGGGGCCCAGCCAAGTGGTGAGACAAAAAAAGTCACACTGCTTCCAGCTATCAACTCCAAGCGAGTCCCGCAGTTCCTCAAGGACTGGGCTGCACAGACTACTGACCAGTTAAACCAACTTTTAGACTACTGATGGCACAAAAAACCTGCATTCCCAGCACCTGCAGCATGTCTGGAAGACCAGGCTAATTTTTCTTGTCCCTTTGAAGATTCTGCAGGGAACTGGTTTGGGAAGGATGTGAGAAAAAGAGAGTAACACTACTGATATTCCCTGAAGTTGTACCAAGAGCATTGATGGGATTTAAAAGGTCCATTCATCAGCACTGAGAAGAGCTATGGGGAGAACCTCACTTCTGCAAGATGCTGGAGAGATGGTTTAGTTGTCAGGGGATCCTAACTGATGGGTGTCAAATCAGGTTACCAATGCAGGTAGGGGCTCTACTGGAAAGAGAAAGGGGGAAATAAGGCTGTACAGTCAGTTCCCTGGACAAAGGAGCTTCCACTTCCTCAAAGTGATAAAAAATTAATAAATTGAGGTTTCCCAGAAGATTGAATGAACATGCAGCACTCATGCGAATGGCAGCAGCTGGCTGAGCCCAGGTGCCCTTGGTGCAGGAACACCCCCAAGACTCAGTGCCTCTGCTGGTGACAGCAAACCCAAGTCACCACAGGGAATCGGAACAACCTGAAAGGAGGAGCATAAGTAATCCCAGTCATCCCTTAATTGATCTGCAGCTGAAATAACCCCACTAGTGCTGAAAATCAAGTTACTATTTAGGAACCTAGGTATTTATGCACTTTCCTTCGGGCAACTGAGTTTGAAGATGTGTGGATGAACTTTAATTATTTCAGCGGTTGCTTAAAAGTGGGAATGGGGCAGAGAAGATAATCTCACACGCACGTGTGTGTACACACACACACACACACACGCACACACATACCTTAAGCAAATACTCCGTGATTCACTACGGATAGCAATGTGCTAGGCTTGTGGGAACAGTTAGGGAATTACTCTCTATATTAAACCTTCAGATGTTTAGTTGAGCAGCATAATTGCTTGCCTCCCGATTTAAGCTGCCAAGTAGATGTGTCTATGAAACTACCCTTATATTCCTAATTGAAATCTTTGTTACATTTTCAAAAATTCTTCAGATTTTTGCAGCAAGTTTTTTTTTTTTTCTAAAAATAGCTAATTTTAGTCATCAAACTGCACACAATTTAAGTAGCAAAGATAATGTATAAAAGACTTTTCTCTTACAAAAAAAAGCAACATGAAACCCAAACAAACCATGTCTAAGGCAGTTTCAGTGTGTGATAAAGTCAAAAGTTCAGTGGTCACTTTTTTCCCCCTTCAGAAATGCAGGAGAAAAATTGTAGTAACTTCTAAATAGGATTGTGACTGAAAGTGGCTTTCAGATGGCTTTTACCAGATCCTGAAACAGAGATGTCATTGGGGAAAATTGTGTTTTAATGGCTGTGCAAATATTGAGAATATTTCCACGGTTCAACTCTTTGAAAGTGTAGACTCATATCCTAGTTCATTAAGAGGCCTTTCGTAGCTACTTGAGCATTCAAGGATTTGCCTTATTGGGTGTTCTTTTCTTATTAAACACCGCTGGAGTTTAATAAGATGGCAGTAGCACAAATCCTTTTCCCCTCCTTTTAAACACTGAAAACTAACCAAAGTGTTACTGCATTTCTTTAAAATGTAATTCAATGCACCCAGCAAGCAAAGGATGTCAAATTTATGTGTAGAATAATATTGCCTAGCAAGCGGTTCTGTCCTAGCAGGAGCATAACTCAGCAGTGGTTTTTGCACCATACCCTGCTCTTTCTGAATGCAAAGCATTGTATTATGATCAGGGCAGGTTTATTCCACCCTTCAACACAATGTTCTCCCCAAACACAATGTCGCAGGGGCTTCCTTTTCTAAAATCACACAACTTTGTTTCTTGCAAAGTTTGCATTTGAATGATTCATTCAGAAAAGCGATCTAAAGACACGTCATCCAGCAGTGCCTTCCAATCAGATCAGGATAACTATAGAAAATAACTTGAAAGGTGCTTTGGTGTGGAACAGCAAACAGCTTGGGATAAGGAAAATTCTCCATTTCACTCTGTAAGCAGCAAAATAACACAGCTGGATTTAATGGCTCATTAAACAAAAGTTTCTCTGTACCTTAGTATCTGCCTTGAATTAAATGGAACAGTTTCAGCATCTCTGTTTTCTTTTCAAGAAAACTTTCTGAAAGGTAAATAACATGAGGAAAAACAGAGATGTTAGCCAAGACCCATCAAAGAAAGAAATATGCATAATGGGAGTAAAACCTTAAAGAATTTGTCTTGTATCTGTCAGCTGAGTATATCTCATCATTTTTTTGCTTTGTCCTTCTCACAGGCCTATTTTGAAAACTGGCATGCTACATAGCCTAAGCAGAGTAACCAAATTCAGAGTACTGAAATAAACATGCAATTATTGCCATGTTTTTAATATGGATATAAATGGTCTGAGGAGATAATGAAAAAAAAAGGAATAACCCAACACTTCAGGAATAGTGGCAAGGTGCTGTAATTGTCAGCCGATCAGACAAGTTGGGCTTGCTCTGGCAGAAATTGTCTTCCCATTGGTTGCAAAATGTGCACAACTCTCAAAGAAAACACACAGTCCTTTATGCCACCGTTGGCTTTTTTTTTTTTTTTTTTTTGTACAGTCATTACTGAAGAAGTGTGAACACCAAATGTGTTGTCTTAATGTATTTAAGACTTTGCTGGTGAAAGCATAAAAATCCTTACAAAGATGCAGTACTGCAGTGGAAAATCAAACAAAATCAAACACAAAAGACTGAAAGAGTACATGCCATGTATCAGTAAGCAAAAGCTTAATCTTCACATAGTTCTCTGAAATCACAAGGTATCCAAACACGTGCAAGGTTTTAAATAAATTGCAGGGAAAAATAGGGTCTTGCCAGCTTCAATTTTCTTTTGAATGAAATCCACCACAGAGAAAGATAGGAAACAGGCCATGGTTCCTTCCTGGTGTCGGCCTCCTCATTAGGTTTTTGTTTCCCTCCTCCAAACTGGTAAATTTAATCCTGTAAGGAAACAATATAAATTATAATAAGCTTCACGACTTGCATTTTTAAATGATTTTTTTTTACTTGGTGAATAATAGGTTAGTCTAAAGCCGGTTATGAAGACACCAGCTCAGAGCAAAGGACAGACATCCAAAGCACTTTCAGAGCTGGTACCTCAAGCAAATGAGCTTAGAACACCGATGTTTGCAGGGTGGTTACCTAAATGGGATATATTAATCCATATTCATATATATCTGCCCTGAGTGCTAATCTTCAGAGGTGGCATCAGCATTCACATTCTCCATGGAAATTACAGGCGGCTATAAATAGACAGCTGGCTCTGCTAAAGGTGGTCACACCCCAAGGATGCAAAGGAAGGTTGCTAAATGCTGGCACAGCTTCAGGAGTTTATGAGCTCTTTTTGCCCTTTTTCTTTTGGAGACTCTAGTGATTGCCTTCCCAGCACTGCTTGTGACCAGTTTATGAAAAGGTTCCCTCAGCTTTGCTTCCCAAGAGTTATTTGAGGTACTTCGAGGTGACACGGACACTTTTGTAAACACAGCCAGGTGACGGAGCTCCTTGGTGCCCTGCATTTAAACACATTCCCTTTTACTTGGGTGTTTTCCTACTTATAAAAATATATCAAAATCCACTCCTTTCATATATAGAAAGTAAACATTACACCAAGAGTTTCGTTTACATTATCTTTCACTCTGCTAATGACTGCTGTTTACAGAGGCTCCATGCTGTGATTGGACTTGCAGGAATGTACCAGGATGTACCTGAGATTTACACTAACCAGGAGGCAGGCCAAGAATATTGGAAGCATCACTTTAAAACAAAACTAACAACTGAAGGTGAACTAGGTGAGGGCCAGATAAAGGCTGGATGGACTGGAGCTACTAGAGGGATTCTGTAATTAAGATACTTAGCTCTTAATAAACGTCCAAGTAGATTTCTCTGCCAAGTAATAAAGTGAGACTTCGTTTCCTGATAATGCTGAGAAATTCTGCAGTTTTACAAAGTTCAAATATCTTTGTTTTACAGGGATTTTCAAGACCAAGGACTACAATTACAAACCTGCTACATTTTTTAAATGTTGTTGCAGGAAGACATTCAGATACGGAGGAATTTTAGCACTTAAGAAAAAGAAAACTTAAAATTAAATATTCATCAAGCATAGAACTGGTTTGTATTAGCATGTCCTAGAACTATTTAAATCAAACTGAATGCAGGTGCCAGTGAATCTAGTCTAGCCCTCATTTCAAAAGCAGGAGAAAAACAAGACATCAGTTTTGAATTGCAGTTTCAAGTATAATATTTTAATTGTGGCTTTCATCAAAACACCCTAATCTCTACACAGCATCTACACTTCATAATTTCCAGGGTTCCTGTCATGATTCTTTATAGTTCTTCTTCTGCCCTTCAAGTGCCAGAATACCTGACTGGGATTAACAAAAGCCTGTTCTTAATGATGCATGGCAGCATCTTGGGCCCTCCTGGAGCTTGGTCTACCACCTCTTGAGTCCTGCTTGGGTTGTTTCCTAAATGCCTTTGGAGCTTGCATGGAATGTCTGTTCCACATGAAAGTCCCACTTTCCCCAGGGTCTAGGAGTTTGGCTGAAGCCCCAGTCAATCTTGTTTCAAGGAATACATTAGAGTTGACCCATTCAATTTACCCTTCATAAGCTCAAAAAGAAAAGCAGTGATTCACATCAAATGCAGAGGTTCACAACTGCTTACCGGGGAAACACTGCTGCCACTACTGCCCAAGCCAAGCCAAACCAAATCAAGCCAAACCAAGCCAAACCAAACCAACAATACATTTTAGGGATTACCTCTTTGGAGTCCCAAAGCAACGAAAGAAGCAATGAAACTCCCCAGACTCCATCCAATGTCAAGCTTGCATTCTCTACCACCACCGCCACCCACAGTACAGCTGTGAAAAGTGAGCTTGCAGTTTGGAAACCACGACTGTCCAGATCCAGAACAGCTGCTTGATTTCAGGCTAAACCCAAATTGCTGGAGTTCAGCACCTGGCATAACCAGCAGGGGCATCTAGGACACGTAACAAAATGATTTGGATAAAAGACAAAGAACTTTTTCTGGAGTTACCGAATTGCTCAGATTGGAGAAAAACTGCATTTTAATTAGATAATTATATTAATTACAGAGAACATTCTCCATTCCATCAGTGGACCTCAAAAAAATTTTCAAAGGAGGTCAGCACGACACTTCTCCCAGAGATATGCTAAAATTTTCCAGTGACACTACTACATTTTCTGGCTTCAAGTTTGGCTCTGTATGCAAAACTGATCACACATTCTCCAAGGCAGGGCCTGAGCCTAGGAGATGGGGAATACCTTCATCAGAAGCTTGCACTTTCAGAATCAAACCCTGTAACATTAAAAGCTTCCCTAGAAATGAACAAAGCTGCCACCATTTAACATGGGGAATAACCTTAGCATATTGGCAACCACTGCCAGCATCAATGTGGAACAAGGTCTAGATAAAACAATAAACTCAATGGGAGTGAAACAAAAAAAAAAAGAAGAGGTGATTTCATTCCAAATTTCCCAGGTGGATCTGGCTGGGGGAAAACTAGAAGACAGTGCATAACCAGAGAAACAGAACGGCTGGCGATCACAGTCTCTGTGAAGATGCATTCAGATGCACTGCCTGCCCTATTCGGGAAGCAGGGATGGATGAAGACCTTCCACCATCCCCACCAGCACTACAGTGGCCAGGTCCTTCTGATGATGAACTCTGAGTGTGGTTGCCACGGTAATTCTACTTTGTATAAAATCCTTATGTGAGCTTTGACACGGAGAACAGGCCTGATGGTTAGGAATATATACACTGAGAGTATCTGAGGCTTGTATTGGAGCCCCTAATTCTCTGAATGATTATTGTCAATTCAAAGTGGGGTCAACAGGTGAAATCCCTTCTGTTTATACCTCGGAGCGCCCTCATGGTTAACGCCTTCACCTGGGAAATAGGAAACTGAGGTTTACCTGTCCTGAGGCAGAGGAAGAAACTGAGCACAGGGATGCCACCTCTCAGAGAAGCACTGTAACTGCTGTGCTATGGGACAGAAGATGTCTTTCCCTGTCTTTTTGTTTGGTTTACAATGAGACTTACTGTGTAACATCAAGTAGACACCTCCCTTAAACTGGAGGAAGAGGGTGTCTAGTTGTCCACTGCAGAAAATCCAAAATAACACAAACATGGAATTGTATATGGGTGAGAACCCATTAAAAAAAAAAAAAAAAAAAAAAAAAAAAAAAAAAAAAACATTGTTTCCCCAGTGAGGCTGTCAAAGTGAATCATGGGTTGTTCACACAACCAAGACCCGAGGCAGTTCCTGAAGCATGACTCTCCATACAGTGCTGCCGTTCAGTTGCCAGGTCACTCAGTATTCCACGTTTGCATTCTTAAAGTTATATTTTAGAAATACCCTTGCTTAGAATTTAATACATTTTCCTGATCATACAAATCAAAGTTTTGCTTGGTGACTTGGCAGATTGTGTTTATGGCCTCTGGTCACAGTTTGCTTATAAAAGCGTAAATTGTTAAATGGGATATTTACAACTTGTGATTTCCCAAGAGCAAAATAGGGTTCTTTCAGATCTCTCTGTTTTCTTTTTATTTATTTATTTATTTATTTATTTTAAAAAAGGACCCTGAAATATAACAGACTGTCTTAAAAATGAACTTGTATTTTTTTCACCACAGGTACAGGCAGTTTTGATTTTCACTAAACTTAATAGAAGATTACAATGATGATAACAGCAAGTTAATGATGTGCCTGAAATATCAAGTGACCTAAATCAAGTAACTCAATTGTATGTTTGTTATCTAGAGAAATCATCTGCTGCATACATCCTGTTTCTCACAGATCCAAAGTGGGACAAAATAAGGTGTTAACACACCTTAAAATGGCAGTGGTCAGTGTCAGAAGAGAGTAGCTGTTGGTGTAACACTAAAGCTTATAGTGTAAACATTAATCATGCTCTCAAGACATGAGGCAGAGAAGGGTGACCAAAGAGCCAAATATTTTCCTTTTAATTAATAATAAAATGCCCTTTCCTTTAAAAATGCAAATTACCAATTCAATACATGTTCTTTTTGGCAGCATCAGCATCCTTCTCTAGGTGCTTTTAGTTTTTGTATAAATTATAAAACAGGGTGGAGCTGTGCTCCCGCAGTGTCCTTAGCATGCAAAGCATACTCAGAGTGCATGTCTATTTATGTGGCAGCTGATTTAGCATTATTATAAGAGTATTCATTTTACAACACCAGATTTGAAATCAAAATGTGAGCTGACAACCGGAGATACTGTGTTCCTACAAGACGAAATGTGGGGGTATTTAAGATCATCAACAATATATTCTTTCTCTCCCTCCAAAAGACATGCACATAACATAGCCGCTGCTCATCCTCTCTAAAAAAAAAGTACACTATTAACAGGTGATTTTTCCCTCACAGCTTTTATTCCTCTCTTTGTTAGAGAAGTCATTTAAAAAACCTAACCAAACATTATCAATACTATTTGCACTCAGATAATATCTACATGCAATTCGTTGCTATAAATATTAATTAATTGGATCACCAATACCCATAATGCAATTTTATTTTGACCTACATGCCCTATGAACTAGATATTTTTTGGATTCAATTTTCTTAAAACCAACTGTCAGCATCATGTGATGGAAGAGATGAAAAATGAAAATGAGCGTTCCCGCTGTGCAGGTGAGTGACCTGTGGGAGACAGCTCTGCCTGCTAGGATTTTTACACGTACCATCAGACACAGACCAATTGATTAGATCATCTTATACCCGCCACCAACTAGGCTCAAGAGACTAATTAGAGAGAGTACTGCCTGCGCAGGCACCCCATTGACACCTAATTTGCTCAGCCAAAGCCTTTGGGGAGAATGTATTATCTCTGCAGCTGCACTTCATGCATTTCTGATTTGAGGCATAAGCAAGGAGTACTTCTTCACTCTTTTGAGCAAACTGAGTATATAAGCCCTTAAGTGCTAAATACAAGCAGACAAATTAAATCTGGCCAGCCTCCCATAAATTCTTTTTCCCCTTCAAATATATATATATACATGTACATATATACACACATACATACACATTTTATATCTGTGTCAATAAGATATGTGCATAAACACAAATGTACAAATAACATGTATGTTTGAGTGTGCGTGGAAGGCATGGATGCATATAAAGACATTTCTATACATATATGCTTTAAAATATGGAATTGTCATGTTTAAAGTGCTTTGTTTCTCAGGGAACTTCTAATTGTGTGAGATTTAACAGCAACACACTTGTTCTAATATATGAAAAATAAATGATCTGCAGTATTGTTAGCCTGGGCTCTGAATTACCCCATGGACAAGGCTCAGAAGACTGCTGCCTGTAAAGTTTCCCTGCATATTTTCAGAGGTATTAGCTCAAAGATTATTTCAATGTAGTGCCTGGCTTTGTTGAAAGCTTTTCTTCGATGGACTACACCTTGTTTGTGGTTCCCAAGGAACACTGTTCACTAAAGTTCAATATAAGATTACTACAATTGCTTTCTGCTGGGCTTTAGCTTTATCTAGTTACCCATGCCCCAAAATACACTGGAGAGGCAAGACTTAAGGCTGTCATTAAAAATTTATTTAAAAGGAAAAAAAGATGACACTAGAAAACCTATGTTTTTTTACAGACTGAGAAGGGTTGGAAGAAAATATTTTCTGCCATGGGCTGATATGTGATTCCTGAACTCAAATACTTTGTAACACACAGAAAAATGGTGGATTTTCATCACGGCTAAAATAGCACTGAAATAAAATATCCTCTTTACTGAGATGTGGCTACAAAGGAATTTTCAGGAGTCTAATGAAGGTGTCAATTATTAAGTCAATTTAATTTCAGCTTGTGCCAAAGCCCATGTTGACATTGTCAGTTTACAGTGTCAATTCAAGATTTTGCTGTATCAAAAGAATTAAAGAAGCCTCAGCTAAATATGTGCAAGATACTGGCATGGCCAAATCATCAGATAACCTCCTTTACTAAACACAGTATGAATGTGACTTCCATTTTTTTTTTTATAATGACATAACAAGGAGAGAACATCTTCATCTTCCTCTCCTTATACATGTACACGTCTTTCCCAATTCACTTTACATTTATGCAGTAATGTTTAATCTTGTTGCATATTCAAATTACACCTCTGGGTTATCTTGGTAACTGTTGGCTGTTCACAGTAGTACTGTATAAGATACTTATACATTATACTAATAATTACTATCTGTCATTAAAAATAAACCACAATTGACAAATAAGGAACAAAGCATTTAGTATTTTTTCCCCATTTTCTAACTCTTTTCCCTTTCCTAGATACTTTCTACTGTGTCTCAGTTACTGCGTTGTTATTTGTATACTCTGGATCTCCCAGACTTATCTTCAGCAACAAATATTGCTCTATATTCTTCTATAGAGTGCTAATGTATGAATCAGAACACAGATTGTATATAAACACATGACTCTTTACAGAATTTGTCTTCCTGCCAAATTTTTTTTTTTCCCATATGGACTTTGTCTTTGGGCAGATCACTGCAACTGCAAGTAAAGGAATTTGTGAGGTGACCACAGGAGCACTGTCTAGTGTCAGGGAGGGTGACAGGGGATGACCCTAGAAGAGATGAGTGCTGGACGAGGACTGTAAACTAGTTAGAGAATAAAATGTTGGAGTAGAAACACAAATTTTTAAACAAAGCAATTTTATGAGCATACATGTACATACATTAAAGTAAACGACATGGCATAACCTTATTAAAGGTGAGCAGTCCATGGCTCAGTGGATAATGGGCTGGGAAGTGGGAAAAGAAGATTTTGACTTATCTACTGAATGTCACCACAAGCAAGTCACTTTATCCCTCTGTAACCTCTGTTTTGTAACCGGGGCTTTGTTTTACATTCCAGCCTCTGGGTTTAGATTGTTTCCCAAAATGAGTGCCCAATTTTGGCTAAAGCAACCAATAGTTCAAACTACATAAATACAGTTAAATTTAAAAAAAAGTGCAATTAGAACAGCTGCAAACTTTGGAGCTTGTTGAAATCCTTACTTGGCCTATCAATTCTCCAAATTGTGCCTTTATGTGCACTAAGAATCCAAAGTGAGAGTCCTGCTTCACCTAGAACTTTGTGAACAAGCATCTGACAGCCCAGTGTGGGAGGCTGATTCTGTAGAGTGAAGACTAACCCTTAAATTCTATGCTAGTTGCTAAGTAGCATATATGCATATCAATAATTGCAAACCAACCAGGCATACTTTGCACATAGAATATTAGAATTAGTTCTTTCATACTATGTCTTTCTAGGAAAAAAAGGAACACAAATTCTGATTATTACTGTAATATTTTATTAACAATATTCACTTCCAATACCATTTGGTAACTGATTGGTTTCACAGATGATTTGTAGGTATACCTTAAACTTTTGAGTGGCTGTGGTAACTTCCAAATGAGTTCTCTCCAAGTCTTTCAGCAAAAATTCTTTACTACCCTAGCTGCCCACAGCTGAATTTTTTTCTTTGAGTTGAGAACAAAGTCCACAAAGCCTTTTACAATTACCATTTGAATAAGGCTTCACATGAAAAATGGCCAGGACTGAATCTACTACATGTCTTCTAGTTTTTGAGAATAAAGCACAGCCCTCTGTGAGCGAGCTCTGGGAAAACTAATACTTCAGACGAAGATACTACAAAAATAGCAGTGTTATTGAGCTCAATATATTTTGCAAGCAAAGCCACAGAAACCTTATTAAAAACAAAAAAGAAAGCTGAGGATTTCAGTACACATCAAGACCAGAAAAATATTAGTGCTGTTTGTTTGCAAGAATATACTTCTCAAACCTGACAAACAGCCAAATACTTACAACTTCTTACACCCTAATTTTTGTTTTTCCTTCTCCAAAGGCTTCAGGATTCAGTTTGTTATTTATATTTTTAATGGCTTAAAAATTTCTCTCTTCTCAAATTCAGTCCCTGTAAAGGCATAAATTTTCACTCGTGATTACATCAGTAGAAAAACTGTAGGACGTGAGCCAAAGATTCTCTAGATTCCAATATGCAGGAAACCCAAACAAGCCCCCCACCCCTCCCCTCTCTCTCTATTTTGTGATTAATGTGATGTGTCTAAATCATTATGCTTCTCACCCTGATACTTGGGGAAAAAAAAAAGCCTGCCAAAGAACTGACTGAATGTGAACTGAAGAAATGCTTTCTTCCTGGATCTACAAAGAAAGAGCCTAACCCTACTTTTTGCTAATGTTTGACACAGTGGGATCCATATCTCAGCTGTAGCATCAGCTGAAATGCATCAGTAAATGCTGTGCCTGAATTAAATTTGTGTATAGCTTAATTAAAATAACTGACAGAAAGGAAAAAAAAAAATCTTTCAGCATGGTTTCAGAAAAAGGAAACGTTGAAAGGCAATACGCAGCCATTAACATACAGGTTACTGGATTGAATCTCTCTCTGGAGAAAAAGGAGCATCAGGAAGAACAGGTAAGAGATTTCTGAATCACAGTCTCTCACTAAACTGAACAGCCAAAGGGGCTGGAGATTCAAGCACAAGCAACCGGTTTGTCAGCTGAGCTGTTGTACCCTCCCACAATGTTTTATCTTTGGGGAAAAGTCACGAAATTTCCACTGCCCACAAACCTTGTGTCCCTGTCACTTCTCCTAATAGAACTGTCTATACATCAGACTCGGTACGCTAGATCAACTAAAGTATCGGCAGTGGGATTATTTTAAACCGAGATCTTCTCAGTGATCCAGCTTGATAGAAACTTATAAATAGTTGCACCAGCACAACTAGAGGGATTGCAAACTGGTAAGGGAGCAGGAAGGAAGGGCCTGGATAGAGCTAGGCAGAAACTTATCATGCTGTTTTTGCCTGCAAAGACAAAATCATGGAATTACATCCTTATTTTTCATTAACAGCAGTTCCCCAGTGCATTACTCATGGCAAAGCTTCACTTTCTGAAGTCTGAAGCCACCTGCCAACTCACAAATGGCTAATTATTTTCAGGTATCCAGAAACACAGCAAAATCTGCCTTAGCTGGCCACTTAGGGAAGCAGACAGAAGACTCATAATGACCTACTAATTAAAAAGGAAGAAAACTATACTCAGAATATCTGGGAATACCCTTAAGATTGCCTAATAAGGATAATCTCCTGTACTTGTTTCAAGGGAGCAGCAAACAAGAGATGGCTGAGAGCCCATGTATCCAACTGAATGTTTCTTGGATATTTTTGGTTGGTTTTTTTTTTTTTTTTTTTTTTTTTCAATAAAAATATGTTGGCCTGCCAACATATCAAGGAGATGTTAAACAGATTGTGAAGTTTCAAATCATATTTAACCAGAACTCAGAAACTTTAGATGGGACAGAAAAACTTCAGATTCTTTGTATGTTAATATCTATCTTAAAGCGAAGAAGTGCAGATCAACTTTACCCCAATCTAAATACCATGAATGAAACTGACTGACTGCCAATCTCAGGACTGTTATTTAATAGGGTCACTGTTACTTAACAGGGCTATTTATCAACTTGAACAGTTGGCCAACTCCCAGTAAAGATGTGATGACATATCAGACCATCTCCTTCCTCTCCCCGCTTCCAGAAGAAATTTATTCCTGGTTTTCTTTGTCATGGCTTTTATCCCCATGGTTGCCACAGAGCTGCCAGGTTGTACCCTGCTGGAACAGTCTACTGGAGAAAATGACATATGATAGACTAAATGCCTGCCAGATGACTCATTTGTATTCACCTTATCCCCCAAATCAAGCACTAAGTCATGTGAAGATTAAAGTACTCACATGTACTCACATGTAGGGCACTTCGTATACATGTGATTGTTAAAACTACACGTTACTTCTCAAAAGATAATTGCTCTCAGAACAAATCTACTGCTTCCAGTGCAAATCAGTGCAAAGTAGCAATGACATAGTCTTGAGACTGGTGTGGACCATTTTGCTGGTTGACTTAAAGAAGCAAAGACTCCTGGGAACATAAAGATTCTTCTGTGAGGGATCCACAACACTACAAATTACCTTAGTTCTCTCAGATAAATGCTAAACATTAAGAAAACAAAGTTTGAATGTTTATCATTACTAAAAACCATTGTAGTAGCCTGAAAGTAGCTACAGACAGTTTGGGATTAAGCTATGTTTGTTAGCTCTTCTTTGGAGAAGAGAGAATGAATGTTCAGGGAGAGAAGAAACAAGAAAGAAGGAAAAAAAATCCATTTTCACCTGTATTTTATTTTATTTTTAGTGTTTCTCCGAGAGTTTATTTCCAAAAGGAATCTACTTTTCAAACCAGCAGAGAATTTTTAATTAATCCAGAATGTGGAGTTATAACAGCCTTTGTTTTAGCTGGACACAGACATCTCTACAGTCACATTCCGGATAGCAAAGATCCTTCTAGCTGAAAGCTGCTATTTGTAAGAACCATCTGGTTATACAGTCTATTTGCTGCTGTGGATTTCAGAGACTGATCATTATGCCAAAATAGTCATGTCAATTAAAATAAAATTTTTAGGACAGTATTGCAACCCTTAAGCACACATAAAATTAAACAGAATGTAGACCTCACATGCTGAATCACAAGGCTCTTTCCCACAATTGCAGTATATTAAATTAATGTCAAGTTTAAGTAATAGATATATTTAAATTTTGGAATATGTTTCCAAATTTCCATTATGTCCAAAGCTCTTAAGCTATGCGTCCACCCACACCATGAATGTCATATGATATTACTGACAGAGAGATCAGGAAGTCTTTGGAGCTGACCTTTCCAAGCCTGAATCATTGCCCAACCCAACAGTTCTTAAGACTCAAATGGGGCACAGGAGAAAAAAACTCAGTTTAGGAAATGCTTTGGTGTCTATATGGAATATTGCTTGCCTCCATGCTCATTCCCTATTGGCTCTGCTAGTACTTACTGCAGTCCTTTCATCTATCCAACTCCCACTTGGAATTCTTGCTGAAAATCTGTGACATTAGAAACAGTTACTGGCAGCTTCAGGCCAGCTGCATTTTTCCCTGTCAATCCCATTTTTACATACAAAACCATATGGAGCACTGAAACAGAAATATTTCCACAGTGCGGTCTGGTCTCTGTGGCATTAAATGGAAAAAATGTTCCAGAATTGGCACCTCTTTAGAGCATCAACACAGCAGTGAAGATCTCCTATCTAGTGTATAAAGAGATCACAAAGCTGCATTTTCTTTCTTGCAGTTGCCACTCTGACTGCGGTAAGAGCCTTTTCCACATGTATGACTAAGACACTCAAACACAACGCATGATTTGGGAAACCCACCATGAGGTTATTTCTCACAGACACAACTTTTATAAAATGTGGAGCAACCACACCCTTTCAAAATCAGGCCTCCTTCAAATATTACAGAGGCTGTCCTCACAATCCTGATCGTTTTTTGAAAGACTTACATGTTTTGAGAAAGCAGTCTCACACACTCAAGGGGTTTCATACGTGTGGCAGAAATGGTAGATAACAAATCAGGTGTAACATACCATGCATTTTGTGGTATGCAAAAACAAGGATCATGGTCAGATGGAGTACGAAAGACTTTGTTTTCTTGTAACTGCAAGAAATACTTAAACTTTTTTTTTTTTTTCTTTTCTTTTCTTTTTTTTTTTTTTTTTCTGAAGCTCCATTATAAATGTAAGGTTTTGCATAGCTCATTTAAATAGTTTAAATGACACAAGGTTAAGAACAGGAAAGCCTTTCACCAAAGGTGGTTAGACCTTTTCAAAGATTTCATATTATTTGAAGCTTACTTTCACTGCATTCTTTTACCTTGGCTGCTTCCCAAGTGGGTATAAGTTAATTAAATAGGATTTTGACTCTCTAACCTCCCTATAAACTGCATCTTTACCTAACTCTATTTAAATAAATCAGATAAAAAAACAATCATGTAGCAGAATATGTATTTTTACAGCTGTGGAAAAAACAAACATGTCTATTAAGCTTATTAGTAAGTACTTAGTAGTCAAAGCAACAGCCAAGAATCATGGATGATTTTAATTAAAATAAATCTGGGTGGGCACATAAATTCATTTACGATGGATTTTCTCAAACTGAAACTTCTCTAGCACTACTGAATAGCACGGCGCTCCAGTAAGTCCTCATTTGTTCATGGTGACTGAAGTTCAATCTGCCTGATTAGCTTGTATTCATTTTATGAGTCATGTAAAGTATAGTTAGTCTCTATGAAAAATATCAAAGTCACGAGGCTGGAAATGGTTACAGGAAAGGGGAGAAAGAAATGGGAGAACAGATGGGCCGACAGTAACAATACAGAACGATATCCAGCATTTCTGTGACACATGCTCTGGGTCTAATTTCAAAAGAAGGTGAAATAGATGCACCAGGAGAACACTGCATTGCTCTCTATGAGCAGATACTGTGATTTCCTGTATACAATTATCCATCTTCACTTTAAAATAATAAATACAGCTTATCATCTCGGATCATTAGGCCCTTCCAAAAAAACCCACTATGGTCTTCTTTTAATTTTATCCTGAAACACACTGTAATTTAGGTATCAAAGATCATAACGGTTACATATGAATAAATTAGTAACTCGCTCACTTGTAAAACCTGAACAAAGAATTAAGCTACCTCTTTGTCTGTAAATGATGTGTTCAGGCCTCGCACAGGCAGTGACAAAGAAGCTACCACTGGGGCCTGAGAAGCGATTACATCTCTAACCCCAGCATGAACTTCATATATTGGGTTTGTCACAGAATGAAACCTATATGAAATGTAAGCCTTTATATGAATAGTGACAGAACCTAGCCACCTTACTGGTGCACGATGTTCTGATTTTGCAGCCATTAGACGATAAATACACACACATTCAAGAGCGTTTGATTTAGATCTGTCTGCAGTTGATTGATTGGGATGGATTTCTCCATTTCCTCGTATTATTTCCTAATACTTCTCTGAACTTGTCATTGCTGCAGGTAGACACCAAGAAAGTCATCTCACGTATATGACAACTATCCAAACAGTATGAGCAGAGAGGTATGCCTACAGGCAGGGAGGGAGGCCTGCCCACCATGTCAGATCCTCTGAGGTGTGACTGCTCTTCTCAGTACAACTGTTTCAGCTTTATTTTTTAAATGGCATCATGCGTCATGCTTTGTCCACCTTTGACAAACTGCATTAGACCAGGTTTGTTACCATGCACAGCTTGTGGTAACGAAGATTAATGGGAATAAATTCTTCCATTTTTCACATTGCATGTAAGTGGATCATAGGCTCTCACCAATGAGGTTTCTCTTCCCCCCCTTGAGTATCCGTAAAACAAAGGTTTCTAAAGTAAGGTCTAGTGAACAGTGATCAAAAAAAGGCACTGGAATTTCTGGAAATTATAATAAATAGTTTAAAAGAATGTCAACAGCCTGTAACTCTCACTCATCAAAACATTTTTATCCCTACAAGTAAGGGCTACAATAACGGTACTGTAAGCTCAATGAGATACAGACTCTGTGTTTTGAAAGAGCTTTGCATAGAGTTATTTTAATTATTTTCCTTATATAGTAAGTGGAGGCTGAAAAAGAGATTTTTTTAAAATAAGAAATGTTATTGTTAACTCACTAATCACAGCTGAGGGACTTAGGGGCAGTCTGGTTTCTAAAATATCTTTGAGCTTATTTTACAAAATTGACTAAGTTGGTGGTATACCTTTCACATGGATTTTAATGCAAGGCACCAAAACTTCCTTTATGCAGAAGCACAATACACAACACTGGACACTGAAATCATATCCTGGAAAATTTTAGAACACCAATATTTGAAACAGGGGATTTTTATCAATTCAAATAAGTTAATTTTTCTTTTGTAAATGTCTATTTATGAGGTGATTAAGTTTAGAGCTGATGTGTAATGTACATGCTACGTTATTTATTTTTAGAACATAAAATGCATATTACCAGTGTTTTGAGAAACTACTGACCCTTACGAGTCAAAGTGAGGGCTTGATTTCTCTCCTTTGATTCTGGAGGCCCAGAACAGATGTGGGGGTTATGAGATTCCCTATTTTGCTTCTTGACATTCAACATGCTTATGGCTTGAGACCAACGGAGTTGCTGGGGGCACTGTGGGTACCAAGATATAGTTAGAACTGCTGGTGTGGACCTCAGAAAAAAGCAGAGATGACAGCAAAGGCACCCAGCATGGCAGGACAGAGGAGAAGGACAAACTGCAGCCAAAGCCAGGCAACAGCACAGCTACAAACGATGAGGTATCACAGCAGAAGCTGCTATAATATGGAAATAGATTCTTACCCTCCAGGCCCATATGTCATCACACCAAGCTAAACTGAAGCTGCCTGCTAAAATGGGCAATTTCACATGCACTTGGCATGGTAACTGCCAACACAGGGCTTGTTTTCCACTGGTGCCACCCACTCTGCTAATCCAATTCTGCTTCCTGATTTGCTTCTAAATAATAATGAACGAAGCAGATGGGAGGGGAAAAAGTTCCCAGCAGTTAAGCCAGCATGTGAGTGAGGCTCTTTGCTTTTCACATATCTTGTGCAAACTAACTCTAAATGCAATGTCAAGTGATTAACAGTGGTTAAATGAGAAAGCCAGAATTTGTCATGTTCTCAGTCATTCAATTGTTGACCAGGACAAGCAGGCAAACAAAACAGACAGAAGGATAACATGCTGATAAAGAAAGCAGCAACTTTCATAACATTTATCTTGGACAGGGAGAGGGATGGACATCTCCTCTTCCATCATAAATCTTCCTCATCCTCACAAATACCAAGTATTTTCTGGGGAGGGTGAAGGTAGTTAAGCACTACAGCAATACAAAAAATACTTTTTTGTGTCAAACATCCAATAACCAGGACAAGCACAATTGAGAGGGATTCTGTGGTTGACTCCTTTTTGACAAGGAGAGGGGAAACAAGCTGAAGCACCAGGTCAGGGACCAGGGATGTGATGGTCAGAAAAGGAGCAGAAGACATGGAGAGGCAAAGGGCAGGCAGGCAGGAGGCTTCACGTCTTTTCAGCAGCAGCAATAGAAACTATTATTCCTGGGTCACACAACATTATATCCTGTCCAACAAACAGCAGGTAAGCTTGTTTTCACAGTGCACGGTGTTTTCTCTTGTGTCAGCCTGACACAGAGGATAATCACCTCCTACTGCTACCTACTGGCCTCACACTGTGGGTTGAAAGGTATGAATCCCATTGACAACACATCTTGACAAAGGTGAAAGAAGGCATCATTGTGATTCATTACATGTAAACTTTCTTGTTTCAATTCTTCAGTTTCCAAATGCTCAGGGAGTTAAAAATGTTTGTGCAATGCTGTATATATGCCTTCTATGTCTGCGTTATGCCTTCTTTAACTTGTGGTTATTTTCTTCCCCCATGAGGCCTTTAACGCATTCATTGCCCAAACTATATGCTGCTTTTGCAAGACAAAGAGATTTATTGAAAATTAGACCCTTGACTCCTTTATTGTGGAAGCTGGAAGGCTTCAAGTAAGTGAAGGAGACTAGAAAAAGTAAGAGTTTCATGAATGCCTAGAAAATTGCATTTGAGTCCTGCTTCTGCTAGAGCTCCTACATGATGCTAGAAAAGATATTAGAGCTCCTACTTGATGGTAAGGAAGTTATATTAACCTGTTTATTTATTATATATTTTTTTTCTAACAGAAATTAATTTGGCAATTCTCATTTTCCATATAGTACAAAATGGCTTCTGGTTTGGACTGCTGATACACTGAGCATTCACTGTTGCAACTGAGGTCACTGCAAAATGAAATCCAATCTTAACATAATAAGCAATAAAAGATGCTAGCAGTTCTGAGAAATCAGGCAGGAAAATTTGATTTATTTTTAACAATTGCCATCTTAATACCTGTACCTCAGCTCCTAGTGTGTAAAGCAGACACCTCTGTACCAACTCAGCTGTTGGAGGTACTATGAAGGTGGCTTCCTGATGCTGGGAGGAACTAAGGTATGATGCATCACAAAAAAAAAGCCTCCATGGAAATTAATGAGTCTGTATCTGGTGCAGGCTACAGATATTGTAGCCGTAATGCATAGGATCAAACAGTGAATGATGAAGATGAAGATAAACCTTAACTATCCATCTGTGTTCACAATCCATTATCCTGGAAAAAAAAAAAAGAAGTGATTTGAGGTCCCAAGAAATGACAGTATATGACACTGTAAATGAAGACTATAGATGAATGAATAAACCACATGTGGAAGAAATTAAATTTGAAACCTTATTTTTTGTATTTCCTAACTACCGTTTGAATTTGCCACTTTATTAAAAGTTCTCAAAACAGACACTTTAGGAGAAAAGAGTATTGCTAAGAACTAATGGATTGTTTATCTTCCCAGTTAGTCATAAACACAATGAAGAGATTTATAATATAAAACATAAGCCTGGCTCAAATTTACTATCAGCTTCTATTTCTTTCAACTGAAATATTTTGTCTGGTTTGATGTTGCAAGACCAGAGTAATTTAATTTGAGACAGCAGTCTTTGATAACACAGGACAACATATATTCCATTGTGTCGATTTTCTGATCTCTGTTTTTCCATCTGATGTAGCAGCTTTGGTATATGCCTTCTGAAAACTGAAAGAATTTCATGCAGGCATCTGTACTGGCCTGTTCTTTGTACTAATTAAATTAGTTTCCTGTTGAGTAAGTAAAATACTGGCAGCCAGGAACAGTTGGGGAGACAGCTCGGAGGCTTAAGCACTGAACCATGAACTTTTCTGTTTACTACAGTATTAAACAAGTAGACACTCTTGCTGACATTATGGGGAATGAAAGAGCATTCTGTTAAGATATTTGTTTCATTACTGTTCACGAACCACTGATCTTCTATAAGAGAGATTTTTAGAGATACAGTAAGTATTCCATTTGATATAGTTAAGTAAACAACTGTATTATTTGGTTTAAAACTATGCGTGTCAAAGTCAAAGCTGAATTTGAACTTCACGTCTAAGGGGGTCAAAACTCAGAAGGGAGAAATAAGCCAAACAACCACACAATGACCCAGTCTCATCGCAGGCTCCTTACTTCCATTCTAACAATCACAAAAGTGAAAATTGATACAACACACAGATCTTTGGCCCAAGTACCGCACAAGTGGTGTTGACACCTTGAAGGATTAGGGCAAGAGACATCGTGTCTCTGATCTTCTATTCTCGTGCCTTTCGGCAACTGCTGGAGAGTTAGCTGTATGTATATATATAAGGCGTAACAACAAAGCAGCACATGCAGTACATGAATGGGAGGTCTAAATATCCATCCTTAGTTCAGTCTCATTTTTCCTTCTAATGTATGAGCTCTTAAAGCATTATAAATTGTTTACATTAAAATATACATGCTTACTACACTACATACACACTGAGACTTTGTGTGCATATATTTAGCTTAAAGCTAATCTCTGAGTAAAACCCCTTTCTGAAAATAGAGATTTATAAAAAGAAACACTGATAAACCTTTAGCTATTGGGACTCTAGTGGTCACTGCAAAAACAGCACTGCAACACAAAACCTGTGTGATTTTGCTGATCACCCCATAAATCTTCCTTTGTCCCATGAGTTTAAGTTTTCAGCCAAGAAAAACAACATTCTTCATAAAATTAATGAAAACAAGCTGCTCTTTGCCTACAGAAAAAGATTTTTCTTAATTACATTTTTTGCTTTGAATCATATATCCTGTAGTTTGATTAAATCCTCTTAGAAGTCAACTAAAAATTAGAGCTTTGCAGCGTGAACCTCAAAGGTGGTGTTTACTTGGAGAATATAAACCCACTGTGCCTTTGGAAGCTGATATTTAAAGCAAGAATAAGAGCAATATCCAAGACAGTTTTTATTATTTTTATTATGTCACTGCATAAATTTATTTTCAGGGCTTAAAGTTTTCAGAGAAATATGATCAGGCCAATGTATTTATTAGAAATAAATGGGCTGTATAAATGAATGTAGATAAAGCGAGAATACTGGAATTCTAGTTAATCCCTTGAGGCAGTAAATCAGGATTTCTAAAGCACTTAATGCAAAATATCTGCATCAAGGGGTTAAATATATAAAATATGAAAAGTCAAAGACAAGAGCTAGATTAAAAGGTTATGTGGAGACGGTGCTGAAAAAAATGGAGCCTGCTGCTAAATAGATATCCAACAGACATTTATTTAGGTTCACTGGCTGCAGCAGCCGCTGGCATACTCTAAATGAACTCATACAACAAACAAAAATCAAATTCTAGCAACAGTCTTTGATCATTTTTAGTCCCAAAGCAGAAAAATTTCCTTGTGAGAACTAAGCTACATGGACTTGATTAAGCTAACACAACTAATTGCCCTAACTGAAAAATAAAAATACAAGTTGTCTATACCCTCATTGCATACATACAGTCTCAGTAGTCCAGATGAGCCTTACATTCTTCCTGGCAGACAAGACAGCAGACTGTGAGAAGACATTGTTAATTTAAATGTTAATTGAATCAGTTTCTATTTACCTGGAAATCTCCCTCCGCTCAAGGGTGAAACTAGTCCAAAGAACTAAGACTGCCAGGCCTGTATCATAGTCTGCATCACCCCAGCTCCGTTCCCTTACAGGTCTTTCCAGCTCTGAGATACAATGATGTCCACTGGCTGGAATGTGCTCATGAACCTGTTCAAGTCCATTTTTTTGATTACCAAAGTTTCCACACACGCAAAATGTTATCACCACTAAACTGCTTGTACTTCGTGTTTTTTTTTTGTTTGTTTGTTTGTTCTGTTTTGTTTTTTTTTCCTCCAACAAAATTGCAGTCTGAAGAAATTTTTTCTTTTACTTTGTCCCCCAATGCTTTCATGTAGAGATGTATTCTAAAATCTTGTTTGTAGGTACTACTAAAGAAGCTCTAACTAAAAAAAAATACAAAACTCCACAAATACGATAGCTAACAAAAAAAAAAAAAACATTCCTCATACAAAAAGCATCTTCCCTTCGATTCTCTGTACCGTAGATGTATTTCTTACACAACTGCAACCACCACACATCACCAGTAAGAGTTGGCTCTGAGCTCAGGGGTGCTCATTTTTGTAAGCTATAAAGGAATAAGGCATACCTTGATATACATATTCCTGTTTTTATGCACATGCTTAAAACTGAACTTCATTTTTGTACTACCATACGAAGACTGTAGCCATGACCTTTGAAGGCACTCCATGCAAAGAGACCGGTAGCCACACAGAGCTTGTTTGAAGTCAATGTGGTTTTCCCGGTGGGAGACAGGAAGAGACAGGAATTACTGAGTTAAATTTGTGTATTAGTATTTTCAACATAAATTAAATACTTGCAGCTAAAGCAATAAATACCGACATCCTACTACACATTGATACCTTTTAGATCTTTGGGAAGGCAAGTGACCTTGGTCCTGCCTCTGTCAGTCTAAACTTTAAATTTTTAATTTTTTAAGGAAATTTAGTCCAGCTTGAGAGAAGAATTCCTGTTCCCCACACTGGCACATCCAGAAACTTCATTTGCTTCAGTAGGTCTTAATCACATCCCTAAAGCTAAATATTTGTTCAGCTACATTCCTAAATTGAGGTTTGTATGAACAGGAGATGAAAAGAGATTTTTCTTTGTATGACAAATTACAGTGCTCATCACTTTTGTTCAACAAGGTCATATCAAATAACATTTCACAAACCAAGGAATATCTTTAAATTACTGTGAAGAGATGCAGAGGATTAGATGCTGCACACATCTTTTCCTGTTTGGGACAAGACTGACAAAATCCACCAAAACCCTGAACATAGGAAATATGCACTTTTTAAACCTTTTTGCCTAAAACTGATAGTATAGAAGTTAGTTTCAAACACCAAATTTTTGTTACTCTTGCCACCTCTTTGCTTTTTACTTACTGTTAAAGATGTACATCTATATTATGCCCAACATAAAGTTGTTCAAATGGACATTAACATGAACTTCTACTTTAACTCTTGAAAGCTTTGGTACCCTGAAAATGCCTCTTAAGCATGCTCTTACATCTTGTTTTATCTAATGTCACTATACTAGATGTTGTCAGATGTTGTCCACCTGAGCAAGCTTTAGGGCATTTTCTCACCTGTTATTTGGCCTCCTGATTATCACTCACGCATAGGAAGAAAACACCAAAATATGCCCAGGGAATGGTTGAGTCTCAAAGCTACTATTTTAAGTGAAGATATTGATAAAAATAGCTAAACACATCAAAGGTGTGTGAACTGTGAATCACACTCATATGCATACATTTTATTTGTGAGAAGAGGCTATTATGATTATCATATGGATGTCAAAGCTGATTGTAAAATAGTAGTCTTTTGACAACCCAGTTTTACAGTAAATTAAGACATCAGGCAAACACTTGAGAATTCAAGCAAATCTTGAAAAAAATGGCACTTTAATCGCTATTTTTATTCATTTCATAAACCCAATACGTTTACTCCCAAGAGTCTGCATTGGTGTGGGAATATACAAGGAACATGCCAGCACAGCATTGCTAATTCATTTGTATTTGACCTCTGAGGAACAGTTTGTGTCATTGTGGAGCAAAAGCGCTGGTAAAACATTTGTCTAGATAAAAGACCTCAAGCAGTTAACCTGCTCAGCAGAGGCAACACAACCAGGCACCAGGATAATGACCCCTACCCAAATGTGGAAGGTACCTCAGTGTAATACCATGACAGCAAGACAAAAGATGATGGTAGCTCAGCAGGAAAACTGTAGCAATGATATAACTCTCGGTACTGTATGTGAATGAAATGCCTTAACAAGTACAATAGCAATCCGTCTTTACCTAACAATGATTTAAAGTTTTGGCATTTAAAAAAGACAACAAACCACCGTATCCTTCAATTGTATTGTAAGCTCCCGCTTTCATCCCATTTTACTTTTTCCTAAATAAAAATCCTGGTAAGAGTAAATCTACTGTGTGGATAAAAGTTACAATTCAGATCAAACCATCTTCTCCCATCTGATATATGAACTACTGGCTGGCTGTTTGTCTGCCTTTGGTTATGACACTATTCTTTAACACAGACTAGAAGAACCTGATGAGCCTTGTTCAGCGAGTCAAACCTGTCCTAACAGACAGATTAACTAATTTCTTATGCAGATTATTTATGCTCAGGATGCCTTTCATTGTTTACACTGAACTCTTCTTTCTTTTTTTAAAGGGAGATACTGTGTCACATACACATTATTTTTACCATGCAGAATGCCTCAAATACTTCCCTACCACTCTTTTAGCGCCACACAAAAAATTCTGGGTTTAAACTATTTATTTTTAAAGTAATAGCATGATAGGACCTGCATGTTTATCTAAAGATCTTTACTTTATGAGAGAGATTTTAGTCTGTGAGGTTTCCTCTACACATGGTAGGCAGCTGTCAGAAGCAGTGAGCAGGGCGAGGGGTCACCGCAGCTGCTCTGCTAAATCACAGGGTTCCATCAACATCGCAGAAATCCTGCAGAGTGGGAGCTGGGAGACCATGGATTAGAGTACATTGGAGTGTGTATATAAGGTCACATCATGTCTATCAAAGTGATATCAAACTGGTACGCCATACAATACATTTTACTGTGTTCTCTGTTCAAAGAAAATAAAAGGAAACTGGACATGTGTGTAGCAGACCACAGTTTAACACAAAATTTCACATTGTCCTTTCAAGTGGATTTACTAAATTTGCAAAGATGTGTTGAATATGTACATTTATATATATATATATATATACACACAGTAGTGATGTGTTGACGGAGAACTACTTTTCATAAACTATTCAGGTTAAACATGAATGAGATCAAAATAATTTTTATTAATTACATAGTAGAAGAGACTATTAAGAGAAATCAGATAACGTTCCCTGAATGCTATACACTAGGATACATAAACATCTGTCATTGTACACATATGTCAATAGTTTCCCATAAAATGCTTATTAGCTTGAAACTTCACTTTTGTAAGTAGCTTTATCTTCTCAAGATAACCCTCAGATTCAGATAGATAGGTAGCAAACACATAGTTCTGATGCATGGGTAGACACAAGTCAGCCTCAAACCAGCCTGTTTCAGAGGACGGCTATAGGACATGGCATGCTATATCTGTTATGTTGTAGATAATCCACAGAGTACGGGTGTTTGTAATTCTCATTGTTAGGGTGTTTCAACCAAATGCACAAAACCATGTTCTCCGATCAAAAAACAAATGGTACAGCGCCAACATCTTGTATGCAGAGAAGGAAATGGGTAGGGCAACACAGAATTTATTTTGGCTGAAGTGTTGAACAAATGAGATGACTAGACAGTAGACAATGTCTTGTACTCCTGGCAATCTTGAGCAAGCTGAAAGCTGGTGGAAGTATTCAGACAAGAAGGTTTTATCAAACCACATCTGTCTGCAAAGTTAAAAAGTTGATGACATTATAACAATTTAATGCCATTTCAAAATAGTTTCCACAAATTTACAATTACTGGTAATCACTTTCAGCAACAGAAAATACGAAAATAGGTGCAAAGATGAAAACACTATGAAAGCATCCTGATTACCAACTGTTCAGTTGTGAAGTATGAACTGCTGAAAGAATCCAAATCATATGATTTAGAAGAAAGTCTCTCAAATATCTGAACCAACAGATACTTTTTCTATAAAAAACTTCTCAATTTTTACTATTTAATCTCTTTCTGTGAAGTACTCATCATGGGCATGTGGACCACTTCAAGATTTGCTGACCTTGGCAAAGTTTGCAAAGTTCTCAAAAAAAAAAAAAAAAAAAAAAAAGTTACCACCTTAAGCAGAAGTAAATTACAAAATTACAAACCTCCTGTTCTCTTTACCATAAATACCAACACCCACTTGCATAGTAAACCCTTTAATCTCTTCGTCACAAAACCCTTCATGCCTGGCATTCAGTCACACATGCATTTGCAGTTATTTTTCACAGCAGATTATCATCCTGCTCTCGCCCCTTCATTGCTCAACCTCCCCGGACAAACACATCCTCACTTCACTGACACATACCCACCTCCACCTCATCTCTACCCACACTGAAGCCCTGTCTTCTTAACCACTGGCCCAAATACAAATGGGGCACTGCGAGATTTGTTCTCAGCCACCAGACTCAGACTGAAGGGCTTGTCTATCTTTGGACTTCTCCAGTTTTGTTTTATTTGAAGCAGGATGCTCTGATTCTAGACTCTTTTTTTTTTATTGGGAGAGTCTTACCCTTACACTGGACAAGCACGAGTTGGCATGATTACATTGAAAAATAAATGTGGACAAACACTCCTGGCAGTGCCAAGACCTTTCCTCAGCTCTGCCACTGTTGACCAGGGTATGGCCTCCCACCTCTACAACTTTTTACACGGCTCACTGCTTTATAAGCACTGACCTTGTTGGAAGGATTCCAACAAAGGGTAAAACCAATACACCCAATGCCGTAAGTGACATTCTTACTACCAAAAAGAAGTGCTGCATCTCTCAGTCTACTTGCCAAATATACTTAAATGCTTTACAAGTGTTTTCTCAATCTTAAGTGAATCTTCTTCACAGATGTCTAAATAAATGAAAAGGATTAAGGACAGTTGGTGGCAGATATGAGAGAAAGTGCAAAGTTTCCCACAGCTTTCAGCCCTGTGACTACTCTACTAAGACATGCTCTTTCAAAATGGAGGAGCAATGAGTTGTAAACAAACATATCTGAAAAATATTTTTGCACCAAAATTATGAGAAATTTTGTCATCAATTTCACCTTGAAATCTTTCCTGCATCCTCTAGTGCAAAGCCACAATTCAGTACATATTTTTTTCCCACCACTTCCTTCTTCCAGCATAATTCACGGGCTAGAGATCAATTTCCTACAGCCTGAACAGCACAGTGGGAGATGAGAAGTCACATGGAGACAGCACAGAGCTTGTGTACCTGAACCCCCAGCTTCCACAACCAGTTCTGTGCCAGTTCTGGGCCTACAACTGATAACTATTTCCCTTTTTTTTTCCATGGGGTGTAGCAATTTTTCCACTGGGTAGATCGGCCAGCTGCATAATCAATACATGCAAACCAAAAGGCCCTGAGAGTCATCCCATAAGCATGATAATTACATCTGAAATACTGTAATTAAGAGCAGGCACCACTACGAGTTCCACAGAACCAGCCACCGAAGGGATGATTCAGAGCACAGCCCTCAGCTTGGCTCCCAGCGTTGGCTGCAGCCCTGGACTGGGATACACACTTGCGTTGAGCTCAACACATGTTGAAAACTGAACCAGGGAGCTGGACAAGCTGCACGTTTGCTCAGCAGGTTGCCCTCACTGTGTGTCACTGCAGGCTGGTGGTGCGGTGAGTTTGCATTAGTTAGTCATGGAGTACACGATTCAGAAAGCTTCACTGTCCCATGCTATCAAGCTTTTATAAGTCACAGCAAATCAACCAAATGATTCAAAGATCAGCTGCCAAAGTGTGCTCTAAATGAAGAAGTCTGTAATTAGCATCAGAAATCTACTATTAAGAACTTTCCAATAATTCTATATTAAAAATGTCCTGGTTATAATTATTATGTTAGGCTGGTAACATAATTGTGTATGTAATTATTAACCATATTAGAGGAGTAGGGCAAACAGTAGCTAGCTTAGAGTAGTCAGCTCACAATTAGCTCATAATGATTTCATTATTTGGCACATTGTTTTCTTACACAAAGCTCTTATGATTTCATTTCTGAAATTACAGAGAGAATTGCTGATTGAGAATCTCTGCATGAGCCTGGAATTTATGCACTTGTTTCATTGCAAAATAAATAAAACTAAATTGTGTACTTATGCACATATAGGCCAGGCCCACTGAGATCTTCAGGACAAAGATATTCAGGCTTTCAAAACAGAGATACAGCCACTAACAAAATAATCTCTACCTGCAAAACAGTCTTGCCTTCCCTTTACAATATATGTAATAAATTAGGAATGCAGCAAAATATTTTGACAGCAATCCTCACCTTTGTAATAGATTTTCTAAATTCTTTATGGCACTTTATTTTATTATTATTAATTATTAATATTACTATTATTATTATTGTTACAAAACAAATAGCTGTACTTTTGGAAAACATTCCAAATGTTTTGATTACACAAGGAGAAAAGCAAAACCTTTTAGCAGTATCTTTAGAAAGGTATAAAATAATACTTGCACACATTTAGATTTTTTTCAGGAACATCCTTACACTTTGCTAAATAACAACAAAGAACCACACTCTTTCCCCCCCCCCCTTTTTTTTCCTTTGCATTTTCTTCAATGGTTCCTCACTGTTTTCTCTATCTGCTCTTCTAATTTGGCAAGAGCTACTGCAGCATGTCTGGGAGAGTCAGTAAGGAAAAGGAAGTCCTGCAGTGACAGAGCTTCTCTGCATTCTGACAGTGCAAGACGCAGGCTCTAAGTAATTCAGTTTGGGACCAGAAATGGCAATTCTATGTATGTAAAAATACCTCAGCTCTGAGGTCAAATGGTTCACATTCCTAAGAACTTGCAACGAGATCTCTGTTGCAACTGCTAAGTGGAATTTCCACATTTTGAAATGAGTTCATCACTTGATTTCAACTATAGGAGTAAGAAATATTAGTATGCACAGAACTTGTTTCACCATCTTTAAAAACAAACAAGCAACAAAAAATAAACAAACAAAAAACCCAACAACCTTGACAGTCACTATTTTAGATTATTTGGTAGTTATTTCATTTTCATATACATTTCAGTGCACATTGCCTGATAGAAAGTAGGAGGTAAAAGAAGCGGTCATGACACATACATTAGAAGCATAAGATAACTTTATAAAATCTGTTTCATATATAAGATAGTGGTAGGATGAGGCCTTATGGTGTTATCAACAGGAATAGGGATAATACTATTAATCAGAAATGGCAAGGCAAGAAAAAAAGGTATGTTATCCAAAGAGAGCACTGGAAAGCCATGTGACCAAATATTTTGTTTATATATCACATGCACATATAATTAGTTTTTTTTTTTTTTTTAAAGTATATAAACACTACCACATTTCCATTTTGACCCTTATACTTTAGACAATCTCAACCCCATGAGTGCAATGGATTGTCTGAATGCTGAATCCATCTGCAAGCTCTGCCCACCCCTCAGTGCGTGTGTGGACACAACTTTCACATAGGGTACTTCCAGCCCCTGGGGAGGAGAGGATTTTTCAGCATAGCTTACTGTCCCTTCTGGACTGTTACAAGACAAAGGCTGATGACAGGAAAAGGAATAATACTTCCAAAAGAAAGGAACTGCTTAATTTAAGTCCACGGAATACAAGTTCACATTTAGAAATATGTGCTATTTAGCATGCAATTTCTTTTCAGCTAGATAAAGCCCCCTTTTTTTTTTTTTTTTTAAACTAACAAAATGTCTTAAGTCTGGAAGCAATCAAACCAAATGTGAATGTGAAGTAAAACTCCAAAAACGCTTGCAACACAACTCTGGCCTATTGCAATGCTGTTATTCCAGTCCCAGCTTCTGCTGGAACTGCCAGAATGAAGCTGCACAGGAATCATTGAAGAGCAATCACAAAAATACCTTTTTCCCCACTGTCCCTCAAGCAGCATGAATCAAATAACTGCTGCTCAGCTGTCTGTCTTTTAAATAAAAATATTTTCATCGTTGTATATGTATCAATGGCAGGTTGGTGGGTGTTTCGCCTCTGTTGTTTTGATTTTCACACTCCTAGCCTTGGATTGCCAGGCAGCACTGTGGTGATCAAGGCTCTGCCATGTTTTATAAACTTTACTCGTTTTCTTTAGGTACAGGAGAAAGTGTGCCCAGAGGAATATCTAGCTTCTTTTCTCTTGCTTAACACACAAAAAAGCATCAGAAAACAGTAATTGTACAGATCTGACAGAAAACCAGTGAAGACGTATTGTTATTTCACGTGACATTTCAGATATTTTCAGGGACGTGGCCTATACCTATGACAGGAATGAACACTCAGTGCTGTTGTTTTTCTTCTATCTTATGCTACTATCATAAATATTGTAAAGGAAAAAAAATATCCATAAATGGTTTTCTTGTCAAAAACACTTGTGTCTTTCCCACAGAGGGAAAAGCTTAGCACGGAGTGCTAAATGATTCAGAGGAAGATGAGAAATAGAAACAAGTTGGTGGAAGAAGATGTGGGAGCAGTTATGTGATCTGCTGGAAAACTCCAGATTCAATCTTTAAAAGTTTCCATACTTGCAAATGGCAACTGTCAGGAACAAGATACTTGTTTAGATGGACTTTCAGTTTGCCTCAGTATGGATGCTTTGATATCTGTACAGGCCTTGAAAACTCTGTTTTGGGAGGCAGTTAACCTTGACACCCTGAGACTGTTCAGGTAAACCATCTGTCTGGCAAAGTCATTTGGGTACTTTTTAAGAAATATAGTTCTTAGCCCTAGAACACTATTTTAAAGTTGTACTGTAGTGATCTACAGGTATTCTTAAATTAAATTTCTTTTTTAATTGCATATATTTTTTTTATTAATCCTTAACTTCAGTTCTTCCTGAGTTTCAGCTCATTAACTCCTTGATTGTAATGACTAGGAAATACATAATCCTAGGATTTGATTCAATCTCAGTACGTGCCCTAGAAATTCCATTTTTCTGCAGTAAAATCCAGCCGTTTATGATAAGAATGCATATTTACAATAGTAGATAAAAACACTTATCTTAGAGCACTAAGCAAAAACTAAGAACTGTCCTGATCATCCATGATAGACCCTCAGTTCTTCTGCAAAGAAAATCAGTCAACAGTAATTAAATATTGTCCACTACTGTGTAACATCTCCGTAGATGTCCAGTTATTTCCCTTCATTCCCACAAATGCAATGCAATCTTTTCAGTGTGTACCTATCTAACCGATGCTTTCAAGTACTTCTCCAGGTAAATGAGCCAAGGCATGCCCACACTGCCTCCCTCCCAGGCTAGGGATGCTGGAAGGGCAGCACGCAGAGGTGCTTGCACGATCAGCCCCACTCTCAAGAATGTGAATGTTGGAAGCTGGAGACAAAATCAAGCCTTAGAAGTGGCATACAAAGTTTAAGTAGATTCTTTTACTTATATGGCAAAGCTGGGAAACAAGCTTTTTGTACATATTTTCTCCCATTATACCTCCTCTCCTCCCTCCCCCAACAAATACTGTCACTTGTGAGGACAGTAGATGGGAACAGTTGAGGGAAATGTTCCTATATATGGAAGAGCCTCTGAGTTAAAGATAGCTCTGGATGACAGATCATGTTAAATTCTCATCATGCCCAGCCTCCTTGCAGTTACAGTAGTAGAGATTAAGTGATGAAGGAAAAACCCGCTATTTAATTCCAGGGGCTTCCCGACAGGAAAAAATACTTCAGAAACTGAGAAAGAGCCCTAAATTCCCAGCTATTTCCTCCAGTGATATCACCCATAATGTTAGCCTACAGTTTTCAGTGAACCTGACACCTGAGCAAGTATTCTATGTTTTTAGTTAACAGCAATTCAAAGGTGCCAGATAATATTTGTCAAAAATGGTGCTGGTTTTCATTTAAGAGAGCTATCTCCACAGCCAAATGACTGCTAGATCAGTATTGCGCTGGAGCCGTAATTCAAACCACAAGCCTATAATATGTTGTTTCTACTGCCAACATATAATGTTTGCTGAATATTAAATAAAGTGTTCACAGACTTTAACACTATATACAAGCATTTTCCTTAAACGGATAAGGCCACCGATAAGCAGTGTGACTGCCATTTTTATTGGCAGTCATAAGGCACGTGTTTAAAGACTTAATCTTTACAATCTGGTTCTACACAGACAGGTCTTATCCACCCACTTCATCATTTTTAAATTAGATGTATTTTCTATAATAAATATTTCTACCATGTGCATTTATTTGTATTAGGGTTAAAGATTTATCATCTCTTAAGGATGACAATTTATTAAATCTTTCTTTTCCTATTAAGTTCCTATGCCACTTAAAGACATAATGAAGAATACTCCTCCCAAGAAATATTTTAAGGGAAAAACATATATATACTTAAATTTTAAGTCAAATGAAAGAGGTTTTGCCGTGTGTAACCAAAAATCATACAGGTCCATTCTCAATCTCTGTACCAAGCTTATGGAAATTGGCACAGATGAAGACGGTGCTGTTCTGCTTCTGCTTTCCATTCTGTAGGAAATGAAGAATGTCTGGTTGGTCTGCACAGCTGCAAAGCTATTATTTCTCCTCACCTCCTACCTATCACCCAATCTGCCTCCGAGGCTCTGCACAAGATGACCCCAAGGAGCACAACTCATTGGTGCAAGGGCAGGCAACATTTGGCTTGAACTCCTGCATCATGGATTTGACTCCTGCTCTGAGAAAAGCAATTCTCTCTACCATATTCTTCTTGGTTGGTTGGTAAAGGCTTTCTACCCATGTACTCTACCCATGACACCAAGCTCAGCAAAGCTGGCCCCAGGAGATGTAAAATGCACTTTTCTCTTTGTGAGAGGGAAACCCTGTTGCTACCCCCTTGGGTTTCCCTCTGAAAGTGTAACAGAAGGAAGGCTTTCGGCTGACAGAGGCTTCAAGGCAGCTCACGCCCCCAGCAGCCATACGGAACCAGGACTAAATCAGCATCCACAGCCCCCCCAGCCTTCTCCCTTGCATCAGCAGCTACCTCCTCTGGTGGTCTTTCCATAGGGGCCATAAAAACACAGCATGGTAAATGCAGGATGAATATCTAAAGGTATGTGTGCACAGGCGTGCATTCAAGATGTACATTTCACAGCTGAATTTAAAAACTGGCAAAGCCAGAATGTAAAGCACATTGAGGATTTTGGTTAGCTTTATCTAGTATAAAGAAACACTCAGGGAAATAGCACTCAGGGACTCCTTTTGAAACTCCTGCAGCTTCTATTCAGAGTCTTGGTTTCACCTATTCTCTCAGTCTCTCCATTGCTAACTTCAAGGAACCCATAAACATATGTAGTGGGAACAGAGGGTAGGACCAAGAAAAAAACTGGACCAACTTCCACTCACATCACAGGCAAACGGGAAAGGAAAAAGCAATCCAAGTATCAAAGCAATTTACTGTGTAGCTTAATGGCAGAATGGCAGTCTCATAATTTCCTAAATGTTTTATAAACAGATAATTATTATTATTATTTAATAGGAAGCTGAGTATATTGTACATAGTTTAGTTACAAGATGAACAGATTTCTTAGCCTTTTTAGAGTGGATAAAATAAAAACTTACTATGTGCTAGAAGCTTCTTTCTTTGCTGACAGGAACCAACTACACTTTTGCCCCCTCTTAAACAAACCAGTGTACTTTTCACTCCATAAATCTCATATTACTTCCTTCCTTTTCATTTATTTTGAACTAGAAGGAGGAGTTTTTAACAGAAGTGCTCTATAGCAGCAGAAGGAAAACAGCAAATGAGGATGGAAGCTGCATAAGGAAAGTAAATCAAAAGTAATAAAATCATGCAGATCCAGCAAGCTTTGTGGGGGGAAATGAAGTCAAAGTTGACTGAATCCAGAGCTGGAGAAACATTACACATGAGAAAACACCATTAAAAATAGGCTACTCTCTTAACAGATGATATGGGAAATGAAGCAATAATTTATAACAAAGATAGGAAAAAACCTGCCACGCTTGCAAATTTCAAATGAGATGCAAGTTTGAATAACAACTGATAATGAAATGCAAACACACAATCTTAAGGGTAGAACACCATGGAACAATTTAATTAAAAGGAAAACAATATGCTCTGCAACAGAGGATCAGAAATAACATACTGCCTGATGTTCCTGTTCATCTAATCAGGTAGTTATTTATCAGATAGGGTAAGCAATGCATTCTGGGGCTTGAAAAATTGTGCACAAAGGTTTGAACTTGACCTGAAAAATAACAGTAATGATGCAAATCTTTTCAAGAAATGATTTTAAGAAAATCTTTCAGCTGACTTTAGGTTACACAAGTATAAAACAAATCGAAATGTCTGTGATCATAAGAACTTCTGCTATGCATGTATAATTTTTAGAAGTAGCTTTACTTTCAAAAGTAAAGTATTAACATTTACTGTTAATAAAATATGGCTATTTTTTTCCAGATTCCTAATAATGGTCTTAAAAATATTTGCACAGTTCTGCAGGTCTTTAAAAAAATCACATCCTGGAAACCTCCTATAACCATGATATTAAGCAGTGCAATGAAAGGGTAGCTTAGTTTATGTTAAAGGATATTAACTACAGTAAAAGATATTGTAGAAGAAAAAGGCCTGCAGATTTGCAAATGAGTTTCACACATGATTTATAAATGCAAATGTGAATAGTAGGTGATAATGAAATACAAGCAAGTGCATGCACATGACAGATCAGATATCCTGGGGAGGAGGGGGAAGCGATCTGCACGAAATGTAATTTTTAAGACTCGGGAATGTCAAGTACTTGGACCCAAATAGTACAAGAAAGCAGCATCTTAACAGAGTGGAATTATAGGAAAATAGCATCTGGGTAACACCAAATGGTATCTAGAAAGTAAAGACAAAGTATGTATTATCAATTAAGAGAGAAAATACAGTAGTAAGATACATTAAAAATAAAGGTATCACACTTAAGTCTGAAAGAGAGAGGAATAGTTATATTGCTCACTAATTTTAGCCAAGGTTACAAAACCTCACAAAGTCCATAAAAGAAGACAATGTATGTGTATGAATATAACAATTCCCTCTAATTCATGGCTTAAGTTAGTGGATATTCTTAGTTTGCCATTACAAGGAAAATACAGATACACACAGGAGATATACATGGAACACAGAACTGGAAGCTTCCAGATTAAATTGAGTATTAGTTGCACAGGGCTTTATTAAAAAAATGAATTACTAAAATGGAGCACTAGTAAACACAATAAAGATAAAAAGGTTAAAGTATATACAACTATCTGCACTTTACAACTTGATGCCTCATGCAGAGCATATGTGGAGATTGAAAAGAAGCCTCAGATAATCCTCAGGCAAGTATGATTGCCGGACAACTTTGGCAGTTGACTTTTTAGGGCAGCTTTAAATCAATTAAAATCAGAAATCTGCCTGAAACTGGGCTATGTAAGGGCTGGATATCTGGGCTACTCTCCTTTCATATATCCCATGCAGCTAAACCAAACCAGAGAATTCATCATAATGTTTTAGGTGACACATGGAAAGACATTTTATACACAGTTATAGCAACATTACAAGCCAAACATGAAATGTAAGAACAAAGAAAAAGTGATTCTTGTAATGAATATACAAAGCATGTAAAGTATCTCTATAAAATATATAATAGACTGTCAGTACTGCACATGCACCTTGAGCTACTGAGATCTCTCCAGGACATTACAAGGAAGGCATTCAGAAAAGGGTATCCTTCTTTCACACAAGCTGGATGCACCATGCCCATGACATTCAAAGGGTTAATTACACAGCTGAGTGTCTGCTCCATTTACTGATAAGCACAGAATGTTGTAATTTTTTGGATTTATGAATTGATAGGGTCAGTCAGCATCTGATGCACAACGGCTCCTGTCTAGATCTATCCCTTACCTGCTGGGCAGAGACAATTCCTCTCTCACTTGGAACCCCGAAGCTCTTTAAGCCGCTTGCTCTGTAACCTTGGCAGCTGGGCTGAGCACAATTCTTCATTTTTTTTGCAACTGGGCCTCTCTAAACAAAAACTACGCAGCCTTGTTAGCCAACAACTGAGCGTGAAATCACTACATTGCAATCCCCCACTCTAAGAGTCAATCAATTTTTTTCATTACAGATTTGTACGCTAGGGTCAACAAGAAGAAAAAGCACATGGAACGAAATGGAAATAACAGCAGAGAGCTACAAAATCTATTCCAAGCTGTAAGATTATTTTCATTATAATGATGTGCAGTTTGGAAAAAAAAATGCACTTGATACAATTTATAAAAATGAAGAAAACCTAGTGGTTAATACTGCCCTTCAAATTCTGGCTCACATGAGACTGGAGATAACAAAGCAATTGGTGCAGCCTGCATTGCCATATCTTGATGATACAATGCTTTACGTTTAAAAGATCTATTTATTTAAAAACATTGCATTATTTTACATTAAGCAGAGAGTAAACTTAAGTGACAGGTTTAAACTGCTAAGTTTTCTGGGTGAAATTTTCATTGCATTAATTAATAAGAAGGAGAATTAGATATAGGTTTGGGGCTAAGCTGATATATTCGAGCTTGAGAATCAGGGCCAGTCTTCTCCACAACACAGTTGTGACTTTGACCCATTTCCAACAAAGTTTTTGCATATTAGTATCCACTGCACCATCCTTTTGCTTGACCCATTCTGAAAAATGCTTGATGCAGCCTGAAATAGATCCAAACCTGCCTGAAGTTGTTGGTAATGTAAAGGTGGCGCTACAGAGTGCAATCTTCACCCTGGCCACTTTTTTGATGGCCACATAATAAACCCTAATATGAGGCCTGATGAAAAGTCAGGACAATTTTCAGGAAAACCACAAATGTGCTACATATTGTTTAGGAAGAACAGGACAAGTATCCTGCCTTTTTAGTTTGATTGTTTGTATATATATATATATTACAGTTTTTCTTTTGCTGTTTTGTTAGAGAACATACTTACATTTTTTGCAACTTCTGCATAATCAAACATTTCTCAGATTTATTTATTTATTTATTTATTATTTATTTATTTTTCTGTATTTGAAAAGAACCATCCCCATGTACCTTCAAAGACTCTTACGCCCAGGAATTATTCTTGCAATAAGCCAAATAGTGTCTTTGTACCATTTCTGAGCCAGTACTTTACAATGTGTGTTGAACCTCACATTGTTGAACCCGTACACTCTTGATGGAATATCTCTGTCTCCTATTAATATTAATATGATATAATGGTCTTGATCTGGAGAACAGCCATCACAGAGGGATTTAGAGCTGTATTGAATATAGTCCTGAACACCATTTTACCCTATTCAAGTTGTTTTCTGAAAACCCTGAGGTTGAATTCTCTCCTGATATAAACAGCTTGGAAACAGTGAATTTATTATAGGTCTACACTGCTATTTCTATTTCTTCTACCATAACAGAATCCACTCACTTGTCCAAAGAAGGTCACCTATCTCACTGTTGGGTGGGAATTTGCCTCTTCACTTGTAACTTCCATTCTCAGTCTCTCTCCTAAATCCCAAACAACCCCTTTCTCCTCCAACCCTGTTCTACAGAGTTCAAAAAGCCAAAATACCAAGACTGAAAAAAAAAAAATATATAAAATTGCTGATTTTTAATTTACAGAAGCCTAAAGTGTTGACATATTTAAAATGGCTTTTGCAAAACTAACTGTTCTCCATGTTTGCAGTAAACAGGAAAAGTAATAATGGACTTGAACTGCAGCAGAAGCAGCCAAGCAGGAAAGTTTCTCTTGATGTCTAACAGTATGGATAGCAAAGCTCTGGAAAAGACTGCCCGGGGGAGGATGTGGAATCTCTGTTATTGGATGTTTTTAAAAACAGGTTAGTCAAACATCTGTCAGAATGACACAGATACAGCTGATCCTGCCTTGGGGAAGGCAGGGTAGACTAGATGACCTCTTGAGGCTCTTCCTGCCCTATTTTCTATGATTCAGTGATTCAGCACATAGCTTTGAAACACCCTGGGGCTTGATTCCTTTCTCACCTCATGTTATTTTTAAACTGGTGCAACTTCACTGACTTCAGTAGAGCTTTTCCTCCCTGTCCTGCAGTAAGTGTGAGAAGAAACAGAACTCATTTCTTACACAAATGGAGACTGGATCGATCTACCTTCCCACTGTGCAGGTCAGCTGGTTTCCCGAGATTACTTCCCCAACCCTCCAGCCCTCCCCCCCCCCCTTTTTTTTTTTAACCACTCTAAGGCTGGTAATATCAGTGATTTAATTCAACACTTCAACACTTGTACTGTTTTAGTAAAAATGCAGCAAAGGCAAAAAATATTTTGAATATAAGAAATTTGAGTAAAGAGTCATTCTAATTTTCAGCAACTGTCCATTTTTTTCTCAATGCATTTCTTTTCATACACAGAGATAGAACCTAAGACTCAAATCCACCTCACCTACTGGAGGAAGCCACAGTAGACAGCAAAAAAAGGAGGAAATGACACAGGATAACACATACTAAAGTACTTGGCAGTACCTCAGAAAGAAAGACATATTATAGTTGGCTAGAACAGTTTATAGACAGGGTATTCTAAAAATGTTAGGATGTGGGGGCAGGTTTAGCTTGACAGGTAATAACCATGGGAGCTAATCACGTTCCCATCTATCAATCTCCAAGGACAAAGAAATTCATAAAATATGTCAAAAGCCCCTGAAGCTACACAGAATCTACAATACTACTTATTTTAAAATGTCAAAGCCATCCACATACTACATGCTGTCAGCAGATTACACAGAGTTGCAAATGGCCAAAACTTTGCAGTCATTGACACGGCAAGTGAAATATAGTGCATCAGCTCCAGACAACAGAAGAACCACTGAAAATACAATTCATACCACCTACTTTGTTCTTTGGCCATCATCATCATCATCCATAGATTTTATATATCCAGGATGTCACAACTTATATAAAATCTCTCAAGTCCTTTTTGCTATTTTTTTTGTTTTATTTTTAATGCATAATACATTTTTATTCTTGTTCTCCAAGTGTGAAAAAATACAACACCAAGTGGTAAACTGCATTTTTCATAAATTTCCTCTAATCTAAAATAAAAAAATATTGCAAGGTACTCTCTTCAAAACAGATTGACTATATATATACACACACATACACATCTGTACATGTAGGTGGATTTTCATCTTCAGAAAATTCAGAGGACTAGAGATTAAAAAAAACCATCAGCATTAGAATTCACCTGAAACATGCTGCTCAGGACTTCAGCAATTTCTGAGACTTCTGGCAGATCCTTTCTTCTGACTAGTTTCAAAGCGGTCACTCCCTTTCTGTGCTCCCACAACCCAGGAACAACTTATGCAGAACTTCAAGAAAAAGACGGTGAAGATGCAAATGGAAAAATCTCAGAGGCTAATAACTCCAGTGGTAATTGAACCTGGCATATTTCCTCTATCCCAGTCTAACAGGGATTTGAATATTTGTTTCCCTCAAGTAAAGGTTGTGAAATCCCTTGAAACACAAAACTACGATGAAAAGGTCCCTAGTGTGCAAAAGAGATTTCATTTACTTGTGCAGTGCTTTGAGATTTGATTCTTCACTTAAGAGTATTCAATTTCCTTGGGATGATGAAAGATTGTATAAAACCCAAAGGAACACAGAAAGGTTTAACTCCCACTTCTGGATTCCTTTAATTAAGAAAATGTTATCTGCAGATGTGGTAGGAGTGGGGGGGGGGGTGTCAGTTCTTGGATTGAGGAATAGTGAAAACATAGTGAAAGATTTCAAGATGTGTTCAAGAATTTAGCTTATCTATATTCAGAGGAACAATCTTTTGAACCCTTTAATGTGAAATCACTCAGACAAACCTGCTCACTAAGTTTCATCCAGCAGTAAGCTATGTAGCTTCGTCTTTTAAGAATTCCTCTGACTACTCAAGAACCCTCCACAGTATGTTAGACACATTCTTTTCTGAATTTGAGAGGCTTTTTTGCCTTGTTCCTTTGGTAAGGCCTGCTCTGCATCTGAGTTCATCGCAAGGTCATTTTCTTTTCTATACTTTTCTATCTCAATACATTTGCTTATCTCTAATAGATTCTGCTACTTTGTTCAAATGTTGGATCTGGGTGATGGCAAGCAGAGATATCTGAGCGGTATCATGTTAGCTCCTCCATGCCAGCTCGTTTTGAGCTACACAGCTCTTCCATGAATGAATGCATCTTCACTTGAATGGGATCTTTATTTTATGTACATTTTTTTCTTTTCTAGTGGGGCTTTGTGGATAGCAAGCCTGGCAATAACTGACAAGGCTATTCAAGGCTATTCCTTAGCTTTTTTTTTTTTTTTTTTTTTTTTTTTTTGGGGGGGTAAGGGGCTGGGGGGCAAGGCAGGGAGGACCCCTCACATATCTTGTCTGGAGAATGTTGTATTCTAAATCTTTTTGGCTTATCTTACTGGTCAGTTGTCCATCAGATATACTCAGAGGCAAAGACTGGAATATCTGCAACAACAGACTAGAGGCAACAGAGTGGAAATCTTTCTACTTGTGACCCTTTGTAATGAGTTAATCACAGGTATGTCGTTGCATTCTGTTTTTATTCAGGCTTTGTACACCTTGACCTCTGTTACTGGCTGATGGTTCATGCATTTTGCTAAAAAGGATTCACTGATTCACTCAGTCTTTCCTGGTTCAGTTGCTCAAGTCCAATGTAGTTAAACCAGTGAAAATATCCTGTTTAACAAAACAGTCAAAACAATCTGGCCTACATTTTTTTCTGTAAATATAAATATATTTTCTGACAGTGTTCTCAAGAAATGGAACAAATACTTCCACTCAGCCACCTCTCCTGCTCATCGCAGCAGTTCTTCTTTCTATTAGCATAGAGCCTTGGACCTTGACAGTGACATCTGTGCCTTTGTGCAAGGACAGGAACACCTTTCTTCCATCAGTTATCTGTATGGTTGCAGGTTCCCTTGAGTCTGGAATAAAGGTCTGGAATTTGCTGGAAAGAGATAGGTTCAGGGACAGTGGAAGATATATTTTGCCATTTAGTTAGGAAGGTTCAAACCTTTTTCTTCCATTATCAGCTCCTACTTAAATAAGACATGCCAGAACCTCTGCTTTTGTTCCATAGTACTGTGACAAAAGGGGACAAAAGCTAGATTTCCTTTTATTTAGATAATGGAGTTAACAAATGCAGTCAAAAACATGTCTTTGGAAGTTTACTGTAGGTGTCTCTGATTCTTGTGAGGGAGAGAACCATTTGCTCTGGAGGTGTACAAACCATCTGAAGCAGAGGAAAGAAAGGGCAGAGTGAAGCTAGAGTAGAATTAGATAGCTGATATTCTAGTTGTCACTTCTAGTTGAACATAAGAAAAAAAAAGGGAGAATTGTACTTATTGTATTTAAAGCCCTATATAAAACAAAGTTAATTTCACCCATCCCAGCACTCCTGGCACCCATATTTCAAACTCCCTTCCCATCTCAAAATTGCTAATGGTCTGCCAACATGAAGGCCAATTTGGCTTATATGTTTTCATTCTAGATTAATACTGATTGAAAAGTTCACGCCACTTATTCAGCCTACAGAATGCTTAATATAATGAAAGAGAATTAATCCAATGAAAGTGCTAGTTAAGGCAATATTACTTTAACATTTCTACTGTCTGTGACTAAGAAAAAATATCAGGTTAAGATAGAGGATTGCTCTATCATATACTTGAAACACATGAATTAAAGCAACTCAAGTTCATTGAAGGAGATATGGAAGTGAGAGGAAGTCTTTACATTGGGGACCTAGCAGCAATATTTTCTAGCTGAAAAAAGTGCTCCATTTGATATATTGTTTTCACACACTTTAAGTAATAATAGGTAAGAAAGTTCAATAAATGTTAGTTATTTACTTCTGTATCTGATTTTTAGTTCTTCACAATAACCTGAATTCAACTAATAATATGCACTCAAGACGTTGTCTGCAACTGTGCATAAATTAACATTTCTCCTAAAGCAATATTCTTCTTGCTGTCTTCCTATCTGTCTGCATAAGGCACCTAGAATATTTTATAGGATATAAAAATACAGTAATTACTCAAGAATCCCATTTACAAATTAACATGATGATCGGAAAAGCAAAGTATCATCGAACATTCAGGAATTAATCCTGAATGAAAAGGCCAGTCAGTTACTTGAATAAAAGCAGATTTTATGTAGAGAGGGGTAATAGTCTGCAAAGCTGAACACATGGCATTAGATCTTTGCATGAAATGATATTATTTAATATATGATTGCATGGTACTTAGCACAACTGAACTTTCCCTATTCTGAGCAAAGGAAGCCACATCTCAAGATAAACACAAAATGAGATTACTCTTCCATGATACAGAAAACACACCCCTAAAGAAAAACCTGAAGTTCTAGAGGCAAAAATGTGGCAAATTTATAAATACTGAAATGTCAAAACCTTATTTTCCACCTCAGACATGTGACCAGCCACATTCTACAGATCATGAAGAACTTCCTGAGAAGAATGAATAACAAAGTTGACAGCAAATACAAAGACTGTTCATCACAAAATAATAACTATAAAGAAATGGAAACATTGAAATGGATCAAGTAGCAGTTGATAGCATAAAGATGACAAGTTCTTACCATGTAAATGTTGTGGCTGGAGGCAAGTTAATAAGTCATGTATGTGTAAGTCATTAGGATTTCTTTGTGGTAGCACTGTAAATTATACATGGGTCCGCTTTTAGGGGAATCACCTTTTTGCACTCCTGTAGATTTTATGCTAAATCAAAAAGCAAGGATGTAAGCAGAACTATTCTTGCTTACATATCAATTTTAAAAAACATGGAGGAGTCTCATCATTTGGAAAAAAAAAAAAAATCTCATTAATTTAAAAGGAATTAATGCAGTCAAAAGTGAAGATAGTGCAGTCTGTCCTCTTTACCCCATGGCTTCTGGGGAGTGCTGGGAAGCTCCTTAATAAACACATTTACACACATTTTAGTGAATGCCTGGTATTAGCCAAGTACATAAGAATCTCTCTAAATTAAGACATCTGTAGGGATGATATGCAAAGCTGTCACAGTGCACTATAGCCCATATTCAAAAATGCTAATGGGTATTAACTCACATGAATTAATAAATAATTAACATGCAACAATCTCTTCACATTTAAAGAAGACATCTTCAAATCTTTCAAACCACTCAGATTAGATTACAATCTCTTGAGCAAGCAGTTTTTCAGAAAATCTAGCTAGAAACTTTTTCTTATTTCCAGGACATCAGATTTTCCTACCCAATTCAAGATTATTATCACTATTTAAAATAAATTACTCAGCAAAATTATTTTTATGTAACCAGATATTAGAAGATAATTTTTCAGTTAAGAGTTCAGGAAAATCTGATTGACAGTTAGAAGTATGTGTGACAATGCTACAAATCCAGTTTTAGAGCTCCTATGACCTAGTGAAAACCATGCTGACCCAGTATAATCTAACTCTGTAGTTCCAAATCTGATCAAAAAATCTTATGGGTTTAATTTGAACCAGGAGCTTTATGGTAGGCCAGGTTCTCTGTTCCCCACTAACAGCATGGAGCCACTGTACGCTCAGTAAATCAGATCAGGTGTCCGTTCTTGATCCTGATCAAATTTCTTCAGCTGGGCAAAGCAGGATTGCTTAGACCCCATATTAACAACTGTGGAACCACAGCTAATTGTATTAAATGCTGGAAAATCTCTACGTGCAATATATACACAGAGCTCTAAAGGAGTGTAATTCATGTAAAAATACATTAAAGCCCTTAAAATAATTAAGAAATCTATTTCATAGAATAACACATTTCCACTGCTTTGAAAGACAAAATGTAAAAGAAAGGAGCTAAGAAAAAAAAATAACAGTTCTGCCATACCTACTTTCTTTAAGCCAAATAAAAATAAATCTAACAAAATAGGGAATCTCTATTTAGAAAAAAAATAAAAAATAAAAAATAAAAACACACAACAAAACTGTCAGTGAATGTCTGGTCTCAGAGATGACCTAATTTAACATAGTTTTTTGGATTTCTAATGACTTTGCTATATTATCAGCAGGAAAGTAGAATACAGCTTTCACCACCATAATATGACTGATCATATGCATGCACTCCCTAGTACTCCAAAGGCACTACTAGCACATAGTGTCCCTACTCGTCCAGACAGGTACATTCCCATACCTCAAGAAACAGATTAGAGCAAATCTTGACTTCAGTGTAAAACATGTGTAAATGGCTGCACTTATGGAAAACTTATGCAGGTCAGCTGGGACAAAAATGTTATTGCTTCATGGCAAAGAGCATGGGTACCACATTGCTATAGATCTGACTCCAGTTTTCCAACAACCCACCCTTTGGCCCGTGACTCTGAATGGTTCTGGATTCCTTAGACATGGAGGAAGCATGCTCTGGGTTTCACTCGGAAGGAGGAAGAGCGACCAGCCAAGTCCAGCTCCATGGTTCAAGAGACCCTGCTGTGATTATTTTCTCCTTTGGCACAGGATTTGACATAGTCTTTAATGTTTTATTACCCAGTGAAATTCACTGTAAGAGAAAACTCATAAAATCAAAAAAAAAACAAAACCATGAAGCATATGCTTTTTCCTCCCTTAAATCAAAACCACTGTGCCAGTTTAGAATACGCTCATGACAACATGAGTCCAAGACAGAACAATGTCACAGTCACTTATGATAAATCACAGAAAGTGAAACCAATATTTCAGAAATGCAGAAGGCTGACAGGAAGCCAAGGTTCTGCCAGAACATTATTCCAAACATGGATCGAGTCACCAGAACACTAATAAAATTGTGAAACTCTTTTGATTACCTTTTTGTGGTCCATCTAAATCATGTGCAGAAGTGTATGAAAGGAGAGCATTTATAATAAACGACGATCCTTTTCTTATCTGCTGTGCCATTTCTCAATGAATGTATGTGGGTTTGCAGGATGAGTTTATACTTAACAGCTAAAGACTAATTCTATAGTTTACAGCACTCCAATTGGAAAGGCAAATCCATGGCAACACACGTGGTATCATCTGCATCCATGTATATATATACAGTCACAACCACTTATTTCTCTTCAGTTGTATCCCATTGTCCTTGCTTAAAATTTTACATTATTTCCAGGGATTTCTTTTCTCCTTTGTATCTCTGGTACTGTAACTACAGTACCTCATACACACAGTACTTCATACACAGAGTTATGTAGCTCTGGCTGGTATGCTTTACAAAGTCTCGTCTTCTAACATTATGAGCTGGCACCAGTTCTTTCAACAAATTTTACACAGGGAGTAATTAGCAGTTGCATGAGCATGGTGAGTTACATAACCTCCATGCCATTACCATCATTAAAAGAGGTGGCCATTCCTTTATTAATATTCAATGGTTAACGAGGATAGCTTTTGAGATATGCTTAAATTTTACTTTGCGTAATAGTCTAAAAGACTGTAATACAGATTTTTAAAAAGAATTTTTATATTCCAGTTATAAAATCTTTTATTTTAAATGTTACTTTTAACAGCTCACTCCCTGTTTACAAAGAATGCCCTGCATAAACCACAGTACAATAGCGAATCAGAAAATAGATGCTCTAATTTTCTTTTTAAATAAATTAAAAAAAAAATAAAAGAAAATGTAATAAAAAGATAAAACCTTCATAGAGAATTGCAGCAATTATATCTCCACAGCTACAATATAACCCAAAACTTTGCAAAGGCTTTGATTATTGAACCATGGCTGAAGTGAATAATTTGGCTTTCACTAAGAAAACAAGTACATTCATTCTCACCACAATGGAGAGAGGCAGTTTTAATTAAACCTTATCAAAAGATGAATAAAGAATAAACTCAATACCCATTCCACAGGACTCTATTTTCATCTGTTTAGTTTAAGCTTGCCATGTTCATGCAATAATTAACCACTGTCCAAGGAATGCTGGAGTTGTGTTAATGTTGGTAAAGATTTAATTAGTTCAATTATCTGGAGAGTATTGAAGGCTCAGCACAGCACCAATTTCTTCAGGCTCTATACATACCTCAGATCAAAATATATTAAACTGAAGTAGAAGTGAACAAAGAAAACTTGCAATTTCACTTCAGCTACTGAATGAGTATGTGTTTAATAATTTTATTACCCTGATTTTAAAATGAGGTTTCAGAAAAAGAATGCAAGCAGTGACTTACCATTCTTCGAGATCAACTTTTTTTTTTTTTTCTAAGTCAGCTTAGAAACATATTTTAAACAAAATCAAGTTTATTTTAGAAAAGAAAACCTAATACTTCTTTACACAGGAAAAAGTATCATTCCTTTAACATTTTTTTCCCCCATTGCCTACATATTTTATGTCTTTCATGGAAAGCAAGGCATTTAAAAAGCATTGAAAGCGGTGACACAGACAACTGTTTCAATCTGTCAGACAGCATGGACAGACAGTAGGGATCATTTCAGAAAATAGCACGGCCCCCCAGCGGCCTGACCTTCCTGGTGGGAAAGCGAACACAGCGCTGTGCTTGACAAGCTCGCCAACAAAGAAGTATATTTAGTTCCCCCAAATTCTGACACGCTTCTCACAGGAAAAACGCAAACCGGGATGAGGCGCAGTTGACTGCTGCTAACAAAGGGTAATTTCTAATTGGAGATTGCACATTTACCTCAAAACAAAAAGGAAGAGAAGTGAAAACATTCCTTCCTCCTGCTACACACTGCCTGTAAGTGTTGGACTGAGCCTGTTTCCTAGTTTTTAACACTGTTCAACTTCATGTTAGATGCTGTTCGAGATACAAGCACTCTGGATCTGTACGTGCAGCTCCTGCTGCCTTCAATGGGAATGGAGCCCAGGAATGGGAGCAGCAGCAGATCCCCCTTTGTGTTACTAAAATATTATTATTAGCTATTCTTTAAAATGGATGTTTGAATAAACCACATTCATTTTCCTGTAAGGTTTAAATGACATGTTTATTTCTACCGCGTTCCTTTCTTTGTTTTCCCAACACTGTTTCTTTCTGAGCATGAGCCCTTTCTAACCACTGAAGGCTGCACAAAAAAGATGGCCTGCATGTGAGACATCCACATGAGTTTATTTCCTTGAGGAGGTAAGAACTGTAGGAGGATGCTATCACTTTCTTATGAAGCAATAAAAACTTATGAGTTAATATAAAATTAACTGTTCTGAAATTGTATACTACATTATACCCACGTTGGATTCAAACTCTTTATTTGTCTCTGTAGGCAGTCAAAAACTACTTTATGGATAGCACTGTTTTGCTTCCTGGCTGGTAATTTACCTTTTGGTAAATAACCCTTGCAGCACAGTGTACCTTATTTTCTACTACACAGATTAGTTGCAAAAATATAAACACTTGAAGGCATAAATTAAACTAGTAGAAGAAAGTGTGAAGTGAACGGTGAGTGCCAGCTGATGCCTTAGTTCAGCTCCCATCCTGGCTGACATTTGATCTCCCCTTCTAGTTTTCTGTAGGGTGGAAGAGAAAGGGAGATGCCAAAATTCATTCAGGCTTTTCTAGAGTCCAGATGGCAGTTAATGCTCAGCAAGCAACTGGATACAGAACATTTCTTTCACCTACCCACCTTTCTGGTGCCTGATTTTCAGGTTGCATCAACACTCTGACCAGAGGTGCTCTGGTGCTTCTGCTTGGTGTTTCTGTCAGGTTTTGAGACATCCATGTGGGAGCAAACAAAGCTAACAGATGATTAAGTATTTAATGATTCATGTTTATTATTATTCACTGAACAAAAAATATGCCCAAACAACAACATCCATGCTGAATGAGCATAAGTAAGCATCTGAGGTTAAAAAAAAAAAATAAGTCACGGTAACTGAGTGCCAAATTTCATTATAAATTCAGTCATTTATATTATTTAATATATATATATATTTTTTTTCCTCCTGGATTATAGCTATTAAACAACTGTGGAGCAAACACAGATATATCCAGATACTCTTCATATCTTAGAAATCATTCTTCATATTCTTTCCCAAAATGTGACTAAGTCTTAAAAGCAGCAGTGATTTTTGTTAAAGAAAATTCAAGCAAGGACTTTACTGTCCCTCACAAAGCATGATAGGGAAATATATGTTACTTT